>NC_135613.1:14923125-16177500 GCF_053574225.1 Canis aureus | reverse complement strand
CTCTCTCTTGAAGGAAACTGTACTACATCGTATCAAATACGCTGAAGTGATCCCATTGTCCACATTAAATGTGATGGAGATATAACATGAGGGTTGAGCTGCAGTTGACTAGTGGCATAACATTATGTGTTGTAGATGCTTAGTTTTACAGTGACAGCTTTTGACTTTGCAATTTTCTCTCCATAATTCAGAGCCAATAATATTTGCACAGGCCTCTGAAATTCGTGTAGGTCCCTGACAAGCTCCCGCATCTTAATAAGCCACATGCCTACTGTGCCTCACCGGCAAACCAGCCCCATTCCCTGGCGCCAAAAGATACAGAGGAGAAGTGATGGAGGTCATAGAAATGCAATGAAACATCTGGAAACAAAATGCACGGCTCTTGACCAAAACAAACATACTAAACTGTCCTCCTACTTCTCTCTTCAAGAGGGCCCCCGTATCCTTCTTCTGTGCACACAGCCAAGAAAAGAAAAAAAAAAAAAAAAAGCCTTAGACACCCCCTCTGTGCCAGCTGAATGCCTGCAGGTCAAGGATAAGCGTTCATACTCTAAGAGCCTTTGGATGGCTTCAGGAGTAAGGCCTCGCTAGATCTCAGCCCTTAGGACCAACAAAAACACTGAACACCATTCTCAAGAGCCACAGATGCTTGCGAGGATAAGTTTGTACTTTCAATACTCCAGAAATCCGGACTCAGAAACGAAAGGGGAGAGAGGTACACACTTTGAGTAGCCTTCATTTACAGATTCGCTGGGCTTGGTATTTTTATGACTATTTATGTTGTGTGTGTTTTATTCCTATTTAACACAGTTTATGAAATACCGTATTTATGTTACTCTATTTTATCATACAATATTATTTATGAAACATTTATTTAACGTATTTTGTATTTTATCACCTTACATTTTAACTGGTTAATGAAAGAGACTTTTCAGTCCACCTGCATTACCCCATTCATGTTTCCCAGCTCTTCTGCAGCCCATTTGCCACCAGTTGGATGGTTTTGAGAAGTGGGGAGCTCTATTCATTTCGTCAGGTCACGGGCAGATAGACAAAAACAAAAACAGTCTTCACATTAGTCCCGCACAAAAATGATCATTGGACATAATTAAGCAGCGATGTGCACTGCTGTGGACATTTAAAGACAATCCTTCCAATTGTCTTTTCTCTTCAACAAGCCCTGCTCACTCAAGTGTTCAGGTACTCAGTTACATTCAAGGCAGACTAATTCACTTATCCTCAACAAGTGGGCTATTGATTTTTGCCTCTTTTCAGAACAGCTTAGGGCTTTCTGAACGACAATAGCGTCCCCTATTTAAAAAAAAAAAAATCCTGCCATTCTGGGGAAATGCCCTTTCACTCCGCATGGCCAGCCACACTGCATGTTGGCCTGGAACTGTTCCCATATTCACCTCAGAGTCACTAATTCTCATCGCCCCCTTTCACCTTGCTCCAGCAGAACCTGGCACATTTCTTGCCTTTTCAAGCGGGGAGGTCAACAGGATCTGCTTTTGTTCAGTATGGGCTCCTATGATGGGCACAAGAAATTCCCCGACGAGTTGAGGCAAGGCATCAGCACCCTTTATTTTCTGTCTTTTGTGGTGATCGACTTGCGAAAACCACATAGCCTCACATTCAAGTTTTCCAAAAGGCAAAAAAGTGTAAGTCCCAAGCAAATCTCTCATGTGGACTTTCACATTTATGGTGAATACCACCCTTTACATAAAAGTAAAGCAATACAACACAACAAAACAAAACAAAAAGGTAGACTTTGACACAAAACTTTAAATGCACCAAACTCTTAAAGTACTGAATTTAAAAAAGAGGGGACTACAATGAAAGCCAATTTTGGTTGAAAAGAATGATCTGTTTTTAATGCTAATTATGTTACATTTGAGTAACAGCCCAGCAGTAAATTGTGACTTCCTTAAGGAAGGCATGATGATGAGTAGTGAACTATTACTTTGATAGCCATAAATTCTAAAGTGAACAATGTCCTTAGTTTTTTTTTTGGTTTTTTTTTTGTTTGTTTGTTTTTTGGTGTGGGGGCGTGTATTTATTTACTTTTTTTTATTTTTTTAAAGATTTTATTTATTCATTTATGAGAGACACACAGAGAGAGGCAGAGACACAGGCAGAGGAAGAAGCAGGATCCCCATAGGGAGCCCGCAGAACTCTATCCCAGGACCCTGAGATCATGACCTGAGCCAAAGGCCGAGGCTCAACTACTGAGCCACCCAGGTGCCCCAAGGGGGTAGGGTTTCATACCCCTCCAAATAGACTGTGTCTTCCAACTAGGATACATTTGGATAATAGGCATCGGAGTAGCTACAGTAGGAGGAAATAAAGCCGCCCATCCAATTCAGAATTTATTAGAATTTATTAGACATGTTCCTATTTCAGCTACATCCTCCACTCAGAGGCATCTGAACTTGCATGCGAGTTAGGGGATCAAATATGGGTGCTGGAAAAAGAGAAACACACACACTCTACCAGAAGGAGTGTTCAATTTAACCACTGAGTGCCTCAACCTTGTTCCATCAGGACCTCTTCCTGTCTCTTTGATGGAAGAACAAAGATAGCTGCTTATTTGCATCAGCTGTAAACACTCATGAATGCTGCAAAGGACTGTGACTCCAAGCACAAGTGGCTGGAGTTGTAATTCTGGATAGTGCTGAGTCTTTAAATAATGAAACTTAAAATCTGGGGTTCTTAATGAGGTTGCTCTAAAAATGGGCATTGGGCAATTTGGAAACTCCGGGCACAGTTTTGAGTCATCGGTTAGCACAATGGTTAATAGAAAACTGGCTATCTCTTTTTTGCAAGGGCAAAGGGAAAAGGGGCGCAGCGGGGGGAGGAGGGGGCTGTCTGGAATGGTCTTGCCTCCCCTTGCTGAGAATGGAAAAGCGAGGACTCCTTTGGCAAGAGCTCTGCCTTTGTGTTCTGCACCTGGAGAATTTTTTTTTTCTTCTTCAGGCTAAGAAGTCAAATCACCAAGTATTGATTACTTACAGCCTGTCTGAGTACGGCACACCTTGATGGAGACAGTAGGAAGCAAGAGTCTGGAGAGACAGGGCTAACATTTACAAAAATAGTTGGGGGGAACAAGGGAGTATCAAGTGTCATCAAGTGGCAAGCTTAGAGGATACAGATACATCAGACACTCCCAGACTTTTAGAGTTAAGTTCTAGCAAGATTAAAGAGGAAAAAAAGAAAAAAGAAAAAAGGGGACTGCTAACAGAAACTTCTCAATTTTTCATTTTGCCAGCTAAAGACTTTAAAAAGAAAACAAAGAGAAAGACCATTTTCAAAAAGGAAAAAAGAAAAAAAAAAAAGGAAGGAAAAAGTAACTACCATTTTCTGTCATCTGTTTTTAAAGGAAAAGACATTTAACATTAAAAAAAAAAGTGGGTGAAAGATACAATTCTAAAATAAATGACAGTTTAAAAAACAGATATGACGGGCTTAATGAGAAATTCACTACTTTGTCTATATTTTTCTCCCTTTCAAACAGCCTGGGGAGAATTTTCTCACAGATGGGCTTTAGGGATCTTGACAGATGATGATTGTCTTCGGCTCATCCTTGTACCGTATCTCGGCACCATCTTGGCACACACAATCTCCATGAATATTTGCTGAATAAATGAGGGGCCATATTTATAAATGAACATCTGCTGAGGAAAGCATTCATGTGTGCGGGGAGTTGGGGATAAAAGGACAGGATGGCGGACCACGGAATGCGTCGGCGTGGCGGAGAAAATAAGGAAGGGCATCCCCAGGAGATACAACATCTGGAGTACATGGGAAGCAAATGTGTTGGGCCCATCCAAACGCAGAAGAGCTCCTCAAGAGTGGTTAGCATCTTCCAAATGCAGGTTCTGATTTTTGAGGTTGTCCACTGAGATTCAACTAGGAAGAGAGTGGTCACTCAGTATCTCTATCCCAACCCCACTGAGTCCAAGCAGTGAAGCAACAAAGTGGTGTTAAGAGAAAATATTCATAGGACACCTGGGTAGTTCAGCAGTCGAGTGTCTGCTTTAGGCTCAGGGCATGATCCCAGGGTCCCAGGATCGAGTCCCACATCGGGCTCTCTGCAAGGAGCCTGCTTCTCCCTCTGCCGGTGTCTCTGTCTCTCTCTCTGTGTCTCTCTGAATAAACAAATATAATCTTTAAAAAGAGAGAGAGAGAGAAAATATTCATGACACTCTTTAAAAATGGTAAGGCAAACGTAGTTCAGGGGGATGACCTCAACTGGTATGTGGACTGCTGCAATGGGGTTTGTAGCAGGAAAGAGACCTTAGACTCAACTCCAAACACAATAAGGCAAAGCAAGGATTTTGCAGCTCAGGAGCAGGGTGGGGAGAGTCAAAGGAATATCACTAAGAGGGTAAGGCAGTTCTTGCTAACTGATCTCATGGGATTCTCGCTGGAGGCAGGGCAGGCTGATGAGATAGTGCTTGGAGGACAGTGGGCAATGAGGAGGATGATCAGATACTAAGAATGGGGGATTCTTGCTAAAACTGGGCCATGCCAAGAAAGTACACAGAAGCCCAGAAGTCAAGGCCTAGTTGGGAAGAAGATTCCAAGGAGCCTGACTGAGGCTTGGTCAAGGAGACGCTCTTTGTCAGTGATCTCTTTGAACTCCATCTGAGAAGTTCTGCTTGATTTTTAATGTATATGATTTCCTGTGTGCACTCTCTGGGCACTAGTTCCTGCCTATCAGAGTGGGATCTCTTGTGATGCAGGTTAGGCTAGGAAGAAGGTAGGCCTCGGGGGTCAGAGATGTCTGAGCAGTGACTTAAGCTCTGAGCTTCAGATGCCTCATCTGTGTGACACTGATAATATGGCTTGGAGAAGATGATGGTCATCAAACACATAGCATGAAGCCTGGCCCTGGAGGGGGACTTGATGTATAGCAACTGAAAAAGGAAAAAGAAAAAATCTCACTGCATTTATTGCTCCAACTCAACGCTGTTCACCATCTCCAAAAACGTGCTGGAGACTGGAGAGACAAAGAGAATTAAGTCTTGATGAATTCAAGAACACAGGGAGGTTCTAATCATGGAGATGGGGGAGGAATGAAGATGAATCCCAGAGTGACAAGTGAAGAGACCAGGCTGCAGAGATTCAGGCGCCAGGATTAACACCCAGCACACTATGGACTGGTGTGTGTGTGTGTGTGTGTGGGTGTGTGTGTGTGTGTCGGGGGGCGGGGGTGCTCAGTGTCTCTTAACCTCAGTCTTCACATCTGTGAAACGGGGGTAACAACAGTATCTACTCCTAATGGGCTTAAATGAGTATCCTACAAGAGAAACCATGTAAACCACTTCTCATAGTGCCTGGCAAAAGAAAAATCTATGCTTTGTCATTACTGTCACTATCACTATCATGACGATTATCAGAACAGAATTCTGCTTGAAAAATGTGGCAGGAAGATATCATTTTATCTTCCGCGTGCAAGAGAGTGATGCCATTACCGCGATGCCTTCCGCTGTGTAACCAATAAGATCTATCCAGAAGGTAACTTGAGAGTAAAATATGAATGGGAAAATACTAAGGAAACAGGTAACTCCCACAGTCCTCTGCACTCTGACAAAAGAGTGATTCTGTTAGTGTGATTAGTTCAAAACAGTGTATTAAGCCCAATGGAATCATTTTAAAATAAGACTCTAATTTCGGAAACCTAAGGAAGTCTGCATTTTAATAAGATATTTCATTGTATCCCAAATACAAAACCATTGTTTGCCTGACTCTATAATTTATTGTTAGACAGACACTGCGCTATTACTATAGCAAAATGAAACACGCAATGATTCCACTAATAAAACAATTGGATCATAAGGCAAAGCACAGCTCGGCGGTTTGCACAGAGCAGAATACCCCTGGGTAGAGATCTGCATAGTCTAATATTCCCAGTTGAAATTTCACCTTTCTCTACTCTTCCACGGAGAAAATCATTGAAATAGCCTGCTAACAATACCATTACTGTCTCCCTAACTTAATCCTTTGTTCCTTCCAAAGAAAAGACCGCTGCTGATTATGAATATTCCACTCCACAATTTCCATCAATTAATATACTACCGTGTTCTTATTATGGTATTAATAGCTTCTTGATTTACATTAGAAAGTATATATTTTACACCACAGGTAAAACCATTTCTTCCCCTTTAGCGGAAAGTGCTTATATAAAAAGAACTTACAATTTGGAAAATGGATGTGGGGGGCGTGGAAAATTGCTGAGAAAGAATACATTCTATTATTGCTCCTGGGTTTTCTCCTCTCTGCTGGGGAACTCCTATTCCCTGGTCCAGGAGGGCAGGACAGCTGAGCTGGTGTTGCTCCCTGGGGTCTGCTTCCATCTGCCCATGGAATGCAGAGTTTATAACCTTTCACAAAAACCCAAAGAGTCAACGAGGGGCCCAGGCTCTTCTGGGTGAATAAAATGAAATCAGGTGGCAAAGAAGAAGAAAGGGATCTTGGTGATACAGAAAGAGTTCTGTTTAAGAGAGAGGGCAACTTGGACCGGTCTCTCCATCCTTGCTGTAGGTGTTGGTGTAGGGAACCACCTGACCCTGGCTGTCCCATCCCCGGAGCTAGGCTAGGTGCCTTAAGTGTAAAAGCAGGGTTTTCATGTCCATTTCCCAGATACTCCGTGGAAACCCAGTGAGGGCGTGTGTGCACAATGCTTCTCATGGTGGTGGATGGGTGCGAAAGGCTCTGGAAGAAAGGGTAGTGATTTGCCTTCTTCCCAAGTGTGTCTAAATGTGTGTCCTTCTTTCCACAGATATCCCTGCAAAGACTGAGATGGCCATGGGGGTTGGCTTGCAGGCTCCTCCCAGCCACCTTGGGGAGAAGCTTCTAGACCCGAGTCATCCCTATGATGATCTCTGAATCCATTCTAGACCTCTGGTTTAGAGAGCCGAACACTATCAAGATGGCTGTTCAGAAGAGTTGAGTTCTAGAACTCTCTCAGTGACCTGAGTTCAGAGTTCATGTTTTTAATGCCCCATTGTCCTGTTGTAATTTTAGGGTGTTTTCATCAGCCACAGAGGTTTACCAATGAATCTTGAAAACTCTAATGAGAGAGCTGCCACTGGCTACTTCACCCCCTGTACTATGGCACCACAAAACAAGGAAGTTGGCACCAATGGTGAGTCACACGGGCATCCTGCACCCAGTTTCCATTCCTCAGGCACAGAGGATTAACCTGTGTGTGGAGGGTTAAAGACAAAAGTGAACTGGCTGCCGACAATGAAAAATGGAGAAACTCCATGTAAACACCCTGAGTCCCTGCTTCTTTTTAAAAATCACCTTAGCAAGAAAGGGCTAAAGATATACTCTTATATTGGAGCCTCCACTTGGCCCACTTCTCTTAGCCACAGGAACCTACAGGGCACCCGCACAGCACCTCTGGGTCCTAACACACTATGGTTTGGCCACTGTCACATAGAGGGCAGTTATCCTCGTCTAAGACAGACCCAGCCCCAGAGCATGTCTGCAAGATCTAGAGAGTGGGTCACCTTATAAAGATTCTCTTCAGCATCCCTGGGTCACACGGGGCTCCACTTCTGCTCCCCCCATGGCCTGCACATTCCACTTTGCAAACCTAAGGTGTCCGGGGACGCGCCCTTGCACACCTAATTCTTCAGGTGCTGCTCAGAGACTGGGGAGTATATGATGATTGACAGGGTTGGATTTTGCTGTATTTCTCATAAAACTGTGTCAGTAACGATTAAATGGCAAGGACTCAAAAAGAGATGGATGTACTCCCCCCTCCCATGCCGTGTCCACACACAACCAGAGCTGTCCGTGGGGCCAGCTTAGTCAAAAACACCAGTCACAGGGGCTCTGTGATTGAAGTGACAGGCTGATTCCCCAGCCATGGAAGGCAGCCTTGGGCTATGGCTGGGGGCAGGGCAGCTGGCCCTTTGGTTTCCTGCCCATTTAAAGCACTTTGCAGAGTCTCCTGCTCAAGGTAGAGATTCAGTTCAATGTCTGTGGATTGATTGATTAATTTAAAGCCCCTGAGAGATCCCGTAGGTTCACAGATAAAGCTAGATGAGCTGAGAATTTTCCTGTCTTCCTCAAAAGGAAAATGTTCAAGAAGCAGCCTCCTAATTGGAGATGATTTACATTTCTATCTTGATGTCAGAACCAGAGGAGTGGACGAGAGCCTCCACCAGCAACCACTAGAGTCCAGCCCCAGCAGCTAGAGGGCCCAGGTTCTTGCCTGACACATTCGAGACATGGACCTGCTTCTGGAGCCACAAAGTGGGGTGTGGTTTAGATGTAGGGGGCTAACCAAGTCTTGGCCTCGATGCTGACTCTGTCTGAGCAAGTCACTGAAACTTCCTGTGCCCCGTTATCCCCACTGAGAAACGGGGACTTGAGTGAGCTACTAATGTCAAAGGCTAAGTACAACGTCCGGCGCGGAACAAATGCTCGCTCAAAGGTACCTTTAATTAAGGAGGTAACTGTGACTACATCAGTTATGAGCTCACCAAACACAGAAGCTGAGACTCCAGGGGCCGCTCAAACTCAGATGAGAGTGCCCCCAGTACCCTTTCAGGGTGCTTCACAGCCACTTGGATATTCACACCTTTTGCATTTTAGTGGACGGGCACCCCACATCATCTGGCATGGTCATTCCGGAGGGAGATTCCCTTCCAAAACGTGTGCTGCCAATCGCCACAAAACAAACCAAATCAGGAGACACTCTGGGGTCTCAGACATTCTCTACTCAAGAGTTGGCCTGGTTAAGGCACCCATGGGTCCTCAAAGTCTCTCCCCTCAAAGTCTCTCCAGTGTGAGAGATCTCTGGCTATTTACTGAATTGTATCAAAGCCAAATGAACCAAAATGCACAGGGTTTGGCGAGGGACAGGGGGTGGGATGTCAAGTTAATAACACTTTATAAATTCAATTTGCATTCCTCTCTCGATTTTAAGCCAATCTACATGAGCTTTCCAAAATAAGCAGTCATTTGAAATCCTCCCATGTGATAGACGGGCTTACACATTTTAAAACACCGTCCCTTTAACAAACCAAACGGCACAATGTGGTTTTAACTGGTTCTAGAATATTCTGATAGTGAAATATTTTCTGTTTCTGGGCCAGAACTGGTCATTTCTTCTTGAGAATATGATGTTTGAAAATCAGTTCCTCCTATTATAGATTTCTCCCTCAGCTTGTAGAAAATCCATGATTCCCTAAACATTGGTCTTTGAAAGCACATTGACTAAAATCTTCATGCTTAATTCATGAAGCGCAGTCTGGAGATTAGTGGAGCTGGACATAGACCAGGAATACTTTATCATATTCTAATAAGCAGAGGCTGAAAATTGCATTTCTAAAGCTACAGTATTAAAGGGCATACCGCAAAACATGACCCAAACATAACTCAGTAGTTTTACAGTGTCTGAAAAGGCTTTGATATGATAAAGTATGCTGACGAGAGGAATAAACACAGCTAGAAATTTCTGAATTTAAAAAGGTAAAGGGGGGGCTCGGCAAACATTCACTATATTCATGGAAAAATGTATATTATAAACTCATATACTGTGATTCCTATTAAACACGTATTGACTATTGAGTCATGCTATGGAAGATCACTAGAGCACCACAATTTAGGGGTTTGGAAGGCACAAAAGCATGAGAAATGAAAGAAAATAAATAAAGCAAGCCTAATGAGGTTAATTTAAAGGTTTCCAGGAAAATCTAAGTGCTGGCTTTTCAACCTTTCTTAAAACAGGGCACCAGTGCTGTTTCTGAAAGCTGAAAGAAGCAAATGCTTAAGGCGGGGGTGGGGATGGTGCAACTGCTTCATGGTAAATCAGGGACACTGCTCTGAAAATGGTGCAGGATAAAAGCCCTCCCTCACGCAGGCAAAACTTGTCTGCAAAATGACGGCAATGTGTACAAAGCAAGCATCGAATCCAAAGTATAATCAGTAGTGCACGTGGCACCGAG
The DNA here is from genome assembly GCF_053574225.1 of Canis aureus. Lineage (NCBI taxonomy): Eukaryota > Metazoa > Chordata > Mammalia > Carnivora > Canidae > Canis > Canis aureus. Next base: position 16,167,532 of record NC_135613.1, on the reverse strand, counting down.
TACAGTGCCTGGCACACGGCAGGCACCAAGAAGCATCTGTTTAATCGACTGACTGGTTAGTTGATGCGTAAGGGAGAAGGAAAGCTCTGGAAACAGGCCCCACGCGAGCCACAGGGACTCAAGGAGACCGCTGGATCTACTCTACCGAGTGCTCGCTGAGCTGTTTTCTCTTTATAAAAAAGTCAGGCACTGATTAAAATAGACACAGCACTAGGTCAGGAGCAGTTTTCACAAAGTAGCTTCCAGACTTGAAGCACCTGGACTCGCTGGCAGCTCTGGAATTTCTATGCAGGAGAAGGTAGAGGCCAGCAGTCAGATTGGAAGAAAAGGGAGGTGGTTAGCATAGCTGACGTGTGGGTATTACTTAAATTGCATGCTTATTAGGAAAAACTTGGCAGGGGTGCTTTGGAGATTTGGCCGATGTGGGGTGTGTGATCCCCACCCCTCAAAGTCAGCCCTCATCGCTGCTGAGATCAGAGCGGAAAGATCAGAGTGGCCGACACCCTGCTGATTTTTATGATTTTCTTTTAACGGGTGGGCATTCACCATGCTTAATGAAGCAGGGCTCATCCTCTTACTTTCTACCAGGTTCTGTTTACCTTCCAACCACATCTTTTCACTGGCCTCCAGTGGCACAGAGCACGCTTCCCCCCAGATGGGTCCTGACGCCAGTCACCTTGGAGTACACACGCTAGCAGTTCTGCTGGTCTGGCCCTCATCCTCTTCAGCTGGCCGTCCCTGCTCACCCCTCACGTCCCTCTCGGCTTTATTCTTGGAAGCCACCTTAGCACCCCCGATGTCCCTGCCCTGGGCTGGACTAGCTCGTCCTGCTGTTTGTTTCCACAAGGCCCCCACATCTTCCTCACCATAAGCCCAATGACACTGTAATTACTGCTCACCTCCCCTAGCAGAGCATCAACTCTTGAAGGGCCAGCATCTTGGGGCACCTGGGTGGCTCAGTGGTTGAGTGTCTGCCTTTGCTTGAGGCATGATTTGGGGGATCCTGGGATCGAGTCCTGTATCAGGCTCTCTGTGAGGAGTCTGCTACCTCTGCCTATGTCTCTGCCTCTTTCTCGCTGTGTCTCTCATGAATAAATAAAATCTTTAAAAAGGGCCAGCGTTTTGACAGGCACCCCACTGCATTCCCAGGCCTAGCACAGAACCTGGAAAGGTAGGATCTCCAAATATATTGACCACATGAGACGAATGAACAAATGATGGTGGTGAGTCCCAAATACCCAACTCCAAAGGGACACTCCAAACATCACCTTTTATTTCACTTTCAAATTAAAAAAATAATAATAAAGCCTATTGTGTCTAGTATGTGTGTATGTCAGGTATCATTATAGAAAATTGAAGATGAAAAATGACCAGAAAGAAGAAAGAATGAAAAACTAACCAAATTACCGCCATTTTGTCTTTTTCTCACCTTGAGTATATTTTACCCCCATGGAACACAAAGGTTCTTTCCTACAGAACCAGCTATGATGAGCCATTCCAACGCCTTTCTGAATACAGTTCACGCATCAAGGCATCCTCACTGGCTGACCAAGAGGCAGGCAGCCTGGCCTGCTCTATCTTGAGTACATCATTTACCCCTGATAGGTAATGGGGCCAGGGGACAGAGCCCAAGGATCACCGTGGAGAGATTCAGCCTTGCACAAAACCACTGGCAATCATGAGTATGGGTGTTCATTGCAAAGGCATGGCATGGCCTTGAGCAACATATGGTCCCAACCAAAACTGCACATCATGCGCTGGAGGGAGATGGGAGCCATGCAGCTGCCAGCTGTGGGGATGAAAAGAAAGAGAGGACTCTCAGATGTGAGCCAGGAGCAATGGATCATCGTCCCAGTTTCAGGAAAGAAGAAAGGAAGCATTTCCAGTTGCTGTTGTCCTTCGGCTTCCCTTGTCTCACCACTACTGGACCTTCTGCTGGGAGTAAGATGTCTAATTCCAAATCTATGTCTTCAGCAGCTGCTGCAATGAAGTATGGCTCTGCCCATCCTTAGTGGCTGCTGTTGCAAGGCCTGCTGCAATGTCTTCTCCTGTAATTACCACTGTTGGAGCAGGCCAGTGTGCACCACTGCCTCTAGCCAGGCCATCCCCCCGCCCCCGAATCCCCCCAACAGAGTGCTCTTCCCCCAAACAACTCTGGTTCCCTGGGCCAGCTCTCCTTTCCAGAGAGCAAGAATGAAACTTCCAACGGTTAGGATGGGGTTATTGCAAAAGGAAACAACTACTTCCCTGAGAGACCAGCCCTCCTTGTTCCCTTAATTATAATTCTTTACTTGCAGTATGCGTCAGCTACTATTTAAATAAACAATGAGGGGTTTCAAACAGAGAAACTATGAAAATGAAATTGCTTTAATTTACATCCCAAGGGGCTGAAGCTGTAGAGTTTCCTGAATGCCAAATAAATAAATAAAAACTTAAGTAAGTGTCAAGTTGGAAGTGGCCTATGAGTTATAAAATGAGACCAAGGAGCCAGGTGTGGCCCAGGACAACTTACTGGGTGGTAAGCTCCATGTGTGATGGCCCAGGTTCCTTTCTGTACTCTATGGAATACAGAATTGTGCCAGGAATATCAGCCCCTTCTGGAAGGGAGGTGGGAATGCCATGGTTTATATGATCTGAAAATGATGAGTCCTGGCAAACCCACGAGTGAGACTGTCCTTACAGGTTTTGGACTGTGGCGGGGTGGGCAGGGTAAGCTGTGTTCCGGCAGGCACAAACAAGCCAAAAATCAACAAGAGAATGTTGGGGTCCATCCTTAGCCCTCTCTGTCAAGAGTCTGGGAACATGAAGAGAGGTCAGATCTTGACTTGGGTTCTGCTGCTACAGAAGATGGCTGAAAATAGGAGTCCAGGGAAATCTCAGGGATTGACTTTACAGTGCTGCATGGGGTGTTATGACTTGATGTCTGCATGTCTGCACATGGGTTTGCTTCCTATATGGGGTTAAAAAGGCCCGAAGGATTCCAGGAGATGATGCTGAGGACAGGTTAAAGGATAGGCATTAATAAGGCAGGGAGGCAGGGGAAAGGGAAGTTGGTAAGAGGCTTTATAATGCCCTTGTGCTGGGGACGTGCTAAAAGTCTTTTTATCGCTGTTGTTGTTGTTGTTGCTGCTGTTGTTGTTGCAATAGGCAGCTTCCTGGGAAGATGCTGCCAAGTAGGGCCATTGGGTTTGCTGTGTGGGGTCAGGGCATGCAAATAACTTCCTTGCCGGTCCTAAGTGGAAAAGTCCATGGAAGGCCTTGGGAGTGTGCTGGTTTTGTGTATGCTCAGTCTTTGATCGGGTATGGTGGCTGGGAGAGGGCACCTGTGATTGGTCAGATCCAGGTCACGTGCCCATCCTTGCAGCTGGGGGTTATAGTGGCTATTTTGAGATCAACAGTCCCATCTCCACCAGAAGAGTGAGCTAGGTACTTCCCAAAGGAAAATGGGGCACTGTGATTAGTTCAAATGCGATGGGGAAAAAAATACTGGGCAGACACAACAATAAAAACTCAGGCTAATGCCCTGTGATCTTTGAAAGAATGGGGATACAGTAGGAGGGAGAAGATAGGATGGGGCCATGTTCCCTAATGCCTCAGTCCACTTGGGCTGCTGTAACAGAGCACCATAGCCTCAGTGGCTGATAAACAACTGAAATAAATATATTTGATCTCACAGTTCTGGAGGTGAGCCAGGTTCACACTTGCTGGTTTTTGCTGTGACTTCACAGGATGGAAGGTGCGAGGGAGTTCCATGGGGTATCTTTCATAAGAGAAAGCTGCACCCTCACAATCTAACCACCAGGCAACGGCCCTACCTCCTATTAACATCGCACTGGGGATTGGGTGTCAACCTATGGATTTTAGGTGGGCACCAACATTCATCTACAGCACTGATATGGCGGAAGCTGCCGGTGCGTCCCAAGTATTTATTTTCCCTTCTGCGTTGGCTCCAGAGCTTCTCCATTTCCTCAGGCACACTGGAGCCAGGAGTAAAGGCTGCATTTCCTATGTCCCCTTGCAGCTGTCTGTTTAGCAGAGTGACTAAATCATGAGAAGCAAGCAGAAGTTTCTGGTGGGGCTCTCTGAGGGCTCCTTGAAAGGGAAGAAGTCTCCATTCCACCTTTTCTCCATTGTGTTGCCTGTTCATTCTGGACCAGGGGGTCATAGTGAAGACGGAGGCAGCAGTGTTACAAAGCCAAGAGGAGGAGACTGGTTCCCCAGTGATGTTGTGGAGTGGTTACACCCATGCTGGAGTATTCATTTCTGGTTTTCCTTTTTTTTTTTTCTTTTTTTTTTCTTTTCTTTCTTTCTTTCTTTCTTTCTTTCTTTCTTTCTTTCTTTCTTTCTTTCTTTCTTTCTTTCTTTTTTGTGAACACATGGTAGGCATTTATTAAAATGTAGTAACAAACAGATTTCATATTTTGTCTCCTAAAGTCTCCTAGTGGCATAATCCCCCTTCTGGAGATGGAGAAACCGAGCCTGAAATGTAAGGAAACTTGTCAAGGACCACATGAAGAGTCAGCAGAAGAGAAGACCAGCTTCAAGTTCCATCCATTTGACTCCAAAGCTCATGCAGCTGTCCATTCCTCAGAATCCTCACCTCTGAAATCTTTGACAGTAATATTTATCCCTTGATATCATTATAAAATAAGAGTACCTGCAAAGCATTTAGGACACTGCCTGGCACCTAATAAACACTTAAAAATAATAATGGCTAATATTTGAGTATTTACCACTTTGTGGGGTGAGTATAATTATCGTTCCCACTTTGCATATATGAAAAATGAGCCACCGAAGTGGTTAGAAAACTTGCTTAAGATCATGAAGTAAGAAAGTGGATGAGCCTGGATTCAAATCTAAGCAATATGACTCCAGAACCCATATTCTTAAGCACAGCGTTATGCTACTACTTTGTGCTAGCTACGGTGATTATTTGTGCCACAAATGTTCATCCCCAAAGATGAAAAAGGACTACAGAAGTATGGGATCTCCTCGTTTACCACCCCTGCATCCTCTCTGACCACTTATAATGTGCATCAACTTGAACTTCCCCACAGAAAAATTCTAAGTTTATAAGGGGCCAATGTGCTTATTAACTATCCTATCCCTGCATTGCATAGTGCATGGGTTTAATTATAGGCTCATGGTTTAGGAAGAGGACTTTTCATTCAAAGTATTAATCTCCTGAGAAAGCAAAGGAGAAACATGATAAAACTATATCTGGAAATAAAAAAAAAAAAAAAGGGAGACAAAAAGAGGGAAACAATGCAGAACAGAACCTTCTGAGGATGGGGGAGGGGCAGAATTAAAGTACACTTTTTGTTCCTTTACAATCTTTCTGGTTTTCTTTTGTGTGAAAGAATTTACCACCCTGGTTGGGTCCTTGTTACCAGCAGCCAAAGGCAGTTCCTAACTCACACGGCTGGGCTCCAGTCCAGGCCCGTCAGGATTCTCCAGGCCTGGCTTCTCGGCTCTAGCTGGCGGCCAAGAAGAGCTCCACTGTTGCTTCTTCATCCTTCCTGCATTAACCACCAGAGTCTCTGAGAATCCGGGGGCTACAGAAACAATGCCCTGTCCTCACTACGGAAACACTGCCCTTCTTACAGCATTTATAATCCGCCTGCATGCCTATATCCTTACGGCTCTCATTTAACTAACAAACTCTCAAGAAACTGCAATTAGCGCGGTATCATTAAGTGACTGCTTTATTGTGCATTTGATATCATGCAATCCTTCCCCAAATACCGCAGCTCTCCATGCAACATATATGTTTTCTATTCGGTGAATTACAACCTGACCTCCAGATACGGTCAAAAAAAGAAAAAAAGAGGAACAAAAATAACACGCCTATTTTGCAAGAAGCTTCCATGTCTTCCAGACCTCTTCACATACCGTGGTGTGCTTTATGTTCACATATGTACATCATATATTGTAATACGAAATGGATATTGACTGTAGCTGAGGTGAATATCCACATGTATTGACCTCAGAGGTAAATATTGACTGAGACAAAGGTAAAATCGATGCTTACCTTGAGGGATAATAAATCTGGATATCTATTGAAATAAGAAGTCAATAGGCACATTGTTACAAACACTCGTGGTTATAGTCGCTTGAGCACATTTGTACAGTGAGTGGTCCCTGATTGTTTTCTAGAAAACCAGGGGCAGTGGTAGAAGTTCACAGAGGCTGTACTGACTGACTTTTCACCAACTAGCATCTGCGAGGTAAATAACCCCACCTGGCCTGGCAAAGGAAGGAGTCTGGCCTCCGTCTTCAAGAAAGCAGTTACTGAATTAGGCGTTGATACTGGTGACTTCAGTTGTGTTTTCTCCATAGCAGAAAAGACTGCCATGGTTATCCGCATTTTATAGCTTGGTAAACTGAGGCTCAAGGAACTAAAGAAACTCATCTGAGATCACAAAGATGATAAACGGTGGCACCCTGAAATCAAAACCCAATCGCCTTGTGTTGAGTCGTTATTTTTCTAGCACATCACAGTCTCTTGATAAGAACTACGGGATGAGGACTCGAGATGGAAGAGATACATGACAGGGAAGGGTGAATGCAAAAGACTGGAGGGGGTGACAAAAGGTCTCTTTCCTGCAGATGGGCCTTATAACTTCTCTGCAACAGCGGCCAAGACATCTCGAAGAGCCCACTTCCCATTATTGCTGTCAAACATCATCACTATTACAGCTACATTTTGGCAAACTGTGCCCCTGTGCCAGGTACTGTGTGAAGTATCTGATCTTGATGAACTCTCATATCCCTCTATGGTCATGTCGCAGATACTTGGTTATGTATCCCCCATGTCCCCTTGATGATCAAGCCCTCTCCACCACGTGACTGCAACCGGGCTATGAATCTTCAGTGGCTTAAGCTCCCAATCAGGGTCGTTCCAAAGGCTCCACTAGTGACTCTCCATATATAGGAGTTTTATACAATTCGGGCCAATGAGATGTCAGCAAAAGTCTCTTGAGGGGCTCTGGGGCAAATTTCCTTTGTTCCTGAGAGACATAGGAGGTATCTTTGTCCTCCAGCGCTATGCTCTCTGGTTATGTCTGGAATTGCTGAAGCCATATTGAAAATGTGAGGGAGACTCTAAGAGGGAAAAGCTGATAAAGAATTTCAGGGAGGGGGATCCCTGGGTGGCGCAGCGGTTGAGTGTTTGCCTTCGGCTCAGGGCATGATCCCTGGGTCTAGGATAGGGTCCCACAATGGGCTCTTTGTGGGGAGCCTACTTCTCCCTTTGCCTATGTGGTCTCTGCATCTCTCTCTGTGTCTCTCATGAATAAATAAATAAAATTAAAAAAAAAAAAAAGAATCTGAGGGAAGTAGAGCCAAATCGTGGCATGTCACACTGTGACTGCCCTGCTTCTGGACTTTAGATTAGGTGGGGTAACTATTGAAATCACTGCAAGTTGAGTTTCCCACTATATGCAACCCTAAGCACCTTAGTTGATACAAGTAGGTGTCATCTTATCCTCCCTTTATACACAGAGAACCTTGGGCTTAGGAATGTTAAGTATTACACGTGGCAATTAAGACTATCTAAGCCAGTCTTGAGTTCTTAACTGCTCCTCTGCAACCCAGGCATGGCTCCCCTTTGAGGCTTACACCATAATCTACTGGAAATCAGATCTGCAATGAAATCCACTAGAACTGGCATCAATCCCCTTGCCACTCCTTTAAGTATGCACCATATGAGATGAGACTCTCAATGCTTAACTGAATTGCAAGACATTTCTCTCTGCTCTAACATATAAATTGCAGGTCAGCTTGGTCATGTTTCCTCAATACCTACCTAGCACTGCAATTTATCACATGGCTTCTGCTCAGCCAATACACTGTGTGCTTTCCAATGCTCCTTGTCCAACCTATTCTTTGCCCTCATCCCTCCCTCACTTCAAATAAGAAAATCCCATTTATAATTTAGTGAGCAGCAAAAATAGTAGTAGGCCTAGACTGTTTCCTCCACCCTCTTGACCATTACCACCATACTGGATCTGTCTTCCATACCAGTAAAACAGCTCGATGGACCTTTTATAAGAGGATTCAACACACCGGATTCCTTCATAGCTCTCAATTTAATGTCTAGTGTCTACTGGGCATTGTTAGCTTTTTCTATAAGCATTTTTCTCTAAAAAGGCAAGTATTATATTTCATCTTAATTCTGTAATCCTGGGTCCTATCACAGTACCTGACACACAGAAAAAGCACAGAATTCACCTATAATCAGACTTCAGGTAGTAAGAGAGGTCATGTATAGTGAAACCTTAGAAAATTCCAGCAAATACCAACTTCCTATGGGACGACTTCTTACTCTAGAGTTTTCTATCTTTTCTCACCTTCCAGCTAAGAAACAACACTGTGATTAATGCCCATATTTCTTATTCTACATAAAGAAAAAATAAAACAAGCCAGCAGACAGGTTATGAAACAGTTAAACCAGGGGAAGCCAAAAGAAAGTGAAGAGTCACACACTCTAAGTTCCATTTTTACCCTTACAGGTCTGTATTTTTATAGGAAATCAGGGCACTTTATCATCCAATTATTGGTTATCTTTATGCTGTACAAACCCGTGCTAAGCAGCTGCCTCTCTGCTTGTAGCTTCTTTGCAGTGTTCAGGGGCCTTAGTTGGGAGGGAGTGCGGGAGGAACCACAGAATCCAATCCATTGAGGGGCCCAACAGAGCAAAAAAGGCAAAAAGGCAAAAAGGCAAAAAAAAAAAAAAAAAGAAAGGAGAGAGTTTGTCCTCTCTTATTGAGCCGGAACACCCGTCTTCTCCTGTCCTCAGACATCAGAGCTCCTCGTCCTCATGCCTCTAGCTTCAGACTTACCCCATCATCCCTCCTGGTTCTCAAGCCTCTGGACTCAGACCAAAGACTGAATCATACCAGTTTCTCCTGTTTCTTCAGCTTGCAGAGGGCAGACAATGGGACTTTTCAGCCTCCATAACTACAGGTGTCAATCCCTGTTCTATTTATCTATCATCTATCTATCCACCTATCTATATCTTATTGATTGTTTCTCTGGAGAACCCTAATACCACTGACTGGGTCGAGGAAATAAATATCTCAATATGGTGGCAATGGTCCCAGAGACAGGCACTGATAAATGGCTACTAAACAGTACAGATGGGAGACAGAGGGACTAGTCATGTCTTCCTGAGAAGGCCAAGGTTCTCCTCATCCTTCTCCTCCACCACCATTATCACCATTACTAGTACTTCCAGGAAACCTGCACTTCCCTGCAAGGACCATTCCAGATTTCTCTCTATCCCCAGCATCTTGTCTGGTACATAGGAGGTGCTCAATCAGTTGATGTTAAATGAATAGCAAAAAGCATTAAGTGGCACCCAGGATACCTCAGCAGGAATGAACACTGGACAGTGGCTCAGCAGACAGACTGACCTCAACCTTCTCTGTACCTCTACATCCTCATCTAGAAAAAAATGAACTGATGCTGCAACTGGCTTTGGATATTTCAAGATTCTAGTGATGAGAATCTCTCTCCTGCTCATGATCTGCTTCAAGCAAGTTGTGAGGCCATTTCCCAAATCAGTTTCAGAGTGTAAGAAAGGATGGATTTTGCTGCTGGGCACAAATTTCCTGAGAGCAAGGCTCGTTTGGGTACAGAGTAGCCCCATCCCATCCTCCAGGATGTCAACTAAGCGTTTTACCAATGGCAGCCTCAGGAAATCAGGCAGTTAATTTAATGCAGTGGCCCGAATCTTCATGATCTGCACCTAAAAACTATGAGTCAGGTCTCCCTCTGGCCAAATGCCACAACCTGCTTGAGTCTGGGGCTACTGTCACCTGAACAGTATTTAAAGGCTTCAGCAGGAGCAATTGAGCCACCAGGGAAATCTTCACCACTTACCTCACCAATATAGGCCCTCCCTGCACCTGTGCCAGGCTACCAGTAGCAAAGGAGAAGTGCAATCGTGGCCACACGGAGTGGACACGCAATGCTGAATGTAACTGCGGGTCATATTAGTATTTTATCTAATTACAACTACAAGAGAAGAGGTGAAGTCCCTTGTCAACACCGATCCTTTCTAAGATTGAGGCCCGCTTGATTTACATAGCCACCAGTAAACACACCAAAAGAGGAGGTTCCTTAAGAGACCTAATGCTTCCTGGCAGCAATGAATTGGCATTCATTGGGCCACTCTGCATCTTTACCAGGAAGAAGTCTGGGCACAAGGATATAGAACAGTTCAAGACTGCACTGGCTAACCAGTGGACATTTGTCTGCAGCTCCACAAAAACAAGACATCGGCCACAATCAAGCACCTCTCTGGGTTACTTAGCTCCTTTACTCCCCACACCAATGCGTCAGAATGCCCCATGGGTTCAACACCAAAGAAGATGACATTTCTTCTGATCAACATCTCTGTTTACGGTAATCAGGGGAGGGCAATGAGCTAGTCTCAGGATGCCAAGTGATCGCTTGTTTTCAGGATAATCAATAAGACACTTATCTTGAAAGATTCATGCGAGTTTGGAATCCATTATGAATGGGATGATTATAAAAGTCTGACAGAAGGTTGCTGGATTTTTAAAAAATTCTTCATCAGACAGCCTCCATTTCATTGGTTTCTTGAAATGTTATATAGATTTTAAAAAGAATACACACTGTATTATGCCATCATGAAATAGCTAGATTCACTCATGAATTAATAGGGATTTTCAAATTCAGATGCTATAGAAGCTTGGGATAATACTTTTTAGTCATAAAAAAGGGAGGAGGGGTTCCCCATCGAGGGTATAAAGGGATGCAATGTCACATATAATAAAAATGGCATGAATTTCAGACTCACACAAACCTGAGTCTGAAAGAGAGGCCCTACCAGTTATAGATAGATGATCCTGGGCATATTACTTAACCTTTCAAAACTGAAATTTCCCCTACATCAAAGAGATTATATTGGCACCTCTATTCTAGGATTGTGGTAAAGATGAAATGAAATTATCTGCATGAAAGGTTTACCACAGTCCCAAACATACAAAAGGTGCTCAATAAATGTTAGTTATTCCTAATGTTAAACGTCTGACCTTGTCACCTTGAGCAAGTTACTTCATCTTTCAGAGTCGCTATTTTTTTCATTTTTAAAGTGGGAATAATAAGTATGTTGCAGCATGGTTGGGAATTAAATCAGATTGTGGGCAGAGTAGCATCTAATACTTACCTGGCACATAGTAGGTACTAAAAATGATAAATAATCGTATGGGAAAAATGACAGTAGATGAAGAGATACATAGAATCAGATGAAGAAGGGGCCTGAGCGCAGGAGTTTCTGCCCCTGTGGAGTAGGGTGGGCCACTCTCCAGGCTCATGGATATCTTTACCCACCCAGAAGCTCTCCGAACCCCATACTTTAGAGCTTTTTATGGAGATTTCATTGTGTAGACACAATGGACTATTAACTAACTCACTTTCCTAAATCTTCTCTCTCTCCGTCCAGAGAATGGGAGGTGGGGGTGAAAGTTCCAAGCCTCTACCCACAACTTAGACTTTTGGGTGACTAGTCCCTATCCGGGGTCCTGCCACCAATTGCTTCACTAGGACAAGAGACACACATATCACCCAGGAAATAGCAAGGGTTTTAGGAGCTCTGTGTCAGGAATCAAGGCCAAAGGCCAAATATTAGCAGGAGCCAGAGGTAGAGGCCAATATATGTATCTCTTATCATGTCACAATAGTATTTAACAAGAAAAACAAAATTAAAAGAGAACTAAGAAATCTATTCTTACCTCTCCCTTTTACAAATAAGGAAACTGAGGCTCAGAGAATCTCATCTTGTGTCAGGTTACCTGGAGCAATTATTTCACAGATGGGACTAGAACCAAATCTTTTGAGAGTAAGGAAAACCTGCAGCCTAGATGGGAAGACAGGAAAGAGGCTCCAGAAGGTGAGCCATAATGCAGAGACAGTGGAATCGACCAAGCTCTATCATAACCGGAAATCTGGCTCGGTTTGGGGGATAGAAGGAGAGAGAAAGGAACCAGGCCTCTAGGGAGGAAGCCAAGGCTGAGCTAGGCAAAAAGGGAGTTGGTGGTATGAAGTGACTTTGAAGACGGTGCTAGTTAAGTCAAGGAGTTATGGCAGGATCACCATGGCAAAGAGAAGGGAATAAATTATATAGGAAACAAGACCCTTCTGGGGGCCCAGGGCTCATCTGACTTAATGCCAAGTGCCCCAGCAAAAGACTAGCCGGGAGACAATCAGTGGATCCAGCCTTGGGGAGCTGGTCCAGGGCTGCATGAATAAGCCCCATAACTAAAAAGCTGATTCCCAAAGAGACAGAAAGCTAAGGAATCCCCAAGATCCTGGCCGGCAGCTGCAGCAATGGTCTCCATTCAGCTTAGGATCCTGCTGCCAAGGCTTGGTGTCCTCTTGGCCCTAAATAGATCAGCATTTGGCCTGAGCTTGCAGATGACTTTTTACAGGCCACACCATTTAAGCTGTCCCTGTGACCAGAAATAGCCCGGGGGTGGTCAGAACCACAACATTATAAATCGGATGCTATATTTAGTTCATGTGGACATGGCTCAAGAATTTCTTCATAAGTTTGGTTTTTGAGTGATGGATCCATAATGCCTTTGAATAGGCCGCAGCAAAATCCAGAAGTAGGCCACATGGTTATCTCAGCCTTCCTCCACCTTCACCACCTGACCCTCAAGAACCTACTTTATGCTTTGACTGGAGCGGGAGAAAAACTCTTTCAAATAATGGAAAATTCTCACAAATTATTTCTTTTGAGGTATTGCTTACATGCACTGAAGGCACAGACATTAAATACACACCTCGATGAGCTTTTACATGTGTCCACATCCGTAGAGTAGTATCATCAGAACAATATATGGAACACTTCCAGCACGCAAGAAGGTGCCCTCTAACCCCTTCAAGAACACTGCCTCTTACAGGTAAACCACTCTTGTGTCTTCTCTCGCATAGAGAAGTCTTGCCTGCTTTTGACCTTTACATAAATGGAATCATAGTGTGTACTCTAGCTTCTTTCACTCAACTCTCAGCCTGACTTTTCAGACTCTAGAGTATTATGTATTATAATATACACAAAAATAGCAGCTCTGCTTGCTTGTCTTGGGCATCCATTGTGTGCCAGGGTCCGAGAAGTGTTCGTCTTTAATTCTCACTGCAAGCTTGGCAGATGGGCATTATTATTTCAGTTTTACTGATGGGAAAATGTAAGCAGAGAGGGATTAAGTGACTCTGTACTGAGGCAAAATCCTGAAGTTAGAAATTAACATTTTGGGATCATGGATTCAAGAGTTCAGTGTCCAAATTCTGTATTTGTTCCTCTCGGCCAATTTGCTTTTAATTCTTGACTCAGGGTTGGGAATAACTCACATAAAGCCCTTCTTAACGTGCCTGCCACACTATGTGGTGATAAATATTAGCTGTGGTGATGATGAACAAAGGGATAATGATAATCGGGCCTTGTGTTAATGTTGGGGAAGCAGAAAGGGACAAGACATAGTCCTGGGCCTCATGGATCTTACACTGTGAAAGACATACAGTGAACACATAAATAAGTTTATAATGATAACTTCTGATTATGAAGGGAAGGGATGGGTAGCTTCAGACCACAGTGAATGGTGAAGGTTAGGCAACATGCCCACAGTAGCATTTTTCTTCTCAAACTGCTGGAGAACAGGAAGGTTCGGACCTTCAGCAATGTCACAGAGCAGTTATTGAAGAAGTCTAAAATATCCCTCCCTCCCCCATAGGTATGCAACACTAACCAGCTTTGCTCTGATAAAGCTCTTCACCTGAGAGGCTCAATTACATCTGCAGGTGGACGCTTTGGAGAGAGCATTTAAAAGGCAGCATCGTCCTTGACTCTTGATTCTGCATGTCGAAAGCACTTAACTCAAAAACCTCAGGATTACCACCACCACATCAGGGCATCTGCTCCTGGACTAGACCACCCACTGCCTGATGCTCTGACACTGAAGGCGTTCACGTGATCATTATGTTATCATTGACTCAGTTACAGCTTGGGAAGATGAGCACGGGATGCTGGTATTTCTAGGCCTCCTTTCAAGGAATGACAGCCAAGTGCATTTCCCCACAAAACCTACAATCCATATTCCATTTTGTGACCTGGGATTCTGCTTCAGAGAAAATGAAAACGAAACTCCTCTTAATGGATTCACTGTGATTTTCAATCCCTTTGATGATGCTGGGGTGGCGTCTCACCTTACACTCATTAGGGCAAGATTCTAGAGTTGGTGCATAAAGCAAATCTGAATATTGTCAGAATTACTCTTGAAATGTCATAATTTCCTCTGGCTGACTTAGGAGGACCAAGAGAGCCAATTGTTGCTACAGCACAGGCATGCCCCCTGCCTTTGGATGAACCACCAGGTAAAACAACTGCCTGGGTTTACAGACCAGGTTATTATTATAGAACACACAGCTTTAGACACTTCTCATTACAGGATGCTCCAACCCAAGGCACTCACAGGGACAAAGACTTCAAGAACAAAAGATTCCCATCGTTTTTGAGCCCTTGCTCAGTGCAGGGAATGGAGAAAATCACTGTAGGATGTGAATCTCTGCTCATTTTGCCTAAAGTTGGCCGTAAGTAGGTTAAGTGTGTACTGGATGGTATGCACTGCACCCTGCTAGGACTGTGACATCTCAATGGCAATGTCCTCCTCTTCATCATCTCCATATTTTCAGAACTGGTATAGTAGGTTGCATAGTAGGTTCCCACTGGGCATCAGCGGAATGACCACTCATAACTGACCTACCAAATAAAGGGTTGCCAGGACGTTTTGCAAGTAGGGGCTGAAGGATCCACAGGTGGAAGTAGCAGGGAGCCTGAGTTTGGCTCAACTGGATGAAGACATTTCCAACAACTACAGCTTTGCATAATAATAAGTTTACTATTAAGTAAAAATCATTAATCATCTATTAGAAATGGAGCAGAGATACACGTATCAGCTAAAATTGGACTAATCAACAACCAATGGACTAAGGACATTTTTGTGAAGTTGTCACTGGTCAATAAAGAACCAGAAACATAAGGATTGCACATAGTTTTTCATAAACCTATCCAAATTTTTAAACTGTCCTTACACCCAAGACAACTTTGGCAAGCCAATCAATGTCAGGTTATAGGAAGAATACAATTCTTGACAAAATAAATCTCAACACACAAACAAGCACTGATACTCTGTATTTGTAAGGGGTATGCATGATACCACATTTTCATTTATGTTAAAATAAAGATCTTTATCTACATCCAACAGTAACCTCAAATGACAAGTGTAACATATAACCCAAGAGCAATTGCTATCAAAAGTATAGATCTCACTTTATTTTTACCTTCACCTGACATAGTTTGGCCGTGTATTGACCACTTAGGAACATTCTTCTGGCCATAAATCCAATCAATAATTCACTCGTGCAGAACATATAACTGCACATTTTCTGCTCATATAACCCGTTGATAATGAGTGCCGATTATAGAATCGAGAAACCAAAGGTGTTCATGCACCCAGCGATCCTTCTCAGAGGACTAATCTGAAAATGATCCTTGCCTTGCCTACAAATGAAATATTTAAAACAATGTTTTGATGCCACGAGTTATACCTGACATATTTGTCGATTTTCACAGACGCTGGGAGTGATTAGATTTGGGGGTCAGTTACTTTAAGGTCACCTGGAGACCACACATTTTAATTTCAAATAGAGGATGACAAACTTGATAAGCAAAACTTTATAAAATAAAAGGATATGAAATCAACTTACACTACTAGTTGGTATGGGGAAAACTTTTGTATTAAGTCCTGTCATCTGAAGGTAGGGGACCTGGTGTTACAAGAGATAATTTTCCTGACAAATAACCTTGATAAGTTAAGGCACCTAGAAAATGTACTGTTATAAAGAACTCCAAACGCTGGGCAGCATTTATTCCCAGTGAGGAGAGGACAGAGGCCAAAAAGACATGGGTTTCCTGTCTCAAGGCATTTATTGGTGAGGAATATATTCTAAGGGGTTCACAATAAATCTAGAGAGATCATCACCATGAATATGTGGGATGGCAAGACTAACAGGCGGGCGACCACAACCACAGAGGGTTAAACTATAAAGACAATGAGACGGACTAGAAGTGCTTTAAAACTCAATTAAAATAAAACCAGTTCCTGTTAGTTTTTCCAATCCAGATTTAAGACTCATTCTGTATTATCTATTCATATGAAAAAGGGTACAGCAATTGAATTTTGAATTATGCTAACCCATTTTCTCAGCTATAGAAAACGTTGGCTTCCAGCCCAATGAATACAATAGCCACATGCTCAAGACCCTTAATTATCTAATTAATGTGGTGTCATTTTAGCAATTAGTTCAAATGACCATATGTAACTTTTTTTCTTTATAAGATCAGAATAGCAAATATTTTTTAAATACTTGTCCTGACCATATCCTGTGCATTAAGGATATACAATAGCAATTAAAAACAGAAAATGGCCAAGAAAGCTTTTAAAGAATAATAAAAAAAAAAAACACAAAACTAAATGTAATATGGGCAGTAGCTGATTTTCATATGATTAAACTCATCTAATATGTTAACAGATATCCTTTCGACATCTACTACATGAGACTCATGCCCAGGAATGACCACCTGGGTTGGCAGGTATCACCATAGGAAACGACAAGGCATCTCTGGGGTGGTGT
Organism: Canis aureus; assembly: GCF_053574225.1. Classification (NCBI taxonomy): domain Eukaryota; kingdom Metazoa; phylum Chordata; class Mammalia; order Carnivora; family Canidae; genus Canis; species Canis aureus. Next base: position 16,150,813 of record NC_135613.1, on the reverse strand, counting down.
TAGAGAAGAATTCACTCTAAGAGAGACCCTAATAATGGTATTATAAGGTGAATACTTATTAGAAAAACTCTTTGCAGAAGACTCCTCTTGCTCCCCGTTTTCTCCCCACTACTACTATGGAGGTGAACTTTAAATTCTTCAAATATTCTGCACACCAGATAATGTCACAGGTTGCTTCTATAATTCACTAACACCAGGGCTTTTGGATTATAAAGCTATTATTGTAGAAAAGTGTGCTGATGTTCAAGAAATTATTTCTGTGCCATTTGTGTGGGCCTTACATTTGGTCATTTGTCTGTGATAGGGCCACTGGCCACCATCTTGGTCATTTATCAGGATTCCCTGTTTCTGATTGTCCAGCCAGGTTCTGAGGAGGTGTTTATCTGAGACCACAAAGCCAATCAGTCTGTAATTGGCAATCAGCACCAAATGGAATTCTTTGGTGGCAAAGAAAACAGTAATTATGGATTTAAAGAGCTTGCCTGCCTGCTGGGGAGAGCAAGCACACACGCTCCAAAGAACAAACTTTTGGAAGCCATTGTGACTTAAACTGGGCATTATTTGGAGGAGTCCTTCACAAGGCCTGAAGTTTGAATACAGAGAACTGACGTCCAGGGTTTGGCATGAAATGATGGCAATTTCCTTGAGTTTCAGGGAGACTTCACGGCAGTCTAATTTCAAGTAGAAGAGAAACATACATTTTTGGGGGGAGTATTATTATGTTCCAGATATCACTGTTTAAGGGCTTTAAGTTCATTTCTCACAACTATCTTGCAAGGTAGATGTTATTTGTTTTCTAAAGAGGTGGAAACTCAGGTATTTTTCACCCCATTGTTCCATCTATAATGTGGTAGAAAGAGAGGATCTCCCAGACCACATGGACTCTCAAATTCTACATGCCCAGGCTCAGGAGTTGCCTGACTAAAAGCTTCCTCCTCTAAAATGGAATGCTACCTCCCTGTTCCCACCATGGCACATCATTGCACCTGTCTTGAGGCCTTTCTCTGTAGCCAGAACCATCCCCTGCTCCTGCCTACTGCCTGGTTTGTGTTCGATGAAGAGTAAATACTTGCACTGCTCTGAAGATCCCATGCTCTTCCCTTCCTCTGATCCTCCTGTTCCGGGGACCCTTCTTTACTTTGCCTGCTTGCTGAACTCCGCTCATCCTTCAACTTAGGGGAGATAGCACTTCATCCTTGGAACTAGCCTCACTTCCCTCTCCTCCTTCTTCTATACCTGAAACATATTTCTGTCATACTTCTGCCATTTATTTAAGTATCCACCTCCTTGACTAAGCTGTGAGTTTCTTAAGAGTAAAGCAAAAACTGCCCTTTTATTCCTAGAGCAGGAATACAGTAACATCCATAGAGCAGGAGCTTCACAATTACTGCTGAATCATTAAATGGATTTTTTTTTTTAAAGATTTTATTTATTTATTCATGATAGTCACAGAGAGAGAGAGAGGCAGAGATACAGGCAGAGGGAGAAGCAGGCTCCATGCACCGGGAGCCCGACGTGGGATTCGATCCCGGGTCTCCAGGATCGTGTCCTGGGCCAAAGGCAGGCGCCAAACCGCTGCGCCACCCAGGGATCCCTCATTAAATGGATTTTTAACAGCTCTAAAAAATAGGAACAGAAAGAAAAACAGGACTGAGAAGGGAAGAGAAAACATGGGGTGGCTAACAAGATGAAAAAAAGAAAGAAACTATGAAAAAAAGTATGAAAAAAACAAAAACAAACAAACAAAAAAAAAACAAAATGCATAAGAGGTATGATGCGACCTTATTATTATTCTTCTTTTGTGGTGTAGGTTTCTGAAAAGTAGGACATACCCTAAGCAATATTAACAATCAACAGCTATCACAACATTACAAATGATATTCATTTGTACCCTCATCATTAAACCGGTTCACAAACAAGCATTTTGCAACTGATAACACATGTTCCAGGTGTCAGAGATGCAATTCTGGGAGCCACACAGAAAGCCAGGCTTTCAGAAAGCCATAGGGTTGTATTCATTTTCATTTATTTATAATGTGGATGTACCATATTGATCTTTTTCTAAATGACCCATAGCTAGAAATGAATTTCTTTTGCACTGCTCACAACAACTACACATCTGTCTTTCTGCCTATCTATCCATCCATCTGATCTATATATTTGGATTTGGTGTTGTATATATACACCAGATCATTGAATGATAAAAGACCAGTCCAATGGTATGAGATTATTTTCAATTGGCAAGAAGGTAGAAAGCATCAACCAGCTCAGCTGTCCTGTGTTAAGGTCAGATGGTATCCAAGTACTTTCTGAAGCAGGTGGTCGAAACGATGTGTACTCAACCATATTATAAAGTATCTAGACAAATAAGGGCCATAGAAATTTTTCCGTCAAAATTTGTATCCACATGACAAATGTTCTTGTGAAAATATTAATTAGCAAGTTTTGGTTGTCTGAAAGAACTGTGGCCATGAGGGTACAATTGATAGACAGCAAGAACCATATTTGAATACATCCTGTCAAAGTAAAATCCCAAAACTGAATTACCAATGGCACAAGCCCAAACAAGGTCGCCTATGCATGTGCTAAATTGAAAGTCATACCATTGACACTTCCTAGCAACAGATTCTTCACAAAGGGGCAGCTTCTCCAAGACTGCTCAGATGATGCGGTCAAAGAGAGTGCCAGCACACAGCATTCCAGAGCTATTAGTTGGGGATGAGCCAAAACGTCATGATGGAGGTGCAAAGGATAGACGTGGGTACAACCATAGCCATTTAAATGATTTAGTAACTGAAGCCCAGAAAGGTTAAGTAAATTATCCAAGGTCACAAAGCTGGGAAGTATGAGTTTGGACTTGAACCCTAGCTGGTCTGGCTCCAAAGTTGAAAATCGTACCCAGCGCTTTTTACTGAAATCTGGGGTTGGATAAAAGGTGAGCCAGCTAAATGATGAACCGGGGGCCCGGGCCCCTTACTCATGCAAGGTAAAGAACAAATGCAAATGCCAGATGTGCTATTCTAAAGGAGACTAAAATCTGAACAAGCTACTCAGACATTTTTATTTAATTTTATAAAAATATACTTTATACTTAAAATATACATATATAAACCTAAACATATTATATATATATATATATATATATATATATATAAAATATACATATCCTATAAATCCCAAAGACTAGACAGAAAGTCTGTCCAGCCAATACTCACTTTACATCCTCACACCACCCTGGAAGGTGTGAAATTCCCCAACTGAAATGGAGCTTGACCACGTAACTGGCTTTGGCCAACAACAAAAATGCCTAGCCCCGACAAAGGCATTGGGAGCTACCAATTTCCACCATGGGAAGTATGTGCCCTAACCCGCCAGGGGCAGCTCGAGCTCCAGAAGACTGGTGGAGCCAGGCCACCATGGGCAACCTATAGACCTGATAATCACTCCATTCCAGGGTGGTTTGTTATGCAGCAATAACACCCACATAATGGGTGGAAACGGGATGAAAAACACAATAGTCAAGCCATGTAAGAGTGAACTGATAGTAGTGTGTGTAGGGTGGTCTAGAGGGACTAACTGTAGAAGGATTCTTCAGAAAGGATTAATACCCAAACCAGCGTTTTTATGCAGTCCCTGATCTCATGGCTGTGTGGCTTCAGTACATGATCTGAATGGGCCTGGCATGGAAAGACATCTGCCTCCGGAAGAATGAATGGTACTAGTGCCTTTGATGAACGGAAAACGTGCAAAAGGAAAACACAGAAATCATGCCGTAGCTCTATTCTCAACTGACAGCCATGTCTTTGGGAGGAGCACTTCAATGGCTGGGTGTACTGTTTAGACAAAAGAAAGAAAACTGGACCTTTTGTGAGTTCTGGAAAACCATGAAAGCATTATTTGTTGCAGAAAAGTTGGGGAAACATAGAAGTGGAATGGAGGCCATTTAAAAGATTCCTCAAGATTATGGCGATTACTTCTTCCCTTTCAAATGCAGAGTATATTGAAGTTTCTTTTAAAAATTCATACAGGAGAATCATTCTATGCAACTATAAGAGGGAAACTGTCAGACAACATTCCCAATTCAATATTATATTGTGCTTCAAGAAAAGATTTCCATATATTCTAGATTAAAAAAAGCCTCATAAATAAATGATAATCCAGTGCATGCTCTGAAAAATGAAAAAATAATTTTGTGTTTGCATTTTACTCCACAGAGTAAAATTTAATCTCTCTTTTAATATAGCATGTTTTATATAAAGAGGTAAAAAGATGTAACCTTATGAAAATTGATTTTTTACATGCTTAAAAATGTCCCTTGCAGTATTTATCTAGGCATTTTTCATCTGCGAGTATAGAGGCATCACACACTGATAACTTCACCCAGTGGGGTTAAAAGTAAATGGAGTTATTGCAATATGATTTAATAAAATTTTTCTTTATGTTGTTAAAGAATAATCAAGACCAGGCGATGGCTTTATCAGTGTGTAGTCCACTATTCAGGTTTTGCTTCCAAAATGGCACCATGATGTATAAGCGCATGGTAGGTGCTTTACTAAATATTTGTCAAATTCATGACTTAGGAAGGAATGGAGAAACTAAATGCCCTGCTCCAAAGCAAAGCTGATATCCCAGGAACTTAGAAGGGACGAAAATAGGACATTTGGATCTTGTCATCAATGCTTGGCTTTCTGATCATTCCTCAATGGCTCTAGAGAATACTGGAATAGGAGATTGACACCACACCCTCGGGACATTTGACATAATGAAGGCAAGCATTTTGCAGTCTATTGTCCTCAAAACAAATATTTTCTAGCCACTTATTATGATCAGTATTTGAGAAATCCTAATCTTTAGGTGTCTGACAACTGCTACTTGAAAAGAAAAATAAAACAATTTGTTTTATTTTGACTACTGTCATCTTCAAGGGTGGAACCAGCCCAGAGGCGATTTCTCACCTCTGCTGAAAGAGGCTTCAGGATCACAATTAGCACATGCAAAGTATTCCTTCCAAATTACCCTTCTTTGGGGCTCCTGGGTGGCTCAGTAGGTTAAGCATCTGCCTTCGGCTCAGATCATGATCCCGGGGTCCTGGGATCCAGCCCCCTGTGGGGTTCCCTGCTCGGTGAAGAGTCTTCTCCTTCTCCTTCTGTCACTCCCCCCATTCTCTCTCTCTCTCTCTCTCTCAAATAGAGAGATTTATTTTTCAAATAAATCTTGAAAGGCAATCTTCCTTTTTTTTTTTTTTTTCATTTATTTATGATAGTCACAGAGAGAGAGAGAGGCAGAGACACAGGCAGAGAGAGAAGCAGGCTCCATGCACCGGGAGCCCGATGTGGGATTCGATCCCGGGTCTCCAGGATCGCGCCCTGGGCCAAAGGCAGGCGCCAAACCGCTGCGCCACCCAGGGATCCCGACAATCTTCCTTCTTTAACTTGAAGGCTAGAAATGGCAGCTTTTGAAGGCAGATCTTCTGGCCTTTATACTCTCCAAGTCTTCCTGCTGCTCCCAGCTTAAAATGGGATGCAGTTTTAGAGGCATCACAGACATTAACTGGCAGCAGAGAAGGCACCTCAGGTTGGGGTGGATAGACTCTAAGGAGTCCCCACAGAATCCCCGCCTCCTGGTGTTTACTTCTTTGGATAACTCTCTCCCTTTGAGTGTGGGCAGGTCCTGTGAGGTGCTTCTAAGGCACTAAAAGGTGATGGGATATTACTCTTGTGGCTACATTATGTTAATAAGAACCTGTCCTACTGGCCAACTTGTTCTAGATTCTCTTTGCTGGCTCGAAGAAGTAGGCTGCCATATTGAGAAAGCCCATGTGGAACTGTAGGGTGACTTCCAGGAGTTGAGGGTAACCACTAGTTGTAGAGAGGACCTCCAGCCACAACCAATAGTCAGCAAGAAGCCCTAAGACAACCCATTATAAGAAGATGAAGTGTGCTGTAGTCAGTCTTTGTGACCTCAGAGGTGGGGAGGTGATTTTGGAAGCCAATTCTTCCCCAGTTGGGCTTCTATATGAGAACACAGCCTGGCTGTCACCGTGACTGTGGCCTTGTAAGACTCTAGGCAGAAAACCTGGCTAAGACATGCCGAGACACCTGACGCCAAAAATCTATGGAATAATAAACATGTGTTACATTAAGCTGCAAAACTCGTGTTCATCTGTGAACCAAGAATAATAAATGATGCACAAGTAGAGAACCTGGAATGTGTACAAGAATGAGCAGATGATGTTGGAAGGACAGGAAGCAGATGAGCCTGACAAAAGCCATGGGGTAATGGCTCACTGCTGTGTCCTACTACCCGGTCTGGTGGCTGACCAGAGAATTATGAATAAGAAAATATATTGAAATAATGAAAAAATTCATGAGGCAGAGAAAACAAGGGTAAAAGAATTGATAGGCTGTGGAGTGTAGGTTCAGTCCTAGGGGCAAGGGGAGCCACTGAATGTTTTTGAACAGATGAGTGGCATGGTAAAGACTGTGTTTTTGAAAACCATGTCTGATATATAGGATAGAATGGAGTATGGAGAAATTGTCACGTGGGGCAATATCACTCTCCCATTTTTGCATCAGGCAAGATCTCACAGTGGGTCAGGGCTAAGAAGTAGAAAAAACAAATGAGCCAAGCATCTGACATCTGATTCAGTTTCAAGGTACCAGAGTATTTTTAATCTTTCAATAGTATGAAATGTGTATCCATAATAAAAGAGTTCATGTAAGTAATTTACGTACATTTTAAACAGTGGTAAATAGAATGACTACCTCTCTACCTATTGCTCAACTTAAGAAATGGAACTTTGCAAGACATCCCCCAGGTGCTCCCTCCCCGCGAATCATTATTCTCCCTTCTTCTCTGCCCCACCCACCTGACTCCATAACAGAGGAAGCACCAGCTCATATTTTGTGTTTCTCATTCACTTGCCTTTCTTTACAGTGTGAGGCACATATTCTCATACCCTCAAACAATCTGTTTAGTTTAACCTATATTTTGGACTTTAAATAAGTTGAATAATACTATGTATATAATCTATCTAACTGTTTTTTAAATTTCACATTGTGTTTTCAAGATTCCTCTACATTGATTCAGGTTAAGGGAATTCATTCATTCATTTTCACTGCTAACTAGTATTCCGCTCTATGAATATATAGTACCGCCTTTTGTTTCTCCCATTTTATTATGGTTGTTCTTTGGAGCATTCTCCGTTTCTTGCTATCGTAAATAGTGTGCCAGAGTCATTCTCGAACTTTTTCTAGCCCTCAAGAGTTTCTCAAAGACATGTCCGTAGGAATGGAACTGTATAGCCCACGTATGACTTTATTGGGTAATGCCAAAATATTTTCCGAAATGGCTTTACTGATTTATACTCTGACCAGTGATGTATGAAATTTCCTATCACCCCATATCCTTGCCAATACTTGGTATTGCCAGAGTACTTAATTTTTTTTCAATCTGATGAGTGTAAGTAATTTTTTTCATTTTTGTATTCATTGCAATATCTGCTTACTGATGAGTTTGAGTATGTCTTCAATAACATGATACTACTCTTAGGACACTCAGATTTATAAGACAGTTATTGCCCTTTAAAATCTATATATGGAGTCACCAAAATAAGACATAAGTCAATGAAAAGTTTTTAGTGACATCAAAGCATAATGTATCCAATGAATACATACATATATACATTATATATGTATACATACAATATATACATTGTATGTATGTGTATATATATATATACACACATACTTTACTGGGAAATTTCGGTCATATGATTAATCTTGCCTCTCACCCCGACAGTCTCGTGGGATTATGACCTTGAACAAGTCATTTACCTTTCTAAGCCACAACTGGCACTTAAAAAGCCATCTAATCCACACTTTAAAACAAAACAAAACAAAACACTGACACACAAAGAGAAAAATCACCTGTGTTTCCAACACTTAGAAGCTGCCACTGCCCCTTTCTCCCCCAGTGGGTGTTCAAAAATGGATGATTCCCTTTTACTTTGAATATATCCAGCTATCCCAATGCACCGAAGACACAAAGAAAGATCAATATTTCACTTCAAGCACAGACCTCAATTCTAAATTTAAAAATCACAGGGCACATGAACGAACCCTCTGGTCAATGCTATCTCTTCAATGATGCACAGTGGCTTGACAGGGCACATTTTCCGTCTCGGTTCCTTCTGCCCGAAACACTTTTCCTCTGGTTCTTTCCATCACTGGCTCCTTCTCATCTCTGAAGGCTCGACCTCAATGCCATCTAGCCATCCTTTCTAGAGGCAGCCCCCCTCCATTCCTGACCTTCCTTTCTCGGACACACTATGCTTCCTTGCTTCTGAACGTGCATCACGACCAGAATATATTTTATCCAGTCATTTCCTGTTTCTTGACTGCCACCCCCTCCTTGGAATGTAAACTTTGTGAGGGGAGGCACCTGGCTTGCCTCGAGGGTTCACCTTTGTGTCCTTGGCACCATAATTAGGACCTGGCATCTCGGGGGGGGTAAATTAATTATTGCAATAGTTCATCTACTCAAAAGAACTTTGTGGAGGAACTGGAGACTTCTATGTGGATCTGTACGTATATAAAACACTTGCAACCGAGGCTTCTGTCCCGGCAGACTTCAATTCCACCTCACTAGCTTCTCCCTGAGTTCACTTGCAAAGTTCAATTTCTAGAAAGTCAAACAGGACCCCAAGCCTTTCCTACATTCCTTCCTATTCCTCCTTTATCATAAGCATCCAGTGAAGATGTTGTATGAAAATTAATCAACAAAAGGCTGTATTTTCTTTATCTTTATGCCCTCGACTGATAGTTTTAATCTGGCCAATAACTACTCTACTGCAAGCTCTTAAGGATGGAAAGTATCCCACCATATTTGAAATTCAGAAAGAAAGCTCAAAGAGTCCCATGTGATAAAAGGTACTGATGGATATTTATGATCAAGGAAGATGATCAGCTAGAAGCAGTGGCTTGCCGATGGGGTTGCATTGTACTACGAATGTGGTTTATTACTAGCTCCCAAAGATATGCCCTCTCTTTGGTCAATAAGAAGGGGATAAAAGGTTCAAGATAAGGAAGAAGCACTTTATAAATGAAAACGTTCACTAATGAAATTAGTATCGTTATTGCAGAAGTGCTAATTTTCCTGCTCACTGAGAGTTTAATAAAAATGTTATGTCTACTCTATAACTGTGATTAATCAGTGCGGTATTGAGAAGTGCAGGGATTCTTTTCAACAAGGCAATTTTCAAAATTTGAAAAGGTGTAAATTTCATGCAAATTGCTTCATAATCATATATGTACAAAACGGAGCTGACAAATTGCAGTTGGGAAAGAAATCATTAACATTGAACATTTTTTTCTTTTTTTTTTTTCCTTTTTTCCAACTGCTCTTTAAAAGGTATATCGCAAATGAGAAGGTAAGACCCACTGTAAAGCATATAGGTGAATGTCAGCAAAGTGGTAATCATTTTAAGCAATCTTAAATGTGGATGTCGAATTTGGACAGTGATATGAAATAGGAGGCTTAAAAAAAACAAAAATAATGTTTTAATGCAATAAAAATGTACCCGCTTGTTTTAATCACATTACAGAGAGACAGTGAAGTGTTCTTCAGACTCTTTTTGGTGGGCAACAGTACTTTTTTGTTAAGTAAAGTCACATTTCCCCTCACATGATTCCTTTTTTAAAAAGTCCCAAGACCTCTTGCAATTTTAAATAATAGTTTGCAAACTTGAGGGTTCCTAAGACAGATCAAGTGGCCTATTTGTAACCCTGCCTGCAGCCCCGCCCCCGCTCCCCCAAACCCCCATCCCAGTGATGCTCATCTGGGTTGTGCTCCCCTCTTACCCAATGAACAAGCCTGAGAAGCTGACACAGGATGTGTCCCATCTCATTGTGCCTGGAGTCTGCAACAAGCACTGTCTGGGCAAATCCATAGCAGGTTATTCATCTGTTTACATAGCTAAAGGGAGGATAATAAGACCTCAAGTGTAAGTACAGCAGCGTTCAGATTATTAGATGTTTCGATTGATGGCCCTGAAAACTGGTAAGACATAAGCAGAAAACAAACCTGAGAATATACTTGCAGACACCAGTACGAATATTGTGGCATGCAACTAACAGCTGGTTGCTTTTAGAGTTTCAGAGTTTGGAAGCTTCTTCTTATTTTTTTAATATATAACTTAGAAAGCAGTGGTTAGCAATTTCTGGGTAATAACTCACAGTGATTCTAAATGGTCTAAGTATTGCCACAGTTCCTTGCATTGGGCGAATTTTTCTTTTTCTTTTTCCTTTTTTTTTTTTTTCCCCAAGCAGGCATTTGGAGGGACCCTGTAATGAGAAGTAGAAACCATTTCCCTCCCTCATCTTCATCCCATAGCTCATACATTTTCTAAAATTATGGCCCTACTCAAGGCACTTATTATGCACAGTCAATGTTCTTCAGAAGAGTTTTTCAGAGGATGATTTTTGGTTAAAGTGGCATATTTTAGAGCCATCTGGTCACATGCATTAATGCACACTTTCAGATTCCACGCGGATTTTTACGACAGCATTCTTCTGCCCTAAGTGTCTCTCCCATGCACTGCTTGTAAATAAGACAAAGACTCCTGCTGCCTTCAATCCTCTGAGCACTGAACAGTGGCTCTGGGTTTAACATGGCAACACATTTTCCATTATATGCTAAGATTAATAAACCTCGCAGAGCCCCGGACGAGCCACTGGAAAACAGGGCAGTGAGGTGCTTGTTTCTATTCCATTAGACACGGGATGAGCCGCAGGCGTGCCACACTCTGTCACTCCAGCCGGGTAATGGGCCTTGGGCGAGACCACCCACTGGAGGCTTCGCTGAACTTTCTCCTTTTCTTTCCCCTGACTCAGCCACACAGGCGGGTGGGCCAGGTGGAAGTTTCCATGGTTGGGGGGCGGGGGAAGGCCTGGTTGGTTCTCCTTTGTCCTAGTTTTGCAGCAAAGGCCACTCTCTGAACATATATCAGCCTGGGACGGTGGGGAGCAGGGCTGAGCTTGGCGCCTTTGAGAACAAAACAAACCCTGCTTCTTGGCAGTGGAAGAGGACACGCTCTGGGAGCCAGCACAGCCTCGTGAAAGGGTCAGGGGATGGGGACCCAAAGTGAGTCCCTGCCAATCATACCCTCACCGAGGCGGGGCTTGAGATAATCCTCCCGCCTCTCTGAGCCTCAGTTTCTTCATCTGAAACCAGGGATGACGAGCACACCTACCTCTACCCCATAAATGAATAATGAATGTATAATGTTAGCCTGATGCCTGGCACACAACAAATGTGAGCTTCTGCTATGATAGCCCTAGTAGTTGCTATGATTTTAAAACCTAATACAATCACCGTCAGTCGCTTTACTACTACCATTCAGAGAAGTGTCCTTCTGATCTTTAATCCCTTCAACTGGAAGCTGAAGACACGCATCACCCCTCAGATTGAAAAATAAAGCACAGAAAAGCAATCTGCACATTCCTACTCTGCCATTAGTGCTCAATTAACTATTTGTTTCCATCTCTGAGACAGGAATTTTGGAGGGGGAGTAAAACCCATGTGGGGACCACCAGAACTCCCCAACTTGCTAACTGCACTATTGGCTGTTGAAAACCACACCCTAAGATGTGTGTGCTTGTGGGGGTGATGCAGCGGTGAGGCTGGGGGGCTGGAAACTATGACTTCTGGCAGCTGCCTAGCCCTCACATCCCCCCGTGGGTTTGCAGTGACAGAGCCGTGGTGCGGATGGTTTCGCGTGGTCCTCAGAACCATCCTGCGATGGGAATATTATCAGGCCCTGTATTTTACATACAAGGCCACAGAAGGCCAGCAAGGAGAAGCCACAGCCCCAAGACGATGCAGCTGGATCTTGGCAGACATAGGCAAGCCACAGGGCTCTCTCCTGGTTCTGACACCATGGCTTCTCCGCCACACGTGCTATGTTCTGTGAGAGTCGTGTGCCCTCCAAATTCCTATGTTGAAGCCCTAAGCCCGACTGTGATGGTACGAGGAGGTGTGGCCTTTGAGGGGTGATCTGGCTTACATGAGGTCACGAGTGTGGAGCCCCTGTGATGCAATTCATGTCCTTGGGGCAAGGGGGGGAGGCCTGAGCTCTTCCTCCCTCCTCCAGGTGAGGACACAGCAAGAAGACGGCCATTTGGGACCTGGACTTGGACTCTCACCAGACATCAAATCTGCCGCCAGCTTGCTCTTAGACTTCCCAGCTTCCAGAATATAAGAAGAAAGTGCCTGGGGAGCCTGGGTGGCTCAGTCTGTTAAGTATCTGCCTTTTGTTCGGGCTGTGATCCCAGGGTCCTGGGATCCTGCCTCGCATTGGGCTCCCTGCTCAGTGAGGAGTTTGCTTGTCCCTCTCCCTCTGCCCCTCCCCCTGCTTGTGCTTATCACTCACTTTTCTTTCTGTCTCTCAAATAAATAAATAAATAAATAAATAAATAAATAAATAAATAAATAAATAAATAAATAAATCTGAAAAAGAAAGTGTCTGTTCTTTGAACCACCAACCGTACCGTTTTGCTATGGTAGCGTGGGCAGACCAAGATGATAGCGGATGTATAAATTTCTGTCCAATGAATGCTGGTTGGCTGAGAAGGTAATGGTCTCACCCACACTTTGGTGCCGTACAATGGGCCTCAGGACAATTTATGAGGGAGACCCCAATCTCTTTATCAAACCCTCCATTTGACAAAGTTCATGTTTCCACTTCCCCAAATAGACTGTAGGCTATTGCTGACTTTGCTTTATGGATGAGGGAAACTGAGGCCCAGAATTAGCCATTGTGGTAGACAGAATAACATTCCACCCACAAGAGATGTCTATGTCCTAATCCTCAGAATCTGTGAGTATGTCACCCTACCTGGCAAGAGGGATTTTATGGATGTGATTAAGTGAAGGATTTTGCGATGGCAGGATTATCCTGGATTATCTGGGTGTGCCCCATGTAATCACAAGAATCCTCAGAAAGAGGCAAGAAGGTCAGAAGAGGGAAGGCAATGTGATGAGGGAAGCAGTCAGTGAAGGAGCAGGATGATGCCCCGGTGCCATCCTTGAAGATGGAATCGGGGTGGGGGTGGAGGTGGCATAAGCCAAGGAATGCAGGAAGTCTGTAGGAGCTTAAAATGCCAGGAAATGGAGTCTCCTCCCCTAGAGGCTCAGAAGGAACTAGCCCTGCTAATACCTTGACCCAGTGAGACGGATTTGGGACTTACAATCCCCAAAACTATAAGAAAATAAACGTGTGTTGTTTTAAGCCATTATGTTTTTGATAATTTGTTGCAGGAGCAAGAGGAAACTGAGACAGCGATGGAGCCAGAATTTAAACCCAGCACCGCTTGCGGGCTCCAGAGTCTATTAGGGTCCCACTCTACATGCTGCCTCTGAGGAATGAATGAAAAGACAAGGCAACGCTCCCTCCATTTAGAGTTGGTGGGAAGAGAACAATGCAAGAACCTGCCTGTATTCCTCTCTCAGGTCCCAGAGATGGAACGACTTCACGGCGTATGTGTTTTTCTTTTTCTTTTGTTTTGTTTTGATCTCAGTCTGCCTTGTGAAAAAGAAAGGGCAAGCTAAGATATTCCACATAAATACATACTGTACAGAAACAATAAGGAAAAGGTGAAAGAGTGAGGGGAGGAAGGAATAAAAAGAGAGAAAGAGAAAGAGGAGGAAAAGTAGATACAGAAATCAGGCAAAAGGAAGGGGGGAAGTTAGCTCCCAAAGAGGTACTATATGGTACTATGACTGTGCTGAAGGTGGGGAAAGTACGCTAAAATTTGGCTTTGAGCTTCCTGGTGGCCAGAGCAAAGAAGGAAATGCTATGAGATATGATATTGACATTTAAAAAGAAATTGGTTGCTTTGGATAAATATACCTTTTCTTGTCGTGAGAACTCAGAGGAAGATCTCCCTCGAGCATTCGACGTCTTAACACCTACTCTCTATCCCTCCCCTTAGGCCCTCCGACCTAATCCTTGTGAGGATTTTCAATGATCCTCAACTTCTTGCCATGCTTCCTGAGACAGAAAACTGCTGATGCTGGGCATCAGCAACTAATTATCTCCTCTCACATACCAGGTCCACCCCTGAGGAAAGGGCAAACTACTAGTTATCCTGCACCTTTCCAATAGCTTGTGAAGAGTCCGATTCATAAGAATTGTCACTGCTAATTTTTATTCTTATTAATTTTGGGGGAAAAATCCCCAAAACTAGTGGCTAAAAACAACAGTTACTTATTTTTAGCCCACGATTCAGTGGGTCAGCAGTTTGGGTGGGGCTCAGCTGGGCAGGTGCCCTGTGTCAGCCAGGCAGCTCTGTCCCTAGGGTGTGGCTGGCTCTCGGTTGGCACAGGGTGACCACATGGCTGCACATCCCTCTTCACCCAGCAGGCAAGCCCAGGCTTGTTGGCACCCAGATGCAGAAGCTTCCAGGAGGAGCAAGTGGGTAAGTAGCCACACAGAGGCCCTTTTTAAGCCTCTGCTTGTGTCCTGCTCCAGCATACCCCACCATCCAAGCAAGTTCCATGAGGCATGCTGATTCGAGGCATGGAGAAAGTGCCCCTGCCTTTGGAGGGGGCGTCTAGGGCATCACAACACAAGGGAGATGGAAGACTCGGTGGTTGTGTCTATCATCTGCCACAGGCATTAAGTGTTGGCCTTTGTGGATGTAATATCTGCCAAGCAGACACACCGAGAGAGTTCCCAATACCAAGGGATATCACTGAATCCCAACACTCATCGGTTCACCTGGATGACTTATGATAGTTTAACCCAAAGGCAAGTGGGCAGAGGAGAGGTGGCCTCCTAAAAGTCATTTGGTTCTAAAACATTCTTTCTCCTATGCAAAAATAATCAATGCAAGCGTGCACATCTGTGTGTGTGTGTGTGCATCCTAGATACAGAGTATCTTCGAACTGGCTCTTCAACTGGGAATGGTTCAAGTTTTTGGCATTAGAACTTGGCAGTTCTGTCCCTGAACCGCCCCGCATTGCCCTGAGACTGCGATTGCTTCCACGGTATTTGGCGCCTTATAAATAAATAAATAAATAAATAAATAAATAAATAAATAAATAAATAAGAAAGAACGTTTCAGAAGGGCAGCACTTACCCAATTCTCGGGAAAATAGACTGAAAGGGAAGTATTGTCAGAATGTTTTGCAATTGCCATTTTCAGCAATATAAATTATGATTTATTTTCCCATGTAATCACCTTGATTGCAGACATCCTTTTGGAGAAATCGCGCTGCTCTTGGTTAGCTTTTTAAAGCCTCACAAGACAACTTTCAAACCTGATTAGTATGTATGATGGGAAATCAGATACATTATATTTAGCTTGAAGTGCAGAGCGCTGTGGGTGCAAAGAGAGAAAGATGAGGGGAGGGATGGGGAAAAAGAAAAAAGAAAAAAAAAAGAACATCTGTAATCCTTTTCAGAGCAATCTGTGCCGGCACGCACCAGGGTACAGAGCGGGGCTGTTGAGTTTGCTCGTGGTGTCCTCATGTCATTAACCGATTGTGTGTCAGCAACTTGTCTGCAGCTCCCGGGCTTCGTGATGTGATCACCACATGCAAGACGGACGCAGGCTCTCCTGTTCTGACACTTAAGAGCCACCACTTCCATCAGCGTGGTCTTCCCTGTGTCGAAGACTGCGGCACGTGGCGTGCACACTTACACCCCTTGGAGTGGAACTATCAGCTCATCAGCAGGCACAGGGGCCCCAAGGGAAGGCGCCTCCCGCTCAGCCTCACTATCTGGCCCCCAGCTGCCGGGCCTCTCCAGCGCTGATGGATGTGTGTGATGTGTCCCCAGGGCAAATGGGTCAGCAGCCGCACGAGCCTCGGGTCCAGCTAGGACAAGGTGGCACTGGCACAAACCCAGGGGGTGTGACTTCCTACCTAGATGCCTTAGGTGTGGGGCTTCCCTAGTCCTGGCCCTAGTAGACACACACATCCCAGGGTGTGAACATGACCGGGAACTAATAATTCAAACGCTAGTTCTTATATCACTAAATGTGGCTGTCTCAGGGAACAGAACACAGAATTCGTGTGGGTTTTGAGATAAAGTGAGATTTCAGAGGAATTTTGTATGTGAAGCAGGAGACTGAGGGAACGCTCCCAGGCGCTCCCAGGCTCTCCCAGGCCTGAATTCTCATTCTGCACAGAAGAACTTGAGAAGTCTGTGATGTCTAGAGTGCCTGGATCAGATCTAGGGTTTGCCGTCTAATCTGATTTGAAACTCTATCCAGAGAAGGGAGGGACATGTGCAGAGTGCCTACTGTATGCCTGAAATGGGCTAATGACTGAACATCCCTTTACTGCTGCTTTTAATCATTTGATGATTTGAATATTAATCAATTGGAGGTGGGGACATCGAGGCACGGGGAACATCATGAGTTGAACCAGGTTATACAAGAGATCAAACTTTTCTGACTCAGCCTTGTTGATAACTAAAGACCCTGAGCCAGAGAACCCCTGTCTCCGAGCTCTTTTCTGGCAAAAGCACATGCATGGCTCACAAGGGAAGGTGCAACCATCCCGATCAAATCTGATTCTGCCCCGGAGGCTCTACCTACCTAAGCTTCCTTTCTCCGTGTTTTATATCTTCCTCGAGTACTCCCTTTGTCTTAGGTGACACTTTCTGTATCTAAAAAAGTCCCTGAAAAGATGTAGGCTTTGTTTTCAGTTATTAAAACATAAAAAGTGGCTTTGGTCCACAGAATCCTATGCGGTGGCCCACGAAGTGCCTGGGCCCTGGTGCACACCTGACCTTTTTCAGCTGCTCCATCAATCACTCATCTAGGTCCCATTGGGGAGTGATTTTTTTATGCATGTTCATTAAGCCTCCAAATCAGTTCACCTTAAGATAAGGAGACTATCTTAATCATAACGTGGGCCTTCTATATATGGGTCTAGATGTCAGATTCAGAAGAAGAGAAATTCCAAGCATGGAGACGATTCAGTGCACAAGACAGCTTCTGTTGGTGACCCTGGGGAGGGAGGGGGCCACAGGGCAAGGAATGTGGGTGTCCTCTAGGAGATGGGAGTGGCCAGCAGGTGACAGAGAGGAAGCCGCTTAAGGCCTGGGTCTCACACTGCACGTAACTGAATTCTGACCACAACCAGAATGAGCTTAGGAGTGGATTCCAGGCCCTCCAGAACAGAACAGAGTTCCAACTGACGCCTGAAAGTTGTCCTTGTGAGACCCTGAGTGTAAAAACTATTACACTGTGTCCAGACTCCTGACCTACAGAACCGTGAGCTGATGTGTGTGGTTTTGAGTGCTAAGTTTGGGATAATTTGTTATGCAACAATAGGAAACAAATACAGCAGCATACTACAGTCCAACTTTAAAATACAAACCTTCTTCCATTTACTTCTTTGCCTTTCATAGTCACTATACTTGCAGAGGGTAAAGTTCTTAGCACCTCAGGTATAGCAGCTTTAATTTTTTTTATTAATTACTAAAGAATTCATCCCAAAGTAATCCTTATTGGTAGTATTGCTTATGGTAGTAATATAATGCTGTTGCCAGTGAATCTAGATCCGCAACTATTGGAATGATTTTCCTATGCCATGTCTCACACAATGTTAAGGAAGAAAACTTTCAGACCAAATGGAGCTCAGAAATTTTTTTCTACAAAGGTACCTGTTTCATTGGCACCAACTTATTCTAAGCTACATGAAGAAAAGCCCTACCACAAATATTTTTTTGTATCAAATGTCATCTAATATAATCTTCTGAACTGCATGGGAAGAAGAAGAAGAGGAGGAGGAGGAGGAGGAGGAAGGAGGAGGAGGAGGGAGAAGGAGGAGGAGGAGGGAGAAGGAGGAGGAAGGAGGAGGAGGAGGAAGGAGGAGGAGGAGGAAGAAGGAGGAGACATAAGAAGGAGGAGGAAGGTGGAGGAGGAAGGAGGAGGGGGAGGAAGGAGGAGGAGGAAAGAGGAGGAGGAAGGAGGAGGAGGAAGAAGGAGGAGGAGGAGAAGAAGAAGAAGAGGAGGAGGAGGAAGAAGGAGGAGGAGGAGGAGGAGAAGAAGAAGAAGAAGAAGAAGAAGAAGAAGAAGAAGAAGAAGAAGAAGAAGAAGAGGAGGAGGAGGAGGAGGAGGAGGAGGAGGAGGAGGAGGAGGAGGAGGAGGAGGAGGAGGCGGCAGCGGCGGCGGCAGTAGCGGCAACGGCTTGGTTGAGTTTCTTCTTATAACCAAAATTACACACAAAAAAGATGAGGACCCGTCAATGTCATTAATTTCTCTGAAGCAGTCATTCTAATGGCAAACTCCCGAGACCTCGGCTATTGTAGACAAAATCGAAAAATGTAGATTCAGGAGGAAGCTGTAGAGCTGGGCTTTCTGCAACAGATTGTAAGCCAAGTCATAAATTGCTAAATAAAGGGGGAAAAAAGGGTGGAAGTTGTGGTTTTGTGCCTGTACACTTGGGGTCTGAAAGATA
Source organism: Canis aureus (assembly GCF_053574225.1). Lineage (NCBI taxonomy): Eukaryota > Metazoa > Chordata > Mammalia > Carnivora > Canidae > Canis > Canis aureus. The sequence goes on along the minus strand of NC_135613.1, from coordinate 16,132,339 downwards.
AATGGGCAGAGGGTTTTCCTGTCCATTTCTGCTATACATTCACACGATTAAAGTCATTAGTTAGAACATGCTACCAAGAAGCTACAGTGAGGACGGGGTTTCCCTTAAGGAAGAGGATTAAAAAGAAGAAAAAGAAAGGCAAAGAAAATCCACATGGAATACATAAAAATATATGCACACTAAAAACCAAGCCAGTGGATGTTTGCTAATAGTGCTGCTTTAAAGTCATATGCTGCACTCAGAGCCTCTGCTCTCGGCATGCTTTTTTTTTTTTTCCCCCGGCATGCTTTAATAAGAGACTGTATTACCAAGGTGATACGGGTGATGCTTGGGGGAAGGGGGAAGGGAGTGAAGTTATTCTCATAAATTTGAGCAGAGCTCAAATAAGGCCTATTTCCCCACTCCCCACAGTAGAATGTCCATCTATTTGCCCCCCTACACTCGATCAGTAGCCATGTCTAATTTCCACATACCTTCATTGGCTTTGACCTCCACAATGTCTGGCCTGGACTTTTCCAAGAGCCCACCTGCTGCCAGTCCTGCCCCTTATCCTTCTCACTCAAGCTGGAGTGCACACTCGGTCCCCTTATTATGTGCAGGATACCACAATATCCATAAACCTTCCAAACGCTTTCAATTGCCATGAAGCTAAGACCCATAATCTCACTGGGACTCCCAAGGCATTTGGGGACGTTAGCCTTGTTCACCCATCTAATCTTGTTGTCCCTTTCCCATGCTTGGCTCCAGCCAGCCACATCCATGTGTCCTCTCCTTCAGAGGCCAGATTTTGTCTGGATGCCCAGGATGTGATCATGGGCAACAAAGTTCTTGTTGTTAGGGGGATGACAGTCTGGAGTGGCCAGCAGAGTAGTAAGCAGCCACGGTACAATCTGTGGTTGCAGAGGATATTATGAGAACAATGGAATACCCAACCCGCACTTAAAGTTTGTGGGGAGAGGGGGTTTAGTGTTCAAGCAGGCCTTCTGAAAGAGTCAAAGTTACTTTGGAAAAGGGAAAAAAGAACACTCCAGGTAGAGGGATCTATATAAGTAAGGCTGGGCCTTTCAGAGCACCATCAGCCCCGAGACCAGGGAACCAAGACAGTGGTCAGCTCAATGAATCAGAAGTGTGGTGTCAGGGAGGCCTGTGAGAGGGTCCCATGATAGCCAGGGTGCGAATGGATGAGCTCATGAATCAGTGTCGTTGCCATACAGGGTTACAGACTCCAACTCCTGGGAGGTCAGGCAGTTTCTATGAGTGAAGGAGGCCTGATAGGTACTATGGAAAGCCAATGGGCATATATCCCAGCTAGCGAGGGGCAGCCCTGCTCAAGTCCAGCCTGCTGGTCCCACTGAGAAGCAGGCAAATGATGCCAGCTCTGCTTTTTCAAGAGAAGCAGGAAATCTGTCGCGATGTAAAGTCTCTTGATTTGGAAAATGTTGGCAACTACCTTATTTCATGAAGGAAACAAAAACCCAGCAGTCCCAACAAAAAACATCTGCAAGCCACATAATTGGCAACTTTGGAGATGGGAGCTGGAAATGGGGTTGGAGTGTCCAAGTGCTAGGAGATTCCCTTGCTTTTTTATCAGAAAGCAAAAGTGTGTAGAATAAAAAGCAGATCCGTGGGGAGACAGCACCATGTAGGGGCTGGAGCTGCTCAGGGGGCTAGAAGAAAGGCCAGATCTGCAGAATCACTCCCCTTGCCCACCAGCCTTTAGTTCACTGAGTCAACAAATACTCACTGAGGACCCACCACGCACCAGGCGCTCTTCCAGACTCGGAAAATACCAGCAGTAGGCAACACAGACAAAATCTTGGACCAAAAGAAATGAACACTCATGTCCTCTTCTTGGGGAAATGGAAAAAAAGGGGGGGGGACAGTTTTCAGTGGATCTAGCAAAGGCTCCCATAGAAACAAATTCACCCCTCCCAGCTTCAGTCTTAATCCCTTTCTTTGAAAATCATATAGGATATATGTAACCTCAAAGTGGAAGAGGCCCTGGAGGCTGGGCTGCAGCATTCTGGAACTGAAAAGGGCTTTGCCTCCTAAGGCAACCTCTGCTGGGTCCCCGGGATCTAGAATAGTGTGTGTACATCAGCCAGCTCTCAACAAACATGTGAATACATCGGACAATCTGGAGCTCAGAAGTAGCACTGAAATCCCAGAAAAAAAAAAAAAATCACTTGAGTTAGAATTGGGTTTTGCACACTAAAAGTATCTGTCTTTTGCTTCCAGATCTCTGTTTGATGGTAGAGAGGTAGGATGGGATCTTGAGGTGGAGCATGACTACGTCCTTTATTTGGTTAAGATTAGGCATTCAGGCAGAAGTCAAAATCTAGCAAGCCTTCTCAAAATACTAGGGTAAAAGGAGTACTGGGACTTCTGACAGTCTTTTTCCATATTTCCATCACTTAGGACAATTCCCTTCCTTTTCTGACTTTACTGTAATGTGTTTCAAACTTTGTTTGCCAATTCCAGGGAAAACAAATAAAAATCGGTGTCATGCAAAACAGTACTTATGTGAGTTTAGTTGACATCCTTTCCAAACGTGTGGTGGGTGGTGGTGACCCACCCTGTGTCACTGTGAATATCCATTCATTCCAGGTACCCTTTCGGACACTTTATGATCATACCCTCACACCAGTGTAGTTCCAATCGCCCCCGAGATAAATGAATCACCTCGGAGATGGGAACAGACTGTTCCATCATAGAAATTCCCCAAGCGTTCCTGGTGCTCTGACCCCACAAGAAGTCCACTCTCCACAAGTCTCGATAAGATCCCCTCTGCCTCACTTGAACCGGAGCCTGACAGCAAAGCCATATGTTACCAAGAGCTGATCGCCTCCTTATCTCCTGTTGGGTCTTTTTTCCCTTTCTTTCTTTTTAAAGAAGGAAGAGGAAAAGTACCCTGTTTATTTCCAAACTCCCCTGCATCTGATTTGCAATAGGCTGGCATTTGCTGTTAAAGCAGAAAATTATAAGGAGGGCCTAATTGACCCTCCTGTGTCTTTGAAAAAGCCTGTCTGTGGTCTCTAATTGACCCTCTAGGTACCTACGGAACAATGAATGAATCTTCAGGAAATAATGGAGGGCGATGATTAATAGCCCAGGTCTGGCTGGACCTCTGCCTCTCGAAGCTCTTCTCTCTGCACTTTGCTTCCTCCCTTCAGGACACTCGAGTCCCCGGATTTCATAAGCAGCGATTTATTATTATCGCTGAATAATAAATACCCTGCAGTCGACACTTTAAAAAATCGGACACCTCACGATTCTGCAGAGATTGGGATAACATTTATTTAAGCTGGCATTCTCATTTTTCTCCTTGGCAATGCTCGGAAGAGTCTTCCTCTGGTATTTGTAGGCAATGTCAGAACAGGAGGCTTCTCTGAAGTTTCTAGTAGAATTACTCCAAATGTAAAGTCCCTTGAAATTGTGAGATTCTTTTTTTTTTTTTTTTCCTATTCCAAAGAGTGAATGTGCCCCAGTCTGCCTAGTTCAGGTGAAGATAAAGGCCCTTAAGAAGTGAAGGGAATGATGACGAGGATGACGTTGATAATGATAATACTGGCAGGAAGAAGTGACATTCCTTCAGTGTACAGTATGTAACAGCCTCTCCTACGCATTATCTTGAGGGCTGCTCACGGAAGCCCTGAGATGTAGACAGTGCTATTATCCCCATTACTCAGATGAACAAGCTGAGGTACAGAGAGAAAAAGTAATTTCTCCAAAGTTACAAGGTCCAAAGCTCCAGTTCTGTGTGCTTCACAATTCAATAATAATTGCACCAAATGAACAATATTAAGAAAAAAAAAAACATGCTCTGACATATGGGTAAGACGATAAAAGGGAATGTCTTCCCTTCCTTTTAGCTTGGCTTAAAAATACTTCCTTTCTCCAGACAGGGTTGGAAAGTATATTTAAATTTAGAAATTTAGAAATAAGCATGTCTCCAGAGGATTGTAAAAAAAACAGAGGTTTTTTTTTTATTTTTTTGCACTTTTATAGCATTAACTATGCTTATAATTAAAAATTATTAAAAAGGAAGGAGAGAAGGAAGGAAAAAAGTAAGGGGGTACTGGGGGAGAGAAGGACAGAGGGAGGATGGAAAGAGAGAAGAAACTAAGCCACTAAAAATGCTCCTTCCAAATTCTCCTTCACTCCTGCTGATGTCTCTACCTTCCCCAGAACCTTCGATGGCAAGGGAGCCACAAGCTGTCAGCCAGGCCCTGCTGGGTGCTCTGGGCCCCTTTTCTTCTGAGTCAGTGCTTTGTGGGAGAACAGGCTGCCTACACAGCAAAATTAATGCTTGGGTAAGGATTACAAATTCCGCACAAGCCACGGATGCTCTCCTGCATTAGGTCCCACCTCTGTCATCACAATGCCCAGGGCCACCACTCAGAGTCCTAGGCTTTGGGTGGGCCGTGGGTTTCTGGGAGCCATCAAATCCAGGAGTCACTTCTGGGAGTAACTAAAAAACAGCAAAGACAAGAGTGGAATAGTCCAATCCGTGTGCAATGAATGGAGGTCTTCCCCAGGTGTCCCAGACAGTCCCATTCAATGCTATGGTTTTAAGGACAAACAAGATAGTCTGGGATCTTTGGTCCAAAGTCAGACCCCTCCCAGGGTTACTCGATTCCTAGAGACAGAGAAGAACTCATGGGTCAACTTGCCTTTCGATCGTAAACCAGCCTCTCCAGAGCCCACACCCCCACCACCTCTACTATGCGGCTCCCACGTTCTGGGCCACTATCCACCTGCCCTGATCATCCCGTGGCCAGGTACCAGGCAACTAGGGATGGCAACTAGCATTTCCGCCCCAGAACCCATCGAAATGATGTAAACTAGTCAAGCTTAAGTCTGCTTGATTGCCCCTCCCTGGTCCTTTTGGCAGAAACCACACTAAAGGCTCCTGCCCACAGAGTCCTCTCTCTGCCTCCTCAGCACCCCTGGAGCTGCCCTATATGACTCCATGACATGGTGTGTCCCTTTTCTCTTAGTATCTGGGAGTACCACAAACCATCTTTCTGATGACAGTGGTCTCCTGATCTCGACACCTGGGTAATAAGAAAGCCCATCAAAACAGGGAGGGAAGGAGAGAAGCAAGGAAAAGAACTGAAGAAGGAAGAAAGAATGGATGAATAAGGATCTCAAAATCTGCCGTTCTTTTTAAAGACGAACAACTAAGAGAGCTGCAGCAGAAACTTCTGGGGGACATGCACAGCGGAGACACGGGTAGAAGCTATGTGTGTGGCCGATCCACCCGTGGTAGACTACGTGTTCAGTGCTCCTCTGACCACAGCCACGTTGCTCAGGAAACCAGCAGAGAAGTTCACTTCCTTGTACGACTGACAGTAAGCATCCAATGTGCAGCCAGATTACAAAATGTTATCAGACTATAAATAGACCCATACAAGTCCCTTTTAAAGAACTCTTGGTGCTTTTATTCATTAAGATTCAGATGCTATGGAGGGTGCAGATGCGCCTTCTCCTCCTGGATCCCAAATAAAACACCCTGTATGGTAGCAGATGGCTTTGTATAAATCACATGATAGTTTACAGGGTAAGATGACTTCATCAGAACAGTATCACAGTATAATCTTTTTTTGGGGGGGGGGCACACAGGGTAAGGAAAATCTGGCTTTAACTGGAGGTCACACTTCCATGTGAAATTTTGGGTCCATTTAAGGAGTGCCTTGATCAGTGGGTCACCCCACCAGTGACCCTTCTTTCATCATCCTTCCAGAGGGAGCCCTGGGGAATGGGTAAGAAAGTATGTCAGGAAGCCAAGGATGGCTAGGCCCCCACTAGGAGCTTGTTCTAGCAACACAGCCAGGAGCCCTCTCTCACTCAGTCCTCACAGCCTCACAGTGTTTGCTGCCTCGTGTGGAAGGAGGGAGTTTTGCCCTGGAAATCATACAACTGACATAACACGTGTTTGAGCACCTATCCCTGGCCCGGGAAAGATGAAACTGGTTTCCATCGACTTTGATCTTGAGTGTAAAATGGAGAGCAATCATGTTGGTCTAGCAGAAGGAGACCGAGCCTGCTCTGTTATGGACGCTGCACGGGAGGATGGAGCGCTAGGTGCTTCTGGGCCCCTGGCAACCCGAGCAGTGGTGGCTGGAAATGCCTGCTTCCCCAGGATGGTATTCACCACCCAAAGCAGAGCTGAGAGGAGCAAACAGCTAGCATGTGCATTCATCTAGCTTTGGGGAACTCCCTTCCTCGGAAAGAGTGACAAGAACAGAACAGACCACCCTAGCCCTGCCGTCCTGGAACATTCTAGCATTTACAACAACAAAATGGATGTCCCTGTTTCTAAGAAAGCAGGGAGACAGTCTCCCAGTTCCTTACTACACTGGGTCAATATTTAGGGTTAACATTATAAATATATACAAAGAAATATAAGTTCACATGAACACTAGCCCTCTTTGGAAAATTCAGTCCATGATACGCAAATGTGTAAAAGACAAGCCACCTAAGTAACACCCAGGGAAAAGACTGGGGTTTCTGTTTTCCTTAGGTTTCTTCCAAAATCAATAGCATGATTCCTTAATGCCTGCATCATGGAATATATTGTCTGTTACTCAAAAGCATAAGTATGCAGGATCTGTCCTCGAAAGACTTTACAACACACCCTTATAAGAGATTCATTAATTAACCCTGAGCCTCCAGCCAAGGAGGAGGCACATCATCTCTCCTCTGTTCCTTTCTTTTCTTTATCCTTTAAAAAAAAAAAAAAGAAAGAAAGAAAGAAAAAAAGAAGTCAGTCTTCAATTTTTTGTTCCAAATCCTTACTCCAAACTCTTGATTTCTTTCCCCAGTTGCCCGAGTATGGAAAGTATCATGTCCATGCTGGCTCCAGCCAACCATTACAGTTTTGTCGCCTTTCCCCAAGGAGCCAGGAAGTAAGATGTTCCACGAGAAGTGTCATGGTTAACGAGAAGTCCCAAAGCAAGGACTTTTTGTTATGTCAGGAAGAAATGAAAATTCAAAAGACAAGCACTCATCCAAGATCGAAAATAGCATGTTCTTAAACCACAAAAATCAAACAAAAATGATTTTTGAAATTGCATCTCGCAAACACATGCTCAAGGGGCCAGCAAGCTATGACCCACAGGCCAAATCCAGTCCACCACCCATTTTTGTAAATAAAATTTTACTGACTCACATCCGTGTCTACTTGTTTACATATATCTATGGCTGTTTCTACTATACTTCACAGTTTGACAGTTGTGAAAGATAGCTTCCAGGCCACAGAGCCAAAAATATTTACTAAGTGGCCCTTTATAGACAAAGTTTGCAGACCCTCTTCTAGACCAAAAATTAGTTTCTATGACCCTCAAATCCTTGAGCTCACTTTGTCACTTTTTGGTTTTAAATAAAATGATCAAATAAGGGCATTTTAATGACAGCATTAATGAATTATTACTTTGGGGTTAGGAAAGGAGAGAAAGTCAAAGAACTTTTAAAGATTCACAACCATTCTTTTTGAAATAAAAATTAGATATATACCAGGTAACTGACTTCAACCACAAATATTTCTTGAACATGCTCCACGTAGCCGGTGTTTTTAATATGGGTTTTTCCCTTGACTGTGAGGAAAGAAACATTTCTGTTTTTCCTTGCTTTTTTCCCCCTTCTTTTCTTTCTTTCCTTCACCCACCCCACCTACCCCCACATCCACTATGCCCTTGTTTACTTTGCCTGGTCAAATGGAACAGCTTTAAAGAGTCCCCATCTCAAAAAACAAAACAAAACAAAACAAAACAAAACAAACAAACAAAAAACGGGTCCCCATCTCTAATAGGTGTCCTACCTGACAAGGGTTATGCATATATACGTTGTAGGTGTTTGGATCACTGGGTCATCTAAGAAGTGCATTTTACCCCTAGGCTTGATATCCAAACTGTAGGATTGAGTCATTTAGAATGTACTCGATTCCTATAATATGTAGTGATTTTGTTTGTGTTGTTTGGTTTTATTTCCTTGCCCAGAATGATTTCCATTAGCTGGCTTGCAGATTAGCCACCCGGTCTCCCGACAAGAGTTCTTCGATCAAATGGTCTGGAGTGCCCCATGTCTTGCTGCTGCTGCCAAGGGACTGATTTAAGAGATGGACAAAAAGTAGACACAGAGAAGTCCAGATAGTGTGATTAATGGTCGATCCAACTTTCTCTGAACCGCATATCATGACTTAATGGGAAACCCTGAAGAGATTAAAGGGGGGAATTACATTACCATGAATAAAATAAAAAAGTGATATTCTGTCTAAAAAGCTTTTGAGTGCAAGTGACTCGAACAAATATATTAACAGAGCTTACAGCAGATTCAATCAGGTTGAACGTTCCCCAGAATTTATTTTGGACTAAGCTTTATATATCTGAGATGTGAAGAATGAATCTATTCGGGACTGGCAGGAAAGCTATTAATATGCAGATTTTAATTCTGCCTTAGATTCTGTAGCGGTTCTATTGTCCCTCCCTTACTACTGGCAACCTCTCCCCATTACAGATGTAGTACACCTCCAAAAATCTCAATGCCCCAATTATGCTGTAGCGAGCTAAGATTTATTTTCCTCACTTTATTCTAACATCCAAAAATCAGTCCAAATGTGTATTATCAAGACACCGATAAAGTTATTATGTTCAAAAGTATGAGTTATGTCACTCCAATCCATCCATCTGTTGGAAACTCCAACTCAGGGGAGTATTTGGGGGGCAAAACTTTGCAGTTAAGATAGAAATCTGCTGCACAAAAACTAGGTACACATTAAGTTACAATTAAGCCATGATGTTCATGAGGTTACGGTGTATGACCGGTTAACGGGCTGCAACCAAAAGGCAAATATTGAAATGAAGGCGTTTATTTTCGAACCAACAAACCTGAACAGAACCATTACAATAAGTACTATTAGCATTCCAGTTATTGGGCAAAATAATTTCATCTCTAAAATTAATTAAATATATTGGAATGACCTGGGATCATTTCTGTGGCAAGCGGACAGAACAGCACTGCATGAAAGGCAAACTCATTTACAGTCAACTGGCCCATCAATTTCTTGACAGATTATGTTTTAAGTTGATGGGAAGTGAAAGTTAAAAATATGATTCACCCAATAAGGCAGTGATGTGCTCCAAAGGAGTTTGCAAAGCAATTTTTTAAATACACTCTTTTATTATTACTTTTTTTTTTTTTTTAATTTAGGGAAAGAACACCTTTGGGTTGAGATACAAACTATGTTGAAAAGTTCGTCACTTAGAAAACTCTGATTCTGTCTTGAGTTGTATTTTATTTTTCTAAGCAATCTGGATTTTTTGGTAAAGAAGAGTAATAATGTGTATGACAAGTAGAACGGAATGAGTGAGGTCCAAGGGCTTTGGCCAGGTTTTTGAAGAGAATCAGCAGCAGAGTCTTGGCTCAAATCAGGTCTGCAATCCAAGCCCTTCTGGATCACCTAACAAATGAGAAGTGCAAGTGTCTAAAGCACTGATCACGTGATTGGTAGGCACCAGGAGTGCTAGTGACTGTACCTCGAGAACATATGCACTGCAGCGTCGTCTGAACCTGGTGTTTGAGTGTCTACGCCATCACTTACAAGCTGTGTGACCTTAGAAGTGTATCTAGTCCCTTGGTCCCTCACTTTGTCCATCTGTCAAATGGGTATACTCATGTGTCCCCTTCAGTAGGACTGTTGTATTAAATTGAAAAAACAGATACACACAAAGTGCTTACTCTAGTTTCCCCAATGTAATGGCCCAGAAAAGGTTACTTTCATCTGACCTCACCCGCCATGGGTTGGATCTAGCAGACATTCCAACAGGTCTGGTAGTACTCAACCTTTCTAGGCTTTTCTAAGTAACATGTCAACCGCTTGTCTCCTTAGATTGGGTTTCTGGGCCACTGCACCATAAGAACAGGAGTGTTTGTTGAATATACAGGTTCCTGGACCCCAGCCAGAATGTATTAAAATTGCAGGGGAGGGGGCTCCGGGGAATGGATATGTTTAAAATAAATTCCCAACTGAATCTTGGAGACCCAGAATTTTTGAGAATTTCTTATTTCAACAAACAGGATGCAAACATGGAATCATAAACTATCACTTCTTGAGCAAATTAACCACCATTCCACAGCATTAAATATGATTACAAAAGGATGCAACGATGGATCCAATGTTCTTTTGACGATCCTTTGCCCTTGTTTCCCAGGTATGTGCTATGCAGGCTGCCTTTCAGTTCTTAGAACTGTCCATAATAGGACCAGGCTTTAATGTCCCAGTCACACCTACTGTTGGGATTTCCTCCTCATCCCAAGCCCTCTTTTACCTGCCTAAACTCCTTTCTCCCTTTTGCAACCTCAGTTCCAAACTCATCTCATTATGAAAACCTTCTCCATCCCCTAGACAAAGTTAGAGTCACCTGTTCTAAGCTGCTCTAGGACCTTACACTCCTGGTCACAGCACTAATCCTCTTGTGATTATTAAATTCAGTGAATTTTTTTTCTCTCTCTCTTTTTTTTTAAGACTATCTTCTCTTCCCTGGAAACTGATGGAAGGTGGGGACTGCTTCTTCCTTATTCACCAAAGCATTCCTCTTGGCCAGCATGGGGATGGTATGGACTGAACCATGTCCCTCCCAAATTCAGACATTTAAGTTCTAAACCTAATAGAGAGAGGACTTTTAAAGAGGCAATTAAGGTTAAATTAATCATGAAGGTGGATCTCTAAGCCAGTATGACTGGTATCCTTGTAAGCAAAGGAAGAGACACTAGGGACGTGCCCGAAAGACAGAGGGATCACAACGTGAAGACACAGAGAGAAGGCAACCATCTGCAAGCTAAGGAGGGAGGTCTCAGGAAAAACCAGCTCTGCCACCACCTTGATCTTGGACTTCCAGCTTCCCTCCCAGACAGTGAGGAAACAAGCTCCTATTGTTTAAACCATCCAATCTGTGGTGTTCTGTTGTGGCAGCCCTAGAAAACTAATACATAGCCTGTTCCAGGGTAGGGGCTCAGAAGCTGTTCCATGGCCAACCACGACCATGAGGCATCACTGGCTTCTCTCCACTCTCCCCTGCATCTGGGGAAATGAGACTATTGACAAATGGGTTAAACGAAACAATCTGAAGATGTCCCATGAGCAGAAGGCCATGATGGTCCTGCAGGTAGTTGATTCCTGGAAGCAGAGCTTGGAGCCAACACAGTATCCCTGAGCTGGGACCTGGACCATCACTCAGTGCAAACAGCTCTCCTGTAAAACTTCTAACTCTGGCAAATGGCCCCGACCTGGCCAGAATGCTGCTGGGAGGAAGGAGGTCACCACCTAATCAAACCACCCTCTGGAGTCATAGGGAGCTAAGCCTCAGCTGTCTCAGGGAACCAGCACATGCTGGTAATTTGTGGCTACCTGCTTAGGAAGAGAATACTTAGTGTGAGAGTGGAAAATTAATTTAGTTTGTTGTCTTATTCTAGAAATAGCCTCATTTTTAATAACCTCATGAAACCCATTCTGCACTGCAGTGAGCTAGAAAATGGCTCAGAGTTCTGGCTCAAGTACAGCTCTGCCACTTAAAGGCTCTGTGACTGTGGCAGTGATTTAATTCAGCTGGCCACGGCTTCCTCATCGGCAAATGAGCAACCATTTACTTAGTAAAATAGACACGATGACTACTCGGTAAGGTGGTTGAAAAGTTAAACCAGATACGGGATGCAAAGTGCTCAGTATGGTGCTCTCAGTAGACCATAACTATGATTTTATCATCATTAAGGAGTCAAATTTTGTTATTAATAATTAATATAACAAATGTTAGCAATCACTGAGAGACGTCCACTGTTTAACAAATATAACCAGAGAGAATACTAGTATCTGTTCTCTGTTTCCTTACCAGAATATTTGCTCTCAAAAATCAATTTTTCATTCAGTGGAAAGAGCTGGTGCTAGATATTGGTCAAAATATGCCAGTCAATTAACTCACAGATATTTTAAAAGTTGGAAATACGGGATTCTGCTCGGAGATGCTTTTTCTCACCGTAGTAACCTCCAAGCCCTACAACTGGAGGCTTTGAAAGTGACGAATGTAAGTCTAGGTAGGGATTATCTTTCATCACAGTGCTCTAATAATAATCTCTGCTTTGACAAGAAATTTATGGCAGGCTGCTGAACGTTAGTTTATTGATGATTAAAGTATCAACTGTCCTTGATACAAATAAACAGGGTTTCTGAATCATAAGCAGTGAGACAGGGCACCCACCGGAGCCCTGGGGGCTGTGCAATTTATGGGTATTCAATTCTCATCAATGTATTGTCAGTATATCCAAGGCATCTGACAGGTTCCTGTTTTGAGGATGAATGCTCATTCCACAACCCAAGGAGCACAAAAGGTAAGGTCTCAGCCTTATAGGTTTGAAACCTGCATTATCCCCACGGATTTGACACTGGGAACTGCCCTGGGCCCTGGGTGGTTCTATTCCCCATCTTTCAGGATTCGGTGTGTTTAATATAGTATTAAGGACAGGATCTGGCAACTGTTGAAAAGTTTCCATGACTGGGTCCAGGCCTCTGTTGAAGGTACTGGGTGGGAAGTTCCAATGACCAAGCAATGTCCCTCAGAGTTCGTGCTGAAGGAGGGCGGTTCTAACAGGGCGTTCGCACACAGGACTTGGTTGCCAACACGGATGCCACAGAGGACTCCAGGCAGACGCTGTTGCCTGTCTGCTCAACAGCCGTTATTCCTCTCTTCATCCTTGATGACAGACCTCCAGCCCCTCCCAGCGCTGAACCAAAAAACAATTCCTGATGTGTGGGACAGTCATGGCGGCCTCATTTCCTTTGGTGAGACACAGACGGGTGTGTGATGCCACGCTGGCCAATGCCTCATGACAGGGGTTCTAGTGGCAGAGCCATCTGGAAAGGTGTTCTTCCCTTTCCAAAGCATACATGAGACAGGCACATTCTTATCTCTTGCTGTCCCTGCTCATTATTATCTGCAAGTGATTCCTGGGACTTGGCAACCATTTTGTGACTGTGAGGTGAGCCTGCCTTGAGAACAAGCCAGTGTGCTGGCGAAAGCAGAGCGGAAAGTCAGAGCTAACCTAGGTGCCTGATAATATTTTTAAGGCCTTGTATTAACCAAATCTGAAACTGCAGATTTCTTTTGACGTGAGATAAAATATTTTGCTGCTGCTGTTGTTCAAGCTCCTTTTAATGGAGTTTTTCTGTTACTCCCAGCCAAAAGCTCCTTTTCTTAAAACGACTCTATCTTTCCTCCAGTGTTTGAAAATATTCCCCATCATTAGCCCTAGTAGCTTAAATTACACAGAATGCTCGTTTTCTTTTTTATAAAGATTGATTTAGTTATTTAAGAAAGAAAGAGAGAGCATGAGAGTGAGAGTATGTGGGGGAGGGGTACAGGGCAAGAGGGGGAGGGAGAGAGAGAGAGAGAGAGAGACAGAAAATCTCAAGCAGACTCTGTGCTGACCACAGAGCCCCACACAGAGCTCCATCTCACAACCCATGAGACCATGACCTAAGCTGAAACCAAGAATTGTACATTTAACTGACTGAGCCATCCAGGTGCCCCAAATATTCACTTTCTTTTTTTAAAAAATATTTTATTTATTTATTCATGAGAGAGAGAGAGAGAGAGGCAGAGACACAGGCAGAGGGAGAAGCAGGCTCCATGCAGGGAGCCCAACATGAGACTCGATCCCGGGTCTCCAGGATCACACCCTGGACTGAAGGTGGCACTAAACTGCTGAGCCACCCGGGCTGCCCAAATATTCACTTTCTAAAGGGAAGACACCCATGTGAATAAGTATCAGGAATAGACATCTTAATTTAACTTGGTTACATTTGAAAGTTTTCTTCTTATCTAAGATCAGAGGGGCAGAGTGATGAGAGAGAGAGAGAGAGAGAGAGAAGAATGGCAAACTGGGAGCTTAGGATACCTTCAGAAGCATGGGCTAGGTAGGTGCAATGGCACAGGACTTAGAAATTGCACAATTAAATTTCTGGGAGGAATCCAAAATATAAAAGAAAGTTGTACAATGTCTTTGATATCTATAGAGATGAAAGATAAACTTCCCCTAGCTTAATCTCTCTCTGTGGGTAGATATCTGGGGATATTCTGTGATAGGGGTGGGAGAGGTTCATTGAGAGCCCCTTGAGAAAAGGGGCTGGGCAGCCAAGTGGGTGACAGCTCTCCATATGAGTAACAAGAAGATTCTTGTGAGAGGCATAGCAGGAGATAATGGAAAATATTCATTCCCCCCTTTGCCTTCATATCAGGAGGCTGATGATACAGTGAGTTAATGGCCTCAGGTAAACAAGACGAAGCACCTGTATCTCCCAGCCTCCCTTGCAGCTAGATGTAGCCATGCGACCCAGTCCTGGCCCATGGGATGGTGGTGAGTACTGAGCGGCACCTCTGGGAAAGTCCTTCGAGGGAGGTGATTCAGCTGGAAGGTTCACCCCTTCTTCTGACTCCCCCTTCCTTCTGCTTTCTGTGGCTTAGACCTCAAAAAGAACACAGCAGAAGGGGTTCTAAGAGCCATTTTTTGGATCAAGAGGTGAATTTCCAGGGATAGAAGCCAAATGGCTGAGAATTGTGGAAGAGGAAAATAAGAATCTTCAATGACTTGACAGAACCATCAGGTCAGTCCTGGACCAGCTCCCTAGCCATGGACTTCTTTTAAGTGGAAAGATAAACCCTCACATGTTTAAGTCAATAATGGTTGGGATTTTCTGTTTTATGCAGGTGAACCAACCACAAGCTGGAAAAGTGGCATTTTTGCCAAGTGAGATGTCTGAAGCTTTCATTTGACTTCAACATCGGCGATCACACTGACTTAAAATTGCTATAGCATGTCTGTAAGACACATTAACTCTCGTTCTTCTGCTTAAAGTCTGTGAAGTCCAGGTTCAAATGCTTCTATTACATTAAGGGGAACTTGCAACGTGCAAGACCTAGGAAAAGTTATACTGAGCCAGACCCCACTGATCAACCAACCACAGTTTTCCCACCCATGGCAACGAGAAATCTTTTGTGGGCAGACATATTCTTCCTCCTTGAACCCACCTCCAGAGATCTGGAACATACAATTATTCCTCCATAAACTTATCACTGATCTATCTATCTGACTTTTACTCAAAGCTGGTTTTTCACATATGCCTTTGAAGTATGAGTTTCTTTATTTAAAAAAAAATATTTTATTTATTTATTCATGAGAGACATAGAGAGAGAGGCAGAGACACAGGCAGAGGGAGAAGCAGGCTCCATGCAGGGAGCCCGATGTGGGACCCGTTCCTGGGACTCCGGCATCACGCCCTGAGCCAAAAGCAGACACTCAACCGCTGAGTCACCCAGGCATCCCGAAGTATGAGTTTCTTAAGCTCACTATTCCCTGCATATGGTGGCGCTTCCTTCAATAAGCCTGTCTTTCGCTCTGTTTCTAAGTTCGATGGTATCAAAAAAGTATAGTCCCTTAATTCTTTTCTTTGTAGGTGAAAGGTGCATCATTTTGGTAAAGACTTAAGAAGAGTGTGGACACAGACCTTTTTTCTTCTACTTTGAGGCCCATGGGGACATTATACATTTCCTCCCTCTGCATGGTCACATGATTATTTCTGACCAATAGGCCGCTGACTGGAAATGGCATTTGACATTCCAAACCAAAGCATACCATTGCTGTCCAGACTGACTCCAGCAGTGAACAAGAAGACCGCATGTACTGGATGGTATCTGTGAGACAATAGGGACAACATCTACCTCGGTCCCTGAGGGGCTGTGTGTGCAGGGACCTGCCAACCCACATTGAGCATCTACTCTGAGCAAGAGATAACAACGCACTCTGTGTTAAGGAGCCTCCCTTCCACATTCCCCATCCTACACACGAGCATCACTCACATACACTTTCTTTTTTTTTTTTTAATTTTTTTTATTTATTTATGATAGTCACAGAGAGAGAGAGAGGCGCAGAGACACAGGCAGAGGGAGAAGCAGGCTCCGTGCACCGGGAGCCCGACGTGGGACTCGATCCCGGGTCTCCAGGATCGCGCCCTGGGCCAAAGGCAGGCGCCAAACCGCTGCGCCACCCAGGGATCCCCACATACACTTTCATACTAAGAAAGAAAAAACTTACTATTTTGCTTCTACTATCTTCCTATCATTTCACTATTGGTTCTGGCTACAGAAAATGATTGGACTAATGTCCTCAGGGATCAGATGGTGATGACTCCCAGGGCCCACATCTGGGTTCTAACAGAGAGTCCCATCTTGATTTTCCCTGTATTAAGAAAGAAAGACAGAAAATGAAAGCATTTGGAGCTTATTATCTTTGCTTCTTGCAGAAACACTGTCACGGAATTATCATCCAGGGTTATGTTGGTTTAGGGGGCTGCCTTAAGAACCATCTATTTGAAATGCATTTCTGTGTCCTTTATAAAATCACAGTGGACTGTGACTTTACTCACTGGATCATCCAAGGCCTCACACATGGGTCTGTGAAGAAGGTACTTGTTGAAGGTCAACTGCAGAGAAAGCATTCACCTCTGTAGATTGGCTGGTGCTATGTGGTTGGCATTCTCTGACAGTCATGGGTGCTGTGGTTTGCTTCCGGCCTTACCTGTCAGCAATCTGGAACCAAATTCAAGACCAAGCCAGGAAACAGGCTTACTGTAGTTTCCAGCAATGTCCACCCTGCCTTCTTCAGATTGTCCCTCTTTTTTCTCCTAATTTTCAGACTAGACATGATACTGTATGTTTTTCAGCTAGAGGAACGCAGTCCTTCATCTCATACAAAGTCAGGAGTACCATGGCCCCACACACAGGAAGATAACACCCGCACACCATTGTGTTGGGTTGTCTAGCCGGTATATTTATAGAAGGTCCAAGATGCAATGACATAGGGGATTCCAGCTAGCTGACATTTCATGCCCGAAATGTTTGGTGCCAAAGGAAATGGGAGTTCTCCTGGGGAAGCATCTCTTGAGAAAAATTATGAAAATTAGATCCAGGTGGATAGCTGGGGTCTGTCATGCTTTTTCTATTCTCTGTTTAGAAAGGCCCTCTGGTGATGGCTTCAAGCAAGATGCCAGTCCATGAGCACGGTCCTTGACCAAGTCTTTGAAACAAAACAATACAAAACAAAATTTTAACTACTTTGTGCTTTTCATATTACAAAAGCAACACATTTGGGCAGCCCAGGTGGCTCAGCAGTTTAGTGCCACCTTCAGCCCAGGGTGTGATCCTGGAGACCCGGGATCGAGTCCCACGTCGGGCTCCCTGCATGGAGTCTGCTTCTCTCTGTCTGTCCCTGCCTCTCTCTCTCTCTCTGTGTCTCTCATGAATAAGTAAATAAAATCTTAAAAAAAAGCAACACATTTCTCTTCACAAAAGAAGAGAAATCAGAGAAGAAGGAAAGGAAAAAGAGGAAATGATAAGAAGTAAGACCCATTGCACCTTCCGAGCTCCTAGATGTATGCCTAATTCTCTGACCATTACAAGGAGGCAGGCCCAATCACAGCTGTAACATTACACATAAGGACTTCGAGGTGTACCAGTGCGAACTTGCATATCCAGTGTCCCAGCTCTCAGCCAGTCAGTTGCGAGCCAGAATTTGAATCCACAGCTACATGACAAAGTTCATTGCCTTCACGGTGAATGACTAATGACACCTCTGTAGCCAGCCCATGGTGAGTAACTCAATGTGCTTCTTTTAGAGTTTTCTGTGTGTGTGCCTATGCATGTATGTATACAATAAAAGTAGATGCATATAGTACATGCAGTTTTATAAACAGCTTGTCATGCTTGAATCCTCAAAATACGTTGAATTCTCTGCATATTTTCAAAGGCCTCTGGAAGTCTGAATTAATTATAGCTCCTCACCACCACCACCCAACTCAGCAGACCATGACCAACTGTGTGTGAGTGGTGGGTGTAATTCTCATACAGATCTCCCCTGGATAATATAGGTAGGAGCTCATGAAAACTCATAGAAACTCACTGCTCAGGAAGGGAATAACAGTCAGAAGCCCAGAGGGTGGCCACTCTCCACAGATGTGGATGGAGACACACTGCACGGTCCGAGGCCTGCAGTCAACATAAGCATTAATGAACACTTGGCAAATGATATTTTATTTGTAGGTCAAAACCAAAGCCAATTCCTTCCTTCTTTTACCCCAAATTAGTGGATCTCGTGAACATCAATTATACCCATAAGCACGGAATGATGTATTTACAACCAGCAAGTACATTTGACCATTACACATGACACATATGTGCAAGAACCTGAGTCCAAGCAACATGACCATGTTTGGAACCAGAGCTCAGAATCAAGATTGGGCATACACAAATAAATGATCACCTTTAACTACCGATATTTAAAATAACTTGGGGGCAGACCTAGAGGGAGCACAAGTTGTTTAAGTGTCTAATTCTTGGCTTTGGCTCAGGTTATAGGTCCTGAGATCAAGCCCTGGGTTGTGCTCCCTGCTCAGCAGGGAGTCTGTTTGAGATTCTCTCTCCTTCTCCCTCAGCCCCTCCCGCTCCTGTTCTCTCTTTCTCTCTCAAATAAATACAAAATTAAAAAAAAAATAAACATAAATAAAATTAAATTTAAAAACACTTGGGTTCATAATTGTGTTTTGCTGTTGTTCTTTGCTATGGGACATTAATCATGCACAGGGTTCTACAGTTACTGCTTGTTTTCCCCCTACCACAGCTAAATGGACAAATGCAACACTCCCTTAGACAGATGTGGTGACCATAGATCAGAAGCCAGAGAAACTGTGTTGTTGGAAAAAGAAAGGACAGTTGATTCTACTTCTGAGATTGGTGTGCAGCTTACGCCAAGAGCGTGTGTGGTATGTGTGGGTTTGCGTGTGTGCGTGTGCACGTGCAGTATGTTGTAAGTGGGAGCCGCAAACTCCGGGAACTGGGAAATACCCATGTTTCAATGTAGTGTAGTGTTATAAATTTATATTGGATCTGATCCTATCTATGAAGAGAGAGTAAATTGCTCAACAGAGGTGCATTAATAGCAAGATAAAGAAAACGAACGCATTCCAGCATCAAGTATAAATGCTCAGGGGGCCATCGCCTGTGTTAGATTATCTATTGCACTTCACCTCGACATTAGCATTAGTAATTACCAGCTGCCTCTCTTTAGAGGGAATACATGCTTTGGTGGAAGTGCAGAAATTTCATTTCCCGGGGAGCCACTACCACTATAATTTGTACAGATACCGCATTTGCAAATCTGTCCATATGTGGAAGAGAGTTTAGAAATTTGAAATAATCCATCTGTGTGCACCCTAAAATATAACGTCTTCGGACCTGAAGTCCTACTTCTGTCAACAAGAATTAACTAAATATTTTGCATTTACTCTGTGCTCCGTTCTCATCAATGCAGAATTGCTTCCTGGAAGAGAAATACACTCTTAAAAATTCTACTGTAACTTCTCCGCCTAAATAATGCTCTAAGTTTTCTTTCTAGAACTACAATCAGTTCTGTGACAAGTGTGTCTACCACATGCCAAGCAGAGAGGCAGAGCACTGGGTATTTTCACCAGTTATTTCATTTCAGCCTCACAAAAAAACCCTCAGGAGCTGAACAATGCTCACCGAGGCTCAGAAATGAGTCACCATGTCATAGAGCCACTGTGGCTTCGTCTGTGCACCTAGTTACGCATCCAAACACCACCGTTCAGTTCAGTGCATATTTATGGAGCACACACTATGTGTCCCGCACTGAGAAGCTCCAGGAAAAACAACGAAACCGTTTGTACAGGATGTGGTTAAGTGACAAAGGTAGACATGAGTTATGAGGGGTACGAGTTCCTTAAATATTACGCAACACAAAATGATCATTCCTGTTTCAAGATGCTTCTGTGGTCTCCAAATTGCCTCCTTACCAGGGCTTCCCTTCCCCACTCACCCCCCAGCTGTGAGAGGGCATAGCTTTACTTGCCGTCCAAAGAGACTATTCCAGGTAATAGAAGAAATTGCAACAGAAGAAACATATAAACAAGATAAGTTTTCAAATGCATCTCTCAGGTACTATTCAGGACAAAATGAACAGAAATAAACAATCCTCCAATATCAGGTGACATATTTTATACTTTTCCGCCCTGCGTTTTAGGAAGGTAGCAGAAAGAAAAACGCTCCTAAATCAGGGTTTCAGAATCAGATGCTGGTATTAGAAATAAGATTAACCCGGTCCCTTAACAATCAAATTTATGACTAGTAAAGGGTTATGAAAAATTCTATCTCGATGTCAAACGTAGGAAACACAGTCTTTGGAGGCATATAATGATAAACTGCAGCTCGAGCAATAAGCTTGGTGGAGGGAATGAGCGGTTCAAGAGTTCAGAACGTGTGCGCTGGAAAGGTGTTCAGTTAAAGAGAAGGGCTGGCTCCAGACAAAGGCACGGAAAGGTCATCCTCGGAGTCACTCCATCTTCATTACAATGGGCAAGCCTGTGGCCACAGTGCACATGGCTCGACTTGCACACTGCACTCAGGTTTAAGACTCGCTGGGACATTAAAATATGAAACAAAAGTAAACATGTTGTGTCCTGGCGGCAGCGCCCTGACACTGCCATCTGGGCTTCCCAGCGCAGCCCCAGCCATCCTAAACAAATGCCATAGGAGCGGTCCCCCCTACCCCACACCCCATGCCTGCCTTTTTTTTCTCCTCTCTTCTTCTTCTTTTTTTTTTTTTTTTTGGGTGTGAGTGATAGATTAATTAAAGATTACAATCTATCTTCTTCAGAAGGCCAGAGAATTGGACTTGCAATCAGCAACTTAATTTTCTTTCAGGTAACTGCCAAACTTAAAGTAGTCCTCCCAAATAAAATTATGTCCCCTCATCTGTGCTGCTCGAGATTCCGTGTCCTCATAAGATGATGTGTCCTGTAAGTCAATCCCCATCTTTCAGTTTTCAGGAATTGGGGGAAAGGTGAATTTCATTTACTGAT
The DNA here is from genome assembly GCF_053574225.1 of Canis aureus. Classification (NCBI taxonomy): domain Eukaryota; kingdom Metazoa; phylum Chordata; class Mammalia; order Carnivora; family Canidae; genus Canis; species Canis aureus. The sequence goes on along the minus strand of NC_135613.1, from coordinate 16,111,362 downwards.
TCTCAGCAGGCTCCTGAGAGATAGCGGGGCTGTTGTAATGGGAAAGGAAGCCCTAACTGGCGCCTGGGAGAACTTTCCTCGGAAGGCCGAAGCCCAGGGCTTTCCATTCTGGACGCCACCCGCGGGCCGGACGGGTGTCACCTCCCTCCCGCTCCGACAGAACCAGCTGCCCTCACACAGCCTCCTCCCCACTCAGCAGGCAGCCTTGAGTGCCCCTTGCCCCCACACCCGGTGCCAGTGGGGACCCTGATTCCAACCCCAGGTCCCAAACAGCTGGGACCACAGCATGACTAAACTCCCCGCCCTGGCTTGTGTCTGAGGATGGGTTTTAACAATGTACATGAATTTCCAGGTGCAAGTGACAGGTTTTTCCACCAGCAAGAGAAAAGGTAGATCACACAAGGGGGAGGAGGAGGATGAAAACGACTATAATTTGCTGAGCTCAAAGGCAGTAGGTATAGCAGTTAGGAGCTCAGCATCCACAGCCAGCGAGAAAGCCAGCCGTATCTTAGGTCAGGTTACAGCGTCTAAACCTTCATCCACCCACCTGGAAACATGCAGCATTTAGCACCGGGGGTTTGGGGATTAAGGATGAAGTTAGCCGAAAGATGGATAGCTAGACGGTGAATGCAGGGAGGGACAGCTGGATGGACGGGGTGCCAGAAGGACGGATGAGTGAAGGGAAGGAAAGAAGGAAAGAAGAGAGGACAGGCATGGACACAGATGTTTAAAAGACCTGGCCTGCAGCCAGTACGTAGCCAGTGCTCACTAAAAGGCTTCTGTTGGTACACTGAGCACTCTGACAAGACTACAGAGACATGGAAATTAAGAGAAAAAATAATCCACCTAAGCTAGAGGCCAGTCACCTCCTCCCCCACATCATCTGTTATCACCCTCCTCTCCTCTCCCTTCCCCATCCTGGTCATGGACCTCAGGAGTCACACTGCAGCAGCCTAGGCAGGCACGACCCTGGTGTGGCTGGGGCGGCATTGAGAAAGTTCGAATTGGACAGTCCTCGGCCACTGTCTGTGCCATGACGTGTACTGGCAGCTGGAAGTTGTTGGAAGGGAAAAGAATCAGAGCAAGCCCGAAGCAGGGAGTTCACGCACGGCTCAGTGGGCAAAGCTGCATTCAAGGGTCACCTGGGCAGCCAATTCCTCAAATGACAAAAGGCCGCAATCTCTCAGACCAGACGGCAACATGGGTCCACTGGGGGGCAGCTTCTGTCCCTTGGGGGCTGATCATCTTCACTCTGGAAGGATTCAGTCATCATGAACTCATTTGGTTGTAAACCTCAGACCCTGAAGTTGACTGTCAAGGAAAACATGTAGTTCCATGGTGGATAAGATTCTTACACTAAAAACTTAGATGGACAGAAGGGAGAATGGTGCCACATCGTACCCAATGACATTTCTAAGTGCGGCATATGCCCTGGGAGCATATGCCCTGGGAGCAAACACAGTCTAAAATCAACATTTGGGTCCTGTAGGATGTGTTTTAAACTTTACAATAGGGGCATGTGGGTGGCTCAGTGGTTGAGTGTCTGCCTTTGGCCAGGGCGTGATCCCAGGGTCCTGGAATCGAGTTACACATCAAGCTCCTCGCAGGGAGCCTGCTTCTCCCTCTGCCTGTGTCTCTGCCCCTCTCCCTGTGTTGCTCATGAATAAATAAAATCTTTATTTTATTTTTTAAAGATTTTATTTATTTATTCATGACAGACACAGAGAGAGAGAGAGAGAGAGAGAGAGAGAGAGAGGCAGTGACACAGGCAGAGGGAGAAGCAGGCTCCATGCAGGGAGCCCGATGTGGGACTCGATCCCTGGTCTCCAGGATCGCGCCCTGGGCCAAAGGCAGGCGCTAAACCACTGCGCCACCCAGGGATCCCCTAAATAAAATCTTTAAAAAAAATAAACTTCACAATAATAAGCTAGCCAGCATCTAATGGATGCCTGGTGTACACGAGGCACAGTGGTAACAAGCACTAGCTCTAAACTTCCAAGCGACTTCATCACGACATCGTTGCCACTGTTGGCATGATAGGTACTGATATATTGAAGGCTGCACCTACTGGATGCTTAGTGCTCACCAAGTGCTGTGCAAGGCCCTCTATTTGCAGGACTTCCCAACCCACTCTCTACTGATCATCCCCACCTTACAAGCAAGGAAACTGAGTCCCAAGAAGCCTAAATTCCTTGCTTGAGGTCATGCCTCTGGGAACTGATAGAGATAGACTCCCTCCAGCTCACATCTGATCCTGTCCTTCCCCTGCCATGGCTGCCAAAGGAAACAACAGCACGCCAGAATTTCCGAAGGCATGTTGTAACGAAGTCCATATTGAACAGGAATCAGAAGATGCCATCGGGGTAGGCCTTCTCTTCAAAAGTGATTCAAAGGTCCAGGCATCAGAGCTGAGTGCAGTCTCATACTGAGGGCCCGCTAAGGCCTCCCTGCCCTCAGCTTCAAGGCGGGGTGGGGGCATGGTGTATGTGAAAAATTCAGTCCTGCGTACTGCATTACTGTCCTGACTCCTGATTGGAGAAATGGAGTCTACAGTTACCTTCCAAACAATAAAAGTGAGCAGTTGGAGCTGCAGGAGGAGATGAAGACAGATAAAGCAGGGAGTGATTCCATCCATCTCCTGGACTCAGAACGGGGGCTGTGGGGGACTTGGTTCCCATCACTGATCACTCAGACTTGGACGGCAGATGCAGAATTAGTGGGTGATGTTATCACCCTGAACAGACTCTGTCTGTACCCTCTGCTCCGGACAAGCTCTCAACGCAGGAGAGACAGAGAATGAGACATAAACTAGCTTTGCAACTTCTCCTAGTTGACATGAGCTTGGGGGTGTCTGTCTACAGTCACAGTATAAAACACTACTGCAGGGCATTCTCCCAAACACATGCTTTTGAGATAATCACTATTTTTTTTTTTAGATTTTATTTATTTATTTTATTGAGAGACAGAAAGAGAGAGAGCAGAAGGAGAGACAGAGGGAAATAGAGAATCTCAAGCAGACCCTCCACTGAGCAGGCGAACCTGATTCGGGGCTCCAATTCATGACCCTGAGATCATGACCTAAGCCAAAACCAACAGTCAGACACTTAACCAATTGAGCCACTGGGGCGCCCCTGAGATAATCACTATTTGGACCAAAGGGTAGAGACAACTGGCCTCCACATAGTGGAGTGGTCACTTCCTTCAAAGATTCCAGGATGCTTTTTTTTTTTTCTCCTGCCATTGGTCATGTCCTCTTTCACCCTTGGGACCAATCATCCCAAAACTCTCATTTTCAAAATTATGTTTTTTTTTTTAATGGTAGAAATTAGATGCTGTGGACATCTTAATCAAAAATGAGTTTCCTAGGAATTATAATCATTGCCTTTCATCATAAGTCTCTTGATGGCTTTTTTTTTTTTTTTTAAAGATTTTTATTTATTTATTCATGAGAGACACAAAGAGAGAGAGGCAGAGACACAGGCAGAGGGAGAAACAGGCTCCATGCAGGGAGCCTGACGCAGGACTCGATCCCGGGTTTCGAGGTTCACACCCTGGGCTGCAGGCAGCGCTAAACCGCTGAGCCACCCAGGCTGCCCATATTTTAAAGCAAGTCCCAGACACACGTCATTTCTTTCTCTCTCTCTTTTTAAAGATTTTATTTATTTACTCATGAGAGACACAGAGAGAGAGGCAGAAAGACGCAGGCAGAGGGAGAAGCAGGCTCCATGCAGGGAGCTCAGCATGGGACTCAATCCCAGGACTCCAAGATCAGGCCCTGGGCCGAAGGCGGCGCTAAACTGCTGAGCAACCCGGGCTCCCCTCTTGATGGCTTTCAATTGGTTAGATCAATGAACCCTCAGGATTTAAAAAACACAAGCAGGATTTACAATAACAAAGAACAGCTAGCATTTATTGAGCACCTGTGTTGTGCCAGGTGCTGTGTAAGCCAATTTGTTCTGATTGGTTGACTTAATCCTGAGGATTTTTCATTTTCGATACTGGAGGAGCCTCAGAGAGGGGAAAGCCTCCTGCCCAAGTCTACACAGCCAATACCTCTAAGATATCCACACTGCAGATAAAAAACAGCCAGGTAATTCTAAATTTCTTTTCTTTTTTTTTTTTTTTTTTTGTTGGTCTACATTTCTTTTTAACTCAGGGATTCAACGATCATAATATTCATCTTTCCCAGTATGACTTGAATTATAACACTGGCTTACCTCCATCTTTCTAAGAACTCTCTTAAGCATTCACCTTTTAAATTTTGGCAAATACTTATAGAGTTACTATTTTGTGTTTGGCCTTATACTGGGAGTCCAAGTGTTATTAACAAGATTGATCCATACCTCCCCTTGTGGGCTCCTGGAGAAGACAGACATGTAGACAAACATGATGATGGAGTGTGCTAAGAGTGATGGGCTCTAGAAGGTTCTGAAGGAACATTCAGGAGCAGCAGAGGAATAACATTTAAGCTAAGACCCAAGGACCAGGTGGAGTTAGGCCTGGGGATAATATGGACAAAGGGCAACTTCCGAGCAGTAGAAGAATTGCAGGTCTGCCACTCTGGAGGACTCATGATTATACCTCAAGGCCTCTCCCACTACAAGCCTTTCAAACACTCAAGCTCACCTTGGAAAGTCTGTTAGAAAATGTATTTGCTGTGCTACTGATTCATTTGGAATGCCAGTTGCCAATGTGTGTGATGAGGGCAGACCCCTCTTTCAAAAGAAGGTAAGGACCAAATGTTGGGTCACTAGCAATCACTTCCCAGTCACTGGGGCCACTCAATCCAGAACCGCTTCACCCATGGCCCAGAAACTTACGCTCACCAACCCCAAGAAACCAAAGAAATATGGACTAATATGAAGGCTGCCAGAGAAAAGGCAGCCTTCGTACTAGTCCCTCTCCCTGGCTTGTTTTCCATGCAGAGTAGATGGGATAATGACAATCGGTTTTGAGTCCAAACCATGTGGTTCAGGTATTCTGCTTCCTGGTGCTCTTGTCTGTTTTGAAGATAAATTTTTAGAATATAAAAAGGGATGGGTGGATTCTCTGTGAGTAAAGCAAACGTCTGATCAATGTTGGGAGAGTAGGGACCTGAAGTTATAACCTCTGGCAAGAACTGCTAGTGCGGATATTCTGTTGCCAAATATGAGCAGAGCTCCTGAGCATTTGGCAACCAAATGAACAGAGGGACAATTAATATCCTCTTAAGAAAATTAAACAGGCTAAGCCAGGATATGCACTGGTATCGATTGCCCACTCATTTCTGCATGGAGGTGTCTAAATGGAATGCCACTGGTTTTCCAAAGTTTTATTTAAGAGAGCAATCCCTCCCAAATTCAGCATGGCCGCAGAATCATCTGGTGAGATTTGAAAACATAGACTGCGGAATCCCAACTCCAGAGATTGTGATTGAAAAGAACCAGAGTGGAATGGAGAAATCTGCATTTCTTACAATCACCTCCACAGGATTATGACTCTGATTTAGATCCAAGTTTAACAGACATTGCCAGAGTTCAAGGTCATTTTCTTTGAAAGGGTTGGGGATTTTGACTGATAATCTCTGCACTTTTAAGTATTCTTCTGATTAGCATGTATTAATTTGAATACATTTGCAAGCACATTTTTTTTTAAGTGTTTACTGTATACAGCCACATTTTGTTGTACTGTACTGGGCACTTCACACTTCCCAAGACTACCTTCACAAACCAAATAACTTTAAGAAGCTTCTCTGGATAGGCTGGCCAAAAAAACTTCCAGCATTCCTCGACTGACCACTAACACAGGTCTGGCCTATCGTTATCTACGGTAACTTCTATAAAACATTCTCTCCACTCTTGATGTGGGGCCCGAGTGGCTGATAGATCAATAAATTGTTTCAGCCACACTTCATTCGCTTGAGGAAAGGACAGTGTTTTGAAAACATAAAAACGTGTAAAAGTAAAATCAGGGACCAGGAGGGCTACACAACGTCCTTCTGCAATCGGCTACTAAACATTTACGCATATTCCGCTGGTAATTTTGTCCAAAGGAACACCTACCTGTGTGTGGAAATCTAAACTTAAATCCATTACTTGATTTTGCCAGGAGTGTTCATCAGAGAGGCCTGGACAATACCAGACCGACAAAGTTACTTTAATTGGCAGGTTTAAACAGTTTGTCTCTGATTATCCAACCTCATCCATTTGGGAAAAATTAGAAGAACTGGTAGCAAAATACAAACAATAATTTTGGGGGTAAGATAATGAGGTACCAGATAAGGCAGAAATATTAATAATCACATTTTATTGTATAATTGTTTTAAACAAACAGGCTGCAGAATTTAAACAACAGAACCATCCCGACCTAAGGGAGGTCTGTTAAAGGGCTTCCCTCTCTTCCTTCTCATTGTAAGGAAAAATAAAAAGAAAAACACTCATGAAATTATCCATCTCTGAGAGTGATAATGCTGGCCTTGCTTTTGCTGTCCCTCAAGGCGAATTCTCAGAATTGCTGAATGTCCAAGTTTACATTTAGGCTGGGAAGCCAAATTGAGATTTTTGTTTTACTTTGCCTAATTTCTGGCTATCAGCATTGTGAGAATCTAGGAAGTTTCTCTACCAAACATATGCCAAGACTCATAAGATATAAACAATTCTCAAGAACCACGCCAAATTGAAATGCAATCAGCATTAATGAAATGGAGACAATTAATTGCCAGATGATTAAAACTGTGCACTCGTTTGGAACTGCAGTTCCAAACGTGGATCCTGAGTGTCATGTCTCTGAGCCTGTTTCCTTACCTGTCAAATTGAACATAACCTACCTCTTGGGGGTGTGTAGATTAAATGAGATAGTGTGCTGTAAAACATTTAGCACAGCTACTAGCATATTATAAGTACTCTATAATATTAAAAGTTATCATTATCACTATCTGGATCAGCAGCAGGGTGCAGAGCTCATCAAGCTGAATTTCACAGGATAAAGAGTTTCAGATAGCAACATGGCAACAGCCACAAAACTCTTAAGAGAGTGAGATTCCTAAAGTTACGATTAGCATCTCATGTTGGTTTTGCTTTGACCCATGCCTAGGGGGTCACAGAATGGTATTTAAGAATAACTGGTGGCCTTTATAATCCTGGGTATTTTATAATATACATTTAAAACCGTTCTGAGAAGACCTCATCAGACTGCCACAAAGCAACAACAAAATACCAAAATACCAAAACGAAACAAACCAAAACCAAGCAAACAGAATATAAAATGAAACAAAACCAAAACATACCTAAGATCCCTGCCAAATAGTTCAACAGGCGTCCTCACCTCAATGAGGCGATGTTAGCATGCGTTTGATGAGGAGTCACTTGCTGTCACTGATTTTTATTAAAGCTCATAATGACAGAAAGACCTTTCCTGAGCAGCTGACTCCTCATCCATGATAGGAGGAAGCTGGGAGTTTCAGACACCATCTCCTCCCTGGGTCGTCTGGCTTCTACTGCTTCCTCACGCGCACCAGGAAGAACCAACCAGTCACTGAAACACGCAGAGGCCTTTTCATCTTCCTCAAACCCCTAACTAAAGTTCACTTTCACAAGCCAAATTTAAAAATCAATTAATAAATTACAACTGCCAAAGAATGTTAAAAAGCCCATAGGCACCTAAGAAGTGCTTAGAAGAAACAACAAAGCATTAAGCCCGAGATAAATGGGTTTGCTGTGTGTTTACTGTAATGTTGACTTAGTATCCCAAAGCAAAAATTCTCTTACCTCCACTTACCGCTACTTTGTATGATAATAGCAGCATTAATTTTAAAATGATCATGAATCAATCATGAAATCTGACTCTTGTTTTTACTGGCAACAAAATACTCTAATTAGCACCTTGAATAAGAACGCTTTCTAGGTAGGCATGGGTGAGAGCAATCCTTTGCTGTTAATTCTTTGCTAATTACGCCTAGTAAACTAGGTTGAAATGGCACTAAGCTGCATTAATATCTCCACCTCTCCCAGTCCCATGACATCACCACCTTGAATCTTTCCTGATGAAACACAGTGGACTTTCTCAACCTTGGCACTACTGGCCTTTTGTGGTGGGGGCTGCCCTGTGAGTTGCTGAATGTTCAGCTGCATCCCTGGCCTCCACCCACTAGATGCCCAGGGCACCTTCCCTCCAGCACCCCCCAGCCCCAGGCCACAACCACAGAGGTCTCCACACATTGCCAAATGTCCTCTGGTAAGCAAAACCACCCTTGATGGAGAGCCAGTGCACGAAGGAATAAGCTCTGCATTGGGTTATTACAAAGATCAAATGTACTAACTTATTTTTTAAAGGCCCAGCATGCTGACAGGTGCACAGTGGGACTGGCACGCACACAAGCACAGTAACCATCGCCCAGTCTAAAGGATACCAACCTAATGGAGAGGACACTTCTGGCACCAATTTGACTCAACTCAATCCTCAGTCTCTGCAGACTCTCAACCCTACAGAACAGGGTTTTTTTTTTTTCCTAAATCAACTTTGTCGAAGTATAATTTACATATAATAAGCTGCATCCATTTAAAGTGTATACTCTTCATGTGTTTTGACAAATGTCTACACCTGAACCTCACCAAGAGCAGGAGGGGTTCATGTTTTGATTTGCTTCAAGCTCATTTTGAAATAAGAATAGGCCAAGAATAGGCCATATTATATTCTTTACCAAAAGCTTTTTCATTAAATTCACAAGTTTGTGACTTGGGCTTCTTGAAGCCGTAACGTGGAAATATTCTTGATCAGTACTGTAAGGGAGTGAGCCTTCCTGGGATCTAGGGCCAGGGCAGTGACACAGGGCACCACACTTGGTAAGTTCAGCCCTTGCCATTCACTATACTGTAATGTTTAGAACTTTCTTTTTTTTTTTTTTTAAGATTTTATTTATTTATTCATGAGACACACACACACACAGAAAGAGAGAGAGGCAGAGACAGATAAAGAGGCAGAGGGAGAAGCAGGCTCCATGCAGGGAGCCCGATGTGGGACTCGATCCCCAGGACCCCGGAATTATGCCCTGAGCTGAAGGCAGACACTCAACCACTGAGCCACCCAGATGCCCCTATTTATAACTTTCTACCTGAATTTGTGCTTTGTAAGTGAAGTGAAGTGAAGTTTGGTGGAACAATGGAGTGTGTACTGGGGGGCTGGGAGTCTTGGCTCAGCAACATCGCCAACTCCTAACACTCCCAACTTAGTAGGGATTCTCAGCCACCAGCTCTCTGCCCACTTTGGGCTAGGTCAGCCCTTCCCTCCCAGCCCCTACCTGGAGACCACTGTCACCCCCAACCCAGCATCCTCGGCAGGGACACCCGCATCCCCTCACTGCCCTGAACTCCTGGTCGAGGCCAAGGCATGGATGTGGGAATGGTCAGAGGTCATGGAAGCCTGCAGCCTTCCCTAGCCCTGGGCTGGCAGGACTATAGTGTCCTGGGCTGGTGACTGGAGAAACAGACTCTCGTTCACCCTAATCCAGTTCCTCCGTATGTCCCACAGGGGAGGCTGTGATCCTTTGGGGTATATCTGTCCACCCAAGATTGGAGTGGCGAGCCCAGGGAAAGGGGAGGTTAACTTCCCTGTCCTTTGTTGGAACCTCACATTTTCATTTTGCATTGTGGTTGGCATATTATATACTCTTGAGGGGACCTTTCCTCTTTCAACATGTACCTCGGGGAGTCACTTGCACTGGAGCCCCTGCATCGGTGTCCTTACAACAGTCAGAGGAAAGATGGCTCAGTGCCCCCATGCTCCCTGGTGGAAGGATCCAGAACCTCCAGCACCCTCCCAACCATCCTATCAGCAGGGTCCTGAAGCAATTAGCAGGAGCCCTTCTCAGCCCCACCCTGAGCTCTTGCTCCTGTTTCTCTTTCCCTCCACCCCCACCACCTTCCAGGATTGGAGTGAAGCCCTTCCTCTAGGTGCTCTGATCCCACTCCTCTGTTCCAGCCCTGGAAAAATAGGTGAAGGACCAGGGCTGTGGATGTACCAAAACACTGTTGTGGGAGCTCTTTTGTCAAAATTACAAAAGCCAGAGTGGTTTACTGGATGTCAGAGGCAGATCAGATGATACATGTGTTTTACGACCATAAAATATAATGTTCCAATCAAACGATAAATCATGCTTATGCAGTTTTTATATCTCCATTTGAAAGGCAAAGAATTGTACTTTTTGCCTCAGATCTTTTTCTTAAAGTGGTGCTCATCCTCCTGAAAATTCTGGCAAGCGTCAAACCAGGACACCCTGTGTCAGAGTCAACACAACTGCAGACAAATTGGGAGAGAAGCAAAGAAAGGAGTTGTGAGATGTAGCATCTGCTGCTCGTGATGGGTTCCAGGCAGTGCAAGGCCCTCTCCAGCACACCACTGCCCTCACTCCCCTCCTTGGGTCCCAGGGGTGGAAAAAATATGGGTGGCTCACTCGGTTACATATCCGACTCTTGATTTCAGCTCAGGTCATGATCTCAAGGTCCTGGGATGGAGCCCCATGTGCTCAGCAGGAAGTCGGCTTGAAGCGCTCTCTCCCTCCTTTCCTACCCCCTCTGCTGCCTTTCCCCTCTAAATTAAATAAATAAATCTTTTTTAAAAAGAGAGAGAGAAAACATGTTGGCATTCTCTTCATCAGTGACCCCTAGAAAATGTGCTGGAGGCTGTAAGATCATTTTTTGCTCAATTTACTCTGTAAAATAGGGACGACAAGAACTATTTCTTGCAGGTAAATATTTTCTATTTGGTTTTATTTAAAAAAATTTATTGTCAAAAGAAATTAAATAATCCATGTATTTTAACCTCCATTAATATATGTTAAATATTATTTATTAAAATGCTAATAACTAATTAGTTAAGAGACAAATGTAGAATCAATAAAATGTTACTAATTCAGTTGGATTATAATGAAGTGAGATTAAGAAGGAAATGTCTGGTGGAAAATCTTTTTTTTTTAAGATTTTTTATTTATTTATTCATGAGAGACAGAGAGAGACAGAGAGAGAGAGAAAGAGAGAGAGGCAGAGACACAGGCAGAGGGAGAAGCAGGCTCCATGCAGGTAGCCCGACGTGGGACTCGATCCCGGGACTCCAGGATCAGGCCCTGGGCTGAAGGCGGTGTTAAACTGCTGAGCCACCCAGGCTGCCCTGGAAAATCATTTTGAACAACAATGAAAAAACAGCGGCACACATGGCTGCATTATCCATAATGTCTGGGTTCCCATGGCAGGTGTATTATGACAATTTCCCTTAAAAATCAACAATAACAGTACCTAAGCAATAAAAGAATGGTAACTTTATAAAAAGAAGGAAGCACAAGGAAGGGAATCAACTCAAATGCATCAGAGATTTACAAAGTGAGGTTTACAGGCTAAAACACGGTTCACATTATTTGATGTTGACTTGATAACCACACAAATTGGAATTGCCACAATTTAATGAAAGTTCCCGTGTGAAACACAAGAAATACAAACCTAAGTGAATTGTGTTTGAGGATGGTAGCAAATGTTAATAAAATACTGAAGGAAAGGATAAAAAAAAAAAAATGCCACTGGTATTTCTTAAAGTGGTGCTGGGTTCCTACCCTAAAGCTCGGGCTCCTGGCCGTATTCTGGGCCTGTCCTGAGAGCCCAGCCTCCTGCACAGAGCGTGTGCGCAGCTGTTTCCTGATGCCCCCAGGGTCACGTTCTCATAAATCAGACGTCCCGCGCTGGACATCACGTATGGAGGGACACGTCACGTCTTTCTACAAGGAAGACTGGCTATGATGTGCTAAAATTGTTTCCATTTACTGGAGGCCACCACATTATGAAAAACAGAAAGTCTTTTCACCCATGATGAAGAAAAATAATTATGGAAGAATAACTCTTCTTTTCTTTCTCTATTTAGATCGTCCAGTGGGAATTAAAATACCACCACCCGGATGCAGAATACACGCGTTTAAAATGCACAAGGACAGACTAGAGTTGCTACTGAGCCGGTGACCTTCAGCTCCCCAAACATTTATGATTCGGTAATTACCGGATGGTATTATTACTGATGGCTACACTACTTCCTCTCTCTTAGAGCCCTTTGAATACAGGGGGGTGAGTGGAATTCTCAGCATTTGCTGGCCGCTACGGTGTATCCAGTCTACAGTACATACTGAAGACTCCCAAAACGAGCAGTTTACACCCTTTGGTTTAGATATGTGGCTTTAAATGTAGGCAGTAATTATTGCCGGTATTATTACTACAGTCCATAAATACAGACCGGCAAGCCACTGCTCAAAAAAGGATGTCGTGCTCGATTTTTGCTCATGCCAGCGTTAGATTTTAACCCTATCAGATATTCGATTCAGATACCTGACTTTATTATCCTGAGCTCTTCAGTTGTAACCTTGCCTGTACTTTTTACCAAAGCTAGCAGGAGCATCTCATCTGCTCAATTACTTATTAGTGTTGCTATAGAATACCATTTCCTCTTGCGGCTGATAAAATATTAATCAAAAACAGGAACTGAGCGATTTCCCAGTGTAGATGTCTTCTAATGGTAATACAGGGAGTCAAAGAGAGATCTGGAGGTCATATAATAGCTTCTGAAGAAAGCAAAGAGGAGTGACATCGGCGTGGAGGGAGAGATTGCCGGCAGAGCCCAGGGGCTGGGTGAGTTATTGCCATTCCACCCACAAGTAAACTTCCAGAAACGTGAATGCCGGGGACTGGTGAGGAGATACCAGGTCTACGAGACACTCGAAGAGTAAGGGTTTTGTTTTTCTGTAATACGGAGCGTGCCTTCAATTAGCCAAAATAGTATCTTGATTTAACCAGAATTGTGCTGTTGCCTTTGTCCCAACCCTCATCTGCCAACTCCTTCTAGGTCTCGTGAATCTCCCTTCCGCCCCGCCAAGGAGAGCATGCCAAGCATGGCTGAATCTTAGACCAGTTTCTGAACCTTGAAAAATGCCTTCTCTCTTCCCTTCCCCTGTGCAGTCCTGTCTGTGCGGAAAGGACTCCAGCTTCAGACGCACACGGCCATGGTCTGTAGCCAGCCCTGCTGCTCACTACAAGGGGGTGCCCTGGCAAAGTCCTTAACCACTCTGCACCTCAGTCTCCTGAAAATGTGCACAATCTGTCCGTAGTCTCAAATGCTCGCTTTCCCCATCTCTGGTACCAAGACTACATGCACATAAATAACAGACAAATAGCCACATACCCTAACAAACTAAACAACACACACATGCACATCACTGTTCCTAGATGTGAAATTAGGAGTAAATTGCATTTTCATGTTTATTATATTTTAAAAAGAGAGGGTTTTTTTCCTTAAAGCACTGACTAAATACTACCTAATACTTTGAGAAGAACTCTTTAAAACTAGTAAAGACAAAAAAAAAAAAAAACACACATTTGAAAAGGTTGGCATCTTACTTAGCACCAGCAAACTAATCTGAAAACAAGATGATGATTCCCATTCTTTGGGTTAATACTTATTCAGAACTTGTGTTACATATATTAACATATTTAATTTATTAACTTGCATGACAGCCCTGTGATACAAGTAGAACTCAGCCCATTTTTTTTTTTAAAGGAGGAGGCCTAAACACTTGGTGATTCACCTCATTTTACTCAGCCGGTAGACAGCAGTGCCAGAACGTGAACTTGTGCCATGCCTTGTAAAGAGCGCTGCCTCTCCCACACTCCTCCATCCTCGTACCTTCCTGGCGTATTCCTGTCACCACCCAGCCCTCTCCATGAGAAAGTTCCATTCTACAAAAATACGAGCACAGGTAAGCTAGCTACTGTCTAATACCATGTGCAAAATATGTATATATAACTGGTGGGGTTTCCACCTGCTTCTTCATCCTCAAATATTGGAATCCAAAGACTTCCAGACATTAAAATCAATTAATACTGTGATATGCTGGTCAAATGACTCTTTTTAATGTGTGTTCTCTTAATTACCATCCACTTTTACATCTAAAAAAATTGCTCTAAGTTGACTGTTTCTATCAAGATTTTGGCTCTCTTCAGCACAATCCATCAGACTGATAAAAATCCATTTTATAAATGTAAAATCTGGCCCAGCAATGCCACACCTGGGAATCCATCCCACAGAAATAAAAGCAATAGTCTGACATATGAACAAAGATGCTTATTGTCTCCTTATTTGAGCCCAGGCAAGAACCCTTGGAATCCCAAGGAGTGCCCTTTATTTTATTTATTTATTTATTTATTTATTTATTTATTTATTTATGATAGTCACAGAGAGAGAGAGAGAGGCAGAGACATAGGCAGAGGGAGAAGCAGGCTCCATGCACCGGGAGCCCAATGTGGGATTCGATCCCGGGTCTCCGGGATCACGCCCTGGGCCAAAGGCAGGCGCCAAACCGCTGCGCCACCCAGGGATCCCCCAAGGAGTGCCCTTTAACACAGTCAATATATAGAAGAACTGCATGAATCCTGGTATGTCCTCATCATGGAATATTGTGCTATAGTTGTACGAGAAAAGAAAGATACAGAACAGTGTGCAAAGAAGTATATTCCATGTGTCAACAAACAAAACTACCAAAAAGAAGACATCTCAAAAGTTCCCAAATACATATCTGTGTATGTATCCATATGAGGAATACAGATAAGATCCGAGCATAAGAAATCTGGAAGACACATATGCAAATGCTAACACATGTTTTACCTTACCTAGTGGAGGAAGGGATTGGAGTAAAGGCAAAAAATGATAACAATGACTGTCTTAAGGTTGAATATTAGCAGACAGAAGCACTTACTCCCAAAAATAAGAAAGAGCAGTAACAGAGTTGTGTAGATCTCCCAACACTCTAGGTTTACTGGAGCTTAAAACTTTTAATCTTTACAATTTGGTGAGGTCAGCTATAATGTGATTCCCATTATATAGATGAGACAATAGAGGCACAAGAGCCACGCAGCTAATAAGCAGAGCTGGGCAGGCCCGCAGCAAAGACTACATTCATATCTATAATCTAACTGATGAGATTTCAGTGGAAAGACAACTAAACAAGAAATTAGAATTAATCCATTTGCTGAATGGTGAGAAACACAGCAGACAGTGATTGCCCTGTCATCTGATGCTCTGCACGGCACAAGCCACCTTTTCCTGCCCTGTGGAAGGGCGAAGGTAGGGATCACAGGGCACAAATCAGGACAGAGGTGTCCGCTGTATGCAGTGAAACTGGAGATGCTCTCCATCGCCACTGTACTAAGGGAAGTCCTGCCTTGAAGCGGAATCCTTGCTGAGCTCGCAAGATGGACACCTCTCTGGAGGTGGGGACACGCTCATCTCTCGACACCAGCCAGTGGGGATCTGTTTCCACTCCTCTGCAAAGTGTCCCCTGCCAGGGCAGGGACTTTGCCAGGTGTAGCCGGCTACTGTTCCCCTAGGGGCCTGACATGGTGCCCAGTATATACTGGCCATTCAGTCAATATTTCTTAGATGAATGAAAGCTAGGTGCTCAGTAAACATGTGTCGCTAATTCTAAAGTGATGCTTCCACTGTGTAAAAAATGGAAAAATTACTCCTAACGGACTGGGTTTTATATACAGATAACACGAATCATAGTAACGACAGCAAAAACAGCATTGCCAACTAATCATATATTGAGCCCCTGTGTAACAGGCGCTTGCTAGACCCTGTATGTGTATTGCATGTGAATCTTACAAGAATATTGGAAAGTATATATTATTATCTGTTCCCAGGCAACCTGAGGAAAGTCTAATTACCTGGCTCCAAGGCATACAGCTAGTAAGGAAGGCACCGGGATTCAAACTCCAGACCCATCTTTCCCTTTTCACTCAATCTCCATGCTCTGCACACGTATGCTCTCACTCACTAACAAAGTGAAGACTAAATAATAAGGTATCCTAGCCACTTCATTTAAAGTTAGACGTTCAGGGGCACCTGGGTGGCTCAGTCAGGCAAGGGTCTGCCTTCAGCTCAGGTCATGATCCAGGGGTCCTGGAACCAAGCCCATGTGGGGCTTACTGCTCAGCGGAGAGTCTGCTTCTCCCTCTCCCTCTGCTGCTCCCTCTGCTTGTGCTCTCTCTGTTTCTCAGATAAATAGATAAAATCTTGTAAAAAAAAAAAAAAAAAGTTAGGCATTCAGAACAAGAAGCAAAAAAAAAAAAAAAAAAAAAAGCTATACAACATTGTTCTTAATCCAAAGTAAAGCAAACCCCAAGCAAATCAAGCAGAACCATAAGGTGCCTTGTGTTTGCCGTTTAACACCTGTTATATGTGCTCAGTGCACAGGCTTGTCCAGCCACACCACCTCCACTTCCAACAGACAAGAATCACACAGAGCACTGAGGACGCTTGACAGATGTGTTAATGCAGGGGGATATTTCAGTTTCCATCCTCTTTGGACCACAGCATGACAGTTACAGAATTCAAATCCATTTGTATCCCTCGTTGAATCCCACATAATTCAGCAGACATTCATTACGATGACATAATGATATCACACAGCCATAAATACATATGCTAAGAGTCGAACAAGACATTCATATTTAAACATAGCTGGAAATAATTTCAATTCTGGCGATTTTCTATTGCTCATTCTATTACTTTTCTGTGGATGCTTAAAATGTTAAAATATAGTAGGAAGCCAAGAATACAAGAATAATGGTGTGTGTGTGTGTGTGTGATAGCTTCTAGTTTAGCAAGTAAAGGAATTTGGGTATCAAGTTACATCTGATAAATATTTTGTTTGAGGAAAAGGTAATTTAATAATAGATGAGAAGCTCCTTGATATGTCAATTTCAGAAGAATCACTCATGCTGCTATAAATGCAGTCCAAGATTTTAATATTCTGAGATCTCTGCTTCAGACTTGAAGGATGGTTGCCCTGATTTCATAAATAAGAAACGTAGGTAAGACTTTTTCATAAAACTTTTAACAATACATAAAGCAAACAAATAACGCAATTAAAATTAAAACCACTTGAAATTCACCTTTCCTAAAGAGGAGTGAAAATAATTTCTCAGAAATCAGACCCATGCCTCCAGAAACGGACGAGCAGATAACTCAGATGACATAACACCAATAATGACAATGTTAATCTTGATCTTTTCCTGATAGTTCTCAACTGCAGACAGAGGAACACAGTTTGTCTTCAGCCTCGATGATGTATCCATTAACAGCTCTCTTCCCAGAGCATTCAGACACCTTGCAACGGATTTTTGAATTATTTAAATGGAAGTAGCATTAGAAAACCCTCATGTTTAAATTATGCTAAATAAGTATTCTTTCAGCTGGACTTTTGCCTGTGCAAAAAAATATATATTCTGCAGGCATGGAGGAAGGGCACGAAGGAATCTGAGGAGGTGACACATGGAGACAGCATAACGGAGAATGATGTTTGGGGAACACGAGTGCACATACGAGCCAAGCGTGCAGGACAGTCTCCATATCCGGACATTCTAGAGGGAATTGAAGTTTGTACATTTACAAAGATGATGTCAATTTTCTAAAATGCTTCCAAATGTCAGAAAACTATGAACATGAGAATGTAAAATAGAAGGAAGTCCAGTTGCAATAAATCATATACTATCCACACTACGGAATATTATGCAGCTATTAGAAGAAATGAGTTAGCTCTTTATCTACTGACCTGGAGGGACGTCCATGATGTATTGGTCAGGGAGATAAGCAAGGGGCAGTGAGCAGTGCATACACAGGGAAGCATTCTTGCAAAGGCAAATAGAAAACTTGTCCTATGTTTGCCATAGATGTCCCTTTAAGGATGGAAGAGCTTAGAGAAAGAGGTCAGAGGCCCTGGTGGGGTGTCCACCTTGGTCAGTGGGCTGTGGGGACAGCTTGGGGAATGCAGAAAGAAAGGGGGATGTCACGAACTTTATTCATTTGCATGGATTCATTGCTTACCACATTCAATCATTTAATCTGTATCATTTAATTTGTAAAAAAAAATAAATAAAAGAGGTGGGGTAGGGAAGGAGGAAGGAAGGTAGAGATCTGGGGAGAGAGAGGGGGGAGGAAAGAGAGAGAAACCTATCAACAAAAAATTGCCTAATTTCCTGCTGGCCAAAGATAGCTCACCATCGGGAATCTTTTTACTTTGCTGAGATGCTAATATTGGAATTTTCTTTTCTTTTCTTCTATTTTCCTTTCCTTTCTCTTCTTCTCTTTTCTTTTTCTAAAGTGAATGTGCTGACTTACTTGGAAGAGGACTCTCTGCCCTCTGCAAAGCCACCTTGACAGAAGAATCTAGTGCTACACAGCTGAGCATGCAGGCTTGACGTGGCACAAGGAGCCTGGCAGGTGTGCAGGCAGGTGGTAGAGGGAGATGGGTGGCGAGGTAGGGAGACACCATGATATAAAGCCTTGCATTTCGCCTGAGCACTGCAGGGTCTGGCCAGAGATAAGTGTAGGGAGCCCGCATGGTGTCAACAGTGTCTTCTTCAGGGGAAGTCCACAGGCCATGTGCAACTCACCATCCTTCCCCAGGGGTACTTCCAGGGAAGTGAATGACAGGTCAAATAAATGATTAAGATACAGATACAGATATAAAAAGAACTGGTGTTTAATGTCAGTGTTGCTTTCAGTTGCAACTATAATTGCATTTAATTCAATAAGTGTTTATTGAGCTCCTACTATTGTACCTACCCTTACGCTTTTTTTTTTTTTTTTTTTGTTATGATAGTCACAGAGAGAGTGAGAGAGAGGCAGAGACACAGGCAGAGGGAGAAGCAGACTCCATGCGCCGGGAGCCCGATGTGGGATTCGATCCCGGGTCTCCAGGATGGTGCCCCGAGCCAAAGGCAGGCGCTAAACCACTGCGCCACCCAGGGATCCCTACCCTTACGCTTTTAATGAAATTATGACATCTTAAACTTCCCACACAATTTGAGGGGCTTCCTTTCTAATTATACAAGTGACAAATTCATTTCATGAAGTGGTCAACTACAAGAAAATATATGTATTTTTTTAAATGACAAAATTGCCTCTAAGTTCCCAAACACAGATGATGGCCACCTTGCAGTGTGCTGGATTTCCAGGCCCAGCACACTGAGTGGCACGAAATCGATATCTCATCAATATTTGTCGGGAGAAGAGAGGCGGGCATGCAGCAAACCTTCAGTGATATTATTTCGGTAAATCCATTTTTTGTGCCCGTATTTTTATATAACAAAGAAACCAACCTGTACGTGTTGTTTTTCAAACCACTCATTCCACTTAATGATATACAACCAGCTTTTTTGCCAACAGGAAATGCAGAGAACGCTGGCCCTCTGGCTGCGGGGACAGGCACCTGGCGCAGGTGCTCTCTGGCAGGGAGGGTGTCAGCAGTGCCGAGAGCCCGGAGGGACACGGTGATGCCTTCTCTAAACTCACCAGGGCGGCCAGGAGCAGATTAGCATCATGTCAGCCTCACCACCGTTTAGCTCAGTGCACTGCTCTTTACCTCCACACATGGGGAGAACTAGTGAACACACGCCAAGGAAAAACACTGCCCAGGTTTGGTAGTGAACTCACAAGCTGCTTCCAAGCAGTTGCACACACATGCTCAACTGCAGCTGTTGTACATAATTAATGCGCTAATTATACATAATTATCTAATTACTAAAGGAGAGAGTCAAAGCAAGTGTAGTAGTAAAGCTATGGAAACCCGTTCCTTTCAGAATACTTGAAAATATAGACTAGCTTGCTATTTCTGAAAGGTATATTCGTTTTTGTCTGATACTTGAAAACAGAGAGCAGTCTTTGTAAATGCTTTAGTGACATTACGGATTGGATGATCCTGAGTCATTCCATTAATGGAATTTTTTAAAATATACATATATATTATAGGGAGATATATGTGCCATATGATTCATCTTCATAATACTGTGTGAACTGAGACTCACCACAGACTCCTGTGTGTAAAGTAAGTTTTCCAATGAATGTTCCAAAGTAGGCTGGTCCCAAAAAATGATCTTAGGGGAAAGAAAAAGAAAAGTGGAAGCTAAGTGGTAATTTGTTTGGGGAAAAAAAAAATTCATGTATTCCCCTGCGTGTTCCATTTAAGGCTGTCCCATGAAATACAAAATAAAAAGGGGGGTGACAAGTGGTCAT
The DNA here is from genome assembly GCF_053574225.1 of Canis aureus. Lineage (NCBI taxonomy): Eukaryota > Metazoa > Chordata > Mammalia > Carnivora > Canidae > Canis > Canis aureus. The sequence goes on along the minus strand of NC_135613.1, from coordinate 16,091,286 downwards.
GATGCAAGTTTGGAAAATACTATTTTCCCTTCTTAGAGAGGTATCAAAACATTTGCATTTAAAAGGCTCTGATAAGTACTGCATTTCTGAAATAGTTTTGACCACAGAATCCTTTTTTCACTCCCTCTGGGTAGCTATAAACATCAGAGGAATTGAAAGACAATCTGAGTGCAAGTCCCGGCTATACTATTTTATTACCTCTGCTGGATCACTAATTCACCATATAGTGAAACTTTATGTTGAATTTGAACCAAAGTCTCTGCCCGAAGGAACAACCTCTAAGATATATTTGAGAATCTAAAACAAACTCTTCGATGAACCTCAAGCAGCATTATTTTCTATTGATCGCTTCTCTCAGAAATATACTTATTATGGCTGAAAATGCTCTATCTTGACATTTAGGTGCTATGACCAAACAATTAAATCTTTTATCAAATGCTACCCACAGTATTTCTTGAGAATGTTAAAGGAGCCACAAATTAATTCCACATTGGAAAAGAACAGCCTCCTACTTACAGAGAAGATATAAATTAGCATCTCTGGAACATATGTTATTTTATTAACTTGTTCATTCCTATTCTTCCTCCTTCCAAAAATCAACTGGGGCATCCTTCTCGTTTTTTGTGTCTTTTTTGTTTCTAACGCCATCATCAAAATTCACTGGGCCTTGACAAATGGGTGAAAACACACACCAGTTGGATCCTCCGAAGGCACATCTTCATTACTTTTATTATTTAACTTTAACTTTTAATCTTGGGCCATAAAAACTGTCCTAATAAAAGATCCATAAATATCTCCTGAATGTGCAAAGGAGCGACTTTGATGACCTGAGAGCATATGCTGGCTCTTTCTGCTGATGGGCCTTCGTACTTGTGACTGCCTGAGATCTAACACTGAGCAAGATGCAGATCTAGACTCTTCCAGCAAGTGATTCCAAATGGACAGTTGTGTCAGGAGGCGAAGGGAACTGCTTCTGTTTTAGTTTTAAAATTTCGCTTTCGTAGGAATGATACAATATCCTTCATTTATTTTCAAGCTAGTTGGGGCAGATAATCCCAATGCTAGTTTAGTGTTTCAAAAATTAATTATATGCCACACACACAATAGTGACATGACGGCCTGGGATGTGGGTCTTACGGATGTCCCACCTAGAAATATCTTCTCGCCAGGGCTTGCTTTGCACATTGCAGAGGACTCAACATGCATCTGCTATATGAATGAAAGAATGCACTCTCTTTGAGTATTGCTCTTTTAAATCCCATTTCTAATCATGCTTTGAATTCTAAAGTAAATACAATTAATTGCCAAATAAATAATTTCAGATCATGAAATGGGTTTTTCTGAACAGGTTTAATTCAACTGAACAACACATTTTTTAAATTAAAAACACTCAAAACTCAACGTTATTTTTCCCTCAAACCTTTTTCAAATTAAATTCTGAAAACAAATATACTTTTAAAATTATATTATCATCACAGTGCATTTCTGCATGAACAATACATAAGGATAATGGCTTTTATAATGTGATGCATAAATGCAAGTTTACAGGAACCAGCAATTTATTATGTTAAATATTGGGATTTTTTTCTCACTTATATGGCTGTTCTTCCCCCTTTTCTGTAATACGCTATTCTGAGGAAACACTATAAGGCCGTGATAGTTGATTACACTATCTTGATTACCATTATTTTTCTAGCTTTCTTAAATTAGATGCAAGTAGCATTTCTAAGTTTAGAATATTGGATAGAATACCCTGTGTTTGAAGCCAGTGTTTCTAAAACTCTTTACATTTTGTGCCCAGCAAATTTTTATGCAACTTCTTTTCATATGCAAAGTGGATCTATGCAATCCTATCTTACACATTGAGCGGAGAAGAATGTGTCAAGAGAAGTAGCTGTGTGTTTTAGCACTAAACGAATAATCTGTCATAAACAGCATGCTGTATTTAATATTCAGATCAAGACATTTCTGTCTCATTCTAGCAGACCCTCCTGACAAAAGCCATCCCACGTCTGCCAGGAGTATCGAGTCCAGCTGAGGACAAATTTCAAGATGAACCTGAAATCAATTTGCCATCAAATTTTCATGCCTCTCCCAGACTATCTGTGGCATTTTAATTACAAGCACCCTAGGCGGGGGGTACTACAGATATTGACACTTTGCTCCTACAATAAACTTTATTGGCAACCCCTGTCTGAATGCAGTACTCAACTAGAATAACAAGAAATGTATCAGGGTACGCAAGTGGGAGAAACTGTGATCACCCTGAAGCCATTTCCTTCAATGGGTCCGGGCACCTTTTAGGCCACAAGCCTGGGAGGCGGAATGTGTGGCTCTCGGAAGTACAAATGACCTTCAAATTCAACATACCTGCAGTGTCTCTGAGTTTTGCAAGGTCCCTGGGTCCTTCCACATAGCACCCCACGTGCCATCTTCTTTCCTGTCTGCATTCAGGCGGGTATTTCTGGTGCATATTATTTCAGGAGCTCCCAAAACGTTTCAAATCCTTGTTGAAAGGTCAGGGTGTCTAGGCAGAAGGCGTCGCTGTACACTATGCTAAAAAGCTTGATTTAAGGGGACAGGCACAGCCCCTGACTGTATTTGGAGACAATGCTTGTGTTGGGAGTAGGTGTGAGGATGACCAGCCATCTCTACGTGAATGAGCACCATCCCCTGCCTCCTCCTGAATTTTGTACAGGCTGCAGGAAGAGCCATAAATATCAAAATAAAGGGGAGCACCTACAATTTGCTAGCCATGAAATATCTCTGCTCCCTGATATTGACATCCTGGGACTACGGGCAGCCGTTTTAACCAGGCACGCTGAGCAGCCCATTATGCAGGGTGACTCTGCCGTCGGACCCAGCGCGCTGGCGCACATCGTCTTGCTCCCTCCGATGGTGACAGGGAGGCAGACAACGCCAACGGTCACTACCATCTTGGCAGCTCTGTGCCAGGCACCAGGGCAGGCACGTCTGTACGTGCCATCTCAACGACTCCTCGCACGTTCTCAAAAGTGACCAGCGGACCGAAACCAATCAGTATACTGGTACACTGGTAAATGCTTAATGACCAGCTCTCTGAAATATGGAGGCAAGACTATAAATACACGTGCATTTATTTATTATAACGTTTACTGTCATAAAGGATGTTAGTGCCAAACCTGCAAGTAAAAATATGCAATATTCTTTATTACAAATGCCACAGAGATAACTGATTATCACCCAATGCTTTCATGGTTTTGGCCAAACTCTTGTATCCACAGACAAGTGGACGAGTGGTGAGGTGAGGTCTGAAATAAATACTGGTTGATATTTTTAAGTTAACCAGTAAGATGAAAGGGAAACAAGAGGGTCATATCTTGGAACTGTACTCATTCTGTAAGAGCATCTAGCAACTTCTTTGCTGAACTGCATGACAGGTTTTTTTTTTTTTTTTAATATACAGGAGGAATATGTCCTCACTTAAAAAATAATATGCATCATGTGATGACTACAGACATGGTACTCTTAAAATGCATTATTAACATCACTATTACTTTCTCAAGCCAAGACAATCTGAACGAAACGGTGAAGCCTTGATTTGTAGTTTTTGCCCATTTCTGTGGTGTAAATACTCCTGACCACAGCTGCTTTCCAGCTACCCAGGGGAAGTCACTGAATGTAGGGCTTGGCGGTGAGTCATGCAGGTGCATTCCATTCTAGAGCATCCCCACTATATACAACAGATCTCAATACCTCAAGAGCATAGGTAGAGTCAAAGGTAGCAAAATGACAAAGAAATATTAAGCTCTGAGTATTTACTAACTTTTGAATGTGATTTATTTAATGGTAAGTTTATATAATTTAAGGTCTAATAATATCTGTGTTTAACACTCGGGTCATGAAATTCTTGCAGTGTGCAAGAATTGCACTGGGTCGACAGGAGGGGAGGGTTTCACTGCACACTGGAAATGGTACCAACTGGGCACAAGCATGCAGGCATGAACACACATTTGCACACACAAACACACGCGCACACCTTGTCAGAAGAGATCCTGCTGGCAAAAGCCTCTTGCTGCTCTGTTAGAGAGGGAGACACTTTTGAACACAGTCAAGAGATCCATGATCGAGATGTAACAGCAGCAGATAATTAAATATCTGTGTTCCTGAAAGGCGGGTAGGTCTGACAGAGACAAAGGAGATCGTGGGAATGGCATTCGCCCCTCCCGACCAGGAAACCACAGCACGGAGACCAGCCTTGCACACAGAGGTGCACAGCAGCTGCAGCGCAGCGCGACCTGCACCTGCACCTGCCCGCTCGCTCCCTTCCAGCATCCGTGCTCTGCGCTTTCTTCCTCCTTCACCGGGACCATCTATGCTCCTATGACACGGAGGGCATGGCCAGCTTTTCAGCACTTATGAGAGATGAGCAACATTATTATGCTCGGAATCGCGTTTCTGAGGCAGAAAACTGATTGGAGATGTAAAAGCGAGGGTGGGTGCCGAGCCTGGAAAGCAAACAGACACCCTGATGTCGAGGCAAAGTTAGCCAACCCTGCTCCACAGAGCAATTAGCTGCAACCTGCAGTTAGAAAGCCCTGTCACTTTGTTTCGCATCTAAACAGGTGAGACCTCAGAGGGTCCCCCCCCCCACCTTATTAAGCGAGGTGAGGCGCTGGGACATGCGGCGGAGGCAGCTCAGCTCCCTGGGCATCGGGGAGCAGCATCAGCAGCCGACAGAGCAGCCAGGCGGTGCTTCCCCCCTACAGCATTATAATTCAAACATGTCCCAAACAGTAGTGTGCATATATCAGGGAGCGCGATGCTGATTTGGCTGGAGGCAGCACCAAGACATTTCTCAGAGGGTGCAGGGGGTGGGGGTGGGACGTGGGTGACATTGATGTTGTGTGCTGCTTCCTCAAGGATAAGATACCTAATACGACATGCTGTGGGCTGCTCTGCGTGTATTTTCAAAACATAAGAACACAGACGGCTTTTTATGGACAAACCGGACTAGAAGTATTCCAAAGTGTTCCCTGGAAATGCCAGAGCTGTAAAATATCTGTGAGATATAAAATAGAATATCCCATCACTTGTCAGTAACACAGTTTGTTTGTTTCCTTTTTTTTCCTTTTTATTTCTTATCCCTGAGAGTCGGTTGCTTAAACATTGATGCTTCCCGGCACGATTTCCATTTTGAATGTGGAATCTATGGTGCTTGGCCAGAAAAAAAAAAAAAAAGAAAAAAAGAAAAGAAAAGAAAAAAATTATATATATATATATATATATATATATATATATATATATTACTGTTAATCTTGTCTTTAAAAAGAGAGTCAACACACAGACATCACTCATGTTCTCTCTCGTCCATATATGTAGACTGATTCTGACTCTTCCTTTGCTCCCTGTTGGGTGGATATAAGACCACCACCAACGGCAATCACTTTATTCAAGATAATGTTGTCCTTGCTAGGAAGATCTTGCTTCTCTAGTGTTTACAAGAACAGCACAAGCTGGAAGGCACTTGGACCTAAGGTAGTGGGGTTTAGCATAACACAGGCCCTGGGGAACTAATATTAGCCAACACAGAACCTCAAACCAGGGCTGACACTCTAGCGGCCTTTCTGCGTGGTCAGTGCCGCATCCCCGGGTCCAGGCACGAGGCGGGTAAAGGGAAGGGACATGTGCCTTCTCGCTGGCTCCGCAGCATTTGGGTGGGTGGACGCACGTTCGGAGACTCTGGATGAATCTTCTAGGGGTGGAGGGAAAGGAAGGAGGATGCTCAGACTCTCTGTTTTCCTTTTTAACTCTCTTTCTTGGGATAAAATGGAATGGTAGAGGCATACAAGCGCTACTCTTCATTTTCTAGAGTGGCTAAGTCACTGACCAGATTCGTTCTGAGGCAAGAGCGATATAGAATGTTAGCGTGTGCCAAGAACGCGTTCGGGCACGGGGCCAGCAGAACGCGGCCTGTCTGTCTCCAGGGAGAGCGGGGAGGCCAAGTTATGTTTGGAGGGATGCCTCCTGTCCCTGGTGCAGTTTTTCGGCGTCCACCAAAGCCACTCCTCCATAGCTTGAGGCCTGTCACCTCCCTCTCCGGGCAGCCCCTGCTGGGCCAGGCGACTATCTTTTGGGCGCAGACCAACCCGATACCCAGCAGAAGGCCCAGCAGCGGAGGGGGGTCTGACCGGACATGGCGTGCCCTCCCTCTGGATCATTTCTCTCCTCTGGAGCCCAGCCAAGGAAATGCGGGTTGCTGAGCCAATCCCCTGCTTCTCCCTCCAAATCACATTGCTCATGATTAGGGAGCGAAAGGCTGAATCTTCCTCCACGGCCCTGGAGTCCTCTCCACCCACTCTCTATACAAAATCAGTTCATCTGGGTAATTTTTAAAGCATAGCACTTGGGCCAGCTGGAACTAGCTGCCTCTTCCTGGCCAAATGCTTGGGGTTTCTTCCAGCCTCGAGCCTATGTGCTCCGTGTGCTAGCAAGCGCCCCGAGATACGGCCAGGACTGGGAGCGAGGGGTTTGCTAACCAGACTTTCCAGCAATTTCCCAAGTTTGGAGCAAGCGGAAAGCCTCATTCGTTGGTGAAGTTGCCTGGCCCCAAGAGGCAGGTCACTGAGCCCTGCAGCCCGGCATTCCAATCCTCTAAAACCAGGGAGGATCTGGGTATCCGGCGTTGGACCAGGCTCTCCGGCTGCGTCGGCCCAATCTGTGTCCTATGCCTTAAAAAAGTAAGATGGTTTTCATGGGGAAACGGATCTGCTTTATTTGCTTTGGTCTCTTCCAGCTCAGAAGTGACCTGAGCACTGCTGAGAGGGCCTGGGGGACCCTGGCTTTATCCTAGAAACTAGGCTAGTTAAATAAGGCATTGTCAAGCCAGGAGCTGCCTTGGACTCTTGGCAAGTGTGTTAACTCAGTATGAAATAATATAAACAGAAAAGAACAATATTCCCTGTTTTCTCACTCCAGGCATATTAGGGGCTGGGGCTCAGTATTCATTTGGGATGGGCCAAAGGCTTTCAAAAGTAAGTTCTGTGTATTTCAAAGATCTTTAGCTTTGAAGATCTAAGGAGGCAGGGGGACTGCCTGGTGTGAGGGTTCCAAACGGTACCTATTGTGCTCTGGGGGCTCAGAAAAATTCAGCAACGATAACAGCCCTTAGTGAAGAGAAAGAATTGCATAAAATACAGCATTTATCTCCTTTCGGGCACAAAAACATATACACAAGCATATACAAAGCTGCATAACATTTACACATTCTTCTTCTGGGGGCCTCTGCAAATCTTCCCGGTCGTTATTCATATTAATGAATGTGTGTCTGGTTTCCAAACTGCTCAGCTTACGAAGTCGAGTCGAGATGTTCTAGAAAGTAAATAAGCCAGCTGTGCCCGCCACGGAGGACCCCGAGCAGGAGCGTGCAGGCCCGAGGACACGGAGGCTCCCCGCGCCCGGGCCCCCGACCCGCCTCGCCTCGGCGCTTTGCAAATCCGAATTCGTTCTTCCAGTCTCCCCGGTTCATAGAGGTGGCTTGAGCATGAACCGAGTCGTATTTCAAAACTTCTGGGCACAGCACAGAAAGGGAAAAAGACAAGACAGTGGAACCAGCCCACGGTCACTGCCACCCCCACTTTAGGGAGCAGCCAGTCCTTGGGGGATTCACCACCAGCAAGGCAGACGGTGCTCCCCGTGCCACGTGAACTGGGAAGAAAAGTGCAAGAGGAAACTGGATAGCGCTCGAAAATGTGTACGGAGAGTCTTAAAAATGTGACACGGAGAATGCATTCCAGGAAAACGACCACCTTGCTGATAACTGTTGGTTCATAAAATCATTTAATTTACTTACGTGAATTGTAGAGAGCACCTTTCTCATAGGATTTTCTTTAAGAAAAACAATCTTCTTCAGTTCACTGTTCCTAAACTTCCTCCCACCCCCCTTCAGGGATACTTTATTCTCTAGACTTGCCAAAGAGCTGTTTCCTAATACATCCTAGAGAATATATGATTTCATTTTTCCACAGATGCATTTCTATACACCTGGTATTTCAGTTATTTATTAACCATGCCTAGTTCTGTGGTTTCTCGCTTTATATCTTTAAAGTCATTAAAACTTAATAGGGGAATTAATCATAAAAGAAATCTATCAAACACAGTTGCCAAGCACTTTTTTTTTTTTTTCTGACTGACATCTTTAAAATGTATTTGAATGTTATTTATTTCATCACACCCAGGGAATAAAAAAAAAAATAACTTGCAGCTTCCAAGTTCAGAGAAAGCATAAAAATGTGATTTACTATTTATTGTACAGTTAGGCACATGCATATTATATACTGCATGTTAATCTTCAGCGGGCTAAGTTTAGCAAATTTGACAACGCTACTGTTTGCTAGTGAGGAAAAAGAATCGACATCTGTTCTCTTCCAGATATGATTTCTTCCTGGAAGGAATCAGAAATACGCCCAGGCCTTCTATTTTCTGGGTAAACTGATAGAATGCAGGCTGTTTAAATGGACAGTCAAGCCACAATGCCCCCTGGTGGCGAAATGATGCATAAACATTTGTAAGCCTTTGCACCTCCTGGAGTATTTTTGAGAGAGATGGGATTTGTAAGGATGTAGAAATTTTTTAGTTTTACCAATGCAAATGCAAAGAATATGGTCCTCTGCCGGTGTTTTAAGTAAAAAAAAATAGCCACTTTGCTGCTAGGGAAATTAGAGGCACATTTAGTATATTTAAACCACATTGATCAAAGTGTTTTTTTATGATAAGGGATTATATTTTAATTTCACACTGAAGAATTGGAGTATTGGAGGGAAAAAAAAATGGAATTGCAGCATACGTACTTTTTAAGCTAAATTTACAAGAGTGGAACCGTCAGCAGATACTCACAGGTGGACCTACTGGTCTGTTAGCCTATTGTCACTTGAGTTAAGATGGAATGACAGCAGATTCCAGATTTTACCAGGGGACTAAAGACTCCATCTTCCCATCATGCTCTCAGCATGCACCTCTGATAAGCAGCTTAGAGGGAATTTCCTCGGGTCAGACATAAATAGTGATTCTCGGGTTCCCTTAATCCAGACACACATCGCTTGTGAGTTAGGCCTCATAAATCTCAAAAACGGTCAGCAACACATGAAAGGCAACGTTGTCAGGAGGCTGGAACACACCAAATGGGAACGTGTGAAATGTGGACTCATTAATCATACAAACAATACTGACGCCTTGCACTAATCAAGGCAAGCAGCACCCTCCTTTCTCAGAAAGCAGCTCATTTTACCTCTTGCTGTCTCTGGAAGCAGGGAGGCCCAGGATAGGGACTGTCACTGCATTCCCTCATCACCTGAGAAGCTGAGCCATACAGCAGGTACTGAGTGAAAAGTCACCCAAGTACCCTGGTCCCCTCACCCAGCTACCCGCTCAGGTTTTGCTTTTGCTCATGACTTGTTTTGAATGCAAAACATTTCAAGATGCGTCCCTGATGTCGTAGAAGATGCCACCAAGACATGCCATGAAAGGATACTGTACTATCCTGCAGCTCAGGAACACACATGCTCACAGCAGAAAGCAGAAAGACCCCAAATGTTCGTCAACTCATGAACAGGTACCTAAAATGTGGTATATCCATACAACGGAATAGTATTCAGTTATAAAAAGAAACAAAGTGCTTATGTAGGCTATAGTGGGGAAAAACCTTGAAAACATTGGGCAACATGAAAGAAGTATCACACAGTGTATGATTCCATGTAGACAAATGTCCAGAAGAGGCAAATCCATAGAGACAGAAAGTAGACTTACGGTTGCCTGGGACTGAAGGAGGGAACAATCAGGATGATGGTGAAGGGGTGCAGAGGATCTTCTTACTAATAAAATGTTCTAAAATTGATTGTGGCGATAGATGTACAACTCTGAATATATTAAAAAACAGTGAACTGTATACTTTATTTTTTTTTGAACCGTACTTGAAATGGATAAATTGTATGTGTGCTGCATTATATATCAATAAAGCTCTTTTTAAGAAAAGGATACTGGAAGGCAAGGGGCAGATAGGCCCCACAAAGCTCCAATGCACATAAGTGTCCCCGTGTGAAGGAAGAAAAGGACGGTATGTAGAGGGAATACTGTCAGATTCCAGAAAAGCACACTAGAACGCAAGCTGGGATCTCAATCTCCCTTTAGCAAAGGGGGAAGATTCGACCCAACCGCACAATCCCAGAAACGTTCCCCAGAAACTCCAGAAGGAAATAGCTTTCCCCGGATCCCAAAATCTGATGATGGGGCACTTTGGATTACAAGAGTTTGCAGCCCTCACTGCCTCTCCCCATCCCCCAAAAAACCCCAACACCCTTACCCACCAGAGATCTGGATTTAATTACCCTGAGGCATCACTATGTCTGAAGAATTTCCCAGGTGATTCTAATGCACAGCCAAAGCTGAGGACCACTGGTTAGGGGCCAGCCAGCAAAAAAGCCCGAGTCCACCAAGATGAGAAAACTGGGAAGTCTGCTTTCCCTTTCTTCCCATTCCCCCATGTTTGCATCTAAAACCCCACAATGCATCTATGAGTGGCCCCAGCAGGTGGGACATGGGCATCTTGGACAATTTTCGCAAATAACACCAAAGTGTTTACACAAACAAAGGCATCTGAGCCAACTTGTCTGTTTTTCTTTGTTTTGTTTTTTGTTTTTTCGTCTTTTTTTTTTTTTTTTTACAACAGGCAGGCACTGTTCCAAGAAACATTTCATGATACCAAACCCAAAACCGAAAACTAAAAAAAAAAAAAAAAAAAAAAAGACCCAAAGTCTGTGGTAGGGGAGAGCGTTTATGTTCAAAGTTCAGAATTGTGTGGGCATTAACCGAGAACCTCGATCACTAAAACTCAACTGACCCTGTGTCTCACCCAACATTCCTCACTGTTGAGTGCCTAAGGATAAAAGCCCTCCCCACCCCCTATCCCCCTCCATCCCAGCAAGGCTATGCATATTTCCCTGGCTGGGTTTTAATCCAAGCTAAACATCAGTAAACCTGAGTGTGGTACCTGCATCACTCACTGCCCAGAGAAAGAAACACTTTGGCTTTGAATTCTCTCTTTTGGAACTACTTTGAGCCAGAAAATATCGACCCCTCGCAGGCCTAGCACACGCGTTGCTGTACATGCTCTCTCTCTGGGTCTGTACTGATCAATGGCAATTTTGGAAAACATTGCCTGAATAATTCATCGTAGAAAAAAGCTTTTGGATTAAATGATATTACTGGGGCTTCCAGCACAAACATACATGTGTTCCCGAAAAGCTAGTCCAGCTGGAAGGCTCTGTTCAGAAATAATCAAGATGACACCCAGGCTGAGCGCCCTCCCCCCCATTTTGTAAATTGCAACGAGTCATCTACCCACCCCCAGTCACACAAAAATGCTCAGGTGTCTCAGCCAGGTGTTCCAACAGCATGTGCCTGGCACATCTTGCCACGATTTGCTCGATGTGGTGAAAGGCTACCATGGTCGACTCGGTGAGGCAGGATACGGTGTGTTTAAAAAAAAATACAGATGAAGGGAGAAAGAAGTACAGAAAGGATGGGTGTGTTTTGTGCAGAGTAAGACTGAATAGCAATGGGGACGATTTAATTTAATCTTGGCAACTGGAATGCAGACTTAACACCCACAGTAAATGCCAAGCAATCCATACACTTTTTTTTAAAGACCCGTCTTTCCCCTACTGCACACACAATCATGCAAACAATCAGTACTACCCTGCCTCGAAGCAGTAGCATACCCAGGCTGACAAAACTCTGCACTGAGAAGTCCCCGTTGGTCCAAAGTAGGCTCCTACCCTGGCATCACACGATAAAACCCTCAACGTGTGCGCATCCCCATCCCTGCCTGCTTTTCTGGTTCCTTGTTTTGTTTTGGTTTTCTTTCCCTGGGGGCAGAAACCAGGTTTTGACCCACATCCTCCCCATCCACCCCTCTGCCTCCTTTCTAAAGGACTCAAAGCAGAGAGGCCTCAAAATGGTAAGGACCATTTGGTACTACTTAATCCTAGTTAGCCAAAAGCAAGAACGCCTATTTATAGCACATAAAGATGGAATGTAAGGGAGGGGCCCCCATGGCATGAAATTCAAGTTCTCAACATCCAGAGACAAAGGGACCCACACTGCCTTGACCTGACTTTTTTCACTAGTTCATTCCAAGTGATGTAGTTTACGTTGGCTGGTGTCAAGCCCTGTGCTTGGAGACTGGAGCCACGGATAAAATAGATAAATAAATAAAATAAAACCCAGGGCAGCCCCGGTGGCTCAGCGGTTTAGCGCCGCCTGCAGCCCAGGGTGTGATCCTGGAGACCCTGGATCGAGTCCCACGTCAGGCTCCCTGCATGAAGCCTGCTTCTCCCTCTGCCTGTCTCTGCCCCTCTCTCTCTCTCCTCTGTGCATTCTCATGAATAAATAAATAAAATCTTTAAAAAAAAAAAAAATTAAATTAAATTAAATAAAATTAAATTAAATTAAATAAAACCCAGCTCTTACTCTTGAAGAGGCGAAGCCTGCTGCGGGGGAAGAAAGTCAAATGCACAGTGAGGAGTAGTGCATGGATGACAGTCGCCGGCGAAGGAGCTCTCGGCCACCAGCCATGGAGCCCTTCCGTAAGCTAGCATCAAGGCAGCGCAGCGCTGTGTGACCTGCAGTCTCTGCTGGTTCCCAAACTCATAGGAAATCCCTAGGAGTCCCCTCCCCATCCCCTCCGCACCCCGGTCATTTAGAAAGGTTGAGGAAGGTGTGAAGTGAAGACTATTCCAAAGGGGCTGGGAGACAGCCAGGGGGTTCTCCAGGAGCCAAGCCCATCCAGGGAGATGCGCTGCCCCCCATTAGGAACAAGGGGAGATGGAAAATCGAGTCTGGCTCGTTGGCTCCCCAAGCAGAGCGATCCCAATGAGTCTCACCTCCCAGACCAGATGCCCTGAACTAGAGAGACAAGGACTCTTGCTATTTTTCACAGAGAAGGAGAAAAGCCCAGATGGTTTTCATACTTAGTAAAATTCAGTTTTAATCAAACTTGGTTAAGTTAATTATTGACTCAACGAGGATGAAACAAGAATAAAATCATTTTTGCCTTAAGCCAAACTATTAAGAAGTCTCATATAGTTAATAGACTAAAAGTCCTCTGAATCTTTCCTTTAGCCTTTGTAATATTCGGTCTTAACTCCATCATTATTGTGCTTATCTCTCAATGCCAGTGAAGGGGATGCAGCTGGGGAAGCTGCGTGTCTATTTGAGGGAAAGAGGATGTGGGACTGTCGTAAACAAATGCCACTGTGCTTTTTGGTTTTGTTGTTGTTGTTGTTGTTTTGCAGAATCAATAAAGCAACATAACATCCCTTGTGAACTTTTCTTACCGTGAAGACTTCCCCATTTTGGGGAGGTTACTAATTTTCCTTTAGGCCAGAGGTGGTCAGTCCTCTCTACGCCTCTGCCCCATTCCCTGCCCCAGCGAAGGCATCATAGGGAGTCCCTCCCAGTGCGGAGGCTTTTCTTCTATCGTAGACTTTCTGTGCGTTGCACATGAGCATCTGGAGGAGCGGTCCCTCCTGCCCATCTTGCCCCCAGGTGGGGCAAAGACGGGCCTCCCCCAGGCCGCACCCTATAAGCTCCAAAAGCAGAAGGGCTGGCCCCATGAGTGACAGAGTGGCGTTCACAAAGTAGTAAGGATAAACCACAAAGTACAGGAAAGGAAGCCCATCCCGTATACTGTATCCTGACAACCCCTTTATGTTGACAACCTTGACAATTTCCTAAAAATATCAAATTCCTTGAAAAATAGGTTTCTCCTTAGTGTTAGCACCTCTAGTATATAGTCTGGCTTTTATTTCTTTTTAGGGCAGGAGGTCGAGGGGAAGGCGAAGGCGCATAAAACAAAAAAACAGTCTCTGGTGAAAATCAGCTAAGGGTAACATCTCTGGATCCAGCCACTGTCCCCATAACGTGATGCCGAGTGTTCACACCGTGGGACTCTCTCTCATCATGAAAAATGCTTAGATCCAATCACACAAGTATTTATTAAACGTACAGTAAGGTGTGTGTGTATGTGGGGGGGCAATATAAACATACTGTTCCTGTTCACAAACTGATCAGCCTAACACTCATTTACTATTTCAGCAATCACTGCCATTGGTGTAACCCCCAAACAGACCCACAGCCGGAAATTATTTGGCTCCATGAGCTTATGAACTCAGACCTGAGAACCAGTGGCCTCCGCCCAAGGTTTCTCCCAATGGCCAGGAGCTGCGGTATGGCATTGCCGGTGGCGGATTCCTGCCTTGGTCGTTACCCAGAACTAGCCATGGATCCTAAGCACCCTGGTGGGGATGCTGATCGTGAGGAAGGCTGTATATTTGTGGAGTCAGGGTCTATGAGGGAAACCTCTGAACCTGTCACTCAGTTTTGTTATGGCCCTAAAACTACCCTAAAAGATAAAGTCTCATACAAAAAATGAAAAAAATAAAATCTCAGAAAAGAACACATCTGAATAATGTTGAAAGAAGACCTGTCATCAGAGCAAAAGATGGGCTTTTTCTTGTGGATCTTCAGGGAGTGACTTAGTCCAGCTCCTCCAAGTGCACATTTCTCCAAGGCCCCCAGTCAGCCACACTCCGAGCCTGATGGCAGGGTTCGCCATCGCTGTATGCCAGGGCGAGAGGCTGACACGCAGGGAGCTTCTGGCCTTAGCACCTGATACCCCCACAGCACCCCGCACACTCACTCCTGACCACGCCGTCTTCCAAAGTTCGCTATCAACATCATTCTTGACAAAGCTCAGCCCCTTTGATTTCTGAGTCCTTAAACATCTTCCTTCTTGGTGGATTGACAGAGCCAGGAGGGAGACAGCTGGTGAGCGAGGGCATCTGTGGTCAGCAGCAACTTCTCTCCTTCCCTGAAGATAGCCCAGAGAAAGGTGTGGTGGGATGGCTAGGGTGAAATCTCCACGGCTCGGGGCTGAGCTCCCTAGCCCACCAGGGATAACCACCACAATCCCACAGTGTGAGATGAAAGCTACTGTTTTGACCTGACATAGCGAGGTGTCAGCAACATGGTCCAAAGAGGCCTCTGTTAGTAGAAAACCGGAGACTTGGGGTATGTAGAGCAAGTCCTCACCTTTAGTGTTCAGGAGGGAGCAAGATGGGCAAACCCACTTGCCACAACACACTCCTGGAAATCCAATGTCTTAGAAGGGTACAGACGTCTCTCACATTATGAGAGTGGCCGGGGATTAGCCTAGACCCATAGAATGCCAACTTCCTGCTAATAGACATGATTCACCTCTTAAATGTCACTTGTAACTCATCATAGACATGAAATTCCCCACTAGGTGTTGCATATCAAAAGACATCTTGGTATATGCTTTGCCATCTTGACACTTGTACATAACTTCAAAAAGCCATGACACCAATGATGACTACAAACGTGCTTTTTCATTTGTTTGTTTGTTTGTTTGGTTTGGTTTGGTTTTTGTTTTAAGTAACAGGGAAATGAAAAATGAATTGGTGAGGGGATTCCTCCCTTCTGAGGAGAGGCATCATGTTTCAAGTAGTCAGAAGGGGTGAAGGGTGGATGGGACTAGCATAAGGACTCTGGGAATCTGCAGAAAAACAAGATGGGGAAGAGGGGGTGCAGGTGATGACCAGGGAAGCTGAATGACACCATGTGGAAAAGAGTCCAAAAGAAGTATGAGCTCTAGTTGGCCAAAAATCATGAGAGACAAAATGAAAATCCATAATTCAGCTTAAGTCACACCCCATCAGGGGTTTAGAAGAGTTTGTGGTTTCCCATTTAACCCTTCCTCTCCTGGGGTTTCTGAGAACTAGAAATGCTTATCGATTATAATTCTTTAACTACAAAGTAATTTGAAATTATAAAAGTAATCCGTGTTCATTAAAAAAAAAAAAACTGAATACAGATTGGTCTACAGTAAACCATGATCATTTTCCTATGGCTTCCTACCCAAACCCGCTCCCCGGGGGGATAAAACCTGATCAACAGTCTGCTGCACATCTTTCCAGACCTTTTCCTGTGTGTGCACAGAAGCATATTTAAAAAATGATTTTTAATTAAAAACAATACAAATCAATGAAACATCTCTACTTTGCAGTATGTCATGTCCAAGAGGCCTGACCTCCTGGGCTCAGCCGCGGAATAAGACACCTCCATCCATGTGATGGTGGTGAACTGAGTCGGGGCAAAGTATCTAAGGAGGAAGTAACAAGCCTCTCTAAGGACAGGCCTAAAACCCTCAGAATCGGCTGTCACCGTGCAATGGACATCAGCCTCTCATCAATTGACAGGCCTTCCTCCGGCTATAGGATCCTGACTGTAATTACAGGAAAGGCCAGGCCATAAAGATGGGGGGAGGAGCTAATTGATGAAAAGTTCAATGTGCTGACTCAAGGACCTATGGCCAAGCCTTCGGTTTCTTTTCCTCAAAAAGCCACTGATGTACAGCCCATTAAGCCAGGACCATGCAAACCCAGGAGATGAGGTATTTCCAAGCAAAGCACACGTGTGAGGCTCACATGCAAGACTCCTGGCCTTTGCTATAGAGAGGACTTTAGAGTGCTTCTGCCCAACAAAGGAATTTTTAAGAGGCACAACAGTGATTTGTTGCTGGCTTTGTTTTCTGTTGTGTGCTTATTGCTTTGTGTTCGTTTCATGTTTATTTATCAACCCATAAAAACGCAGAATGGAAAGACATGGCCATGAGTTTCAGACCTCCCCTCAGCCTCTGGTTCCCAACTTTGCTGCCTTCCAGCCTCAGCATAGAAGCCTGGAATCCAGGCCCTTCCAGGCTCAGCAAGGAAGTGTGCCATTCATCCACACAAATGGAGAGGAGATTAGAGATGGCCACTTACCATGCAGTGGGAAGAATGCAGGCTTTATAGGGTTAGACAACTATCTCAGCTGCAGGCTCTTGGCCTGTTTGCTGACCTATGTGCCTCCATGTTCTCATATCAAAAGTGGGGATAGGATCCTGTCAAGGAGTTAATTTATGTGAAGTGCCCAGAAAAGGTGTCATGTATTATACACATACATACATACCAGTATGTGGCTAGCGCTACCGAAGTATTAGCTGTATTTATTGTGTGGTTTTCATTGTCATGTCATTAATAAGAATTTGTAAAACACATGATTCTCTTTAAACATCCCAAAGATATTTTACAAATAAGCCAACTCACACTGTGGCAAGAATGACCTGATGCAATTGCGCTCTGTGCTATAAAAGGAAATAATGAACACACTCCTCAATTAGCCACCACAGTGGACATAGCTTGATGCAACATATATGTTCCTGAAACTTTGTGTGCATAAACCAAATTATACTTCCAATGAACTAGGTAAGCTTGCCATTGCAAAGGATCTTGCAAGGAATCCCGACTGTTCCAGGGAAGCTTCTTGACCAGAACAATGCTAGCCACCTTTCTCAATATGCAAATGCTTAACAATGGACATTTTTTTATGGTTGGAGAGGAGTATTAGGCCTGGGAAGACAAGGGAAATAGGCAACATATATTACCCCATTAGGTAACTGGCTCAAAGTTTTTCAGACTTCTTTCAGAAGGCAGGCCAAGTTCTGACAGGAAAACATCACTGGGAATCAGATTCCCAAAGGTATGACCATTGCACAGGGTGGGCCAGTCTGTACTCTGCAAGAAGAACTATGATGCTTTTATCAAAGTATCACTTTGCTAGGATAGTAGATAAGAAGTACCTCCCACACTGACTCCATGTGATTAGTAATGGTTACTTAGAGCAGTGTGGTGAGCAGGATTGATTAGTGATGTCTGTCACGGGTACAGGACTTGGGATGCCAACGCATGCACATGGCATACTCACCACTCCCGTACTCACAGTGCACAATTATTCAATATATGAGGGATAAAGTTCCCGGTTATTTGTCAAAAGGCTACAAACTGAGGGAAAAACACATTTTGATATGATGATGCATATTCTCTCAGAACCAATTACTTCCTGAATTATAACTCTGTAACTTACTGCAAATTATTCAGGGCATAAAGCACCACAATAAGATTTCCCTAAGCCAATATATAAAGAAAATTTCAACATAAATCCAGTCTCACTTGGGAAGTAATAAGGAAATACGAATTCTGTAAACACTTCCAGTAACAGATCTTGGGCTGTGACCCTGAGGTCAAAGGTCAGAGCCCATCTCTTGCTTACCCTCAAGGTTCTGGAGGTAGCAAAGGACTCTTACATTATACAAACTCAACCCAACATGGATTGGAATATATTTGATTCCAACACACTGTGAGGTGGGTTTTATATACAATGACTAACATGAGGTGAGGGAGTTCTAGGAATGGGCTTAATTGTTAAAGAGTTACTGAGGTGGTCCCTCCAATGGACCATCAGGGTCAACTTGCCCAATGACTTGTGAATAAAAAAGAAACAGGAAATAAATGACTCAATATGAAGACACACACATTCACACACACCTTCAGAAGACACTTTTCCTTCACGACGTATGGCTGATCATAGGTGTCTCTCTCCATTTCTACTGGCCTTGTGCTCAAGCCCTCCCATTCTGTGCTTTAGGGAAGTATCACCCGCTACACTCAGATGTTCCAGTTGTGAGAAGAAAGCCAGGTGATAGTGTTACCCAGCAGCAGGTGGGCTGCATCTCAGTGAAAGGTGGAAAGGAAGCACAATGGCTGGGGTGGTGGTGCTTGGCTCTCCAGAGGCATCTGGTGCTCCACCCCTTCCTCAAATGACTGTTATTCAAAATAGCTTCATATGCTTACATCTTCTCCTGGGGTTTCAAATTCAGCTCTCATCTTCCAGCTTGCAAATAAAGAAACTCCAGGTGTGAGTCAGCGATTCCGAGTTTGATTGGATTTTGTAATCACTCCCACACACATGCAATGTGCTCTCTTATACTTCACTGAAAACAAGGCACTGAGCACCATTAGATCTTAAACACAGATCGACACGAAGGAAGGGAGACAATTAAACTCAACTACTGTTCACTGAGGGTGCCTGGCCAGGGTCAGAAATGGAATAAAGCCCGATCCTTTTTGCCTAAGGAGTGAGGCATGCAGTGGGAAAGATGACTGACCTGAAAAATCATGGCAGGGAAGTACCCACAGTATCAGGGCAGCACCAGGGAGGGGGTAACCAGTTGTCTAGGTGAGTGAAGATCTGGGAAGGCTTTATGGAAGATATGATGCCAAGAACTGGGTTGTGAAAGATGAACAGGAGAGTTTGCCAACAGACAGGGAGGGGGAGACTGGGGTGAGGGCACAGCTAGGCACCAATGATCCAGTCTGAGCATAGCTCAGTTTGGCTGATGCACCAAGTTGACCAGTGGAGGGCAGGGGAAAGAAAGGGGGCTGGAGCAGGTGCCTCGGGCCGCATAAGGGATTTGTGAACCAAGCCTTGGAGTTCACAATGACTCTCGCATGGGCTCCTATAGTAAGTCAGGGCAGTAGGGCAAATGGTGCTGGGGAAAGGCTCTGAGCCACTGAATTCACTGAGCAACTGAGTGCTCACATTGGGGAAGAGAAATAGAAGGTTACTTTGGAAAGGGAATGCCCATACTTGAGGAGTCATCAGAGTTTGTGGCAGGATATGGAACCGAGGGAAAAATGGTTGGATGCCCCAGTGGCTGCTTTCCAATTCAAAGACATCTGAACAATTAGAAGGACTTTCATTTGATTTGGCCTCTACACAATGTCAAAAGGCCCTGTGTTGTTTCTCCTCTGCCCATGATAAGCCAGAAGTCTGAAATTAGTCCAATGTTGGAAAGAACCAAGTGTTCAAGGTCCTCTTGTGGAGAGTGTGAATCAATTTATAAGCACAACAGCAATGAGCACAATTCCACCAGTTCTGAGTGCCATCAGAGCCTGATGCGATTACCGAAGACGAAGGGAACCACACAAATACAGGCACCTTAATATTAGACTGGGTCGCTTTAAAATAGACTAATGAGACCTGAACATTAGTATAATGCCAAGTTATTACCATGTCACACACTATCAAGTACTTTCGGCACGCTTCTATTCATTCACGGCTGATGATCATCGGGACCATGTATTATCACCTAGCTATTTACCTTGTGTGCCCTTGATAAGGAAAAGTCAACCCCAAATAAAAGCAAACCCACATTGCAACCAAGAAAAAAATTTTTTTCCCAATCTGAACAAATCGTTTAGTGTAAAAATAAACAGAACTAGAAATTGTCTCTAATAAACTAATATTAGTCTCCCCAGAGGGTTAATTATGTCGCTCTGTATTTTAAGAAGAATGTAAATTGCCAGTTTCAACAGATGTTCTTTTAAAAGAATTGGTTATCTGGGAAATGATGGGTCTTTGTTAGAGCTTACCCCAGCGGAATATAAACATTAAAATCATCCGACTATCTGTCAGTCCCCTCCTCCCCCAACAACTGCTACCCACTCCAATGATACACCCTTTGGTTATCAGTAGCTTTAGTGACGAGTGCTCCAGCCAGAACCATGGTCTCAGATAGCAGACAACCTGTTCCAAGGATTTCCGAACTCCCCTTTGACATCGTGAAGACCCCAGAGCAGCACCTTCTCACCCTCCACTTCGGATGCTCCACTTTGGATGCTCCACTTTCGGTGCTCAGCCCATGGTCATTTCCATCTGATTCTTTTGCCCTGGAGAACAGGGCTCTGAGCTCAGGAAGAACCAGAAGTAGAACTTTCTGGAAATATTAGTCCTGCCTGGATTTAGTTTAGATATTCAACCATGTAACGCACACGTTACACACATGCATGCATACACACTTGAAAAGTTCTTCCAAGGGAGGAATGAAACTTGGAGCATTACTGGAGAAGTGGTTAGAAGAGCTCAGAAACTTCCCTACTGCTCTCTCTCAAACGGCACTGAAATGTGTCTTATCAGGTTCACAGAGTGAGGGCTCCAGCTTGGGTATCTGGCCAACTGAAGAAAGAAAACACGCACCCGGCCAACGTGTATGACTGCCAACTTCACCTGACCTCATTTCATTATCATCCTGGTTAGACTCACTTCCTAGATAGGGAAACTGAGGCTGGGCAAGATTAATGACTCCTAGGAAAACTTAACAGAATGTGCTTTCACTATTGATCCGCTAGTAACAAGCATGAAATCTCGTTTCAACCAGAAAGGTAACTGTCTCTGAAAGGGCCTGCCCATGGTAGGACTTAGGCACTCTGAAAAGACCAGGAGGTTTTGGGTCCTACTGGCAGGAGGGGTCAAGGCAGCCTAGTGTCATTGAGGGAATGCCCCAGTGAGAGTGAGACCAAAAGACCAGCAGCAGTGAGGGGCTCACCCAAGGCCTCCTATGGAAAACAGCTGAGAAATATGCTGAATGTTCATTCTTTCATCTGATCACTCAGATACTCTGCCACGGAGACATCGTTATGTCCATTTAACAGGTAAGGAAACGAACACTCAAAAAGATGAAATCAATCACTCCAGGGTCACCCCTGTCCCAAGTGCCCACAGAGAACATTCCAGCGTTTCCCTGACTCATGGCTTGCCCTATTGCACCACACTCACTGTATCAGATGATGTCAGAGGAGTACAGAATTCTCACGCCTCCCCCGCAGCAGCTCCAGAGGCTCTCGGATCAGCTACCCGAGAACCCAGGTGCAAGGCAGGGTGGTGAGGAATGGATCCCGTCATGTTCAGACATCATCCTAGCACACCCAGCTGGAAAACCTGAAAGCCCTATGTCTGCAGAGGAAAACCCAGGAAAAGCTCAATGTCAGCCCTCTTGGGGTGGAAAAAGGGCTTGGGTTCCCCACTGTGTAGGTTAAACATGGTGTGATTCCGGGACCAGCTTTCAGCTAGAGTAGGATATGAACGGTGCCACCAGAATCCGGCTCCCAAAACTTGCTACACTCCTGGGAGAGAGCTTGGAGGATCCACAAAGCAATCCCGAAACTCATTCTGCATGAACTGCTGAGATATCAGGTTATCAGGATAAGGAGTATTATCTGAAAAGACTCGTTTCCCATATCCTCAGCCAAAGGCGGTGGGGAGCTGCATGAGGCCCACTCCCCAGGCCGCAGAGAGAGAGTTGCGTACTCCAGGGCTCAGACACCAGTCTGTGACCATAGCAAGCAGCAGTCTGGGAAGGAAAAGGCTCAGGTCCACCCACCCTGCAGGGCCCTTTTCTGATAATGTCCGTACTTCTGCTGGAGCCTGGGGGACATGGGCTAGTGATGCCTGGGTCACTAGCTTTTCTCCCTCCAACCTAGTACCCCTGCACAGAAGTTGATTGGGTGATACAAAGCTATTTTATTCCCAATTCTAGTTGTTTTAGGGGCTAGAGGTTCTTGGAAACCAGAGGGAGAGAGGGTTAAATGTAATGAGACAATCTCTATTTTTCCTTTCCTGTACATTCTAAATACTTAAGAACAGTGGCTCTAGAATGTGTGTTTTGCACCCCTCTCCTCAGAGGCAATTTGGCAATATCTGGAGACATTTTTGATTATCCCTCCTTGTACAGAGGGCTTGCTCCTAGAATCTGATGAATAGAGGCCTGGGATACTGCTAAACATCCAAATCACGCACAGAACAGAACCCCACAACAAAGAATGACCTGGCACTGGATGTCAACAGTGCCGAGGCTGAGAAGGTGCCCAGTCTTACCAGGAGCTTCTGCAGGAAGCCTCAGTGAGAGAACAGGCTAGCCATGACTTTGAGTTTTCCAAAACCTGAGTGAATGGTGGTCCTGATGTTATAATGCCATGCAAAGATGTCACATTAATAAGTGACTCCCTTCAAACGTGTGGGCAGGTCCTTAATAGATCTCATTAGTTCGGATTAGTAGATGGGATGCGGAGTTGTGCAAACAATTCCCAGAGGCTCAGCTCTGCTGACGCCTCTGTTTTTCAGGGGGGGAAATAACCACATCCTTGCTTTAGTCATTCAGGGAAACCTAGCACCTGTCTATATCAACATGTTCGGGATGAAAAAAAAAAAAAAAACCCACAACCTGGAAAAAAAAGAGATAAATTATTTATCCAGCATAAATATTAAAGAAAATTGCAAAACATAGTCTGGTGTCACCATGCTGTTGTTACAGAATCATCTCGTTATAGCTTCTGGCAAAATACTGTTGTCCTTAATATCAGTACAACAGAATCGTCTGGGATGTACCAGTCAGGGTACATGTGTCTGCTTGCTGTCGAGGACACTTAGCAGCATGCCAACGGCTCGTCACACCCCAGCAGAAAATGGTGCGGGGATGCCCTGTTAGGAATGCGCCTGAATTAGGAATAGATCATGAACTCCATCCGAACCCAGGATGCAATTTAAAGCTGGCAGTCAGTCAAACACACGGTGCTGCGCTGCAGCCGGATCTAACCGACTCCAGAGAGCCAACTGCTAAATCTCCAGGAATTTTATGAACTGGCTGTTGGACACACCCACTGTTAAACATTAAATTACAGAAACTCACGATTAAATAAGCTATATTTTAAAACACACACACACACACAGGCAAGAAATACTCAAAACTCACTACTTCTGAGTAATTACAGTGTACTTGGCTATTTAGCTATGCTCTTGAGGTTGTGCCTATTGGGTCTGCAGAGTGAAAGTACCTAGAAATAGTATATACCGCTGACATGGGAGTATGCACCCCCGTGTTGTCTAGCTTGCTGCTGGCCCTGGCGTATTTACACCGCGGTAATCAGCAAGCGCTGAAACACAGCGGCTGCGGCCCTCCCCGAGAGCCGGTTGTTCACGGCCTGCTGGCACACCATCACATGCCCCCTCGCCCCCACCCAGACGTGAGGTATGTGGTAGCAGCATTCACAAAGGGATCTTGTTTTCCAGTAAAGCGTCTCTTGTTCAAAGTTTAGCAAGCTCTTTACAGCGGGCTACACGGGCTCCTAGGTAACCAAGAAGTTTAATAAATCTGTATGATGATAATTAAACACTGTAAATAATTTATCTGCTGAAGCTTCCTGGCTGGCCCGTTCTGCCTTTGTAGAAAAGTGATCCATGCTGACATTCTGAATAAGGTTGGCAAAATAAGTGCAGCGAGGAGTGGCGGTGGAAAGTAGGTTTGCTCTCAATAATGTATGAAGCCCCATGCTGGGGAGAGGGGGCCTCGGAAAAGCGGCTCCGTGGCAATCTGTTCTTTCATCTGGAGCCGGCTTCCAGGCGGAGGTGCTGCCCCACATCAGAAGCACAATTGCTCGCTTGTGAGCAGATGTCCTTCACGCACTGGGCAGCGCTCTTTCAACACAGCTGAACAAATGCACGCCGCAAGACAGGCCCCCCTCACCATTACCGAAAGAACACTGTATATATTAATTTAGCAGGTTGTTGAATAACGCTTGGAAGGGGGATTTATGAAGTAGAAAAATCATGCGGTGAGGCAAAATGACTCTCCAACCAAATGGGAGGAAGAAAGGGGGTTCGGCTTCCAGGCAGGGTGAAGTGGAGAGCGTCTAACAGAATCCCAGCCCCAAAGAGACACCCGGGCCTGGGCTACCCCAGGAGTCAGGCATGGCCCAGGTGGGCAGGCCCCATGCAAAGCCGCCCTTTCCCATCCACTCCCCACGAGGCTGTTCTTAACAGAAAATGCAGTCTGGTTACAGCGGGCAGCTCGGAGAGGGGGGACACGGGGGACGGGAACTCTGCACGGGCTGCTCAAGTTTGCTCCGAGCCTACAAGTGCTCTGAACAATACAATTCCTTTTTTAAAAAGTGCGTGTAGCCCTGGGCCTGTGTTCAGCTGACTTGTTTCCTTTCTGCTTGGGCGCCCGCATGGGGTCCTCCCACCATCGCCCCAGCTTACTCTGGGGGGCACCCTGGGGTCCCAGGTGACCCCACTCAGGCCCCCTTGCACATCTGTCAGCCTCCCCAGGGGGCAGAGCAGAGCACAGGGGCACGAGCGGTGCAAGCGGACACCCTGAAAGGCCAGCGGCAAGACGACCCCCAGGAGGCGGCTCTCAGAACACTGGAGGCAGTGGGTCACCCCTTCAGATTCTCCTCCCTCCGCCCCCATCCATCTTCCAGAACCGTGACACCAGGACAGCTTCGGCAAACTCCATCGTTTCTCCGAGGCTGACAGAATTTGGTCCTCTTCCTAGATGTCATTTTTTGGGGAAAAACTATCTATTTTACCTAAGGAAGGTAAAAGTAGCAACCTGCTGAGCGAGCCCAACCTTTAAAGCCCTGCCTCCACTTCTACACACAAATACTATTGTTTTCCACCTTGATAATTATGAAATTGTGGTGTAAAACCCAACTTCTGCTTAAGTATGCGTGATTATTAGAGTACAAGTCAATTGTGGATAACACGCAGATATAAATGCAGCTAATAAGTCTTACTGTAATGATTAATCAATTTATGAATACATTATTTAAACTAATAGCTCAGGTAGGGTATCTTAAACAAGTTACAGAGTACATCGACCAATTCAAATACCAGCTGCAGGATCAATAGCAAACTGTAAGTAAACTCTAGGGAATAGGTATACTTGCAAAAAAAAAAAAAGAAAGAAAGAAATCTGTGAACAAAAGAGTCTTGGATGAAGGAAATCTACAACAATTTCAATTTTTAAGACAGATGCAGAGCATTTTATTATATGTCAAAGCTTAAAGGCAAAGGTAAAAAAGTGTATTACTACAAATTTACTCCTTTTTCAACATATGTAATCATAATTGAGGGCAGCTCATAAAAAGATATGTTTACACAAACTTTTGCATACATTTGCAGACAGAATTCATGAAAGTTAATTCTGATTCCTTATAAAAATCATACATTAGGTTCATTTCATTGAACAGTGGCATACTTATTTATTTATCTACAGATATTCCTTTCACAGAAAAATACATACATACACACACACACACACACATATATACACACACACACATACACACACACACATATCTAAAAGGTAAGAGTAGCAATTTTCCTGAAAAAGGCCCACGTTCCAACTGAGACACCAGGGCACACCTGCTCTGTTAGAGCCGCAGAGGTCCCCCCGCTGGGAACCACAAGGGAGTTTTTGTGAGCCACACAAACCGTAGAGTTTGCACTCCCTCCCTTCCCCATTTTTTTTTCTTGTTGTTGTTGTTTAATTAAGACTAATTAATGTGAGTTTAATAAATAAACCAAAAGGGCCTTGATTTCCAAAGGTGTGATATTTTATCACAGTTACAAGTGATGCTGCATTTTAAAAAATTAATTAGTTATCTTGTGAGACCGGCCACACATTATTGAGTAACTAACGGCGGCTAAGTGAAACAGATGAAATATTGGTAAGCGATGCAGCCCACAGTATAAGTATGTGAAGAAGGTCAGAGGTTAATCCCTATTGATTTTCCAAGTCTGCGTACAGCACCGCTGGGAAAGGCCGGTTCTGTTGGCAATCAGCTAGCACAAATACATTATAAATCTTACTGTCCGCCTTCACTGATCAGCGCCACTTACTTCCTTCACTAAAGACCATTAAGAAACTACTGGAAAGAAAAAAATATCTACCCAGATGCAGGTAAAAAGGAAAGCATTTTCAAAGTCTCCCATGCCAGAGAATGCTCTACAGATGGAGAACGTCCCCCTGAAAGCCAAGGCGCACTTCCTGGGGGCTGGCTGGTCTCTCCCAGAGAAGGGGACACGCTGATACACGGCGCATCTTTCATATGACACCAACACCAAATCACGCACGTGAGAGCGGCTTTCACACTTGAGTGTCTGGAAGCGGCAGAATAAAAGGGAAGAATGAGACACTCACCAACATCCACAGAGGCACTTCCATCTTGGTTTTATGTAATTTTGGCCTTGGCACAACCTTGATGTTAACCCAGAGTAAGCTTCAGTGCCCCTCACATTTGCGGGCTCCTCCCCAAATTCCCTACCAAATGTTTTACCTTTTCCTAAAGTGGTCCCCCTGATGTGCATAGCTCTAGCTCCCACAGACTGGGTGCTCACCTCCAAACCACTTCCAGGAACATGTATGGGTGCCCCTAGCTTCTTCATGCCTTTCTCTTCACAGAGGGTGCCATGTACCTCCTTGGGCCTGACACTCTTGCTGAGCACAACAAAACAGAAGAGTAAGACTGGGTCCCTCTTCGAAAAACCAAACACATGCTCTTCGTCAGACCATCGACTCTCACACAGCATGATCCTGGAAAATAGTCTTGGTGCTAAGAGGCACTTTGTCACCAGCTGTGTGACACTGAGCTAATTACTTAACCTCTCTGAGCCTCAGTTTCTTCGCCGTTAGAAGTCCAGGTAATAATAGTAGCCACACCAAAGAGTGGTCAGGAGATGAGAAATCACACGTAAAATACTTAGCACAGGACCTAATAAGCATTTGGTAAATACTGGTTAATTAAAAAAAGAAGAATTGTGGAGCTATTCGACACTGGAAAAACCAAGTGACCTCTTTCACCTCTGCTTCACTAACAGGGATTGCAGAATTATGATGTAAAAAAATACGGTGCCATCTGTTCCACCATACCATCCAAACAGACGTGTCCTATCCACCTACTTCTCAGAGTGGGTATCGCAGTAACAAGCAGGTTCTAAGTTATTATTCTTGAGACATGGATTTGTTTTTAAAGCTCTCAAAAAGGCATATGAGAACAGACATGTACATGTTGGTAGGTCAGTATCAACCATGGATACAGAGGGAGTTAAGAAATCTTGAGGCAAGCAAGGGTTTCCTTTTGGCTCAGAAATTATAGATTTTATTTTAAAGTGCTAGCACCAGAAAGATGAATAAGAAAGGTTCATAGATACACATTATTTCTGCATGGTTTTTACAAACACAGCTCTCCTATCACCTTCACCTCCCCCCCACACACACACACACTTTCTTTCTCCCCCTCTTTCTCTGTCTCTCTCACACACACAAACACACATACATGTACGCTTCCCCTGCCCTGAGCAAAAGATTTGGCATGCTTGGAAAAGTTCTGGGTAATATTTCCAGAATGCAAGGAAAACCTCTATCTTTGCAATTTTCCAGACTTCTGTCAAGTAGGCTCAGTGCAATTATGTACCAGCATCAGAATGTATCTGAAAAAAAGTTTGGATACCTTCAAATTAAGGAGTGGAAAGTGGGGAGAGCTCTCCCACAGTTAATGATAAACAAAGGCACAACCAGCAAAGTTCTCATCAAAAGTTCAGTCTCTAAGCCATGACTCTTTGTTTCAATCAATGACTTTTTTCCCTCTTACAAAATACCTTCATTTCATGATTTTCAACTCTATTAAAAGGGTGTTCTTCCAGTGGGCAGAAGATAAACAGCAGGACCCAAATGAACAGTGAAAACCGAGACAGGCAGAGAGCACACAGTCTGCTTAAAACCTTAAAGATTCCCGACTGTTTTAATTGTGCACCTTTACCAGTAGGAAAAACTCAAGACAGATACTTCAGTATATGTCTGTGGTGTTTATTTATACATTATAAACTTGTATTCTTCTAATTAGCTACAATCACCAGGCATAATCCACGTCGAGAATTACCTTCATCATTAAAAATAAAAATAGTGCGTGCAATTGTACAACTCTTTGTGCTAATTTAGATTTTTGGATATTTCATTGATTTCTTCTAAGATCTGATCAAATCTCCATTGTGTTTGCCTAGTAACAGATGAAGGGCTCATATTAGGAGGAGCTGAACTACCAGTGACACCTTTTTATTTATTTATTTTTTACTTTTTTTTACTGCTTGCTTATATTTGCATTATAAATATTGTCTTCAAACATGGGTCTCTTTGCAGAAATCTTTTTAAGGCTTTTGCTCATTTTGCGACGGATGCTTTAGCTCAAACCAGATAATCTAATGTCTCAATCCATTTAACTGAGCTCACATGGGGAAACCATGATGCATTTTCCAATGCTGAAAGCCCAGGAGGAGCAGAGGCTCTGCTATGACCTCATGCCTAGGAAAACACCCAGCCTTACTTCGGGATGCTTTGCATTCGGCTCCTCACTATTGGAAGGCTGGGGAGGGCACCCACGTCAACATGTCTCTACAATTTTCTTAAAGATTAATCTCCTTAATTGAGAGCCTATATCATGAGGCAGTTAAGAGGAAGGACCAGGAGCTGGACCGCCTGAGTTGGAATCTAAGTTTTGCCACCTTGTTGCTCAGTGTGCCTGTGTCCTCATCTGTAAAATACGGATGAGAGTACTCATCCTACTCCATAGGAGATGAGAAAGGATGATATATGTGAATATATGTGAGTATGCACAGACCCCTTAAAACAGTAGTACCCACCACCTGGTAAATGCATGGAGACATTTAATAACACGGGGAGGAATTTAATGGATAAACAGACGTTGTAATATTTTTCTTTGGAACCGTAATGGGTCATTCTTCACACTTTGGAGACTTCTGCTTTAGAGCAGCACTACCCAATAGAGGGCTCTCCTGTGACAGAAAAGTACTCCATGTCGGTACTACCAAATATGGCCACCACTGACCACGTGTGGCTACTGAGCATCTGAAATATGGCTAGCTGTGGCTGAGCAACTGAATTTTTATACCAATTAATCAATTTTCATTTAAATTGCCAGGTGGGGCTAGGGGCTATCATATTGGACAAAGAAACTCCAGAAGATTGACTATTCTGATACCCTAATATGATGCAGCTCAATCCTGTAATCCATCAGTTGCCTCAGAAAAAAATACGGCTTCTTGGATGAGATTAAGCAATCCTGCTTCTGGGCTCTGAGGCCAAGAGAACCATCACTTTTATCCTCTCAGGTCTCTTAGATGCCTCATTTGCTTTGTCATTGGCTGTACTGTCCTCAGGAAGGGGCAGTGATTAGGGGCACTGTTGGGTCCACATCATTAGAGGCCTCTTATTTGTGCTGGTTGGGCTTTTCCTAACTCAGCCTGACTTTCGTTCCTGGTGTGGAACTCTGAATCCTGCCTGTGGCCACTGTCCAGGCTCTCAGGCCAGATACTTACACCACTTTTTTAGGTACACTGGCCCCTGTACTCAACTTGCTGATGACTGCCCACATTCTACAGATGGTCCTCTGTGTCAACCCTTCCTATGACAACGGCCACCCAATTCTCAGGAGGCAACCAGACCAATGTCAATCAATTCTAGGGAAAAGGACATGCCACCTCCATTTTTACTAGGTAAAGTATCTTCTTTTATACTGTCATACCACAAAGCAGTGTTTCTCTACAGTAATGTTAGTTACATAAAGTCCAAATAAATTAGAGATATAAGTAAAAAAAGCTTTCAACATTATAATGAATGTTATAGCCCAAGGCTGAGTAAGCCCAAGGCTGAGGTGGGTCTCTGTTTCTCTTTGTTAAATTTATTCACATATGCCTTTGTCTTCCCCACTAGATGAGATTCTTGAAGGCAATGACTGATCCAAATTCAAATTCATATCCCTAATGTCTTAAGTAGTGCCTGACCATTAGCAGGTACTCAATATATATCGGATAGGTGGATGGATGGATGGATGGATGGTAGAAGACGAATGGATGGATGAATGGATGGATGTATGGGTAGATGGTAGATGTATGGATAGTAGATGTACGGTAGATGGATGATAGATGGATGGATAGTAAATGGATGGATAGTGGTTGGGTAGATGGATGGATGCATGCATGGACGGATGAATGGATGGTGATGGTGATGGTGGGATGGATGGAACTGTGTAGTGCTGAATCGTATGTCAGTTCCAACAGAGAGAAAAGAAACAATTCAAATACTTAGCCCTTCTTACCAAGATTTGTTTTTTCTTTTCTTTTTCAAATACTCTTACCTTACTGGAAACAGAGCATTGCTAAATCCTACTTATGCTTCAGGAAGGCTGGATACCCATGTTTGTGGCTCCTACAGCCATGGAATTTATGCTCCATTGATCATAGCAGGCTAGTAACTTCTACAGAATGACAAAATGAAAGGAAAAGAAGAGGCCATGATGGAAACATCTAAACCAAATGAAATACTGAAAATAAGTTACTGACATTACATTATAGATTCACCTTACTCAGAAAGGACTTGTCCAAGGGAAGGAGAGAAAGAAACACACCTCACTGCCAGAACCAGCTGTCTAGTTTGAACTGGTAGGTTGCTGAGCACACATGAACACGCATGCATATTCATAGGTACCACAGGAAACAGAGCACCTTTGGAACCACCATTAACACTCTCTCTGGCCAGGGGTGCAGCGAACCAGTAACTCAACAGCCCCCTTGTGGCCTGGAAGAATTAATGCAGCTTCCAAAGGTATGAAGGCTGTTCTTGGGGTGGAGTGGGACAAGGAGGGAGCACGGAGCCCTATGACAGGAGGGAGATACCACCTGAACCATCTGTAAAGATGTTCCACTCTACCCTGTTTTGTGAAGGGAGGGCAGCGCTTTTTCCTTCTAGAGTCTGAGAAGGAACCCCAGTAAATACGCCTATTCAAACTAACACGTGCTTAAAGAAGAAACAGATCAAATGAGCTCAGTATTCCCATTTAAAAATATCATTTAAGGGAATTTTAAGCTGTCTGTGAAGATGGATACACTGTGTTTGTTTTCTACATTAATGAGCTATAAAAAGAATGGAATAGGCCATAAATACAGTATTTTGTAACAGCCTTTACTAAAAATGCTACTACTTGTGTTTATCATTTATATCCTTGTATACAACCTCAAAATTGATTACACTTTAAACCGTACATAACTTGCTGTGTTTTTCATTTTGTGCTATACTACAAACATTTTTATAACTCAGTTAATATATTCCATATTTTGTGTTCTTATTGATTATGAATATTTCTTTAGGGGATTTTATTGCTTTTAAAATAACAAATGTTAGGTATTAAAAAATAGAAAAACCTATTGCAGCCTTTATATTTTTCTTTCCCCTGGTAATTCTAATACATACATTTTAGCACAAACATAACCAGAATATCTTTCTCTGTATCTTTTATACTACCCCACACTAAAATTAAAAATCTCCTAATATAGTGCATAGTAAAAGAATCAGATTTTTCAAAGGAAACCCACCATTTAATGTGTTGGACTTGAATTCATAATCTTTTCCTTCTACAATTAAAAAATTAAAGTGCCAAAAGATTATCCGCACGTAACATGATGGTTTTACATCAAGTATATATTATCTTTACTAATTGCCATTTCCGTTTATAGGCTGAAATATGATTTATATATATGATATGATTTCACTATTAATTATCAAATTGAAAAAAATAAAATCTCACATTATAAATTCTCTCCTGGAAATTAGTTTTATTATTTTTTCCATAATCCTATCACACAAGCTATAAGTGCACTGCGGCATGAACACTTTAATTTTTCCAGTTAGTTTTAAGCAAGCCCAGAGGTGAGGTTTAATAAGGATCAATGGCACTTTATCTGGGACAGGGCCTCTTCACAGCATGCAAATTACACAGTAACACTTAAAAAAAGAAATAGATTTAATTAAAAAAAAAAAGTAGAACCACAGGCTCTGGAAATTCAATTAAAGGATTTATGCAAAGGTTTGCTAGGTTTTTATATGCAGTTACTGCTTACATAATGAGCTTTTCATATTAAAAATCAATAGGTAATCTAGACTAGAAGATCATCCCCTTAAATACATTTTTGAAATCAATTTGAAAAATAGTCCATCAACTGCTTGTGACTACTCTTGCTGCTTCGATTACACTAAAAGCAATATTTAGATTGTAAGACGTGCTATGGAATATCTATGCTTGGATATTGCTTTCAAGGGCTCTTATACTTTTGAGAGCCTAAGATGATCACCTGGTAATTCAAGATTGTGTTAAATGTATAAATAATTTATTTAATTACCAGAAAAAGCCTACAGACACAACCCTGTGGTATTTATAATGGTTAAATGAAAGGAAAACAAGAGAAGAAAAGAAGGATGTGAAGGAAGAAGGGAGAGAAGGAAGGAAAGGAGAGACAGAAGCAGGGAAATAGTGGGGAGCCAGGAGGGAGAAAGAGAGAGGGAGAAGGAAGAGAAAGGAACACAACAACCTCTTCTGAATTAGTCCTTTTGCTATCTCAATCGCCTATTGTGTGTTGGCTACTTAGCACTTGGAGATATGCATTTCACTTTAAAACTCATTTAGACCTTCAACTAAGGAAGCAATTAGCTAACACTAACTTAAGCGGACTTTCTATCCTCTGTGATAATGGAGGACAGGTCATGAAATGAAATGAAAGCCAACAGTCCAATTCTGCCCAGCAAGTCCCCAATCCCTCCCTCCCAGCCACGATGTCACTGGACATGGCAGCAATTAGAACACGTGAGACAGGTTTCCAGGGGCCCTTCCCGGCAAGCTGGAAAAGGATGCTCGTGGACAGAAAAGGAACTTTCATGTCATCAAAACGAAAAACACGGCTCAAGTTATCCCTATCCGAAGTCAGCCTGGTAAAAACAGGCCGAAACTTTACAAAGGACTCACGTTTACAACAAAACGACTCTTTAGTCTCTTCTGCAAGACTCTGGGAAGAAATAAGCAATGTATTTACAACACCACATTTATACATCCAACAAAAGCTCCTGTCTCAGGAAAGGTGAAGCTGACACAGCCAACCCGGGTGATGGAGGAATCCATCCACAGAACGACGATGCCCCTGTGCTTGGCATGCAAGGTGGAGAAGATGAAGACAAAGGCGAGCATGAGACGGGGAAGCAGCCCCTGACCTCTCAGCTTCTGGTGCTGGGCACTGGGTGTTTTCCATGCACAGTCCCACCACAGCCTACTATGAGCCTGCCTTTCTCTGCAATGTGCCTACCTCTCCATGCTGAGAGAGACTTTAAGGCCCAAGCACCAAGCATCAGCTTTATCAACCCTACATTCACGTACCTGGCAAGTACTTGTAGAATGCCTAGCATGTGTGAGGCACTGCCAGTTGCCAGTGGCTACAAAGACAAATCCAACAGATCCTGCATGCTTACACAGATTAAATATTTCTGTGCATACAAAGTATTCCCGTTAAAAAAGCTACATTTATAAGAAAGAAATAAGAAGCAAAGCACTGGAAAATAAGGCATATCTTCAAAACATTATGCTACGTGAAAGAACCCAGTCAGCAAGAACCACGTATTGCATGACCCCATTTATATGAAATGTCCAGGATAGGCAAATCTACAGAGACAGGGATTAGATTAGTGGTGGCCTAAGGCTGGAGGATGGAGTAGGATATTGGGAGGTGACAGCTAGGAGGTACAGGCTTTCTTTTTGGGGTAATAAAAATGTCCTAAAGTTGATCGCATTGATGGCTGTGCAACTCAGTGCATATACTACAAGCCATTAGGTTGTACACTTTAAATGAGTGATTGTTTGGTATGTGAATTATATCTCAATAAGGCCATCATTAAAAAAATAAGGTGCAGTTATGGATTGCAGTCTGCATAGTACTAGCTTTAAGGAAAGCAAACAAGAAAATCTGAAAATTAAGGAACCAGGTTGAAAATATATATGGAAAAAAAATATATATATACTTATTTCCTACCCCATGCCATTCTGACAAATAAAACATCTTGAGTGTTCTCCAGAATATCTTCTGTGCCCATCAGTTTATAGCATGCATCAGGGTAAGATGTACAAACATAACGTATTGGCTCCCTATAGAAAGGAGCTGAAGTCAAAATAAGTAGAACCTTCTATTGCATGAAATGAAAGCATCAGTGTAAAATGTCCCAGGTTAGTATGATCAAAATGTCAAATATGAAACCGTTTGTAGCAATGTGAGAGGTGTTAGTAATGGAAGTTTGAACAATGTTAACACTTAAAATTTCAGCAGAACCATTTGGATCCATAAATGTATAAAAGTCATTTTACAGTGTGCTTTACAGTCACGAGCAAGAGCTGTTATAAAAGAAGACGCCCTCAATGTCACTTCATTTTCTTTTATTCTTATTATCACATTTAAATCTCTCTGTGAAAGTGGTCTTGATAGGTAACTTTATTACACATTTCAAGACTATTCATTCTGAACAGAACTTCCTCTGAGGAATTAACAGATAAAGAGAGACCACTTTCCCCTCATCATCCCTAAATTATCCTGCAACTGCAGAAGAGTGGAGCAGCAGCCCACATGTTATGAGGACTTGGTCAGCTATGCCACATGATGATGGCTCACTGATCTTAGAGGTGACTCTCTGTGGCCTGCGGAGAACGGCTGGTTGGTTGCAATGGTGCTTAGCTAACACGTTGCCATTGAACTTGCAGAGACCTGGGAGTAAAGAGTGGGGTGGGTAGGGAAAGTCAGGGGTGAGAGAAGAACTCCAAAAAGTAGCCCTGAGATCTGTATCAGCATTGAGAGCAGGAACACAGTCCGACCTTTCCTCATTTCATTGGGAGAGAAGGGACCAAAATCTCTCCTTAACTGCCACTACTCACAAGTAAATATATCACTTAAACTAGGTGTTGGCAAATTTGTCTGGAAAGGGACAGTTAGTAAATATTTTCAGCTTTGTGGATCACATGTTATCTGTTTGCAACTACTCAACTCTGCCATTATAAGGTTACGGCAGCCACAGACAATGCATAAGTGGATAAGCAAGCCTGTCTTCTGATAAAATGTTATCTATGGACAATCAAATTCAAATTTCCTATAGTTTTCATGTATCACGAAGTATTAATTTTTTTTCTTTTAATAGTTTTCAGCCTTTTAAAAATATAAAAAGAACTCTCAGCTTACAGGTTACACAAAACCAGGCAGCGGGACAGATTTGGCCCAAGGCCCTAGTTTGCTGTCTCCTGTGCTAAACCACAGGCTAGCCAGGAAGGAGGTGGACCAGTAATCCACTTTCATTTGGGATGCATTTAGCCAATATACTGATAACAAAATGGTATGACTGTCTTCAATCTAGCAAAACCTGATGGCCTATGTTTCAAGTTGCATGCACTTTGCAGAAGAGCAAGATAACTTAGTTTCAACTAACAAAAATTCACAGTCTAAACTAAGTTTTTTCCTTATGAAACAATTATCAAGGCCCCCAAAGTTTTCCATTATTTAAAAATAGACAAAGGCCATTTTTAAACTGAGAGCTTTGAACTGTTCGGTACTGGAGACACAATGGCCTTGGTTTATGAGCTATGAGGCTGAC
Organism: Canis aureus; assembly: GCF_053574225.1. Classification (NCBI taxonomy): domain Eukaryota; kingdom Metazoa; phylum Chordata; class Mammalia; order Carnivora; family Canidae; genus Canis; species Canis aureus. Next base: position 16,055,213 of record NC_135613.1, on the reverse strand, counting down.
CACGTGCCCTCTGGCCCTGCTTAGTAATTCCATTGTTGATGCAGCCAGCTATAGGAACATAACAGCAGCCAATCCTTTGTAGTGGTGCTTCTACATGGTTGGGGCTTTAATTTGAAATATACACAGTGGCTAATTTTACAGTGTGACTTTTCCCTCTTTCAACTTTGATTTTTCATCAGCCTTTAACCACTGCAGACATAGGTGCCTAAGAAAAACAGGTGTACAGGTTGGCATCAAAATAATTAATTGGAATGATCAAAGGACAGGATTTACTGAATAAAGCAGAGAGTCTACATTCTATTATATTTCTGAAGAAGCACACCCATAGTATATAAACTATGTGTAGAGTCAAAAACTGATAACTGTTATCTGAAATAGTTTTCATGAGTGGGGTGGGGGGAATACTGCGATCTGATGTATTACAGAGCTCTAAAAGTTTATTTCCTAAGTCAGACATCTATCACATGATGATGTTTACACAATTCCTTGGCATGGAAAATCACAGTAGTAGTGATTGTAATATTGTTCCTAATAGTATTTTTTTTACTTAAGAGTGACAGAAACTGTAGCCTGGTTCAGGTCAAATGACGCTCAGGTACTAGCACCTATAGATTTTCATCTTCTAACCAATATGGCCCACATACAGATCTTTAAATACCATTAGGCAATTACCATAACATATATGTGTCTCAGTACAAAGTTACAGAGGAAAGGGGGTGATGATAATAAGAAAGCCAAGAAGTTCAAACATCACTTCAGCGACTTCACACCCGATGCAAAGTCCTGAGATCATATCCAACATCACCACAACAGAACTGCGCTGCTAAGAAAAATCGGAATGGCAAAGGAAGCCTTCCTGTGTTAAAACTTGTCACTTTCTAGAAACACTGCACTGGAGTATTTCCCACGTGAAGCAGAACACAATGCGTATTTGGCATCTCTTCAAGCAGACAAACGGGGCGAGGGATGACTTGCATTCCCAAAGAATTCTCACCCCTGAGGATTACCCAGAATCTTTCTTAAACCTGTATCCCCTACTCATAGTGGTATGTTTATCAGTGGTTGACTGGCAGGAGTCGGAGAGAAACAGATCCTGGATGAAGACACTTGCCTGACTGTTAGACAGCTGCTGACTCCAGGCTGTGGTCCTATGTGATAAGGGCCATTCCTGTCACCTCTCCCTCCTGTTTGTGGCTTCATGACAACAAGGAAGCGGCTGTGCCTGTCAGTGTCAAATCTACACTGCACATGGCAAGAAAGGGGGAGAAAAACCACCCACAGCTCTGCCTTTTCATCTAAGAGCAGAAAGTTTCCAAGAAGGCTGGGGCTGATTTCTGCTTGGACTTGTTGGCCACAACTGTCCCGCAGCCACCCTCAGTTGCTAGGGAGGCTGTGGAGGTGAGCAAGACACCTTGCCGATCTCCCCAGTGGGAGTCAACAGTGGCAGTTGGCACACTGGACAGTAAGGATGGGTTCTTGCTTCCCGAAGAGCCCAAGACAGTGGAGGGCAGGGAGCATACGGTCCATTTATCTCTGGCTATCTCCAGAGTCATCCACATGAAGAACTTTGGGGAGGAAAAAAAAAAAAAAAAGAACTGAGAAGCCAAAGTTTGAGAAATCAAACAATCAGCCAGGGCAAAGATCTGCTGTCTGTTTACCCAACCCGTTTCCTCTTCTTCCTGAGCACACAGCGTGACTACACGCCCTGGCCTCTTACGTTTCACAGATATGCCCCACTCCCAGGCCCTGTCCTTGGAGTACCCCCCACATGGGACAGCCACGTTCCAGCCTCTTCCACCAGCTTGCTGCACATGACCAATGCAGCCTTGGAAGCCGGGCGTGGAGGATGATGAACCATAAGAGGGAAAGAGCTTGGGTCCCTGAGTCAGCACCTGGGGGAGAAGTGCCTGCTAATCCAAAACAGTCACTTTGGACCTTATATAAAATCAATAAAGTTGACCATGTTTGAGCCACTGTATACATGTAAGCAGCTAGTGTTACCCTTAATAATACATCAGTCTGAGGCATATCCATCTGCTCCAGTCCCTGAGTGTTTCCCTCACATCTCTTTGGTTCTCATCCCAGGCTCCGCACACAGGCTTGTTTTAGAGCATCTCTAACTGTCACCCGGTGCCACCTCACCCCGGCTGCTGCGGCACACTCCTCTAAGGGGATGGTCTCCTCAGGAAAGCACACCTCCAGACATTTCTGCAATCCAGGCGTGAGACAGCACACAAGCCGACGCTGTGCTAGGTACTCAGAGGTGTCCCGGCAGCCTGCTAAGCTTTTTTAAAGTTCAGTTTCTTGCATCTTTTAACTAGGCCCCTTTTATCAAAAATCCCTTCTGCACACTCCATGATAGGCTTCCAGGGAATGTCTAGCTTGACACTGAATGGGTGATTTGTGACACGATCATCGTGCTGCATTGTGGAACTCTGTCCTCTCAATTTCTGAACCCTGGTCCCTTTGCTGTTCACTTTGTATTTGCCTTCAGCCCTCCTCCAGGTGCTATTGTGAGGAGATGCATTTAGTGGCTTAAGAGTTTGGCTTTTATAAGTTACTCTGAGCCATATTTCCCTTGTTCTCCTGCTCCTAGATGGAAAACAAATTGCATAAGGGAAATGGCTTTATAGTACCAGTCCTTAAATATTTTACAGGCAGAAATCTTGGTGGGTGGTTTGGAGGCTCAATTACCCTTCTCAGTAGAGGGTATAAATATCCCTAAGGGTTTACATAACAAACCCGCGGCGACTCCATGCCACTTAAAACTCTTAGTATTTACACCCGCCTCTGAAACCCATGACTCAGTGGTACTTGAGGATTTGAAAAAAAGGAAGGCCAGCAGGATGGCACAGGTGTTAAAACAGAATCAATCTACCCACGGGTCCATCTACTGAGAGACACAATAAAGACACCTAAGCCGTCGGATTATTAGGTGTAAGACATCACAATATTGAAAGTTACTCTCTTAAATAGACCTCTTTTTTTTGTTGTTGTTAGGGGTAAACAGGAGGTACCCCTGTTTACTTCTCATTTACCTCCTGTTAAATGAGAAGTCTTTGCAAGTGTTAGCTACTCAGAAGAAACCAGAGCAGATCTGCCATGATACAGAATTGGGTGGCTGCGGGTTGCTGCTGAGACCAACAAGGATTATAACTGCACCGGGCTCTGTCTCATTGGATTCATCCACAACCTCTGGAGGTAAGCACTGTTATCCCCACTTTATAGATGTGAATATAGAGGCTCAGACAGGCTCAGCCCTGGGTCTGTGAGCTAGTACAGAGGAGACACAGAATTTGTACCCAGGTCTGTTTTTTCCCTGTGTTTTTTCCACTTTAAGATCCTCTGTCAGGCAAGAGGGTCACTGATGTCTACATGGAAGAGCAGCCTGGCATCCCTTTTAATAGGAGCCAAGAAGGCACCTTGTGATGGCTCCTCTAGGACCTGCATTCTGTGGGATATGATATGTGGACACAAAAGGATGGATCCTGAAATGGAGTTTGAACTCTGATGGGTGGTACTCCCATGCACAGTTCTCTCTTTTGCTATTAATATAGAAAAAAAGAGTAAGACAGCCATTATGATCGGCCAGCAGTGGTGGAGTCTCTGAGTTTGGAGAGCCCAGCATTAAGCTCCCTATGGAGTTAAAACAAAACAAGACCAAAAAACAGCAATCCAGAAGAGCATTTCTAAGCTTAAGGAGCAGATCTGTTCTACAGAGAAAAGCAGCAGAACATGTAAGAGGTAGAAAGCCACAGAAAAGTAAAGATCCAGTGCAAAAAGGAATCCATGGGTACCCAGAGGCTGGGACAATTGGGACAGACTTTCTGAAGAAATCAGATCTGATGGGTGGCTCAGAAGGGAGTGGGGGAGAATGGACAGAAGACATGAATAGATAACTCTTCCCAAATCGTCAAGTCCTAAACAAGTGTTGGAAACAAACCCAAAGAGAAGATGAAGGCAACAGTGGAAAAAGCTGGGGTGCCCAATGTCACTGGATCTGGAGTCATTGTACATCCAGAAAGACAGGGCACCTGGAACGTCCCAATATGGCTCACAGAGTTTATACTAAGTATGTTCTTCTAAATTCTGGGAAGGGATGGAAAAAAGTTTCAGTGCTATGTCTGTTCCAAGCTTTTATCAGCACTAATACTAGTCCCCTTTTCCCTTAGAATTCTGAACAGAGGGAAAACAGACATTAATTAAGCAAAGCTTTATCTCTTTCTACTCTAATGAAAGCCAAGTTACAGTATATTTTTCCCCAAGATTTTTCTCCACTTAATGAAGACATTATCCCCGAGTTTTCAAAGTCACTTTACAAAAGAGCATTCAACAGACATTAAAGTCAGTTTAAACTAAAAAGTCTTTTTGAAGTCAATAAACAATAAAAGAACAATGAAAAGGGAGCTTTTGATGGTGCCTTAGTCTAAAGTCTTTAATTTCTGTTTTAATCTACACGATGCGTAAGTCTTGTATTCAAATATTCCTCACCTCTAGAATACAGTAAGCTTGAAGCAAATGTTGTGTCACGTATGTGTATATATGTGTCTATGTAAATACACCACACACATGCTCATACATACATACCTCATTAACATGGATGGAGGGCGGCAGGAAGTTCTCCACTAGAAAGGGAAGTTTTACAAGTTTTAAAATTATTTCCATGCTACCGCTTTGAAAATTAAAAAAAAAAAAAAAGAAGAAGAAGAAAATGGAATCTTTGGCTTTGAAATTTCATGACAAGATCAAAGACTATAATGCACATAGATTTTTCAAGGAATACATTATTAATAACAGAAGCAAACACATAACTCATCAATAGCATGGTCAAGAAATGATAAGGTAAGTACATGGTTCCGAGGCTCCCGTGCATAACCCCGCGCAGGGCAGGGACCTGGGCTCCCTCCCTGAGATCTGTGCACCGGGGCGTTGCACACACCCCAAGCACTTCCTGCCTGGTGCTGTAATGGTGGGACTGTTCAGGGCAGACAGAAGAAAAGGGGGAGAAAAAAAAAAACAAACAGTTTAATTAGCCCCATGTGACAAGATGCCTTTCGTATGTGCTACCCTATTTTTTTCTATTCAGGTGAAACTTAGGTATGATAACATTTACCATTTTAAAGTGTACAATTCAGTGACAGTACGTTTACAACGTTGTGCAACCACCACCTCTATCCAGCTTCAGAACATTTTCATCACCCCAGAAGGGAACCCTGGACCCCGGGAGCAGTCAAGTCCCTGCATCCCGACCCTGACAACCACCCTTCTGCATTCTGTCTCTGGATTTGCCTGTTTGGATATTTTATATAAATGGAATCATACAAGAGGTGACCTTTGGTGCCTAATGCACTAGACCCTTTCATTTAAAAAATAAATAACGGCCATAAATGCAACTCTGATCCTAAAGATCAGTTCCTCAAAAAGAAAAGAAAAAAAAAAACAGGAAACACAGAATACTTTTAAAAATATAAATTGATTACACTACTGGCGCCCTCTCATGATGAATATTATTTACCAAAGAGCTTTTAGAAGGGGGAACTTATTACCAAAACAGGTTGTACAAGTGGAAAATATTAATACATTCCTGAGAAGCATGCTAAATTAAGAGATTATAGGTCCATACAGTTATTAGTGAAAATGCACATTATTCAGGGATATTGTCCCAACCATTGAGCGTGGGTCATTGGCTAAAACAGATGAATCTTTACCAAATTTTCCCTCAGGGCCACTTAGGGAAAAGGCAGGATAGGCTGATTGGTCTGTAGGTCTAGGACAGTAGGATTTCCAACCCAGATTATTCACCCACTTTAGAAGTGAGAATTTTTATAATTCTATTTCTCCTTTCCCTGGTTTCCTTATTGAAGGTCCAATAACATGTTCCCAAATCAGAATGGAGGGCACAGTGTCCCTATGTCCCACAAAGGGCCTGAATGGGGACCTGTACAGAAATGAAAGGGAGGGAGTAGCCCTTGCCAGACCTCTAGGAAATGAGGCCTCTCCAGGGAGATTGGGATGGGGGCATAGTGAAATGGGGCAGTACTGCCCTATTTACAAAGAGAGGGGGAAATGCAGACAGATCTGGGTTCGAATCTTGCTTTTGCTTCTGCCATGGCCTCTAAAACACAACTTTATCATCTAGAAAATGGACATGGCCATCAAAATTAAATGAGATATGGGCATCGAGTAGGCACTCAATAAATTCTAGCCACTTGGCACTGTTGTTCCTATGCACTCTTGGTCATGGTGCTCAGTGCGGACTGTAAGATCATGGGCATGGACTTTGCACTATGCTTTCTCTTTCCCTCATTCCTCTCTCCCTTCCTTCTTTCCTTCCTTCCTTTCAATGCCATTTAGTGCTGGATACGCCAGTGAAGCTAAGCAGAGATTCTATAAGGATTCCCTATGCCACCTCTGTCCCAGACGGGGCGGTGAGAGCCGTTCCCAGGCCCTGACCAGTGCTCTGACGCCGGTGTGCTCTGATCAGCTTCATCTACTCCACGACAGGTTCTGATCTTCCGAGCAAACAGCTGAGATTTCAATTCTATGGGACGGGGAGCATGGCAGCTCCAGCACCATTACACACGGGACATAACTGTGCTGAGGTCCAAAGGTCCTCAGTGGGAAATCAGGGAGTTCCACTCAACCTTTTCTTATCATCCAGTTGACTGTCTGCAAACAGGGCCCCATTATAAAACACTCCTTTAAACTCTTTACTTGAGCATAAACCTTAACTAACCTAACACATGGCCGCCCTGGGGCGAAATAAGCGTGAGAACTGGCCGAGTTTTATGGGTCAGGGTGAGAACTGCATAACAAGATTCTACAACCGCAGAATCAAACAAGATTTGCTGAGAACCTACTATGTACCAGGTTAATAAAATGTGTCCTGGCCCTTTATCTCCTTAGCCCTTCTCATTGTTGGCTCCTAGGCATCCTGCCAAGCCTTACCCCACTCAAAACAAAACAAATGACCAGTCACCTATATTTATGAATAGTGACAGCTGCTCAGTATGTCTGGACAATGTTGGGTAGCTTCTTCTTTTATGAATTTAAAGAACAATTACGCTGCAGAGCAGAGAGGAATCTCCAGTCATGTGTAAATCTGCTGTTAGACACCTTGTTTTTCAACGGTTATCCTTTTTAGCCAGCCTGGCATTTCCTCAAGCATCATAGAGGCATTTCCTCAATTAGGCTTTCCCACGGATGGACACCGCCTCCCCATACCTGCCAGGGCACCCCACTCATGTGCACTGCACTTGAGATACCCACTGCATTCTAAAAAGCAGGCCAGCCTCAAACGCAAGATTCCTCAGTGCCGCGTATTCTTTTCTTTCATGTTTTCCTTCTGGCACGGCGAGACCAAATCTGTTGCTGTGAACGCAGAATTGCAGTGGGATATGGATTTGACACGAAGCAAATACCTCCCCTTGGCAAAGGCAAATAAAACAAAAGTTCAACGCGCCTCAAAGCCAGGGTGCATAAATGTCACTGCGCCTGCAAAGAGGGGCGATCAGAGGACACTTATGAAATCACGGTTCTCCCGGGGTGGTGGGGAAAGGTTACCCCGTTGTGCTCCGACGAGGGTTGAGGGGGTGGGGGTGGGGGGTGCCCAGGAGACACAGCGGGGACCACGGGGCGGGACCCCGGGAAGCGGCGCAGCTCGGATGCTCTCCGCGAGCACGCCTGGCGCACCCGCCGCCGCCCAGCTTCTCGGAGCTAATCAAGGGAAACGTAACTAGTCCAGGCAGCGGGACGAGTTTACAGCAACTGACAGTAACTATAACATACGCCAGTTTGTATTAAGATGTTATTGCACCTTACCAGTTCTAATCACCAATTATGACTCTATTACTCCTGCTTGGCAGTTCATCTGCTCCTGCCTCCGCTAAGGGCGACTTGGAGACGGACCTCTGATCTCCCCGGTTCCACTTCAGTGGGCACTCAGCACGGCGGCTGTCATCTGCAGACACTGAAGAGGTAAGGCATTGCTTTTGCTGAGATAACTGTACCTGACCTTACAACAATTTACTAAGGAAATACCTGCTTAATAGCAGTGTGAGTGCAGTTTCCTTTATGCTCACAACGGCACTGCAAATTAGCGACAACAGGATAAATCTATGGCCGGCTCACTAGACACTTCATTAAATCACTGTTCTCTTGCCTTGTAGCGCGCTAATAGAATCACAGCCCTCGTTAGCTACTGAATAAAAGATCAATCACAGACTTTGAAAGCTCTTGCTACCAGCTTCCAGAGGAAACAAGGAAAGGAAAAAAAAAAAAGGAGAGCGAGAGAGGGAGAGAGAGAGAGAGCGAGCAAGAGAGATATTTAGGATCATCGCTGAGATTCTGAATGGCCTCGCTGCAAGTTGCTTAAATTACCTTTTCCACGACTGACTCCAACTGCAATACTCAAAGGAACTTGTTAAGCCTGCTTTCAAGAGCAGCACTCTAATATATGACTGCTAGACCCTGGTCAAAAGTTCATAATGTGCATATGTAAAAAGGTACTAAATTGCCTGAGGGCTAAAACCAGAGGAGTTTAATTGTAGCAAAATGCTGAAAATGGTCTGTTGAGGGTCCTTCTATTGGGATACTGCTGGGTCTGGCTGATTGAAGTATAGAACATAAAAGCCTTGCAACAATATTTCCTTAAATGCTGGGGAAACTGCCAGCCGTTGGTATTGCATGAATGTTGTGGTTGAAGAAAAACATTTTCCTCCCCTAAAATAAATAGAGTATTAAGAACTGCTCCAGCCCATAATTCTAAAGCATGACGGAAAAAGGGAGGGCTCAATGATAATAAATAAGTATAATTCATAGGGCATGTCCAATCTCCTCCAAGTGTATTTTTACATGGGGCACAGTGAAGGTATTCAGGCATGACCTGCAAGGGTTTTGGGGGCGGCAATTGGCTCTGATTTTGAAAACAGCTTTGCGCTGCTCCTGGCTGCCTTGCTGGTCTCTGGGTTAGACGTACCCAAGTGGGGAACCTTGCAAAAGGCCCCGTTTGGCTTGTCTTTATTTCTTCTTTCATTAAATCAGATCTCGAGTTCCAGCTACCCACACATTTGGCTTGTGTGGATGGGGTTTCTCAACCCAGAATTCCCTACCTTCTCCAGGTACACTCCCACATTTTCCCCCTTTCTGGCCTTCCTAATTAGTTCCTCATTTGGATAAGTGACAATATGAGTTCAGCACATGATGACTCAGATGCTAGGAGGGCCTATGTTAAATATAGGACACCCAGGAGAAGCTAGAATTTGCTAGGTGGGCTCTTGGATTTATTACGAGTGTGTGTGAAAGGTACAGTTTTCATGGATAGTGAAATGCCCATGTGCCATTTTAATCAGGTTTTAAAATATATATCAAACATGGAATTCCACACATTATGTTGTTGCACCAAACTCACATGAGGGCAACAGATTAATGACTGGATGGTCTGACAAATACCAACACCACACCAGTGAAGCTCGAAACTTGAGCCGCAGCATGAGTTACATCTGTGCCTAGAATTTGACAAATGTGATTAGCAATATTCATATCCTCAGTGATATCTGCAATCAGCATTATTCTCCAAGAAAATTACTTTGCAAACTTGCAGGGTGATGCAAGTGATATTTCCTAATATGAAAGAGCAGACCAAAAACTCAAAGCACCCATTTAATATTGGATATTGCATTGCTCAAGGACCCCTCCACCTCATAGGTCCAACCCTCAAAGGTCACCTGGATCGATTCAGAATACACAGCCTTTCATACTCTAAAAGGGGTCAGATCTACTCTCTAGTTCTTCAAAGGCAAGGACGTAGCGGGTCATTGGACGTGCCCGCCATATGCTGTGCTAGTTTTTTTCCTCTAGCAAAGTGCAAATCCGAGTTATTCAGACCTATGTTCTACACAAGGAGCAGGGAATTTCCCAATAGTTAGTCCGCACAACCTCTGGTCTGTTCTCCATAAGCGCTGGAGAAATCTGTGCCCCTGAAGCACTAATATTTGAGGAGGAAAGAAGAGCAAGGTGGGCTCTTGAGCAGTAAACAACTAAGAAGATGATACAGCACAAGCTGCCTCCACAGCCTTCAGGAATGTCAGGACTGGACCCATCCTTACCATGTGCCACTGTCTCATTCCCGAGCATAGGTTCCCAAACCACAGAGGAGCACCTCAGCTCCTCTGGCAGCAATGCCATGCTTCATCCATGGTGCAGGTCCCAGAAACCACACTCAGCCCTGGGGTTATGGCTGGAGCCTGCAGAAGCCTTGGTATGCTCTAGGGTACATCTCGGGGAAGCAGTGAGATGCAGTGGGGAGGGCACCCACATCAGATGCTCAGCTCTGCCCCTTACTGGCCCTATGACTGAGGCAAGGTACGCAAGGCCTCTGCTTCCTCATCTCTAAAATGGGCATGATAGCCTATAATTCAAAGGGTCCTGTGGGAGGTAAAGTAATTGGAATGACCTATAAACCACACCTGGCCCATTGCCTGGCACTTAGCAAAATGCTTCTTCTACCCTCTTGTCCTTCCCATGTAATCCTGAAAACAATCTAAAGGGTGCTCAAATGAGAATACTATAGATAGGACCGTCCTAAAATATATGGCTGCAGATTTCAATATGATTGCAATGAAAAACACTGTGGACTCTCTGGGGATCACTGTGTTCCAAGAAGGACTTTATCTGATATTGTCGCCCACACTTAAGTGGCAGCTCAAATATGTGAACAGACGAGACTTATTATAAGCTGAGTGTGCATTTAGATACACGCTTTTAAGCTGATCACCCAGAATCCACAGAAAAGTGCGAACCTGATATTCGTGACTCCTTGCTTCCATCCTCAGCCAGCTTCTTAAAGATAAACCCAAGACTGGGAAGGCTACCTTGGGAATTTGTGGGCCGCTTTCACTTTCCCAGGTTAGTAACTGACGCGGCATTTCCATTTCCGTTTGCTCCAAGTGCACCCCATCCGCACTCCCATCCCCGCCTCCCATGTGAAAAGAAAATAATTCAAACAAAATGTCACAATGAATGTGCAAAGGCACTGCAGAGAGGCCAAAGTTACAGGGTCAGAGTGACATCCAGGAGAATGATGGCACTTGGTTTAAATCTCACTGAAAATGCTATCGTTTTCAGTAAAAGTGTGTGCTAAAATATCCTAAAAATAATAATAATAAACTATCCCTGATTTTAAAACCATCAGCAAAATCCCTGTCACCCACAGATGGAGCTGCTGTGTAGACTGGGTTTTATAGACACTAGAGAAACACAGCCTGCTGCAGGGTTACCTTCCTGGGAAGCCACACAGCCTGACTTTATGAATATTCTGTGTCATTTCCATACTCGGGGGTCCCTGTGTTTAACTCATCGCGTGAGCCTGGTGTCCTACAAGCCAGTGGTTTCCAGCTGAGCAAGTTAAGGCAGCAACTACACTTGATTAATTCAGAGAGAGAGAGGAGAGAAATCCAAAGTGTATATTTAGTACTTTTCCAGGAGAAAATTACTTTGGATTTGCATAAAGAGAAACAATTAGGTATTTCTCTTTCAAAATACTTTTTAAAAATTTGGCTTTCTTGAATATCCTGGACCGTAAATATCTACGAAACTATGTGTACAGGGCAGAGAGATGTCTAGTATGATGCAGAACCTACCTATGAAATTCCAACCTCTACCACCCCCCCCCACCCCAACACAGATCCCTATAGGGCTTTAGTACCAACCATAATTAGAGGCACAGGAGTTGTGGCTTTTTGTCCTAAATAGCCAGAAATTACTGAAACTTTCAAAGTGAAATAGCTTCTAGAACTTAACAGTGACGATCTCTACAGGCATCAAAGCCACACCCAAGTTACTACGCAGCTAAATTTGGGGTCAAATAATTAACAAGAAAGGCAAAATCAGGGTAAGCCAATCAAAGACGATTCCGAGATATTCTGAAATTGGTTTAGAGAAGCCCTGCTGTGAACTAATAGGACTGGGAGAGCCATTCACTATTCTGTTATGTACTATGTATTGGGACTCTAAAGTTGAAATCTTGCAATTTTTCATTTGTAACATCAAGAAGGCCTTCGGCACGGGGAGGGGGGTGTCGAATCTGGCTGGCTCAGTTAGAAGAACATGGGACTCAAGCCCCATGTTGGTAGAGATTACTAAAAAAAAAAAAAAAAAAAACCAAAGGGCTTAACTCCCAAGCCACTTTCGAAATATCCAGTTAGGCAAGAAATATGCATCCATTCAAAATACTGGAAATGCCACGTCAGTTAAAATGTGAAATAGGTGAGAGTCTCATAGTGCCGTGAATACTCTGTCAGCATGAACTTGAAACGGTCTTCACATTTCAGAGCTCGGTTTCTTGATCTCTAAACTAACGGGATCAGCCTATATAATCTCCAGGGCTACGTCAGGACTGTGGCCACTTGAGACTACCAAAGGGAGCCTTAGTTCATCCAACTATGCCAGGTGCTTGTGGATCAGTTCTTCCAAAGTCATCTGCTGGCCTCCACTTAGAAACTGCAATCCATTAGTTTACTAATATTATCCCTCTACGTTATAATTAATAGTAGCAACTAGCCTGGGAAAACTTCAAGCAGTCCTGTAAGTGAAGTCAATTAAATACCCAGATGACACGGGGAATGGAAATTGTTGGAAATAAAGGGTTTTATTTCTTCCCCTGGCCCAAGGAGGATGTACTAATCATTCTGTTGTTTTGCCCCCTAGCCACACACAAGTAAAATGTAGCGCCACCTATCAGCAGCTTCCAGGACTCGCATGACTTTATAGATGGATTCCTGTGTGTGTGTACACTTTCAAATGTCAGATTGTCTTCCTTGTATATTAATGCAAAAAAATAAGGTAGCATATTCTGTTTATTTTCCAAATGTTGCATAATAATATAATTTAAAATTTATATATATAATATATATACGGGATGAAATTAATAAACATTTAGGTCAAACAATGCTGTATCAACAAAACAAAACGATCCATTGACAGGGAATGGGGAAAGGTAGAGGATAAACACTGAGACAGTCTGCAGGCCAAGTTCAACCAGAGCAAGCTGAGCACCCTTCATCTCTGGGGGGATTCCTAAGTTTCCTCATCTGACCTTCAGGTGACCTCCTGCATGGAGAGTCAAGAAAGTTCCCGGGTCCAGCAGAAGCTGCTAGGGTCACGTTTCTTTTATACATACCTTCTGTGATCCTCATGAATATTGTAAAAGCAGAGAGTCTCATATAGGAAGGGCTACTACAATTTCCCAAAAGAAAGCTTAGCATGGGGTGCGGCCAGGGGGGTGGAGGGTGGGGGTGGAGAAATAATTGTAAATTTAAAAGAAAGAAAGAAAAAAGGAGTTTTTGTATTTCTAGCCACTACCTTTGGTTGAATTCACCTTTACTCGCTCAGGACAAATGTGTAAGTCATGAAGTGACACCTGCACAGTGAAGCTCTGTACGCTAAGACCTGTAATTAGTCATTACTTTGAAAGAACCAAGAGAGCAAGTAGCAAATCTGGACTGAATGAGACAAATTTTTGCTCTTTTATTCAAAGTGGTGAAATGGCATATCTGCAAGAGAGCTTTTGCTACTCCCGGATAATCCTGCTTCAGAAGAGCCGTCATCTGAGAACTGAGGAAGGCCTTGGAAAGGCCTCTAATGAGTACAGCAGTAACGAAATGAACAAAAAGGAAGCAGACAGACACACACACCATCGCAGAGAACACTACCAGTCAGTCTGAACATATGCCAACTCCCCTAAGTGTGCAGCAGATTAGAATCGTAGGATGGGCACACACGGCATGACATTTCAACATCGAATAAACCATCCTGCCAGTGGCATTGCTTAAGAAAATGCTTGCAGAAATGTTGCCAGCCCACAAGGGGATGTGCATCTTCTCTGTTCATAATGCAAACAGCTCTTTATAAGGATGATCAGTCAATGCTCTGTGTGCTAATTTGATAGCTCCGTCATCAGATGGCATTGCAAATTTCATTACGTATTTTAAATCATGTTAACATGGTTTGTTAATGTTGGTATTCACTAAAAGGCCACAGCTATTTAAATAATGAATAGGCATGATAATTTTTATACATATTATGGAAGTGACACATGTGGATATTCTAAATACTCTTTTCTTAGAATCTGTCCTACATCATTCATTAGGTGTCATCACTAAAAAGATATATCAATATGTTTCTGAGACACCACAGATTCACAATTCTAATAGTTATTTATAGAGATAAACAACATACCTCTCTGAAGGAAAAATACTTTGAATTATGTTAAAATACAGTCCCATGTCACCTTTATCCGGTATCCCTAAGGCAAGAATTTAACGCTACTGCTTTAGAAAAGAGAAGACAAGACAGTATTTCGTTACGCACTAAACAAAACTTAAATGTCAGATATCTTCCTTTACTTGTTTGTTTGTGCATGCGTGCACATGTGGGCATATCAACAAATCCATCCACAAATGTATATACCCCCTATATATTCCTGCCCCTCTATCTCCCATGTTCAGTGAATGGATCAAAAGCTCTTTCTCCTTCTACTTCTGCAACATTTATCTCCTGGCCCCTAATACAACTTCACAAAATTTGCAAAAGGCCAACTCTTTCAGCCTACCTATTGGTCTCTATGCTAAAAAAAAAAACCTCTTCTCCCCAACTCACTTTCTTGCTGCCATAAAAATGGTCTCTTCAAACCCCAGACACAACCCAGAGCCAAGGGTTTGGAGATTGAGTGCTTGAGTCCATTGGAAATAGCTCGAATCTCCACAATACTGCCTACTAGTTAAATGGCCTCGAGCAGGGTATTTATCCTGAAAAGTTTCCTCAGTAATAACATGGAATACTACTCTTAATGTGAGAAATATAAGGTGCACAGCACAAACTGTGGAAGACAGCAACCGTTCAATAATTTTATGTCATTCCCCTCATCATTATTATCTTATTGCCACCATCATGAATCTTATTAGGAGATTATAAGATCCCAAATCCTCAACTAGGCCCTCAGTGGCCTTTTTTTTGCCTTCACTTCTTGCACGGCTCATCACAAGTCCATGTGCATTAATGGACCCTTTGCTATAACAGTGACAATATTTTAATCTAAAATTAGAAATTTTCTCGTGATTATCTGCATTAATTTTGATTTTTTTAAATATTGCATTAAATATTGTTTATCTTGATTGCTGAGTTTTTCTCAGCACATCCTTAATATTGTCACTAGTCTTGGCCCCACCACTGCTGCAGAGTCTACCTGAAATATTCCGTTTGTTTACATGTTCACCTCCCACATATCCTTCAAGGCTCTGTAAGAATGTCATCTCCATTCCGCAATTTTATGTGACTACTCTTTTATCAACCCCCAAAGGAGAAACACTATAGGACCAGTGGTGCCCATGTCTCCTCACCCCAACGTTCTTGACATCTCTTCCCTGTTTAACATAAGTGCCCATAGGCCAAGGATAAAGAGTTGCTCACTTTTGCATTTTCTAACCCCCAAGGCAGCACATGAGGCACTCAATGAACATTTGTCAGGTGGGAGCAGATCAAATAGTTCTAGAGTGGCAATTTTTGAAGGACAGATTGCTATTTAGTGGGTGGTAAAACTGGGTCACAATCAGCACTTTAAAAAATGAAATACAACCAAGATGAAAACAATAGACAACACTGCTCATAGCTAGGAGGACTGTTCCATAAAATGTTTGTTTCAAACACACATACACACACACACACACACACACACACGATTCACAAAGATACACATAAGTGCATAAGCTTAAGGAACCATGTGTTGGGGTGTGACATAGAACACTTTGGTGGTAATCAAAAAGTTTGGGGACGCCTGGGTGTCTCAGTGGTTGAGTCTTCCTTTGCCTCAGGGCGTGAACCCGGGTCCTAGGATTGAGTCTCGCATCAGGCTCCCCGCAGGGACCTGCTTCTCCTTCTACCTATGTCTCTGCCTTTCTCTCTGTGTCACTCATGAATAAATAAAATCTTTTAAAAAAGAGAGAGAGAGAGTTTGAAATATACTGTTCTGGACCAACAATAGGACTTCTTGACTCACCCTTTACTACCTGCTCGGCCACAACAATAGAAAGGGTAAGCGGTTCAAAGTTATTCAACTCTTTGGAAGTTTGTAAAAGAATCAGATTAACAACATCCTCAGAGATCAACCCTGGGTAACTGAGAAACCCTAGGATATCGGAAAAGACTGGCAGAGGAATTTCTTCGGTATTAGCTAAGAAATGAATCCTGGTCTTTCATCAAATAAATAACACATATTTTTGGCAGAAATAACCATCACAGAAACTTGGTGACCAAAATTGCACATGGTAAAACTGAGATTCACCCAACCTAAAAGTGTGGTTTGGTTGGAGTAACTGATTCAAAGGAAAGCTCATGAGATAAAAGCTGTAAAATTTGGTGTGCACAGAAAATAGTGACGAAATCTTCACTGTACAATATATTTGGGGAAGGGAAAAAGGTCCTGCTCAAAAGAATTTCAGTAAAATAAATTTTTTAAAGAACAGCTTAACTATCTTTGTATCAAGTTTAAAAACTTGATCAAGGTATTTAATTGACTTAATGGAATTCGCCCTGTATAAGACTCCCATGAAAGAAATTGATCAGTGTTAACATAGTTCTGATTAAAATGTTTTATTCATAAACAGAGTTTAAAAAAAAGCTTCGATCAAAAGAGCAGGCTGAAATAGCTGGTTTTATCTTCCCTTATCCCCAAGCAGACCTTTTCAGGGTGCATGCCTATCTACGTGATGTAACGAACCCATTCATTGAGTACTTATTGTCTGCAAGTGTCCATGTACACTGGGATTGCTAGCTCTTGTCATCTTTATAAACCATTTTATATGAATTAAATATGAAATAAATAATTTTTTCACAAAGATCTATTAAAGATATAAATAGCTAACTGGAAAACAATAATGGGCATAGAAGAAAAAGAGTAGTTGAGAAATAGAAAAAGACCAAAAAAGAAGTAAATATATGCTTATTAGGTCCTTGAAGAATTGTGATTATATGCATACACATATATGAACACAGGCATATCTAATTAAAAGGTTTACTCTCTGGGCACCTGGAGTATTGCGTGACAGCAAACAGTATCTAGTATCATGTTAATCACATGAGGACAAAAAAGTGGAAACAGAAGTGAAAGCTTCCCAAAATCCCAAAGATAGGATGGTCTTATTAAAAAATCCATTTTGTCAAAAGGTGTTGCATCGTCTCTTGCGTTGGGTGTGGATGACTCAGAAATATGCCTCAAAGTGCAGACCAAGATAAAGTTGCCTTTGGTCTGATGTTATTAACAGATTTAAGGGGATATGCCTGTACTTCAACCTAAATCGCTTCATTAATTCATATTTGACCTGCTTCCAAAATTGGGATTTAAGGTGGCTAAAAAAGAAAGAAAAAGCATAGAATAAGGGGAACAAAATGTAGAGCCGCTAAAAACCAGAGGAAGTCGACATGTTCACCATTAGCATAAATATGGTTTGAAGTCACAAAATTGGACCAGAGCTCCAGCAATATGTTATTATTTCATTACCAAGCGGAAGATATAATGGTAGTTCCTTGGGGGTTCTCCTTGGGAATCAGAGTGAGAGGGCATTTCTAACATGCAGAGGCAGAGCTTCACATGTTTTATGGTCAAATAATAGACAACATCCCCGACAAGAGCTTCTTGTGTAGCCTTAGAAATCAGTAAGACCTCTTCCTCCATTTCAAAAGAAAAAAGAAACTTGAGGTCCAGAGATGTGGTGTGATTTATCCATGATTATAGAGGTTCCCATCAAGAAGGGTGGAAACTGGGTGCCTGGTGTCTCTGCCGTCAAAGCCCAGGCATGGCCTCTGTACTAGCATCATGATACATTCTTCTTCCAAGAAACACATGCACATGCTCTTCTCCTATCCACCTAATACTGTTGGCTGTGGACAGCAGGAAATAAAGGAGTGGACACATAAAAGGTACTTAGAACAGGTGAATCCTGATAAAGGTGAGCTATGGTTTTTGTTGTTATTGGGCTTTGTCCCCTAGGCTCATAGAACACACACTCATTTGAGGAAAACTCACAGTGAATCGCCCATACTATAATGAATACATTTCAAATCTTAACATTGCATTGTAACATAGAGGCATATCAGTGGTAGAGATGGCAAAGGTCAGCTTAATTTATTTTCTTTTTTATTTTTTTAATTTGGCTTTGGATGAAAAAGGCCTCCACCCTGGATTTAAATACGAATCCCACAGAGCCTTGAGCCTGGCAGTGAGACAAAAATGACACTGAAAGTTGTGGTACTCCAGCTTAAGATTGAGAGGAAAGCAAACTACAACAGAGAAAAGACCCAGGTCCAGGATAAAGGAATTTGGTATGTTCCCCGACGTTTAATGCACAAGAAATACGCCAGCTCGGTCCTAATGGTTTTAACAGAGAACAAAAGGAGAAGAAATCTATATTATTTTCATGACTGGATACATTCCAGAATCTAATTCTTTTGAAATACGTTATATGTCTTTTCTTTTCTTTTTTTTTTCTTTTAAACATCTTCTTAATGCCTTCTTTATAGGAAATGTGCTCAGAGTTAACCCTGAGATTTTGAACACACTAATTTCATTATGTGGTCTTTTATGGTTATACAGTCAACAAAGAGACAAACGACACATAGCACACACAAAAGCCAACAAGACATGTTATGCTCCCAGGAGGAAAAACAGACTTATTGCATTCACCTGCCGAGGAATATTAAAATATCAAAAATAATTTTTAAGTTCCCAGATTTTACAGTTTTTTTTTCTCTTCTAAAGAGTGAGAATACTAAGAAAACATTATGCAGGTCTCAGTAGTTGATATACAGTATTTTTTTTGGATCTGGCGAATATACTTTTTATAACTTTTCTGTGAAAGGAGGGACCTTCTAGCTCAGATTACTTGGACACTCTTACTGTTTATTCTTCCCTTTTTTGAGCAGTCAGAAGAGATTTCTCTCAGTACTTCAAATAAATAAGATATCCAGCTGAACAAACACCATACATTCCCGTGGATTACTTTGGCTTCTTAAAGAATATTTCACTTTCTTTTTTCGAAATGTAAATGATTAAAGAGACCTCATCATATGAAAACTCAAAGATGAAATGTTTCAAGTGGTGCAGATTCTATACAAGGTGGTATGTGGAGAAACAAAAGCCCCAGCTCAGTGAAAAAGCTTGGTATTTCACAGGGGAAATTAGAATATTCCTAAATAAGATACTTTATTTATTATACATTTTAAAGGAGAGGTTTTACAACATGAACACATTCAAGATCAATGTGTTCAACATTTAAAATCAATCTCTATAATATTTTCTGAAAACAGTAAAATAAAACTGTTTTCCTCCTTACATTCCTACTAAAAAAAAAAAAAAAAAAAAAAAAATCCAAAACCCAAACAAGAAATCCTGAAGACTATATACATAGTCTGGAATAAGAATAATATTCTACATGGGTTTGGAAATGACTGCTGAGCCTTATCTAGCTTTATGGCTTAAAATAATAAATAAATAAATATAAAATAAGTCCAGGGTCTTTGGCCAATTTTTGAAACTCAAACAAAACTCGGCAATTCGTGTTTCTTTAGAAAGAAAATTTGGGCCATCGATTAACATGGTCCCCTCTACTAAAGCAGCAAGAAAATAAATATTTGACTTTAGGAAACATAATCCACACGTTACTTTATTCTTTTCATAAGCTTTCTTATTAAAGGTCTAAATCTTATCTCCCATCATGAGGGAGAAATGCATAAATATATAAGAAAACAAAAATGGGTACATTTAGTACCGCTCTCAGCCCAGAAAGAGAGAAAAAGACAGGAACACAGAAAGAACTCAAACTGGAGAACAGCAAGGCAAAAACATCAACGTGTGGTTAACACACGCGATGGCATGAGGCCAAAAAATATCAAAGTCTGTGAGTACATCTCCCACCATATAAGCCTCTCAAAAGGCAATGGAAAAAAAACCAACGAAACTAAACTTGGAATGTGCTCCCTGCCTCCCAGTCTCCGGCCACTGTGACATCCTCCCCCTGTGAATGTGGGTCACACCCAGTGACTCACTACTAGCAAACAGAATGGGCAAAAGTAGCAAGATGTCACTTCCATGGTCAAGTGGCAAAGGGCTGTCCCTTCACACTGCTGGTAGGCTATCTCCTCCCTGGCTTCCATACTCTGATAAAGCAAGCTGCCACACTGGGGAGGCCCATGCAGTGAGGGGAACCAGAGAGGAACCAAAGTGCCCAATCCATTAGGTCACGGGGAGCTGAATCCTGCCAACAAGCACATGACCTTAGAAGTGGACCCTTCTCCAGCTGAGCCTTGCTTGAGATGCATACAGCCCAGCTCGTGTTGCGAGTACAGCCTGGGAGCTGACCAGAAGCAGAGGGCCCAGGGAAGCCATGCCCGGGGATCCAGACCTACAGAAATTGGAACGTAAGTAGATGGGGTGTCATATTTATAAAAGGGCATAGGCTGAAATAGGTGCTTGAGAGAAGAAAAGAAATTCTTTATGCCAGGTCAGCATACACCTGATTCAAACCCTGAATCCCTTCATTCAGCTTCCCTCTGCTCTGGCGAGTCTAAAATACCCCTTCCTTAGTCAGTGGTGATAGTTGATGGTGGTGCGTTTGTTTTTCATGGTTTCAGAATTAAAAGTATGAATCAACATTAGTATACCTTTCTTATTTCATTTTAAATCATACTGTTCTCTAAAATCCATAACCCATGGGACAACTGATTTGGTCAACGGACTCAATTTACAGAGGCCTAGAGAGGATGAGCGACTTGCTCAGAGACACACAATGGTTTGACTACAGCAAACCCTAAAATTAAATTCAGTGAGACAAGACATAAAGGTGTAAACTAGGGGTCTGGAGCCTGGCACTGAGTAACTTTGCACATGACATGAAAACTTCAACTCATTTTCAACATGTTTGTTTCTTAGTGTCATAAGAAGGGGTGGGGGCTGGGATGCCTGGGTGACTCAGTGGGTTGAGTGCCTCCCTTAGGCCCAGGGCATGATCCTCCCAGGATCGAGTCCCACATCGGGTTCCCTGCAGGGAGCCTGCTTCTCCCTCTGCTTGTGTCTCTGCCTCTCTCTGTGTCTCTCATGAATAAATAAATAAAATCTTACTAAAAAAAAAAAAAAAGAAGAAGAAGAAGAAGAAGAAGGGGCAGGGGCAGGTGTGGGTTTCAGTTTCTGAACAACCCAGGTTGCCAGATTCATGTCCTCTTTATTACTGCTAAACACACACATCACTGCCCACCTTGTGAGGGACGACCAAGGTGTCTGATGACTTATGCAAACATCACTGTCCGCAGAAGACACAGTGCAGTGGCAATGCAAGTGCCTGGCATCTGTCTCCTCGCGCTGGTCTCCAATGCCTACGTGGCGCTCCTGCCAAAAACCACTGGAAAGAAGCATGAAATTGGAGAAAAGGAAACTGAGAGGATAGGATCAAAAGCGGCACCAAGGACTTAAAAGCAATAAAAGAGCTAGCACGGGAGTGGGGACGAGGCCGCACATGACCAAAACGCCAGCAGGAACACAGGAGAAAGGAAGGCGAGGAAGATAAAACTAAGGGGATTTCAAATCTTGGCTAAATGTTCATTAAATAATTTGTCACACATATTAAGGCCAGATAGTCACTTTTTACCCTCTCGGGTGCTCATTCAGGAACAAAGGCCTAAACAGACTTAAAACGCTGAAAAGCAAGGCAGGGAAAATGCCACGATGAGAGGCTACAGCCTCATGGAGCCACGTGTATTTCGCTTCCCTTTGTCTTTAACAAGAAAGGGCCGATCTTCCCTTAAAGCTAAGGTGTACATGGTAGCTTCAAACAGACAGTCGGGGAGCACCTGAGTGGCTCTGTCGGTTGGGCATCCAACTCTTGATTTGGGCTTGGGTCACGATCTTGGGGTTGTTGGGTCCAGCCCCGAGTCGGGCTGGGCACTCAGTGCGGAGTCTGCTTGAGATTCTCTCTCTCTCTCTCTCTCTCTCTCTCTCTCTCCTTCTGCTCTTCCCACAACTCCTGTGTGCTGTCTCTCAAACACAAAAAAATAAAATCCTCTAAATAAATAAATAAAATAAAATATTAGTTAAAAAAAAAAAACAAAAAACAAGGGAAAAACACAGACAGCCAGGAGCCTGCATTGTGCCCCATGGAAACCCGCTGAGTCGTAGCTGCTATTCTGCACGTTACTTGGGCTGGTGTGTGGTGTCTCTATGCTCAATGGTTGCAAGAGACCTTCAGTGACAGATCCAGAGCCATCACTGGGAGAACGGGCATTGACTCATTGGGAAGAGAAGCAACCTCTTGCTGGCCTGAAAACATAATGATGACAGTAGCAATGACAAAAACAGCCACAGTAGTAAATATTTATTGAGCACCTAGCATGTTCTGCATGCTATATACTCATGATCTTTAATTCTCAAGACGTGTCAGTAATAACAGTAATACCAGTTAATGTTTGTTGAGCATCAAGCCCATTCTAGATGCTATGCATTCCTCAGCTCCTTTAATTCTCAACACAAGCCCATGAGGTAGGTATAACATCCCAGTATGACACATGAATACTAACCGGGTTATGAAATGTGCCCCGGAGGTAGCATGGGATGGAGCCTGCCCTGTCTTCCCTGAGCCTTGTGGTTCTCTCCTTACAGTTTTCCCCCATATGCACTCCCCTAGCAGATCCCTTATTCGATATTTGCTCAGGAGTCTGAGAGGGCCTGGGTTCTGGTCCCAGTTCTCCTCTGTACTAGCTGTGGGATGCCAGCCGGGCCCTGGGCCTCATCCGCTTCCTCATCTGCACATTCTGAACTGCAGTGCCCTGCCCACCTCAGACGAGTGATAAGGGATGCCTTAATGGCTGTCATTCATTAAGCACCTAATCGCCTTTCATTTATTCATTTACAAATATTTACTGAGCATTTACTTTATGGACCAGGGATACAGTAACTTTAATGCAAAAACAGGACTTTCAAGAGGGGGAGAAAAGCATTACATACAAAAACCACACACATTATTTTTTCTAAGCTGTGTCTGTGTTCAGTATCATGGAGGAGAAATTCTGGGATTCCTTCCTTCGTTCATTCGACATGTGTTTATGGGGTGCTATTACGCGCCAGATGGTACCAGGAGCATCAGCTCTTAGGAGAGCATATAAAGGAGGGTCCAGTCCAGATTTTGATCTGATGCTTCCTTGGTGTGTAATGTTTGGATTGGGTCTTGAAGGATGTGTAAAAAATAACTAAAAGTGGAGGGAAAGAAGGGTTTTAGGCTAAAGGACAATATGCTTACCATTGTGGAGAAGGAAGGAGAATGGGGCTGCAAGTAGCTTGAATTCAGTGAAGCTGGTTTCATGGAAGGGGACCAGACAATGCCCGGTGCCTTCCATTCAATTCTAAATTGCTTTCACAATGACCCCATAAAATAGACAACATTCCCACTTGACAGATGAGAGAACTGTATGCATGCTTATTCAATAGAGTCTGCTCAAAAGCCACTACCCCACCCTTTTCCCTTGCCACCAGATCACACTACCCACCCATGAGATACAAAATGCCAGAAATGCACTTTCCCAACCTCCCTTGCACTTAGGGAATGGACAAGGGACTCAATCCCAGCCAGTGGGATCTGAAGCAAAGTGGGCTACAGAGTACGGTTCTGAGACAGGATGTTCTCTTCCTTGATAAAGAAGGGAAATATGCAAGGAGGCGGGTCCCATCCCTCCCATCCTACCTTTAGACCTCATCACAGAGGATGCAATCAACGGTTGGCACTACTGCAGCCACCTTATAAGCATGAGGGAAAAGCTAAGACAATCACCAAGGAACTGTCTTTACAGCAGCCAAACATACCCCTGGCAGCACCTGGGTTTCTGGATATATGAGAAAAACAAACCTCTATTATTCCAAACACTTTTAACTGTATGTTAATAACTCACAGCCCAAAACATGAAAACGGACATAGAATAATGAGCCTCACAGAGATGGAAGCATTTCAAAATTCTATAACTAAAAAAGGTAGAAATGTTGAGTTTTGAATACAGGCCTAATGATCCTAGATCCTTTGCTCTTTTTCAGTTTGCCATATCCCTTGGACTCTGAATTGAGCAAACACTGTTAATTTTAAAGCTCTGGACAGAATCAGAGGTGACTAATAAAACCAATGCCAAAGATAATCCTGGAAAGTAAGAAGAACGTGTAAGGTAGCAGGGATGTGACCTAGGCAGGAAAAGTATGGCCACCAGGTCCTCCTGTGGGGTTCTGCAGGAAAGGTCAAGTGCAACCCAACCACAGTGGGGTCTTAGAAGTCTCGTCTTCTCACATATCTGGACTGGCAAGAGCAGGGCAGCCAGAGAATTCAACCCTCACTCGGGAGTCCCAAAATATTTAGATTAGTGAAGAATATGCTGAAATTTATACACTGAAAACTGTGTCTCCTCCTCCCAACACAGAAAAAGGAAAAAGGCCCCTGCGTTCTGCTCCAGTAAAGACTCGAACGGGGGTTTTGTCCTTGATAGTATCTAGAGTGTAGTCAGCTGCAGGTATTTAAAGGTGGCGGTGGGGAGAAGTATTTTTCTAAAACACTAATTTAAAGAACAAATCAACATCTATTATCTCCTTCATTATGTTTTAAATTATACAACTATAAATCACCCTGCAGCGGGTTATTCAAGGGCAGAATTACTCAGCTTGGCTTTCGCGAAGGTTAGAAGAATGACATCTTGTGCTTTTTTTCTAGTTATAATTTATAACTTTGCAACAGAACCGGCGTTGCAGGTCCATCCATTAGCAGAGTAGCTGCACATCTGTTAAAACTCAACACAACGACTGGCTTTACACGGCTGCAGGAAACATAATTCAATCATTCCAGAAGTTCTACAAACTCAAGCCGTTTTTTAATGTAAAATGATTTGAAAACGCAGTTCCCTAAAACATCTGCTAAGCTCTTGCTACCCTAACACATGATATTCTTTCTACTGTTACCTGCCAACATAAATATTTGGTCGCACAAAACACCCTAAGAGGCCACGTGACAGCGTTCGGCTTCAAATTTACATACCGATCCGCAAAGGGCTGGCTTGGACCTAGGAATGCTAGCTCAGATGTTGTTTACCAGAACTGAAAGTTTGGGGGGGCTGGGGGGGGATGGAGGAGGCTGAGGGTTAAGTTCATGAAGGTACTTTCAAACATCTGAAAAAGGAAACCTAACCGCACCAGGAGAGATATACACGGTGGGGGCTGCTGTGGTGCCTCTGACACAGCAAGTGCACTTGGGAGGAGACGCTGAAGGGTCTGCAGGCAGGTATGACACTCTCCTGGGCAAACTGGGTACGATCTCTGTGCTTTTTAAGCACAAAAGGAGGGCAATAGTTCTAATATTTGAACTAACACAGCAGAACCGCTGTGAGGAATAAAGAAGGCATCTACACCGAGGCATAAAGCATCACGATGTCTAGCCTCATGCACCAAGTCGCACCATGCCTGGGGGTACGGCAGGAATCTAAAGGCCCCACACATAGCAACAATCACCAGTACCCAAAATTACCCTTGAAAATCTCGACTATCACCAGATCTGGTTTTGTGAATTAAGTTACTTGGAGAAATACCTATGTATGGATACTTTATATATATTTATGATGTATATTCAAATATACATAGGCAAAATGTAATTTTTTGAGTATTTTAATAGCATAAAAGAAAGTAGAAAGACATGATAGATGTGACGTCACTAACGGAAAGCTCCCACCAAACTTTAGTTTCCCTTAAGATATTTCAAAAGCAGCTAAAGAATTCTGCGTATTTTTTAAACAGTATTTAAGGACAGTCTTATTCTTGGGGTGTCGGGCTGGATGGTTTCGTAGGTAGAGCATGCAACTCTTGATCTCAGGATTGTGAGTTCAAGCACAACATTGAGGGTAAAGCTTACTTTTAAGAAATCCTATTCCCATTTGTATGTATTGTTTTATTTTTGCATAAATCAGAGGGAAGGGAGACAAACGCTTCCCCCGCAGACTCCTCATCCACCTGTCCTGACCTCCAGACCTCAAGGGGATGAGGTGCCAAAGACACATATTTACCAGTAGGGATCGCTGTGCTAAGATTAATCCCTGTGAATTTCTCATTAGTGATTATTATACTGCAGGCGGCCAAAATGGAAAAATTAATTAATTTCAAAGTGATAATGCATTTACAGCAACAATTAGAAATGTATAACTGTAAAAGGGCAACATTTAAAAGACAGATTACATTTAATAAAGTTGCACAAGAACATCCAATTGTAAAATTACTGATCTGCAACAATATTCCTTAAAGAGGCACTTAAAATAGCCTGACTCCATGAAGGGTGACCTAATTACTGTAACTAAAATCACCGTAGTCACAGCAAGTCACAGCAAATAAAACAGGGACATTGATATTAGAATACTGTTGTTTAATACTTCAGGGAGCCAGCTCTGGTGGAGAAGCAAAAGCAGAGCCTCCAAGCTCAAGGCTGGGCTGTGCTGCTTTATTCCTTGACCTTGTGCAATGGGATGTGTACTCCACAACACTCATGTCAAGGGAGACACTTCTGGAGTAAAACACGGATGGAGCCATGATGCACAGACAGCCACTGGTCATGAGGACACTGTATACATGCTAAGCTTCTTCATGAGCATTTAGGAAGCCAGCTTTCACATGGGGTGAGAATGGAATGCAACTATATAGCTTATGTCCAAAAATAAATTTGTGTTAAAAAGGCAGAAGTGCAGGGCACTGGGTGGCTCAGTCGGTTAAGCATCTGCCTTTGCTCTGGTTGTGATCCTGGGGTCCTGGGATCAAGCCTCACATCAGGATCCCTGATCAGCAGGGAGTCTGCTTCTCCCTCTCCCTCTGCCTGGGGCTCCCCCTGCTTGTATTCTCTCTCTGTCAAGTAGACACATTATTTAAAAAAAAAAAAAAAAAGTAGAAGTGCATCTCTGTCCATGAGACAAGTATCTTATCATGATGGAAGCAATGTCAAGCCACGTACAGAAGGATAAAACACCAGATCGACTTTCCCAGTAAGCCCAGTCTGTCCCACCAGTGACATAGACTCATCCCAGGTTCCAGGTCATGCTCATGCCTCTCCCACATATGCAGAGTCCAAAATGTTTATGAACTAGAAATGACTGTCTATGAGCTTGACAAGTTGGTTCCATTCCACCGTTTTATAAACCAAATCATAGAACGCTGATGGCTAGGAATACCACCAAATACCTAAGTATATGAAGATATTATTAGAAATTTCCTACAAGTCTAAACCTACGTACATATTTCACAGTCTTCATAATCTATATGCTTATCTAAAAAAGTGCATGTGTGGCTGATAAAAGATGCTGTTTTTTAGTTACCTGGGGACAAGGACATGGAAAGTTCATTCTACTATGGCTTCCTGGAGGACCAGAAGTACAGGCTGAAGACCAGGCTCTCTTCATCTGGACACCCTTCCTACTTTGTCAATAACCTTCTCTTTGGGCCTCTGGGGACAGAGACAGAGGTCCATCCAAATACCACCGCCAGACTCCCAGTTTACAGACTCCTTTAGTTGTGACCCTTATATGCAACACAAAAAAATGACATTTGGGAGAATAATCCTCTCCAAAGGTACTATAACGACAAGAATAACAACCACCATAATAGGAATACTACACATCTCCTACACAGACACCATGCTCAGCACATTATTTAACTGTGCCTTCCAATCTGGCAACCATTAGGTACATGCAACTATTTAAAGTCTAAATGAATTATAAATATAAATTAATTAAAGTAAAATCAAATTTAAAATTCAGTTTCCTAGTGTATTAGCCACTTTTCAAGGGCTCCATAGTCATATATGGTAGGTAGATCCCATGCTGGTAAGTCAGATTAAAGTCTCAACAGAAATTCTATACTCATTATTATAAATGTCATATCCGTTATGGTCAATCCCCACATCAACCATACCACAATGTTAGTTGTGAGGAATCAGGCTAGGACTGGTTAAGTGCCTTACCATTGTACGTGGGAACAACCACTAGAGGAGACAAACTGTAATCAGAGGCATAGGATCATTCCCCCAGGATAATGAGTTCACCTTGTGATACTTGTAGGGGTCAAAATGTGTTTGGGCCTTTCTGAGGGTTAGATATTAAGTTAGTTAACTGGAATTGTACTAGAATGCACTATTTCACAGTGTTTTTAGAGCCCTCTGGTTTCGAAAAATACCATACCGAATATATCGTGTAAAATAGGCATTGTTCACTTAAAAGACTTTCTATTAAAATGTTTCATGGAAGAAGTTTCTAGATATGGCTGTTATACAACCATTAAAAATGTAAAAACTTCCTTTGTGAACCTTTCCAAATCTAACCACAGAAGTGTGATTCATCCCAAAGGATTCACCTTTGGGAGGTAAAGGATAAAATGCACTTCCAACCAACAAAAGATTCTCCAGGTGAGATTAGAACATCAACTATAAGATTCTCAGTGGAAACAAAGGAATCACATCTGATAATTCAGTGGTCACAAATCCATGTTTTTCACCTGCTGACCTGAAACACCATTATCAAATACCATGCTTTCTGCATAAGACTAATAAAACAATTGCATCAAAAGAAAGCAAACCATTTCCATCAAAACTTCCAGCTATTCTTAATGCAATACTTCAAAGCACATCTACTATCCAGCCCTCCAAGACGCCTTTAGAGAAACAAATGCATTCTAAGTCAATCAAGGTGCATCTGAGAGCCCTTTCTGATGGCTTTGACAGGTCTGAGGATGCGACCGTCAAGACCAGATCCATCACTACAAGAGACAAGAAGCTGAAGAAAATGCACATGTCCATAATGGCACACTGAAGGTGTCTGCGGCAACAGAATCCATTTACTTACCATGGACTTGGTGAATGGCCGGGCCAAGGTAAACAGCAGCGTGTACACCCACCAGTTGCGATGAATGGAGGAGTACATCATGTTTCCAGGATGCACAGCGTTCGATGTGACCCCACGAGGTGACAGGCGGCGGTGGAGCTCGTTGGAGAAGAGAATATTGCAGAGCTTGGACCGGTTGTAAGCCAGCATGGCCCAATAGTCACTTTTAGATGGAGAAAGGCGGCTGAAGTCCAGTTTTCCCGAGGAATCATTAATATCTGTGAATCTTAAAAAAAAAAAAAAAAAAAGACATAGGATGTGAAGCAGCCAATCTCTGACTTCTGATAATAGCATCTTTTTTTATTATTAGAAATCTGAGGAAACCACACAGAGACAACTGAGAACACAATTGTGCAAACATAGGAACAGTCTCCCCTAGAAACTGACAATAGTGATTTAACACTATAAACCAACTGAGTCCAAAGACAGAGTAAATAAAGGCCCAAACTCAGAAATGGGGCAATCTTAACACGCTTGAACTCCCTCCTGCCTCTAACACTGATTTTTTTAAAACCTTCAACAGGAAGTTCAAGGATAATTAAATTAAATGGAAAAGCATCTTAAATAAAGGGCTGCTGCTTTTGGAAGCAGAAAGATATCACATTCCTAACCTTTGACGGGGTTTTCCTGGGTTGTTTTAGCCAACGCATGAGTCCTGTATATTTTCATTTTAGCATCCAAGTAAATATAGATGAGACTTGCTGCCCCCAAGACTCTTTTCCAGATTAAAAATTAATGATTATAAAGGGGTTATAACCTTGGTGAGGTGCCATCAATAGTCTTATACGTTTAAAAGATAAATGTAAACAAAGCCAAAATGAGTTCTGGCAGAGTCTACTGTTTTTAAGTATACCCATGGCATGGATACACACAAATCAAACTAAGTAGTTGATGTTTTATAATTGGGTCTGACGGAGTCATTAAACACCAGCTGTTTGGTTCTTTCCATTTTTTCTTTTTCTTTCTTTTTTTTTCTTTCTTCCTTTCTTAGGTAACAAAGTAATGACTGCCCTAAAAGAAAAAAGAAGGATTGTAACAAAAGGGATTTTCTAGATGATGATGGTTAAGGACCCCTAAACATTTCCTTCACTAAATTAAGTCTGGGCATTTGCACCAAGTAATAAGGAAACATAAGGAGAGTACTCTGGGTAACTGCTATGGAAATAGAAGCAAAAGGCAAAATGAAAATTGTGGAATACTCTGGTTGTTCCTTAATATAAGCAGCTCAGGTTGAGCTATGACCAAGGAAAAGCATCACAGGGATAGATGAAATTCATGTTTTAATGGAAATTAAATATCCCTTCTGCAAGACTCAGTGACATCCAATTTCTGGTGTTAAATGACATTGCTGCTCTAAAGTCATCAACAAAGCCGATGGCCAGAAATGTTATCATGGATACAGCACCAAGACCTTGAAACTAATTGTTGGCTGCCTGTCTCCAAGTCCCCAAACCACAGGAAGGGCCCAGACTTCTGAGCTTAATCATCTAAAGCAGTAGAACTTAGCGGGAAATTTGAAAATTTATGGGGGCCTTGTTCTGGTTGTTATAATGATTGCCGGCAGGAGCCGGGGATGGTAGATGTCCTGCAATGCAGACAGAGTCTTGCTCAGTGAAGATTGGTCCACTGGACATTCACACAGATGAAAAGCCTGTCTGTAATTATCTGAGCCTAGAGCCTGGCTGTGTTTTACATATATACACAGTTTTAACATCCACTGCATTTCCAAGAGTGTAGTATAACAACCATGCAAATGAAGAATGAATGCATGTTCAGATTTCGTGGGGTTTTGGGGGAGGTGAGGCTTGATTCCATGCTGGTAGTATTTGAGTCTGCACTGCCACACACCTGTTAACAGTCTGCATTTGTGAGTATCCCAATGGAGGTGATTTATCCATAGGCATGCACATCTGATTACTTACCTTTCCTGTAGTCCTGCTCGAGGAAGAAAACATGCTATTTTGTCTCACATTTATTTTTTCTTCCCATTACAGTTAAGCTAGCATATTGAATTAAAATACACTTATGCAGTGAAGTTATATCGTTTTTCAACTTTATTTCAACGTAGTAACAAGTACTACAGAAAGAGACTGTTGAGAACCTAATGATCCAAGGTATGGGCCATGTCTTGGAAATTCTACCTATGAGTAGAAAGAAGGATCAAGGATCTAGACAGCATCTAAATAGTGTGGCATAAAAATAACATCGTTCTCTCATTCTTCACTCTTCTTCCATCATTGTTGTTGGAAACCATTTTGGCATATCTGTTTAGCCCAACCCAATTTGAGTGCCATTTCTTCCAGGAAACTCCCCCAACTGCTTGTTGTCACAATGATTTCTTAGGTGGCAATGGGGGACAGACTGAAAGGAGCCATGCAAAGTAGACTGAAACATGTTTCCATGGAAAGTAGGTTCCCACTCACCAGGACCCAGGCCATGCATGATATTCCTAGTGTTCAATAACCTCGCACCAACCCCCTTGAACATCAGTAACAAAGCAAGTCATGCCATCTTTGCATTTTACCTGCACATTGTGCCTCTGTCCTTACCATGCCAGACTGCAAGCCATTTATTTACCTGCTTGCAACTCTGGACTGTGAATTCTTGGAAGGTAGACAGTAAGCCTCTTGCATATTGCCTACCACAATGCCTGACACATAGTGGGGACTAAATATAGGATTAGAGAATTAAATTTTGATCATGGGTTGAGAATTCCAAACTAAGGGCCAAGTTTCCTTGTTCCAATGGGAAAATCTAGCATTAGCTTCAGGTCCTCTATGTTCTTTATCAATATTTGCACATGGCACTTCTAAAGTTTAGAATGAATTCCCTGTTTTGGTTTTTAAGGACAACACAGAAGTATCTCATGACTGCAGAACACTAGAGAGGGTAAGAGGGGGAAAGGAAATCATTCCTAATCCTTCATCTAGAAACAAGATAAAACATAGACACACACACACACACACACACACACACACTATGATGACCATATGAAACCAAGTTGAAGGAAGTTCTTAGGACAGAGAAGCACAGCTACTAAATGGCAGGCCCACTCTTGGCAAGCAGCCCCCCTCCGTAAGTGAACCCCTGATTTCCTGCCCTGCTGATCTCCTGAACAGCAGGCTCATTTTGAAGGCCTGATTAGCTTGTATTGACAGTCCTCCAGGAAGCGGGAAGGGTGGGCAAGCTTTCTGATCCCTCAGAACCAGGACAGGCTTCCTGAAAAACGACCATATTCACCTCTCAGCTCAAGAGGCAATAAAACAACTCTTCAAAGGCTGCCGACTCTGTTTTCAAGTTGAAAAATTGACAAAACCACACAATAATGTCTTAATAGAATTATCCTCCTACCCATACAGTAAAATGTTAACATTTGCTCTCTGGACATTAACATTTGCTGTTTGTGGGAACCTCTATCTTGTATTTCTATATATACTGCTCCTTTATTTTTTTTTTAACTGAGGATTTTTAAATTACCAAACAAAAATAATTAGTCTGGATTCTATGTAGACAAAAGCTGGTATGTTCAAAGAATAAGACTGAATTTGCATCAAAAGTTATGTGTGTGTGTGTGTGTGTGTTTGTGTGTAGCAACTTGGCACTCAACACAGCTGCAGCCATTCAGAGTTGTTCAGCCAGCCCTCTGCTCACTCTTTTCATTCTATTTTAATTGTTATCTGAAAATTTTTCACAGCAAGGAAGGCGAGTTCTCATTTTAATATGATGTATTTTGGGTATGTAGAAACTCCATTCACTTGCTCAGACTCCAGATAAGTAAGTAAAATACAGTGAAGACACAGGGAGGCTAATAAATATTTTGCCCGGGGGCAGTCTGGTATAATATTTTCTGCAAACATAGGACTTTATTTTTCCCCTAACAGGGGGTCTTGACTCCAACGAAGAGACTCCGCCAAGGTTTATGGAGGTAATTAGATATCAACACTTCCATTTTACAACATGGTTTAGGGCTCTGGGTCCTTGAGCAGCGAGTAAGTGCTTTCCCAGGACTATGCACCCAGTATTCACACTGTCTCTTGGGCACCACAGGAGGATAACACAAGTGTAAAAAACACACCAGTGTGGGGGAATTAGCATTTTGTAAAAATACCCCTTCACATGTGCAAAGGCCGACCGGAAAGCAGAAAAAACCAGTGCCAATCACCAGACCGGAGTGGGCCTGATAACCATTTCAGGAAGTCCTGGTCTATAAACTAAAATGGATCTAATTCAGGAGATCAGGGCTCTTCCTTCCAATTCATCTGTTACATGAAATTAAGATTCAGATCTCCAAGGTAGGCTCGAATTATGCGGCAGTTAAGAAGAGAACAAAGACGTCACATGAAATACCATTTGAGATACAGATTTACAAAGGGAAGCAAGCAGCTGACAATTCAACATAATCTCCCATTAAATACCAACTCATTTAAACATATCCCGTGGTGCCCTCCACATCTGGCAAACGATCGGGGCTGGCAGATTTATTTCCGGAGCTCGCTCTCCCGCGCCGGCCCCCACAGTGGCCTCCCTCGCTCCTGAGCAGGGCCACTCCACTTATTTTTTTTTTTTCCTCACAAACCTGGTGTGATTTGCAAAGATAAGGATGTCCAGATTTTGTTACCACCTAATTACTAGATGTTTCGTGTCTTTTAACACGGGGGAGGATTATTACGGGCATTTCCCTTTCATTTCAGCCATCATAAATTTAAAATGGTAAAAGTAAATCTATCTGCAATGTGTCACTTATACCATAAGCCCCTGTGTTTGGGAGTGATAAAGGGTTCAGGCTAACCCTTGGCTGGTCTCTCTCTTCCAAGTCCCAGGGGTTACATTTTATGGAAGCATGATTAAAAAAATAAGCTTCATTCTGGGTCACTAAAACATTTCAGGACTTAAGACGGAGAAGAAGGGAAAAAATAGGTCCTTGCACATTATTTTTTTTCCAGCTACTTTGCTGAGAGTGAAAGCTCCCAACCACACCAGGAAAATCTCCCTAACATGCATTAAATCTAGCCTCACCAGGGAAGCCCTTTGTCTTCTCTGACTACTTCTCTTTAGACAAATAGTTGTTTATCCAGCTCCAGAAACAAATATGCTGAAAATACGATGAAATTTTCAAATGCCTTTTTAGTCAATTGGATATTCTCCTAATGGTAATAGAAGAGAAGTGCCATCTGATGTTTTAATTGAAATTTTAACCAAAAGAGGCATGGCCAGATTTCTAATATGTTCTAACTACAGTACTTCCCTTTCTACAATTACACAGCTAATGTCTGCATTGAATTCCCTAATTTCTCATTATAAAACAATTGGATTTCATCTCGCAGTCTTTAATTGCATTGTTTCTCCTGCTAGAATAACTGCACATTCTTCTTGGTGAGGTGTTGAAGTTGTTGAATGACAAATCGATAAAGGTCAGGCATTCAGATTTAATCAATTATTATTCCATCTCGAAGCAAAATCAATGAGGGGCTTGAAGTATAGTTGTAGAAACCATCCGCACTGTTGTAGACAAAAACCCCCAAATAATCCTCCACAATCTCAAAAAAGAGAGAGACCTCGGAACAATTCAAGAAGCCAGGTTGAATATATACCTACACTTTCCAGAGCAGCATTACTGAAAAAGCATTTTCAGGACCAGGAGCCTTGGAGAGATATTGGATGGCACAAGAAAGGGGCCATGTGAAACATCAGATTCTCACCTACCTATGGGACTCGGAGGAGACCACAACTACTCGGGCAGGAGCTGAGCGGCACAAGACATCCTGAAGGAGCTGGACAAGGTAGAAGTGCCCCAGGTGATTCACCTGGAAGGTGGTCTCCAGGCCATCTTTTGTGAGGCTCCAGGGTAGGGCAAAAGCCGCTGCATTGCACACAAGCACATGAAGAGATCTGAAAAACAAAACATCCAATGCTGTGCAGACACAAACACCCTAAAACCAAGGATAACCCGGGCTCTGACAGGAACAACCAACTCTTCACTGTCTTCAAGATTCATCAGTTGGAAATGGGATATGACACCACAAAGCCATTCTGCTGGGGAATGGCTTAGACTGTGAGTGGGCAGCAGGCACCAGGAGGTCCCCAGGATACAGGACTTCCAGTGCTAAAATCAGGACCGTCCCGGGAAAATTGGTCACCCTGGATGGAACCCAGATTCTAAAATCTAATTTTATCTATGCATCTCAGTTTATCCAACTCTTATCTTCATCACCTATAAAATCAAAATAACCCTTAAAGTAGATTAAGAAAAAAAAAAGAGAGAAAATAGGCTGTATAAAGACCAATACAGGAATCAGGTTCAAAGTAAACATATCAAGGGGGAAATAGTCTGTTCAAAGAGACAGGGACACATTGTTTGAATATATTCCCTCCAGAGGTCAAATTACAACTACGCTTTAGAAACAAGCAAGCCCAGGGATGGGTAAGTGGAGATTTATTATAATATTTTCTTCTCTTTTGTATGTATTTAATTTGTGTCATAATAAAATCTTAAAAAATAAATCTTTCATGTGAATCAAAATCCTAAATCCTCATAAACAAATGGCACTTGTGGGAAATCATCCTAAGGTACTAATAAGAATTGTAAAAAGGGAAAAATCCAAGGCTATCCACAGTGTTTGTAATTATGATATAAAAGCAAAACATTACAAAATAAACAAAATATAAAACTGGGGAAATCATTAAATGAATCTGAATATATGCAATAGAATACTATGCAGTCATTAAAATGATACATTTTTTTTTACTGTAAAACATGCATGTTATAGAACAAAATATATAATCTTGTATGAGTATACAAATGCACACAAAATATTAATGAAGTGTACTCAAAAATGTAAATTCTAGGGCAGCCCGGGTGGCTTGGCGCTTTAGCGCTGCCTTCAGCCCAGGGCCTGATCCTGGAGACCCAGGATTGAGTCCCACGTCAAGCTCCCTGCATGGAACCTGCTTCTCCCTCTACCTGTGTCTCTTTTTCTCTCTTTCTCTCTCTCTCTCTGTCTCTCATGAATAAGTAAATAAAATATTTTTTAAATGTAAATTCTAGTTGTTATAGGGGTGGGTGGAACCCCTTTAATTATCTTCTTTGTGAGTTTTTATTTTAATGAAATGCAAGTTGTATGTATTTTTTTCTTTTGTCACTTGTGCTTTGAGAGTCATATCTAAGAAACCATTGCCTAACCCAACAGCACTGAGATAGACTTCTATTTTTTCCTCTGAGAGTTTGTTTTAGCTCCTACATTTAGATCTATGATCCATTGTAAGTTAAAACAGAAGCAAGGTGAATG
Organism: Canis aureus; assembly: GCF_053574225.1. NCBI lineage: Eukaryota > Metazoa > Chordata > Mammalia > Carnivora > Canidae > Canis > Canis aureus. The sequence goes on along the minus strand of NC_135613.1, from coordinate 16,018,956 downwards.
CAAGAGATCTAACTTCATTCTTTGGCATACAGGTATTCCAATTGTTGCACTTTTGTTTGTTAGAAAGGCTATGATTCCACCCATTAACTAGTCCTAGCACCTTTGATGAAAATCAACTGACCAAATTTAAGAGTGCATTTTGGGACTCTCAATTCTATTCCATTATTATAGTAGTACTATAGTCTTTACTACTAAAGCTTTGCAGAAAACTTTTAAATTGGGAAGTGACACTGAAAGAACAACACTATTCTTTCTCAAGCTTGGGTTGGCTAGTCAGGAGCCTTGCATGCACACATAAAGTTTAGAGTCAGCTTTCAATTTCTGCAAAAAAAAAAAAACAAAAAAAAAAAACAATAGCAATTTTGATGAAGTTTACATTAAAACTACAGATCAGGAGCACCTGGGTGCCCAGGCAGTTAAGCATCTGTCTTCAGCTCAGGTCATGATCCCAGGGTCCTGGGACGGAGCCCAGGGTCAGGCACCCTGCTCAGCAGGTAGTCTGCTACTCCCTCTCCTTCTGCCCCTCCCCCAGCTTGCTCTCTCTCTCAGTTGAATAAATAAAATCTTTTTTTAAAAATTGCAGATCAATTTTGAGAATAGTGTCTCATTAACAATATTAAGTCTCTTGATCCATGAACATGGGATATCTTTATCAGGTGGAGGAAATGCCCTTCTAATCCAAGTTTGTTGAGTGTTTTTATTACAAATGGGTGTTGGAATTTTTCAAATGTTCTTTCTATAACCAATGACCTATCCGTTATTTTACTGATATGGTAGATTACACCAACCTCCTTGAATAAATCACACCTTGTCATGGTGCCTAATCCTTTTTATACAGTGCTCCATTTGGCTTGCCAATATGTTGTTGAAGATTTATACATCTATATTCATAAGTGAAACTAGTCTATAATCTTCTTGTGATATCTTTATCTGGTTTTCAAATCAGAGTAATACTGGCCTTATACAGTGAGTTTAGAGGTTTTCCTTCCCTTTTTTTTTTTAAAGATTTTATTTATTTATTCATGAGAGACACAGAGAGAGAGAGGCAGAGAAATAGGCAGAGGGAGAAGCAGGCTCCATGCAGGAAGCCCAACTTGGAACTCAATCCCAAGTCTCCAGGATCAGGCCCTGGGCTGAAGGCAGATGCTCAATCACTGAGCCACCCGGGCATCCAGAGAGGTTTTCCTTCTTATTCCATTTTTTTCCTAGAGTTTGCAAAGAATTGATATTAGTTCACTAATTATTCATAATATTAATGATATTATTAATGATCTCAATGATACTAATTTCATTAAGAATTGATAAAAAATGCTGGTAGAAAGCATGAATTAATTTATCACTAGAGAAAAAAAATTAATTCACTGTTTTAAAAAGTATTTATGTAAATCTCATCGCCAATAGGCAATCTAAGTCTCACTGAGAAACTGTCTTATTTATTCTATTTTCTGAGATAGCTCCAATCCATCAACTATCTAAGATCTAAAAGTGGTAATGTGGCTGGGGTCAGCTGTGTTTGACTGAGATCACTTTTTTTCCACTTATGGTGCCCAGAGTTGTCAACGCACAGCACTCCAACAGTCCAGTCACTCTCTGAAGAGGTGGACAAGAAAATGCTTTGAGGCATCTGGTCTACCTACAACATTCATCAGAGCCTTTTTCAAGCCAAAACAGAATCTACTCATTTCTAACAAAAATGACCCATATTTTGTAGTAAGCCAAGACTGCTGGAAAAAACTTTGAGAGAGAAAGGGGAAAATGGGTCAAGTGAATATATATGTGAGCACCTTTCAGTTTCATCTCAAATATTTGGTTCCCTTTTTCAGAGTTTTTCCTTCCTTCCTTCCTTCCTTCCTTCCTTCCTTCCTTCCTTCCTCCCTCCCTCCCTCCCTCTCTCCCTCCCCCCCCCTTCCTTCCTTTATTTATTTTCTTTATTTTCTTCTTTGTTCCTTTGAGTGCTAAATGGGAGTTAGGCACTTATTAATAGCTTCGAATACCTAAGAACTTTAGGTGATATGTATTATTATCAACATCTTACAAACAGGAAAATGAGAAATTAGAAACAAACATCCTATGGTCCAAATAAGAATCAGAAACAACAAAAAAAGTGAATAAGGGAGTAAGAACAAAACAAAATAAAATATGACGAAAAGATTAGGTGACTTCAAAGCTACTGCACAATACCTTCTTTCTTAGATAAGCTCTCTTAAATGGATAGAATCAAGTGTTAAGAGAAATTCTAGTTCAGTCACGTTATGATACTTACTGACTTGTGCCAGTTGGTTAACATCTATAATCCTGTTTTTTCTCCCTACAAACTTACAACTGAAGCATACACATCTCTCAAAGTTGTGATGAATAAAATCCAAGTATTTTGCAAGATACATGCCAGGTTAAATCATTGTTTCTTCCTTGTCTCTATACCCTTCCCTTCTATCCACAGGAGAAAATAAAATTCTTCAAAGTTGATTTCTGCATTGTTTCCATGTGGTTAGGACACGCCTGGGTATTCAGAATTTTGACACCACACCTATTGATAACAACATGGCCTCCTCTAGCTACCTTTATTCTTGCCTGTACATTTTCTCAAGGAAATGCAAAACACATCAAGAAACTTGCTACCAAAGACCTCAGCCTGGAGGCATGAATCCACAGAGGACATGGGAAATCCTCTTCTCTTTCACCAAATTTTAATACCCTTCATTAATGTTAATTGCACAACACCAGAGGCAAAATATGTACCCTGTACCTAAAACTTGTCACCTTCATTAATTAAAAACAGGCTTATTGAATATGAAACTATAAAGTGCTAGACTTTTTTTTTCTAATTGTAAAGACACTTAATTGGCTTGTACAAAAGGAAAAGAATTTCTTTTGCCTCACTTTAATGAGGTTTTTATTATTCAAATGGCACATTTTGCTCAGTTTTGACTAAAAGCCATTACAATTCAAAAGGCTCTGAGATGATGAATATTTACAGAATATCAAAAGGAAAGTTCAAACTATAAAGATAGAATGGAAACAAAAATAGTATCATTCCCATTCCAAAGCTGATGCTGTTAGTCAGCACTCTCTGGGCCTGATTTGTTTTCTTTTTTGGTGAATTCTGGTCTGTGAGGGGTCAGTGAGGACAGGGGAGGTCTTCAATGTACAGAAGATCCCTATGAAAGGAGGTGTGCTGCTTCTCTGAGGTTCTAATCTACCAGGAATGAGAACCCCTGCCTCTCTGTCAAGGGGACGCTGGCTTTCTCTGGGCCTCCTGTGGATGATACTCCCTCATGGGATGAGCACTCCCATCCACTAGGATGAACAGATTCCTTTGAGCCAGAGAACAACTGCTCAATAGTAAGGAGAGTGGTGATACTGTTATTTAGAAGTGGGTAGTGCTCCTGGTCATCCATGAGCAATGATGGACCAAGCTTTGGAGCCACAGTAGCCTTTTTTTTTATAATAAATTTATTTTTTATTGGTGTTCAATTTGCCAACATACAGAATAACACCCAGTGCTCAACCCGTCAAGTGCCCCTCTCAGTGCCCGTCACCCTCACCCCCCGCCCTCCTCCCCTTCCACCACCCCTAGTTCGTTTCCCAGAGTTAGGAGTCTTTATGTTCTGTCTCCCTTTCTGATATTTCCCACACATTTCTTCTCCCTTCCCTTATATTCCCTTTCACTATTATTTATATTCCCCACATGAATGAGAACATATAATGTTTGTCCTTCTCTGATTGACTTACTTCACTCAGCATAATACCCTCCAGTTCCATCCACGTTGAAGCAAATGGTGGGTATTTGTCATTTCTAATGGCTGAGGAATATTCCATTGTATACATAAACCACATCTTCTTTATCCATTCATCTTTCGATGGACACTGAGGCTCCTTCCACAGTTTGGCTATTGTGGACATTGCTGCTAGAAACATCGGGATGCAGGTGTCCCGGCGTTTCATTGCATCTGAATCTTTAGGGTAAATCCCCAACAGTGCAATTGCTGGGTCGTAGGGCAGGTCTATTTTTAACTCTTTGAGGAACCTCCACACAGTTTTCCAGAGTGGCTGCACCAGTTCACATTCCCACCAACAGTGTAAGAGGGTTTCCCCTTTCTCCACATCCTCTCCAACATTTGTGGTTTCCTGCCTTGTTAATTTTCCCCATTCTCACTGGTGTGAGGTGGTATCTCATTGTGGCTTTGATTTGTATTTCCCTAATGGAGCCACAGTAGCCTTAAGTGATACTTTGTACTGAAAAAGTGCCGGATGGTAGTATTTAACAGAAGGCAGTCCTAGTGCAAAGGCTCTCACTAACTAGTTTTCAGATAGCGGATCTCTAAGTTTTCCTCTCACTCTCCCTCATTTTGGGGTTTTGTTTTGTTTTGTTTTTTTCCCCAGGTATAACTGACATACCACACTATATTGCTTTCAGGTGTACAACTCTTCAAGCACCCCACCCGTTGACTATACCCTCTTTCTTTCTGGCCTTTCCAGTAGCTCCTTTTCCACTGGCTCATTCTTGCTGCCTTCAGGGTAATCAGATTTTTTTGACCATTGAAGAAGGGAAATCGGTAAAGAAAGAAAGTGGAGAAAAGAAACTGAAAGGAAGGACAGACAGTAGAACACTGGAAAGAGAAAAATATCTACCTGATGTTGGGGTTCTTTCACTGGCACTAGCCTCTCCCTTCCCATTTGTGGGCTATAGTTTTGAATTGAAATATTTGTCTCCATTCATAATCTCTTTTCCTTGTCCCAAACCAATTTCTTACCACCAAGCTGCCTGAATTCTTTCCCATCATCATCTAGAATCTCTCAAAGCCACCTGGAGAGCGATGGCTTCCCAATCAAGAAACCCAACCTCCCCTCTGTTGAAACCAGACTTCTCTGTCGCAGTAGACCTCCTCCTAATATTGCCCCTTCCTCATCTTCTGTCTCCCAGCAAGGGACTCAAACAACACATCTATAAAGATGAACTTCACACCCACAGCTCCAGCTCCCATATTCCTCTCAGGTCCTAGAATCTCATTCAGACCTACCCCAAATCTAAACTCTTCATCTTCTCTCCTCAAGTCCTTTCCCTTCCTGATGTCCTTATTTCTAGTGGGTGATGATACTCTCTAACTGGTCCCCTGATTAGTAACACTTCAGAAACATTTGCTAGTCCATCTTTTCCTTTAGTCTCTACAACTAGTCAATATCAACATCTCTAGAATCTTCAGAGACTATTAATATTTTTCCAGTCCTCTACATTTCAGATGGAATGAGCATTAAGATGTTCTGTCTAGATCTCAATTATGGGTCCAGTGTACCAATTCACAACTGCTGAAAGCAAACACGTCCAGATAATTGTCTTCGACTGATGGGTACCATCACCTCTGGAAAGTCATGCCCCATACCTAGTTGCTCTGATAACAAGTCATGCACCACACCTAGTCACTCTGATGACAGCTCTGGTACAAGTCCTTCTCCAGGAACCTGTGGGATCAGACTGAAGCTAGTATCCTATTGAACACCATCTGTTTCCCTTCCTGCCTTCTTCTGAGGATACTCCCCAGTAAATCATTAATAAGTACATCCCTGGGCAGCCTGGGTGGCTCAGCGGTTTAGCGCAACCTTTTTGGCCTAGAGCCTGATCCTGGAGACCTGGGATCGAGTCCTACATTGGGCTCTCTGCAGGGAGCCTGCTTCTCCCTCTGCCTGTGTCTCTGCCTCCTTCTCTCTCTCTGTGTGTCTTTCATGAATAAATATATACAATTAAAAAAAATAAGTACATCCCTATTCCAGGCTTGATTTCTAGGGAACCTGAGCTAAAACAACTACCAGCATTCCATACCCTGCTGCCTTTAGTTCTGGCACCTACAACAGTCCAGACCTGGTCTCGCTGCCTCTACTTTCTCCCTTATTTGACCTATCATTAACACATTAACACCAAAACACATTCTAAGAGTCTAAAATAAAAATTGATAAAGATATTTAAAAATTTATAAAAGTAATCACAAATGATCAGTACAAGATTTATCATGTTAAAATCCTCTGGTAGCAATAATTAAGATATTTTTACCAATGAAATTAGCAGATTTATTTATACTATTATTATATTGTTATTATGTTATATAAAGCTGATAGGTATATATATTCCTACACCCTGAATACATGATGTTTGAAGCCAGTACATCTGTGGTAATTTATTACAACAGCAACAGAAAACAAACAGAGTCAGGTAATGAATATTTGCTCTTTTAAGTCACTAAGTTTTGGGAGTAATTTAACAGCAACAGATAACTAATACATGCATCATGCTATGTGAAAGAAACCTAACTCAAGAAGCTACATATGGAACACTTGTGTTTATATAACATTCTGGAAAAGGCAAAACTCCAGAAACAGGAAAAAAAAATCAATTGTTGCCAGGGGCTGGGTGTAGAGGTGGGAATTACTATAAAGACGCACAGGGGAAATTTAGGGGGTAAGTGAACAGCTCTAAATCTTGATTGTGGTGACTCTGCAACTATGGGTTTGTCAGAACTTACAGAACTCTATTATTAAAAGGGTGAATTTTACTATATGTAAAAAGCAACTTAAAAAAATGTAGAGACACAACAGTGCCTCGTGTGCTACTAATGGCCCTACTCACACCCCCAGGATGAGTAACTGAAGCATCTGTGTGCTGACCACACCTAGTGGGATGACAGCAGTTGAGCGTATTCATCTCTGCGTCTTGGGACCAACTTGCCAAGCACCTTGAACCTGACAGGTGGCTAATACAAAACTGTTACCTGGCTGAAGTCAAGTAAATATGTATGGACTATTTACAATGTGCCTTGTCCTGGGTACCAGGAAACTACTGAGAAGAAAAATGTTAAAATCTACTTGCCGAGAGTACAGGTCAACATAACAGTGTAAAGACTATAGAATACTCGGCTCATGTATACAGTGCTCACCCACGCTGACTGCCCCCTGTCCTTTTAAGAGCCAGCTCAAACCCCAAACCCCCCATGGAACCTTCCTAAACCACCCCACACATAAGAATGGCTCCTCCTCTGAATTTGTAGAGCATTTAGTATCTGTGTGATTTCTGAAGCAACTCCTGAACCTCATCTTGGTGAGACGCCCTGGAAGTTCTGACCAACCACAAAAACTTTCTTACGAAATTTTATGTTCTCCTTATAAGTGTTGTAACAGCAGGGGTGCAGGTCCACATTGGCGTCATCCTATAAAACTGGGCAACACTTTGCTCACAGAGAATGTTCAATAAGCACCTACTTGAACACACGGGTCTAGTAAACATGAACTGAAAGAGAGGCTCACACTTGTTCCTTGCTTGGGACATTCATATGATGTCAGTGCGAGGACACATTGTTGGTAATCTTTGAATATTCTATTTTAATAATCATAGCAACCCACAAGGTAGACAGATGGTTACCATTTCAGAGGAAAAACTAAGGTTCAAAATGTTTCTTGCCAAGTAGCTGAAGAAGCCAGAATGGAAATCTAGGACTACCTGCCACCAAAATGTTTTCTTAGTCAGGAACACACACTATCCTTCCAACCGAGGAATAGGAAGGCTTGCTGTGTGGAGCCACGAGGTTGAACATAGGTAGTGGGCTATCTGAATGGCACCCACAGCCTAGTGAGGTACACACCCCGAACATCTACAAGCAGCAGTGCTTTGATATGATGTTAAGAAATTAAACTTGAATAAAATGCCAGAAATTCAGCCTATCTCCAACTGGGCTCTCACCCATGATGATGTCATGCATGCATATTTCTGGACAGTAGAGAAATTAATGATGCTGATATCATACCACTTTCTGATCCTGGCTCATACACTGACATACAGTACTTTCCTGCCTCACTCTACTTGTCCGCTTAGATGGACCTAAAAGGGTCCCTCACTCTGTCCCAGCTGCCCCTTCTACAGGTCACAACCCACCCTTTCTCCCAAGGACTACTCAGGAGACCCTTCTTTACTTGAAGAAGCCTTACTCCTCATCAGGAAGATAAGCACTATCTCCCTCTTCTGCAGTTCTTAGACACCTTCCTTGGACCTTTTACAAGGTTAACAACAATGTGATTGACAGAAAGACAGACATAACCAAAGGACACAAGACCCTTCGTCCTATGACCACTAGACAAATGCATGGGGCAGGAGATCCAGCTGTTTCCCAAGTTCCCTGACCCACAATCCCCCACTAAGGCTCTAAGCCCCTACTGACACCAACCCCTGGAGGGCCAGGATGACATCTGTTTGCTCCACAAACATCCATTGCCATTCTCAACCCTGCCAACTGTTTTGAATGCTCATCAGTAACTGGCAACAACCCAACCCTAGCACATCCTGAGAGTTTACTGTAAACAAAACATCAGCTTCTGAGCTGTAGCATCTCCCAGGAGGTTTGGTCTTCAATTCTGGCTGGGGTGTGTCCATTCCTAAATGCTTAATTCTTTGTGGCTCAATCTGTCTGTTACCTTTGCCAGTAGACTACAATCAATGACCATAGGAAAGAGTCTTTGTTTGCCTAGCCTTTGTTTGCATGCAGTAAGAAGTAAGCCTTTTGTACATCAGGAATGAATGAATGAATGAATGAGTGAATGAATGAATGAATGAATGAATACACTGAATCAATGCTATTTTCCCAGTGGCATCTGGTTTATAAATCACATTCTATAGTCATGTCTTACAATATATTATTGCCTAAAATATGGCAAAAGAAGGAGGGGGAGGAGAAGAAGGAGGGGGAGAAGTGGATTTAGTTCTAGCTGATCCATGAAGACAGAGTTATTTATGCTTTGAAGACAACACCAGTCCCTTATGATCTAAGTAACCTAAGAACCAGATACATAACATCAAACCTGAAGACTGAGAAGGTGCTTCGAAAGAGTCTATGAAGAGCAGTAGCAACCATCATGCGGTTGAATTACACTGAGGATTTGTAAACTGAATCATAACATGCTCCAAAAAACGAGACAGACCTTTACAGGCTAAATAAACACCCTGTGGAACATTAACACAGTTGTGGCTTTTGGGGATTCCATCTCAGACACAGTAAAAGAATGAACTAAGTGTAATGTTATGTAAAGGGAAATACTTTTCAATTCCTCCTTGAAACAGACTGTCACACCATCTGGGGCATTTCTCTAGTGAGCTGCGGGAATTAGTACTATATGGAAATACTCTGAAATTCAATAGAAAGGGCCTAAGGACCCAAAGTCCCAAAAGCAACTGTTTCTCAGACTTACTAAGTGTTAGGTTTTCTTTTTCTTCCAGCAAAGAAAGAGGAAAATATTACTGTAGAATTCCAACGTGGATCTCTACTTAAATCGCTAGGGTTGGGTTACTTTGAACTCATGGATGGCAGCATAAACTGGAACACAGCCATCCTCTCATACAGCTCACCTCAAGCCCAGCGAAGGTTCTAGACTCTCCAACAGCCCACCTAGACCTCAACTGCCCAAGATGCAGTGTGCACACCAACAGTAAAAGTCAAGAGGACTTTAGGTGGTATACAGAAAAACTTTTAAACAATGTTTATTTATGGTAACATACTGGAAAAAATATATAATTAGCTGCTCAAATTCACAATGACAATAACAATTAAAGGGAGGGACAGTACCCACCTTGTTTGCTAGTCATGAAAATTAGAGAAAAATGTAAAATGCTTAACATCAGCTGAGAGATGATACCTAAAACAGGCTATTTTTTCCTTGGCTGCCTATTTCCTAGACTTGGCTACACTTTGGGGACATGACACCTATCAATAATTCAGAGATATAGGGATGCCTGGTGGCTCAGTGGTTGTGCATCTGCCTTTAGCTCAGGGCCTGATCCCAATCCCAGAACCGAGTCCCACGTTGGGCTCCCTGCATGGGGCCTGCCTCTCTCTCTGCCTGTGTCTCTGCCTCTCTCTGTGTGTCTCTCATGAAGAAATAAAAAGTCTTAAAAAATAAAAATAAATAAAATAATAATTCAGAGACCTAACACATATATATAATTATCTCCCATATTTATAAAATACCTATACATGGCTTCTCATGTTCTTACCCTATATCTCTTGGGGGGGGGGAGGAGTAAGAGCCTCAATAAATATGCAAGGAAATCAAGCAAATAAAACAAGAGAAATAGGAACATATAAAAATCAATGTCAGTTTAGATGGTCAGTGACTGTCTAGCTGTGCTTCTAAAATTTGAAGGATCCACATGTTTTATGAATTTAAGGACACCATCGAAATTAACATAATAATTAACCCAGAGTGGATTCTGCTGTTAAGATAACCCAGCTACACCTTTTTTTTTCTAAGTTGAAATAAAGAAAATAATCCAAACCATCAGCAGGAATACAGCAGAGCACTGGCTGTATCCCAGGAGACCACCACGAATTTTTCATTTCATGCACCATTTACAACTTCTTATAGTGAATTCCAGACCATCAGTACATACACTTAACAGAAAATAGAAACACTCTTGTTTTTGTTGTTTCCTTAAATTTTTGCCATATGTCCATTACCTTGATTATATTTCCCATCCTATCATATACAGGCCCAGCAGCAAAATCTCAACCTCACTGATTCTAAATGGGGCAAGATATACAAAAGGAAAAATACCGATATCTTTTTCCAAGGGACTTTCTAGGAAAAAAAAAAAAAAAGCATCAATTTTGTAATTATGCCACCAATAGCCCTTAATCCACATGACATGATATCTCAAACGCAGATCTGACCCTTTGGTGTTATAGGTCCATATGTCTGCAAGTTTCGCTCCTGCCCTTTGCAGTCAGTACCTTTATTGCCTTGTGTTCTGGCTCCCTGGGAATATTTAATAAAATGGACAATCAATGATAAGCATGATAAGGATGGAAGAGTGGGAATGGTAACAATAAATTCAACCACACTCACAACCCAGTAACTTCACTAAACACAGCTCCCACAGATCAAGAAAATGCAAATGAACCAGAGTCTCTCTTGGCAAATTCCCATTTGTTCATCTGACAAATGAATGATGGTCATGTCCTACAGAAATTCACTCGTGACATGAAAGAAGTCTTGGGAGGCCAAACTGGAGTTTAATAAACTCCACAAGAGAACGCAGAGAATGTGAATATTATTCATACAAATGCGGGAAGGGAAGAAGCTGGCAGACTGGGAGGGCTGGGGCCAGCATTATTTAGAGAAGAGGGAGCTGGTTATTTTCTCTGTGATGCTCAGTTTTCTCAGACACAAAAAGGAGTAAGTCACGACAGTGGACTAGAAACCCTGGAAGGGCTGAGTGTGTCTCTAAAGTCACCACGGTGCTCCCACACCCAGCACCATGTCTAAGATGCAACAGAAGTTTGTTGAATTACTGAATGCCTGAAAATCAAGTAAGATCGTGCGGGTGACAGCTCTCTGCATCCTTGCTTGCACAACTCAAGCATTGCATGCATACAGTCAGTATTTGGTTTTAACCCACAGAGCCTCTCTCTGTGTCAGCTTCATCCACAATGCAGTCATTATGTGCCACTTGCCTATTTTTTGTCAAATTTAAGGACCACTTGTATTCACTTAAAAAAAAAATGCACGGAAACCAAATCGTGTATTTCACAGTCTTGTCCTTTGCACAAACAACACCTGTAGGATTGCTGCTCTGGTTTTAGTTTTTAAAAATTAGTATGTGTTAAGTTAAATAGACTATTTAACTGTGTCCATCTTATACATAAGCAGCAACAGGAGAACATGGGAAATTGTTCTATATGGCTCACAGAGCTCCTGCAATTTGGCTGCCCAGCAGTGGGAGTAATTAAATGAATAGTGCATGTGGCCTTAGAAAACAAATCCATTACAAAGAAATCAGAATTATCCAGGACACTTGAGTGAAGGACCGGAGCCGGCAGTAAATTATTTGGCAATGCCTACTAAGAACACATTTACCCTAACAACTGAAAACAGTATCTTCTCTCTTTGACTATGATTTCCTTGTGTGTATGTGTGTGTGGCGGGGGGGGGGGGGGGGGGGGGGCGGCGTCCTATATCCATACGAAGCATATATCCTGTACCAAGTACAGGGCCCTGCTCGTAGAGGATTCCTATTCCTGCCATTTGTCGACAAGGTTAAAATAATACCTGGGGATCTTCTCTAAGTAAAATGCATCCCTCCAAGCATTCTACTCTGTTGACATGTAGGTAACATAAAGTCAATGAAGAAATAACTCACCTTTCCGAAGACAAATTAGCATTCCTTCAAATTAAAATTATATTTTGTGGCCATAAAGCAATATTAAGTATTACAAGCCATTATTTATAAACTTCTGCAATACCAACCTGCTATATAAATTCTGCTAAAAAGATCTTGGGAACATTCATTTTTAAATATATTTGTAGAATAGCTGTCTAAGTACCAGATGATGATTTCATTACCATGATGCAAAAGGGCTTATTTAAAATATACCTTCTATGGTCACAGCAAAGGGAGAGGGTTTTAATGTGGGTGGCAGAGGTGAACTTACATGGACAACAACAACAAAATTAGTTGGGGAATGTGCTTAAGTGCATGGTCAAGTTACTCAAACAATAAAACATCTCATGCATTTTGTACATTCCCTTGCCAATGAGGACTCTTGCCTCTGTTTTGCCTAGAGATATATGGAGCTGTAATCGAGTTCAGAAAGCCCCTGACAGCTGTGTGCTGCCATTCAGACCTGAAAGATTCCATGTTATGATAAAAATTAATGTACTCTGACATCCTCTGGGACTCCCTGGGCCCTGGGAATAGCTAATGAAGAAATACAACCTTGCCAGAGAACAGCATGCAGCTCTGGAGTTAAGGATTAATTCAGACGTGGTAGCAGTGTGGCCCCTCTGTCATCAACCATAAAGCAACTAGACCCCAATGCCAAAGCGAGTCAGCCATGATTGGTCAGAATTATTTCCTGGGTCAGAACAGGTCAAACAAACAAAAAGCTTTACAAAATAATTGAGCCCAACTTGGAGGTAGCCTGTCACTCCATGCAAATGGCTCTCTTTTTAAACCAAAAAAGGGTAACTGCAACATCTGGTGTCTCTTATTGGCTATGACCATGGACTTGAAAACTTCTCCCCAGGAGACGTGCTTCCCAGGTTAGAAGACCACTGGGCATGTCCTTCAAGAGGGGTTCAGAAAGGGTCTTGATGTTGAGTGTGGGAGAAATACTGGTCCCCAGAGACTTGTTTCACTGTCCCCACCAACCTACCATCCAACATCTTCAACCCCCAAGGATAATGATTGCCCCCAAGAAAGCAAGGCACTGGGAGTAATGTTCACAGCAGCATTATTCATAAGAGCCAAAAAGTGGAAATAAGCCCAATGTCCACCAACTGATGCATGGATACACAAAATGTGGTCTACTTGTATAAGAGAATATTATTCAGCCATAAAAATCAGTGAAATGTTGATCATGCTATGACATGCATGGATTAAACTTGAAAACATTATATGAAGTGAAAGAAGACAGTCACAAAAGATGACATGTTGCATGATCCCATCGACCCAGAATGTCCAGAAGAGGCAAATCAGTAGAGACAGAAAAATTAGCTGTTGCCTAGGGTTGGAGCAGCAGGGGTAGAGGGAAACGACTACTCATGGGCATAGGCATGGTTTCTGTTTGAAGTGATGAAAACATTCTGGAATTATTAGTCATGGTTGTATAACTCAGTAGGCAGGATAAGAACTACTAAATTGTACACTTTAAAATGGCAAATGTTATGATATACAGATTATATCTCAATTACAAAAAACTCCCTGGGTTCTGAGCAACCTACCCTGACACTTCTCAGAATGAGTTAGGTAGCCTCCAGCCGGGCTCCTTTTCCCGCTGATGGGACAGCTCTGGCGAACAGCTCTCCGGACCCTGTCCACCTTATCTTCACACTTCCACCGTGAACAGAAAATGAGATTAAAGCAAGATATAGCAAGTTCAATGAAAATAAGGCTGTGTGGTTGTTTTTTTTTGGGGGGGAGGTTCTTTTTTTTTTTTTTTTTGACAATTTCTAGGTTACACAGAGCTACATGGTTTAAGTTTGTGACATTATTTCAGCCTACTATTAGAATTTTAACATGTCTGGATGAATTTACTTCTGACAATTAAATTTTAGCCATTTTTTTTAAAGATTTGGTTGAAATTTTTACTTTTTTTTCTTCCTTTGACATATCAGTCCCTAAATTTTCTACAACCTATGGCATTATTTTTGCTAATTTATGATCTCCACTAAATGATTACAGAAAACTTTTACTAGAAAAACATATACTAGAAAAAATTTTTTTCAAAAATACTTGAAATGTGTATTTAAACATATACATATTTATTGTCTTTCCTATAGAGTGCCTATTGTTATAATGAAAGTCAAAAAAAAAAAAAAAAGAACAGAAACCAGAAGGTGATATTCTAAAAAACGTGAAGAGTGATATTAATCAAGGGGTAGTAGTAGTATATTCATGGATGGAAATTTGCCATGCCTTAGATTTGCTTTAAAATAATCTAGCAAGAAAGGGGCTTCAGATTGAGCAAAATTGACCATATGTTGGTAATTATAAAAGCTAGGTAAAGGGCTTGGGAAGGTCCATTATACCTCTTTTCTCTCTTGTGTGTATTTGAAAATCTCCATAGTAAAAAAGTTTCAAGAAATACAGATTAATGGAAAGTAGGAAAATGGGCACTTTTCATTTTCATATTTATGCTTTTCCACATTTTTCAAATGTTCTACAATGGGTATGCACCACTTTTGTTATGAGGAAACTTGTATAGAATAACATTATTTATACATAATATTAAAATAAATAGGTTTAGTATCTGCCTGAAAAATCATAAAAGCAGTTAAGCCTTTAGAATTAGGCCTATGTAAACACTCAAACCGCCCCCCTGCCCCAGGAAGACACACACAATAGAAAAGGCAGGATGGGTAGCCACAGCTGGCTGCCTGGGCAGGAAGGGACTGGAGAGCAAAGCCACCCTTCTCCCAGTCATAGAGTTGAGTGAGCAGCAAAAAACGAAAAACAAAACCCTGGTGCAAAACTCCACTAAGCCTGGAACTCTCACAGGATGGGAAAGAGGGGGAAAAAGGCCTATTTGCTCTAAGACACATGGGGACTAAATAGAGCTGGGAAGCCTGGGATTGAAATCTACTTTGGTATCAGGGTCTTTAAAAGTCATAGTTAATTCTTGTGTAAAATCAATGGGAAGCCCTCCCTGTAATCAAGTGGCAAGTCCTGCTTTACGTGTCTAAGCAAAGCTGAGTCAGAGGAAATTTCTGAAAAATTAGCAGAGTCGCATACCAGAGCTGTGCTTCTACTTTCTACGAAACCAAAGGAGGAGCCTGGGACCCCACCATCTAAGACAAGGAATAGGCTAGGAATCAATGATAGTGATAGAGCTGGGGGACAGTTAGTCCTTTCTGACTCCTACTCCAGTGCTCTGTCCACTTCCTTACTGCTCAGCCCCAAGCAGCTCTGCCCAAGCTTCCTCACCAATGAAGGAAAACCTAGGATGTCTCTTCCGAGCCCACCAGCAAGTAAGTGGTTTCTCCTCCCCATGATGGCAATGGGCTCAGATGGCCTGAACAAGCAACTGGAAAAAGAATTACAGCGACTAATGAATAGAAACCTTGCATTTTATAATAAATATTTGACCGTAATTAAGTAAATGCAAGTTTCACAAATAACATTTTAGATCTTAATAGCATTGCCTAGTGTGTGGGGAAGAAATGAGAAAAAGTGACATGTAACCTCTCTGGAGAGTGATTTTGTTTCATACATCAGCAGTATTAAAAGTTATTCCTATGCTTTGATCCCGAAACTCTCCTTGTAAGAACTGATCCTAAGAAAACAAGAGATCCAAAAGGAGGTCTGTGCAGGACCTTGTCATAGTACTTACAATAGCAACAACAAAATTAGAGGCAACCTAGCACCCAACAATTCAAGATTAGCTAAATAAGTTTACTTATATTCAATGCATTCCTTTTGTAAAGCCTTTAAAATTGAAGTTATAGAAATATGTCTCATGACATAAAAAAATGCCCATCATGTTCTTAGAGTGAAAGAAAAACAGATTATAAGAGAATATATGTAACATAACCACTTCCCATCGACTAGGGTGGCCACAATAAGAAAGATGGCTTTTTTGTTAAAGATTTTATTTGTTTATTTGAGAGAGAGAGTGCACGGGAGAGAGAACACACAGGGGAAGTGGCAGAGGGAGAGGGAGAAGCAGGCTCCCTGCTGAGCAAGGAGTTCCATGTGGGACTCGATCCCTGGACCCTAAGATCATGATCTGAGCAGAAGGCAGGCGCCTAACCAACTGAGCCACTCAGGCATCTCAAAAAAAAAAAAAAATGGCTTTAATTTAATAAGAAAAAGAACACTAACAAGTGTTGGTGAGGTTGTGTAGAATCAGGAACTCCTACACACTGCAGGGAGGAATGTATGATGGTGCAGCAGCCACGGGCAAGTCTGACAGCTCCTCAGAAAATTAAACATAAAGTCACCACCTGACCTCATAACTCCACTTCTACGCATATACCCAAGAGAAATGACAAAATGCATCTACACGAAAACTCTGTACATGAATGTTCATAAAAGCATTATTCTTAACAGCCCCAAAGTATAAACGGCCCAAATGTTGATGAAGTGATCAAGGGGTAAAGCAAGTATTATACCAATACAATGGAATCTTAGTCAGCACTAAGAAAGAATGGGGTGTCAACACATGTTGAACATGCATAAATCTTGAAAACATTATGCTAAGTGAACGAAGCCAGACACGAAAGGCCACAAATCCAGAGACAGAAAGTAGATTAGTGGCTGCCGGGGAGGTGCTGGGAGTGGGGAGGAACTGAGGAGTGATGGCTAATGGGTAACGGGTTTCTTTTTAGGATGATGAAAATGTTCTGGAATTCAAGAGTGCTAATGGCTGAACAACCTGGTCAATGTACTAAAAACCAATGGACTGAACTCTTTAAAGTGGCGAATTTTGTGATATGTGAATTATATCTCAATAAAAAGACGAATAAAGAATATATATAAACAGGCTTTTGCTTTTTAAGACTCTATGAACATAGAATAAAAATGATTACATCCAACTGTCAATGTGGATTGTCTAGGATGGCAAAATTATGGTCAACTTGTGCTTTATTCTGGATGTTTCCCTATAATTTAGAAAATTTCCCATATGACTTATATAGTGCTTTTAAAATCTACAGAAACAAAAACAAAAACACACACAAAAAAGAGTGGTATTTTAAAAGAAAAGGTTACCACCGTATCCTGTGTGTGGAACGCCCTTTCCAGAAAAGCATTATGGTCACATTCAGGGATAGGGGTCGACCATCCAGGGGTCTTAGCACTGCATTGTCGGAGCAGTTACATAAAACACAGAACATACATACAATACAGGACCTGGGAGGAAGAAGGGCCACCTTCACCAACCTCAAACCTCAAACCCAGGCATCATCTATCAAACCCCTATCATAAAGGGGGTACATCACACGGGCCAGGCGTCCGCCCTAGCCCCTGGCTTCCCGACTCTGAGCTCCAAGGGCCTCCCTGCAGGGGCCCCACCTCCCCAGATACACCCTTGACATAGAAACACTATGGCTCTTCATCCTCAGAATGAAGCTCATCCTCAGGCTCAGCTCTGAGCCTCCCTCACACTCCATTTCACAGATGAGGACGCTGAGGGTCTGAGAAGCAGAATAACTTGCTCAGAGGCCTAGGCTGTCGAGACAGGATTTGAACCCGAGCCAGTCTGACACCTCACTAAGGGTGGCCTGTTAGAGACCTCTGTCAACGCTCGGAGCTATGTTAGGGGAGGGGGTGACAGCAGAAGGGGTGAAGCGATTATCCCTGCAGAAAAAAAGTAACCAAGACTCCAGACTCAGTTGTTAGGTGGGCAGTGCTCAGTGCCCCACAACACACGGCACCTTGCGAGAACCACCCAGGGAGCTTCTAAAAGTCCAAATGCCCAAGAGTGTGTCCCAGACGTGGTGCAATCAGAATGCAAGGAGCAGCCAAACACCAGCATTTTTTAACAGCCCCACTGAGAACCAGGGTGACAGTCCCCAGGGAGTTTGGAGATCTGATGTGGGAAACTGAAACACCCCTGTCCTTTAAGGTGGGAGACATTTTGCCCAGATCCACTTCCCAAAGCTACATCATTTGTCAACTTTCCCACTCCTTAGACTTCTCAAGTCAACCAGAAACCTTTTCTTCTTTCTGCTTTGGGTTATCAATTATTGCATAATGTCGGCTAAAATATCTATTTGATTACGAGCCGGTGACTGAACTACAACAGCAGCAGAAGCTCTTAAAAGGCAAAATAAGAACTTTGACGCTAATTGAGAGGATCCATTTAAATTTTTCCTGAATGACAAGGTATTGGGTAGATTTTTACGAAATGAAGAAAACAAAGGACTCACAATATTAAAAACACAGTGCAGTGACAAGTAGTTCAGCTGAAAATATAATCTTCCTTGGGGATTTTCAGCAGGCTGCCACAGTGTAGCTCCGCTGATTTATTTCAAATGTACAATTCAAGTTTTTAGGCTGACAAGAATTAGCTTCTCGACAACGTACTGAGGAAAAGAGACGGTTCCCGTGTTATTAAAATGTGATTTCGGTGTGGTTTAAAGCACAAGTCCCCAACATGTCAATTATGTAAAAGGAGCATTCCAACATGACAATGGGGGTGGTTGGAAAGTACAAGGAGAAAAACCGAGCTGGATTCATGCGCCAAGATGGGACATGAAATTCTCAACCACAGACACTGAAATGCTCTTCTCAAGTCTTACATAAACCAGAGCTCTCTGAGAGTAATCACAGGCTTGCTGCGTCGATGACTAGAGGGGTGGTCTCAGCATGGGTGAAAGAACAGGCCTTGCAGAGCTCAGAGCGGTCAGTCCTTGTCCATGCCAAGTGATGCCAGGCTAGCTTGGCCACGTTGTTTGTGCCACACCAGGGAAGCTCTGGCTCCTAACAGGCAAATGCGTCCTTGGGTTTCCTAGGGGGAATTTTTATGTTTTTTTTTGTTTGTTTGTTTTGTGGTTTTTTGGGGGTTTTTTTGCCTGAAATAACTGTATATATGATTACTTTAAAATTTGTTTCCCAAGATCTTTAAACATATAACGTCTATACCACCTGTGGAAGTATCAGTTCAGGAACTGTGAATGGCTTGGGAATCAGCACATTAAAAGCAAAGTTCAGGTCACCAAATGAAATTATATGTTTCTGGTTTTGTTCTTCCTTCCTCCCTCTCATCCACTCACCCAACCACCTACCCCATCCATCCACTTCCATGAGCTCATTATAAGGTGGTATATGTAATAATTGCAAAGGATGATGGTAATGATAACAACGATGATATAGCTAAAATTTATTAGGTATCAGGTACCATATTTATAAACATCATGTTATTTAATCTTCTCAACCACCCACGATGGTATTACCATGATTTCCCACTATTACTGATGAAGAAACTTAAGATCAGAGGCATTAAGGAATTTGCTAACATCCTCAAGTAAGTAACATATGGAACAGAGATCCAGAGCTAAGACAAAGATGAAGTAGCCAAGGTTGCTGCCTCTGTGGGGCTCAGCCTAACGAAGAAAAATCAATATAGAAAAAAGAATCCCCAAAGTATTCAAGCATAATGATTGGATATGTTGTCAACAAAGTGACTTGTCAATTCAACCATGGAGAGTGGAGGGCAGAGGAGGGAATATGGAGGCTCTGTAGAGGATGTGACGAAGTCATCCAGTGAGCAGGTGGTGGACAGGCAAGAGGAGAGTAGCATGAGTCAGGAGCACAGGCCCAGAATCAGAAGGCAGAGCCTCTAAGCGTGTCTTTGAGCAGGGTGGAGAGACATGGGGCTGAGAGAACACAACCATAAATGAAGGTGGAAGGGCCAGACTTCAGAAGAGTTGCGGGGGGTGGGGGAGGGGGGTCACATCAGTAGATGCAGCCTTTGCAGTTCAGATGGCAAGACACCACCAAAAGTTTTTTCCACAGGACAGTGTCAGGGCTGGGTCTGTGTTTGAGAGTGATCAGTGGGGCAGTTCAGATGCATAAATAGCAAAAGGACCCTCTGGTCTTCTTCTGTCTCCTGATCGGCATCATTACGAAGACAAGTAGGAAGTTAAGAGGAAATGAACACTGACGTTTGGAGTAAATGTGCAAGGACAATTGCAAACGAGAATAAATAATTGCCATTTCTTCTTAAACTCACTCCACAGAGAGACACCTTCTACATATTCGGTAGAAAAGTCTGAGTTCTTTAACTGAGGGGAGGAGCCTCTCTTCCATTGGGTTTGTTTAACCTCCTTTCCACATATTTCAGCAAAACAATTTCCTCTTGGTGATAGAAAATTGGCTGGAAGGAGCATCTCCTTCAACCTTGAAGTGACCTTAATAATTGTCCCACTAGGCAGGGGTTGTCATCCATCCTATTAATGGGACAAATTGCCTTCGGAGGCAATGTGTCCTACATGATGCATTTCCCAAATGAGACAGATCTTTCTGATTCTGCAAACTACTGTCTAAGCTGAGCTTAGTGGCAATAAAAATTTTTGGACCAAGTTCTAGCCTTACTACTTACTTGCTAGCATGACCTTAGTCAAGGTCCTCAATCTCTTTAAGCCTCAATACCTTGATCTATGAAATGTGGCTGATCATTGCATTAGGCTGAACCATAAGACACTGCCATTCTTCTACCATTTTTGACCTATCCTCTGAGTCCTAGTGAGGATAAAATGAGATGACATATAAGTGCTTAACTGTGCTTGACACATAATAAATAGGTGATAAATATGAGCAATTACTCTCATCATCAGCATTATATGGTTCCAAACCCCAATTAGGACTTCAGTGTCTTCATTATTTAAAAAAAACTTAGTTGTCTTAGTTGACCTGCTTTTCATATGGTGGTATTTCCAAACCTCAGCACAGCACGCTGTTCTTCTCAAACTCTTATCTCTTTTCCCAGCCTCTAAATATCAAAGAATATTGCTGAGTATCTGCAGAAAGTTGAAATTAACCAAGCATACAAATGTTGGCTATTTACACCTACATATCTTGACCAGGCCTAACATAATCCATTTTCTAAGAAAAATGTCATGTATTTCTCATAATGACAAGGTGCTCTTAAATGAGTTATATTTCAAGAGATAATGAGTTCAAATCCAAGGATTAGCAAGCCACAAATCCCAGGCCGAATCTCAACTCCAACTTTTCCTGTTTTTGAAAATAAGGTTTTATTGGAACAGAGGAACACCCAATCATTTACAAGTTCTCAATGGCTACTTCTGAATTACAAAGGTCTCACTCAACAATCAAGATGCACTCAACACTAGTTGCTACAGAGACCATCTGGCTCATAAAGGCAAAAATATCTATATCTATATATTTATATCTATATATCTATATATCTTTATCTATATCTATATCTATATCTATATCTGTATCTATCTATATCCCTATATATGTACCCAATTCTTTATGGAAAAACTTTGCTGACTTGTACTCTAGTCCAGTGATTTAAATGGTCATTGTTGAACACCAGTAATAAAATTAATATTATTTGCTAGAGTTAAAAGACATACATGGGTTATATATACATTGGTGGGATGGCGAGTGTAGTAGGAGGAAGCAGCCACAGAGTAATTGTATCTGTCCTCCAAAGCTAGGTTTTTATTCTTCCTGGAAGGGAAGTTTTTTTTGTGTCTTCAATTAACATACATCACTTTGATGTCATGAAACACGATAGTGATGGCTGAACCGAGAATTCTGTTGGGAAATCAAAACTGTTTATTTTGCAAACATCATTGTGGTTAATTCGAACACAGTTTCATGTATTCTTTAGCTGTGATGACTTTTAATGATGGCAAAAGGTTCACTGAATTTTTTTCTGACAAATTTAATTGCAACGTGGCCCCTAATTAATGTAATAAATATTCTTCTCCACTAAGGATATGTTTTTGAAGATAGACATCATGGAAAGCTATCAAAAAATCCGCAAGCTTCATGACTATTCTAAGAGAGAAATAGGCATGGGAGAAGAGAGATGGCAAATGGTTTACTGCTAGTGTCTGGCCCAGTTCCTGGCACCATTGTAAGCATTGAATAAATAATGAAGTAAGGGGAAAAATGAAAAACTACACAGAAAAGGAGTGGAGCAGAAGTCAGATGAGATGAGGTACTTTGGTGACCAAAACACATATAGACTAATTATTTTCAGTGTATGCCACTAAACCTTCCCAATGTACCTGTATATTCAAAGCAGGATGCTCTTATGGCAACCTTAATCATCCGGGGGAAAAAAAAAAAAAGGCAAAAGCCAAGGGAAACAGATGTAGCAATAGCAAAGAAAATCAAGTCTAGCCATTTACTCTGAAAGGGAATTGCAAAGCATCACAATCAAATCAAGAGCTTTGTAAAGAGTCACAAAGAGCAGGGGGGGAAATACTCAGTAGAGTAAGAAGTACTCTGAGATCCTCACTGGAGCATCACCATAGTGACGATCATTTCTGCTTGGCTCTTGTGATGCTTCTAGCATGTGGGCAACATGAACCTCATTTTCACTCTGCACTTGGTTGCCAGGAATCTCAAAGCTCATTCTTAGGTCCAATGTTTAAGGATAGTGAAAGTCCTTATAAGATCCATACTTCCACTAGGACCACATCTTATTAGTCTACTTCATCCCCTTTCCCTACTTAAGTTTACATCTTATTCTTATTTTATCATACTGTATGTATTCTTAAAAACATCTTAGATCATTTTAGATCAAGATAAGAAAAACACATGTTAATAATAGTCATAGGCACAGTACACTGGTTATTCCATGCATGATGGCGCTCCTCTTCAAAACCATTTAAAAAAATGTATGTGATAATCTAGCTTTACACACATTTGGAAAGTGAGGCACAGAGATGCCAATAGTTTGCCCAAAGCCACAGTTAGTGAGGTAGCAGAGCTGGGATTTAAATCTAAGTTCAATTGGGCCACACCAGGGGCTGGCTCTATGGCCCTAGTGCAAATCCAGCTCATCTCCTCTAGTTCTAAATAAAATTTTATTGGAACATGGTCACGTTCATCTACTCAAATCCTGTCCATGGTTGCTTTCATGCTACAAAGGCAGAGCTGAGTAATTGCAACAAGGATCTTATGGCCTGGAAAGTCTAAAATATTTATTTTGTTGGTTTGCAGGTTTGTTGAATCCTGAATTACACCATACTACCCTGCGTTAGTATTTTTGTTTAATAAGAAATGAAGTATATTAAATGTTTCTGAAATTTTTAAAACGAATTATATTAAAAGATGCCTAAAGAATTAAATTTCAGGGCAGCCCAGGTGGCTCTGCGGTTTAGCACTGCCTTCAGCCCAGGCCCTGATCTTGGAGACCCAGGATCTAGTTCCATGTCGGGCTCCCTGCATGGAGCCTGCTTCTCCCTCTGCCTCTGGTGCTCTCTCTCTCTCTCTGTGTCTCTCATAAATAAATAAATAAATAAATAAATAAATAAATAAATAAATAAAATCTTTTTTAAAAAAGGAATTAAATTTCAGAGACAAGAAATTTACTTATGAAGGAAATGTTCTTCCCTGGTATTTCTAAATATATTAACTGTTTTACAATATAATCTTTTGATATGCTAACATGGAAAATATATGGGATGGGGAAAAATTAACTTGTACACTTCTTAAACTTTTCCCTAAAAAATTATAATTAAGATCTTGATTTAGAGAGTTCATTACAGCTAAAATATGCCTCTCCTTTTCTTTTTTCTTTTAGATTTCATACTGGGTAGAAAAGCAAAGCAATATGATCCTTTGCTAGGCAAACCAGAAATGGATTTCTCATGTAGAGCAAAGAGTAATGCAGATATGTTGGCTAAAACATTATTCTTAAAATTGAGCTGAGAAGAAAAAGAAAGATTAAGCTGTAATTTACACATCGGTCTTCAGGGTAATTTATCCCTCAAAATGTAGAATTTATTTATAATTTATGGCCCACCCACTTCCATAGAAGGATTTGCAAAAGTAAAATTTGGAATAAGGATCCAAGAATATTATATCTGGGATTAGTAGATTCAAGTTCTGAGAGTAATTTAGTAAAAAGTAAAAATAAATAGCTTTGTTAAAGACTATCCCCTTCAAATGTTTAAAAAATAAAGAAAGCATTCTTAGCATTTTTTTAAAAACATCACTATTCTATATTATTTTCTAAATGAAACAAAGTCTAATTTCCTTAAATTATACTGGAGACAGAAAGTTGAGAAGGCAAAGTAAAAATCCATCATCAAAAATGAAGTTCTAGAAACCATCAGAATTGTATATATTATTTTAATATGAACTATCGATTTCAATTAATTTCTAGAACAAATCAAAGCCCTCGGTCAACATTGTAAGAGCTGATTGGTACCTGGGATCCAAGCCAAGAGTTTCCCATAGTATGTTCCATTACCAATTTTCAGAACTCCAGGATTGGAATCCAGGTGTTCATTATTTCAGGACTATCTGGAATTCAAATTTTTTTAAAGATTTATTTATTTATTCATGATAGACATGGGGGGGGGGGCAGCAGAGACACAGGAGGAGGGAGAAACAGGCTCCATGGCGGAAGCCCGACATGGGACTCGATCCCGGGACTCTAGGATCGCATCCCGGGCCAAAGGCGGGCACTAAACCGCTGAGCCACCCAGGGATCCCCTGGAACTCAAATTTTTAATATCTTCTGAAAAAGAAAAAATATCTACAGAGCTTCTAGTTCTAATAGCTGTAAAACTGTTTCAGGCCCTGTTCAAAATATGCACTGTTCAGTAAACTAAACAGCTAGAAACTAGAAATGAAAATGTACAAAAGTGCCACAAACAACAGACTATTGGTGAAGAGCCTGTTGCATAAAATGCCAGTATTTGGTCTGAATGATTAGTAAAGATCCCAGCTCTCCATACTCTGATGGATGCCTCCGCCTGTCAGGCAGTGTAGAGCCTGGATGTTTTTCAGGATTGCAGTTTAAAGAAAATTTCCTTCAAAATTCAGTTTGGTTGGGACTTACCACAGGCTTTGGCTTGGAACTTTCCAGTAATGCCCAACATAATTCGACCTGAGACACACTGACCGACCGCTACCACCAACTCTGGGGAGAACTGTCTGGAAGCGGGCAAAGGATTCCTGGCCTGACCACCCAGAAGAGTGAGAGGAGAATAGCAGAATGAATGGATGCAAGTTGAGATGTGCAGAGGTACGGAGCAGTCAGGGAGTGCTGAGCCCCCGAAAACTGGCACGGGCAAGCAGCCACATGTGTCTTCTCCATAGCAGACTACGTTACCACCTATGCAGCAATCTTGCCCAAGAATTAAACGGGTATGGGACCAAGCCTCTAGAGTTAGCTACACTTCACAAGAAACTGAGGAGACAAAAGAACAAAAGAACATGTTCAACAACACCACAGGGATGCAGTTACTGAAGTATAGGATACAGAAAACTCTAGAAGGCAACCCTGTCACTTCAACAAGTTGCATTAATTACAAAAAAAAAATTTTTTTTGAGGGGAAACCTACAGATTAAAGTGTATTCATTGTGTTTGAACAAACAACTGATTTAGACAAAACTGGATGAGAGCATGGAAACATGTCTTGTTTTTAATGGCGTGAAGCTGCTAGATTTTGGAGCAACTTGTTGCTCAGATACATCCCAGTACAGGAATCTGTGCTGAAACGTGGGACCGAAGTGTGAGACACAGCAAGAAGAGTTGTTCTCGATTCAGACACACTCGGGTTCAAACTACAGATCCACCGCTGGCTAAAATTGGAAAAGCGATTTAGCCTCTCTGCGAAAGGCTGGAGCTTTTCAATTTGTAAACTAGAGATAAAAATGACTAATGCCTAGGGTTGCTGTAAGAAATTCAAGAGAGAATACCCGTATAAGTACTGAGCACCTTGCCTTGCACAGAATAAACAGCAAGCTGGCTGGCAGCTATTATTTTTTATAATCATTATTAGCAGCAGTGCTCATTCTAAAATAGCCTCCCACCCACCACCTCCTCCCCTGCCCAGAAAAAAGAAGATATCCCAGAATAGGCTAAACGCCCATGTCCTCCTGGTGGAAGGCAGATGGAGGGTGGGTCTGCATCACGACTGGCTGCCCCTTCAGCAGGGTTTGCACTTAGCATCTGTTTCTACCGTTCTCTGTGTTGGGCTACACAATCCGCCACCTCTCCTGGCACAAGGGAAGTGTGCATGAGCTGGAGCACGGACGTCGGGAATACACACAGGAGTGAGGAGCCTGACAGGACTTCTGATGTACTCACAGGCTTCAAAATGGAATAGTAAATGGGAGTGTCCACATGGAATTTCAATGTGAGGGGTTTTTCCTCTCCTCAGTCCAACAGCACAAAAGGAGCCTGGTTCTGAACTGGCAGGCTTTCTTTCATTTGTCATTATGTTTTACACACAAGGAAATTTTCATGTCTGAAGATGGGAGGTGATGAGAAGCAGGAGGCTACACGTGGTTTTTGGCAGCCCAGCCACCTGCACTTAAATTCACTTCTGACAGTGCTCAGAATCTAAAGACCTGTAAGTACTAAACTGTCATCTGCCTATCCAGGAGAGATTTCACTTTGGCAGTATTTCAAAAGTAAAATCGCTCACTTTTTTATGCATATTTTCGCCACCACAATATTTCTCTAAGCCGTGTAAAAGGCTGGATCTCGAGAGACATATAAAAAGAGGTTTGTGGTACAGGGTTTTTTGCTAAAAGGGAAATCGCCTTTGTTTCTAAACCTAGAAGTACAAAAATTCAGTCATTTGCTAAAATCTAGGATTAGGGCAAAACGGGTGATAGCTTTCTCCAAGAGTTTGAGGTTGATGATTACAAAAGGCAGTTGAATTTGATGATTTCTGAACTACTTTCCCTAACGGTCCTGTTACGACTTGGAAGACAGTCCTATTATGTAACAGTTGGCTCTCCTTGGCCATACTGCTGCTTCCAGTGCAGCCTGACAAAGGAGCTGGGGGAAGCATAGAGAGAGGCAGCACTGTGTCAGGGAGAGCGTGATAGTCAGAAGTGGATGCAAGTCCCACAGCGGCTCCCAGTCTGCCAAGTGACCCTGCAAGGGTCACTCACTGTCTCCGATCTCAGTTCCCACTGCATTTCAAGTGAAAGATGGGGCCTTGTGGTGGATGAGCAGGAGGCCTGAAGGGACTATAGCAGAGGCTCTGGGCTACCCACTCCCCAGCCCACTTCCCGGCTGGGAGCCCTCAGATAACCACCTTTTCCCTTCCAGTCTTGCTCTCCTCATCTGTATAACCGAATAAGAAATAGCAGTAAATCAGAAAATGCACACAAAAGGTTCTCAGTGCATGGCGCATAATAAGCACTGGATAAATGAACTGCTACTGCTCATTGCTGCTATTACTATTATTATTACTATTTTTCCAAATAACCACAAAACAGTAGGTTGAGGAGTCAGCTCTGAGCAATAAAACTGCTTGCTGGCCTCTGAGATTATGGCTTCATGTCCAAGGGGAAGTAGGCTTCCAGTGGCCACTACTCTTCCCAGAGCCCAGAAGAGGGGCTGGGGCTTTGGAGGCACTCCCTGAATGTGTGTTAAGTTAATGAGCAAGTGGATAAATGAGCGATGAAGTTATATACAAGCAAATGTCTTCCAAGCTATTGCTGTACTCTGATCTGACCTTGCCTGGGAGCTCTGGAAAGGGCTGGCAGCCACCAGCTGGCAAACACTGTGGAGAACACACACAGCAGGCTCATCCAGGTCTGTAGGCTCACCCGGGACATGACCCACTTGTTCTGTGAGTACGGGGCCTGCATTTACAGGGAGGGTGCAACTGCACTCAAGACTCTGACTCTAGATTTCAAACTCAAGGACTCAGCTCACTTGCTTGCTCCAGAAAAGGCTTTAGAGAGCAGACTTGTTGACAGTGTTCAAGAGCAGAGTGAGAAACTGAGGCAGATTCAAGAGAGACTGGACACTGGTCAGCACTGCGGGCACAGATCTACATAGTACCTTCTGAATATCTGGTTTAAATACCTCCCCATATATCCGTCATCTGCTTGGAGAACTATAAAACCAATGCTCCCAACACAGCCTAACCCGAAGACAACTCGTCATTTATCAGCATTCTCCCAAATTCAGTCATTCTGATGCCACTTCTGGAACTATCTTATCCTTGGCACCACCTGTACTGTTATTAACTTAATCCTCATGTTTAAATCAATTCACTGAAAAAAAAATTAAATGCAGTTATTTTTTTAAATGAAATTTAAACTACTACGTTAAATGAGAAACCAGTATTGCTTGCCCTCAATATGAGGGAACCATAAAAATAAACACTTGGAAACAAAATATTGTAATTAAAATGGAGCTAGCCACCACTGCTTGCTCCAGCTCCAGGTCTGAGGTCTGCTCTCTCTCTGTTAGGAAAGGAGGTTGGCATGTGATGGCATAAACACTTGCCAGGCCCTAGCTAAGGCTTCCTCCTTCGGGCATTCTGAAAAACAAAAAAGAAGGAAAGAAAAGAGTAACCTTCTCACAATATGAGTCCATGTTTTGGAACCACATTCATACACCGCATAAAATGGTTGCAGACGTAGAAACAGTAGAACCTTCTCCTGTCTGATTCTCGGCCTCCTTGAAGGACTGGATTAGTAAGGCTACTTGTTCTGGATGCAATTAAAATGCTTTTCCTCGATTCTAAGATGCACGGCAAACACATCGGTGATCAGGACACATCCTACAATCAGCTGGCTTTTATTAGCTATTTTTATTAGTGTTTGAATAGTGTCTTTCCTTTTTTATTGGGGGAGCTGTTATTAGATTGATGACACATCTCATAATGAGGGTGACTCAAGAAGTCAAAAAAATACGGTACACCTTAACAGGGCCAATATAAATGAGCCTGCTG
Source organism: Canis aureus (assembly GCF_053574225.1). Taxonomy (NCBI): domain Eukaryota; kingdom Metazoa; phylum Chordata; class Mammalia; order Carnivora; family Canidae; genus Canis; species Canis aureus. The sequence goes on along the minus strand of NC_135613.1, from coordinate 15,990,057 downwards.
TTTGGACGCCAGGACAACACAACAGCCTTGCATTGGTGTTTTCCCAATTGTGTTCATCTGATAAAGACATTACAATAGCAAGATATTATGATCTATAACCCTCCACTGGAACACTCACACATTCTTGGCCTTGAACGCTTGAGCAAAATGCTGCACGCTACGGAGCAGAGCGAGGTCCAGGGTCATTGCTTCTACCTTGGCTTTGTGCTGGAATGAGAGAAAATAAAAAGAAATGATAAATAACAGCAAGTTTAGTTCATGGTATCAAGTTACAGTAAATGTGTTATGGAACATGTCGGAATTCCCCTGTTTAATATTAGACGCCCAGAGAGAATATAAATCATTGGAATGAATGGAAGAACAGGGCTTTTACTGCCAAGTTTGGGAGGATGTGAGGCTGGGAATCTGCTAAAACCACAGGCTGGGGGTTGTGCTGTTTCACTCAGTGCACAGAGGATCCAAAGGGTCTTCAGGCTGAAGCATCTCCTCTCAATCTGTGTCCTAAAATAAAAACTCTAAAAATAAGGGAATGCCAGGACAAAGCCTGGCTCGTGTAAAAATTCAGTAGATGATATTTTAATCTCAAAAGCTGCCATGCAGGTTCTGAAATGATTCCATTGAGCCTGCATCAAAAATTAAAGATGATTCATTTAGAGAAAGTACAAAGCAGGCAAAACTCATTTATTCCAATGGACCCCGAGTGACCTAGATCCCACAAAGGAGCTCTGGTTTCACAACCCAGAAAACCCTCCAGATAGGTGGGGTACATGTAGATGATGACAATAACTACAGTCTGTTCCAGGCTGACCGTGGCCTGGGTACTTCCATGCACCAGCTCGTTTCCTCCCCATAACAACTGAATGGGTTATACTTCCCCTATTTTACATGTGGCCTCATTAAAGATCACAGAACTAAGAAGTGTCAAGGGTGAGGATTCAGTATGCCTGACACAAAAGCCCACATTCCCTTCTTGACAGAACCTGGAAGGCCAAGGGCATCAGGATTTGAAGCAATCATGTTCCACTGGAGAGTATCCTAGCATAATTCTGGAAAGATCAGGGTTACCGTCCAACTTGTTCTGTGTTTATGGGGCACCCCCAGTTTTTAAGTCTGGCTGGGCTGCAGGGTATGTAATTAAATACGATCACTTCTTAGACCCATTTCCTCCAAAGGACGGACAGCCAAGAATGCCAGGGCCACTGCCTGTTCAGGTGAGGAAAGTCCCAGCGAGCAAACGGCAAGGCTGGGAATTCTCATCTAGACTGTGATGTTACAGTGAGAATGCAGAGATGAACGTGGTACCTCTAATGCTATGAAGGAGATGCAAACAGCACTGCCATGCACATGCTCCATTCAACTGTCTTACTTGGGGGAGGGGTCCCACAAACTATGCTGAGATGCTTAGTCTTAGCATCCTGGGCTGTAACCCAAGTCCCAAGCCGTGAACAATAAGCATTAGCCAGAGGCAGCAGGGAGGCCAACTGACCTTGGCCATTGCACATTCTGAGCCTCATTTGTAAAAGGCGAATATTATCTCCTCACAGACTTGTGAGAATGGGTGTAAAGTACCTAACATCCAGCCTGGAAGAGAGAACTTCACTAGAAGGAGATAAGATGTCTACTGTGCCCAATTCTTTCTGGTCTGCAGCGAACTGTATTTGGGTGGGCTACAGCGCAGCATAATGGATGGAATGATGTTAATGAAGAGTGCATCAGACCAGCTTGCTGTTAGATCCTGAAGGATCCAGGGTATGTCTCCTAAAGAGCTCAGTTTTAGGGAAAGTGATGTAAGGTGACTAAATGACTGCCCCAAGCCCCAATAGCATATGGATGTTGTGAAGGCAGGGTGGCCAGTGTAGATTGAAGGTCCTTGAGTAACAGTGGCAGGGGCACAAATGTGCCAATTTTGGAAGGAGGAGGAGAAGCATTTAACCTGAGCCAGGAATGTGCTAACACATGGGTTTTGTTATGAGTTTCCTAAGACCAGAGAAGAACAAAGGTGGAGGATCCAGAATGACTTGAGGTCATACCCCTTGTCTTATAGAGAAAGACACCACTGATGGCAAAAACGAATGCCCTTGAGTGAGATTGTACTGTGTAGAGAGCTTGGGCCTCCAGACCAGGAGATAAATGCCACTCACCTCCTGTCTGCATGGCTGATTAACTGTCCCATGACTAAAATCTCTTCAGAGTACCGAGCCTGTCAATGGCTAACTTGTATTCCTCACAGATTCTTATGCCTCATAAATGCTTCACTACCCAGTTTGACATTAAGAGTTAGCAAATAAAGTGGCTTTTTACCCTCATCCTACCTGCTCTGGCCTCAGCCTTACTTCACTTAGGGCATGATGCTCACTGCTGCACACAGACTCTTACAGAACTTTGAGTGTATCACAAGAGGAAACCCAAATACTCATTGTATTGGGGAAAATGGTGAAGACATCATTCCTCTCAGCCAAACCCCTTAGGGACTCCCTAAGGGATATGCAGCCTATGTATCATAAAAATGCATATACATATTTCCCTCATGAAATGGTAAGAACATTCCTAGATGGTGACCCCAAAGCAATCTCCCAAAGAAAACGATGGCTCAGCCAAGTGGGCCACTATAACCTTCTGTATGCATAACTTACACTGGTCCTTCCCCTTCACTTTAAAATAAGGTACAGAGCTGCCACTACCAATGAGAACAAAATCAGAACATACACATCTAGAGGGAACAAGGGGTCACAAGCCACCAAGTAGTTCAACAGACTAATCCACAGGCTGTGGGTTACTAGGCTCCTGGGGACAGTGATTCAAGTCTACACACTATTACTCAGGTAATTCTCTTGCCCCCGGCATCAGGTTTCCTGTTTCTGCTACTGACCCTGAGAAATGCAGAGAAATTGAGTGCAATCTGGTAAGTTCAGGGAAGGAAAAAAAACAAACACCACTTTTAGAATCAGGGAGGGTGGATGTGTTTGTGTGCGTTTTGGGGGCCAGGAGGAAGGGTTGCTTTTCTGATTGTCTAACAAACCTGACAGCATTATAGAACTATTTATCGCAAGATGTGCCCTAAACGAGGATGCAGTGGCTGAGGCACTGCAAACAGAACCCATTTCTGAGGGATAAACTGCTGAGGGCTAGGTTGAGGCAAGAGGCTCTATCTGCCAGTGTGATCTTTCCTGCCACATCTGGCCAGGAACCTGGAACTGACCACAATGCACTTCCCTGGTTTTAACTCACCAACTTTCTGTTGTTGTTAACTTCAATTTGGAACTAATTATGGACTCACAAGAAGTGGCAAAAATAGCACCAAGAGTGCCCATACACCTGCCTCCCAGCACCACCAATGGTGACATCTTATCCATGTCTATAGGACATTATCAGAACCAGAAAATCAACAGTGGTGCAAACACAGCTCATTAAACCACAGACTTACCTGAGCTTCACCATTTTGGGGATACACTCATTTTCTTTTATTTGGAATATATTTGTGTATAATTCTATGACATTTTATTCTATTCATTTTATTCAAGATACATATAACAATCACCACATGCAAGATACAGACTGTTCCACCACCACTAAAGAACTGGTGGGTTTTTTTAAATTAAGATATGTTAAATTTGTATTTGCCATCTACAACATGAGAAGTCCAGGCCTTGTTTGGGCAGGGTCTGCTCTTTGGATTGGCAAAACAAGCACATTTACAAAGTCCCAAACCCCTTTGTAGCTTACAATGGGCAATAAGATACCATCCAAATTCATTAGTATGACTCACTCAACTGCCTCCATACCAATCAGGAGGAGGCACTTCAGTATCCTTACTGAACAGCTCCCAAAGCTCAATGTCTTAAAACAATCAAGGATTACTACTTGCTCACACTTCATGCCCATCTCAGGTCAGTTAGACCGTGTTCGCCGTGGCTAGCCAGGGTCCCAGGCAGATGGGGCCTCCACCTTCTGTAATATCACTAGCCTTTAATGTGAAGACGAGAATGTTGACACACTGCACATAAGTGGATCTCAAGGCCCCACCCTGCAGTACAGATGTTGCTTCTGATCACATTTTGTTGGCAGAGCAAGTCATGTGGTTATGCTTAGCTTAGGAAGGTACAACCCTCCATGTACTCAAAAATACAAATGGAAATACATATATATATATATATATATGTATATATATATATATATATATATATGTATATATATGAATGGTAATGACTAACACTCAGTCCATGACTTTGCCCTTTCCAGAGTTATTTCAGGCTACTTCCTATTTTACACGTTCATTAATTACAGAAAAATTCAGAAAAGACAGATGAATAAGGACAAACAAAAGGCATCTACAATTCCACTAACTCCAAAATAAACTGTTAACCTTCCATATGTCCCTCCCTTCTCCTTTGCCATCTAGATAGACAGATCTATCTACCCATCCATCCATCCATCCATCCACCTACCCACCTTTGTTTAACAGGAAGAACTTCATACCAAGAGCTTTGAATCTTAAAATGCTATAAAATGCCTCTCTCAACCCTTCCCCAAATCCTCACTCTTCTCTCTAATCACACCAGTATACAATCTTCTCATCTCAGGCAGAATAAGAATGTAAATTTATTTTAAATTATGTATACAGATGCTGGTACCCATCATTTTAAGACAGAACTGCACAGGTGGCATCCCACACATGAAGCATCAGGCAACTTCTAAGTAGCTGAGAAGCCCACCTGCTCCCGACACCCCGGGCTCAGCCAGAAAAGCATAGTAATTAAGCAACCCACATGCTCTTCCTCCATTTCCCTGGGATCCGGGGACACTTGCTGGTGACACAATTCACGGACACCCTCAATAGGCCAAGTCTTCTTGGACTTTATTAAGTTCCAAAATCTGCCTGAGTGATTCAAGAGTCTGTAAATGCCAAACCAAAAGGACTGCTCATTATATGAGTTGTTGTCATTAAATGAGTGATCTCTCATATCATTTTATGACTACAAACTAGCCAAGTGTGACTCAGATGTGATACCGCCTGAAACCAAAAGAACCATATGGGGATCATGCGGTATTTAAACGAAGAAGTGGGGAAATGTTGTCATCCACAGCAGAGACAGCAGAGCCAGGCTGACCTGGAAGCCACAGCCCCGTGTGGTCACAGCCTTGGCAGCATTGACTTTAGGGCAGCTATATGGATGCTCTCGGCCTCAGCTGCCTCAATGGAAAATGGGCATTGGCCTTGTATGGTTGGGGTAAAGATGAGATATCCTGTATATAAGCCCTGGGGCACTTAAAGAATGACTATTATAATCATTACTCGGAAAGCCACTGCTAAAACATGATACTCCTTATTTTTCAATAATAAAGCATATTAGTAATTGTGGTCTCCCTTCATTATTTCATAAAATTAACATAAGTAACTCAGAGAAAGTATGAATAGCAATTCAGCAAAGGAGGTGATATCTGACTCCAAAGCAGGAAGAAGGGGGCTTGCTGAATCCCCCCGAGGCCATGTAATCCAGTTTCCAAATTCAATGAGTGGTTTGAACCTAAAAGATATTGGTAAAGGCCATAGACTCAAGCTGTATTGTCTGGGTCAGCACTGACCAGATGGGCAAGTTACATCTCTCATTTGTACATTCCGCTTTTCCTTCTATAAAACAGAAATCCTGGTAGCACCTGCCTTACCAGGAAGTGAGGTGATCTGTGTAAAGCACTTGGAATAGTGCCTGACTACTTGACAAGTATTCTGTAACTGTTAGCAATGAATATCCTTATTGTGATTATTTTTGTTGTCATTCATACCTTGTTAGCACCATCACCACCACCATCACCATCATCACCACCATCACCACCACCACCACCACCACCACCACCACCATCAGCATCATCACCATTACCACCACCACCATCATCATCATTATCATCACCATCATCACCACCATCATCATCATCATCATCATCATCATCATCATCGGCGGCAGCATGGAATCACTTCACTCGTCACTGCAAGGGCTGAATGGGACATAACCGGCCAACAGGAATGATCATAGAAGGTTGGCCATGAGTCCTTGCCGCATAGTACCTTTTATTCCTACCAATCCCCAACCCAATGGGGGCAGCTGTCACCCACCATTTTATAGATGTAGAAACTGAAGTTCTGAAAGCTCTTACACAACTTCACCCAGATAACAGTGGCAGAGCCAACGTTCACCCTAAGCCATGATTTTATCACTCTTCCATGCTCCAAAATGCCTACAAAAACTTCCTGTTCTCTCCCCCTCAACTCTTTTGCCCCCCAGAGGCCCTCACATCAAGGCCAACCCCAGGAAACCCACTAGGTCTATCAGTGCCTTATAAAGAAGCAGCATACTGTCCTGCTGTTGGTCAACCATAAGAGAGACAATATTTACAAGTGTGAATTCATTCACTAATTCTGCCTCTAAAGGTAAATATATATATATATTCCATAGCTTCTATTTCCTTTACTTATTTTCTTCTTCCCCATATCATTGCATCACTCATAATCTGCTTATCATCAGTGGAAGAACAAAAAAGATAACATCTCATGGCAATAGGCCTTTAGAAGACTGTATTTTTGTAACTAATTCAAGTGGCCAACCATACTTCAAAAACAAACTTTCACTTGAAAATCATCATTAATTATACACTGCCTGTGAATTAGCTGGGAGTGTATCGATGTGTTCGCCACACAATCTGATTTCTCCCTGTAACGAACCCAAAGCATTTGGTGTGGGAACCAAGAGCTGTTGGGCGTTATGTGTCATGCTCAATTAATCAAGTAAGTATACTTCAAATCTAGTATGTGACCCTTGCTTCCTCCACTCACCTTGACCACACTCACACTTTTGACCCAATCCTAGAGCAGGAGCTCTAGTGAGAAGAGCTCTTCATTTTGTGTTGAAAGCATCATCTCTGAGTTGGTCAAAAAGAAGAGTACACAATACAGTTGGAGGTTGGGAAGATGGAAAAACCCAGATACACTGAGCAAGTGCAGGGAGCCCAGCCTCCAGCATGCCCAGAGGAAATTCTCCTTCAGCAGTAGGGGCTCATCCCATGCAATGGCAGATACAAGATTTACTGTTTAAGGGCAATGAGCTATTGTATATCCTAACTTGAAGGTGCCAATCTAGGAGGATTTGATGGGTGTGCACCTACACCTCTCTAACACTGATAGAAGAATTCATTTCTGTGCTTCTCTAAAAAAAGTTCTCATTTACATACATTTATTAATTATAAAAGCTGAAAAAAATAAGGAGCACCTATGATATGCCTGGCATTTATTTTTCACTTAAGAGTAATGTGAAAAATCTTTTGAAGTGTAATCATTTCCCCCATTTTATAGACTAGAAAACAGAGGCTGATAAAAGTTTAAAGTAGCATGGCTAGTGAGACACAGACCCAGGTTTCCAACTGAGATGTGGCCAGCTCCCGAACTCTTATCTTTGCTGGATAGCACACTACGCTGTACCCCTGTCGTCATATTCTTCAACATATATAACACCAAGAAGCTATAAAGAAATTAACATCATCTATATATTCTTATTTGTGTCTATTTTATATCATATTTATTTTATACGCTTAGAATTTACAAGAGAAGCCTATTGCTGAAGGAGAAAATGTAACTAAGGCAATAATCTACATTCAGAGCTTATTGCTAATGGCATCCTGCAAATTCTAATCCAATGGGCCTTAATTGCATTATGCTGATGTCTCTCACCCTTCCACTTTACATACTCTCAGTCCTGATTTTATGTTCTGAAACCTTAAATAGGACTTGTCACATTTACAACAGCAACAGACACTGGCGCTGAGCATAATATTGACATGACATTATTCACTGAACTACAATGCAGACCTAACTAAACTGGTTTAATAATTCATCAATATCCTATGTGGGACTTCAGAGCACTAATTTCTCCAGTATAATTTAAGTGATGTTAGTGGTGGCAACAAATGGCAATCTCCTCACTGAGGAGCGCAAAAGTGGATGGATTCTCATATCTACTTTCGGCTCTGGTACCTTTCCATCAAACAACCCACACCAGATCATGAGTAAATTGACAGGGAATTTGCCCAATCTTGGCCGAGCCTAAACATCAAAAGTATGCACTGGTAAATGCTCTTCCTGATAGGGCATCCCAGAGAAAAAGAGAGTCTCAGAGTCTCTCTTCTGGCTCTAAACATTTCATTGGTCTGCATACCACTATGCATTTAACAAGAAAAATACTCTTAGAGAAGGTTCTATGTCTCCAAGTAGGGAACAAAACCAAAACAAATCCTAAGCAAAGCCCAAGAGTTTTTGTAAAGTCTTGAGGGATACGGACTGAATTTGTCATTTCTAACCTTTAGATCAACCCTCAGCATCAACTCCTACTCCAGGGTCCCCATGAGCACGGCCTAACCCTTCCCTCCCCTCCCTTGCAAAATACACAAACAGCCCTAATAACAAAATCATGACAACTCTTTCTTCATTATATACAGGTCAAAATTTTTGCCTTGTGTTGCTGGAACTCAATTTATAAAATAACTGTATCAATATCTATAGGTAATTGTGAGGCTGATTCAAGGAGAAATTGCACTGGGTAACAGCTTATTTAATCTGGTGTATGAGTTACATGCCACGTAAAGCAAAACTATTAAAAATGCTTAGACAGTAATTGGCAATATTTTGCACTCTGGATAAAAAATGCTTATCTTGCCAGAAACTAACAAGAGAGTGAAAATATTCGAAAACCTTCCAATTTCCCTCTATGCAATGCATTCACTTTGCAGCTTAAAAACAGTTTAAGGAAGGACAGCGGATGGCACAGGAGTTTGGCAGTCAACATGATTGTGCATTTATGCCTTGCTATTGAAGAAAGAGCCTTTTTTCATAGTGAATTTTTCATTCTAATGTAAGTGATGATTTACGTTAACTATAGGTAAAGCATGGTTACATTTTCCTGAAGGATTGCAGGCAAGTAAAGAGTACTACAATAAGTTGAAGCATAAAAGCTTTCTCTGTCATAATATTTATTATAATGGCATATAAAATAGCTGAAATAAATAATAGATGACTAAAGGTAAATTCATATGATAAAGAATCCTTCAGCAGACACCATTACTTTTGACTGCTCTAGTTTTATACACAGTTGAAGACTCTTAATAAACAGGCCCTATATCTTATGTAAGTACTGGAAACATCAAAGATGTGCTTAAAAGGCAACATACTGGACATGAGCTAATTTACTGTATAATTATATTCTTAACAGGAACAGTATATATATTTTGAATGTTTAATAGCTGTGTTCTTCATGAAACTTGTTAAGCATCGGAACCCCCTCTTTTGGGGAAGTCACAGATAGAAGTATCAGTGCACTCCCCCCTCATTTCACAAAGAGGTGCAGAGTAGAAAACACAGAGATCTGGCGCCCATTGATTACCTGGTGGCAAGCCAAGAATGCTTAGTTGAATATAAAGAGAAAAGTAAGATTTCTCTGCTATGGTTTAGAGGATTCTGAATTCCTCACAAAGGACTCATGAAGTTTGGAGAACCTCAGATGGAGAGAAGTGATTGTAAATAGAATCTTTCGTATGGAGAATACCACACATGGATTGGACAGCATCTCTCTCAAGGGTTCTCAAGCAGAAGCACTCTACTTCTGAAGGGACATCTGGCAAAGTCTGCAGAAGTTCTGGTTGCCACAGCTTGTTGGAGGGGTGTACCGGCATCTAACAGTAGAGGTTAGCAATCCTACTAGACATCCTACAACAAATAGGTAGTACCCTGACAACCGGCCCCAGATGTCAACAGTGCCAACTTGTACGTGTGAGTTTGGTGAGAGGATCTCTGACCCACGCTAAGTAGTCAGTCTTCAGCTACTTAAATGTATCATGGGTTGTAAAAATCAAACTGGCTCCCTGATGAAAGTACAAATAATGCACAAGTGATTTTATGAAGTGAAAACAATTCCTAAATCCCACTACCCAAAGATAATGAGAATGACAGCGTGACACAAATCCTTCCCGAATATAATTTCTACACATACAAAAACATGGCGCAACAATGTTTTCCTACAAACACAGTATTGTAGCTTACATGTTATTTTATAGTATTGTTTTTCCCAACTAATACATAATCTGATGTATCTTAATAGAACTCTACTCCCACTTATTCCAACCAGTATGTTTAGGTCATTGAAGGGGCTGCTCAATCATTTATTAAAAACTGATCCCCTTAGGAGAACACAGCCCTCCACAACCTTCACTAGCTTTGGGAACTTACTGCTTAAATTCCCAGTGTCTAACCTTCCCTGTCTATAAGAAAAGAAATCATAGAAGACTGTCCTCCTCAGGGTTGCTGTGAGGATTCAGGGAGATAGGAGCCATGAAAAGCACATTATATTATACGGATGCTCTGGGAGTGTTAACCATTGCTTTTATTGTAATTAATATTATTTTATATTCTTTCCAGTTTCTTGTTACTGAAAGCAATGATGCAATACCTGTACTTCACAATATCTGAAGAGTTTCTATAGGAGAAAATTCCTGGAAGTAGAATTGCTAGATCAAGAGATATCCACATCTTAAATCTTGATTGATTTTGCTGGGTGTCCTCCAAAAAGGTTCTAACAATTGCCATTCCCAAGAATGCTGAGGGAGACCATGAAAGAAAACCCAAACAACCAATAATTCACATTGACATTTATAGTAAATTAAAATGCAAAGTTTTATAATTCGGTCTCAAATACCTGATACCCAGCAAGTGTCACAGAGCAGGTTTTTGAGACAGGATTTAATTGAGGAAACGAATGAAAAACGTACCACCAAACTTAGGACAAATTCAGAAGGAGAGATAAAACTAGGCTAATGATATTAGCAGCAATGGCTTTCCATAAGCCATTTGGGAAGCCGGGCATTTCTCCTGCTGCTTCATGCTGGCAGGCTTGGCCATAATGCTGGATGATGGAGATGAACTTGATATGCAAAGCATGCGGTAAACACGGAACAGCATTATCAAAGCTGAGAAGTGACCATGGTGGTTATTTTTAGTTTATGGATGAATCCAAAGGGAGAAACCTTTCAAAAGTTCTACAAAAACAAGGCAAAGTATTCAACAAATAATATGGAAAAGATAACACACACATACACACACACCTCAGAGAAAAATGAGGCGGCATGTGTCTAAGCAGCCTCTTCTAGGTTCCAACCAAAACACCCATAAAGGCAGAAACAGATGAGGACACACACAAAAGAAAGGTCACAGTCAAGTGATCCCCAAATGCTGGGCATCTTTTACATGAGCTGCAAAACCAAATAAATTATGTTTAAAAAGGGGTTGGAGACAGAACTGAAACAACAATAACAAGGAAGGTATTTTTTATAGAAGGGAGATTTCACTGAGTCATTAAATCATGTATGGTTTAGTTAACATGAGAGATATAAATAACTTTACACTTTGTAAGAGAAAATTTAGGTATGTATATAGAAATTGCCAGAGTGACTCTGAGAGAGAGCAAGACAGAAGAGGAAACAGAGAATGAAGGAGAGAGTGAAGGAAGGAAGGGGAGAAGGACAGAAGGAAGAGCTTTTAGCTTCTAAACGAGCAGCAGGCGAGGGATATATGGGATACATGAGATATAAAGAAACTGGATCAATCCAAAAAAGTATCCAAAAAGAAAAAAAAAGTATCCCAAAATAATTAAATTTAATAATAAAGGAAAACACTTGGTAGAGAGGAAACACGAAATAAAATTCAGAAATGAGTATTAATATAACCATACTCATGAGAAATATAAATGTACTTAAATTCACATATTAAAAGGCAGAAGCCAAAAGACTAGATTCTAAAAATCACCTCCAGGTTGTATATATGGAAAGAGAGACTAGAATCCCTCAAAATAGTTCTCCCCTTTCTACAGTGTGGGGTTTGCAGAGAAAGGAGTAGAGCCAGAAAGTACATTTCCCAGTGCACATGGAGGTGGGTGGAGCATCCAGGCTTCTACCAAAGGCCTGTAAATAGGATGTGTAACTCCAGGGCTGTTCCTCTTATGAATTAGGCGGCGAGTATTTTCATTCTCCTTCCTTATGATGAATGTAGATTATACTATTTTCCTAGGGCCAGAGGGGCCCCAGGTGAAGAAAGCTGGAATATTTATTCACCAAATGAACAACAGCCACCTGTTGATCAGGGACATCCATGTGGATCTGTGTCATACACTGGAAATCACTTGGTAAAACTGTTTTCTGTCTACCCCTTGAAAGGCCAATCAAGTACCTGCCAAGCCAGAAGCTCAAGAGAAAAGCCAAAGGTCAGTGTGTAGGGGCTTCTTCATGCTGCTTCAATGGAGACATTACAAGAAAGACGTGTGCTAAGGGAAGAAGAATCCTCCAGCTGACAGCAATGAAATCAGGCACATCAGAGAGTTGAAAAAAAAAATTGATCCTAAAGCCCAAATAGCGTAAAATAAGCCTGAAAAAGTCTTTGAGAGACAATAGCCATTATGACTTCTGAATTAATTTAAAAAAATTCAGCCCAGTAGGGTATATCAGGTTAGTGATAACTGCTTTTCCACTGAAGCCGGTTACTCTGGATAGTTTCATGCTCTTGAGAGAGAGAGAGAGAGAGAGAGAGAGAGAGAGAGAGAGAGGTGGGCCAGTGAGGGCTTGTCGGACAGCTGAACCAGGACAGCTTCAGGAAATAAAGTCCAAGCAGAAGCCAAGGGAAGGGAAGCCCATGAAGAGTGTCAGAGTGAGGCCAACACCTGCATACAGAGCCAAAGCAGTGGATGGATGTCCTGTCCCCTCAGTGCACAAAGCATGCAGGTTTGGGCATCGGCACATGGCCACAGTCACATCTGACTTGCTCTGTGGTCTCCTCTCTCATAGCCAAATGGGACGAATGAATCACATTGGCCAATTCTGTTAAAAGCCAGCTAAGTTACAGACTGCATGTTTTCAAAAGAGCATCTCAGACAGCATTAGAGTGGGGAGGGGGAGGGAGGGGGACACCACCTTATAAATGTCCATTAGAAGCCACTTTGGAATGGCGTGCATGCTAAAGCAGCCTGGCCATACCACACGCTCTCCCTGCCTCTTCAATATTTATAAGCGGCATCTTCCCCTTTCCCTTTGGCTTGACGATACACATGTTCCCTACAGGCAGGGCTTCCGCCGCTGCAGCGTGATGGGATGACCCAGAGTTTCACCTCTGTAAAGGGAGGCCCTGGTCCATTTACTCTTTTTTTCCTAAATGCAAGCACTGGCTTTATGAAGCTGTACTCCTTTCTGGGATGCCGGGCCTGCCTTGCAACCCTCAGGAGGACCTGGGGGTTTTATGGCTGAGGGTCATACTTTCCAGTTAAGCCAAGTGTCAACTGTCATCACATGTGTCAAACCTTAAGACATCTTTCCCCTGCATAAATGTACAAAATCTGTTCCATGAGGCAAACATTCACTGTGAACTAAACGCTTTTGAGGACCAACTCTCTGGCAGATACCATACAGGGAAGAGACGATAATAGATTTTCCCACATTTTACCCCGTGGAACCCTTTTTTTTTTTTTTTTTTTTTTTTTACTTTCTTAATAACATTTTATTTTCTTTTTTTTTTATTTAGAATTTTTTTAATTTATTTTTTATTGGTGTTCAATTTACTAACATACAGAATAACCCCCCAAGGTCGACCTATTTTATAAATAAAAGAAAGGCTATGAAATCATGAAAAATCTGATCAAAAATCATTTAATTAGTAGCTGGCAGAACTGGGATTTCAGTTTTCCCTCCACTCTGATAAGCCAATTCTCTTTACAAGATACTAATATTGTCTTGGCATCAGAACTTCCCAACTCTGAAATTATCCCTGAGTCCAGAAGAGTTTGGTGTGGCCAAACATACCACTACTAAGAATGTTGTTCCTTCTATGAACCTGAAATCTTTTACACTCTTATGTTTAACTTTGCCCATTAAAATTTTAACTTTATGATGAAAAAAACAGCTAACTTCAACCTCTCCCCCTATTCCCTTTCCCCAGGCTTTGGCTTAACCAAGTTTGATAACTAAGTCTTGTGTAATTTCAATTGTTTCCATATGTGGAAAATATGATACTAATTAAACCACCTGCTCATTCTGATCTCATAGAACAGATTTTTCTTTCCAAATGGACTTAAGTCCTCTAGAACAGGGGTCAGCAAAGTTTTTCTTGAATGGGCCAGATAGTAAGTATTCCAGGTTTTGTGGGCCATATAAACTACTCTGCTTTTGGAGCATGACAACAAAAACCGCCAGAGATAATGTAAATCAATGGGCATGGCCACATTCCGATAAAACTTGACTTACAAAAACAGGCATTGGGCTGGATTTCCTCCCAGAAGAGCACAGTTTGCTAACCTCCATTTTAGAACACAATCAAGAAAATTGGGTGGGCTTCCTGAAGTCTGACAGCCTTGAAATTGTTATGACTTATAGATTCCAATAAATGAAAGAGAAAAAAGGAGAACACCAAATGCGTATCTTCAAGTGTGTGTTGTTTATCACATAGAACATTGGATAGAGAGAACACACAGCATAAGGAGCCCCAAATTGTGTAGAATTAAGGATGGCCAGTGAGCATCTGCTAACACTTCCTTGTGACTCATGTCTAGTATTAAATGATCTAAATTTCAGAAACATTACACTTTGTAATAAATATCAGCACTAAATGGTTCCCACAATTCTACATGTCTACTGGCACCTTTTTGAACTATGTTTTAGAATCTCTAGAAGCTTATAAAAACCAGTCAAAAATTGAAATTGTGGTTTTCTAGACATTTTCTAAGCATGCAAATTCTTAGGCATTTGGTGACGGAAGAATTGACGTTTTTTTTTCCCCCACTGGGTTCTATGTGCCCAGATCTGCTAAAAATTCTCTCTAGAAACCTAACAAAAAGCACCAAATCACAAGCCTCATCTTGCACACTGGGTATGTGGCATGATATTTCTGTCCTCTTCATATGCATTTGTATTTCAGAAAAACAAAAACAGAACAGCAGCAACAACAACAAAACAATGTTTCTATTAATGAAAAGAAAGCTACACGCTTTTTTCTTCATTGGAGAGAAGAGAGGTGCAAACGTAGACAGACACGGGCTACGTGGGTTGGGGGGCACCGGGCTGAGATGGGCAGAAAAGTACACCCACAAAAACAAAACAATGAACACATGAAATAAAGAGACTGCTCACAAAAAGAGTTGCTAATGAGGCCATTTCTTCGATGTCCTAGAATTTTTCTAATCCAAATGATACCAGGAGATTAAGGGTGATTGATAGAATATAGTCATTTCATAAAGGAAGAAGAATTAAAGTCATATTATTAGTCAGGAGAATCCATGCCCTCTGCTAGGGACAGCAAGGATGGTCCCTCCAGCAGGTCTCTGAATCATCTGGCCATGGGTGAGGGTTTGGTTCCCTCAGCCTTGCCAGAACTTAGTACCAAGCTCTGGTGAGGACCAATTTCTTACAGGAAGGATGCTCTCTGGGCCAAGAACCTACCAAGCACTTGATTTACAAGGATATAAATATTTCAAAATAAATACAAACTCCTCTAACTAACAGGAAAAGATGTAAAAGAGGCAGTAACATAACCAGCAACTGGCTCAGTGCGCTGGGATCCTCCAAGTGACACCCAGTTGCATAGACTGCAGCACGCCAGCAATCACGCTGACAGTGACGAAGGGTGGTAGAGCCACACCAGCTACTCTGGCCACCTTCCCAGCCCAGCACTTTGCATCCACACAGATTTCCTTCTTCATCCTCAGCACCTTTAAGAAGGTGCTATTAACATCTTTATGCTGGAAGTGAGAAAATGAAAATTAAATAACTTGAGGTCATAAAATCAGACGAAGGGAGGATATAAACCAGGTCTAACTGACCTCAAATCATCTGCCACTCCCCACCCACAGTACACACAATTACTGTGACCATGACCATGAACAGGAGAGGGAAGGGTGCAGGCTATCAGAATCCTTGCAAATGATGAAATTCCAGGTACCTAAGCAGAATGGGAGAAGGATAAGAACACTCAGGAAGAGTCCAGAAAGACTACATGTGCAGAAAAAAAATGCATAGAAAACACCCCGTTCCCCTCTCTCCCAAGATCCATAATCATATGCTGCACTATTCCCTGCAAGTGCAGACATACACAGGGTAGCACATTAATCCTTCAAACACTAACAGATGCTGGCAGGGATTTAGACTGGAATGTATTTACAAAGTGACAAATTATGTTCTGTATTATATAGAGAGAGAAAGAGCACCCACAAACGGGCTGATAAATGTCAGCTGCAGTCATGACAAACGGTTTATTTTTATTATACTGTAACCACAAATGTTTTTTTTTCTTGTTTTTTTTTTTTTTTTTCAGGGAGTCCCAAAGATTTATTTGTTGCAGGGAAAAAACAAGATTATATATGACACAAAGTAATAACTGTAAGATCACTGATATTCCGGGCACTCTGCCCTCCTGGAAGGCTACAGCCAAGCAGAACAGTGCTACTAAAAATGCTACCTTCTCTGAAGCACAGTAAATGGTTAATAAATCAGAACCGATACAATGCCTTGTAATTAGATATAGCCTTAGTTCACAGACCAGCCAATTGATAGACAATATCCAATTCCCCCTTTACTGGCTATCAGGAGGGTAGAGTAACTATTAAAATAAATTTAATGGCTGTGACAGGTAAGAAAATATACCAGAAGCTAAAATGTAATCAGTATATCCAAACCCAAAATAAAATTATAGTCTTTGCTACAAACAGGGTCCCTGGAAAGGAGGCTTATGGACAGAGAGCGACATCCACAGGCCGGTAAGGGCAAGGTCACTAACTCCAAAGGAATGTTCAACCTTGAAAACAAGATGGGGCGGGGGGGGGGGGTGGATTTGGCCTGGGGCCAAGAGAAAATGTAAGCATTTATTATTAAGAAACCATTCGGAAGAATTCCTTTGAGCCACTCGGTCAGTCAGATATTGGCGGCAGTGACAGGCATTGTTGAGCAAGCACCATGGCAAGATGGCGGAAAGGTGGCTGGAATGCACACCCCTGGCTTCTCGCCTGGGCTCTCCCCTGACCCCATATGTGACCTTGGTTAAGAGGTGATGATAACAGGAGGGCCAGCAGAAGAAAGGAACAGCAGTGGTCAAGTAGGTTCACTAGAAAGAGGGACATTTTCTCTTTTGGGACTCTCAGGTGCGTATTTCTTGTGAAATCACTGCAAATTAAAACTCCCTATACTTGCATGCTCTAAAAGCAAGATTTTAGAAAAACATGACAGGATTACATAAATACATTATAAATACGTTTAAATCCACAGATTGCATAAAAGGGTGAAGAAGCACATGTGCGTGTGTGCGCGTGCATGCGCGTGCACACACACACACACACATACACACCAATCAGTGATTACTGCACAGAAAGGTTCTTTTGGTTTTTTTTTTCCCTGATAATAAATAATAAATAAATAAAAGAGATTTTTATGGTGGGGAGTAGGTGGGGGAGCAGTATCATCAGAACAGGAAGGAAATTTTGTCCCTGTACCTGTCCCACTTGCTAGGAAAGAAGGAGTCTGTGGAAAATACACAGAGAGAGTCCCTGAGGACATGGCACCAGTCCTGACTCTGACACTTTCTTTATGTGTTTTGACCTCTCGGGACACTGGAACCTCTCCTCCACAGTAAGATTGGGGGAAAGTTAGATAAGGTTATGCTTATAGTGTATATGGCCCAGCACCTGCTTGGCACATGGTAAGTTCTTGAACTATGTTGCTTCCTGGAAGCCCCTGAAAGGTCCTTCCAATCCTGAAAGAAATAAGTGCCTTTCCTTTAAGTACCATGTCAACGTCTTCTTTCTCTATCCTGCTTCATATCCCTATCACGACTTTCCTGTGTCTTCTCCTTTGTCATTTCTGAAGGTGAGGGACAAGACACAAATTCAGCACCAAGCATGGTCCCATGAATCTCCTTCTGTGCCCTAGGCCAATGTGTCCCAAATATCTGTTTTCATTAGCCTCTGGCGTTATGAAATGAAAAATAGGGAGCTGGGAGGAATTCAGTGAGAAGAGAAATTCACTCAATTAAAATAACAGCCCATCACAGAAGCCAACCAGAAGAAGCTCCTATTGTCTAAAGCTGGAACAATTTAGCAACAAAATAAATAATGCTAATACTAGATTATAAACCATACAATAAAATATATACTCATGAGTCTACACTAATATAAATAAAATAATTGACTCAATAAACAGAGGAGAAGGGGTAGCTCTTACTTCAAGAGAATTCCACTTTAATAAGTGGAAAAAACATGAGGTAAATACAAAACCACCATTAGGCAAACATCACAATTATTGTTGATGAGATTTACTCACAGATGTGAAAGGTCAGCATGTCAATGTTTAAGGAGAAAGAGACATTAACACAGAGTATCTCCCACCAAATATTTTTGAATTATGAAGAAAAAACTAGTAACATTACTAGTTACTAGTAACTCAGCAGATAACAACCTTAACCACATGATCAAGGTTACTTCACTGTGAGCATCACCAGTGATAAGACTATCAATATTATGGACCCTGATGCAAAGCACTGAGAACACAAGATTCCTTCTATGATAGCCTTGCTGAAATATGTTCAATCTCATTATGAGAAAAAAGTCAGACACACAAAATTCTCAAGATCAGGAAGGATGGTGGAAGGAATAAGAAACTGTCAAAGCTTGAAGGCAACTGAGGGGATGCAACAACTAAAGATAATGTGGAATCCTTGACCAGATCCTGAAATTTAAATAAGCTACTGGGGAAAATGGGTGCAATTTTGGTGGGGTCCTACAGCTGATAACACGGACCAATGTCAATTTCCTGGTTTTGAAAGTTCTGTTATAGTTAGATAAACTGCCAAAATTAGAGGAAGTGAACTCTCTGTACCATTTTTATAACTAGTATGCGAGTCAAAATTAGTCCAAAATAAAATGTTAACGAAATTTTTAAAAAGTTAAAGATATGAAATATGCCTTTAGAGTAGGCATACAACCTCACAAAGTTTGGTGTTAAAATGTCCTTTTTTAATAAAGTAATGTTGATTGTTGATAAAAGCATATTGTTACAACTTGCTGCTTTTTTTGGTTGCTGTTTTTACTGTCCTTTAGGAAAAAATAATTAAATTTTACTGACCTTTAGGGAAAAAAATAAACAATCCTTTGGTGAGCCCAAGTTCACATTCTCATTTTTTTCTTCTTCTGAAAAGGTTTATTGGATCCTTAAATTCAAACTTCTGGGAACTATTAATCAAGCTCATTTAAAATTACTTACTAATGATTGAATGCTGCAGCAATGGAGGTTCACAAAATGAGCACTGTCACCCTCACAGAGTACTACCAATAACCCAATGACAAAATTAAGTCCTTATGTTCTTGCAGAGTCAAACCAAAATCAAGCTCATGGTCACTTCCTCCAAGAAGTCACCCCTGACCACCTCAGGTAGAGTATGGCCTCATGCTACAGACTCCCACAGTTTGCTGTGGCAAGCATGGACGAAGGAACCAAGTGAGAAGCCTTGGCTTCTTCACGTGTTTCTCAGACCAACTTATGAGCTTTTTTTTTTTTTTTACAGAGAACTTATGAGCTTCTTAAAATGACGGCCACTCACAGGGTGCCTAGCTGGCTCTGTTGACTAAGTGTCTGATCCTTGATTTCAACTCAGGTCAAGGTCTCAGGGTCATAAGTTCCAGCCCTACTTTGAGCTCTGCGGTCAGCCAGAGTCTGCTTGTCCCTTTGCCTCTGCCCTTAACCCTGCTCCTATGCACACTCTCACTCAAATAAATAAAAATCAAAGAAAAGAAAGGAAGGAAAGGAGGAGGAAAGAAGAAGGAAAGGAAAGGAAGGAAGAAAGGAAGGAAGGAATCAATCAATCAATCGATCAATCAGGACCTCTCACATACATCTCCGTCTCCATCTACTAAGAGGTTGGGTCTCCACCATCACCAGTGACAACTCAAGTTATTAAAAATATTTTTTATATACAACTTCTCTAGGTTTTGAGATGTTTAACACAAGTTAAATATATTTGTAAAATCCTCCTTCAATGTATAAGCTATGAAACGCTGAGAAACTCACAATCTAAGTCATTTTAAGTCTATCTTTCAGCTCCGAGGTGGATTTAAAACAAACAAGCAAAAAGTTGTTTCATTTATTTCCTAAATACCAAC
This sequence comes from Canis aureus, assembly GCF_053574225.1. Taxonomy (NCBI): domain Eukaryota; kingdom Metazoa; phylum Chordata; class Mammalia; order Carnivora; family Canidae; genus Canis; species Canis aureus. The sequence continues at coordinate 15,969,847 of NC_135613.1, read as the reverse complement.
TATCGATCTCTTATGTTTCCTAAGCACTCTCATTATAGCAGTTTTGGGGCTCTAGTGATTGGTGCTTTAATAAGGATTAAGCACAGGAAAAAAACTTAATGTGCATACCCTACGTTACAGATGAGCCAGAGAGCTTTAAAGGACTGTAATGTAAGATGTGAAAACTTTTTGTTCAACTTTGAGATTTTTGAAGTTGAGAAGGATATTGGGACAAACTAAGGGGCAAGCCAGCCCCTCCCTTTCCATCATCAATGAAACGAAGATAAATGCTCAGTCAGCGAGTAATACAAATCATTATAAAATGATAACCTCATAGTGATGCTGAAGGTGTGGGAAAACAGACCCTCACACACCACTGCAAAAAGAGTATATGCATCAGAACAACCTTTCTGAAGAAGGATGATCAATTTGCATTTAAAAGCTTCACTTAGGCCAGGTAAATCAGCAGCATTGCTCATGGCTGCAAGAAATTGAAAAGAGCATCTGTGCCCAGCAATAAGGGATTCATTTAATAAGTGATGAAGGTATAATGTGGAGTTACTAGAATCACACTGCCAGAGCATAGTCATCGACAGGGAAAGATGGCCAAAATGTTAGGTTAAAAAAAAAAAATCAAATTAGAGAATGATTGCCATTTTAAGAAAAATAGGTAAACATATTTGAATTTTTAAAAGACCAAAAGATACATGCAAAATTAATAATGATTGCTTCTGAGACTCAGAAGTACTTCTTTCTCCTTATTTATGTACATGTAACTATAATTGTGAAATTTATAAAAGTAACTACATTACATTACTTTTCAATCAGGAAAAAAAATGTACTAGCAGAGTCCCAATGTGATTAAGTAAGTATATATTATATGTGAAGATATAATATACATGAATGAATTTACTACTGGCATAGGTTGTTTGTTTTTTTTTGTTTTTTTTGTTTGTTTGTTTTGTTTTGTTTTTTTTTCTGGAAGGACCTGCAATAGGTCATCTTTCAGTAGAAGACTGATGTTGAATGAATGCTGGAAAGAGACGAGTCAGATTTTTCTGTACTATTTAAAATTTTCTCCTATGCACAATTTTTTGTAAATAAAGACGTAGTTAAGAAAGATAAGGGAAAGAAAGATAAGGGAAAGAAAGATAAGGGAGGTTGCCTTGTGTGCAGTAGTACATGCACATGCACTGTGTCCAGCCTTCATGCATAACTCAGACCCTCAAGAAAACAAATGCCCAAGTGTGTGAGGGATAAGCAGGAAAAAGCACTGACCCCAGGATAAGTGCTGCCCATTCTTAGGTGAGAAACCACCAAGCTCAAATCTGAGTTCTGCCCTTAGCTAGCTGTGTGATGCTGGATAATTCACCAAGCTTTCTGAGACCCAGTAGTGTAGGGTTATCATATATATCCGGCAGAAGTTCTATGAGCATTAAGTTAAATAATGAGTATAAAGCATCTAGCACTGTGCCTGGGTGGAGAGGCAATCAGTAATCAGAGCTAACATTGGCAATTATAATAATCATAACACCAATAATTCATAATATCTCCAACCCCACAGAGCTGTGTGGAATATGAAGGATAACATGCTGGAAAAGCTTAGCATAGAATAAATAGTCCATAAATGTGTTCCAGGCCACATGTCTTTTTCTGATTATGCTGAATTCTATCCCCCAAATCGAGGTTCTGGTAACATCACAAAAAGTGTTTCAGAGGGGTTACGGGTTGAAGGCACCAAGACATGCTCTTATATAGATGGACTTAGCTAAATAAAATACAATTGCTAATGGGAAGAAAGTTAGCTCTCCAGGATAGGGGCAAGATGGCTCATGTAGGCCTCCCACAGTGATATATGTGTACATGTAAATGCATGGGTGTGTGTGCTGTGAAGTGGGATGGCTGTGGTCTTCCCTAGGTCAGCTCTCAGCAGAATCCAGCATTGAGTCTCTACCGGTGGCATCCATGTTATTTATCATTACAATACCATCCACAGGATCCAACTATTAAGCCAAGAGCTTCCTGCTGTAGGCACTATTGTTAGACATCAAGGACTTTTGCCATGATTGAATCTAGGGGCCACTGAAGCCATATCTTCATCAAAAGAGAAAAAGCAAAATCTTTCACCAGTGTCCCGTGACCAGTACTTCTCCCTTGGCCTTCAGAAACCAATCCCATATCTCCATAATCAGGTTTCAGAAAATGTGAATGGAACTGAGACAAGGATGTTCATGGCCACAAACAGGCAGGCTTCCTATAAAAATCGGCCACCTAATCTCCAGCTGGGCCAAGTGCCCAACCCATGTTACCTAGCCGGCATGGGAACTTGTGTTGTCCACATGATAGTCTTTCAAAGAGCACCTCTTTGTCCTGCTGCTTTGCCCCTGTTTCTGCGTCATTCAGAGCACTGGACATTTAGGGTAAGGAGAAAGGAGACCTACAATAAGCCAGAGACACACAATGCTTCTTCTCACCCTGACGGGTGACAGATTCTCCCACATGCCCACAGATCTATGAGAAAATAAAAATTTTCATAATGGAACTTTTAATTTTCACTACTTAAATGGGTTTTACTCTGACTTTAAGCAAAATGTTATTTGAACACAAAACATAAAGCAACATACACTAGAAAAATATGTACACATATATGTGTATTATATACATACACACAGGTATACACACATACTTATGCACATATATGCACATACACACACACAGGAACAATGAATAAGGAAAAACCATTGCCTAATTGTTGAAGCAGGATGATTGGCATATAGGGGCTCATTACTATATTATCCTCCTTCCTTGTGAATATATTTGTAATTTCCATAACCAAAAGGTCGTGGTTTTTTTTCCTTTAAGACAGGTTATATAGTAAAATACAAGAACATGAAAAATGAAAAACATAAATGAAATAGAACTAGAAGGGAACACATTAATAATTACAAAAACATTTAAATAGTTTACATAATTTAAATAAGAACATTCTTACACTGAGTCAAAAAATGAAACCCAAATATTTATCAGTAAAGATATAACAATAAATAATTCAGAAAGATTAAGAATAAAATGCAATAAAAAGCACAAACAGTGACTTGCTGAGTATTTTTAAACACATGAAAAATAATGGTCTCTTCAAAAAAAGGAAATGTTTTCCAGTTGTAATTGCTGGTTTATACAGTTTTTCAATACATCATCAAAACCAGCAACAAAATTAAACTGCAATAATGAGCAGATTAACCAGGCTTCATAGCCATTAATGAAATAAAGTGCCTGATTCCCTCTCGAAAGTCATTTGGCAATATGTGCCAACTCTATGGGTTTCAGTTAAATAGTTGCATACCTATGCACCTGACCAAAAAAGAAAAAAAAAAAAAAATCAGCCGACATTCCATCTTATCCCTATGCCAAGCAAAAAGAGATGAGACCCTTTATTTCTGGTGGGGGTGGGGTGGGCACTAGCAACGTTTGCAAACAGATGTTTACAAACAGAAGGTAACTGATAAAAACCCAAACACAATGCTGCATTGTCTTCCGTGATTCACAGATGAACCCATTGGAACCACTGCAAAAAGCCTTCCTGGAAAACATCCAGAAATTAAAAGGTGCAAACAAGCTGCCTAATACCCTTGCGTAGACTGAATTCTTATGAAGAAAATAAAGTTTATTGTCTGGAAAGAGAGAAAGCATGAGGAAAGCACTAAAGCAATGGAGGTGAACAATTAGACAGATGTTCACTTAAGGAAATAAAGAGAAGAGAAGAAGCCATCACCGAGGAATGCTACGAGAATCCTGACAAGTCGGCACCACATCAAGGGCACGGGTAAAGTGAAAGCCATCGAAGCCGTGCAACTTCCCGCTAACTGCTGACCTTACAGAAGTGGCCGGCAGGTAAGGAAGGTGGCTCTGAGCAAAGGCAAATCACACGCCTCTTTTAATAAGTCCTTAAGTTCTTCTCAGACATGAGCTGCAGACTGTAATTCATGAACATGAATGCTGTATTTCTTATTCTTAATAATATCCCCCTTCCCATAAAAGCCAAAATAATAATAATTTTATATGCCCATGTCTTTGCACATTGGTAAATGCCCCTTTTATACCTACAATGAATGAAGTGCAAACTCTTTCAGAAAGGCACTGGACTGCTGCTGTTTCTGCCCTGATGGCCCCAGCAGGAGGGAGAGGGATAGAAAGATGACTACTGATTGAAAGACTCATCATAGTGTCAGGGCTGCTAGGTGATTTATCCTCATGGATTAGTGGACTGCATCTCCCTCTTCCTTGGACCTTTGGAGGCTCTCAGGGACTCTTCCACCCACATGAAGGATCTACTCACAAATGGCCAAATATCTTATGGCCAAGATATTTGGATGGTGTTTTACCCTTTGATTTACCTGATTTTCTGAATTCTTTTCTCTTCTGATTTTATACATGGATCCTACATAAGCCTTCTCAAATCCTCTTTGCAAAGGCACAATGAAGTCTGCCAGGATAGATGATATGACAGAAAGATGGAAAAAGGAACAATCAACTCAGGGGCTGGCAGGCTGGTTGGCTGGATAGGTTGACCACAGACATACAAAAGAAGGGAAAATAGGCTTCATTTCACTTAACCCTCACACAAAAATCTTGGACGGTGTTATTAGTTTACTAAAGAAGAGGTGGAAATAAATTATCCATTCCATTTAACTTCTAAGACTGCTTTTCTTTTTTTCTTTAGACTGCTTTTCAATTAAGTGAAGGAAGCCAAAAAAAAAAAAAAACTGATCTTTAAATAATAAAATAAACTAAAAGCTACTGTTATAATTGATCTCTTTTGTACACTCTTGTCCAACTCCTTTATGGGGTGGACACTCAACCACCAACCAATCCAAACAGATCTATTTACTCTGCTAGGCACCAGGAGGATACAAAAGAAATCTAAGATCCAGGCATCCTTTAAGGGGCATGTGCATCATGGGTACTGTGGTATGCAGGATAATGCCCCCAACCAAAGATGCCCAAGTCCTAACCCTTGGAATCTATGAATATTTTAGGTTAATGGCAAAATAACTAAGGCTGCAGATGGAATTAAATTTGCTACTTAGCCAACTTTACAATAGAGATTTCCCTGGATTATCACAGTAGGCTCAATGTAATCACAGGGGTCCTTAAAAACAGGAGGGAGAAGAGAGAGAACAAGAGAGGAGGCAGTCTGAGAAGGATGTGACTAGCCACTACTGACGTTGAAGACACAGGAAGAGGCCAGGAGCCAACGAATGTGGTCAGCCTCTACATGCCAGAAAAGGCAAAGATGTGGGTTCTCCCCTTGAGCCTGCAGAGAAGCATGCAGATCCACCAACACATAGGTTTTAGCTCACTGAGATCCATTCTGACTTCTGGCCTCCAAACCTATAGCATAATAATTCTGTGTTGCTTCAAGCCATTGTGAAAATTTAGTCTAACAGAAATAGGAAAGGAATACAGTTATACATTTTTAAAGAGAGATGTCACATTGCCAATCCAAATTCCTGGCTCTTCATGAAAAATTATGACAGAGAGAGCAACACCCGGCCCACATGCTCATGGTTTGACAATCAGACATGAGTCGGTTGAGTCGCCACCGTCCTTGAGATAACCAGTCTGGTCCGCCACCATCCCCACGGCTCTCTGTTGCCTCCCAGACTCCAATGCTGCAGCTCAGGATGAGCTGATCCATCAGATATTTGAGTTTTGCACCCTTGGTCTAAGTTTTAGGAGATTAAAAACCAACAAAGACAGGCACACATTAGCAGGGCTAATATTCACCAGGTGCACACAGGATAGAGCCCTTATATGTTCTGATTTGTCAGGACCCATGCAATAGAAGTCTGAGATATTTTGAGTAGAAGCAGACGCAGGATGCTTCTTGACACATGCCTGCTTCTTCAGGCATTTTTGAAATGGACATGCCTCTCAACCTCGCCTACTAGCATATATAATATCCCCCTCATGAGCCAGGCACAGTTTCATGGCCACAGTTTTGGCTAAACTGATGCAGCCAGGCATCCCGCAGCTTCTTACATTTCCACAACAGCTTGTTTCCCCAGAATTATTCTCCAAAATCTGGAGGCACAAAAATGTGAAGGGTCTAAAGAAACCATTTATGGGGCTGTCACTCAGACCTCTCTGTGTTGTTGTAATCAGGGAGGTGAATCACTCCTCTTCACTCCTTTTCCCTTGGTGCAGGGACCCCATCAATGGAAACCCTGGGGTGACTGAACCATATCTCTAGGGTGCCTAGAGAGGCCTAAAGGCTCACTTCACAGTATTCAAAAACATGAACACTTGAAAGGGGCAGCTGTCACCTCAAGTACCAGCTGAGCCTCCAGGGTTTCGTGGGACCAATGTCTTCCTTTCCTTTGTGGAACCAAGTAAATTCAATAGAAATTGCTCCAAATGGCCTGAAGAGCCTTCAGAATTGAAAAGAAGAAGAAAACTCAGGGACTCATTGGCCTCAGTCCATACTTTGGTTTATAAAACAAAATGGGCCTAACTTGCAACAGAGATGGAAGTCATTGAGAATGAAGGAAGAGCATCCACAGAGAGAGAGCAGAGGCAATCCCAAATATTAGCAAATTCTCAATCACTCATTGTTCAACGAGCATATAATGTCTTCTTAACCTATAGAAAATGAGTTCACCATCATGTCATATCTTCCATCAAATGATTTCTAAACCACACATTCCTGAACACTGGCCAGAAGAGGTTAGCAGGTGCCTTCCCACCAAATTTGGAAAAAAAAAAAAAAAATGTGCTCTGATAAAATTACAAATAATACACCCACTCGAGAGAGACGAGTGTGTAGTCTAGTAAATCATAAGTTCTAAAAAGCCGTATAGTGAAGCAACAGTTTTAACTCTGCTCTACATAGTTTTGCCTTAACTCATCCAATGGTAGAACTCATTTTTCAAATAGCATTGTTCTATAAAATCAAAGCCCTCTCCTCACTTTCTATGCTAAAAGTTTAAACAGTCATTTGTGTTTATGTGAATTCTCCACCCTATGTTTTTGTGGGTTTCTTTCCTGAACATTCTCAATATTTTCCCTGTAGCAGTAATATGTATACTAATAATAATGAGACTTCTAGTAATAATAATAATAGCGTTACTATACTACTGGTGTACTAAATCAGAGTTAATAATTTTATCATCATTTCAAAGAAGAGAACTCTCAGGCACAAGAATATAAAAGGAAGCTCACCCCATTAGTGAAGTGGCTAAGTTGGGACTGGACCAGAGGCAGTGCCTCTGCCAAGACCAGCCTCTATCCACCATGTGATTCAGTCCATTCAAGGATGCCAGGCCAGGTGCATTCTCAAAGGATACCCAAGTTCCCAAACTATGGTTCACCAACAAGAGCGTGTACCACAGCAGATTTCTGGATTCCAATCACAAAGATTCTAATTTAGAAACTAAGGGATGGTCAGAACCCTTAGAATCTTGTACTTTTTTTTTTTTTTTGCTGGTAATAATTCTGAAGCAGAGGAGCATATCTGAAAGCTCCTGGCATTTACTTCCTGGCATTGTACTATACAAGAATGAAGGGGGAATTATTAGAGGGTTGACCCTATAGAATACTTCAAAAAAATTTTTTTAACCATTCACCCTCAATAAACCACATGAAAAGTTGCTACATGTGATCAGCTATCAGGGAAATTCAAACCAAAATCACAATTTGATACCGCTTCATACAATGAAAAAGACACAAACAAGTGTTGGTGAGGATGTGGAGACACTGGAACCCTCATGCATGGCTGGTGGGGATGTAAAATGGTGCAGCTGCGGAAAATGGTCTGGCAGTTTTCCAAATGGCCAGACACAGAGTTATATGTGGTCCAGCAACTGCACTCCTAGGTTTTATACCCAAAAGAAAGAAAAGTACATGTCCATACAAAAATATAATGTGTCAGCATTAATCATACTGGCCACAAAGTGAAAACGAAATTAAAGTGCATGAACTGAATGGATAAACGCAATATGGTATGCCCATACAATGGAACCACATTTGACAATTAAAAAAAAATGCTACAACAAGGATGAATCCTGAAACTATTCCGCTATGTGAAAAAGGCTGTATACCATGTGACTTCACTTATACAAAAAGTTCAGAATAGGCAAACCTACAGAGAGGGCTGCTTAGGGCTGAGGTGAAAGAAAAAGAGGAAGCTGGGGGGAGGTATCATATGGGGTTTCTTTGGGGGATAATGAAAATGCACAATCTAAAAATGATTGTGCATATGGTTGTACAACTCTGAATACACTAAAAGGCACCAAATTGCATACTTTAAACGGGTGAAGTGTACAGTATGTAGATTATATCTCAATAAACTAGTTTGTAAAATAATGCACCAACATCTGCACTTCAAGAATTCTCAATAACAAATCATTTGGGACAAACCTCACAGCTGCTGGAAACATATCAGGTGATAGCTAGGACTCTGATGAGATTGTGGAGTGGGAAAATTATGGGATATGCATATGAAAGACTATTGCCTCACCACTTAGGAGCGTGCTAAGAAAGAAGATTTATTGGCATGGAAAAATGTTTGCAACTTATCACTAAATTCAATAAAAAGCAGGCTATAAAAAATACATCGTGCAATCTTATTTGGCTTAAAAGTGTGCATAAGCAGGCATATATATTATGTGAGTATTTATATAATACATAGAATAGTAGAAAACTCACTTCTGAGACACAGACCAAAATGATAATAATGGTTATTTCTGGGCAGGAGACTGAGTCCAGAAAAAAAATTTATATGGTTCAAACCTGGGATTCATTGTTTTCCAATCACTGGGCTTACTAGAATTATTTCTATACCATATCTATTACCCCTGGGCATTACTATTTCATCCATGACATCTGCATATCAAGCATAATTTCAGTCACTAGAAGCAACTGCAAATTTGGGTTGGCTGATGGAAAATCTGTGAAGGGTGAAGAAATGTCAGTAGTGCATGCCACCCCAGGACAAAGAGAGGGCAAGATCTGGCAAGATGGTGAAGGCAGCCTACAAAGCCCTGAGGGCCATATCAGGACAATGAATGCAGTGTGACCACCAGATCAGCTGGCCATGGACTCGAGGGGTGGGGGGGATGAATGAGATAGGAATATAGATGCCTCCTGAAAACTATCACATCCCCATGTAAATTTTAGGCAATGGTATCTTCCATAGCTTCATCTCTAGCTGTAATAGTATGTCCCCCCAAATACATATGACAAAGTCCTAACCATCACTACCTCAGAATGTGACTATACTTGGAGGTTGGGCCTTTAAAGAAATGATTAAGTTAAAATGAGCCCACTAAGGTGTGGCTACTCCAAACTGACTGGATCCTTTTAAGAAGAGGAAGTTGGGACACAGAGAGACATCAGAGACGGGCACACAGAGGAAAGACCATGTGGAGACACAGCAGGGAAGTGTCTGTCTACAAGTCAAGCAGAGAGGCCTCAGAAGAAACCAAACCTGCTAACAGCTTGCTCTTGGACTTCTAGCTTCTAGAACGGAGACAATAAATCTCTGTTGCTTAGGCCACTTGGCCTGCAGGACTTTGTTACAGCGCTTTTGAAAACCAAAATGCCAACCTCAACCTACACCATGACCCAGACCCAGCCTTCCTCTTTCCGCTTCTGCTGCTTCTCACGGTCTGATTTCTAACCCTCTACTAACTCATTAAGTAGCTCCATTAACCCATTATCCACAACACATGCTCACATGCACACCATATACAAACCTCTCTTTTGCTTTTAGATTTGGGTCATGAACCCCTGACCCTCTTTGCAGATTCTCCAATTTGACATTAATGTATCACTGGGTTAATTGACCTCCATGAACCTTCTCGAATGCCCTTCCTATTGCCAACAACCTGTCCTCTCACCCCACCACCTGCATCTTCTGTTAGGACGACTCTTTGCCACCATCCTTTCCTGGATATAAGTGACATTACAGGCTGCTCCAGCTGCAGGAGATCTTTCAGAGTCAGGCTTGTCTACTTAGTATCCCCCTCAGTATGGGCATAATACATGAGGTCTCTTGGGCTCGTGCCTTGCTAAGATGAAACACAGCTATGACGTGGAAGCAAAGACATTTTCAAGCAATCTCTAGACCTTAGGGGCTTCAGCTTTGCTCCCATTGCAGAGACATAATAATAGAACAATTTCCAAGTCTGAGTGAAACTAGACTTGAGCTTTGTGGGTTAGGGCATGAAAGCAGAAAGGCATATTTTTTAAATAGAAAGTTTTATATTCCTTTGAAACTTGGACATGATTTTAAGAGAGTCTTATTCTTGTCCTTTCGGGTAAGCTTTCACACTGTTCAATGGAATGAGACCATAATCCATATTGTTTTAAGGGGAATCCGCTTTTAAGATATGTACAACATTTAAGGAACATTAAGGAAAGGTAGAAACTGAATTCCTTCCAGAAAAGCTTTAACAAGAGATAAGAAAAAAAGGCCATAGGTTAGAAATATTTCCAAAATGATAATCAGAAATTGCCAGGCCAACTGTTTAGTAGCCTCGTGAACTGCAGCATGAATTATTTTTGTAGACCTTTAATAAGATAGTAATGCAATTAATTTCCAAGGAAGATAAAAGCAAAGCACATTTTTTGCAATCTGGAGAATACAAGTTCATTTACTCATTAGATGAATATTTACCCAGTGTCTACTTAGCTTGGCACTGGGAAGGATAGAGAGATACATAGCCCTGAGTAGCTTATGAGTATGGAGGAGGTGGGAGGAGGTAGAGGAGGTGTGGGCAAGGATAATATGATGACATTGGGGAGGGGGTTGTTGGTGACAGGGTGAAAAGACAGCTTTGTGACCTTGCAGAAGATACGTGCAGGTGTGAATAATCTGGGAGTAACAAACTAGATACAAATATCCAGAAACAGGCACTATCAATATGGGACTCAGAATGATGTTTGAAATTTTTGGAGTGGGAATGATCTCGAGGGTAAAGAGTACAGACAGAGAAAAGGTCAAAAGCAGAATCATGAAGGACACTGAATTTAAATGGTCGAAGAAGAAAAAGAGCCAGCAGTGAGCGGGTGGGAATGATTAAAAAGGCAAGTGCTAGCAGTTGAAGCTTGATTAAGGAGATGGTAGCAAACTGTGCAAAACACTAAAAACCACTCAATGGGTGAATCGTATGATATGTGAATTATATCTCAATAAAGTTGTTGCCCCCACCAAAAAAAGAGAAAAAGAAGATATGGCCAATGAGCATATTTTTGGTGTTCACCATCACTAGTCATCATTAGTGAGTCATTATACAAAACAAATTAAAACCACAATATACCACTACATACTCAAATAGAAAACTAACAAGACCGATAATATCAAGTATTTCTCAGAACACAGAAGAACTGGAATTGGTCAAGAACGCGAAATGGTCCAACACACTGTGGAAAGGCTTGCCAGTCTCTGAAATGTTAAATGTAGTCCTACTATTGACTACCTTGCCCTACTCCAGGGAATTATCCCAAAAGAACTGATGGCATATGTCTGCATGAAGATGTGTGTGTGTGTATGTGTGTGCACGTGTGTGTGAATATTCACAGTGGCTTTATTCAAATTCATATCCATGTACAATAGCTGAATATTGGAAACAACCCAAATGTCTATCAATAGGTAATTAGATAAACAAAATATGAGGCATTCAAACAATGACATACTACTTAGCCTTGAAAAAAATGAGCTACCAATAATACAACAACATGAGTGAGTCAAAAAACTCATAATGTAGGTGAAAGAAGCCAGATACAGCATACATACTATATGATTTAATTTATAAAGAATTCTAGGAAACACAAATTAATCAATAGGACAGAAAACAGGTGATTTCCTAGAGCCACACTGGACTATAAAGTGGCATGGAGGGGCGCCTGAGTAGCTCAGTCAGTTAAGCATCTGCCTTCAGCTCAGGTCATGGTCTCAAGGTCCTGGGATTGGACCTACATTGAGTTCCCTGCTCAGCAAGGAGTTTACTTCTCCCTCTGTCCCTCCCCCTGCTCGTGTTCTCTCTCTTTCTCTCTCTAATAAGTAAATAAAATCTTTAAAAAAACAAAAAACAAAAACAAAATTATCAGAGTGACATCCAAATGGCCCAATATGCTTTCAGAATAAATAAAAACATTATTAATGGATACCTTTACTCAGTGCATTCCTGTATCACCAACTATATAAGGGATGTCTATAAATTATCTCACTTAACTCTAGCAATACCATAAAGTTAAAATCTCCCATTTACTGTTGAGGAATAACATGTCCAAAGGGTGGCTTACTTGAGTTGCCATAGAAGTTCTGGGGCTCTGAAGTCAACACTGTAGGCTCCAACTCCCTGCTTTTCAACTAGTTGACTGCTATGACAGCAATGTGAGTAGAGTGATGCGAAACTTTTATGAGGGTACTATATGCAAGGCAATCTCCTAAGTACTCCAGATACATTACACATATACCTTCCACAACCACCTTGTGAGGTGAAACTATTATTAATCCCCTTTGCCACTTGGGGAAACAGGAGCTCCAAGAAGATAAGTGACTTTCCAGAGATCCCACACTAGGAACTAACAAGGTCAAGACTACAACACAAGCAGTCTGACCGCAGAGCCTATATTCATCAAATCAACATCACAGAGGTCTTAAGAAGTTTTCTTTTGGGGTCCAACATTAGTTTGAATTTGATGTGCTTCATTTCATTATAAATAAGAAAAAAGTATGGAAAAGTAAAGCTTTATCAGATTGGAAAATCAGGTGAGATGGGAAGCTGGGATGGAATCCTTTTCACTCACTGCTTTTCTTTTTTTTTTTTTTTTTTTAATTTTTATTTATTTCTGATAGTCACAGAGAGAGAGAGAGAGAGAGGCAGAGACATAGGCAGAGGGAGAAGCAGGCTCCATGCACCGGGAGCCTGACATGGGATTCGATCCTGGGTCTCCAGGATCGCGCCCTGGGCCAAAGGCAGGCGCCAAACCGCTGCGCCACCCAGGGATCCCCACTCACTGCTTTTCAAATGAGTACAAAGAGCAGGTATGTGCCCAGAAAATAGGTGCTCATTAAAAAGTGGGATCCCCTCCATGCAGCCTGCATCTATGGAAACAGGGTAGTAGCAGCCCATCCTCTGCTGATTCGCAATATAGTGTCAGAGATTCCTAAAAATGGTAAAGCCAACAGGTGTTCAGGTGGGTGGTATTTTCTGTGTTCATTTGAATAAAGCTCACTAAACGTTCAATCATTTAGGCATAAACATAAAAGAACAAGTTCATTTTGGTAATCCAATCATCCATGCTAGAAATTACTCAAAAATAGACTTCATGAGCTAAGTTTATATGGTATATTTCTTTAAGAAAGTTCCTTTCGATAAGAAAAAAAAAACCTACAAAATTATTAAATGCAGGTTTTAGAAAAATTAAGCTGGGAGTCCTATCACTTACTAGACCACAAAGAAATACTCATCCCCAGAAGTCCTCCAAGCCCAGCATATTTATTCATCATCCTGTCAAAATACTGCCATTCATTCATAAATACAAGCCAGTCTTGCCTGCACCTGGCGGAGGATTCTGTTCAGCCTGATGAAACGCACTAATTACACATCTTCTCCCTCTGCCCTTAGGACAATCCACTTGACAGTGGTGAGGAAGAGTAATGATAGAGTTCCAAAAAATTTCTTGATAGTGGAGAAAAAAAAGGTGGGGTGACATGGGAGGAAGAGGCATGCATGAGGGGGAGAAAAAGAATAAGTGAGAAGGAAGGCAAACAGAGAGGAAAAAAAGCATAGAACTGGATGTAGACTTCTCTGCTCAAACCAACACGGTCAACATGGTCACCATGATCACCATCATCATCATTCTTAGCAAAAGGAAAACTTTCTAAAGCCAAAATGAGTGCCATACCAATATTAACGCAGCTTCCTGGCATACAGTTTACAACAAAACACTCCTTTCTCCACCAGTATGTTTTTACCAAAGGGACATAGCTCCTTGGTCTTAAACCTTGGGAGACAAAGGTTATATCCTGCCTAAATGACCAATAAATAGGCCCTTGGCTAGGTGCATAGCCACACACAAATTCAGTAAAACCCTGTCCAGGAAGCCATGTTTCCACGTCCCTGTCCCTTTAAAGATCTGCTTCCCTTCAGTACCTGCACTAGATTTGCCATTATGAAAACTCAAGGGGGCTGCACCCAAAAGCATTAAGACCCCGCTCAGGTCACTGCTTTATACAATGAGATGCGAGGAATCTGAAAACAAGGGATATACATCATCGAGTCCCACCAAAAATGGTGCCTGTTGACAGCGGGCCGTCAGTGATTGATTGAGAATTAATATGGAAATGGAAGTTTAAGAAAAATGAGGACCTGTGCCCCGACCGTTTAATGTGCCTAGAAGCAAGTATCCAAGGGAAGTGGCTGTGGATTATGAATTAGTTTACTCAATCAACAAGGCATCATGGGTGACAAGCAACTTGATGAAAGCTAAGGACACACACTAACAGGATCCTCCACACTGAACATGCCCTGAGGGCACAAAGAGGACACCCAGGTGGCACACAGAGCCATGGTGCGATTTCCCAACCCTGGCACCCCTCTGTTGTCACAGGAGGCTCAAGTTGAAAAGGAAATGGCAAAAACAAGACAACATGACAGTTGGAGTGTTGCTTGGCCTATTGGATAGCCAAGATTTGTGTCAAAGGAGCAGGAGTAGATTAGGCATTCTGAAAAAGTTTTCATATGTGCCAAAGCACCTTTCCTGCAATCTGCAAGCCCCTGATCCAAGGTGAATTTATAGATCCTGGAGCACCACGGGGCTTACCTGGATCAACACTACAGGAAAAAGGGTGCTCCACTGCTACTCTGACATCTCTATGTCAATGGCAGAATAGCAGTGGATCAAGGGCAACCTGGTGACTTGTTTTCAGAAATCCATTCAAACCTCCAAGAATATGAAGTGATGGTGCTAGCCCTTGAGTGGAAATGCATTCAATTAACGCAATAAAAAGCAAAAAACAAAAACTTGGTTGCTGGAAAGCAAGTGGACAACTAGTAAGTGATTTAACAGACAAGACGGTTTGTCTTAAGCTATGGGAACAGCCAAGAAGTAATGCAATTCATAGCACAGAACCACCAAAGGCTCAGAAGCTGGTGGAAGTTGGTACTTCTGCAAGTGGAAAGTGTCCACCCTCAGCCAAGCCAGGGATTTGTCACTTCCTAACCCCAGAGGAAATACAGGTTTATTCTCTGAAAAGAATATAAGCAGTTGAGGACAGTGGTACTATCCTGAAAACAGAGATAAGGTAAATGCTTATGTACTGAATGCTGAGACTCAGCCTCTTCTCTCACTTGGCTCCCAGAACTCTGGCAGCCAAAACTATAGTCTCCCCAAACAGAGTACTAGGAAATTCTCTAGGCAATTCAACAGGCTAACAGGAAGAATCTAAAGATTCAAACACAGTGATTTCTCCAACAAAGAGTCTAGGCAGATCACCCATCAATGGGATCCATAGTTAATTAGCTCTTCCCATGTGCTTAGAGTTGCCAACAATTTTTTGGTCCTACTCTTAAGTACAAATAGACATACAAAAACAGGACACCAAGGGAAATTTTATCATCACAGTGACAAAAAAAATTAAAAAATCAATTTTGAGACAGAAGCTATACAGAGAGAAGAAAACCAAAAGCAATTAATATCAGATGTAAGAGAGTAAGTTTTGCCCATGAAACAAGAAGAGAATGCTATTAAACACAGGGTATTTTAGGAAAATCAACCAAACATACAAAAAAAATGTTTAGAAACTTAAAAAAAAAATCTAGGAGAAATGAAAAACTCATGGAAAAGCTAGAAGAAATCTCCTACAAAGTAGTACCAAAGGCAAGACTGAAATATAGCAGAGAAAATTTAATATAAAACAGTCTGTGAGGTCAAAGTCCTGAACAACAAAAGCTCTTTAAAAAGAAAACAGCAAGGGGCACCTGGGTGGCTTGGTTGGTTAAGCATCTGGCTCAGGTCTTAATCTCAAAGTCCTGAGATAGAGCCCCAGAAAGGCTCCACACTTGGCAAGGAGCCTGCTTAAGATTCTCCCTCTCCTTCTGCCCCTCCTCCCACACTTGCATGCCTGCAACAAAAGAGAAAGAGAGAGAGAAAACAGTAAAAAAAAAAAAAAAAGGAGATGGTGCAGTGGGGAGAAATCATCAATGAAACATTTAAAGAAAATTTCATACAACTAAAGGGCATGTGTTTTAAGATTAAAATGTTCCACTGAGTGCACAGTACAAGGAACAAAAACAGACTCATGTCACAGCATATTATGTAAAATTGAAAACATTGGGATGCCTGGGTGGCTCAGTGGTTGAGCGTCTGCCTTTGGCTCAGGGTGTGATCCAAGGATCTAGGATAGAGTCCTGCATCAGGCTCCCTGCATGGAGCTTGCTTCTCCCTCTGCCTGTGTCTCTGCCTCTCTCTCTCTCTGTGTCTCTCTCATGATTAATAAATAAAATCTAAATAAATAAATAATTGAAAAACAGTGAGGACAGAGACAGCATCATTTTCCAGGCTTTTATTTCCTATTTAGAGAATAGCAAAGGGTGGTAGATAATGACTTTCTCAATACTTTCAAAAGGGAAACATGGAGAAATAAAAAAGATTGAAGATGAAATGGTTTTATACTTTCCAAGAGTAACACTAAAAGCTACAAATCATTAGAGTAATGTCTTAAAACCCAGAAGAAATATTGATTCTAAATCTATGATTCAATACCTAGCTAAACAGCAAAATGAAGGTGGCAAATAAAAACCTTTTGAATCAAAAAAGGCTTCAAAAATATACGTATGTATATATCTTATCCCCCTTTTTCAGAAAGCTACTGGAGGATGTACTCCTACAAAACAATAAGCAAATTAAAACAGAAGATGTGAAAGAGGAGCTCAAGCTCAGGACAAAGGTGAATGGATTTTCCAAGTTCTATAATGTAAAGTTCTAATTAGAACTACAATAAAGCATTCTTGTGCACCAGCTGTAGAGCACAACCAGCGCAAATTGTTGGTTAGAAGATTCTAGGAGAGATTGTTTTCCAACATGAAAATGATGGAATACTTGACATGTTCTGAACTTTTCAAAAAGAGATTTATGCAGTCAGATGAAAATCACAGGTTGAACTGCTGACACATAAATAAATAACTAAGCAAAAGAGAACATAAGTATTAACTCCAGGGAAAAGATTGTGTAGGAAAGAAAACATAATCTTGGCTTGCTATTTGGCTTCACCGTGAATATACTTGCATATTCACGACAAAGTAAATACTAAATTGTCTGCTTAAAAAAATCATGACAGAACTTTAGTGAAAGGCTGCAGAAGGCAAAAGATGCAACTTGATTCAAAGTTGTAAGGATGAAGGAAAGCCACAGTTTTCTTTTTTGTTGCTGGAAAGCCTACAGGCAATGTCTAAAACTAGAAAATTAAGAAGTACCCACGGAAGTGCAGTTAAAGCTATACATAGAAAAACCAAATGAAACCATGAAAGACCAAGGAAGAGCTGAAGAGACAGAGTTAAAGTCTTTAAGGAATGCTTTAATTTATTATATAAAAGCCTAGTAGAATTTATTTGATTGTAAATTACGTGCATATATAATTTTTACAAGAAGAAGAAGAAGGAAATAATGAAGGGAGCAGAAAAATAGAGTAAAATGAGAAAAAATGAAAAACAAAAAGGCAAAAAAGGGAAGGAATGAGAGAAAAAAACAAAAACAGTGGGAAACTTTAAGTCTATAGGCAATCACACATTAGGCTTGGATTATGACAGAATCAATCTGAACTTCTAAACCTTTCTGTTTTCTAGAATAGACTCATGAAAGATTACAAGGGCATTATTGCCCTATGTCCAACTCAAGGAAAATATTTTCTGGGGGAAAGGGGAATTAAAAAAAATAATTCTCTTCAATGAAAGATTCTCTGGTTCTTTGTAGAAACTGCAGAAGGTCTCTATAAGAATATTCTATAGGAATATTTTATATGTTCTTAAATTCTTTTAAGGTAATAATAAAAAAAAACAATTTAAAATAAAGCCATCTTATCCCCCACAGGGTAAAAAAACACAACACAATTTTGCAGTGATAAAACTGCTATTTTTTATGACTGGAGAAAACAACTCTGTCTCCATGGATGAAGCAAATGATCCAAACTCTGAGGAGCTAGAAATCCATAAGGGCATTGGTGTATATCACCATCACTATCTGCTCACCAGGCAGTGTTAGGCAAGCAACAGAAATTTGGTTTTTCTGTAAGATTATAAATTTGTGTGTTTTTTTTATTCACAAAAGTAAATTATTTAACATTTTGTTTACATAGAAGAATTAAACCATGGGTACGTTCTGTGAATTCAAAACATAAGACCTAAGTTATTAGCCATCCCTCCTTTCTAGAAAGCTTTGGTATCTTTCATTTTGGATAAAAACAATTTATGTATGTTTAAAATGAAAACACAAAAAACACTGCCATCCTCATCATTGGTTGCTGGGTGACTTGATGTAACTAGCATCTGGCAAGCTCTCTCTTTGAGGGAGACCCTGGCAAGAAGCAGAAGGGTGGAAAGAGAGGGTGGTCCATGTACAGAGGGAGCACTTCTATTCCAATTCCACTTTAAGAACCTGAGATTGGTGACATGGGCCTCTGCTCCTTACCTATGAAATGAAGGAAGGGGAAGATGGTAGCCAAGAAACTCTAACTTCAGGTTTCAATTACAAGTGCTAGAGGCACCCTGAAGTATATGGATGCCTTGTATTGAGCATTGAGACCCTCTGGCCTATGGTCTTAATTCTCAAAGGGACTTCACTAGGGAAAATGGTAACATGAATAGATGGAGATTTTTTTGGATTTATTTATTTGCTTTAGAGAGAGCGAGAACTGGTGAGTGGGGGTGGGGGGAGACAAGAGGGAAAGAGAGAGGGGGAATCCTCAAGCTGACTCCTGGCTGAGCATGGAGCCCAATGTAAAGCTTGATCTCACGACCCTAAGATTATGACCAAAACCAAGAGTCAGATGCTTAATTGACTGAGCCACCCAGGTGCCCCAACATGAATAGATGGAGCTTTTAAAAACACTTTTGGGGAGATTTTTAGGACAATAAAACTATACTGTATGAAACTGTAGTGCTAGAGAATCAGCCTCTGTGCAAGACCATGGAATGTACCACACTAACAGTGAACCTTAATGTAAACTATGGACTATAGTTAATAGTGTATCAATGCTGTTTTATGAGTTATAACAAATGTCCCACATAATGTCAAATGTTAATAATAGGGGAAATACTGTGTTTGTGTTTGAGGGGGAGTGTCAGGTGGGTATATGGAACTCAATATACTACCTGTTTAATTATTCTGTAAATCTAATATTTTAGTAAAAAAGTCCTCCAACATAGTCTCTATAGGATTTCTATAGCCCCCCCAACCTTATTAACATAATAGACTTGATAAAAGATAAAGTCTTACACACACTATCAATTGGCTGCCTATCACAAACATGTTTTCTTTGAATTGCAGGATTGTTGGTTTTGTTTTGTTTTGTTTTTAAAGAACTAGTTGTCAATAATTAAAAGTCAGGAAATACCATTTATAAGAGCCAGTCTGGGACGCCTGGGTGGCTCAGTGGTTGAGCGCCTGCTTTCGGCTCAGGGCGTGATCCTGGAGTCCTGGGATCGAATCCCATATCAGGCTCCCTGTGAGGAGTCTGATCCTCCCTCTGCCTGTGTCTCTGCCTCTCATTCTCTGTGTGTCTCTCATGAGTAAATACATAAAATCTTTTAAATAACATTTAAAAAAACAAAAGAGTCAGACTTTTTTAGTCTCTAGTTAAAAAAAAATTCAGAAATCATTCCCTCATACAAATAGGTTGCTGGAGCTGAGTGGCCCTTACCTCTCAAATCCTAGTTTAACAAGGTCCTCACCACTCTCCAATGTCTTCCATAAGTTCCCTTTGATCACCATGTTACCTGCCTGGCAACTGCAAGCTATGCATTTCACTTGCCAGAACAAACAGCATCCACTTCACATGGATTCCCTTTCGAAATCAAATTCTTGGGCTTCATCTCAGTCCTACAGAATGTGAACTTCAGGCTCTCAAACATGAGCATTTATGAGAATCCCCTGGGGGAGTTGTTACAACTCAGATCACAGGGCTTCCCCACTGTTTCACCCCTCTTCCTACCCTCCACCAAACACTAGCTTCTGATTCTGTAGATCTGAGACAAGGCCTGAAAATTTCTATTTCTAACAAGCTACCAGGTGATGCTGATGTCATGGGTCTAAGGACTCCATGGAGAACTTCTGGTCCCATCTTTAGGTATCTTATAATAAAAGCCCACCTCAACCTCAACTTCAGCTTCTTTTTCTTAAAAAAACAAACAAAAAAAAAAAGTTGGCCTCTCCTCAGTGTAATTTTCTTGATCTTGTTTGATATGATTATGAATTTTTTTTTTTTGAGGGATTTTCCATTTTCCTGGTAGATGGTTTTTGTTCTTTGGAAATTTCTCCCATATGGGTGAGCATTTTGTGTAGTTAGCTATTTAAAAACAATGTGGCTTTTTCTCTGTGGAAACTGGGTCGTTTAAATTAATTCTTGGATTTATAATACATATAATTAGTTCCAAACAATATACAACACTATGCTCTGTTTGGGAATATCTTGATTACATAAATGTGAAAATAATTGAACAGAATGATGGTGAGAAAAACAGCATAAAAGAATCCCCCATTTCTGATATTTTTTGCCATTAGACTACAAATTGTATGACACCTAACCAAAAGTGCTTGCTGTATTTTTGATGGTTCACCCATAGCTCAGAGTAAAGTCTGAACTATTTGTTGTTCGCTGTTGTTATATTCTGTTCCAAGGTTCATAATTTGAAAATCGACTTTGGGGACTTTTTGCTCGGTCTATTAAAATGATTCATGTTGCATTCAACATAAATTGTGCATTCACAGAGGAGGGTGAGAGCCCGTATTCACAGCATAATAACTAAAGTGAATTTTGTACGAGCTGCAGTTTGTGGCAGCGATGTGGTATCATTTGTCTTAATTTTTCTTTGGCATTACATTAGGCGAGTGCATTTACATTTCCAGGTATGGCTAACCACTTTAAAAACTTTGTTTTTACAGCGTGAGTAAAGGGGGAATCAAATCTGCATGTTTATGTGATGTAACATCAAATAATGCCGTTTTACTGTCTGGAGTACGTGGGGATTTACATTCCATTTACCTGACTTCACAAAGGGAACTCAGGCTGATATGCAAAGTACATGAAATATTTACCACCAGTGGATCACGGGAAGCTTCTAAGAGAAAAAGAGGGGGAGGAGATAATATCTTTCTGCTACTGCTGTGTTTTTCTTTCAATAGTACAGTAACTAATTTCTTAAGTAGATTAGCTGTTTAAAATTCAAATGCCTCTCAAATAAAACCAAACTCCAAATAACTTAAACCAGAAGTTTGGGTCACGTTTGCAGAACAAGTAAACATCTGAAACTTGAATGTGTGTATATGTAGCTGACATCAATACATATATACACACACACACACAAACATATATGCCTCCTGCTCATGAAATATTTATTTATACTGGAGAACTGAGATGGAATATTCCTACATTTCCATTACTGTCACTTAAGATGCATATATGTTTGTATATGTACTCATATTTTTATCACAAGAATTCTATAAATGTGATATACTGAATTCATTATTTCAGTTTGATGTAAAAATAATACATCTTAAATTCTATCATGTATATTTTTTAACAGTCAAACTAAGTGTCATACCAGAGGAGATTATGCTTTCTAAACTGCAGGATTATAATGCTCAGTAATAAGGTCATTTTTTTTAACATGATGAAATTTTGAAAATGTAACACCTATACAAAATACGGTATTTTTCCCACGCTGCTCAGAATGTCCAAATGGAAAAACTTCGGTTGAAATTTTTTTTTTTCTGTACTTCTACACAAAGGTTACAAGCAAAACGACATGGTTTCTGAGGATATGGTTAAAAGCATGGACAATGGAGACAAGTCTGGGTTCGCATTCAGACTTCTACATTCTCTGAACATCACTCTCTTCGTCTGTAAAATGGGGATGATAACATTCCGGAATTACATAACCCACGAGAATAATGTTCATCAAATTCTGAATGCATAGAGCAAAAGAAGAACTCCATGAATTAATGCCAGTGATGCTCATCAATCACAATGATCGCCATTATTATTAAAACCATAATGAAGGGGATAATTTGGGCAACTGTGGAATCATCATATCTGATCATAATGACATAGAAGAAAAGCAACAGCTCATTAGCCACCAAAAAAATTAGTTTATCAGCCCATTTAATTGAACTATGTAAATACTTAGGATAGACGAATGCACGTGCTTTTACTTGAGTGAACAGAGTGGACCCAAATCTGATGAGCTCTCAGCATTGCTCTAATACCCCTCCTTTAGCTTGTTGGCTCACTAAACTCATTAAGCCCCCACGCAGCACAGGCTACTCTACCCCAGGCAGCAAAGAAGAAAACACCTGCCCTTGGCTTTTAGGAATTTGCAATCTATTGGGATGTTTCTTCAACGTTAACTCTCCCAAGAATTACCTGGGGAGGATTTTAGAAATGCAGAATCAGATATTCTAAAACAGTAGGTCCACCTGGAGCCTGGGGGTCTATTTCACTAATGAATTGCCCAGGCTCTCTGGAAAAAGAGATGGCAAGCACGGTTCATGGTGGGGGAAAGATACAAGCCAGGATGGAGGCAGGTACAAAGCAGGGTAGGGACCCAGAAGACCCAAATCTAAGTTGGCCTTAGGGGACTCAAGGAAGGCTTCTCAGAGGAAATGCTTTTGAGCTAAGCCTGGACAAATAAAAGTCCAACTCCCCTACAGTACTGATGGCATTCCAAACCCTCTTCTTCCACTCTAACATAGTGCTGAAGGCAAAGCTTTGGAATCAGAATATCTACTGCAAATTCTAGCTCCACTCCCTCACTTTTAGTAAATTATGTAACCTCTCTTAAGTTTTAGTATTCTGTGAGGGGTGCCTGGGTGGCTCAGTCGGCTAGGTGTCTGCCTTCAGCTCAGATTGTGATCTTGGGGTCCTGGGATCAAGCCCTGTGTCAGGCTCCCGCTTGCCGGGGAGTCTGCTTGTCCTTCTCCCCCTGCCCTTTCCCCTGCTCGTGTTCTCACTCTTTCTTTCAAACAAAAATCTTTAAAAAAAAAAAAAATCTTAGTTTCTGTGCTTGTAAAAAGGAGATGATTATAGTAGATATCTCAAAGTTTGCTGGAAAGATAAGGCAATGTATGCACAAGGCTAGCACAATAGGCAGTTTATAAAATTCCACTAGTATGAACAAACCAAAGTCCATGTAATGAGGGGCGTTTATGGATAAGTATAACAAGAATCCTAAAACTTACTCCATTGCCATAGGTCTGTGTTATATAGACAGTCATTTTATGCCCAATGCTCATGAATCGGGTGCAAAAATCAGGGATACGCATGCCATTTCCATTTTACACCAAGCAGTCACAGGGCTCTGTCTGCATGTGTCCAGCCCACTCATGTCTGTTTTTGTATATAGAAGTCAAAAAGAGCGAGCAATAACTGGCTATATAATGAAGTCAGTCTCCAAGGAATCTCACCTACATGTAAACTAGAAAAAAAGGACAGTGTAAGGAGACTCTGTATAATACTATATAACTTTATATAGTAAAGCTTTATTACCTGGTTATCCAACCATTTTATTTGGAGGGAGAGGGTTTATAAGTCTACAAAAGGCCTACAAATAACAAAAAATTATGTTGATATTACCTTCACCTTTAACTAGAGTTTGGGGAACTGATAAGACTTCCAGCTAAACACTTCATTTAATAACAAATGCCAAGAAACTCAAATATAAATAAGAAAATACTTTTTGTGGTGCTTTCTGCAACTGAAAAATATATTTTTAAAAGATTTTATTTATTTATTCATGAGAGAGAGAGAGAGAAAGGCAGAGACACAGGCAGAGGGAGAAGCAGGCTCCACACAGGGAGCCCGATGTGGGACTTGATCCCCGGACTCCAGGATCACACCCTAGGCCCAAGGCAGGCGCTAAATCGCTGAGCCACCCAGGGATCCCCTGAAAAATATTTTAATTGTAGTAAAAAGCCTTTCCAAATTTTGGACACAAATCTAAGTCAAAAATATTCAGGAACTGTAGGTGTTAACAATAATACAGAGTGTGAAAAAAATCTATATTTTAATCTTTTGGGGGGCAGAAACAAATTATCTTATTTACTACATGAATGGTTTCCTCAATTTAACGCCAATCTTTAGCATCAACTTCCACCTGTCTGAATAAACAAGCTGCACAAGAAAAGACTAGATTATTTATATTATGAGGTACTGTTTAAAAATAGAGAGATTACTTTACTTATATTGAAAATAAGAATAACATGCATATCATCTGGGCTTACAAAAACCTCATTTTATTTTCTTCTGTTTCCGAGAGGAAGTTTGAGGAGTATACATGAAGTAGTAAATTAAATTCCTCTTTGAAGGTAAGGGAAAGGAGGAAGGAGAATCTTTTTAAGTTTTACTGACATATTTAGAAAAACGCACCCACATATGGTGTGTGCAAAGGCTGCTTCAAGTCTGTTTCACACTTGGCAACTGGAATGGAACGTTTTATTGATAGTGAAATTTTCTTTCTAGACACATTAATCCAGCATATTTTATATAGCGCTTTGGCTTGTGTCGAATCAGATACTGTTTTTCTTTTTTTCAATTTGTGGTAAAATATGCACAACATAAAATTTACCATTTTAACCATTTTAAGTGTATAGGTCGGGGTATTAAGTGCATTCATATAGTTATTGGGTTTTATTAAGTTAAAACAGCAATGGTAAATACAAACATTTGTTATTGAGTGACAATTTCAATTTTTAAGGAATGTTTTCAAAAGCCACTTACGCTTCAAGGATAAAAATCTATAGAGACTGACATTAGAGGGAGGAAAAAAGATACTTCACTTTTCCTGTCTGGGCTTCATTGATGGGAAACAGTATAGGGCTCTACCCCGTGACTGTCTCCTGTTCCTGCACATGAATTCAGGAAACTGCTTCTGCCTTACAGAGGCTACACTTGAGGACGTTGCCAAATGCCACAGAATTCATCCGAGGACCTGCGCCTTAGCCTCATGTGTCACCGTGACATGCTCATCTGAGGACTGCAGAGATAGGTAACACTTGCCACAAAGCCCCAAGAACTATTTTTGTTGCTATTAGGCCTTCTGGGGAGAGGGCTGACAGATGCTGGACCATCACTCTGTCCAGAACCCGCAAGGTGGGAGACTGTTCTAGGAAACAACACCTTTTTTCATCCTTTTATCACGTCCTATTTCTTTCAGAGAGCCATCCTCCAAACATCCACAGGGGAGAACTGGCTGGACTCCAGTAGCCAGAGGAGCACACTCCACCATCTCCAGGAAACCAGAACCAAATGCTCAGTCTACTGATGCCCCGAGGTTGCAATTTCGCCTTAACTATTTCTGATGATGATTAAAAATACATCGGGGAAGGTCACCTGCCCTGAGACTAGGAGGAGGTGCTTGCAGCATGGAAATGGTCTCACTTGCCTTCAGGGGCATTTTTCAGCAGAAGGCCCGGACTGGCTGGCAGTGCTCCCCGGTCAACCTGTCCTATCAGTACTGCTTTCTCTTTCTTACTAGGACCTAATTTCCTAACTTCCTCACCTGATCTTATTTCTGTATCTTCTCTTTAGCACTGAGCACAGCAGGCCTCCAGTAAATATCTGTTGTTTGAGGGAAGGCCTAACCCTTTAAATGCTCAGATAGGATTATTTCTACCATCATCACTTTCATCTCATTTGCCACTGATCTGTAGAAAAGGGAAAATTAAACAACTTGCCCAAGGCCACACAGATAGAGATCTGTATTTCTCCATCCCCAAACCCATGTGTTGAAGGATTGTGAGTTTCCTTTTTAAGAAGCCTAAAAGAGTTCATTGACTGCATACCATGAAGCCCCCTAGCAGAGCCTGGACCCACACCCAGACACCAAATACACTAATATTAGTGCAGCAAAATATATCACTAGTCATATAAGATAGATATCTGAGATACATGAAGATTATAAACAAGCAGCCGATAGCCACACTCAAGTTTTGCTGCCACTTGAGTCTGCCACCAACACAAGGAACGTTTTTTATTCACTTGTTTTTAAAAGTTTTGGATTTTTGAATCACAGGTAAGGGAGTGAGGACCTATGGAAATCAGGACTCATTCAAATGGGCTCTTTCCTGACCTCTTGCTCTTTTAAAGCTGCTAAGAGCTTTGCTGAAGCCCAAAAACTTTGCAGAGAATCACTTTAGGTTAAATAATATAGGCACAGTCGAGGATCTGAAAAAAAACTTTAGCTATTTGCTTGCAGAAGAAAAGTATCCCCACTGGACAGACCAGAAAATACTCTTTAAGTAAAGAAAACACAAGTCTGTGGCGGCTCCATGTCACGCCCAAAGACAGGTCTCCCAGTGGGAGTTTTGGTGGAGGGCACAGTGGTTCTCTGAGTGATGGAAAGAGATGGGCCATGATTCTATGCTTGCTGAGTGCTCCACATTCGGCAAGTGTGCCTGAGCTTCATTCTCACTGAAGCCTTGTGCTCTGCCTTGTGGATTGTGTCCTCTCCCTGGACCCTGGGTAGCTGGTGATCTGAGAGCCCAGGGAAGATACTCCAGACCCATTACTGGGGAGGTGCAGAATGGGATGGGAAGTGAACAGGCCTTGAAAGCCTCCATACTTCGCACCCCCATCTGGACTTTTAGGGACACCAGTACAAACAAATCAAGCCAGCCTGTCATATGATGACAGAGTGATTTCTTTCCCAGTGTGACATATTCATTTATCATCTTTCATAAGACAGACCTGGACTATAATTTAGTCCCATTGCTAGTGCTTAAATGAACTCCAGGTTTGAATGGGCTTTCAGAGATTCTTCAACATGGGTTTGCTGAGGGGCTCAAATGTTAAGAGGTCAAGATAGGAGCCCAGAGTGGAGGCTCAGTGGGGAGGAGCAGTGCCTAGCACTGTGCCAAGGATCCAAGACGCCAAAGACGACCATTGATTGATGGTGTTGATGATAATGAGCCCTTGGGAACCATAAGAAAAAGCAGCAAAAGAAATTTGGTTGGAGATGTAGGATTTTTAGGTGTATTTGTCATCTCCATAGTGGGAAAGTTACATTCAATATTCAAACAGAATATAACCTAAAAAACTTCAGAAATTGTCTTTATCCAGAAAGACATTTTAAAAATAAAACAAATATGCTTTTGACTGTGGTAAATGATGCAGTTGTAAATGCTGGGGTAATTGCAATGAAAGTTATATCTACATTTTAAGTCAACTGTACCTTTAAATGTCTAAATGAAGTAGTTAAGCCCATGTCAGTAGCAAGCAAGAATATAAAAATCTGTTGGTATTAATGATAAAACAAAACATAAATCATGAATGAAACATGTGCTGTATGCCAGACACTGAGCCTTATGTTCTTTTTCAGTAATATGACAACCTTGCCAGAGATTTTGAGGTTACGAGGAAAATAAAACAAAACAAATGAGGTCAGAGGGGTTAAGTAACTTGTCCAAAGATACACAGCAAGCGGCAGTGAGGCTAGGATTTAAATATTCATATTCTTTCACTAAGCCAAGCTTCCTCTTATGTGATAAGAACATCAAGTGCCAATGTCTCCAAGGGGATGACTGCAACAAGGCGTTTTCATAGAAAGCTGTGATGGGGTGGCAGAGAATAACAAGGAAACGGAGAATGCCAAATTGGCATCCTATGTACAACCTTCATTGTAAGTTTCCACAACTGAACATATGCATACTTCACATAAAACAAAAAGCACCATCGGCTGCATTTTGCTCGTCTGTTAGGACTCCACTGTTGAGATTCCCCCATCATGGTGGAGCTGTGTGGTCTCAGTAGCTGTGCCCCCCAGCACAATGAAAGAAGGATGGAGCATTCCAATACAGTATGAGTAGGGCCACAGACTTCCAGGGGGACCCAAAGTTCAGAGGCCAGTGGGGACCGGAATCCCACCTCCCCACTTCTTAGCTATGTCACTCTGAGCATCTCTCTGCATCCTGGTGTCCTCACCTGTAAAAAGGACACTGGCACCTTGTGGGGGCTTAGAGAGTGAAATGACATCATGTGGGCCAAGGGCCCATAGGAAGCAAGCAATGCGGCACGCTTAATTTGATTAATTCTATTTTCTTATCCTCCTCATCATCCAGAGCTAGCGATGAGTGTTCGAGTTAAGGCACAAAATCAAACCAACTTCTAACTCCTAAACCTTCTATTCCAGGGCAACAGACTTGCTTCTTTGCCTGAAAGGCTAATATATCAACAGTCACTGAGGTTACAGTCCCATGAAAAACACAGGGTGACAAAAGCCCCTTGCAGCAATCTTCAAGAAGGAGAAATAAATTAATCAAGCTGCCAAACGGAGAAGGCCGGGTTGACCTCCTTCTGATCTCATTACTTCTCTATTACCCTTTTGAAAAACATCCTCTTACAGAGATCACTAATTGAAGATTATGTGGAGGGAAACCGCACCTCTCCATCACCGTGGTAACTTTGCCTCATTTGTCATTCTAATAATTCACTTCTTTTCTTTTCTGAAGAGACAGAGACACTAATGGACTATCATCAGTTAAAAAGGCAATTTTTCCATTTAATTGCACTCATTAAATACTGCAATAGAACAATTGGAAAAGCAATATTCTCAATATTTAATCATAGTATAGGAATAATGAAACATTGCTTCAAAATAAATCCCGGAATATTTATAAAGTTGTAAAAGAGCTGTTTTAACAACACCTGTGATCAGAGGCAACATATTTAAAATTAGACATGTGATTTTTCATTTCTCCTGATGAGAGCCAGTGCACAGCCACACTGAGAAGGCAGGGCTTCGGGCGGGCTGGTTAGCCTGGAAGGTTTCCTGGCCGCCGCAATCCTAGACCAGCAAATCACTTGCAGTCTGTGACAGAGACTTGAAGGTCTTTACTCAAACCAGCCTTTCAGGCAAGCTTGGCCAAGAAATCCAAAGAATGGGCCTCTAGGTCCTAGAGCAGGTCTTGCCCTGCAGGTTTACTTAGAGCAAAGAGTAGTCACCAGTGTCAAATTTTTAATGGCTTTATTGAGATGTAATTCACAGGCCATACAATTCACCTATTTGAAGTGTATCATTCAATGGTTTTGGGTACATTCACAGTTGTGCATCCATGACAGTCAATTTTGACACATTTTCATCACTTCTAGCTGTTATCCTCTTCTTCCCCACCCCACCCCTGCCCAGCCTTAGGCAACACTAATGCACTTTGTGTCTCCATAGATTTCCCTGCTCCGGACACTTCTCATAAAAGGAATCACAGAATATGTGGTCTTGCATGACTAACTTCTCTCATTTAGCATGAGGTTTTCAAGGTTCATCTGTGATGTTGCATGATCAGTGCTTCATTTCCTTTTACAACTCTATCATATTCCATTGGATGGATAGACCACAATTAATTCAACCATTTGTTCACTGATGGATTTGGGGGTTGTTTCCAACTTTTGACTGTGGTAGATGATGCAGTTGTAAATGCTGGGGTACAAGTTTTCATGTTTGTCTTCATTTTTCTTGGCCATAGATCCAGGAGTATAATTGCTAGGTCATATGGTGACTCTCTTCTAATCATTTAAGGAGCTGCTGAACTGACTTCCAGAGTGGCTGCACCATTTACCCTCCCATCAGCAGTGTATGGGGTTTTCTCTTTCTCCACAACCCCCGCCAACACTTGTGATTATCTGACTGTTCACTTTCACATTTTAACAGAGAGGTGGGCAGTATCCAGGACCAGGGAGATACAGAGGCAGCCCAGCTCACTGCAAACAGAAAAGCCCAGTTCCCCAGATTGTGGGAGGCTGCAGGACCTAGGTGGGAAGAGCCTGGGTTTGGGAGTCAGGGAGACAAAAGCTCAATCCCAGCCCTGCCACTTTCCAGGTTATAGCTGTGAGCAAGTCCCCTAAACTAGCTGACCTTTGAGTCCTCTTGTCTGTAACACAGAGGACAAAGCTTCCTAGGATTGTGGGAATGTTGAAGGAGCAAAATATATCAGAGAGTGCCTAGTGATTGCCTAGCATCCAGCCGCATTTCCATAAAGCAGTATCCATGATTATTAAAATTACTGGATGCAGCCTCAACACCCATCCTTGCCATCCCAAGCCAGCCAGCCAGCCAGCCAGCCAGCAGTCATGCCTCAATACTTCTTGTGTATTCAGACCACAATGTATCACAACTTTGGGCAGGCCTCTGATCCTTAGGACTGCACACACTGGACGCCTATCCAGCCATGGGCCTAATAACCTCAATAATCAATACAATATGTGGAGAAGGAAAACCACATATACACAAAAGCGACCAGGAACGTGCAATCTCATTTATCAAAGAATACTTGGAACAAAGACATGTCTTCCCGATTCCCAAGAGAAAGATTAGAGAACCCAGTCTCCCTTCTTTCATTCTGTGCATGAGAAGGCAGGTCTGCAGGCTCACAGCCAAGTGCTGGGCATGACCCACTTTGAGAGCAGGCAGTCCTTTCTTAGACAGCCCCCTTTTCTTTTCACTGACTGAGGTATTCAAACTCAGTGCCCTATTAGCTTAAACCAAGCTCAGAGAAGAAGGCAGAAAAGCCGAAGCTACTGCATCTTCTGATAATCCTGGACTCATGTGCATACTGACTGTCTCCCTGTTATTAAAAGAAGATTCTAAGAGGGATAAGGAGCTGTGGACAAGGACTGTTTTATTATTTAATGTGTAAACAGCATATAGCACAGCATCTGGCACACAGTAGCTGTTCAATAAGTATGTGCTGAATGAGTAAATGCATGAGTGAATAAAAGAATCTGTACCATGAGTAATGCCCTGGAACCACTTGGATGCCCCCTTCAACTGATGCTATAATTTTCATCAATGCATAGCAAGCAACTTAAATCCAAGGGAAAAAAAGGTCATGCTCTAAGCTTCAAGACAAATCCCACAGCCTCTTCTGTCTATCCGATGGATGGCCATACCCAAGACTCTCCCGAGGACCCCCTTAATTCTTAAATCTACCTTGTCAATTATCTTCTATGACTTCTTTATAGCAAACTTCATTCTACTACCCAAATCCAACCCATTATCAGTTTTCATATGGTTTGTGAGCTCAGAATGGCTTTAATATTTGTAAACTGTTGGAAACAGATCAAAAGTAGAATATTCAGTGACATGTCAACATTATATGAAATTCAAATCTCAGTATCCATATATAAAGGTTTTTCTAGTGTTATTTATTTATTGCAACACCATTCTACCCATTCATTTACATGCTGTCTGTGGCTACTTTTGTGCTAAAAGGCAGAGTTGAATGGTTCTAATAGAAACACTACTACAAAGCCTAAAATACTGTCTGTCCCATTATGGGAAAAGTTTGCTGACACCCATTCCATATGCCAACTTTATGTACATTGATAAAAGCACAGTAATTGTTAGCGACAGTGTCATCCAGTGTCAAAGGGTTAATTCAGAAGATTTACTTAGATCTACCTGGATTTGAACCCTGCCTCCAACACTCATTCACTGTCTGATGCTACAGGCAAGCGATTTAACCTGTCCAAATCCCCATTTTCCCCACCAAAAGTGGGGCGAATGATATCTATGTCACTAGGATGCTGGGAAGTTTAAAGAGTAAAAACATCTGGCATAGATCTTGACTATAGTAAGCACTCACTAAACGTGCGCCATCATGCTTACACACTATTACTTTAAAAGAGAAACTCTAGGAAAGTAGAGCAAAGCATGAGCTTACAAACGGAGTCAAAGACAAAATGTCATGCCCCCATCCCTCCCTGCAGTGCTGGCTAATACACAGAAGGTTTGGAAGACATTAAAAACAACAGAACAACAAACTATATAATCAGCGTATAACCAAATCCAGATGGATCTGGCTCATTTGCTAGTTTGCACTGTTTGTCCTTGTCTCCCCCACAAACCCTGTCCCACTGGCAGGGCAAGTGAGAAGCAAATACACAATCATCCCATTTATATACAACAAAATTGAAACCATTTGGCTTTTTGTAAAGTTTGGAGCTAAATGTTTAGGCAAGACATTTGGGTTTGTCCATTCAAGCTGCTGTTTTGATGCACTAATCTGAATTTGTGTTCTATCCACAACCTGCTTTTGTGGGTCTGTCACTTGCAATATGTTTAACAGACGCTCAAAAGTGAAATCCATTTGCATCTATTTGGTATGAAGAATTAATGTCCCCAAACATCATCAGAATCAGATACCTCCCCAGCTACCACTGTCCCACCTTTGAATATTTAGGACTAAGCTGCAGAGTGGGAAATGGCTGAGAGTCCACTCCACATGAGTGCCGAAGCTAAGACTCTGGGCATGCGTCTTGACTGCTCTACCACACAACTCCCTCTCATTTACTTTTCCATCTGCTCTGGTGTACTGCTTGGGAAAATGACAGAGTAATAAGATAACACATACAAAAAAAAAAAATAAGATAACACATACATTCAAGTCCCACGTGTTTATCACTGTTAGGACATCCTTTTAAGGACTGCACATTCGGTCCTGCAGGCCCAGAGACATCAGACAAGGACTCCTGTGCCGGACTATAAATAGGTAATTATTTCACATTTCATAAGCCTTCCAATGATGTTATTCTACTCCAGCCTTCAGTGAATATTTTAAAAAACATATAACTGTGAGCCTTTGCTTAGGCTTCAGCAACAGAAAATTGTGAGGGGCAAAGGGGAAGGGTAGGTGCTACTCAGTATGCTCCAGACAAGATGCATTTTTAATCAAAACTTATAAATTGCTATTTACACTAGGAATTTCAGGTACCAAACTTTTTCTTGACTTTGAAAAACACTAAAATATTTAGGTAATATGCAGGTT
Organism: Canis aureus; assembly: GCF_053574225.1. Taxonomy (NCBI): domain Eukaryota; kingdom Metazoa; phylum Chordata; class Mammalia; order Carnivora; family Canidae; genus Canis; species Canis aureus. The sequence continues at coordinate 15,936,832 of NC_135613.1, read as the reverse complement.
TTAGCAGGGCCGAATGTCAGCATTCTTATATTCCTTTTGTGAAGTTATTGGTTAAGATGTGAATACATTATAAATAGAGTAACGCTGCAAACAACTTAGACTCTGATAGTAAATGAGACAATTAACCTAAAATCTTTGCATTCTGGCACTCACAGCAGGACAACGGCTTCAGAAAACATGAAGTTGTTTCTGTTTTCTGCAATCAAATCATGGCTTCAAACAAAGACATATACCCTTTTTTAGTACATATGGGATGACATCAGAATTTTCTAAGAATACGATTTCTTTCTTCTGTTAGACAAGGTATACCATCTTCTGCAAAACATCTGGATCATTTGTCAATAACCAAGAGAACCAGATGGTTAGAATCATCTAGGATACCTAAAAACATCTGGATATTTCATTCTCCATCCAGATGTCTGGCTTCCCTGAGGTATAGCCTATCTTTGGTTGAATAACTCCAAAAAGTGTTTGGCCAAAAGGTAAGTTCCCTTCATCAATTCCTCTCTGGTTAATTATGTTTGGCAAAAGAAGTCTACATCCTTTGAGAAATAAAGCTTTTATTAGAATTTATCTCATCGGTATGATTTAGCTAAACTATTTCAGGAATAAGCTGGGAAACAGAGGTACAAGTGCAAAGTAGACCCACTGTGCGACACAGACTCTGCCATGTTAGAGGGCCCACTGGAAGCTCACAGAAGTATACCAACCCTCAGATACCAAATCAGAACCAGACTTTAGCATGACAGCTCTTCCACTCAAAGCTCCAGGTGCAATTTCAATTGTACATCTCCAATACTGTCGGTTGTTCGTTGAGTCCACAAAGATTTAATTGGCTCCTACTGTCCGCATAGTCATAAACACCAGGCTGAGCAAGTACTGCTAAGACAGGTACAGGTGCTGCCCTCAGCTTCCAAGCTAGTTGGGGAGACAAAGATTAAACAAACTGTCTCACCCAAATAAATACGCTATTATCTACATAGAGTGCTATGTAATAAAGAATATAGTTAGAGATCATCCCAGGAGGGGGGTCTGACTGACATCTGGGGGTCAGGGGGGGGATTATCTGAGTCTGGAAATATGAGGCTTTAGCGGAGTGCATCTGTGCCAGAGTGGAAACAAGATGCCTGACAAAGGAATAGAGCTTTGCTTCCTTGTGGAATATGGAATGGAAGGAAGGCTAGAGGTGGAGGGTGGTGGGTGGGACTCCAAAGGGAGATGTCCGTGTTGCCAGAGCAGTCCTGTGTTCTAACTGTGGTGGTGGTTACACGAACCCACACCTGGTAAAATGGTATGGAACTTAAGTTCATTTTCCACCACTGTGTGACAAAGCACCAAAACCTTCCTGCCTTAAAATAATGCAAATTTATGATCTTACAGTTCCATGCCTCAAAGGTCCACCATGGATGTCAGTGGGCCACGATAAGGATGTCAGCAGCGTGCATGACTTCCTGGTGTCTCTAAGGAGAGGATCCATGTCATCTGCTCTTACAACTTCAATAGGCTGTTCATTTTCCAGGGCTCTTGGTCCCCTCTTTCCATCTTCAAAGCCAGCGGCGTCTGGCTTACTCCTTCTCAGACTGCCTTCTCTCCTGGTGTTCATCTAATTCCCCCTCCCACTTCTAATACCCCTGCAATTACACTGTGCCCACCCAGATAATCCTGGATGGCCTCTCTATTTTAAATTCAGCTGATTAGTAATCTAAATTTCATTCATAACCCTAATTCCTCCTTCCCATGCAACATAGCATACTCTTAGGTTCCAGGGATTACAACGTAAACAGCTTTGGATAACCATGATTCTGCCTACAACAGAACTCTACCCTCACGCTGTACCAATGTCAGGTTCCCTGTTTTGATACTTTACTATGGTTACATGAGATGCAACCATTGTAGAAAACAGGCAAAGAGTACCTGGATCCTCTCTAGGCTATTTTCAGGATCTTCCTGCAAATCTGTAGTTATATCAAAATACAAAATCAAACACATTTTTTAAAGATTTTATTTATTTATTCATGAGAGACACAGAGAAAGAGGCAGAAACATAGGCAGAGGGAGAAACAGGGTCCCTAGGGGGAGCCCGATGTGGGACTTGATCCCAGGGCCCCAGGATCACACCCTGAGCCAAAGGCAGACACTCAACCACCGATAAACCCAGGTGTCCCTCAAACAAACACATTTTTTATTGGAGTTCAATTTGCCAACATATAGCATAATACCCAGTGCTCATCCTGCCAAGTGCCCCCCTCAATGCCCATCACCCAGTCACCCCAACCTCCCGCCCACCTCCCTTTCTTACAAGACATGTAACACACGTCAAAGCACCTGGTATTTATTATCCTGTCTAATCCCCACAACAAATTGACAAGGTGGGTACTATTCTCTGTTGAGAGATGAGGAAACAGAAGCAAGGATAGGCTTTATTAATTTACCCAAGGACATCTAAATCCAAATAGGGTATCTCTAAAGGTTGTATCTTAACTTCGGTTTACATGTTAAGGACTCAAAAACAGTTTTTTTAAAGATTCATGTATTTATTTTAGATAGATCGAGCCAGTAGGAGAGGGGAAGAGAGAGAGAGAGAGAGAGAGAGAACCTCAAGCAGACTCCCCACTGACCACAGAGCTCAACACAGGGCTCGATCCCACAACCCTGAGATCATGACCTGAGCCAAAACCAAGAGTCAGATGCTCAACCAACTGAGCCACCCAGGAGTCCCTATGGACTCAGATTTTAATTAAGGAGCCAAATAAACCATCTATCAAAAAGTAGAAGGCGGGCAGCCCCAGTGGCACAGCGGTTTAGCACCTCCTGCAGCCCGGGGTGTGATCCTGGAGACCCGAGATCGAGTCCCGCGTCGGGCTCCCTGCATGGAGCCTGCTTCTCTCTCAGCCTGTGTCTCTGCCTCCCTCTCTCTCAATCTGAATAAATAAATAAATAAAAATCTTAAAAAAAAAAAGTAGAAGGCAAATTGATGAGAATTGTTATCACTTTAAAAGGAAAAAAAGGCCTTAGAAGACAATGACCCTACATAGACCTTAATTGGCCCTTTTCAGGGGCTAAATGCTGAGTTTTCTCAGAAAAACTCCGAAATAGCTCTTTTCACCTCTAAAAAGACAACTGAGTTGTAGAAAAGGTAAATATTGTAAATAGAATGGTCATTCACTATGCTTACATTTTTTCATTCACACTGCTTACAAATTTAGGGGGCAGTATATTATGTGTATATTACCTGCCTCCCTTCCCTCTTCCAATTCCAAAGATACAAAAATAAATGGGACTGTCCACTTTAATTCTTCACTTCTGAAAGGCACCTCCATGGATGCACAGCACAAAGCATCTTTTGCTTATTTCAACCCTTTCGTGGTTTTCAGATTACGGGAACAGACAGTTAACCATGACCACATCCAAAAGATAGACAACCAGACTCTCTCCTGAGCTGAGTCACACAAGGAAGGGGATTAGAGCTGAGTTATCCCTAGGGCAATAGCATGAAAAAACTATTCCATGAGTTCCTAGTCCTGGTCACCATGGTATCCCAAATCCAAAGACAAAAGCCACATACCTAAAAGGCAGCCTGGAGTATATCAAAGTGCTGATGTACCAATCTGGGCTGCCCCTCTGCGGAAAATAAGCCACAGTGTGGCTTTCTGTTACACACAACCAAGTTATATTACATATAGTCTTGTGTTTTTCTTCTCCTGAAACTGTTCAGTCTTCTCTGTTGCTTGCAACCAAAGAACCCTAAAGTATGCAACTCCTCCACCCGTAATAGCAGGAAATCCCCCTGTATTATTATGCCCTCCTCTCTGGTCTCTGTACTCCCTTTTTAATCAAAACTAAAATTCTCTGAGAAAGTCAAACACAGGTACAATAAATAAATAAATAAATAAATAAATAAATAAATAAATAAATAAATAAATAAATAAATAAATAAATTCCTCCCAAGCCCAGGTCTCCTAAAGGATTCTGTAGCTGCTTCTGGGTGCAGCAGGCACTCAATTATTAGCCCCACTATGAAGTAGGGATCAAGTTCATGTCATCCTCTAACTTTGAATTTGAGGGACAAAATGGCTTTAACACAAAAGGGAAAGTGACTCACATCCCCTTGGTGTTTTCTAAAGGGATATTGTTAGAACCAATTTCTACTCCTGGATCTTTTGTGCTCCGGGGTAGAAGCAGGCAGCGGTCCAAACACTGTGTAACCTTTTCAGCAGCCATAAGGAAAAAGTCACTACCACTTTGCTTTTTATACTGAGGCTGAAGAAAGTACACGCAAAGCCAATGCACGAGGGGATTAGCAATGTCTTCCAAAGAAGAAACAGAGAATGTTTATGGGGAGTGAAAATGAATGATAATAGTCTCACTGTCCACTCTCATTTCCTAGTGGTTCAACCAAGTCCCTGGATGTCATAAACACTGAAGGGGGAATAAAAAGCTCTAATAAATCAAGGTGAGGACGTCACAAAGGGAGCCGATGGTGAGGCACACCTGCTGAGTAGCTAACTCTCTGGACAATGAGTCAGCAAGCAGAGAGCAGGCTTTCAGAACCCACACGTGGGCAGCCTCCAAGCACAGGGAACATGGATTCCTCTCACTTCTCACAAGTACATGTGCATGTGTGCACACACACACACACACGCACATATACACACCCTCCCACCTTCTCTCATTCTGCAAAGGGAAAAAATGCACCCAGCTCAGCCGTGTTGTTTCCTACCGTCCTAGCCAAGACTTCCCCATGCTTCCCCAGGGTTTCTCCACCAAGTACTACTGACATTTGATGTCAGGTAACTATTTGTGTGGAGTCTGTCCTGCACGTTACAGGATGTTTAGCAGAATCCCTGGCCTCTATCTACTAGATGCCAGTAGCACCTCTCCATCACACTATAATAAAGAAATCCCCAGATATTGTCAAATGTTGCCCTGAAAGGCAAAATTGCCCCCTAGGGAAGAAAAAACTGGTTTACCTGAAATCTCTGTGTCTGTGTGTGTATGTGTGTGTGTGTGCATGCATGTGTTTACCCAAAACACCATCCATGCTCAAGCGTCTACAGCTGTTTACCCCATCCTTCACTTGACAAACTCCTATTCATCCTTCCAGATTTAGCCTCAAAATGACTTCCTCCCAAAGTCTTCCCTGACTCCCCCATTCATTTCTTCACATGCCCCCAGGCTTCTGGACTACTGGGAGCCTCATCCCACCCCTGGTCTACCCATTTGCCAGTCCTCCTCTCTAGATTCTAACCTCCTTACAAATAGGAAACAAATTTATTTCATCTTTATATCCCCAGTGCTTAGCAGTGTGCCTGGCTCATAGTAGATATTCAGTAAAAACTTGGAGAAGTGAATAATGAGTGAACAAAGAGACATAGGGAAGCTTCAGCAGGAGACACATCACGGAATACAGAGCTGGTTTCCGGTAGCATCATTCCATAACTTTCAAATTAGCATGGAAGAAAGAACATTACAGCCAGGAGGCTGCTACCTGTGATGGAATGCCACAGAAAAGGACTTACGTCATCATCACCATGTGACAGGCACAGACTTATAACCCTGGATAAAGCAGCGAAGAAGGCAGTACAGGAGTTTAAAAAGCCCCATTTTCCAGATGAGCAAATTGAGACTCAGAACGGTTAAATACTTTGCCTAAGGCCACACTCTGGTGAAATGAGAGCTGACAGGCTCAAGTCCAAAGTTGTCTGTCCTGACCATCAGTCAGGGCAATGAAATAGCCCTTAGGTGAGAGCTGATCACACTAACAGAGCTGGAAAATAGTTTAAGCAGAAGGCTATGCCGATAAGAGTGTGAGGAGCGGCACTCTCACTCAATGCTGGGGTGTGGGGGTGGAGTGGGGAAGAATGGCCACAATCCTCTTGGAAAGGAATTTGACAGAGTATCAAAAGACCCTGTGATGGTCCAACCTTTGAACTAGCTACTCCACTTCAGGGAATTTAACCTAACAAAACTGTCTAAGATTAGGGGGAGAGGGGTCAGGACGGCAGGGGTAGCTCAGTGCACAGATATAGCCACTGTTCACCTCAGTGCCACTTACCACAGCAACAAAGAAAAACAAAAACAAAAGTAGAAACTTCTAAATATTCAAAAATAGGAAAAATGGTTAAATAAATACAAATCCACTCCCTTAAACAAAATGTTGCTATTAAATACAGTGTTAACAGTGTGTGTATTAGGAGGACGTGAAAACAGGGGGAAATACCTACTTAGAAGTTACATGAAAACATAGGATTTGAACTTTTATAAATGCAATCATATATAAGTTAATTTGTAAATTGCATGAACTGAGTAAATTATAACATATTCACATAACGGAATACGCTCCAGCTATGACAATGAACGATCTACAACTGTATGCAACATTAAACAAAAATCTCAGAAAAGTATTACTGAAACAAGGAAGCCAGACACAGAAGAGTACCTACTATATGCCTGCATTTGTATAAAGGTATTCCATTTGTATAAGGTCAAAGACAGACAAACTATTCTTTGCTATCCGAAGTCAGGACAGTGGATATCTTTCCTTGGTGGGGTCTTGGCGATAATGGCAAAATGAGGGCAGAAGGAGGCTCCTGCCTTATGTTTTCTTTCTTTATTCAGTTACTGATTACTTGGGTATGCTGAGTTTATTTAAGTTTATCCAGCAGCAAGTATATATTATGCACTTTTATGCATGTGGGTTGTATTTCCATAGAGTTTTAAAACCACAGTCACAATTCCATGAAAACAGGAAGCTGCCTCTGAGAGTTAGGAAAAAGTAAATCACCACATGAATGGTGGTTGTCTTTAGATGGTGGGGCCATGGCAATTGTCTTGTCATACTTCCACTTCTGCATATTTTCCAGATAATTCAATAATAAGCAGTTTTATGAGGGAAGGAAAAGTAAGCAGAGTAAGCAGTACTTAAAACAAACAAAACACTGTACAGGATTGCATGAGCGTACTAACACTGCTGGAAGACACGTGTGTATGTGTGTACATGTGAGATGCATGTGTGTGTATAAGTGTGTTGCATGTGACATTATGTATTTGTGTATGTGTGTTTTGCTCTTACCAAGAGAAGCATTAGCAGTCAGGAGGAAGGGCATCGTTCTAAATCCCACAAGAGCAAAACAAGAATTCTCTCTCATTAGCAAGGCTGTACCAATTAACTACAGAGAGAGAGAGACTTTAAAATCTTGTGAGAATCACTAAAGAAACACTGAAAGATATATTCACAGTAAAACATCTGAGAGTACATATGCCAAAATACTGTGGGTAGGTATTTTGGGTGATTTTTGGCTTTCTTCTTATCTGTAGTTCTTTTAAGTAACGGAAAGGTACATATTATGTTTACTTGAGCTATTCATCTGAAAATGGGCTAATAAAAAACTGAGTAATTGCAGGGATTAACAAGCCTTAAATAGTGTAAGCTATACTGAGTGATATAGCATACTTAATAAGTGATTTCCTCCCCCTCCTCTTCCTCCTTCATATAATTATTTTACTTTGTGTAAAATTTAGTATTATATAAAACCTTGAAGAATATTAGGTGAAAGTTTTCTCTTCCTAAAAACAACGATTCTTTCTACTCATGTCAACATCTCTATTCCAGTGATTTTACATACTAAATTTCAAAGAAAGGTAGCTATTTTAGGGAAAGTTCTATTTTTGCCTCATGTTTTATACTCTCTTATGTAAGAGATAAGAGAAAAGGGGGGAAGTGAGACATAAGGAGAAAGATGTAGAGATGGGGGGATAAAGAGATGGAGGAATGGATGGATGGATGGATGGATGGATGATGGGAAGGAGTGGATAGGTAGATGGGTGGATAGGTGGCTGGCTGGCTGGCTGGATGGATGGATAGATAGGTGAGTGGGTAGATGGACAGATGGATAGACAGGTAGGTGGGTGGATGGGTGGGTAGGTGGGTAGATGGATGAATACATAAAGGTAGGAATGAAATGTCCAGGAATGGTCAACACATTCAAATGAAAGAGATGCTCTCTGTGACAGATGCCAGAAAGAACCCCCATCCTATGCCTGAACTGACTTCCCTGAGGGTCCCCAGCTGATCATGAAAGTGAGAAGAAGCTGCCAGAAGAAACTGAGGGGATGCCTAATAAGAACATAAGCACTACAGCAGAGACGGCCTTTATCACTGGAGTCAGGAACAGGTGGCAGGAGGAGAAAAGCTGCAGGAGTCCTGCCTGTCTCAGTACTTTTCTCAAAGTGGTAAAGAGGAACTTCCTTATCTGGTAAAGAGGAACTGCAGATGGAATTAGGACTGCTAATCAGCTGACCTTGAGAAAGGGAGATTGTCCCTCATATCTGGGTGGGCCTAATATAATCACAAGGCACAAGAGGAGAAGGCGCAGAGGAGATAGAACCAGGGGGATAGACCTCTGAAAACGATTCGGCCCAAGGCTGCTTGCTTGCAGACAGAGAAAGGGGCCAGCAAACCAAGGAATGTGGACAGTCTCTTCAGTTAGAAATGCAAGGAATGGGATTGTCCCCCTGGAGCATCCAAAAAGAATGGAGCCTGCCAATACCTTGATTCTGGCCTAGTAAGACCTGCACTGGACTTCTGACCTCCAGAGCTATAAGGTAATAAATCTGTGCTATTTTAACCCACTAAATTTGAGGTAATTTGTGATGGCAGCCATAGAAAACGAATACCCCAGGCTACTTTAAAAAACAATTTTTATTACATAAGCAACACATGAACACATTTCCCCCTTAAAAAAAATTTAAGCATCTGAACAAGGCTGATCCCCCCAACCCAAACCACCCTGCCACCTTCTCTGCACTGATCCCACTCCCCATCCCTCCTAGAGAAAACCACTAGAATAAGTTGGGTGTGCACTGTCTCGGCGTCCTGGTCACACTGCACACCGATTCTTGCAGCATGCCCGGTCATGAAACAGTTAACACCCATCTCCCCTGAAAGGAAAACAGCCCACAAGCCCAAAGACCACACAGGGATCAGTCTGCCTGTGCTCTTGAGGGTAAAGGATGTGACCATATGAGTACCTTTTGCATACCTTCTGCCTCTCATCCAGTTGTAAATCCTCTATTCTGGTGCTTATGGCAGGATCTGAGTTCCCCAAGACTCAACCTGCTGAATATTCATTGTTTAGAAGATCAGGAAAAGAATTTGTTTATACACACTGGGCCTTGTATTTACCAAAAATCTAGCCTAACACATACAAGGAACATGATCAATAGCAAAACAACCCATCCAATCATGGCTTTGTTACCAAGAGATAATGAATGTCTACAAAGCTGCCAGAAATTGCTCAAACCACACCCTCTCTTTATTTTTTCTTTCCACCCTCGGGATGTCTGGTATTTTTCACAAGTCTTGTGTCTGCTCCCCAAGTCTTCTGGGAGACTGCTCACAAATCACAAATTAAGTCAGATTTTTAAAACCCCCCAGGCCTTTGAAATTCCTGAAGCCACATGCAGGTGGCTGGCACTTACACACACTTGATGACCTTTCTCAGTGGCTAGGTCCTGTGTGTCCCCTCTGATGCCACACCTGGCTCTTGTTCACAGTGCCAACAAGTATGCCCCTGCCCTTAGTGGTAGCTCCAGGTCTCCACCAGTGAGGATCATTACTATCTGAAATTTACCTGGCTTCTCTCAGGAAGGGAGTAGGAAAGGGCTGAGATAGACATCAAGAGCTTGCAAGGTTAGAAGGACTCTCTTCTCACCAGCCCTGCCCTCGCTGGTGGAAGCCAAGTCCCAAGAGCAAGGTTAAGGCACGAAAATCCTCCCTCCCAGAGAGATGCCTATGCACTGAGATGACTGTGCAGGGACTGGCATGTAGTGTGTACCCCACATGTTTGGGGCTGGGGGTAAAGCATTATGATGACCAGGTCTAGTTATCAGCTATGAGGGAAGTCCTTTTGATATACAACCAAAGCCATCAATCTGTGATTTGGCCTCACTCTTATAAGAACAAAGGACTTCCACAAGGAGTATAATCAGCACGTTTGTTATTCAGCAAAAAATAAATTCCTTTGATCAACAAGTATTATATGTTCTAGTATGCACAGGTGTGAGTGTGTGGCAAATATGTGTCACATGGTGTGATACAGAACCAAGGTGGACACTTTTCTAGAAAAGCCACCATTAAAAAAAAAAAAAAGAAAAGAAAAGAAAAGCCACCATTATCATGGGTTCTATGTATAGCTGAAGGAAATTCATACATAGAAGGCAACATAGTGAATGAATGTTCTTATAGAAAATGCTGTATAACTTTAATAGCTGTGATGGCAAAAAAAAAAATGTGGGCTCAACATGGTGGGAAAAGGAAGTGGCTATGGGTGATGATGGTGATGATGGAAGAAGAGAAGGAAAAGGAGGAAGGACAGGGGGAGGGGTAGGTGGGGGGGCAATAATGATGACCATGAGGATCACAGCTGGGATAGTCACTGATGACTTCTACTGCCAGACATCGCCCTAAGCACTACACACATTTGACCTAACTTAATCCTTCTAATAATCCTACCATAGGTTCCATTACTAGCCCCATGCTATAGACTGTAACACTCAGTTTGAGAAGCGTTAAGCACATGTCATGGTCCAAGCAATGGAGCAAGACTCAAACCCATATTAGAATCTGGGACCACTGAGGTAGAAACTGCTGGGTGCTCCTCTCATCTCATTCTCTCCATCCACTCTATGAACAGCACTGGGTAGCCAGCACTCAGTCAAAGACAATCACGTCTCCAGACTCCCTTGCAGCTACAGGTAACCATGTGACCTGGCTCTGGCCATTGACCTGCCAGAGGAATTCATGCAGTGAGCTGGCGTGTATCTCTTGCCCTTCACTCTCCCCTTCTTCTTGCCTGGAAAACAGATGTGACACTTCAAGGTTGGGCAGCCACATGCTAAGGATGGCTTAGGGCAAAGACCAAGACAGCTGCAGCCCGTAATGGCCTCATGGACCCAGGCTGCTAACTGGACTGTCTGCCTCCAAGTCTCTTGTGATGAGAGAAACATTAAGGTGTGGTGGGAAAATCTGGCATCTGAGTCAAGTTCCCACTGATGCAGGCACTGTGTGAGAGTGAATCCCAGGTAGTGCAGGTTCCATGCCAATGTCCTTCCTTCATCGGCTGCCATAGCCTAAGACATGAGGAGTTGGAAATGAGTTGTGAAAGAGAGAATATCTGAAAATCCAAAAGGAAGACGAGAGGGCCAGTCAAAGATGCACCATGCAAGTGAGGTCCACCAGGGATCGTTATAAGAAGTGAGGTCCACTGAGGATTGTGGGAAGAAGTAAGGTCCTCCCAGGATTGTAGGAAGAAGTGGGGCCCACCAAGGATTGTGGGAGGAAGAGGGGTCTAGCGGAGATTATGGGAAGTGGAGCCTAGTGGGGAACTGTGGGAAGAAGTAGGGTCCACCAAGGATTGTGGGAAGAAGTGGGGTCCAGTGGGGATTGTGGGAAGAAGTGAGGTCCAGCAAGAACTGTGGGAAGAAGTGAGGTCCAGTGGGGATTATGGGAAGAAGTGGGGTCCAGTGGGGATTGTGGGAGGGAGTGGGGTCCAGTGGGGATTGTAGGAAGAAGTGGGGTCCAGCGGGGATTGTGGGAAGAAGTCAGGTCCAGTGGGGATTATGGGAGGTGGGGTCCACCAAGGATTGTGGGAAGAAGTGGGGGCCAATGGGGACTTAGGGAGGAAGTAGGGTCCAGCGGGGATTGTGGGAAGAAGTAGGGTCCAGTGGAGACTGTGGGAAGAAGTGGGGTTCACAGAGGATTGTGGGAAGAAATTTGAGCTAGAGTAAAAACTATACCCTTCTGGCCACAAATGGAGGAAAGGCCAACAACACACTGAAATAACATTATAGACACTATAAATAGTTGAGAGGGAGTCTGTCTTTGGGAAGAGTGCCCCAATGAACTCTAAGGTAACCTTGCAGACTTCTGTGGGTGCCCCAAGGCAGGATTCTGAAATAGTTATTGCCCTAGGGGAAAGAAAACCTTCTGCAGAACCCTGATAGCCTGAGCAGCCATCACATACCAACCAATGGAGCCATAGATGGAAAGAGCAGGACTCACCCTTCTAGAATCTTCTACCATAAAATGCCCAGAGATATAATGCATCTTATTATTCCATAATGCATTTCCCCATGTGCTTTCTAACTCATGTTTTCTTTTTGTCATCTGCTCTGTTTTTGGATGAAGGAAAAAGAAAGAAATCATTGATTCGTTCATTACAAATGTACATAAGCTACAAAAGACATGAATTACTAACAGGTAATTTCTTTGGAAGACTTAGGTAGTGACACACAGATGCTTCTCTACACAGTTTCTCTGTGGGCGAGAATCTATATATAAACACAGCAGGAACCAAATGTGGGGTGTACCACTAGCAAAAGTGGATTGGCCATGTGAAGGACATCTGTGTTAGGACCTGTTCCCAATCAAAGCAAAGTAATTCTTCTTGGTGGTCCGACCACTTAACTTAAACAAAAAGGACTGAGCCAACTTTCATCAATGAGCCTTTCTTCTAACAGGATAAAAAGAAAATAAAAAATGAGAGTTGGCTACTGGTTATGGCGATGATGTGCCACAAGGTTAATAATGATGGGTTTCAGGTCACTGGCAATTTCTCATTTCAAACTAACTTGAACCACCGACCCTCAAGAGCTGACTGTTTAATGTGGGCTACATGGCATTCGCAGTCCTTTTCGGACACCCAAGCAGTGGGTGAGTGACACCCACCATATCATTACTGAAAACAAGAGAGGAGCTCTTCATCCTTGAAATTAAAAAGGGCCCCTAAATTCAATCTCCATGGAGGAAGACCCGTAGACTTGTTCAGTTCCACAATGACTGGAACTTGAATGGGCTACTGACTGTCAATTCATGGAAACTGGGCTCTATCTTCAGAGGGAACAGGGAGGAAAAAATTCTAAATTTCCCTGCAATGATTCAGAAAACTCCTCAGCTTTTTCCTCCGTGTCATCGGTCACATCTTCTCAGATGCCCACTTTACTTCTAAATAGCCAAGGACTCATCTAGAGGCTATATACGTGGCTTTTTCTTCCTGGTATTATGAGAGCAATGTGGAGAGAGAAAATGAATGGGAAAAGCTACTTCAACAGAAAAGGGGGAAGAGATAGGGAGTGGTAGAGATGATGGAAAACTAGAAACCACATGACCTGGTACCTTAACTCAGCTCTAGCCAACTGTTGTTTCTACTTCCAAACTTCAAATCCAAAGAGAAAACCAGATTTTTATATGAAATCTCTCAATTTGTACATGTGTCTTAAAAATTTTTAAAAGTCATTGTGTGAGGAAAACAAAATATGTCTGCTCGTAAGCAATGTCTGTTGTTGCAGAGGAACATCTCAATGGGTTTTCTTCTCTGGAAGTCACACCCAAAGCTATGGCTTATTCCTGGGCTGAGCTAAGGAAAGGGTGAAAAGAGAAGAGGTGAGAAGAAAAGTCAGGGAGCTGAAGGTTAGTCCTAAGACTTAGAGTCTTGTAAGTGATATATTTGCCTGTCAAATTCACGACCCCAGGAGGATGATAAACACACTCAGAAACCTCATCTAATTTTAGAATGTTACTCTGATGCATGAACCGAACTTATAGGCATATCCGTCCCCTCTGTGTGACATAGGCTATGCCAACCCCCTTCCCCCATAAAGGATGGGGACGAAGGGCTCAGTTCTACCCTACCGCATGGCAAATGTGAGGCAGGAGGTGCGTCTGTCCCCGGGGCCTCCGTGTTCCCCAGATGAGCCGTCAGTGACAGGAGGCAGCCCTGATCTCCACTTCTTGTCTCTCTTGCACTCTATTTATGGGCAAGTAGCCCTGAGGTCTTGCAGGGTTTGATTTCTTAACTTGAGATCTGAATCTTTCTTTCCACAACTTTTTTTTTTTTTTTTTTTTTTTTTTTTGTCTTACTGGCTGTAGCACAGAGCCCTGGGAGCCTTATTCTGCTTGAGATGAATATGGCGCTCTCCCACAATTCTAATTAACAGATTTTTTTTTTCACTCTCCTCTCAAGATTCCCCAAAGGAAATCCTTCTCAAAGCCAATGTTAGCTGGGCTGGAAGTCAAAACCAGATTTACAAAGGTATAACAAAATGTACAGCAAATTAAGTTTCCTTGATGACATAAAAGTGCCAAAAAATAAAGAAAAGCTTTACTGGCTTTAAAAGGAAATCGGCAGCATACACAGTATCCAGACAGGAACCTTCCCTTTGACCCCAATTCCTCCCAAAAACTCTATTTAAAACAGCCAAGAAAGATGTAATACCAAATGTCATGTTGTGAACCCTGATTGACTGCAACCTGATTGAGAACAAAAACCTGTGAAAGACATTTTGAGGATAACTGGGTAAATATGGCTATGGACTATGTATTATTTTTTTTAAGATTTTATTTATTTATTCATGAGAGACACAGAGAGAGAGAGAGAGAGGCAGAGACAGAGGCAGAGAGAGAAGCAGAGCGAGAAGCAGGCTCCATGTAGGGAGCCCGACACAGGACTCGATCCCAGGTCTCTAGGATCAGGCCTTGGGCTGAAGGCAGCACTAAACCACTGAGCCACCCGGGCTGCCCAAGGACTGTGTATTATTTTATGTTAGCAAATTACTGTCAGTTTTATAAACATGATAACAGTGATATGCATAAAAATGCCTTAAGTTTTAAAAAATGCCTGGCAAAGTACTTTATGGTAAAATGTAAAATGTGTCAACATCTGCAACTTATATATAAGGATGGATGCATGGATGCATCAATGGATGGAGGAGTGGGTGGGCAGGTAGATGGATGAATGGATAGAAAGACAGATGGACTGACAAAACATGGTGAAATATTAATAACTGTTGAATCTAAGTGGTGGGCATATACCCAGGCTATTCACTATACTATTACGTATTGTTTTTAAAGATTTTAGTTATTTATTATATTTTAGAGAAACTGAGCATGTGAGTGCAAGCAGAGGCAGAGGGAGGAGAAGAGGGAGAGAGAGAGAATTCCAAGCAGACTCTATGCTGAGTGTGGAGCCCAGCTCAGGGCTCCACCTCACAGCCTTTAAATTATGACCTGAGCCAAAACCAAGAGTTGAATGCTTAACCAACTGAGCCACTCAGGTGGCTATATACTATTACATTATAGTTTAAATTTTCTGTATGATTAATAATTTTTGTAACAAAAAAGTTTTAAAAGCTGTTATTTTCAGAAATTCAGTGTTTCAATTAACTTTTCTAAAAAACATCTTTTAAAAACATGTCATACAAAGAAGTCCCCATGTGGAAAGTACGGATACTGTGGGATAATACTATAGAAGAGATCTGACTACCAAGATCTCTAGCCTGAAAGCTTTTTTCAGAACACCCTGAAAACACTAGACCTTCATCTAACTGGTAAGGAAACCGAGGTTCAGTGACTCCCCCCAATCACACAGCAAGCTAGTGGCAGATGAAGAGACCTGATGCATCTCAAGGTTCCTCTCTACAATGTGGTACACCATTGAGCTGACTGGTCTTGCCCAAGTCATGGTCAATTTTCAGAAGGGTAAAGGATCCCTTAACAATTGACCTCATCATTCATCCTTCGTTCTTTGGAAATGATTTTCCTCAGAGGCACATAATTTAAATAAGCATTCTCCTCTTTCCCAATTACCCAATAAACTTTTTTTAAAAAAGACTGATTGATTTTTGAAAGAGAGGGAGCTGGCACGCGTGGACACAAATGGGGGGAAGGGCAGGGGAGAGAGAGAATCTTTAAGCAGACTCCCTGCTGAGTGTGGAGACTGACATGGGGCTCAGCCTCACTACCCTGAGATCATGATCTGAACTGAATCCAATAGTCAGACACTTAATGGACTGAGCCAACCAGGCGCCCCGTTCACCCAATAAACTCCTTATCACACTTACTATAAAGGGCATTATTCTGGGCACTTGGGAAAATGTATTTCTGCAGCATGGGGCCCCTGCCCTAGAAACGCTAACACCCTACAAGTTATGTGCTGGTATAAAGGACAAATTCTTAAGAGCTGCCCCCCAAAAGGGTCAACTTCTAAAAATGGTTTCCAATCATTATATCTCAGTGACAGGAGAAAAAATGTTATCTTGATAGTAAAGGATTTAAATTTATTGCATGGCTGAAAATGGTTACTGAAGTGAAATGATAAAGTAATGAATCATTTCCTAAAAAAAAAGTTGAGCTGTTAGTAAGGCCACTGCATGAAGAACTATTTAGAGATGTCAGAAGAAAGAAAAAAAAAAGAAAGAAAGTTATGAAGCCTGCCCAGGAAATTACTCCTAAATGTATATACTTTCTAGATTAAATTACTTTTTCAAAAGAAAAGAAAACCAAACAGACTTCGTGATTACTGCTGGAATAAATGAAGCTGTCTCCTAGTTTCTATTGGGTTCCTCCTGGTTTCAGCACTGGCCTCCATCAGTAAGTTAATCTGTGCTTCTCACAGCTGCCCTCAGAAGCAAGCCCCCGCAGATAAGCCCACCCTGGCCAGGCCTTTGAGACTTCTCTCTCTCCCGGGTTCTGGAGACCATTCCTCCCTGATCTCACCACACAGCAGTTGGGACAACTTGACCCAAAACCTTCGTGCAAGTTCTTAGACAGCAACACCGATGACCTATTTGATAAGAACTGGGATTTCCAGCCACAGCTCAACAAACAGGGGAAAAAAACCAGGGCACCATAAACTGATTCCGTGTGTTGGTTTGTACTTTCATGCCCCATTCATTCTTCTTGGTTGTTTTTTTACTAATAAATGTAGGCAATAGGACTCAATATTGCCCAGGCATCCGAGAACGTAGGTCTACTTAACACTCTGAGGGGGAGCAGATGCCAGGTGCCATGGAGGATGAGCTCACCCCTGGGTGACAGAACAAGAAGGTGGCTTTCACTTTCAATCAACTGTGCCGAGTAACACAGCCACTCCGTGCCATCCACTGAGCGTTACCTCAGCATTTCAAAATCCTCCAGAAAAGAGGCTGACAGTTATTTTTCTGGGTTCTGGGGACCCTGATAAAGATGTGGCTCCATCCACCCCAGATCTTCGAGGCTCACTAACCTAATCTCAGAACATTCTCCCAAATATCTCCGGGGCTCCTAGTAAAGAGGTATGCCGGCTACAACAAAGCTCATCTTTTCTGGTATAAATCTTTATTAAAAGAAAGAAGAGATGGAAGTACGGGAGGAAGAGAAAGGACAAGACAGGTAAGAAGAATAGTTGCTCCAAGTGTAGTAGCAGTAGAGGCTGACGTTCATGGACTACTTACTATGTCCCAGAGACAGCGCCCAACAATTTAGAGGCACCCCTTTGTTCGATTCTCACAATCCAGAAGGCAGAGACTGCTACCAATCCCATTTTATTGGTGGGAAAACTGAGCTGCAGAAACTAATTCCTCCAGATAACACCAACAGTAAGGCTAGGATTCAAACATACATCAAACTAAATCTGGAAGTACTAAGGGCGCCTACGTGGCTCAGATGGTTAAGTGTCTGCCTTCGGCTCAGGTCATGATCTCCAGGTCCTGGGCTCAAGCCCCACACTGGGCTCCCAGCTCAGCAGGGAGTCTGCTTCTCCCTCTTCATCTGCCTCTCCCTCTGCATGTGTTTGTTCTCTCTTTCTCTCTCTCTCAAATGAGTAAGTAAAAAATCTTTAAAAACCTTTTTTTTAAATCTGGAAATCCTGGAGTCTTATCTGCTCTGCCACAGGTGACCTTCCATGATGCTCTCTTGAGGAAAGACCTCCTCTCATGTTTTAGCTCAGCATCTTGCCTAGGCATTATTATGGCCCAACTCTGTAAACCACTGTGATCAGCCAGGATAGGAAGCATGGCTCCTTCTCCAGAAGTACCACAAGGTCTCCTTGTACCTTATTTGAGGACTTTAAAGCAATGATCTTATGCCTCCTACTGGATCGTAAGAACAGGTGCCAGGACTTTTGTACTCTCCTGTGCATAGGAACCCAGATTATGGATTGAAAACTAATGCCACACTGCACCAGCCCAATAGCCCATCACTGACAGAGGTATCAAGCCCTGTTTTGTGGAAGGGCTAAACTTTTTCAGTAGCTAAAAATAAAAAGAAAATTGTATTTGTTCCATAAACATTTATTCAGTCCATAATATGCTGGAGTTCCTTAGACTCCCACAGTCTACTTGAAATTGTCAGATTGCCTCTTAGGAGGAAACTAAATGGCATATCTTTTTGGCATCAGATGGAAATCACTTCTTAATAGAGTTCTACAAACGACAGCCTTAAGGTGCTTCTTCCAATCTCTGCACCTGAAGTCATGGGGGATGCTGTTGCAAGGCTCCCTACGCAATGCCATAATTAACAGAAAATGGAAAAATCCAAGAAACACAGGGGCCGTGGAGCAGGGTTCAGGGACTGAGGGCAACTGTTGATCCATGCAAAGATCAAAGCTGTGTAGAAACCATTCGCGGGTTTACACAGCTGCATGCTCCGTGAGAGAGCCGTAAAACAAACACAATCTGGATGGGAGGGAAAGGTCTGTGATTGGGAGCGTGTGGGTGTCAATGACTCCCTAGGACAGCAAATGAACCAGGAGGCCAAAGAGCCACCTCACTCTGGATCTAGAAAAAGAACTTGTACTCTTTTCCAATCCAGGACATATTTTTATTGGGCCAAAAAATTTTACCTATTCAGCCTTCTAAAACATAATAAGAAAGAGGGAAGAGAATCATTAGCAAATATGCAAAAAAGTTCTTGAGTTTAATAAACACCACCATCAAAAAAAAAAAAAAAGTGAATTGGTCAAACCTTAATAACCTGGGGATGAGAAACTCCCTGCTCCAGCTTATCTTGTTTAGTTGCTGTATACAACATCTGAATGAGACCCAGAGCTCTCGAAACTCCTTTAGGTGCATAAATTCCTAAACTAAATAATAACAAAGCCATATGTTACCGTGTTTTTAGATATGAATTGCTGTACAATGCACAAACACAACAGCAGCTCCCTGCTATCATTTGGATTCATTAAAAATAAAATCATCTCATAAGCCTGCAAAGTTGAATTTTATTTTTTATTTTTTTGCACTACAAAACTTTCATATTTCCCCTGTGTACAGAAGTATAATTTCTTTACGTGGTTGTTCTCAATGTCCTGAACTTGATATACATGTAATATTGGGAAATGAAAATAATATATATAATATGTGAATTCCTCATTTTGTGTATTAGAAAACAATATGTTTTGCTCATTAAAGGCGCCAATATAAATGCTATAAACCATGAAATTACCTTTGAGCCCTTCCTGAAATAACCAGTTCACAAACAAATGATCCATGCAAAAAAGGCAAGGGGAGATTACAATAATAAGACTAAGTTACATTTTCATTTCAGGATTTTTTTTAATGTAGAAAAGTATTGTTACTGCAAAACCAACATCTACGGCAGGTACATCCAGTTTATATAGAAAACACTTGAACCAATTAAGGTTGAACAAAGTAAGTTCAAAGAAGGGCTTTTCGTATTTTCCAAATGTGATGCTGAACTCATATTTACAATATATTATCTCAATAAAAGAACCTTACTCTTGGCTTTCCCACTTCACAGGGCTGATTTAAAAGCAATGACCGCAAAAGCAGCTTACTAAAATAACTCTAATGGTTCTAATACTCAGAAAGTAAGATTCTACCCCACTGATGACTGACAGGGGTTAGACGTTGTCCATGGTAGGAATCTTCTCCCATGAGTCAATATTCTGAAGCTGAAATTAGCAGAGCCCTTACTCCAATGTGTTCCCCAAACAAGCATCACCATCATCTGGGAAACTGCTAGGCAGCATGCAGATCCCTGGGCCCAACTTCAGACGAAATCAGCAACTCTGTAGGTGAAGCCCCATGATGCATGCACCTTCTAGGGGATCCTGTAGTGTGTTCAAGTTTGAGAACCAATGTCTCAGTCTGGTAAGGTCACTAACCCAAGCTTAAGATAATGATGTCATCTCCTCTCAGGTCCGGCATATGGTCTTCAGCCCTTCCGTCAAGCTGCTCTTCACTCTCCAATGGCCTATCCCTCCCTATCCCCAAAACAACATCCAGGCCAATTGATTTGCACGTTTCTGTTTGACTAATTAATCCTTGCCACTTCCTCCACTCTAGCATATGGCAGCTGTGAAGCTGTAGGTGATACATCTCTTGCCACAATAACATGGGACTCTTGAACTTCCTCCAGGTCCTAACCACTGTCTTGTGGTAGCCCCAAAGATACCCTGAAACAGGCCAGGATGAGTACATCCTGGGCAGGCAATGGTCTAAGCTTCTGAGCAAGGGCCACCAGGGGATCTTAGAGCCTTTCTGTGTGAGCCCCAAGTAGAAAGTTACCTGTCTCCCTTTGGCCAGGGACTGACTCATTCATTTATTGTTCACTTAATTAGAGAGTCATTCACATAATCATGAAACAAACAATGATCAATCTCAAATTTCCCTTTTTTTTTTTTTTTTTTTTTTTTTGATTCATGGGAACACAAAGCTGCATTAGATCATTCCAACCTTCTCAGGATACATAGTCTAGTAGGGAACACAACATAGTATACAGATAGACGAGCATAATTCAGTGAGGTAAGTATAAAACAGAAATCTACATATGGAACATAGGGAATGAATGATTGAAGAACAATTTTTGTGGCAGGAGGGAGTCAGTCAAACACATGCCAGAACTCAAACTTATGAAACAAGTAGAAAACAGGGGTTAGAGAAGGGAGATGGGTGGGTTCCAGGCAGTGGCAGACCATAAACAGCCACCCTAATGAGTGTATGGAACTTCCTAATTGCAGGCCCTTGAAGGCAAGAAGTCTGACTCAGTGACTATGTCCCTAACCTGCTGGGCTTGGCACAGAGATGCTGAGTAAATTCCAGACAAGACTAAACTGGACGAATGGTAGGAAGCTCGTCAGAGGAAATCAACTTCTACAGCAGGAAGAAGACATGTGGCTCTGTTTGAGTGATCAAGACAAGGAGAAAGGGAAGCTGACCTACCTAAGGATCAGCAGCAGGGGAACAGACATGTGGAAGACAACTTCAGTGAGGACTGTGTGCACAGCCTGGTTGCTACATGTGAATGGATCCCTAGGAAGGTCATGAATCACCTTTTAGGAGAGTATGAATGACAACAAAGGCTCTTTTGTGCTTGGATAAGATCCAGAATTGACCAGACCATACTGGAGCCCAGAGTACCTGGCTAAAGGCTTCCATTCTGTGACCTATTTGATAATTCTCACACCAATGTGGGATGGGGAAGAAGGTCCAACTGTCCTAGTTGTGCTTAGAGAAAGGGAGAACTGACCCAGAGATCCTAGAACTACTATAAGGCAGAGGAAAAAGAGAAAAGAAGAGAGAACACACAACCGAAAAAAATGGTGCTACTGGGCTGTCCCAGAACGTACACGAGGGAGGAGAGGACCCTCTCTCTACAATTCTGCTTCTAAAGAAGCCCGGACTCAGTTACAGGAGTGGCAAGAGAGGGAGCAAGAGGACAAATCTTTCCTGCCTCCTGAATATACACCACATAGCTCCTAGGGTCATTTGCAGTGTCCTCCTTTTGAATCCTTATGGCAACATTAAAAGGTGGGTGTGATATCCCCATCTTCCTGCTGAGCTAACCCGTGGCTCAAAGAGATGAGGTCACTTGCCCGAAGCTACACAGCTAGTGAGTGTAGGATGCAACGTTTATGCTCCGGTCTGACTCCAAAGTCTGGGGTGAACCCACCTATGTCAGGCCCAAGAAAGGCTCAGATACATCAGAGGCTGAAGAGGCTGCCAGGCCAGGATCAGGTGACCAGCAAGAAATGGTGACTTTCAAGGGTGTCCACACGATGGGGGTGGGGTAGGGTGAGGATGCCTTCATGAGGTTCTAGAATTTTCTACCTTCTTGGCAGAATATCTCTGGCCTGCATCACTGGCCTGAGAATTCTGAATTACAATCCTCTCCATTCTAACTCATCCCTGAAAACCTTACAAAGTATTCTGACAAAGTGCACGTTCAGCTCTACAACCAAGGTCTGTTTGAATCCACTTGGCTCTTCTATGAATCCCTCCAAATACTTGAGGGTAAGGGCAGCACATTTCAACTTGATGGAATTTCCTGCCATATTCTGCAGTGCCAGAATTGCTCCAACATATAAATAAATTTGAGAAGAACTTTTTTCTTTCTTTTTTAAATGATACAGAACATAATATTTTCAGCAAATCCTAATTTAAAGCATTCTAAGTCCAAAAGATAATTATTTGTACCATATAAATACTGCATGTGGGTGTAATATGGATTGCATGCAGAGCCATAAAAAAATACTTGGCTCTGTTATTTTCTTAAAATTGCTGTGTTGTTGCCATTTTTATTGGGTTAATTAAAAGACCATAAAAATCAATTCAAACATGTTTGGAAACAGATTTGCAAATTTTATAAACTGCGTTCAGTTGGTTAGGCCAAAGATAAGACAATAACAGACATCTCTGTATGCACAGCTTTGGCGTAGCCATTCATGCATTCATCCTTTTCATTCATTCATTCATTCATTCATTCATTCATTCATTCATTCATCCAACCCAAATCCCCTACTCTGGCCCCAGCACTAAAACCGATATGGCACCTGTTCTCACAGCACCTTTATTCTGCTGGGAGACAGAAACTGAAGGACATCATTTAGAGGAGGGGTGGCCAACTTTTTCTATAAAGGGCCAGAAAGTAAATATTTTCAGCTTTGAGGGCCATGATGTCTCTCCAATTGAACCATGCCCTGAGAGCAGGAAAGCAAGCCATCAACAGTAACTTAAACAGATGAGCGTAGGGTGTTTCAGTAAAATTTTACGTAATAGACATTATAAATTGAATTTCATATATTTTTTGTGGCACAAAACATTGTATTTCTTTGGGTTCTTTTCTTTAATCATTTAAAAATGAAGACCATCCTCAGGCCATGTGAAACCAGAGGGCTCGCGGACACTGATTTATACTGTTACACAGGGAAAGATACCACGGTATGGCTGAGCCAGTAGCCACAAAGAAGATGCTGGGATTCTCAGCTGCTAAGTCCAGGGGGCTACCAGTCTACTATGTCAATCCTAACAGCCTGGCTAAAGGGTAGAAAAGAGAAACTCTCTCCCTCAGCTGGTGGCCATCAGACCTCTCTGCTCATTTCAAAGATGGCTTTCTGCCCAGTTCCAAGCAGTGGTCTTTGGTGACTCTCCCGGCTCCCTGGTGGCCTTGGCAATTTGCTCCAAACTTGATAAAGTGCTAATTTTGCTTTTTACAGCCGTTGTGTAACTTTGATAAAAAGCCAAGCCAACCCTTTTTGAAAATCTGAAGAAACGTTAGCCCACAGATTGAAACCTGGGGATCCCAGTTACAACCAGACGGCAATTTTCATGGTCAACTTCTAAAACTGTCCAAACAGCGGTCTCAGACGGAAATAATGAGAAGCCTCTATGCTATTCCCAGGTTCCTTATCCTGCCTCAATTGCTGAATGTCAGCCCCAGACAGCTCAGTTATAATGACAGAAACATAACGTAGTTCATGCAAGTGGCCTTCAGTGGGCAAATGTTCAAGCACATTAAGGTTTTAATATAATTATAATTATAGAACATGTTCAACCAATTAACCACAAATATGCTGTTTATCTGAAAGGCTGCCAACACTGTGAACTGCAGTCAAAATAACATTAGGCTGTGGTCCTTAAGCAAAGAATACACACTGAATCAAAAGAGAGATCAGAAGGAAAAGGCCAAAATAAATATTTTATCTGATATTTTATGAATATCTCCTCAAATGCCAGATTAAAATATGTCATCTCAACTTCCCATATATTTACTTGATGAAATCAGATTAAGTGAGTTCATGACACTGTTGAAAAACATCATAAACCAGAGAGAGAAGGAGAGGGAGAAGAAGAGAGAGAGAAAGAGAGAGAAGCATACTTTCTAAATCTTGGCAGTCAAGCTCCCCTAAAGCTAGTGTAAGTATAATGTAAATTTAAAAAAGGCAACTAGGACAAGTCATATTTTTAAAGCATTCAGAAACCTCTCCTTGCTCCTTAGGTCTTTCTCAGCTACAGCCTACAGGAGTTTAAGCAAAATTAAACTTTGCCTTAGCAACTGAAGAAGACAAGCCTTCTCCTAACTTTCCTCTGAGAAAGAATTAAAAAAAAAAAAATCTAGTTGTACAATTTGTATATACACGATTTGTACTGCTGTAAAAGCATATTTTCAAAAGTGCTCCCTAAATAATTAAGCTGCTCCTTTTACCATACTTCCTATATTACAGAAGTCATTCTCCCACCAAGAATCAATAAGTCATTCCTCACGGCAGTCATTTTTCTCCATTTAACGGAACGGGCTAAAGTCCGACACTGCAAGTTACATTACCTTTGAATTATGTGTGTAATTTAAAATTCAAAGTACTACACTAAGGAGCTTTTTAGACTGACCACTCTACACTCTCCTCATAAATACGGCCCCTTGCAGACCCTTGTGACGGATTTACGGAACAACAGGAGTTTGAAACAGTGAGGCCTCGGGCCCTCCGGGAAGGCGGCTCTTGGGAACAAGGCCACAGGCCCAGTCCTCCCTGGAGGAGGCGCGGGCACACTGTCACCCATCAGTCACCGGGAAACGACTCCGGGCTCTGCGATTCCAAAGCATCTTCACTTTAATTACAAATAAGCACGTGGGCAGATATTGACGGGTGCATCTGGAGAGCGCTCCCTAAGTAAAGGCTGCCAGGATGATTTTTTTTTTTTTTTTTTTTTTTTTTTGGTTTGAACAAACCCACGTTGGCCCGATAAGATTTTAAATGTAGAAACCCCAAACGGGCATGTACTGGAAGAAACTCTTCTTCATCAGTTAGACACATCACGGGGGGGGGCGGGGGGAGGAGGCACAGAGAGATCAGTAAATGAAAATGCGTGTGAGTGCATATGCACAGAATTAATAAAAGTGACTTGAAAGGCTTGTAACTGAATTCGTGGGCTGATACGCTTCTGACTGTAAATAAAATACAATCACTTCAGGAAAATAAAAGTAAAGCCCAGGATTGAAAATCTCGGTGAATATTCTCAGACTTGTGACCGGCTGACTCACACTGCAGGCTGGCAAAACTTCAAAAACACCTGTGACCTAAAGAGCATTTCTCTCCGGCCGTAGTGCAGATTATCTCCTTCCGCGTACTTCCTCAAAAGAACCAGGAACCCCACCGCCCACTGGTATGAAAGAAGAGGAGACTTTCCAACATTGTGTTTTTGGATATCGGTTATTTAGAAAACACGACAATAGGTTTGATTTGAGAATTGGGATGTACTTATAAACTGAAACCTCTTGTGTTTCCCTTTGTTCATGAAGCGACTGACGTACCTTTATGGGAATCTGGGGGTTTCCCTGTCTTCTTCAACCTGGGGAAAAGTGGAACCCATTCTTCAGGAAGGCCCTACCTTGGATCCCTACAGAGGAAGGTTTCTCAGGCCATTTCATCATTAAAAGCTGCTGCCCTATTCTTTCATTCCCACTGCCCAGTAGCCTAACAACCTTTTTTTGGCTTTTTTTCCTTTTTTTTTTTTTTCCATTAGTAAGTAATTCTGATAACTGTACACTTTTCCTGATGTGGAACAATCTTAGACCACTGGAGCCTTACTAAATCACTCCAGGACATGCCTTCGTTGGGTCATCAAAAATCAACTTTCCTGCCTAGGTTTTATTCTTGCCAATTTAGCATTCCCAAGACAAATCACTTACAAATGCCTCAAAAAAAAAAAAAAAATCATTAGCTCTCATTTATTCAGCTTTAAGATCAGCATGGCCTGAAGCGCAGGAAGAAACAGACTGGCAAAGTTACGCTGCCAGCACCAGGTAAAGCTCTCCCTTCCAGCGCTCTGTGCTCCCTGCAAGACCTCATCCCGAGCCGCCTTCCACTGCCTTTCAGCCAGGACCCTCGCTCGCTCGCTCTCTCCCAGCTGCCGTGGCGCCTTGTGTTAACTGAGAATTTGTGAGAAAAGCAGAACCTTCCCGCTGGGTGTTAGTTTTGCATGGCAACACTCAACAATCTCAAATTGTGAGACCCCCAAGGATAATTTTTTTTCTTCTTATATTTGTTTGGATTTCTTCCCACTTGAAAAATGTGGCAACCTCCACCCAATTGATGGATACTCACTGGTAAAATACTAGATCTGAGCGACTGTGCACTGATACAGCCTATAAATTACAGTCCAACGGGGTTCATTCAAATAAAAGGAAATTTCATCTAAGGAAACTGATATTTTGGGAATTCTCTCTCCCTGAAAGATTACATCTAGGGAAGTAAACTTATAAAGGGAGCTGTTGCAAATGTCAGGCATCTCTAGGACATAGAGGGTCAGTATGACTGTTCTGGCAATAATATCATGTAGAAGGATGCATTCCTAATGAAAGATGGACAGGAAATATATTCTCCTTTAATAAAAATATATATTTAACTAAATATATATTTAATATATTAATATATATTAAATATATATATATGGCACTGTGAACAGGTTTGTTGTTTCCAAATACATATTAAAATGACAACCACAACCATAGTTCCACAAGAAAAATCAAATCAACCTAGATCTAATTGCTATGGGCTAACACTACTTTTATTGCCTTAAAGCACTGGCCCTCATCAGAGCCTCTCAAACACTTCCTTCAGCCATTCATTCTATGACTTGGTAAAAAATTGCATACATGTATGTGCTGCTAGGAGAAAAAGGGAAACTCAAATAATTCGATGCACTGTCTCCTGCCAACTGACCAAATATTGTTCAGGTTTTACCTGCCATATTAAATAAAAATTTAGACGTATTTCCTTTTTTTTTTTTTTTTCATTAAAAAACCCAGGCTGTAATTAGAGGCAAACTATACGAAGTGTCTTGAATGTAGCAGGCTTTCAAAAAATTATTGCCTCAACTGCACAGAAAAAAAATATTCACTAGAAATGGCTGAATGACAAAGGAAAAAAGTTAGTTAAATCTTAGAGAAATGTGTTCCTGAAGGGTATCTCCAAAACTGCTTGACTATAAAAATTTCCTTTTGGATGACATAATGAACCTGATAGAAACAGCTTCAGATTCAGACCAAACTTGGGAAAAATAGGCTGTGCCCCTTTTTTTGGACTCTTTAAAAATATGCTGTCAAGGGGGCACCAGGCTGGCTCAAATCGATAGAGCATGTGATTCTTGATCTCAGGGTCATGAATATGATCCTCACATTGGGTGTGGAGCCTAGTTAAAAAATAAAACAGAAATAGGGCACCTGGGTGGCTCAGTTGGTCAAGCGTCTGACTCTTGATTTGGGCTCTGGTTATGATCTCATGGCTGCGAGATCGAACCCTTGCTGGGCTCTGTGATGGGTGTGGAGGCTCCTTGGGCTTCTCTCTGTCCCTCTCCCTCAGCCCTTCCTTGCCTCTCTAAAAAAAACAAAAATAAATAAATAAACATTTTTAAAAAATAAATTCTTAAAAATATGCCATCACTGTAACACTTCTTTTCATGCCTTTTACAGATAATTACTACCTAATCACCATTAAAATAAATATAAAAAAGGATTAGAAACCCAGTTCAGTGAAATTGTCAAAAACACCTATCAAAAATGTCTTACCTTTCTTCAAAGATTTGACTTATTAACTCAAAATCAGAGGAGATGGCCCTCCTGGCCTGGTCTCTGCTTTGACCCCCGTATTTTGACTGAGTCAGTCCCTGGTTAAGCCACTGGAAACAGAGCCCACACCAAGCCCTTAAAACACTATAGACGCAGAGAGAGAAAGCAGCAATCTTGTGTGACATCTAAGAGATGACAGCACATACTATTGCTTTGTTAAATGGTGACAGTTCCTTCTGAACTGAGTCTCTTTCTAGATCACTGGGTCAAAGTTATGGATCCTGTTTATAACTCCAGAAGAGAGAATTTTTTTATTGACCAAGACAAAGGGCTCAAAGTGAGCTTAATATCTGGTTAAAGATCATGCTTTAACCACTTGAACTAACAGTTGCTTTCAACAGACATCAAGATTTAAGGAGAGTCCGATACGGCTTAGGCAATGAGAAATTATTCTGTTTCAAAAGAGAAAGAAAAAAAAAAAAAAAAACAGAAGAGCTAAACTGTCTAAAGCATCCAGCCTACTTGGCCAAATTGGAGAATTTTGTTTTATTTTTCCTTAAGAGTGCACTGCCAGTTCCCACGTGTTTTCAAAATTTCATGTGGTTTTGAATGCCAAGGTCAGGCCTACTGTATGTTGTCCAGGGATATCACCCGATAGCTGACTCTCACCCAGTGACCAGAATGACAAGGTGGAGCATGACCCCAGTGGGGCAGTGACATAAGAGGATGAGTGTCCAGCCTGACAAAGAGAAAATAAAACAGACTTTCTAACTTGAAAAAAAAAAAAAAAATCAGGAGTAGGTTTTTTGTTTTCCCCTAAATAAAGGAGAAATTAACTATGAATATCTCAGGTGGTCATGAAATTAATATGCCTTTAGGATAACAGTAGAAACAGCTTAAATTTTCTTCAATGACACTTACGTAGTCATATTTATGGTGGTCTCATTGGTATGGAGTGTGTAATTAATAAGAAGCTGTTCACTGACTCATTTTTTTTTATTTTGCTGTTCCTCTTATATTTTTAAAAGTCTGCCCAAATGTATTGCTTATAAATCATACCAAACACACATCAGTTAAAACCGCAGTTATATTTTCTTTTCAGTAGGAGAAAAAAAAAATCAAGTTCTAGAATCCAACTTTCACGTTTTACTTAATTAAGAACAAAGATATAATGCGTTATTTTTCTGTACCCACAAGAGACAGGCAGACTGCAATTTTTATTGCATGTTTTCACTGGATCACAATATTATTAAGCTTTAAATCAGAGGATTGGTTCCTTCAGCTAAGTCTAACAATACTAGAAAGTAAAAGAAAAAAAAAAAAACCTCATCTGGGGCTGTAATATTTGCTGAAAAAAATCTACTTCAAAACATTAATCAAATTTTTCGCCTACTGGGCAACCATATGGTATAGCAGCATGTGAATCTCACAAACTTGCTGATCTCCTGTAACTGGGTGCAATTAATTACGCTGGCTGCATCCATCTCTTGGATTTTCGCCTTGTGAAAAAAAGTATTTATTGCAACAGCTTTTACAAAACAAGGGAATGAAAATCACAATTGATTAATGAGCTGAATGGAAATATTTCCGTTAGCAGATTTTTAAAATGAATAAGGATTAATACCATGGGTAGAAATGAACACACGTCGAGATCTCCTTCTACTTTTTGGGCCCCCAAAAAGGTGGCAGGAGAGTGGGTAAGTGAAGCCGCTGAGAAGTGTAACATGCATAATTCACTAGCAGGCTTTGGATCGCAAGTAATAAAGCCTTAAACTAGTGAAGTAATAAAGAGGTTGGCTTTACAAGATACTATCCTGGGAGACAAAAAGCTTGTTCTTTGATTTGAAAACACAGATATTAAATACTCAGTGGGTGAGGAACATCACAGGCCTGACAAAGACAGGAAGGGAAAGTGGCCCTTAGAAAAAAGCAATAGACTTTGTCCTTAGCTATTTAGATCCAAAGATTGCCGCCCATATGGTCCGATTATTGTTTTAAGACCCCTCCATAAAACTGAGCATCTGAGAACACGGAAGGAGGGTAACATTGTCCTTACCTGCTGGCTAAAGGTACAAAACAATGCATAATGGCAGCATCGGTCTCCATGGGTATGTGGCCCTCATGTGTCTACCTTTTCCTAAGCCGTCAGAACTCTTTCTGGTGCTAAACCATGATTCCTGCCTTCCAGGAGCTGGCGGCTTGACAGGCATGTGGTCAAATCCTTCCCTCCATGGGAAGTCACAGGAGGCTGGACTCCAGGGCTAGAGGGCCCCCAGATGAGCAGCAGTTTGAAAATCTATCTCTTCCTAGAACTGCTCTCTGGGCTTAGGACCACCCAAGCCAGCCAAACATCAATGACATTTTCTTCAAAGCATCCTTATTTCAGGACAATCAGGTCCCTTTTCTCTAAACAAATAGCAGAAGAGCCCAGTCCCAATATTTGCCATTTGTTAAATACTTATCTGGAGAAAACAGAGCAAATGCTAGCCATAAGGGGAAGGAATATATAAGTTGGGAGAGATCAAATATTGTAACACTTTCATAACTGGTAAAGGAAAAAGCTGCAAAGGATGAGCTTTGTAATTCAACTGTTATGTCAACCTTTTTCTTTATGTGTCTACTGTATTTAAACACCTACCAGGAAATTCTACAAAGGGCTTATTAAAGAGAATTTATTATAATTTCACTAATGCCTACATGACATGTGTGGCCAATATATTTGTTTATGGACAATTGCCTGAAAAATTAGAGTACTCAGGAAAAGAGGAATGGATTTTTATAAAACAAAGGATAAGCGATATTTTTAAGTGACATTATTTTATCTCAAACAACTTATTTCAAATATGGTCCATATTTATGTTAACATGTAAGTTTGGAAATTTTGAGTCACTGGAGAAAAAAAATTGTGCACTTCAAAGTAGCAAGCAGATCTAGGTGGATAAGAGATTCCAAAGGCCACCATCCAGGGATCTGAATAGACAACTTTCTCATTAAAATCATTCCAGTCGAGAATCAAAAACACTTTATAATCAAGTCATTGTTTTGAAGAAACCATCATTCGGTTAAAAGTAGGAGGAGGTTACCAAGAGACTGCTTGGCTTGAATTGTTAAAAAAAAGAAAAAAGAAAGAAAGAAAGAAAAAAAGAAATTAAAAAAAAAAAAAAGATCTAATGGGAACTGAGTGGTCCAACTCCTTAAACCAGTGACCCTACAAGGTACACCACTCCCCACTACCACCCCTCAGACAATCTCTAACACCTCCTACGTGCAATGGTTGTTGGCTTAAAAGTTTAAAGAGCTAACAAAATGTTTTAACGAGATACAAATCTCAGAGATCATTAATCAATATGTTCAATGTTATTTGTGATAATTCATCATGACATGATATTAATGGGTTACTGTACCCTTCAGAGGTGAGATTAATGCAAATGAGCCGCCACAATTAACTTTACTGCTCCCAACTCACAGGAATGGACAGATGATTATAAATGACAACTATATGTCAATTACAATATCCAATAAAGTGAAGCTTAGAGAACAATCCATCTCCTTTTATTGCTCTTCCTTGACGTAGCTGAATTTAGCTCAACCCACTGTTGTCACAATGTAGCCATTGTTTGGGGGAGGGGTAAGGGGTTTTTCTATTCTTTTTTTTTTTTTTTTTTTAATTTTTTAGTATCTTAAAAAGTGCTTCAAAAATGCCCATGTAAATACATATTCCAAAGGAGAAGAGCCACAGGAAACCGAGAATAAATGCACATTCATTCTATGTGACTTAAAGAAAATTGTATCCATTTTCAAATTGTAGCAGCAAGGCCAGCAAGGAAACAACCTACCCAGCTGTGTATAATATATTTACTCAATTAAAAAAGGAAGACATTAGCACAGCATCCTGAGAAGGCTTGAGTTTCACTAAACAAAAGTTATTAGAGGATCACTCTGTTGAAATAACCAGGTCGGAAAGTGGAAAAGCAGGTATGAGGCCAATGGCAGAGAGAGAGGTTTAAACTTAAAGTGTAGACCTCACTTGTGGTGTCCGCTGATACCTGGGTAAAGACCCTGCCTTCAGACTCTTTTGATGTCAAAACCCTTCTTCTTTCCATGGGTGGAGTGCACTCTGAGGGAAGTCTCTATTGCAGACAGTGTATCCTAGGGGTGCCTCCTAGCCGCGGTTCCCCTTACTGGACAAGTGCACCCAGTGGCTTTTGAGTGTTGGCTGATAACTCACAGCTACCCCTCTCGGCCTCACCTGCAAGGCTATGCCCACAAAGCCTCCTTCCCTTGTAGATGTTGGCTCATCACTGAATGCCAGCCAGTCACACCCTTGTCTCAAGCAGGATCCATCCACTCTGCAGGACTATTCATATTCCAGAGCTTCCCAGAGGATCAGGCTAAAGCTGGTCACATCCGCGCTGACCATGATCCATGCTCTATGCCATTTTCCTCCCTTCACTTCTCCTGAAAACACAACCTCCCAGATCAACTTAAACAAGAAAGCTGCCTTGGGCTCTGCTTCCAGGGGACAAAACTTGCAGAGCAATTTACAGAGACCTGTTCTTTGCCAGTCGTTGATAAGAAACTATCCAACATGCTCCTTTTTGAAGCTACACCCAGAAAGGATTTCTTCCTTATTTCCAGAAATATCTGAAAGTAAAATTACAATGTAAAACTGTAAAAGGTTCACATGGATTGTAGAACAGTGGGTAGCTCTGTCTATCCAGGATGTATTCCCATGTCCTCTCTGCTGCCAAGATGGAGCTTATTTCTTCACGAGGGAACCAGGCCTCCTGGATTCCCATGAGGGTCAAGGTGTGGGATTCCAATCTAGACTAATTTAAAACCTCATCCTGTGGGCCATTGGTGATTCAGGGGTAGTTCCTGCCTCAAAGCCAAGCTAATTCTGTTCCCCTGGCTTCTGTGCCAGGGATAGTGGGGGAAATGGCTCGTTGGTGCCATTGCTGGTTAAGCTGGAAAAGGGTTAGTCTATCAGCAGTCATCTTGATCCCCACTCAGAAAGAATATTCTCTTTGAAGAATATAATTTTTAAAAAAACCAAAATCAAAGAGGTTAGAGATGAGGCCTAGATGATGTATTTAAGCTCAGGGACAAGCTAGACTCTAAACCAGGGGCTGGCAAATAGACCACTGAACCAAATCTGGACCTCAGCCTCACATTTTCATATAGCCAGGGTCTAAAAATACATGTTTAAGTGGTGGAAGAAAGAAAGCAAGAAAAATATGTTTTAACACATGAAATATTATACGAAATTCAAGTCAGACTCCATAAATAAAGTTTTATTGGAGCATAGCCACACCCGGCGGCTTACCTGTTGTCTGTGGGGCTTTCCTTGCTACAAAGGATGAGGTGAGTGGTTGTAACACAGACTGCATGGCCCATAGAGCCAAAAATATTTATTATCTGTCTTATTACACAGAGAATTCTGCTGACCCTTGCATAAAACTTTGCATTCATGAGCCGATAATGACTCTTCCCGCGTAAGCTACTTTGAATTCAGACTCTTTCGTATACAAGGGGAAGATACTTATTAATTAACTGAAGAATCTATTCTTAGCCCTTCCCTCAAATCCATCCAGTCTGTTGGGATCCTAAAGATAAAGAATCAATATAGAGACCAACAGATTGGTTGTTTCTTACCTCATCTTTAGAAGTTACTGTATTTTTTTGCTGAACGTCACCAATTGTTGAGATGTTCACCTTAAAACATGCAAAACACATAATATCAACTGTTCCAACCAATATGAAATTCTATGCCAAACACTGAAACATAAAGTAGATTAAAAGTGGGGAAATAAACTTTTTTTTTTCAATATACCTGAGGAACATAGTGAATTTGAGAGGAAATCCCACCATGGCCAAAGTGTTCTCCCCACTGGGGAAAGCCTGACATAGTCAGCTGTAACGGGCTGGAACATTCTAGTCTCGGCTCAAGAAACTCAGGTGCCTGGTGAAAATACAGTGTGACTTTGCTGACTTTTACAGATTATCGCCAAGAGGGGAAATGGAGTCATTCCCTTCATTTTTGGTTTCCTGTGTTCCATCAGGAGATAGCTGCAGGTTTAAGTTTCTCTTCCCTTTTCCCTGCATGCTCACCTTTGTCTCAGGATGGGAGCTGTGATCATTATGAAAACAGATTCATGCTGTCTCCCTTGATCCCTTGATCCATTAGCTTAGGCTTGTCAGGAAAAGTTAGCAAAAAAGGGCCAACCTATTTTCTTTTGTGAGGACTCGAGGGTATCTCACTTTTATTTTAAGATATGAAGACAACTTTGTTTCTTACTGTAACCAATCTGCTACACTAGATTCTAATAGCTCTATTACATTTTCCATACATTCTCCTGGCATGGGGTATAAGCGGGCAAGACAGCATTGGATAAATCACGGCCGGCAGCAAAGACATTTTCTCTAGGGAATGAAGTCTCCCATTTAGCATCTTAACTCACTCCCTTTTTTTGGCAACACCCTGTCACAAATGAGTCTCTCAAACTGAAGAAATTGAAATTGATTTCTTAGGGTAATAATTAACCTCAGAAAATAACTATGAAAGGTTGCTTATTAATTATTTTTTGTAATATACTTTGGGAATATTTCTTTTTTTCATAAAAAAGATGAAGACAAAAGTAGACACATTTTATGATCATATAAAATATTATTGGATTCGTATTTCATAGGGGAATGAAACTCACTTAATTTGCAAAATGCTCAGTAGGAGAGGGAAGGATTACCCCCACCCCACACATACACAGCTTTCTCGAGACCCTTAAATACATCTTTTAAAAACAACACAATTCTTCTGTCCCTGATTTCTGAACACATAACTGCAGCAGAGTTTTTAATACATCATTGCTATTTAAGTCGCTTTCTGCTTATTCAAAAAGAGTCTTTTTCATCAGAAGAGCAGTGTACAGGGAACTCTGGTGATACCCCTGTTCTTCCTTGAGAGTAGAAGGAGCTGTCACTCAAACTTGTTACTCTCCCAAGTAATGAAAAGACAGGGGAACCAGCAGCCCTCACATGATGCTACAGAGATAGGCTTATGTCTTGCAAGCAATTTAATACACATACACACACCCTGAAATGGCAAGACAACTCTTTCCTCCTTTAGTCACCTGAAACGTCTTCCGAGGTAATCACAAACAAACAAGGTGCAAGTTAAATCACATAATAGACACTGCTCCCGATCCTACATGTCTATCGGATCACGAAGGGAAAGCTCGAAACATTAACAGACTAAGAAATGCCCCCCAAAAGGAAATGGAAGAGGTAAGTAAGATTATTCAAGGTGTTTTATTTTTCCCTTCCTTTAGTGGCTGAAAACATTTTATTCTGTTCTGTTCTGATGGAGGGGGCATTCTGTTTTCTTTAAGAGACAAACATACAAAAAAAAAAAAAAACAATTGTGCGGAATCGAGTTGTGTGAACACCAAGAAACTGTTTCTTGAAGCATTCCAAATATACGTTTTTGCTAATTAATTAACAAATTCAAGCTGGTTAAATGAAACCTTCTTCCAACACCTCCTATTTAATTGCAGTTTGGCACCAACAAATATATATCAAAATTATAGTATTTCCCCTGACAGGAAGCTCCTTCCTTCCACGCACTATTATGACTCTCTGCAGAGTAAGCCAGAATTGCTGACAACCCTTGAACACTGCTACAACAATATTACTATACTTGGCAAAGAAGTGCCCTTGCGGCAAGAGAAAAGCTGTAATTTTGACTGTCACTTCACATTACACTAGATATTATTTCACTGTATACACATGCACACACTCACAAACTCTTAATAGACTACAGTTTTCGCGCTGCCTGCCTTTCCAATATAAATGGCAATATAATACCAGCACACCGCCAATGGGATCCCGGCGAGAAACAAATGTTTTGCATTATGGAAACATCGTTGGAGGATGCCTTTTGAGGCATATTTCATTCCTTTGTCCCCTACTCATGCCGCTTAGACTCCAGCATCAACTCCATAAGCTAATTGCTTTGATTATCCAAAGAATTTCACTTTTTCTTTAACCCCTGTAGAGGACAAGGTTATCATTAACGAAATCCAGGCTTGAAAATGCCTATGATATGTGGCCAAGGTGGCACCACGTGATTCTTAATATGTTGGACCCTCTTCAAGTCTGATTTGGAGAAATTCCAGATTTCCAAATGTATCCTTCCCATGCATTTATTCTGCTCTTCTGTTGGCAAGGAGGAGGTTGGGAAGCGGCAGTGGCCACTAGCCGTGTCCCTGCTAAGCCAAACTGGCACACACAAAACAGCCCCACAAATCCCGCACAATCTACACACTGTCCCCACCAGAGAGCAGAGCCTGTCTCTGCAGACAACTGAATGCAACATATGCTTCCTCCTTACTAAGCTCACACTGAAGCAGATTGGGCCAGCTTCCCCACTGTGCTCTCTCTCCACCCCCAGCTTTGATTTACAAGATGGTATGTGAGTATCTCCTCTATTTGTCCAGGGCAAGGAATTCTGTGATGTCAGTAAAGCTCCGAGTGAAGAACTCCCCAGGATCCAGAGCAGAGGTCAGGAGGATTGAACACATAGGTGTAAGAATCTGCCACTTGCCCCCAGGAGAGACACTGGATCTGGCGGCAGGAGAGCGGGCATGGACCTGTCCTCAGCTCTTAGTAAGGAGTCAGTCGGAGTCTCACACACACCTGGTAGGAGAGCCACAGAGTGCTGTCCAACGAGGAGACAGGAGCTTCATTTTCTACTTAATCTCTACCATCTGTCCCCACCTCACTTTTTTTTTTCTTTTCTACCTTCAAATCGGTCTCTCAAAATATTTAAAGAAGATTTAAACTCATCTCACTGAATCAAGGGGAAGCAACAGCAAACTCTTTGCCCTCCATTAAGAGAACGCATCCGAAACTTCTGTGTCTGCTGACCACACCGAATTTAACAAGATTCGCAAATGAACTAGAGTAAGTTTCCCACAGTGACACATTAATAATAAGTTCCTTATCCCATCTATCCCAAGCCATGAATATGTAATGTTATAAAATGAGTCCTTTTCACACAACAGAACCTCAGACGTGAATAAATAAAAACTATCCATCACAAGCCTGTGAAAAATTAATGAGAGTTCGGAGACACGAGGAAGAACGGGGACCAAGGAGAGATGGCCCAGTTCATAAAAGCCTCCCTAACTTTCGGATGGTAAATATGCTTGCCCCCGCCCCTCACACACCGCCAGGTGAGGATGTAGGATGGTGACGATACTCCCCATCCTCTGGGGTCCTCTCACCATCTGGAGGGGGCAAGTCCAGCACTCCACCACTGAGATCAGGGCCACACGCACTCGACTTCCAGTATTCTAACCATGATCCCAACTGTGGCGGCAGGGCCTAGGCTTCCTTATTTAATTATTTGTACTTCATGACCAACCTGTTTCCAGAAGGATTTGATGCTGCTTACAGCCATTAGGAGAATTGGAAAGGAGCTGGCTGCTATAGATAGAGCTAAACATCAGGAGACTGAAAAAGTCCTGATTTGTCCATCTTTCCTCCAGGTCGCTAAGGACGCATGGCATGCGTGATTAAGTAGCACTTGTCACTGGTCACTTCTCACTGGCAGTGTGCTCTAGGCCAGGCCTGTTCTGGTGCTATGCACAGATGAGTTCGAAATCTCTCTGTCTTGCTCCATTTGACAGATGGGGAGACTGGGTCTGGATGAGTGAACTAAACTGCCCTGAAGTATGAGAGCCAGTGGGGATCAGAGCCAAATAAGGGGGGTACCCAACTGGGCTACTCATTACCACTCACACGATGGGGTGTACTGATATCACCATCATAACTTCCAATACCCATTAAAGGACCTTTGATGATCAAAAACCAGGGATGGGAACACCTTTTTCACTGGATTATCCTGGGATGGGAAGCTGTATTAAGAGATAATCACCATAAGAAAGATTCCAAAATGAGCTAATCGGGGCAATCCTGTGGACCCCACCAAGCATTGTTCTTTCACCTTCCCCTCCAAGAAGACAAAGCAAAGTATGTGGTTATCACTGGCATTACTTGGAGCACACCATGCTGTTTTGTTTTTAACTCCATGTTTTTTGCCTGGGCAATTCCCTCACCAGTCTCTTCCCCTGCTTAAATCACTCATCCTTAGAGATGAGGTTTAGAGGTTTAGACCTCTAGTGTGGCAAAAGAGGTCCTCCTCCATTCAACCAAAGGATTCAACAAACTCCTCCAGGGAAGCCAGAGGCTGAGGGTGACGCATATGGGCCAGCCGGGTAATGTCAATGAGGAAGAATGTGACATCACAGGGATAGGTGGGAGGGAGCTGACCTGGGGCACACATACCCTGTCCATCCAACCAGGACAGCCACTGTGCTGAGCGAGCCAAGGGCTGCTGCTGCAGAACATGGGGTTAGGGTTCCCAGATCTGCCAGGTTTTTTTTTTTTTTTTTTTTTTTTTTAGAGAAATCAAGAATCGAGTTTTGGGTAAGCTTTCTCCATTTCAGAAAAGGAAGTGTAAGGGCCGAATAAAACATGTTTACAGGTTGGGTTCAACTATGGTATAGATATATTATCATATCTTATTTTAATGCTCTAAGTCCCTTAGGGAACACTGTGTGAGCCACACCTAGGAAAGGGCCTGCCACATGAGGGGCGCTCACTGCTTGCCAAACTACATTGGTTCACATGATGACTCACAACTGATAAACCAGAAGCATAGGAAATTTATAAAACCAAAGACAGGCCAGGAAAGGGGAAAGGTTGTCTGACTACTGTTGAGAATTTTACTTTTAATCATGGCAGCCAATAAGTACAGGGTATACTTCCGTGAAAGGCTGTTTTGGGAATCCACCAGGCCACTAAGGGAAAAGGAATTTTTTTTTTTTAAGATTTTATTTATTTTTTCATGAGAGACAGAGAGAGAGAGAGAGAGGCAGAGACATAGGCAGAGGGAGAACCAGGCTTCCTGCGGGGAGCCCAATGCAGGACTTGATCCCAGGACCCTGAGATCACGACCTGAGCCTAAGGCAGATGCTCAACCACTGAGCCACCCAGGCATCCTGGAAAAATGAATTTTTATTTGTCTACCCAAAAGAGAATGCCCAAGATGGAGCCAGGTCCAGAGCAGAATCGCTCCAGTGGTCCTGGGGCCCCGACCCAGGGAAGGAAAACAGCAATGAGCAGGTCAAACAAGAGGAAGGGAAGTCATCAGGCTGAGAGCTCAGCAGTTAAAAATCCAAGGTCTAATACACCAGGAAGGACATAGAACCGGAAGCCAAAACAGAGGACAAAGCTGGAAAGTGATCACTCCCTTGTCCCTGAGGCACAGGGACTCAACACTCTTATTCTGATCAGCAACACCACATATCTGATGGAGTAAGATCTACTCCTACCAAAGTCCTACAGGGCACAGGGACGCAGAAAGGGGACAGGTCAAGGAAAATATGAACCATGTCCTATATGAGTTATTAAATAATAGGAACTATGTAAGTTACAAAATTTACAAAAAGAGGGGAAGCCAACATGAATTCTGACTTCAAGGGAGTTTACAAACCAGTAGGGAAATCAAGATGAGTTCAGAAAATACTATAAGACACTTCTTGAAGTGATAAATGCACCAAAGACAGAAAAAGTGTTTGGAAAGTAGGAGGGGCAATGATTAATCCAAGCAGGTACAATCTTGGAACACAATGGGTTTCAAAGTGTGGGTAGGAGTTAGACATGAACAAACAGAAGGATGGTGGTAGGAGGGTAAAAACAGCAAGTCTGTTCCCAGCAGAAGGAACAGTAGTAAAGGAACAGAAGCATGAAGTGCTCAGGGAGACCAGGATTGATTCCAGTTCAGCTGAAATATAGGGCACAGTGGGAGAGTTTGTTGGGGTGTTTGGAATGAATCTGTAATTTGAAAATAACTAAGCAACTTTCACGGCAAGCTGATCACCCCAGTCAAATATGGGGTTCTGAAGGCCAAATCTGCCAATATAATCACACCAGGTCAAACTCCATTCTGTCCATGCCCGAGTGTCAGATCTAAATACATCTGCCTACTTATCACTTCCACTTGGATGCCCCTTGGGAGCCTTGAATTCCACACTGAATTCCACACTTGAATTCCACACTGGACTCCGCTTGTTCTCAGCACATCCACTCCTTCTCTCATATCCCACATCATGGATAGCTACGCCAGGCACCCCATAGTCTGCTGCAGACTAGCCGTTGTCCTTCCTTCTCTACAGGCCTCGCCTATCATCTCCTTCCAGTTGTGGGCTCAACTGTGCTGACTTCACCTCCCTCCTACCTCTCAAACCTGTCTACTCCACCCTGGACTCACTGCAACGACATTTGTTCAGAAAGTGCCCGCTTCTTGCCTGGGTAACCTGAATCATCCCCCAGCACACCTCTCCACCCTCATTCCTCATGCAGCTGCCAGAAACGGATGCAGGCAAGGTAGGTCTAATAATTTCACGAGTCTACTCTAAATTCCTTCTATAACTTTTATGGATGCAGTAAATGTTTACTGAATGAATGAGTTCTCTGAATACATGCTATTCTCTGTCTAGCCCAGTGGAGGTCAGGCTCACATGGAAATGCACTTTTGTGCAAAGCTGGACAATGCACAAAGTGGGTTAGTCTGAATCCCATAACACCCTTAAACACCGGTCGCTTGGGAGAAACTTGGGAGGGGTAGTATTATGGGGAATAAGGTGGGAGAAGCTGACTGGGACCAATTCAGGGAAGAGTTAGAGGCCAGAAAGTTTGCACTTGACCATTACCCAAGGGAACCTCATTAGTAGTTTTTTGTTTTCTTTTGCTTTGTTTTGTTGCATGGATACAACCACATCTCTACTACAGGAAGGTAAAGGGCAGCATGAGAGGGATGGATTTCAGAGGGGATCCTGGGAAGTGAGAGAAAATTCAAACATTCTATCACTGACGAAAGTGAAACACAATGCCCAGAATTAGAACAGAAATGAAGGGGAGGTGCATGAAAGACATTACCAAGGAGAAAACATCTACAATCAATGACCGTCTACTGGGTGCCTCTGAATTTGAGTTGGAGCCCTGATGACAAACACTCAACTGTGTGATATACCTGCTGTTGAGGACATCACCTTCTGGAGGTAGAAGGCATAAACATAAATCATGCTGCCATATTTCTCACTGATCCGATCTAATTGCAAACTGGTACACAGTGTAGTGAAGAAAAACAGCATTATCCCTATGGTACTTAAGTATCATTACTGCAGTTGCCATTATGAACAACTGCAATGTTCTGGACATTTCCCATCACCTATTTAAGGTGGTTGGTGCTTTACATGACCATGTCATTTAATATTCAGAAAGTTTGGACTTACTCTGCAGGCAATGAGGTGGATGCTATTCTTACCCACTGTGATGGATTAAAGATGGCTGCAAATTCTTTGACACATCCACCTCAGAAAGTCATATATGTCTGTTTTCCAATTCAAGTGGGCTTTATGGCTGCTTTGACCACAGAAGTAATATCATGTCAATCTCTAGTCCAAGGCCTTAAGAAACTAGCAGCTTCCAAATGTCCTTTAGAATATTTTCTCTGGAAGCCTAAACCACAACCTAAGAAATTTATCTCTGCTAGGACTGCCATGTTGGAAAGGTTGTGTGTAGGTGCACTAGGCAATAGTCCCACTTGGGCCCAGCATCCTAATCATCCCCACGAAGGTGCCACACATATGAGTGATCATCCCAGGCCAGATGAATGCCAGTCCATCTTACCCATCAACAGAGTACCAGTGAATGACCTCATTGTTGCCACAAGGATTACAAGACTCATCCAGCTGAGCCCTGCCTCAATTCCTAATTTATAGAAATCCCCAGATAAAAAGAAATAGTTGTTGTTTTAAGCTTCAAAGTTTGGGGTAGCTTATTATGTAGAAATAAATAAACTGGAATACTCTTCTTTTACAGATAAGCTACCTCCAAAAGGTTGACTGACTTACCTATGGTCTCCTGGCTGGGAAGCTATGCACAGCCTGGATGAGAGCCTCACTCTGCCTGACCTAGATATGTACAATGCTTATTACATAATCGCTGAAAAAAATAAAGCCAGAGAAGAGCAGTGGTAACAAAATTCCCCAAGCTCTTTGGATTACATGCTCACAAAATGCCTTATCAGTCCTTCCATAATTAACATGGTAGATATGGTTAAGACTAGATGAACCTAAGCCACTTCCCTACTCTAACCTGCTCCTGTATCTCCAGGAAGAGCCTCACATGACTGTTTTCACTGCTGGAAAGACTAAGTCCCATAATGACCAAGAAGCAAAGGTAAATCTGAGGACAAGAGACAATCACTCATCTCAAAGCCTCTCCTCATTGGGTCAAACAAACACTGAACTACCATCAACCTGAAAACAAGAAAAGGGACATTTCTGTTAGCATAGAAAACAAGAAAAGGGGACATTTAATTGAATTACTGCATGGGCTCTCTGCCTACATCTAGATTTTGAAGACTTAAGAACTGTAAAATTCCATGACTGGCTCCCAGAACCTTTCAAAACTTCCAATAATATTCAAATGCCAAAGCAACCTGGGATAAATATAGGCATAAATAAGGGCATGCTTCTAGGATGTAACAATGTGAAACTTCAGCAGATTGTGGTTTCAATGAACGAGATGCTAGAAGCAAGAGTGAGTTTACATGGGCTTGTAATTTCCTCTGACAAGATACATGCACTCATTCCTTCGACCTAAGCAAAACTCCCAAGACTAAAACAGATTTGAAAGTCAGGTGGATAAGAAGACCATCTGGGATGGGATAACACGTAAAATCATCAAAAGTATTTTTTTTAAATAGGATTCAAAATGATATAGAATAGCATCTATAAGAACAGACATGTTCTTGGTTACCTGGAAAATGGAATTGAAAGTAATTAGCTTAATATTGGTGTACTTCTAGAGTCCTATAAGTGAAAATAAAAATCTTCACTTGATACCAGATTACTCCAGATTAAACAAACAACAAGAAAGTTGAAACCATTGAAGACTGATTGAACTGTAAGATGACAGGGCCTTTCAGATGAACTGTTTCACCCAAACCAAAACAAGGGATTTGAGAATGAATCTGTTTAAGTTTCAAAACAAAAAAGGATTTCTACCTTTTCAGTTCTGGCTCTTTCATGACCGGTCGAGGAGTATGGAGCACTTTAAGATTTCTCTTTGGTTGATTTTTATGCCCCATTTTGGCAGATACATCATCCTTAAAGGGGCCAAGGTATCTAAAGACCAGACAAATGTCCAGAAAAATACACAGGCCCATCAACATAAAGGAAATGATTTATAACCAACATGAAGTATTAATTTTAAAAAGCTATGAAGTATTCCAGCTAGTCACTTTGAAAATGGGCCAAAATAATGGCTAC
Organism: Canis aureus; assembly: GCF_053574225.1. NCBI lineage: Eukaryota > Metazoa > Chordata > Mammalia > Carnivora > Canidae > Canis > Canis aureus. Next base: position 15,893,815 of record NC_135613.1, on the reverse strand, counting down.
ATTTACGATAGAATAAGCTGTAAAAAAGAATATCAGCTTTGAGGCCAGATGGACTTGGGTTTGAATCTCAGGACCAATGCTTATGGTGACACAACTTTGAATAAGACTTGAAAATCATAGGAGTTTCCATTTCTTCATCTGCAAAAGGGAAGCCCACTACAGAGCGCTAAGAGAACATGGGAGGGCACCTAAGAGGTACATGTAAAAACTCAATGTTTTGAGTACCCATCTTAGTGAGGCAATATAGTGTTAAGACATGGGCTTCAGAGCCTGGCAGTGCGGGTTCTAAAAAATTATCTCTACCATTACCAGCTGTATGACCTGGGCAAGTTAACCAGTCTCTCAGCATCTCCTTTCCTCTCTGACAGTAATAAAGGTACTCTTGTACTCACCTGCATGGAGGTAATGGTAGCATGTACCTCAAGGGACAGCTGTGAGAGTGAAGGGCACTAGTGTGTATAAAGTGCATATAATTAACAGTATTTCAGTGTTTGCTGTTATTTTTTTATAGATTTTATTTATGTATTCATGAGAGACACAGAGAGAGAGAGAGAGAAGGGCAGAGAAACAGGCAGAGGGAGAAGCAGGCTCCATGCAAGGAACCCAATGCAAGACTTGATCCCAGGACCCCAGGACCACACCCTGGGCCGAAGGCAGACACTTAACTGCTGAGCCAGCCAGGCATCCCAGTGTTTGCTGTTATTAATGTTAGACCTACTATGTATCAGATACCATACTAATAGCTTTCTCTGTATCAAGGGTCAGCAAATTTTTCTTGTAAAGGGCCAGTGAATACTTCAGTAAATATTTCAGTCTTTAGGAACATATATAGTCTCTGTCACATAGTCTTTGGTTGGTTTTTTTATGGGTCACAAAAAATACAAAAATATGGGCTAGATTAAGCAAGCAGGCCATAGTTTGTTCATACCTAGCTCTTTATAATCTCTGTTACTGGTAATTTTCAAACTGCGAAGGATCTAAGATTTCACCCTACGTGGAAGCTAAGGAGCTAGCTGCCGAATTTTGAGAGCTAGCAGAAGATATGAGACTCCAGGGTCAGACACAAAGTACTTGTTGCTCACAACATTGCAAACAGTGCAAAGTTCATTTTTGCATCAGCACCCACCACCTCTGCCCCCAGTCCCACAAGGTGATGGGTGAGCATAACAGCACAGATGGATGTTGTGCCCTCCTTAGTAGGTTTGAGTCACAGCTAAGAAACATCAAGGAATCCAAATCCTTTATCAAGCAAATCAGTCTAAATTTTCTCCTTGAGAAAATTTTCTCCTTTATCATACTGGACAGTAAATAACCCTCCCCTATGCTCCCATAGGAAACACTATCTTTACCTTCCCATGTTCTTTGCCCTACAGAATTCCTTGAAACCCCTTGCATATTCCAATATGTGCAAAACCAGGAGAGACCAGAAGCACCGGGGTGGCTCAGGCAGTTGAGTGTCTGACTCTTGATTTCAGCTCAGGTCATGATCTTGGGGTCATGAGATCAAGCCTCACATCAGGTTCTGTGCTAAGTGTGGAGTTGGCTTGAGATTCTCTCTCTCCTTCTCCCTCTGCTGCTCTCCCTGCTTGGCCTCCCTAAACAAACAAACAAACAAGCAAAATATTAAAATAAAAACACAAACAAAAAACCAGGAGATACCAGGGGAACACTGTCTCCCAACAAGAAGAAGACAAAGCTAACTCTACCTTAATCTGAGGATCTTTTCTATGAACTAATCAAGCAGATTTGGATATTTTTAAAAGTCCCCATAAAAAGGAAGTTGGCAATTTCAAAGCTCAAGCCACACCAAGACTAACAGATCTGTGACATCATACACATCATTTCTGCTGAAAAAGTGCCTTTAGTTAGAAACAGAAACCAATTTGTAAATGTGAATTAAATGCATATTCCACAGGAAAAAAAAATCTGGTGAAAGGGAAAAAAAATTTCTTACATGTAGATATAAATGTTTCCTGACAGACGTAAATGAAAACTAATACGGTGACATTTTTCAAATTAGCCATTGGAAAACATGGTGTGTGCGTGTGTGTGTGAGCGCATGTACGTGCACGTGTGTGTGCTTTAAACAGCCTAAGCATTTTTCAGTTATGTTGGTCTAGGAAAGTATTTATGAAAAGGATAATAAATAATTAATTCTACTGGCTAGAAGCTGCAACTCCTTTCTGCTTCGACAATATACATTGAAATGCTGTTTAAATTATCGGAGCAAATTGATTCAAAAGGCTTCCATTAGTGAGCTGGCAAACAGGTTTGAAGCTGGCTAATAAATTTTAGATAAAGATATAGCCTTTGATGAGGATGGCAACGCCAGAGTGCTGATCTCCAAGTCACCAGTTTGTTAAATTAGTGGCTAAAGTCTAGATTTCTCCCTGTCTCATAACTCACTGTGTTAAGCATCGGCAGAGTCAAAGCGGAGTGCCTGCTGTGTGTGCAGCGGCTGCTTATAGGGCTGGGAATAACATATGATCCAGCTTTTCTTTAGTGTCCCTTTCTGAGTCTGTTCTATCAGGTTTTCCAGTACATTAATCAAGGATAATTAGGCCCACCTGTGACATAAAAATTTCCACCTATGATATGCCTTGAAGCATAAAGTCATGTCTGAGATAATGATTAAGGAAACTCCTTAATCAAAATCAAGAAAATGTACACGATGCTCTTAATTCCATTTGGACACATGTCCTTTTAGCTGGCTGCGACCTGTTGGTCTAGGTTATGGAATATTATGCAGCTATTAAAAAGCGTAAGTTAAAGCTATATTTACTGGCTGGAAGGTAGACCTCATATACTATCTAGAGATGGTGAAGTATGCACCCACTTATGTTAAAGAAAGAGAATGAAATCTTTTGTGTGCATATTACACATTTTAACATGAATAAAAATGTGCAAGAATACACCAGCTATTAACTGTGGTTATCAGCAGAGGGGTTAAGATCAAAGGGAGGAGTAAGGAGTAAAAGGGAGGAACTTAAGTCCCCCTTTATACAGCTCTATAATTAAAAAAAAAAAACTGTTCAAATAAGCATGCATTTCTTTTATGACTTAAAAAGATCTAATACCAAAGAAACAAAATTAAAAAATAGGGAAGCTGTTTATTCTCTTAATTTATTTCTACCTGGCACCTTTGGGGAAGCTTCTCAAGGGCTGATCCATCTTTCTATCCATCCTCCCTTCCATGTAACCAATCAACCAGTCCTTGGAAATGGTGGGCTAGGAGTATACAGTTTGGCAGTCAGGCCTGGAAGGAAATTCTGGCTCCACTGGCTTGCTCCCCCTGTGGTTTTGGGCCATGCTCTTCATTTCTTCTAAAACCAATGCAAGAGCAACAGTGAGAGAATGCAGCAGGATCTCAGTATGGCTACTTCTGAGCCGAATAAGCCATTCATGGCTGTCAGGGTGAACCAGGTTAGTAACACTGAAACACATGATAGGGAACTGACTACAAAGGAATTCAAATTTATACAGTCTCAACTTTGTCCCACTTCCAATGCTGGGTGCAGGAGTGAAGACCTCTTTGCTTTTTCTTTAAGGAGTACCATATTTCCTTGGCTTCGTTACGTAAAGGCATTTGTGATATGCAGTTTTTGTGTGGTATTCCAGTCTCAGCCCTACCCTGGAAAGGCAGAAATTACAGATGAAAATCCCAGAGAGCTTCTCCTGACCGTGCGGGGATCTGAAGCAACCCAGTAGGATGAAGATCTCTGGGGATCAGTCTCTGGAAGAGAACATGCCAGCAGGTCTGCTACTCATTTTCAAGGGCCCGACCCACACCCAGTGTCCACACATTCCTCAGGGGCTCAGACTCACAAGGCCCTACAAATGCTGCCCCTGGCCAGGCAGAGACCGTGCATTCCCATCCAACTGTCTTCAGGAAGGCTCGTCAAAGTTACTGACACTTAACACTCACTTTCAAATTTTAATGGGCTACAAAATAAAATACCCAGATTGTGCGAACGGAGAAAATGAAGTGAAAAGTTAGAGTTATCCATTTTTAATTAAGTTCTTAATTATATAACAACAAAACAAGCAATTAATTTCCGCGTGGCTACATTAACTATTCGACGCTTAAGTGAGGCAGAACAACTAAAAAGTATGTTCTCCTCTGGCTTAGATAAACATAAGATACAAAATTTCATGTGTGTGCATGAGTGGGAGGTGGGGGAGAGACGAGAGATGGAAGGATGAAGGGAAGTAATAACTTGCATTTATCCAGCACTTACTATGTTCCAAGTGATGCTCAAAGCAACGTGTCTAACTACCTTTGATCTTCCCCCAGTTAATCCTCACACAACCCAAGGTGGTGGGTACTCTGTCCCTTCCACGTGACTGAGAAGGAATCTGGGGAAGAGGCAAATCAAGGAGCTCGCCCAGGGGATTCCTGGGTGGTGCAGCGGTTTGGCGCCTGCCTTTGGCTCAGGGCACGATCCTGGAGACCCGGGATCGAATCCCACGTCGGGCTCCCGGTGCATGGAGCCTGCTTCTCCCTCTGCCTATGTCTCTGCCTCTCTCTCTTGCTCTCTCTCTGTGACTATCATAAATAAATAAAAATTTAAAAAAAAAAAAAAAAGGAGCTCGCCCAAGTTACTGCAAACCAGCCAAGGCAGAGCCGAGACCGGACTCATGGTCTGGCTCCAACAGCCTTCTGGGGAGTGCTACGCTAGCCTGTCTTCACAGAAAAGCACCAGGGAAGGAGAAGGACAAAGGCAGACTGGGATGCTACAGGAGGGGCCACCAAACTTTGTGCAAAGAGCCAGACAGTAGATACTTTATGGGCTTTAAGGGCCGCATGGTGTTGGCCCCAACCACTTGACTACGCCGTCCGTCATGGTGCAAAGACAGCCACAGACAATGCGTAAGCAAAGGACTGTGGGGCTGTGTTCTAATAAAACTTTATTTACAAATACTGAAATTCAATTTTCATATAATTTTCACATGTCATAAAACATTCTTCTTCTTTTGGTTTTGTTTTCTTTCCTCAAACATATAAAAATGTAATGCCATTCTTAACCTATGGGCTGTATAAAAATATAAGGCAGGCCAGATCTGGTCCACGAGCCACTGTCTGCGGGCCCCTTCCATTAATGGGCGCACAATGCAGGAAGATGTGCTCACTTAGGCTTTAACATCAGACAGGCCCACGGCTGAGTTCTGTTACCTTGGGTAAGTTCCTTAACAGCCCTACACCCCGCGTTTCCACATCCGTAAAATGGGGACAACAACTTCTACTGTATCATTTGGTTTTGAGAAATAAAACTGCACATAAAGTGGGGCTGGCATCGTGCTGGATACAGGACAGGTGATTGGTTTGGGTATCCATTCACTCAACGAAGCTCTTATTGAGTTCCTATTTTTCACCAGGGACTTAGATAATAATTTCCTAGGCACAGGGGAGGCAGCTGTGAAAAAAAAAAAAAAAAAAAAACAGACAAGGGTTTCTGCCCTCGCAGAACTGCCATTCCAGTGCCAAGTTCTCCAATATAGAAGCGACCCAACTCTTCACCATGGATGGGCCTGGCCCACTGAAGGATGAGTCAAGACTCTGGGGTGTTGTTCTGTGGTCAATCAATTCTTGCACGTCACCATCTGCAATGCAGCAATGAGTCTCAGGTATGGGAGGGCACAAGGATGGATACTACATGGATGCCAAAGAACTCTCACTACTTTGAGAAATATGCCAGCAATTATGCTCCCTTGGGATCCTGTTTGTATGAATAAGAGAAGCAATTAATGACAAGAGCGGAAGAAGAGCCAGAGCTAACTACACACGCTTTCAAGACAGAACACCACAAACGTGATCTGTGCCCTGGCTGAGAGCATCTCTTCACGTGTTCCAAGCCCCAGTTAGCCTCACGCCTAAGAGACTCACAGGGGTTTCTCCTCCTATCCTGAAAAGATGGGGATAATATGGGAGAAAATAGAGAAGGCTGTCATCTCCTAAGCAGGTGCAGGAAGGCATAATTTCCCCAAACATATAAGAATAAAACTTCTTAACTCATCCCTCAACACCCTGATGCAGTGGCCTGAAATAGCCTTTCAGACCGGTCACTAGGAGAAAAGTTGGCTTGTGGGCTATAACTCACCTTCTCCCAAGTGGGTCCCCGGGGCCCTCTGTGGTGATGAGTAAATTAATGCCAAATGTCACTTCAGAATGATCAAAACCCAAGAAGTGACCTCCGTTATGGCATTCACAGATACACGTAGGGCAGAAGGCCAGAAACAAGCCATCCAGAGAAAAATGTATATTTCACCGCTCCACAGCAAAAAGGTATCACAGCCAAACACGCACTTCTCTGCTGCATTAAGGGAAAAATCGTGAGATGGCAAGCAGGCTGGGTTTTTAAAGGATGAAATACAGCAGGGCTATTTCCATGCTGCCAGGCCAGAGAGCATGCTGGCAAGTCCGTCCCTTGGGAGAGGTTTCTAGAGCCTGGGAGTTGGCCTTATTGGAGGTGGGTGGGCAGGGGGAAGCTGACATCCTTTCTACTTACTCCAGGTAAGTGGCAGATAATCCCAGGGGGGGTCCTGGCTCAGGCTTTTTCATCAGTAATTACAAAGCTGAAAATCATGATCTACCTTTGAGTGGAACAAAATGGGCCAGTGGTCCTTTCTCTTTTTCTCTCTGTTTCAAGCCCCTACCACCAAATCTCTGCACAGCCATAAAAACCTCACCTTAAGTAACAAATTGGCTGGAGCCAACAGGATTCATTAGGAGGCATTTAATTACTGCAGGGCTATAATGGACATCTGCTGTTTTTACCTGTTCTGTGTCCATATCCCCTTTCTTCTGACAACAGCTTCTCTAATCACCTCAGGGCAACCCCCTCTCTCCCCACACACCTCTGGGGGTCCTGACCCCACCTGCTGAATCAAGAGATGAGCACATGACCAGTCTGGACCAATCAGAAGTGATCACCAGGAGGGGTTCAGAGACGGCACGTGACTCGGGTGGGCGCAATGGAGTGAAGGCCAGGGCATTGACTGGATCCACAGGGGAGAGAGAATCACTATTATCTGAGAGAATGGACTGAGAGAAAAGCGTGCAAGCCCCTAATTGCTGGCTTGCTACAGCGTAGAGAATGGCTGCCCAAGGAAGGCCAGCATGAAGAGTCAAGGGATGGAGAGGGATGAAACCTTGCACAGTCAAGCTTCTGGAGCCGGCCAAGCTAAATATTATTTGTGGTGATTACCTGAGGGTTTTTCAGAAGCCCTCACAGAATAATGCAAATAGCTTCCCAGGGTACTACAAAAATGGCATCAACGCCTACATTTATGACTATCAGAGCAAGGCCATCTATAAACAACTTTCCTCCCAGCCTGTCACCTCCCTGTATCCCAGAGTGGAGTGTCGTTGATGGCCGAAGACTTAGTAGTCCCAGGAGCTATTAATCACAGACCATCTAATGCAGGGGATGTCTTTGATTCCCCAATTCCCTGTCCCTTCCCCTTTGGCCCTCTCTTAACATTTTCATGCCATGAACCTTTGGTTAAGGGGGATTTATGCTTATTTGCCAGATAGGAAGCATCTTCAAGAGATGGCTGACATCCAGAGACAGCCAACAGAATGACTGAATCTGTCTCTATTATCGTCTATGAATCCCCAGGATATAGGGTAGGAGCTGCCATATAGTTGGGTCCTCAATAAACTTTACTGAATAAATAAATAAGCAAAGAGATCTCTTCAAATAAATGAAAGATACCTTGGGTGTAAAGGTGGTCTTCTACAGCTCTGAGTCCTCCAACAGGGCTAGGCAGGGTACTCTATACCTATCAGATACTCAAAATACATTTGTTGAATGAAGGCAGATGCTCTACCACCAATTAAAAGCACTTCCAGGTTCATTATAAACAACTGGTACTGTTCGTGATTTATAAGGGGAAAAGGGAGAAGGTAGTATGCATATTCCCTATTTCTCAATTTCTTAAAGGCCTAGGCAGCTATGATGAGGTCTTGGGCTCTACTGAGCCTTCCATTTGCATTATTGATCTAAAATATAACTTACACAGGCAAATTCTGAATGCAAATTATCAGAATTGGTGAAGAAAAACATGAGGAGTTACAACTGTAGGTCTACCAGACCGTCCACTACGTCGTTGCAAAGCTGAAACTGTAACTGCATATATGTGTTAGAAGTCGTGGCATTGCTACTGTGGCCTCAGACAGAGATCTGAGAACTGGAGCTTCCACAGGGTCCCTTACTCCCCAGCATGTAGATTCAATCACAGATTTTTCTACTCAGAAGGCCCAGTGATCACAATTATGTATGTCAAAATACATACCCAGTGTAACTCAAATCAAAGAGGGACAGAATCACTGCAAAAGGGGAATAGAATTTGGGTGACTTTCCCATCGTTCTGTTTTTTCACCCATTTATGACGACATCTTGTAAACATCAAGCACTCTCTCCCACATCGGCCACCAATCACTGGGTGCTGAGTCTCCTGGGAGGCTTTACTGAGGGGGCAATAAGTAAAGGCAGCAATTTTACATGAGCTAGACTTTAAAAGAGAAGTTAGAGGTCCAGCCGTAAAGGTCACAACAAACAGTGGCACTTGAGCCAACCTGATAATGTGGACAGCCTACAAGTGTAGACACGAGAATCAGAAAAAGAGCTCACATTGGGTTTACCAAGCGTGCCAGCACCCGGCTAGACTCCCGAGACAGAGAAGGTAACCAAGAACTTCCTAACTGAGCCATCCTCATGCATAAACCTTAAGGGCTGGGATCTCCACAGCTACTTTTGCTGCCTGAGGTACAGGAGAAGGTAAGAGACCATGCTCATGAAGACCAGAAAGGAACTACTCAGGTAGAGCTATGGGCCAAAGCAGGCCCAAAAGACTACAAAAGGGCAAAAAATATGCCACTTCTGTTGATACCATATGGATGCACTGGGAATGTGATAGTGCTGCTAAAAGAGCGGCCACCATCTTCCCAGTACATTCTGACTCCCAAGAAATGATTCAATACAAACCTCACTTCAAATTCTAGGCTGTTATAACTTCTCTGATTCTTAATATCCTTTCCTGGAAAACTGAGACAATCCTACTCATCTCATAGGAATGCCAGAATGAATAAGTGAGAATCTGTGTAGAGCAACTAGAACAGCATCAGCACCCAACAGACATAAAATAAGTGGTATCGTCCATCATCATCATCAAGTTACTCAGCTCAAGGTGAAGGCTGACTATCACACCATTAACATGTCATAAATTCCTAATAAAATACAGCCATGTTATCTCAGAAACGAATAACTCTATCTCTGCAATACACAGATACTCAAGAGCCCCAAGAATCTGTATTAAAAATTTCCCCTCTTTTGGCAATACTTCCTTAGACTCTGTATTTTTCACAACCAGATGCTATTTCCAGAATATGTCCTTGGGAGCTTTCAGCATTAAAAAGAGAAAAAAAAAAAAGGAAAAGAAGCTTGGTTAAGTCCTATAGTCCATCCTGAGGTTTCAAGTGAGTTTATTTTTAATTATGTCTCCTTGGAAACAAATGGTGCAATGTCATCAAGGCAAGATCTCACTCTAACTAATCTCAAAGACTCTGTGCTATATGAAGGATGCTAAGAAAGCCTCAGTCTAATGCAGCTCTTATGCCATAGACATGAAAAAGTAAAAACAGGATTGACCTAAAGGTATTCCTCTGGGTGGACAACTGTAAATGCAGAGAGTAGAGAGTCAGTTTTCAGGCATGACTCCAAATAGAACATGACTCTTTAAGACAAGAACAGTTTAAATGGCCTTCCTCTTGCCTCAGTATGGCATAACCACTGCTGGTTAGAGCATCCTGTGCAAAGAATCCAGTGAACCTGGGACTGACTCAGCGCATACATAAAGCAGGGGCCTGACTTTATATATGATGGGGATGTAACTGGATAAGTAGAGGCTGCAAATCATCCCTGGATGACAATAAGGGATCAGAAAAAGATATACCAGCAATCCCAGCTTAGGTGGTATGGAAGAAGGAATTCATGGGGCTCTTGAAAAAGGTTCAATAGAATCAGCCAGACAAGGAAACTCAGGGAAGACCCTAAAGAGTATTCTTAGCCACAATAAGGCACTCATCTGCTTTCTTCATTCAGAGAAGTTAAAACTTATCAAAACCCAGTGTATCATTTATAGTAGCTATGAACATGTATGATTAACTATGGCAGGATTCCATTCCAAAATGGAGGTCCCTATTGCTCCTTTTGTTGTCTTAAGGTGAAGAACTCTATTAGGTACTATAGGCAAAATATTAGGACCCAGTAGGTACTCACCCTTAAAAAATGTGAGAGGTCTTTCTTACTGAGACTCATTCCTCTCTCAGCTACATATTACACAGACCTACAGCAAATGAAAAATGTTCCCACAGAAGGAATCCAAAGTGATAGGCCAAGGCTGAGCCACTGATAAGACAAAATGTGCAGAAAGCCACAGTTTAGTCAATAGGACATAGGGTATATTACCACGTGAACTCAGATGATTGACAGTCCCGCTTTCTAATGCTCATTGTTTATGTACTAATAACATTACTAGCTATTTTAGAAGGCATTATCTGCCAGGTAGACTTCTAATAGCTATTTAAAGAAAACATGCACATTGTGTTCATTTCAATCATCATGGATATTCAATCATCATGGATATAAAACACAATTTGGATAGAAAAAAAGTTATACTTCCCCAACAATTCCCAGTGAGAGATGCAGTATTTCTGATCCAGAACACAGAAGATGGTAGCAAATCTCTTTTCATGGCTGTAGCATAAAGTCAACTCAGATATAAAACCCTAAGTGATCACTTTGAGAGGATAATTTATATGAATTGCACATGATATATGCCCTATAATACCTAAACTGAATATGGATATAGCAATGGACAGCAATCACTATGAACAATATGCCTTTATCACTTTCCTTCTGAAATAGTTTTAATCTAAATGAAATAAAGCAGTGTGAAGTACAACCACAGCGGGATACAGAAGAGAGTATTAAATGCTCCTAGGAAACGTCCCAATTTTAATTAGGGTGCCAATAAAATTAAATTTTCCCAATTTCTTATCCTTGTCAACCCACCAAAAATGCCAGACTTGCTATCTTTAATGTAATGCACTGAGTCATGAAGCTAAATACTCATTTGTTTATGTGCATATTGTCTACCAGGATCCAGTCCTATCTGGGTCAAAAAAGAGGTCAGCTGCCTCCAGGAAATTTAAGGTTGTAAAAATCCTCAAATTAGGAACATGGTACATTTTGGAAACATTATCATTATCTTTGAAATAACTGAGCAAAATCAGTTGGCCCATTTATAAGTGAATAAATAGAAACTGAAATAAAATTGGTGAGCCCATAGTGATTGATGCAACCTATTAACAAAGCTTTTGTGTGAAATCTAAATTTTTATTTTATCACCACTTACCAAGACACTAATCATAGGAGGAAAAGGGACGGTCCAGTATTACTTAAAAAAAATAAAGTGTCCTCCAATTAGTCTAAAACTGATATGGTTAAACTACAGCTTTCAAATTATTTTAATTAATATGTTACTCTCATAATCATTTGAGTAATGACTCCACATAATACTATTAGATAACTGGACCCAAGTGGACAATTCCCTATTCAAACAAACAAAAATCCCTATTCAAAAATAAAAATAAAAAAAAAAAAGCAAAAGAAGTCATTAATCCCCCTCGAAAAGTTCACATTCCTAAAATAGAAGTACAAAGTTTTCCTCAAGCTGATCCCAACTCACTTTCTAGTTTTCTCCACATCCCTTGGAACACAAGCTCCATGACAGGGGGTCTTTGTTTCATTCACGGTGCCTAAAACTGTGCCTAGCAACACTTGAGTGTCATGACTTGCTGGATGACTGAATGGGTGCCTGAATACAGTACCGCCCTGAGACCTACGGGAGATGGACACTGTCCTATGTCCCAACCTTTAGAAAGCACTGTGTTATCAACTCCCGACAAAATACATTTACTGGAAAACGCACTGGTGTCTCCGTTACTTGAGATCTGCCCCTGAACGCTTGTGTAGTAGGACATGTCACCCTAAACATCCACTCCGGTGTCTGCCACTGGTCAGGCCCCAGGAAATCACTGCTCCACATCTCTCTTACCCTCCATCTTTGAAACAAAAGACCACTGTATCTGAATGCCCTTGTGGTTTGTGGTGTGCTGCTCCCAAGTTCAAGAATAGAAAATGCTTCTGGGTATCAAGAGTATTTGAGTCTTACAAGCTTTTAGATAACAGAAAAGACAAATTAATTAACTTGTCAAATCCTTTTTCTCAGATAGCCTGAATTGGAAAGATTCTTGTATAATAAAGTATTATGTCCCAGAAGTACAAAGTATCAGTTTTCTTGTGTTCCAATTACTGATGTGAGAGATCCTTACAGATTGGCAGACATTCACGAGTATAGGTAGGAGCTAATATTAAGGCATCTCTATCACTCAAGTGTGTATATTTGCACTACTCAATGTAACATGCATGAAGTATGATATCAGTTCTCTTCATTGGCCACTAGATAGATAATGAATGCTAGAATTTCTAATTTTTTTATCTTTATTAAAATATGTGGTTTAATTTTTAAATTAAACTTTAAGTTTAAATAATTTTATGTCTTAAGAGTCATTGTTTGAAAAAAGTATTTTACAAATCAATAAAAATGTTGATAATCTTTCATTATGTAGTTTTCATCAGGTATTTTTAAAAAGAAACAACATGAAACAATATGAAAGAAAAGATATTTAAAAATATCTGCTGAAAACTTTTAAAAAGAAACAATATGAAAGTATATAACCATAATTTAAAATTTTCAACTTCTGAGGATCCCTGGGTGGCTCAGCGGTTTGGCGCCTGCCTTTGTCCCAGGGCGTGATCCTGGAGACCCAGGATCGAGTCCCGCGTCGGACTCCCAGCATGGAGCCTGCTTCTCCCTCCTCCTGTGTCTCTGCCTCTTTCTCTCTCTCTCTCTCTGTGTCTACCATAAATAAAAACAAATAAATAAATCTTTTTAAAAATTTAAAAAATAAAAAAATAAAATTTTCAGCTTCTTACATTTGCTTTAGTTTACATTTTTGTGAACTGCATAGTATTTTATGCTTTGGAGCATCATAATTTAACTCAATTGTTAAATATTTTAAGTGGCTCTTTTTTTTCTTCATTGTATAAATAATACGGGCATAAACATCACTGTGCATAAATTGTGGATATATCTTTAAGAAATTCCTTTAAGATATTTTTCTACTATGAAAACCTAGGTGAAAAACATTTTTAAAACTTTCAATAGATACTTCTAGATTAAACCTGAGAACGAAGATGAGAAATTATACTTCCTGCCCACAATGTTTGAGAATGGCCACTTCTGCACTACTCCAAAACAGTTTTAACCTCCGTTAATTTGACATGTGTAAAAGCTGAATGCAGTTTCTATTCTAAGTTGTTTCTTCCTTGCTAATACACCTGAATGTTTTCCAAATATTTATTGGTCATTCGAATGACATTTTAGACTTTTGCCAATTGTCCTACCATTTCTTTTTTTAATTTTAGCTTGTTGTTTTGTTGGAGCTGTTTATTTATTAAGCAGATGAAATATCTGAATAGACAGCTAAAAAAATCCTATTACTAACTCAAATATGTACTTATAAAAATTATTCAGAATTGTGTTTCTTTTATTAACGTGGTGCTAAATTACTTTATGAGTTCTTAAAGATTCTTATTTTTGGCACGTTTGAGGTACGGAATGAGCAGTTCCCTGCTTCCATCTGTGAACACCAGTATTTGCACGCCAAACACAAGTTTAAAGGAGACAGGGAAGTGAACTCTGTAAAGTGGAGATTTGTAGAGTGTGATAATGAGGCAAGTCGTTATGTTCTAACTGGTCTTAACTGTTCCATAAATGTTTCCTTTACCCTGTAAACTTTAAGGTCAAGATAATATGAGGAGCACTTAAAGCAAAGAAAAGCCATGTGGGCCTTGGCTAGGGAACACGCATGCTGCTGGGGGGGGGTGGGGGGGTGGAATCTGGAATACTCTTTAACGGCCGTATGAACACATAAAAAATGTATTTTCTTCTCTAGCAGTACTGCCAAACTGAAACAAAGAACAACTGGGCTGCATCACTCACCTTCGAGGAAGTTCCTAGGAATGCCACAGGAGTCACAAACCCCGAAAGAGGGTTTGTTTTGTTCTCCAAAGCAGAGCAGAGCCCTGGCAAACACACTAGGAACACACAATAGGCTGTAGAATCTGAGGGATAATCTAGCTTTCTGAAGAGCAAGATCATCTCTGCGGGCATTTGGTTTCACACCATCTATGATATGTTAATACCCAAAAAGTACATGTCATTATTAAATCTCCCAGCAAAACTATATTTAGATTATCTAGCCTATTTTGTAATCCTTTTTTAATCCCAGAAAATGAAGAGCTAGCAATATATGGTAGAATTTACTGGTACTTTAAATTACCAGTAGAATTGCTCCTTATAGCCATTAATGCTGTGATACAATTGGTTTCCTTTTTGTAAAAATGGCTAATATATATATTTTTTGCATTTCCTTCAAACCTCATTAGTGAAGTCGATGGATTATTGGCTACTGTCTGAAACATCTTAAATGTCACAAGCCATGCCTCTGAAATAAACTATTTTTAATTATATGGAAGGTATCTTAATAAACAGGCAAGTCAGGATTTATAATTCACACAATTAAGTGTTTCCTGTGGCAGAATTGTTAGACAATATGACCTAGATTTATACGTGGCTCTTTTTCTAGGAAACAAAGTTTGGGATCTTTTGTATACATTTTTTAGGCCAATAAAAAAAAAAAACAGTAGAAATATATTCAGTTCCTGTTTCGAAGAAGAAAAAAAAAATCCTATGGCACAGAATGGTTATTTGTCCCACGTCACACAGCTGGTGAGGGGTTGAAAGAACCAGAATCTACGTCTTAGAACCCCAAGCATTGCAAAAGCTGTCAAATCACTTTTCCATTCCAAGCAGCAGAGCATGTGTGATAACTGTTCTAAATCTTTCCAAAAGAATGAAGAAGCTGTGATCTAATTACAAAGTCTCGCAATGAACAAGGAATGGGGGGCGAGAGGAAACCTCTCTGGCCCGACTTTGTTCTGTTCCTTAGTTTTAATTGTGTGGTTGCAGGGGGCTGGGGAGAGTAAACAGCGGTGCTTCCCACTGGGTTCCCTGCAGGTTCTCCCTCCAGGAGTGAGATTCTGTCCATGATTTATATGGTTGGAGACATACAGGAAGAGTCTTGTCACTCAATACCCCCCTTCCCTCTCTGGCTCCGAGGAGCCTGCAATGCCTCACAGGAGCCTGTAACTGTCAAACGGCATTCCCCAAATCCATCAATACTGCCTGCTGCCATATAAATACCCTGCTGCTCTACAGGTTGCAAATATTTCAATCATTCTACAGACCTGCAGCAGCATCTAAGCAGACGTGAGAGAAACTCATGAAATCTGATGGCTTTATTTACTCTTCCAACGTAAGAGAAACACACACGCCTAAAACCTTCACTTTCCAAATGTTTACTGGGAGATTAGAAAAACAACAGATGACAGCCAGTGTGTCAGCCTAGAAGAATCACAAAAATCCTTCTTTAAACAATCTAGCAACCAGATGAAGACTCCAGGCCAGGAGCCCCTGTGTGTGTTTAAGAAGTTCATGGGGCTGACATTCCTTTCGATTGTAAAGAAATAGACATGGTCTCAAGTCCAAAGCCAAAAGTGCAAGGAAGTGAGGATTTCCTTGGCCTCACCTGAAGCAAATGTTATCTAGATCTGATTCTTCAAATCAAACCCCAGGAGACCAGGGCTGCATGTTATGGTTGTTCAGTTGTAGACTGAACAATTCAATGGGCCACCATTTACATAGATGGTAATGTAAATGGAGTCTTGTACTGGTATACAATCACATATAACAGCCTACAAGGTTGCAGAGATGGGTATCTGGGCCAGTCTACCACTCACTAGGATCCTGCTCTGTTTTCTATTCATATTTGTGAATGAACTCATCAATCATTAATTCATTCAACAAATACTAACTGAATGCAAATGAAATGTGAATCTCATTCAAACCTGCAAAGACTTTGTGGGTAGACACTGTTCTTCCCATTTAGCAAATAATAACACTGAGGCTGAAAGATGTTAGTTGTTTGGAGGCAGGGGTCACAAAGCTGTGTTTTCTGAGCCTGTATCCAATATACTTCTCTCCTGGATAGAGCTGCTCAGTTCATTAAAGCAAAAGGTTCCTTTCTCAGCAATGTTTTTTTTTTTTTAAGCAATGACTTTAAGAGTCAAGTTCCTGGGGGCACCTGGGTGGCACAATTGGTTAAGTGTCTGACTTTGGCTCAGGTCATGATCTCAGGGTCCTGGAATGGAGCCCCGCTTCGGGTTTCCCATTTAGTGAAGAGTCTGCTTAGGATTCTCTCTCTGCCTCTTCCTCTGCCTCTCTCCTCTCCAAATAAATAAATAAAATCTTTATTAAAAAAAAAAAAAAAAGAGTCAAGTTCTTGGGCAGTAGAGGCAGGAAAGCAGGATCTGGGAGGATTCAGTGAGGTGTTTGAGGACCAGTAGGCTTGGACGCCAGTGCTGGAGGCTAACAGCAACGGCAATTTCGGTCTCTTGCTCACCTGGCTTAGAGCAGGTGTGGAGGTGGACAGGCCCTAGGATTGGGAGTCAGAAGAACTGTGCTCACATCTTGATATTCATGGCCATGAATATGCTACTAATTTTTCTGAGCTTTAATTTCTTCATCTATAAAATGGGAATAACCTCAGAGACCTTTTGAGGAATAAACATGATTATAGATTTATAAGGACTAGAAAAATGTCTGGCTGTCAAGGATGTTCAATAAACTGTAGGAATTGTTATTATTCACAGTTCTGGGATGTGTGATTCTTGGCTGGGTCTCCAGCATCTCAAGGGTATACATTTTCCTAAGTGGGGTATGTGTACAGGAAGACTTTGCTCTTCTTTTGTGCCTACTTCCCCCAAAAAGACATTAGGAGAGTAATTGTGACCCCACTCAGGAATATGATCTCTCACTCTCTCCCTTCTACTCAAGCAGTAAAGAGAGAGAGAGAGAAGTAATCGAAAAAGTTAATTTATCTGAAAGAACTGATATTTTTCTCTTTCCACAATATAGTTTCTAAGTGACTTCCAAGTTTTTAGATCCTTTAAGTTTATTCTTTGAAGTTTCTTTTTCCCGCTTCTAAGAGGTAGCTGTCCCTGCCCACTGTTTTGGAAGTAAGGAAACCTGGAGACCTTTCTATAGGCTCATAAAGACAGCGTGCCAGAAACAAGAAGGCCTGGCAGGGAGTGAGGGAGGTGGGGACTGAACGTGCCAAGACAGTTACACCCTTATTGGTTATGGCAAATGTTAAACAGGCTAGAAAATCAGAGGCCCTGGAAAAGACTTGTAAAAATAACAACATGAGAGGTTACTGTAAAGGCAAGGAACATGACAGGGGAGGCTGTGGGTGGCATGTGAAACATGTCGGAGACCATGCCGGAGACACGTCCTGAGCTGTCCTTGCAAAGTGACGCCTCTTTGGAGATTCCTCCAGTGACCCCCATAATGGACAGGCCAAGGTGTGGCCCTGCCCATGGGCATATGGAGTGTTTTCAATTCCCTAACTGGAACTGAGAAAGGAGGAGCACAAGTCACAGACTGTTCCCGATGCTTTCCAAGAGGGCTCTGAGAGGGGTAAGTTGGAGAGCTGCCTGAAACAAATGTCTGAGTGATGGAGTAGAAGTGGCAAGTCTCTGTGCAAGACTAAATGGATTTTTTTTAAATGTTCCAGATAATTCTTTATGGAATATGAGAAGGAAAAAAAAAAAAAAACCTAAAGAGACCATCACACAGAGATCCCTCACAAATGACCCTACCTAAATGAGGAGAGTAGACCAGATGTCCTGAGGATATGGCTGGGTGAAGTTCATTCTTACTTAGGGTCTTGAGTAGCTCTGGGAGCCACTGAGGGCAGAGCTAGAAAGCCAGCTTCTAGCTCTGGCACACTGTGCACAGTGAAAGCACACTCCTAATTTTACCACCTTAGCTTTCTCATTCCTGGGTCACTATTACATAACTCTTGCAATTAGTCTCTTGGGTTTTATTTCTTAAATTCCATTTTAGTGAAAGTAATGTTATTCATTCTACTACTCTCTGATTATTTAAAACTAAAATGAAGTTTTATGTTTATGAAGTGAAATATCGCATTTCCCTGGCTCTTAAGAAATCTATATTAGATTAACTTGAATCAATCACCGATCCAACAAATGCTCACGTGTCCATGAAGTCACGGTGCCCATGAGTCAGGAGAAGGAGATGCTCCACGGGAAGCACAAAAATTATGAAACTAGTACATAATGGTGTCTTTCATGATCCCGGCTCTCCCACTTACTTAACCCTGTGATCTTGGACAGAGTACTTAACTCCTTAGTGCCCCAGGCTCATCAACTATAATAACATCTATAGCATTCACGTAAAGACTGGAAAACAAAAAAAAAAAAAACATGCAAAACAGGACACGGTCTGGCAAAACCAGAGTTAATCGGTAACATGCATGTTTATGTTGAGGATGATTATCATTACTTTCATTAATGAATCACTGGTCTCTGACACACTAACAATGTTACGTGTTGGAAAGACTATGTATGATCTTGGGAGTGTGACCTTCAGCAAATTACTGAATCCATCTGAACCTCAGTTTTCCGTCTTCTGAGAAATACAGAGAATAACAGAGATCTCGTGGGGATTCAAGGACTCAAGAAAGTAGATGCCAAATTTGTCTTTGCTCTCTTGCAAAATAGAGCTGGAAAATTTGAACAATTATTCTGATCTAAACAGAGAGTAGGGTCCGACATTTATAAAGGGCCTACGTAAATAGATGATATTACTGCCACTATTTGCGTTTCTCCCAGCCCCTATGCTGAATAATCAATAATAAATGTTGTTTAAACAAATGGTGTAATTTTCCAATCTGTGTTGTTCTAAACCGACCTTTGCTCCTCATTGCCATTTGTAATGCATGCATAATTCATTGATGAAGCAGAAGGAGAAACAAGGATGTTGGTCTAAGTGGCCCTTTTTGGGTTGTTTTTGATGATTTGTTATAACCCCATAAATAAAACAAAACTTGTCACTGTAAATACGTATTATGTTATCTAGAGGTATATTTAGTGGGTAAAATAATAAAAACTAGCCTGCCTGTCCTGGAAATCTCAAGGTATAATTAATTGCTGGTAAAATTTATTCTAGAACTTAAGAGCTCTAAAGTAGAAGGAAAAATAAAGGCCACTGTCAACACAAACGCTAAAAAGAAATACCTAAAGGGCAGAGCCATTTGCCATTTGCAGGAAGTGTTTGCTAGCATACTTGTCTGGGAGGCAAAAAGGTAGATTCACATGGTGGAGATACATGTGTATGCATATAGACACATTTACTTTTAATAAATCAAAACTCAGGGGATTGGCAAGGCTAACATGTCAACTTCAACTCCTGTCTGTTATTAGTTCTCTCACACACACACCTCCACATGGACAGAAATATGCATACGAAAAGGTGTGTGCATATACATACGTAAACACTCACACACACACCTACACATGTAATTTTTAATAAAGCATAGATCAAAAGGCCTTCAGAGCTAGCTCCAGTCAGTCAGCTGTAACCCCAGTCTGCTGTTTGTTCACCCACACACACTCACTATGCAATAAACCCTTTCAATAAGGGAGACAAGAGCAAGATGCCCCTCTGTCCCCAAAGGGCACCTCTGTGTGCTCCCTCAGATCATAGCTGATGACATGTCAATGAAACGGTGCTTGCTCTGGTCCCGGAGATCAAAATGAGGGCTTAACCTGCAATTTACTCTACAAGTCCCATGACACTTGCCAGATCTGAAGACTTCATTCTAATCTTCCCTGCTAAAAAAATAATCAAATACTCCAGCAAAGATGTATTGACAACTCTTAATTAACCATGCTAATGGGGGTAAGAAAGAACATGGATAAATGAAATCCACACATAACCTAAAACCTTTATTTGGCCATTAATTTCCAACTTCTCCTTCACTAAACCTTTCAGGGAGGTGGGTATCAGTACCTGCTTTAATGACAGAATTATACAATGTCTACGTCTGGATACTGCCAGCCATTCGTTGAACAAGCTAACAAGCATGGAAGGGGCCCAGGGCACCACAAAAGGTACTGGGGTTTGCTGGTAATGTTTTCGTATCCTTTTGGATACAAGTCAATATATTTTAGACTGCTTTTATAATGAGGTTAGCTGGAATAGTTTTGTAGCAATAGAGGTTGTCCTGCTAGAGATGTTCTTGTTCCTTACCTATCATTGTTGCTACTCAAACAGATGAAAGCAAAGCAGCAGAACCCGGGTAGCTCAGGTGGTTCCCCACATCACACTCCACACTCGGAGAGGAGTCTGCTGGAGATTCTCTCTCTCTCTTTCCCTCTGCCCCTCCCCCTGCTCGTTCTCTCTCTCTCTCTCTCTCTCTCTCTCTCTCATAAACAAATCTTTAAGAAAAAATAAAAGGGGGAAAGGAGAGAGGAGGCATAGGGAGAGGGGCTAGCACACGTGCAAAGTCAAACGGTTATTGTTTTGAAACGAGCAGCTGATTGCAATGGAAAAATCTGCAGAAAGGGCAAAAGCTGATGCCTCCGAATGGACCAACAAGAAGGGAAAATGATGGAGGTGAGGTTTCCCTCCGGGAAAACCTGAGCTCGCATTTATAGAGCACCTCCTCTGTGTCAGGCCCCCTGTACATCGACTATGACGAGCACCATGAAATGAGATGTAAGAAGGAACCTCGGCAAGGAACAAAAGTGGGCTTCCTCCTCCTTCTTCAAACATCTGGCACAGCCACACCAGATGGCAGGAACTGGGGCTGAGGAGCTGAGATCCTCCCAACATCTGTGCCTCAGCTGCCTCGAATGGTCATTTCTACTCTGCCATCCTGCCTGGTGCAGCAGAGACTCCCAGCAAGCAATCCTCCTGATACCAGTAATTTGTATCTGCCCGGACCACCAACTGGCCAGGCACATTACAAGAACCATCTCAGTTCACCTTGCCAACAAACCATCCATTATCATCCCTATATTACATAGGAAGAGGGAGAAGCACAAAGGAACTTAAGCCAGGTGCCCAGAGTTACGCAGCTAGGCAAGAGCAGGGCTGGGAATCAAACTCAGGCCATCAAGCTCCAGAACCAAGCTCTTACCCATAACACTGGCATTTCTGGAGCTCTCTAATGTGCCAGACAGATAATGTGCTCAATGTTCAGAGTGTGATTTCTCATTTAATCCCCTCATGGCCCCATGAGTTAGAGATTACTGCTGTTTTACAAATGAGGAAACTGATCTTGGAGAGAGAGGGGCAGTAAATTGCCAAGGTCACAGAGCCAGGGAGTGGGGGTGTTTCGCTCAAGGCCAGGTCTGCTTCTCCAGGTGAAGGTAATGATTCAGAACACAGGTCTGGAGTGGGTTTGAATCACTCTGTGTACAGCTGCTCCCCAGGGACCTGGCCTCAGCCCTCTGATTACTGTAGGACTTTATTACTTTCTGAATTCCCTTTGCTTATCTCACTCACCCCCTCCTCCCATTTTCCCCTTCTGGTGCCCTCTCTCCCTATCAAGGCTCCCAACCCCCACCCGCAGCCATCTCATCTCTGCTGTAAAATGTTTGTGAAATGTTCACCCTTCAAAAGCTGCATGCTGATTTGCAGTTTGCAATTCTTAGGAAGAAAGGGACTCTACCAATACAAATAATCAACTCCCAAATGTTAAAACGATCATTTCGGTTCACCTAAGTTTATACAAAAACATTTTCCATGGTCTGATGTCCTGAGTGTGCAGGAGTGTAGGAGTCCAGGTGGGCGCAGTGAGGACCAAAGAGCATCCCTAAAACAGTGAGGTGATCCAGGAACTGACCCAAGGCCCAGAGGCAGGGGTGAAGAGACAGAGGGGACCTGTAGGCATGAATTTTAAACAGAGGGTTCACAGGACCTAACGCCAGGAGGGCAATGCAGAATGAGAGATTGAGCAGAGCTAACAGACCTGAGGGGATTGTAGTGGGAATGTGGGTGGCACTGTTACCCACTATCCCCCGCATTCATGCATTACCTCCTCCTGTTAAACCATAACCTCCTTTAGGACTGGGACCTCATCCCAGGGTCTCTAGTGGCACCTTTTGCACTCAGAGCAGGAAAAGGGGGTAGTGGGCGATGGGGAGATTGGTCTACTCAGGGTGCAAGCAATAAATGGGTACACTGTCCACAGAGAATTTCAAAGCAGTAATAAAACTGAACAAAGTCCAAACACTTTTTATCATCACCATGGTCAGCAATTCTAAACAGAGAAAACATAGCCCTCCCCATGGAGGGCCCTCATCCATCACCCCCCACACACACCACCCGGTTGGCACCCCATGGCTTTGCACACTGCATTCACTTAACAAATACTCTTGGAAAGACTGAACTTAATTAAAGGGGTTTGGGAAAGGGCAGAAATTTTGTTGACTTCTGGGCACAAAACATGTAAACTGACTGACACTGAGATATACAAAATAGATCTTTCAAGAAAAACCATGCCACTCTTTCTTGTGTGCAGTAACAACACATCCTCCCTACAACACTCCACCAGCACTGCTGTCCTGGGGCTACAGAGATCACTCCCAGGGTCCTAGGATTTATTTCCCTTACTCCGGAGCCCAGGACAGATAATGAATCCCCCTCGTCAGCTGATCAATTGCTGGCACCTCCAGACTGGCATCCGGCACTCCCCCCTCCACCACCCTCAGAACAAGGTTAAAAGAACGGACTCCTGAACGATGGTCAGAGGGGAACAGAACAGGCTTAGGAAGAGGAAGCCCAAAATATTAAGAAATCAACATCAGCATTTAAAAGCAAAGCCCTTTCCACACCGCAGAAGACGCTCCGCAATTCATCTTGTTCCCTGACTCTGCTTCACCAACTTGATGGAAGATGGTTTAACTGACATAAAAACCAGCTATACATGAATAGCAATGATTGATGGAGCCATTCCAAGCAACAGCCAAAAAAATGGCACTAAAAGATGCCTCAGGGTTCCTGTTAACTGTTTTATGAGGGGACCAATACTTTTTTCTTCTCTTGTTTAAGGAATAAATTAACAGAACAAGTACTTTTAAAAAACAGGGCATTGTTATACAGAGGGGGGACAAGTAGAAGGCCGGCTGGAATGTTGGTACATGTGTGACGGGCAGTCAGGATGGGGAGAACTGTGCTATAGGAAGCTTTCGCTGTACACTGCTGCTTGGTTTCAGGGTCCATGATTGGACTGGGTTTTATTTAATTCCATGTAATAATAAACTGTTGTATAAAGTAGTCTTACGGTACAAACACAACATCTCAGCAGCAACAGAACAAAAATCCAGTCTTCGATGGAAGTCTTAAAAAGAACGCAGAGATGCTCCAAAAGAACCCTGATAAAGAGGGGAACTGGGGGAGAGCATTTGCCAAAAAAGTTAGGAAGGGCAGACTTGTAGGACTTGTGGTGAAAGTGCAGCTTCTTTCAATTCAGGGAGAACCATCTGTTTCAATATGGTGTCCTCGTCTTCGGGATGGTTCTTAATAAGGAACAGAAAAGAGCAGAGGTTTCAAGAGTGTTGGCATTTCACATTTTTCTTCTCCTTTCTGGAGCACAGAGAGCCTTTTACCGGCCTTTCTCCCTTCTTATTTTGAAGAAGGTTAATTATGACCTGGGAGCATCATCAGCATCCTGGCACTTGAGACTCAGCCATTGTCGAAGAAGACTATTGTCGTCGCTGCGCTGCAAGAAGTAACTTGAGAAGCATCCAAATTTGGAACTCCTTTTCAGAAGCCTCGGGATCAGTTCCATGTTCTGGCATTGTATGGGATGACAGAGACCCACCCAGTTCTCTGAGGTCTTTGAAGATGCACACGAAAGTGAAGCATAAAATTCACTTGACTTTTCCAATAAAATAAACTGCATTTTGGCCCATCTAGGATAAGCCCTTCCCTGAACAATGCAAATCAACACAGCCACGTATTGCTGTCCTCGTCCTGGCTCTCCAGGCAAGCCCAAGGTACACAAACCAATTACGTGGTGGGTTTCTGGCCCAAGTTAATACATAGCAGGAGTTCTTAGTGTTTGTAAGTTTGACCTAGAAATTCTACTACCGGCAAATCGATCCCATAGAAATAGTCTTAACTGGGGAGTACTTTACAATCAAAGATGTTCAGGGCCTTGTAAATGGCAAGAGTTAGTAACAACCTAAAACTCCAGTCACCAGGAGATGGATGAAGTGAAAATCACAGTTCATCTAGTCAGTGGACTGTCATGCAGCCATTCAATACACTGCTTAGAAGAGTCTAGAAAAACAGGAAGAACTGAAATCTTTTAAGTCCAAAAAGAAACTACGGCCTACAGAGAAACTACTGTCTACATAGCATGTGTAACCACTATGCAAAAAACATTGTCAAAAAGAAAAAAAAAAAAGCATTGTCTCATTGTCTCTAGATTTGTCTTTGAATTCAGGTAACGGAGTTAATTTAGAAGGACGCAGTAAGGGAAGCTCCCTCAAGTGTATATGCTGCTCCCTCAAGTGTATATGCTGCAGGTAAAACCAAACAAAATACAACAGAACAACCTGGACATTCCGAAGTGCTCGAGAATTTTGTGCCAAAATGCTAGTAGTGAAGATGGGTGAATTTTATTTCTCTAACAGTTGTGTACTTTCCACTATTTTTTTAAATTTATTTATTTATTTGAGAGAGAGAGAGCCTGAGCAGGGGGAGGGGCAGGGAGAGGGAGACGGAGAATCCTGAAGCAAACTCCCCGCTAAGCAGGGAGCCTGACACAGGCTCAATCCCAGGACCCCAAGATCATGACCTAATCCAAAATCAAGAGTCACTCGCTCAACCAACTGAGCAACCCAGGTGCCCCTACTTTCCACTTTTTTAATGAGCATGTTCTTATTTTATATGGAGAATCACTAATTTTTTTAAAGATTTTATTTATTTATTCATGAGAGACGGACACAGAGAGAGAGACAGAGGCAGAGACACAGGCAGAGGGAGAAGCAGGCTCCATGCAGGGAGCCCGATATGGGACTCGATCCCGGGTCTCCAGGATCAGGCTCTGGGCTGAAGGCAGGCACCAAACCGCTAAGCCACCTAGGGATCCCTGGGAATCACTAATTTTAAGAAAAATTAAACTCAGAGAGGAGAAAAAAAAAGCTGCTTCTTTTTGCTCCGGTGAGAGTGGATGACACAAGGCCTATGTGTTTTGGTAGCACCTGCCTCGCTACACGGTCGCTCCTATCTCCAAGCCGACGCGCCTCCTCTGTCCTGAAACCGCGCCAGGATGTCAAGCCCTGAAAAAAAGCCTGAGGGCCCATCAGGAAGGCCTGGGTTTCTTCTGGGATTTCCCTGCTGACTATGATCATCACCCTTAACCCTGTCCAGAGACAGTGGATCTACTGCCCATCAGAGGCCATGGGACTGGAAAGAGGAACAGGAAGATCAGGAGAGAGTGCAGTGTGGGGTCTCACGCCAGGCAATCCTGGTCCTGACACAGCTGCCCAGCAATGCGGGCCCAGTCGCACTCCCAAGCCTCTTGGAGTCCCAAATTCCTCACCTCCAACAGGAGAAATAATAGACTGTAAGGAGGTTTAAATGAGGCAATACATGAAATGCGCCTTATGCGGCCATTTCTCATCCTCCAGGACCCCTGCTAATAAGAACTGCCTACTTACATGCCCGCACTTTACGTGCACTTTCTCCTATAACCTTCAAGGATTATTTTCTTTAATCCCCACAGGGAAGACGCTGGGATTATCCCATCACCCATGAGAACCCCAAGGTTGCCTGCCCACCACTGCGCGGGCAGAAGCAGAAGCCGGGAGAGCCAGGACTGACATCCAGAGCAGGTGTCCAACCTCCCTAGAGATCTTACACCTCTTGCTCAGACAAAATGAGGTGCTTTCTGAGGAGCAACTGACACAGGAAATCACACAGTGTAGGTGGGGTCCAGAACAAGGGCCCCTAAATCCACAGGGCAGGAGAGCATCCTGTGGTCACCCTGAAATGAAGGACGGGAGTGTGTGTGTGTGTGTGTGTGTGTGTGATTAGGCTGAGGCAAGGGCAGTGGAGGAGTTCAATTTCACTTACCCCCCACCAAGGACCTGTCTCTGCTCCTACTGTGTCCTGCGTCCCCACTACCAGGGGGCCCACAGACCGGAGAAGAGTGGAGGAAGATAGGGGGCACTCAGGATGTCACCCTGTCCGCCCCCCACCCTTCCATGAACCTCCTCGAACCCTGGCTCCGCGTCTCCCTCGCTCAAGGATTTATGTCTCATTTTCAATGGAATGTTACATTTGGTCAGAGCACGGAGAAAACTTCTCATTATAAACTAGGAAATGTGTGGAAAGAGAATTATTTACCCAAGGCAGCGCTCAATCAGTGTTGCCCGAATATTTATTTAGCCCACACACAGAGAAGTTGTGCTAATGTTTGCCAAAGAATGTAGCTTTATAAAGTAACTGGGTCAGAAAAAGACAGCCTATCATTTTACAAATAACTTTAAAATTGCTCAAGTTAAATGGCCGGCTCTCTCAGGTTTGTCTTTTCAAAATGCTGCAGAAACAATATCCAGAATTATGTCTCATAAAATACAGGTATTACAAAGTGGCTGTTTAGCCCATTAGAGAAAACGTAGAGTGAAATCTGAATTATTTCTACCCGAGGCAGAAGCAGACAGAGTTACCAAAATTATGTTAGGCCAACGTCGCAATTCTTCATGTCTGGGGGGCAGTGAGGCTGGTGGCTCCTGCACCAAAACTCTATTAGGTGGACGGTATTTTTCAGGCAACAGTGACAGGAACTCCATTTCTCAGCCCCAAACCTCGTGTGGCTAACGGGGAATTCACCCAAAATGTGTGCTTGTGGTTTATCAGGGGCATTCGTCTGCCTCAAAAGACCCAGGAGGGAGCGGGCTGGGGGTGACCCAGCCTGAGAGGACGGCTTTGGGCAGCTTGCTTCGCGGATCCGCAGGCGAGGCCGGCAGCCTGCACCCTGGAAGAAGTGGGCGACTCCGAGCAGGGATGTCCTAACCATCCCCAACAGTAATAATGCCCACGATGGCAATGACGATCAGGGCTGCAACACAGGGGAGGCCCATGGGCCCTCGTGATAACGGCGGAGGGTGGAGGGGAAGGAAGGGATGAGGCAGAGACGGGGAAAGAAAAGGCACAACCACAACGATGTTAGCAACTGACATTTACTGAGCACTTACAAGGCGCAGAAACTGTGCGAGGTGTGGAGCACGTAAAGCTCACCCAATCTACTGAAACCGTCTGGTAAACAGCACTGGTAGTTTCACTGTAACGTCTGTAGGTCACATGTCTTCATCAGTCCACTGGAGACACTGCTGGCCCCCCAAAAGGCTGGTGTTGGGCGAATGTGGTGACCCTGAACCATGAGGCTGTGGTGGTAAGCAGGCACAACTAAGCTGGTCACATACCCAGCAAGACGGGTGTCACTTGGGTCAGTAGACCCTAAATTACAAGTTTCCAGCTTGAAACTAAGGGGTGCATGGCCTAATCCTCACCTATTCTTAGTGTCTCCGTGACCCATGGCTCTTTGTGCAAGTTCTGGAGAGTGGCCACATGGGCTCATTAGAACTCTACTGTCTTCTGACGAAATCGGGAGCTTCTTGACAGCCCTGTTTTATAGATCCTGTACCTGCAATGCCCAGTTCAGCCTGTCCCTGGTAGAGGCTCAGCAAACATTTACTTATGAATAAACAAGGGAAGGTCCTGAGCTCTCTACTCTGGGACGACAGTGGTGAGGGCAAGAGGCTGCTCAGACTACTAGAGCAGATCAGGTGCAAAGGCTAAATGAACTTCCTTGGGGAAATGAGGTATCTTAGTTCCCTGGCATTGCCATAACAGATTATGACAAATGGGGTATCTTAAAGCATCAGAAATGTACTCTCTTCTGGTTCAGGAGGCAAGAAGTTCGACATCATGGTGTTGGAAAGGTTGGTTCCTTCTGGAGGCTCTGAGGAGGAAACCATGCCATGCCTCTCTCCCAGTCAGGGGTGGTTGATGGCTCAGAGAGGTCATCCTACTGTCCAGAGTCCACAATGTGGGGAAACAATGCAAATCTATAGGCCTTGGTGGCAAAGGCGCAACAGCGGGCCGCCCCATCTGGCATGCTTCCATAATTCAGAAACTGTCCATGTGATGAAGGTAATTGGATGCATAGACTGTGTATCATGAAACAGCCCCAGTAGGGTTTAGGGTAACATCCTGTAACAAACACATTTCTATTTCTATAGGGAAAATGGGATTATTCACAATAGAGTGGAAAAATAGGGACACGAAATCAGCTAAAGTCAGGTTTTACCACCCAAAGACTTCGCTGTAAATTTACAAAAAAAAAAGAAAACTTATTTGTTTTTCAGAGCTTTTTGGATTTTAGAGCAAAACGGGGATTGCAGATGGGTATTTACAAGCCTGAATGTAGGCACTTTCTTAATGAACCTGCCTAAACCCCAAGAGGGCAGGTGTGGTGTAAGCTTGACTCCCAGAAGGCTCAGACCACCATCCTACTCCAAACACCTCCATCTTATACCTACTTTGTAAAGCAGGCTTCCCGCAAAGGGGTTAGTTTGATGAAAGATTTTGAAAGCTACAAAACAGACTGAAAATCACTGTTCTCTATCAAAGGGGGTAGCAAATTTTTAGTTTTATTTTTTGTAAAGGGCCAGATAGTAAATATTTTAGGCTTTGTGGGCCAAGAGGCAAAAACAAAGGATAGTATGGAGGAACTCAAACAATAAGAGAGACAACAGCTCTCCACATAATTTTATTGATGAAATTTAAAATTCTACTTACGGGCACTTGAAATATAAATTCTGTATAATTTTCATGTGTCATGAATAATAATATTCTCCTCTTGCTTTTTTCTAGTCATTTAAAAACAAATGAAAAAGAGAAAAAACTATTCTTAGCTTGAAGGCCATACCCAAACAGGCACAGGATGTATTTGGTCCAAGGGCAGGGAAGAGTTTGTGACCCCTGCTCTAGGTCACTCCTGGTCAAGCAGTGTCCAGTCCTAGAGTGAGGCCCACTGGTGGCCCTCCCCCACAATGTGACCACATGAAACCCCTTGGCTGGATCAAATCGATACAGGCCTAGCAGCTCCTAAAACAAGACCTCTCTTGCCTCTGACTTACCAGTCATTCTGGAGAAAACTGCTTTTTAAAACCCAAATACCAAATATGATATGAGCCATAACTTGGCAAAGTTATTTTCCTTCAACGAACACTCCTTTTCAAAAAATTATATATATATATATATATATATATAAAGGCCAAATGCAATGTTTTTGCTCTCTTGGGGTCATGGTATGGCAGGTTAGCTATAATCTTATTTACATCATGTTCAATGGCTTCCACAATTAATCTGAATGCTATTTATAAAATGAACATAAGTCGGCCAGACTTCAAACACTCCTAGCAGCCTCTGAAGGCTTACCGTGAGTTTACTAAGCCAGGCAGGGACACAGACATCACCACTGAGGGACAATCCATCCATTCCCAGGCTGCAGGACCCCCGTCTGATGTCCACTATGAAACTGAGCGCATGTGAATTACTAAGTCTGGGCACACTTTTGATATATTGGTTTTGGGTTATACTACTGACTTATCCTACTTGGGCCAAGAACACGGAGTAACAGATGAGACAAACCCTGAATTAAAACGTGCAGTCCTGCCTCAAGAAGAGTTGGAAATAATTACAGAGAAAGCACATGTGAGTGAACTACTTCAAGGCAAATCCAGTGTTTAAAATGGCAATGCGGAAGGTGTTCCCGGACATGGAAAGGGAAAAACCACAAAATGACCTTTAAAGCTGTGAATGAGTCTGCCCAAAAATTAAGGGCAGCAGACAACCTGAAAAAGCAAAAGCTTCAAAGGAACACCTATTTATTCTCCAGTGGCCTCGGATCCAGAATCATCTCCCACCTTCCTTTGTAAGTCAGCTTATAAGGAGGTTATGAACAAAAGAGCATTTGTTGAGATCCTACTCTGAGCTTATTGAGCCCATCATTTCATCAAACATTTTAAAAACCATGCTAAAAAGCTATGTTATCCCCATATGACGAAACAGAAAACTAGAGGCATAGGATTTTAATTAACTTGCCCAAGTTGCAAGGTTAGCTGATGTCAGGTCTGAGGCTCAAAACCTGTGCTCTATACAGTAGTGTATTACACAACTATAGCCCATAGGCCAACTCTGGCCAACTGCCTGTTTCTCTAAATAAAGTTTTATTGGAACACAGCCATTCATTTATGTATTGTCTGTGGCTACTTCATGCTCCAACCGTAGTACACGGAGTATAGTTGATGCTTCAACAATGTGGGTTAGGGGTGCCATCCCCTACACAGTTCAAAATCCACATATGACTTTTGACTCCCCCAAAACTTGGCTACTAATAGCGTACTGTTGAACAGAAGCCTCACCAATAACATACTCAATTAACACATATTTGTATATTTTATCATATATTGTATTCTTATAATAAAGTAAGCCAAAGAAAAGAAAATGTTATTAAGAAAACGATAAGGAAGGGCGCCTGGGTGGCTCAGTTAGTTGAGCATCTGCCTTTGACTCAGGTTGTGATCCCAGGGTCCTAGGATCAACTCCCGCATCGCGCTTCACACTTCATGGGGAGCCTGCTTTTCCTTCTGTCTCTGCCTCTCTCTCAATCTGTCAATAAAATCTTAAAAAAAAAAAAAAAGCATAAGGAAGAAAAAATACATTTATAATACTATCCTATAAAAAAATAGTGTATAAGTGGACCTGCACGGTTCAAACTCATGCAGGTCATGGGTCAACTGTAGTTGTGACAGACTGCACAGCCTGCAAAGCTGAACATATTTACTGTCCACCCCTCCAGAGAGAAAGGTCATGTTCTTGTTTCCTGCAGGAACCTATCTTACAGCCCTCTTCTGAGGAACACCTCCACTCACAGGCCCCCGATGAGGCTGCATGCCTGGACAGCCCTTGGAGATGGGTGGATCTCCAGGATCCCCTTCTCCCACCAGCATCTCCAGCATGATGTCTGCACAATGGGAACACCCATGATGTGAGAGGTGGCCTGGCTTGAGTGCTTTGTCTAAAAGGCACAATGGTAACTGCACAGAACCAATAAGGTTCACTGCCTTGGAGGGTTGGAAGAGGGCAGCTGAGAGTAGGGGGCAGAAGCGAAAAGGTGTGAGAAGGGAAAGCAGAGACTGCAAGAGGAGCTGAGACACACTGATGGACCAGAGAAACTGGAGACAAGGTCAGGAGCCCCTGTTGTACACCAGACTGGTCTGCAGGCTTCTCCCAGTCTAAAGGCAGGGATTGCGCTCCTCATCCTTAACCAAGAGCATCTGGCACGCACCTCCTCCTCTCCAGGCCATGAGGAGATCAGAAGAGCTAGCCAGGCA
This sequence comes from Canis aureus, assembly GCF_053574225.1. NCBI lineage: Eukaryota > Metazoa > Chordata > Mammalia > Carnivora > Canidae > Canis > Canis aureus. The sequence goes on along the minus strand of NC_135613.1, from coordinate 15,862,280 downwards.
GGCTTATTTTTCACTATACCAGCAGTTTGGTGTAGTGATGCACCCTCCCCAAAAACAAACCTGAAAGAAAGCAAAGAACATAGACCATGACCGAGAAACATGAACAGATTCTGAAGGATTGAGCTACTTAAGGAAAGGAGGCATGACATGACCCTTTCCCCACCAAAAAAATAATAAATATTTCATAATAATGTAAATAAAATTCTTAGTTATTCATGACATTTTCCTCCATTACCATCACCAATATTAGTATATGCATGTGTGTTTGTGTATTTTTTCTCATTTTAAAGCCAGTATGTAAGGGGTGGTGGTCTCTTCTCCTCTCCCCCTTCTCTCTCTCTCTCTTTTTTTTTTTAAGATTTTATTTATTTATTCATGAGAATACACAGAGAGGAGAGAGAGAGAAGCTGAGACACAGGCAGAGGGAGAAGCAGGCTCCATGCAGGGAGCCCGACGTGGGACTTGATCCGGGGTCTCCAGGATCATGCCCTGGGCTGAAGGTGGCGCTAAACCACTGAACCCCCCAGGCTGCCCTCCCCCTTCTCTTGATGGAAGGACCCACTGTTGTTTGTGAGTTTTCAAGGCAATCCAGTAAGAAATTGGAAGTTGGGTTTCTATCCTATTCCCCTTTTTTTTAAAAAAAGGAAAATCTTTATCCAAGATTCTACTGTATCAACTTAATCAAGTTTTTTAAAGTTAAATTTGATTTTCAAATCCCTTAGGTGATGAGACTCGTGGGTTTTTATCATTTTACTTATATAGACTTGCGGTTGCTTTTTTTTTTTTTTTTAACTTTTTTTCTCCAAATCAATCCAACAGAAAGTGAATTGTGGTCAATGCATAATAAAAATCAGAGTGACTCTTAGGAAAATTATTAGCATTTTGAAGTGATGGTTTCCTACTTCTTCAAATTCAAAAAAATAGCTTAGCAAGCCCAGGACTTCCTGAAATACTGGAGTTCTAGACTGCTCTTTTTCAATGCTTTCAAAACTCAAAGGGCACAGTGCAATAGAAATCCGGCTATTGAATAATGGGTAAACCCTGCAGAGATGTACAAAAACACGGCTGCTTGAGCCAGTGCCTTGGTGAAAGGCCTGGAGCCCACCCCTGCACACATGAACTTCTCATGACCCTCAAGTATACTCATGTGATATATCGCAAATACCATAAAGCAGATTTGTAATTACAGAGAGCAACTGATTTTAAAAAGCCTCTATCGAAATGAGTGCTCATAAAAATATAATAACCCAAACCAGAGAATTCAAGGATTAGAGCATTTTGAACATTATACTTCAAATTTACAAAGGCTGTGTATTAGTTAGCATTCACAAAGGTTAAAAAAAAATGGAATAGCTGTGTACATGGTGACTTCATTATAAAATCTAGATATAAAACAAAGAATATGAAACCACTCCCACCCCATGTTCAGGGCTAAAACCAGTTAAGTTCCCCTAATGTAATTAAAAAGCTGGTCCTGTGATCCATCCTCCTATTTGCAGATTTCAAAGTTGGGGAACATAGCATCTGTGGGAAAACCAAGAGGAGTACTCATTACATAGATGCCTCCAGGGCCAAGCCCTGGGGATGCCTTTTCCCAGTGGAAGGAATCAGCATAGAGTCCAAGGAGAAGAAAATGTCCGCAGATTTTGTTGAGATTGAAGGTATATCCTGGAGTGAAAACTGAATCATCAAAGGAAAATATTTCAAATTTTTGGGTAAGCTGAAATGGGGCGTCTATCATGGAATCCATTCATGGAGAGAGAAGCCACACATTGTCTGATACAGGTCACCACAGCATATTAAAAACATCCTCCATCCAGCTGTTATGATAGGGAAAGATGTATCTTGAACAGAGTTAAATAAATCCCCGTAAGAATGGAATGTCAGCTAAGCATGTTGGCCATTAACAGTGTCTTAAGAACATTTCAGTTATGTGGAAATACGAGAAAAACGTAACTGTAGTGTTTGGCTTTGAACCTGAACTGGTTTCAGCTGAAGTGACCACTTCCAGCCAAAATGAATGAATATTTCTTTCTTGGCCTTCTTCCCACAAATCTCTAAAAGATAATAGTGCTGAATGAAGACAAGTCCTTTAGAAACAAACAGACACAGATACTCATTCCTTTTGAATCTCTAGATAAATGAGAGTAAGAATCCTGAGAAGCAGTTTACATTTCTCGAATGAGTTTCATACATCTCACTGAATCTTCAAAAGAGCCTTCCTTAGGAAAAAGTAGATTCGAATTTAAAACAATTTTATTTCTCTCATTAAAAAAAAAAAAAAAAATCAGCCCCTTGAGGGAATCTCTAAGTTTCTCAGGTTTCAAAATCTGATTTTCTTTATCATGCCCCAAATCTGTCTGAACAAGAATTTCTGCCCAACAGTGAGCTCCCCTTTCATGACATCCGTATCTACCAAGATTCACTTCTACGGACCTCTGCAAATCCCTAGCTGTGAATCCCTAACTGAAGCTCGTGCAAGCAAGTTCAAGACTAGAGGGAGTGCCTGATGAGTTGCAACCAAGCAAGGGATGGGAGTGGAGGTAAGGGCACGATGTCATGTATATTTATCGGTTTCGGATAACTGAGACCCCACAGCTACTCTCTTTACCCATCCCCACTGCTGTAAGTTAATGAATAGACAAACACGTCCGTTTCTGACTGCAATCACCCTGGCACTACTCGCTAGTGAAGAACTGAAATTCTTCAATAGCTAAGTTTTCCTACTCAGGATCTTCAGGAAAGTCATTTTTGAGGACATGGGTGAAATACTGCATTCTTTAAAAAAAAAAAAGGTTATACTTATTTTCATTTTCTATCATCTGATATGTTACATACTGTGTAAGTTTCTTATCCTAATAGAATATAACAGACTTCACCTTATTCACAGGTGTGTCCTAACCCATACCAGGCACTCAACTAAGACTTATTGAACAATTGAATTGAACAATATGGAAGACACTGGATTCCATTTTGTGTAGAAAAAGAAAATCAAAGTTTAGGCCTCTTAAAATATTGACATGCATTGCAGAATTTACTGTACAGGCAAACTTGAAGAGAAGTCCAATGAGAAGAACTTCTAAACAATGGCAACACAATCAAGATAGGCCCCATTCCAATCCTGTATTTCTCTGAATCAGCTACTCCTTAGGTACACATATTGCTCCGCTCAGCCAATGGCAATTCCAGGAGAGAGGCAATTGATAATAATTATGTTTTCTGCCTTCTCTTGGGTTATGAATTTATCATGATGCAAAAGTTGAGCTACTCTGATGCCACGTTAACAATGATAAACACCATAAAGACAAAAAAGAAACTAAATTTAAGCATTTAGATTCTGCAGGGGAGTTTATTAAACGGATTAACTAAGGAAAGGCAAAGCCACGCAATTATGGAAAACAGGTAGCAGCACTCCTGGCTGGCTATTTTTGATGGCCACCTGAGAACAGATTTCAAATGCCCTCATTTCTGCAGGTACATTATCTTGTGTTTTATTGTTATTCACAGCTGCAAGTTGATTAATTTGTATTCAGAAATTCTAAGTGGCAAATGTGCAACGCATAGTAATATACATTTTCTTTATGGACACAGTGAAAATGCCTAAGCCACATCTCATGTGTAACTCTTGCTCAACCAGTGAGCAAAATGCATAAAAGAGTTTTACGAAAAGCTTTGAAAGAGTTGGATTTGAAAGGAAATCTGCCAGAAGAAGCCCCTCTCCCCACCCATTCTCTTAAAAAACAACAAAAAACACACATACACACACAAAACAACAGCAACAACAAAAACCTAAGTCTGAAGGAAAATCAAACAAAGAGAATAGTTGGGTAATGTCTGGCTGCCAGAATCATCAATGTTGTCAGTTCATATTCTTGTCTCCTGCTCTCTAGGCATTTCTAATAAAACCCAGAAACACCAGTGATGAGTCGCACCAACGGACCTGTGCACCACAGTCAGAGCTTAAATAAGAGGTAATGGTATTTGTTAAATCCATTGCCTAAATGCAATCATGGGAGGTTCTTAAGAATACCGAACTATCTCTCCGTTTTCTGCACTAAGGAGATAAGGAGTGGCGTGGATAACCAAAATGGGTGGAAAATATATAATCACTGGTTTGGTAACACATATCCTGATCCGTCCCTCTCCTCCATCAGCCCCCTAGTCTATGCCCCTCACTGATTTATTTTCCCAATCATGTTTCCCCTGTTTAAAGTGAGTTTACATTCCCTTTCACACTGAACCTCAGAAGTAGATCTGAGACCTTGCTTCCTAGCTGGAGAAAACACCTTTCCTATTTGAAGCCTTTGCAAATTATCCATGGCTTTGACAACAGGTACTCAGCAGTTGACAATATTCTCATTGGAAAGTTTCATCAACCACCTAAGGTCACTTAAGATGCAATTAAAGTGCTATATTGCTGGGTAAACATACTCATCAATATTATTCAAATGCAATTTTTACTTTTTCATAATTTCCAACGTTTAAAACTCCTAACTGCCATGGACACGGCCCAAAGAATGTATCTGTCAAATACTCGCATACATTAGTTTGTGTTGTTTTCCACCCAAGACACCACAAACACAGCTAAACTCCTGAATCCAGGCTTTTGCAAGGTCACTAGAGCACCTCAGACATGACTGTAGACACTCCCACTATTTGTCACTCTTTAATTCAAACATTTCCCCAAACTTTCCTGGGCAGCATATATCAGATGGATTAGAAAATACCAAACTGTAAACGAGGAAAGAGACATCCGAGAAGGTTCTCTCGGGAGAAAGAACAATGCATGAGCTAGTAGAATTCATGAGGAAGGGTGGTACTGAGGGAGGCACTCTGGAAAAGGCTTCGCTAAAGGAATTCCATGTGGTCTGGATGTTTATGGCTTAAATGAGCTACCGACACTGAAACAGCCCACTTAATTAACCCAAAAACAAAAAGTATGGGCTGGGAATCTGAGACCTACAGAAACTCCAGAAACAGAAATTACTTCTTCCTCACGCTAATCACTCCAGGTCCTATAAATACACATAAGGTCACCAACAGTCCACATCATTATTTTTCAAAAATTATTACAGAAGAAACTAAACTTCTAAAGGGCCAGATATAGGTTAAATCATAAAACAGTGATGAAGAAAGTGAAGGTCTTTTCCAGAGTTCAAAAGAACAGGAAAATTTTAACTTGAGTTAAAAGGTTATTTGATCAAGAATCAGGAATTCAAGGTTCCAAGGGGGAAAAAAAAAAAAAAAGATTTATTTCTTCAAAAAATATTTATGGAGTTTTGCTGAGTATCCACACTATGATCCCTAGCTTTATTTTTGCAACAGAGAATTAATATTTGCCCTTATTGGTATGTTAAACTCAACCGATAGGAACAGTTAAGTAGACATATGATCACATGTTGGATAGATCCCACAGACAGCACTATACACATGGGAATGCTGGTATTATTTTATTGAGTCAAATGACAAGCTCCTTAGCACAAACCAGCCCTGGCATAATTCGAAATGACAAATAATCTAAGATATAAGAATAAAAATGAGTAGACATCAGGTGACCAAGGAGAGTGCTGTTAGATCCAACTTTTTATATAAGCACCACAAAGGACTCCAAACACTTAAGTTGAGATTGACACTTAAATTGGAACAGAAAGCCACCAGAGCCCTACCCTGGCAGAGCATTTCCACAACTCCAAAAGGGAGAAGAGAATACGAAATGATCTTCCAGCTGACACTGAAATGATGAAAGATGAAATCTCAACATTTGTCAAATAATGCCATTCACCAAAAGGCTCAAATTTTAAAAGCCTAAAATATACATATTTAAGTCATTTGAAATCCTATTTCATCTAGGAGAATGTGATTCCTAGTCATGAATCAGATGCCAATTGAGGTGGGGGGGGGGTGATAATGCATCTGGTCCTTCTTCCTCATAGATGCCTCTTTCCCATCCACTGAAGACGAAGTAGCAAGGGCAACAGAACACCTTAGACTTCGCGATGACCTTCTTGTGTCCTGCAACCAGCACTTGCTCTCCCCTGAAAGGCTGGAGGAGATGGGCCCCCGGAGTGGGAAGAAGCATCAAGGCATTTGTGATGTCCTCCAGCTCCCTAGAATGGTATTCCTTCCCAGCCCACTCTCCCCATGGCCCAGGCTGATGTTATTTGATTACCATAACTCTATTGGCCAGAGAGATGGTCCATAGGCCATGTTGGTATGGTGTCCTGGTGACATCTGGTGGTGAAATAGAATATAAATAAGCCTAAAATTCCACCCATGGCTGCATTCGGGCTAACTAGAAACCTAATTTCACCTTTGTTTTTCTACCTAAGTTACTTCTGACTTTACCCATCCTTCTCTGAAGAGGAGCATCTTCTTGCCAGTAAACAAGAGGCATATACTGGGGTCTAGGGAACACATACATTTAATCACACATCAAAGAAAACACTTCCCAGAAGTGATCATATACAAGACAGCAGCAACTTTCATTAGAGGAATGATAGGTATTTTCAAAGAGATAAAGATTCTGTCTCCCATTGGTCACCATCTATCCCACTGGACAAATAAAAAGGTAGCAGTACGGAACTATGGCAAGAAGGTGAAAGCGGCCAGGTAACACGTGTCTAGTTTCCCAGACTTCTTAAAGAAAGCATGGGTTAAGATGATAAAACCTCTTGAATTTCTATGAATAGCTATTCAATTGTGAGTAACTAAATAGTGTTAAAATATGTTTTACCACATCTTTCACCACAAAAGGTTAACTTAGGGTGTTTCTCTATCTGGGGTTAAAAATGAATCTTCTGGAGAAGATTCCACAAATAAAATGATTCCATAGTAATATTAAGAACCCACTTGGCTCTGACTGCAAACAGAGATGAAAAATATTACGTAGCACTGAGGATGCTAACAAGAAGGTAAACCATCTATATTGTGAACTGAAGAAGTACAGAAGAAGGGTATGTAGATGCTGACATAAATACCTCTCAGTGTCCAAAGTAATTTCTTTTTAAACATTTAGGAAGGCAAGAGGTGCATATAATGGAAGGGATATGAATCTGTCTATATGAAATCCTTATGTCCGGGAACAGCTCTTAACAGATTGGCCTGGTCAGTGGAAATGCATTTCCTCATATGACAAACTGAACGTGTACCTTTGATAAGTGTGCCCATCAGCAGGAACCACAACACAGCCATGCCTGGCCTTTTATTACCTATTCAGTGTGACAATAAATGAGACACATTTGTTACCTAGTATTGCCTAGAAGAGTGGCACAGCAGTGAGGACTGAGCTACACAAGAAAATGTCATGGAATACAAAATAAAATTTTGAAGCATTTTTATTCTAGTATTTTCTGAGCAATGCCTAGGAAAAATCATTATTAAGGTTTCTCTGGCATAATGTGTATCCCTGAGGATGTGGCAATTTTAAAGGTAAGATCTGGGATTCCCAGGTGGCTTAGCAGTTTAGTGCCGCCTTCAGCCCAGGGTGTGATCCTGGAGTCCTGGGATCAAGTCCCACATCAGGCTCCCTGCATGGAGCCTGCTTCTCTTTCTTTCTCTCTCTCTCTCTCTCTCTCTCCTCTTTCTCAAATAAATCAATAAAATCTTTTAAAAAAATAAATAAAGGTAAGATCTGGAAACTCGAAATATTAGGGAGCCTTCTCTTATATGGCTGGAAGTGTCAGGCTTGGTGTCTTTTCCAAACCAAATTAAACCTAAACTCAAATTCCAGGTAGGTGAAAAAAAAAAAATTCCAGGTAGGTGGAATTAGAGCATTTTTCCCCATGGGGCTCATGTCTGAGAATCTAAGATTATCCCTTGCCCACCCTCATTCCACTAATGTCTTAAGGATACCCAGATGTTGCTGAGGAATAGGTAACTAAGCAGTATATGTCTTCATTCTCAAAGGGAGCCAAAATGCCAAGTTCTTATTTTGTTGTTTAGATGCAGAAGTCACAGTAAAAGGAGTCACAGTTCCAAAACTATTTCTTAAAGTCTTGGGTGGGAAAAAAAACAATTATATATTTAGATGTAATACCGAAGTGAGTCAAGTTATAAAAAATGGAAAATACTGTCTATTTCAAAGAGACATATTGGTTGGAAGCTGAAAAACAAAATGTACCCCCCCCCAAAAAAAAAAAGGATTCCAGGATTTTACATGTCAACTTAGTACTTTGTGAATTAATACAGAATAATTGCACTGGAGTATAGTTTTCTTAATCAGCCCAGGTGTATTTACTGGGGAAGGAATAAATTATTCCAATAACTGGTGTTAGGACAATGACTAATCATCTGGGGAAAAGAAACCAGATCCTTACCCCATTTCTCATGGGAAAATAAAATAAAATAAAATAAAATAAAATAAAAATAAATAAATAAACCCACCAAACCTCTCCCCAATGAATTTAATGATTTTAAAGTCAAATACAGATAGGAACATTTAGCCAGGAAAACAGACAGGAGAATAGAATGTTACAGTGAAGAAGGGCTTTTAAAGCATAACAACAAAGAGCAAAGACAACAGAGACCAGGCTGATCAATTTAACTACATTAAAATTAACCATAAATTTCTAAGACCAAAAAAAAAAAAAAAAAAAAAGGCAGAGATCCTGAAGAAATATCTATGATATATATAACAAAGGGTTACTATCCTGACCTGAACACACAAAAATTCTTATCAGTTCATAGACATAAAGGCACAGTGATAGAAATCAATGGACATGAATAGACCATTTCAAAAGAAGGCATTGTTGTTAAGTACATATATATAAAAATATTTATGTAGCTTCACTAATTCAAGGTAATGCACAGCAGAAAAAAAGCATGCCAAGGTTCAATCTGGCTTTCAAAAACAATAGTGAAAATATAAGCGAGTAATCTCTCAATCTTCCCAGAAGACAATTTAGCAATTTATCTCGAAGCCCACTCCTCCTCTTGTCACCAGCCCTATCCAGGCATACTCTGAAATCATTCACTGATGTGTGTGCTACAAAGACATTCACTGCAATTCCATTTACAATCAAGAAAAATTGTGAATAATTGTATGTCCAACAATAGGGGATATCAGTTAAGTAAATGATAATCCACCCATACGTTAGGGCACTGAGCAGCTACTAAAAATGATGCTGCGGAACAATTGTATAGCACAGAAACAGTGTTAAGTGGGAAAGTGCAGTTTTCAGGACAATTCTATTTTTTTAATCTGAGTATTTTTAAACTTTTTACAAGCAATATATGTTTTTGATATAAGAAACTAAAGATGGTTATTTTTGGTTATTTCACCAAAAATAATAACTTGATCCACTTAATAGGAAAGGAAAAATAATGCAGATGTAGCCTCTGGTCCCTTCCTTTCCACTGAAAGATCATGGGAGCCTCGGCAGTCATTTAGTCTGTTTGGGCCTCAGTTTCTGCATGTGTAAAACAGGAATAACGACCCCTTCCATATCTCAGATGTACAGAGAAGGCTAATAACCTGATTACATGAATATATTCTCTCTAGATGCATAAAAGTCTATTTTGCTGTGTTGTTGTTTTGGAAATGCTGTTATCATACCAACAATGTGAAAAAAAAAAGCTGCTCAATTCTATTTAACAAATGTGCCCACCTAGTTGGGCTGAAATGCCTTCCTGCAGTCTCTCTGCAAGTGAATTCAAACACCCTCTCCTTCTAGCAGCCCCGCCCAGCTGCAGGGAAGGCTTCCTCTTTCTGTTTCCCAAGACATCTGCTCTGCATTGCCAGGTCCCTCAGACCATTTCCATGTTTTCTGTGGCATCATTTCATGGTCTGCCTCTCCTCATCTTGAGACATCCCTCACTCTGCCTGCCCCACCTTCCACAGGTTAAGAACCCCAGCATGCCTGACATGGGCCACATCAATCTCTTGGGGACCAGCCAAGCTTGAAAAGTACAAAAAAAGGCACATTCCACACAGGTACAGGGGTTCTCAGCCTCGGCACTACTGACTTGTGGGAGCTGGGCAATTCTTTCCTGGGGCCTGTCCTATGCATTGTAGGATGCTTAGCAGCATTCCTGGCCTGAACTCACGAGATGCCAATAACAACTCATTCCCTCCCTTCCCCAAAGAGACACGACAACGAAGACATCTCCAGACATTGCCAAATGCCCCCAGAGTGATAAGGGGGCAGACTGCACACAGTAAGAATGGCACTATTTTCTTATTACTAATGGGCATGTCCTCTAAGCAGCAGACACGGAGATCAAATAAATGATCATTTCAAGCACGGTGCCTTGACAAGAGAGTCCATGCGAGCGCCTCAACCAGTCTCCTGAGACTGAACGATGGCTGACAGGGAGGGCACTGTTCTCTTCCCTCCTCAGGTTCTTTCTCAGCCTTGAGCAAAAGGAAGGGGACAGCCCCCCTGAACCCAGAGCCTATTTGCGTCTCCTCTGAGAGCATGTTCTGGAAGCACTACGGAGCGAGCGTGAAGATCTTTTGTGAGATTACTTATCTCAAGCGCGTGTCACTTTTTCAGCACCATAAAACTGAAATACTTGAAATAGATGTCACTACATTTGTCATGAACTGACATGGCCAATTAATATTACAAATTCACCATGGAGAAACGCTTCCAGCTCCCAAGGTATAAACTGCTGAACATCACAATTTCATCTTGTAACAATGGGCCAACCTCGCCAGGGCTATAAATACGACGAAGTTGATTAAATGGTAAAGAGCACTGTTCACTGGGAGTCGCTTTCCAGGGTTGACACTTGCACCGCACCTAAAGTTAACAGGTGCCACCAGTGTCTTGGCTGAAAAAATATACTTTTTCTCTCTTTCTTCGGGAAAAAGTTGACTGCTGCGTACCATGTCATTCTTCTCCCCACAGCTAGCAGGTGGCATGCTCATTATGTGGCATGAAAGATTCTGGACACAGTTGTCCCAAGTTGTGGTACCATTTAGCTGGTTGGTCTTTTTCTCTTTTTTTTTTTTTCTTTTCCTTTCTTCTCTTCCTATCATCCTTTCTTTCCTTCCTTCTTTCCTTTCTTATGTAATTAAGTGGTGCCATAGCCAAACTCTTCCTCCTAATGAGGCCCAGGTGGGCTTTTGACCCTGAGACAGACATGTTGGAAATGAACTGGAAACAGCAACTGGCCTCCCCTTACCTTCTCAGGAGCCTGCTTCGCCCCCTGGGAGTGGACCATCTTAGCGCTCAAGCAGAAAAACACCATTGTTCCCAGTCACACAGTGATTACTGGGTGATTTTCAAACACTCCACTCACCACTACAAAGAGCGGGCATTTGACATGAACTCTACAGGGTATTTAGGGGCTGAAAAGCCTTGACTTTCCTTTCTTGGTGGAAGTTTTAAGTTCCAGTCCTGTGGCTTACTTCTTTACATTGTTGGTTTGGAAGACAGAGAGAGTGTAAGGGAAGAGATTATGTATTAAGGAAAATAAGTAGTGGCCAATAAATTACCCAAACAGAAGAAACAAAGTCGACTCTGGAAATAAGGTTTTGGAAGAAGGTGAGACCTATATGCATGAGCGTATGAAATGAGAGAGAAATGTGTCAAAAACAAATTACAAATCTTCCAAATACAGGATTACACATGAATGAATGGTAATAATCACACATCACTCAAACTCAGTGTGTGTATTATGTCCTGCATTTCATCAAACAGAGTTAGCTCTTGGGTCATTAATTAGCAACCTCGGTTCTAGATACCAGAATCTGAGAAAGGCTATATAGCATGCTGGTCCTGCCTCGGTACTGTGATTCATTTCCTTATCCACTTCTCTTTTTCGTCCATTTTGCAAAAAAAGAAAGAAAAAAAAAGCCTTCTGAAGAAAAAGAAGACTTTTCCTTTCAAAAGAATACTCATGAGTCTTTGCTCACAGAGTTCACCATTAATGGAAGTAGGAGACGGCTTTCTTCAAAGCACATTTAATTAAAGTAATTTACTAACTCCTTTATGTCTAACACACACACACACACACACACACAATACTATAAGAAGTTTTATGTATTTATACTGTACTTTTTTTCCCTTATTTTTATTCTCTCAATAATGGACTCTTCCTGTTTTAGAAAGCAGAACCACTCCATACAAAGAACAGTTTACTCAAATACAAATAGAAATTATAGAAAATATAAAAATCCCAGTAAACCCTTTAATCTCTAACTTTCCAAGCAGGTGAATTAATATAGAGGACATTCGAGATTTATTTTCTTTAAGCTCCAACAGTGAAGAGTGTTTCAAAGTCATTCTCAAAGCTCTGGAGATTTTAAAAATCCAAATGAACCAAGCTTAACTTTGTGGTGTGATATATAATAAAATCTACTCCAGGATTCACCTACTTAAAGATATACGGTACATTTGGATAAGAGAAAAAGAAATAAGAGAATCTAAACATATACGGATCTAACGATTAAAATTTTTGAATAAAGGTTTTTTCCTTTAAGTGATAAACACAAGCTTCTCAGCGGGTATTTTGTACCTTGATTTTTCCAAAAAGAAATTATTGTAGCAAATGCTACACGAAGGGAAGAAGCTACGAGCACGTTTCCCAACCAAAACAAGGTCCCTACCCTGTAACTGTGGGCACCTCAACATCATACTATAGCTGAGAATTGCCCTTGGAGTCCTTTCACTCTTCTTGGTTTGAGTCACTCCACCACCTGTAAATTGCTTTTCATGTCAAAGAGAGTGTAAACGGTCTTATCCTTAAATTTCTTGTCTTACATGAGAAAACATTAAGCATATTTCAAATAAAAATTTACAATTATCAACAGGCGTGTGAAAGATTAAATACCCAAGCTAAGACAGCTAAGTTAAAAAAAAATAAATAAGAAGGTGATAAAATGGAACAGAGAATTTTGATTTTCTCTTTATAATCTGAAAATATCACTGGAGACTGTGGAGGAAGCCAAGGAACAGTCAGAATGCCTTTGGGGAATACTTAGGAAAAGTCATTTCAGTCATACAGTTATGATCGAAAGGAACATTTGTTAGATAATTGTTATTCACACTAGTAATTACCCAAACTGAATAAACAAAGTCAGCTTTGAAACTCAAATTATGGAGGAAGGTGAGGACTCCATGCTTGACTGTATAAAATCAGAATGATACTAGTTAATGTTATTCTTTTGCTTAATTGGAAACATACTCGATATAACCAGCCTTGCAATCACATGAAATTCACCCACATTGTATATGAGGCTCAAGAAATGGAACCCAAAACCCAAGAAATGGAACCCCCAAGAAATGGAACTCCAAACTCAGGAACACATCAAACAAAATTCCAACACATTCTAGACACCATTGATCGGATAAAGAATTTGAGTGAGTGCCCTGAATAACATGCATTAGCAATCATGGGGCATTACTTTACATACCATAGAAAGAGAAGTCATTTTAAATTACTTTTGAATTTATCAAAATACAATTGATAGAGTAATTACACTGATGATTCCTGAAACATTTTTAAAAACACTATTACTTCTTAAGATACAGTTCGTACACAATACAATTCACCCATTTCAATCGTACAATTCTGTGGGCTTTTGTGTATTCAGTTATGCAACCATCACCACGGTCAAGAAAAGAGAAGAGAAAGAAAGGGAAGGAATAGGGAGAGAAAGAAGGAAAGGAGGAGCAAGAGACTTAGAGGCACATCATCTACGGCGCATTCTCATGATGTTTGTCGCTGTAGGATTCTCCACTCTTTTCCAAGGTGACAGAGCGCCAGTTGCCTGGTTGCCAAATAAACTCTCTCACCAAATAAAGCAAGAGAGAAAGCAAAAGAAAACTGTTCATTCGCAAAACTGAGACTCACCGAGTTAAAAAATTAAGTTGTACAGATCAGAAATGTAATCATAGGAGACAAGCTCTGAGAGTTTTTCAATCACTGTGGGGCTGCATCAATTTAAAGTCATGTTACATTAAAGAGAAAAACGTCTGGGAGAGTCCCCCCGTGTCACTTTAGATTAGATTTGTTGTTGTTATCAGGCTGTGCATTTTGTCGGCTTTATTTTACATTTTAAAGATATTGCTTAATGCCCATAAATAAGAAACATATAACCTATGACTTGTTCTCGTTTGCCCAGAGATTAGCAGGCAGCACAAATTAACATGAAGAGTGAAACACAGTGTTCATCTAGATTCATATTAACATATTAACTAACTTCCTCAGAGCAATCAAACAGAAGGCAACTTCAAATCCAGTGACTTTTGTTTTTTTTTTTTTAAACTCTACTCCACTTAATTTAAAAGTTACACAAAAATCAATTTGTGGTCTGTCTCCCTTCACCTATTCCACCATGTAGGAGGGAAGTGGAAAATTCTATCCGGTTTGTCTCAGCATCTCGTCAAGTGCTACTTCCTTTAGCTCACCAGGATCTTGTTAAATTGCACACGAGTTTAGTTCTGGGCTCCAAGGATCTCTAAACATCAAGTTGCATAAAGGTGACACTTCACCAATTTAAGTGATAAGTTTTCAAATTGTGAAGCGCCTAATTGCAACAATAAATTCACCTGGCTTTCCTCTCTGACCAGACATCCGTATCTTTAACAAACAAAAGTGGCAGTTTAAAAACAATTAGACTCAAAAACTCTAATGAATAAAAATCACTGTTTCTATAGCGAGTATATAAACCTGGATGTGCTTCTACATGGCATGGCACACAGGCTAAAGGCTTCAGGAGCCAGGAAAGGGCCTGCCTCTGAAAGTCACGCCCCTAGACATCAGAGATCTAGAGAAAACGTTAAATCCTCATCGTGACAGGCAAAAATGCAGTGACTTTATCATTATAGTGTGTTTTCCTTAGAGGAAGGAGAGTGCTCTTCATATTGTTTGACCACAGAATTCGATAAAAGACTGCTTCCTCCCCATACAGTCCAATCATAACACCCACCAACAAACCACCTCTTAATGACAAGGGCACTGAGAAAAAAAAAGGAGGGACAAAGCCCACAAAAAATTGAGACGGATGAATAGGGTTGGGCCTTTGCTTTCCGTGGAAGAGGAGGCTGGTGCTGAATATTACAGGAAACTGGCATGTGAGTTTCCAAACTGGCTCTGAGTTGCCAAGGGCATGTCATCCAGAAGGATCTTTGAGGGTCATTTGACTGCACTCTATTTCCCGCTTACATGCTGACTTCGGAACCTGACCTCTGCAGAAGACGAGTCTCCACGGTCTCCATAGCATACAGAATTATTTATCCCTGTACCCCTATATATTAAACACCCTTTCCCGGTAGGTGAAATAACTGTTTGCTGAGTGAATGGATGAATCTTATGTTGAACGTTACTAGCATGTGCAAAACACTTCATGTGACACCTGGCACGTAATAACTTTCAATAAGAGATTTCTCTGCTGAACCCCTGGTAAGCTTTTTGGTGCCTCTTAAGGTCAGAAGCTCAGAACCTGGCAGAAAAGTCTGGTAAGGCTCTGATCTCATCAGGTGGATCATGCTCAGCACAGCAGGGATTTGCAAATAGCAGTGTTCTGTCTTTAATAGTAAATTAGCCCATGCAATTATTTGGGATCCTTTACTTTCTACTGCTCAAACAAAAGCAATTTCCTCCTTGCCCTCCATGCTCTTCTTGTACCTTTACCATTTTTTTCACCACGGTTGTACCTACATACAGCTGTACCTATTTCTACCAGCCAGAAAGCAGGACCAACCTATTATCCTCCCTTTGGGCACTGTCTAAGCCATTCCATACATTCTGAGAGGCAGGCCAGGAAGTTAGGAAGGAAGTGCTGAATTTAATTACTGTGTATGTAGGGCAATGTGCTAACATTGTGTGGGAGACAGAACAATGCCACTCCCTCTCTCAAAGGTGCCCAGGTCCTAATGCCCAGAACCTGTGAACAAACTTAGGTCACATGGCAAAGAGGAATTCAGGTTGCAAATGAAATGAGATTGCTAATCAGCTGAACCTTAAACAGGGAGAATGCCATGGGTTACCCAGGTGGCCCCAAGGATCAAAAGTGTGGGGGCCTTAAAGACAGGGAACAAGACCACCCCGGGAGCCTCCAGAAGGGAACCCACATCAGACTTCTATCCTACAAACCTGTGAGGTAAGAAGTGGATGTTGTAGAACCACTACATTTGTAGTCAATTGTAACAGCAGCAAGAAGAAACTAATACATCTGGATACAGTGAGCATAACTCCTGTCAACCCACCAGTGATCTGATTCACAAATATCCCAGCAAAGTGTCGATCTGCTTTAAATAATTAAGCCAGACTTCAGGGGTCACAAAGACAAAAAAGAAATTTTGTATTTGTTATCAGTATTACTATGGTTTCCTTATGATTTGTGCTTTTCAGCTGTTCATATTTAACAGACCAGAATCAGAAATCTCTTAAGATGGAATGGCCCACATAGGTCACTTGCCAAGGCAGGCAGTGTGCTTCCTGGAGAGGGCAATAGATAGCCACATGCTCCTGATACTGCTATGCCTTTTACTAGCTATCCTATCTTAAACCAGTTAACCTGAGCCCCGGTTTGCTCTGTTGTAAAATGGAAATAACAATAGTTCTAACACCTCAAGGATGATCATTAGGGTGTAAAAAGATAGGACACTTATGCATACAGTGCTCAACTCAGCACCTGACACATAGTGTTTGAAACTAGCAAGAAACAGCATGGGACTTAAGTGATTTGCCAAAGAGCAGAGTTACATGGCAAAGATAGAAATACGATGCAGTCTCCCTTCCCCGGCTAATGATATTCCCCTACAATACCCTGTGTCTGATACAGAACCTTTCATTGACTCAAATCAGTGGATTTGAGCCCACATTGGCTTAAATATCAAGGACAATCCTCTTAATTTAACCCCATTCTTATACAGGTCTCTATAAAGCCATTTGAATATAATTAAGTAGCAAACACTGTCACACCAACAGGACTAAAATATACCAAGCCGAGACACAGATTCCAGCCTAGCTCCAACTGTTTAAACTGGACAAAAAAGAATATGTATTCATTGTTGACATTCAACCCATTTTCACGAAGATAAGGTGGTTCATTAGCAAACAGACATAAAATCAAACTATGAAACCTACGAAGGCCAAAGTGCATACAGAAGAGCGGAGCATCACGGTCACAAAGAAACCAAGAGCTAGCCTGGCACTCCATAGGTTTAGCAAGCCCAGCAGGGGCTTTAGGCATGAATGACAGGACAGATGAGCAGTATGGGAGATACGCTGTCATTCAGAGGAAGGCACCCTCCCAGGGGGGGCGAACACCAGAAAGGCTTCAGGGGAGGTCAGACGTGAATAGAGACATAACACTAATGGCAGCAATGCTGAGGGCCAGGCCCTGTGCTCGGTAACTTATAGGGTTTGTCATCCAACCCTCACACAAACCCTCATTGGTGGGGACAATTATAAACCGCGTTTTACAGATGAGGAAACTGAAGTTCAAAGAGGTTTGGCACTTGTCCAAAGGTCACACAGGAACTAGAGGGGATCCTTCTGAGTAACCCTGAAAGTACTGATAACTCCTGGCAAGAGGAACAGCAGGGACTATGTGGAATGAGCCTGTGGCAGGGACGGGGATCCTGAGACCTGAGGGGCAGGGAGGTCAGTCTGAAATGTGGGACCCACATGGCACCAGCCATGAGCCCAGCTGTATAGTCACAGCACAGGTGGCTGGGGGACAAGGTGCTTCTGCCCCAGAACACTGTTTGGACCTCCTTTCAGTGCTCTGAAGAGCCGAGACAGCCCTACCAGGGAGGCACACAGCGGAGCGTGACATGTTGATCAGCTCCTGCTCTGCAGCAGGGCCTGTCCCCTCACACCCCGGACAGGTCTCAGACAGCCTCCTGAAACTGCCCTGGGGGCCCCAGAGGCCCTGAGGTCTCCAGAGCTTGTCACTCAGGCACCGAATACACTTAGTCTAATTGGATATTATTCCTTCTTTATGAAGCCAAGCAGGTTGTTACCCAGTTCCCTGGGTAAGACACTTGCAGCTTCATTTTGCAATTATATCTCCCTGGTATTTGTCATGGCACAGAAGTGAAATCTCTGTGTCGCTGGTCTCCGATGTCATCTTTTCCTTCTGTTTAAAACGTAGGTGCTATGCCAGGTCTTTTTAAATCTGTAAGTGCTTTTCCATCCTCTAAAAAAAAAAAAAAAAAAAAAAAAAAAAAAATCCTGCAATATCTGACCAATTATTTTCTTACCCACATTAAAAATAGATGCCATTTCCACTGCCACTGTGGCAATTATTAAAACTGCTAACAGTTCTTGCTAACAGAACTCCTGGTTCTTTAATTCTTTGGGGCACACAGTAGGCTTGCACGGCCCTGTCCTTTAGAAGTTAGGCATAGCTTTGGACTTGTGTGGGCCAATGAGCTGTGGGAGAAATAACACTTCTGGGTGGAAGCTTTAAAGGCCAGGCACTGATTTGCCATGTCCCATTCTCTATACTGCAAATAACAGAGGCATGTGTAGGAGATGGTGCCCGGTCAGTGATTTTACTGAGCAGAACACCTCCCCTTCCCATTTCTCATGAGTGAGAATAAATTCATTGTTTACTGAGTCATGGAGATCTGGGGATATTTGTTACTGCAGCACAACCTAATGCATCCTGACTGGTAAAAACCATTATAACCAGTTCAAAGTCCTGTCTTGATGTTCTATCTCCTCGTCACAAAGTTGGCTTTCCTTTTGTCTCCAGCAGTATGGGATCACTCATGAGCTATCAAGGGCGGGTTCGGCAGCCCGCCTAGATTGTGATGACCATCCTACATACCACATCCTTTTTGGCTCCTCCCTCTCTGTGCAACACATTCTCTTCCTTGGACCTAATTCAGATTCACAGAGCAAGAAAATAGACCCTGGTTTCCCTCCCTACCTGGTCCTGAAAGGTGTTGGAGTCACCAACATTTTAATTACAAAACACAAATCTAGGCACAACCAGCCTATTAGTCCTCAGAAGGTTTTCTAGAACCCAAAGCGAGGCACACATATGGTCAAAGAAGGGGTCATTCCTCTGTTCCCCTGGCAAATTGCCATGATTCTTGGGGCCTGAGTCCTTTCTGAATGCCTTAGCATCATTTCCTCTGAAGTTGTCCCACCAACCTAGATTGGTCAACCTCTACCTTCAGAGAAGCATCTCCTGTTCCTACTCCTTCCGTAACAGAAGCTAGTGGCCAAAGAAACAGAACGCTGAAATATTGTCAGCCACACCGCTGTTGAGGTCAGATGCTACTCTCTGAAATCAGGCTGCGATCTCTGCCGAGCGCCTTACGGAGAAGGGCAGTTCCTAGCACTGTATCACAAGCAGGGTGCTCACCTGCTAGCTACCTTCAGACACCCTTTCCAAATACCCAAAAATAAGAGAATATGATCAAACAAATAGAATTACCATGATGACGGGCTAGAGACCTAAAATGCATGATCTCTTATGTTCACAGCAAACTAAAGCTCAGCGGTGTGAAATGGCAGAGCCTGGATTTGAAGCACATCTTCTTCCGGGCTCATTTTCCTCCCACTCCACCAAACTTCCATCCCTCATGACTTTTTTTTTTTCTTTTTTGGTATTTTTTGTATTATTCTTCATGCCAGGAAGATCCTCTCCCATCATACCCATTCTGAAAAGTCTTATTCTCCCAAGTTATCCACACTCACCCCGAACCCCTCCTTCTGGAACCTCTTTTCCACAGTGTTATGTCTTATCTGTTCAGGCTGCTACAACAAAATATCATAGACTGGGGAGCTTAAATTACACACATGTATTTCTCAAAGCTCTGGAGTCTAGAAGTCCAAGATCAAGGTATCAGCAGACTCATTCCTGGTGAGAGCTCTCTTCTAGGCTTGCAGACAACCACATCACCGTGTGCTCATATGCTTTTGTGCTTGGTGCATGCCTGCAGGGGAGGAGATCTCACTCTCTTCCTCTTCTTCTAAGGGCACTATTCACATCACAAGACTCCCTCTCATGACCTCATAGAACTGTAATCACCTCCCAAAGGTCCCATCCCCCCATATCATCACACTGGAGCTCAAGCTTCAGCATATGAATCCAGAGGGCACACAAACATTCAGTCCGTAACAATCGGCAACAGAATTGGTGCCTTAACTGTAGGCACACAGTCTAGCTGCCTATTTTTTCTAATTTTCCAAGGTGCCACTCTTTTGCTTCATAATACAGGTCTTGACAATGCACCAGCAGCAATAGCGACTGCCAACATCCACGGGCACTTCTAGATGCAGGGACTTTATTATAAAGTTCACACCTGCGATCTCCTATCTGCAGGGCTCTCTCCTGCACTCCACACGTGTCCCTCTCTGCCTCAATGTCAGCTCACCAATGAAGCCTTCCCCAAAAACCCTAACAAAAGTAGTGCTTGGCACACAGTAGGTGCACAACACATATCTCATGAGTGAATGAACGAATGGAAGGATGGAAAACACCCTTCAAAGGCAAGCCTGTGGACTCCTTATGATGTGTGAGTTGTATGTGATGGCCATGAGAAGACCCAGCTGGTTCTGCCATCAGCTTCCTGAGAAGTAACACCCACCCCAGACTCATGGGAGATGGATAGCACCGGAACTGAGCCCCGGATGACCCATCCTGTGCCACGGAGCTGGGTCAGGGCCAGAATCAGAACCAAAAATAAATGGCCTCCAGCTCTCTAGCCTTTCAGTAGGAATATCTGAAGTATCTTTAATCAAACTTTAGAGGCTCAAATTGCCCACAATTCTAGAAATGCCTCCAGTTACTATGGATTTATCAGTGAAGAGAATGAAATAAAGAAAATTTGTTTCATAGTTAAAGCCAAGGCCACTTTATCCCAGATGTACTTAAATCACTTAGCTCTTAACAGAATCTTTAACTATAAATATACTAAATTTGGTAGTAGGATAGATTAACTACAAAAGGAAATTAACACTGCCTCAGAGAATGGAGATAACATATTAAAGCCACTGATAGGCTACTTCTGAGAATTATAACTGGGTAGACCTAACATTTTTAAATGGATATTAGAGATGATGAAATAGTACGCGGCCACCCTCCGAAATGCAATTGAATTTACATTGATTAAGGCAGAGGGAGAAAATCTAGTATTAGAGAAGGCCTTACATTAAAAACTTTAAACAAGCCCCAAAATGATTCCTTAG
Source organism: Canis aureus (assembly GCF_053574225.1). Taxonomy (NCBI): domain Eukaryota; kingdom Metazoa; phylum Chordata; class Mammalia; order Carnivora; family Canidae; genus Canis; species Canis aureus. Next base: position 15,841,175 of record NC_135613.1, on the reverse strand, counting down.
GAAATAGGTTTTGGTGACTAAATGGTGTGTCATTAGTCCTCCAGCTAGAAACTGCAGTAGTTAGTTCCATTATGAACATGTGTGTGCAGGATTTCATCTATGGGTACATTAACACTTGGCTTCCAAAGAGACCAGCAGTGACAACCCAAGTTTGCAGGGCTCTGTCATTAGCTCTGTTTGCATTCTCCAAAGCTAACCGCCAGTCTCATGATGCACTACATTAAAAATCCTATGTGGTATCGAATGCCTGAAGCTGATGCTTCCCCGTTAAATACAGCACAGCTCAATTAACGGCTCTTCAATATACAATTTAATTTTTCTTTCATCTTGATCCACAGCCTGGCTCAAAATGAGGAATGCTAGAATAGATGTACTTTGAATATTGAAGCAAGTCTTTATAAATAAACCTATCACACTTGTAATGATTTCTGTCATAACATGACAAAAGAGATGAAGCTCAGCGTCTGGCACTTCTACTCACACGTCATTTTTCCAACATCACCAGAACCTACAATTTTTTTTTCTTGGCTTTTCCCTAACGTTTTTTTCCAGTTATCCCTGAATGGCATTCTGCTGTTTGAGAAAAGTTTATCCTTTTTTTTTTCCTTCCCTGTGTGACAATTCTTCAGAAGGAACAAAGAAAATTACTATTCTGTTACTTACATGTAAGGTAAGGAATGTAACTTATAAATGAATTATGAAGGTCTTACCCTTGGAAAGACATACATATTTCATCATAAATGTGATCCATAACGTTTATTCCACATACAGTATTTATATTTACACATGATTATTCAAGGTTTCTTTTAATCTCACCAAGCTCATACTTTCATAAGCAAATCAAACATTCTCCTTTAACCTATAAGGCACAAAATAGAATGTACAAAAGGTGCTCCCAATTGACCCTGCAACACATACTCTCTCCCTGGATGGAAGGTATTATATTTACAAAGAACGCTGTGAATCCAGTGATTTCTCAAAGGTATATGATGCCGTGTTCAAACAGCTCCATGTGCTTGCTGTTGGTCAAAGCAGCAGCTGTTTCACTTTGGACCAGAGACCATTTCTTCTGTTTAAACATATTCATAAAAACAGATGTGACAATGCTTCATGCCTTAAGTAGCAGCAGAGTAGCAGTGACTTGGATTTCTCAGTCTTTTTGAGCTGGTTGGGAAAAGAACAGGGCCCTCCCTCTACAAGTAAATGAAGTATCAGGGGAGACAGGCTAAAACTCCAATCTCTATCTGATCAAATCATTCCAACTGCTCTTTTTTAGGCCATAAGAGAAGGTTTCTTGCCAAGCTGGGTAACGTCATAATCACGTCACAATGACAAAACATTTATTTAAAATTTACTGGTTTTATCCCAGGGTATTTTTCATGTTATAATTTAAAACCTACTTTTAAAATTTTAAATACATTTCAGATTTTTCAACTCATTCAATGCCTATTTAAGCATAAAATAGAAATTACACATAAATATGTGTGTGTGTGCAGCCAAAAGAAAAAGCATTCAAAACAGGAACTGACAAAGCTATCCATAGTTTAAACATCTTCCTTCCATTCTTACCTTTCTTTGCCCAATACTGTACAGCTTATATAATTTAGAGGGAACTATGTGGGAAAAAAAAAAGGGCTGTAAGAGACTTTTTAATTGTCAGAGATAGAGCACTTAGAATTTATAGTAATTAACTAGTCATTATTTCAAATAAGAACATTAATTGGTATGTTCAGAAAATCTGCAGCATTGCAAAATTTAAAATAAACATTACAAAGATATCATTTACAACTAATCTATATTTACCATTGAAGTGAGCTTCAAACTATATTTCTTTCTATTATGCTTTTATTGGCTACAGCACACAGCAAATGGGGTGTGTTATGTGCAGCTTCCTAAACACCTAAATTTATAAAACCCAATTACATAAATTAATTAGGAATGAACCATACATTTATGCCTTTGTTTGCAACTGCAACATATTAAACATGACAAAGTTAATAAGTAGACCCTAAAAGAAAAAATAGTGCCATGTATTCATTTTCCATAACAAATTTTTATGAGATTTAATTTGACTTGTCTAGTCCTAAGGGTCATGATTCTTAATAAATATGCAGTTTCTTGCCATTTCATATATATGTAAGGGTATGTTTTTATGGTTCCTAAAGGACCAAGAATGTATAAATTCAAGAACATTTATTTCCAGTTCGAGAGAAAGAAGGGCAAAGAATCACTCAAATGTTATTTCTATCTTGCTCATCTACCAAAGACAGCATTTTGGTAACCAGAGCAGTACACACACAAAATTAAGTGATTTGCCATCACCTAGCTTATCACAGGATACATCCATTAAAATAAGTTTAGTCTTAGCTCCAAGGGGGAATAAAGCATTGATAGGAGTTGAAGGCCATCAGAAGAACGTGGCTGGAAAGAGAATACAATTTTTTAATGCAAAAAATCAGAACCCCAAAAATGTGCAATATATTTTCAAAAATCAAATAATCCTACATCATTCTTGAATGGTATTTTCCTGCATGGAAAATGCTGAAAGAAAATGGTATGATTTTTTTTTTTAATGTAAAAGGAAAAAAGTCTGGAATGAAGATAATCTCTCCCCTTGCCCCCAGTCAACCCATATTCCTAAGAGAATCATTCATACGTGCCCACATGATTCTCAGGTTCAGAAACGCAAGCTGGCAGGAGTGTGTGTTTGAGTGCATGCTTTTGACCTGCTTAAGTCTTGGTTAGAGGAAGAGTAGTGACTTCATGAAAAGCCTGTTCCAGGCCTCTGTTCCATCACAGCCCCTGGCAAACATGAAATTCTTCAAGTCACAGACCACCTTGGCAAGTCAGATGATGCCCCGTGGTTCCCTGCCCAACCTGTTCTTGATGGCTGGAATAAGAGGGATCTCTCAGCAGAATAGATGAGAATGCAGAGCTCCTCCTATCACCATAGGAGGTGAGGCACAGTCTATCTTAAAAGGGCCTGACTTCACCTTCATAAGGCAACATCCTCTCCAAGGACCCTGTGGATGCGAAACCGTGAACAGAGGAAGCAGCTTCCAGGCTCATCAAGCCTCAGACCCCTTGATGGCTTGACCCTTCCATCAAGCCTCAGACCCCACTGCTCCATGTGGCTTCCCTACAGGTGCCTCCAGCTCAACAGGACCCACACGCACTCATTTCTCTTCCTCCTTCTCCTCCTGCATGCTAGCTTTCAGTGAATAGTGCAACAACCTAAGCACCACCTGGACACAGCTAGAACTCTTCCACCCCCCTTCGGCCATCCCAGCGCCCACCTCAGTGTCTACTCCTTCAGCTACCTCTCTCCAAGTCAGCTTCCCCTCTCCATCCCCACTGCCGGTGCCTCCCCAGCCTCTCACATCTCCTTCTGTGATAACTGCAAGACTCCGTTACCAACCTTAGCAGGCTAGGCTCCAAATGCTGCGAGGCTTCCCGAATGCTCACTGGAGCAAGGACAAAGCTTGCTTAATTACTGACTGCTGTATACCTCACCCCCATTATAAAACTCACACTCCCCAGCAAGCTATTAAGGCTTTTTGTGATATTCCCTCTCTTTCCTATTCATCTTCCTCTCCTGCCACACATTCATTGTCTGCCTATAGCCCAGCTCTCCTGAAAAACCATGGACCTCCCAAATGTGCTTCTACACCTTCAGTCTCCAGACCACTGCCCACAGGATATTGTCAGATTGCAATGCCTTTTTTTTTGCTTCTCTTCTCTTTGCTAACTCCTAGTAATTCTTCAAAACTCATCTCTTCTACCACACCTTCTCTGACTCCCTCTCCCACTGATTGACTTAGATATTATGGTGGTGCTCAAATAGGTCTACAAATTCTTTGACAACCCTCCCCTCTAGAGGTAGAGTCTAACTCTGCTCTCTGCGGGGTGGACTGGATGAAGTGATCCACTTCTAATGAACTGACTGTGGCAGAAGGGAAAATGAGTGACTACTGAGAAGGGGGCATACACAGTACTGTGGTTTCTACCCCACACTCTCATTCCTGGATCACTTGCTCTGGAAGAATTATAAGGACTCTCCAGCAGCCCTATGCAGAGGTCCCTGTGGTCTCCAGCCAAGAGCTATGTAGGTGCACCATCTGGGATGTGGATCCTCTAGCCCCAGTCGAATCTTCAGATGACATCTTTAAAAAAAAAAAAAAAAAAGACTGATTTATTTTTCTAGAGAGAGAGAGCAAGCATGGTAGGGCGGGAACAGAGAGAGATGAGAGAGGAACTCAGACTCCACAGTGAGTGCGGAGCCCAATGCAGGGCTCATTCTCACAACCCTGAGATCACGACCCGAGATGAAACCAAGAATCAGATGCTTAAACAACTGTGCCACCCAAGTGCCCCTTCAAATGACATCTTGATGACAACCTCATAAGAGAGCCTGTGCCAGAACCACCTAGAAAAAGCCACCCTCCAATTCCTGACCCACAGAAACTCTGAGAGACAATAAATGTTGACTTTGAGTGTAACTTTTTAGATAATCTGTTATGCAGCAAAATAACGAATACAGATAGGTACTCTTCCAGTATGCTTCCACAACACCCTGCATCTCCCTCTGTATCTCTAGTACTTGGCACAGTTCATGGTACATTGTTGGCACTACAGACACTTGAGTAATATATGGCAGATGGCTGAATGAACAGATCTGTGAACAAATGAAGCAGCACCATGAGAACTACAGATAATACACATAAGATAGTCTCACACCAGTTATATGGATGCTATACTATGATGTCATGGTAAGATAATCATTTACACTCAACATTTATTCATTTTAGAAAGAAGAATAGAGGCACTGCCATGTATCCATAATATTTCAAGGGGCTAGACCATATATCTTCTTAGAAATCATTGTTCTAAGGGAACATTGTTCTAAGGAAATCATTGTTCTCATATATATTTACGAGAGATAATTCATATACCATGTAATTTTTCCACCCAAAATGTAAAATTCAATGGTTTTTAATTTATTCACTGAATTGTACAAATATCACATTCAGTTTGGAGGCATTTTCATGACCCCCAAAATAAATGAATAAATAATTTTTATCATCTTCAATGAAAAAAGTACAAATTTAAATAAGATTCTATCCCCTAAGTGGTATAGTCAGTTAACCATCTAACTCTTGGTTTTGACTCAGGTCATGATCTCATGAATCATGGCAACAAGCCCCACATTTAGTGGGGAGTCTGCTTGAATATTATCTCCCTCTGCCCCACCCTTCACTTGCACATGCTCTTTCTCTCTATCCCTCTCTCTCAAATAAATAATAAATAATTTTTTAAAAAAAAATAAGATTCTAGTTTAAACCTGTTGAAGTGCCCAAATAAAAGGCAAGTGGATAATATTTAGTGTTGGCCAAGCTGTAACGGTACAAACTTTCTTAAGTAATGCTGCTGAAAAAGCTACTTGATCCAATTCTCAAAGTATTAGGCAATATGTATCAGGAATATAAAAACTATGCACACCCTTTAGAACAAATAAGTTCTAAGATTCTATTCCATGGAAGTAACCAAATATGTAATGATTTATATAAAAAAAAGGCCACCAAAGCGTCATAGTTAAAAATGGGAAAATAACATAAATATCTAACATGAATAAATAAATAAATTATGGTTTGTCTATGGGCCAGAACATGTCCATGTGGGTATTTATGAGTACCATGTTTTAAAAATTTTTAATGACATGGAAAAAATGCTCACAAAATAGTTAAGTGATATAAATACGAAATAGACATTATCAGTAGGCAAAGTAGAATTAATATCAAGTCCCTCATTTGTTAAGCTTATGGCCCCAGGAAAATTACTTAATCCTTCCATACCTCAGTTTCTTCAAATACAACTTGAAGATAATAAGGAATCTATTTCAAAGATGCACTAAAAGATTAAACTTGGTAATCCATACAAAAACTGCAATGTTCAACAGCTGGAAGTGGAAGGTATTATTAGCTATTATCACTATCTTAGCTTTGCAACACAAAAAAGGTTCAAGGGTCTGAAACCCTGTTCTGCCACTTAGCTGTGTGACCTCAGACATATTCCTTAAATACTCAGAGTTTTGCCTGACTTATCTAAGAAGACAGTGATATTTGTCATATCTCCAAAACATACTTTTGAAGGTGAGTGAAGTCTAGGAATACAGCAGGTGCTCAATAGTGACTCTTGGACTATATACACTACATCCACATAAAGAGTTCACCAAATTATTCCTCAGTCTTTGACCACAAGTAATACAGAAAGAAGATGACATTCTAATCTTTTTACTGAAACTTAGAAGGTCAGAATACTTAAGCTTCCCAGACCTCCTGAGAAGAGTTATAACCAGCATCTACTCTGTAAAGTCTCTCAGGCTTACACATCCCATCTCTTTAAGGTAAACACCAGAATGGGGCCAACATTCAGTGTTCCTAATTTCAGAAGCCCTAAAATACCAAGGTATTTTGTCTTTTCTTTTTCCCCTCTTCTTCTTTGCTTCTTCCTTTCTAATTGTTGTATTGTTTCATTATTCAAACAAGTAGGGCAGCCCCGGTGGCCCAGTGGTTTAGCTCCACCTTCAGCCTGGGGTGTGATCCTGAAGACCCAGGATCAAGTCCCACATCGGGCTCCCTGCATGGAGCCTGCTTCTCCCTCTGTCTGTGTCTCTGCCTCTCTCCCTCTCTGTGCCTCTCATGAATAAATAAAAAAAAATCTTTAAAAAAAAAAAAAAAACAAGTAAAATACTTCATGCTGCTGGTGACTACAAAGAAAAAATAAAGTTTATTTTTCAATGACAGGCTCATTTCCAGTTACTAATCTTCCATTTTGGATGGACATTCCACTGCTACTCCTAGCACATTAAGATTTTTAGTCTCAGTATCCCTACTGGAACTAAACAACCGATTTGACAGAGGTGTCATATGGGCTTCAAATTATTGGTAATTTTTTCCTGTAATATTCTACTGAGAAGGATTCAGAGACTATTGCCACACTCAGCAGAAGAGAACCATGACCGAAAGTGGGATCTACCACAGACATGGGAGAGGTGAATTATGGCATCGTCAGACTGGGCAACAATTGACAGGAGCTGCTGCTTAATGAAATCTACACAAATAACACCTGTATCAAAAAGAAAAATTGTTCACATTACTAAGAATCCATCTGTTTTTAAATTCAAACTTCCAGGTATCATTTTCTTAGCATGGACACACACCTAGATCAGCCACACAGACTCCAAACATCAGAGTCCCTTCTTCAGCCCTCTCTACTTTGGCCTCAACACCCAATCAGTTGTCTGGTTCTGTAAATCATTTTCTCTAGTCTTGTCTGTCTCTCACTGTAGCCTCCTCACTAGATCCATGCTTACAGCATTCACCTCCAGTATGGTGCCAGAGGAATCTCTCAGGTATGCCACTTAAAAGCCCTATATTGTTCCACATTCCCTAGCATAAAAATTCCAACTCCTTAGCCTAATATTCTAGACCCTACAAAGATTTCATCTCATTTCTTTTCTATTACCATGAAAATTATCTGTTGACATGTTCACTGCAATGGTGAAACTTAAAATACTAGCAATTCAATGGATGGATGGATGGATGGATGGACAGATGGAGGGAATAATGAATGGCTGATGGGATGGATGGGTGGGAAGATGGATGCATAGATGGAGCCTTCCCATCCTACTCTGTTGTTTCATGTAATTTTTTCTATTTGTCTGCCTACCTCCCAGCTGTTTTCAATCATATCCTTCTAGGCCCAACTTTTCCACAAAGCCTTCCTTCACCCCATCTTCCATTGCTCCCTGAAAAAGCCCCATCTGTGTTCTGAACTTCCATAGTTTTTATGTCATTTATTCTGTCTCCCTCATCATAGAGTTCTTTTATAAGTTCCCTGCCTCCTAGATTTAATTTCCTGGCATTAGGCACCAGCTTCATTGCCTCTACGGCACTTAGGACAGTGTCCTTAACAAAACAGCTCATTGATTAATAATTATTAATGAACTGGTTGAATATTCAAAGTAACTTTTGGCAGGATCCCTGTGTGGCTCAGCGGTTTAGCGCCTGCCATTGGCTCAGGGCATGATCCTGGAGTCCCAGGATCGAGTTCCACATCGGGCTCCCTGCATGGAGCCTGCTTCTCCCTCTGCTGCTGTCTCTGCCTCTCTCTCTTTCTGTGTGTGTCTCTCATGAATGAATGAATGAATGAATGAATGAATGAATAAATAAATAAATAAATAAATAAATAAATAAATAAATAAATAAATAAATAAAATAGCTTCTGGTTTTATTTTTCACTCCTAAAAGACAACAATCTGGAATTTAAATGTTCTATGATTTTAAAAATTAGCAGTCTAAATGTACCTAATGGCAAGGAGGTATAACATAAGCACCAACAGGGTCTAGCTTTGCTTTTACACTGGACTTGCTGTGCAATCTGAAGCAAGTCTCTTCTCTTGTCCCTGCATACTCCTCACCCAAACAGTATCCAGGTATAAGAGCAGGCAATCTTTAGGGCCTTTCTACCTCCCCAATCCACAGTGCCAAAATTCAGATGAGAAGAGGAATGAAAATTGATGATCCTGACCTAGGTAGCCACTGTGAGTTTAACATTGCACTGGCTGACATTACAGTTTGAAAGAACAAAAGCGTCGAAGGGTCTGTCCACAGGTGGTAATAATAATTTTTCACACCTGTGTCCCCTCCAGATGGGAAGCCAACTCCAGTAGCTGTGAAAGAAGTACTCTTTCTACAGGTAGCATGACTGTCCTGCTTCCCAGCTGACTACACCTTCCTTAGTCACCCATCATCCCTCTCACTATTCCTGTCCAGGAGTTGAGGTGGTGGCAGACACGTGTCCATGGCAACGCTGTCATTACCAAAGAGAGCACAGATTATGAATTTGCTACCTTCTAACTCCCCACAACTGGGGAGAATTCAAGGCAGCAAGCTTTCACAATCACCATTAACTCATGCCCACTCTGAAAAGCCATGTTTATGACTTATTCCAGACACGATTTCCTTCATGTGATGATGATAATGGGCAAGGCAGGAGAGCAAATGTAAAAATTCTGCCACTACCACATCACAGGAGAAAATGGTAAGACTATGCCATGCCCAAGACCTTGGTGATCCTGATGTCTTATCCATCCCGTAGCCCCCTCCCTTTCCCATCAATGTTTATTCTCTTGCCTGCCTACAAATTCCCCCTAGTTACTCTCCCAACCTGTGGTGGGACGAACGAAAGTTAAAGCCAGAATCTCTCATCATGCTTTCATCTCGTAGACTGAGGCATGGTCTTCTTGTCAACTAAAAAAAGTTTGCCTAATTCAATTACTGAATATATTATATCTCTGCTAAGAGAATAAGTATGGGGCACCTAGGTGACTCAGTCAGTTAAGTGTCTGCCTTTGGCTCAGGTCATAATCCCAGGTCCTGGAATTGAGCCCCGCGTCAGGCTCCCTGCTGAGCAGAGTCTGCTTCTCCCCCTCCCTCTGCCCTGCCCCCTGCTTAGGCGCTTGTACTCTCAATCTCTCATAAATGAATGAATGAATGAGTGAATGAATGAATAAATAAATAGAAAAATAAGTATAGAACATTCCCCCCAACATACACAGAATTTTGCTTTTTCCTTTTTTTTTTAAGATTTTATTTATTTATTCGTGATAGACAGAGAGAGAGAGAGGGAGAGAGGCAGACACAGGCAGAGGGATAAACGGGCTTCATGCCGGAAGCCTGACGTGGGACTCGATTCCAGGACTCCAGGATCACGCCCTGGGCCAAAGGCAGGCACCAAACCACTGAGCCACCCAGGGATCCCCTGCTTTTTCCTTTTTAAGCTTCTATCCAAATACATCCAGAACATTGTTATTATACAACCCAACAAATTTCCCTTCTCCATTAAAATACATTTCCCTCTGACTGAATCTACCCCTCAATACTCTTCCTTAACATTCATTCACCCCACAACAAGTGTTTCACAGTTTGACAAATGCATTCTCCCATCATCTCCTTTGGGACCTTCTACTGTAGTGAAGGGTGGGCAGGGCAGAGGTGATGGTCCTGATTTTTTCAGAGGACCCAAGGAAGCACACTGAAGATAAGTGAACTGTGCAAGAGTCTGTGGTTTCTCACCTGTCTCCAGGGCTCTTTTTTCCCCACCATGCAGCCTTTATGGCCTCCACTTGGTCTCCTCTTTCCAAAGACACTACTTCAAGAAAGCAGAGAGGTAGGAATGTAGTTCCATTATTTTACTTTCCCACCAGGAAACAATGCTGATGGGCCTAATTCTACTCCTCTTGCTTCTACACATGGCAGATAGCAGCCTGTGCATGCACTTGTTCCCTAGAAATATGTTTTATTCTGTTTTAAACTATTCCAGGGTGCTGCCTGGGTGGCTCCATCAGTTAAGCCTCTGCCTTTAGGTCAGGTCATGATCTCTGCATCCTGGGACAGAGTCCCGCATGAGGCTCCCTGCTCAGTGGGGAGCCTGCTTCTCCCAATTTCTCTCTCCCTCCTCCCTGCTCATATTCTCTCTCTCAAATAAATAAATAAAATCTTCAAAAAATAAATAAACTATTCCAGGAATTTAGAGGTAAACACAAATTTCTTCGTGGAGCTTCCATACAAAAATGAAATACCAGAAAAGCAAGTAAACTAATATATAGCAAATATAATGAGAGGTTGGACCATCATTTTTTAAAGAGAACATAATACAGAATAGATATTTGAGAGGCAGGGTACCATTTTAGATAAGATACAAATATTTATTGACAGATGGATCAGTTCCTGGTACTCCAGTCAAATAATTCTCTTTTTCCAGTGAAGGTTTATTTTTAAAATATTGAAAGCCAAAATATATATGATTATTAAAATGTTCCCCATCCAGAAAGTTGATCTGATAAGCAGATCCATGACTAATTTAATGAATTTCATGCTTATAACCAAAGTCAAGATCACTTCTTTGATATTTAGTTCTTAAAAACTTGACAAACTTAGCCATATTCCAACATCTAAACCTCAAGATGGCCAAAGCTCAGATCTACTGAGCTTAAGAAATATGACCAGCTATATCCCTAGAAAGGGAAGGGAACAGAAGGAAGAGGCATGATCTGGAGAACAATCCTTCATTCACACCAGAGGCCTCAATGGCACATGGCTATGGAGCATGACACCAGGACCAACTACTCCTCTAAGCCAACTCTCTGAGCCCAGGCTAGAAAGGAAGATGGGGCCCCATTGTGCCCAAAACATGCCCAGTCTGCCCAACCAACTAGGTTTTGAGGGAATCCAGGAGCCAAGTCAAAAGTAGTCCCTTACCAAGTTTTCAGCCAGACTGCCAAACCAGGATAGCTAGCCAAAGTTTAGGAAATCAAAGAGAAGGTCAGGAGAGAACAGCTTAAAAAGTAGAAATAAATCAAAAAAGCTAAAGAATAAATGGAAAAGAATACTCGGTGAATAAGGTGAAGAGGAGGTACAGATGAACTTATTAATATTGACTCAGAAATAATTCTATGTGGGACTGCCTGCGTGGCTCAGTTGGTTGAGTTTTCAACTCTTGGTTTCAGCTCAGGTCATGATCTCAGGGTCCTGGGATGGAGCCCTGGGTCAAGTTCTGCCCTCAAAGGGGGATCTGCCTGAGATTCTCTTCCTCTCCCTTCCTCTGCCCCTTTCCAACTTGCTCATTCTCTCTTTCTCTCTCTCTCTCTCAAATAAATCAATCTACAAAAAAAAAAAAAAAAAAGGAAATAATTCCACATGCAGAGCTTGGCACACATGGCTAGCCTAGGACCTGTCCCAAAGGAACCAAAAATCATGTTAGAAAACTATTAATGGGGGTGCCTGGGTGGGTCAGTCATTTGAGTGATGAACTCTTGATTTTGGCTCAGGTCATGATCTCAGGATCCTGGGATTGAGCCCCATGTCCAGCTCCAGGTTCAGCGGGTAATCTGCTTGAGGATTCTCTCTCCCTCTTCCTCTTCCCCTTCCCCTACTCACATGCATGCACACACTCTCTCTCTAAATTATACAAATAAATCTTTAAAAAAAAAAAGAAGAGGAAGAAAGAAAGAAAGAAAGAAAGAAAGAAAGAAAGAAAGAAAGAAAGAAAGAAAGAAAGAAAGAACTAACTATTAATGTCTACTTTTCCCTTGTATTTCCTTCCAGGCTGTTATTTATATAAGACTGCTTTGACCTAGCCGAACACTTCTCATCATATCTCTTAGCTATTAACACTTTGGACTTTGAGTACAGTCTTAAAATCAAACTCAGATCACTAGTATGTTATCATGCCTTCTCATGCTTTCAATATTCTTGTAAACTTTGTACCTTTTTGTTATGCCCTCAATCTTGCCCACATTCCCCACGTAATGATGCTATATTAATTTTCCTTCTAGAAAAAAATTGTCTTAATAGACAAGCATTTTGTTCTTAGTTGAAATCTGTTCCCTACTTTAGTGGTTGCAGAAGAAAAGAAATATGCTGCCAGATTAGTGGGCATATGTTTACACCTTATGATGATAACATTTTTTGAGGGTGTTTCCCAATAGTACAGTCCCCTCTGTACAGAGTGATCAGTGGGGGCATAATCAAAAACCAGGAGCGATCGTACTGTTTTCAGACCAATGCTCCCTCTAACTGCTTCAGTGAGAGTGAAGAATTATGATCTCCATTTGGAAGGCAGAGGTAAATGTTTGCCTTTTAATCGTAAGCTTTTCTTCTGTTTGCAGTCCGCTGTGCACTCAGATCTGCTCACAAATAAAAATGGAATGAATTTTTAATAGCCTGAATTGAATTTGGGAGCGATGCCTGTTTTCCCCTCCAGTGCTGTGGATCATGGGTGCACACATGCAAAGTACTCCCACCCAGAGCAGGCATGCAAGAGCAGAGAAGGCTGGTCCAAGATGGAGCATGGTGATGCTTTATGTAAACAGGCAGGCTCACCTTGGGCAGAAGCCACCACACTCTAAAATTAATCCAGCCCTTACAGATTACAAAACTTCCCTCTGGCTTTGAACAGTGAAGTTGGATCTCCCAGTACATGGATGAACTGTGAATAAACATCAAGTGAGGGCAAACCTCATGCAGTCACCTACAAAGCCAAGTGCCCCTGGAACATGAGCACAGTAATAAGGATGACAATAATAAAATGTTTGTGACAATCTAGGACACAATGAATACTTTGCTAAGACTTCAGAAGTACTACCTCGGGCCCTCACAACAGCTCTACAAAGCAGATACTAAAACCATATTTTATTCCCTCAGTGGGAAACTGAGGCCAAGAGAGACCAAGTGCCTGGACCAAGCCTTTCTTTTTATTTATTTTTTCTTTCTCTTCTTCCTTCTGTCCTCTCTTTGCTACTGTTGCAAGCACAAATACTGCAACCATATAGAAAAATCAATTAAAGACATGCCAGCCAGGTGAAAGGAATGAAACCAAACCCAGCTAATTTAGCAGTGACCCAAATAAAACAGAACAGTAGGAACTGGAAAGCTGAAGCTTAATTTTTAAATGCCTACTATGTGTAGAGGGGAACAGAGTCAGAGGCCAAGGCCATGATCAGCAAATACTGCTGTTCTACCATTGACTCAAAGTCTAGCCTTAGAAATCTGCTGGAGACATTCAAAGGAAAATATTCTAAGAAATGCATTATTTATTTCCTACCTTGCTGTCCCAATAGGCTTAAAAAGAAAATCAGGTTGTACTCTGGCTATCAGGTCACTGGACTTCTCAATCCACTACTTTCACAGGTCCATAAATAATTATTTTTCCTACTTGGAATGGCTTTTCTTATGTATAGTAGTGGTTTCCCTCCTGCCATTGATCATTCCATCCAACAGGCTGCTCAGTCTGTCACTGACTCATTTATGATGAAATCTACATACATAAATGCCATCAGCTGCTTGATTCAAACAAGAGAGATCTTTTGAGTCTGGAAATGAGCCCAGGCAAGACACTCCCAGATGTAACTTGGGGTAGAAAGGGGTTCGGGGGACGGAGGGGGGAAGGCGGGGGGGGGGGTGAAAGGTGTACATGAATCAGACATTTAAATAAAAGACCACATCCTCGGGTTCAAAAACATCAGGTGAACTGACAGTAAGCCAATTCAGAATCTGCACTCCTCATGGCTTTAATGAACTAAGGGCAGGCCAGTATGATAGCCACTGGCAGAGGACATAAAAGGAGAACCCCTGTGGACATTAGGTTCATTGTCCAAGGGTCATGACACAGGAACCCTAGAAAAAGAGATATAATAGAGTCACATTAACTGGCCCTTAGGTAAGAAATATTTATATGACCATAAGGATGTGAATATGTATTGTTTCCCATCTTTCAAAATTAATCTATAGATATGCACATAGGTTTAATTATGGTTATAGTATGAAAAGTAAATGTTGTTATCCATGACAATACAGAAGTATAAATAGCAGGAGTTAGGGGGTGAAGAGGAAAAGGAAAGGTAGAAGGATTGGTAGGGGGCACTAGCAGGCTCACCTAATAAGGAACAGAGTCAATCAAGAACAGTTCCAGAATAGAAAACACACATAAACATATAATATACACACACATCATAGATGCATGCACACACATGTATATAATGTACAGAATGTATAATATAAATATATAATATACAAATTTGACATTACAAACATAATGGGAGGAAGGAGATACAACCATTAAAGGTGGTATATGTGAGCTGAATCCATATCCATAAAGCAAAAATCATTAGCAAGCCCCTGAAATTGATAGATCAAGAAATAGCAGTTTAAGCATATAATTAGAACATAGGACGGAGCCACTGGAAGCATCAAATGTGGTTGCCTTTGTTCATCCGGTAAGGCAGCATCCAGAAAATCATGGGGTACAGAATCCATTCTCTACATATCTGTTGAATGAATGAATAGTGGGCAAAAGCACAGGCCGAGAAAGGTAGGGAAGAGGCTGCTGCTGGCTATTGTTAAGTCCTTCAGAACTACTTGATCCTTCCTCTAATGATGGCAAGTACTGCCTTTCTTGTGTGTGCACCCCCTCGAGGCAGGGGTTTTGGTTTGGTATTTGGAGTTTGGGTTTTAGTTTAATTGCTCTGGCCTGAACCTGGTTCACAGGTTCTGGAGAGGTGACCTTCTTTAAAAGTGAGAATTCCCTGCATTAAAATGCAAGAAGTAGGTCTCAAAGTAGCTGCACTACCAGGTTAGCCTGTACTGAGTCCTCCAGATGCACCTGCCCCAGGAGGGAGGAGGCAGGCTGGGGATAAAGGGCTGGATTGCTAGCACCTGCAGAAATCAGAATGGCTTACCAAGTGCTGCAAGGGGACAGAAGCAGCTTTTTGGTTAATAACTACAGTTTTAGGCAAAGGAGTGAAAATTGCCATCTGTTCCACAATTACCACACACTTGCTGTTTATTAAAAAGAGGAAGAGGAAGAGGAAGGAGGTGAAGGAGGAGGAGGAGGAGGAGGAGGGGAGGAGGAGGGGGAGGAGGAGGAGGAGAAGGAGAAGGAGGAGGAGGAGGAGGAGGAGGAGGAGGGGGAGGAGGAGGAGGAGGAGGAGGGGAGGGGGTGGAGGAGGAGGAGGAGGGGGAGGAGGAGGAGTAGGAGGGGGAGGAGGAGGAGGAGGGGGAGGAGGAGGAGGAGGAGGAGGAGGAGGAGAAGAAGGAGAATAAGGAGAAGAAAGAAGAAGAGATTAAATTAAAAAGAAATAATAACTAGTATGGGGGAAGGAAGGAGGAGTCTATGACCTTGTCAGTTTGCTAGGTTTAGTGAAAACACCGTGGCTCTGTTTTCAAATTCTACTTCTGCCAAGCACTCAGCAGTACAGCCTCAGGCAAGCTGCTCACCTCCTCTCACTGATTTTTCCCTCACTTGTCAGCTGGGGACACTGATGTCCATTTCATGGTGTTACAAGAGGATCAAATTAGATAATGTCTGTAAACATAGGGCATGTGATAAAGACTTAAAATTCCCCTTCTTCCCCTCTCTCCTTTCATGAATGCTAGAAGAATACATAGCTCTCTACCACAGAACGAGTTTATTCATAGACACTTCCTAAAATGATGGGACAAATGTTTCATGGTAATGTTTATTAAACTCAGATTCAAATTAACTTCAAAGCACGTGGAAAGCATTCATTAAATCCAAAAGATATTTTGATGTAAAATTTTTAAAACACACAAAATACAGAGCTCAGTCACTAATTAGCTGATTTAAAAAAAAAAAAAAAAAGCCTGTATCATTTATATAATACCTGATGTGAAATGGGGCTAATTCAATCACTATTCACGGTGTCAACCTCCCAGTGTGTTTATACTGAAGATCTCAGTATCCTTTCTCAGTATCCTTTCTATAAAAAGGAGAGGAAATCACTGATCAAGAGGTTCTCAAGAATGAGGAGTAACCGAGGTCAAGTGCCTGCTACCATGCCCGGCACAGGGCTGGCCCTCCACTCACGCTTCTATATCTTCCATGTGGGAAGGATTCCACTAGGGTAACAAGGAGATCAGAATCGTGTTTTGCCCTCACTTAAAATGCTCAACCCAGGCAGCAGTCAGTGGGGGTGATAAAATTGCCTCATGGATCTTACCATGACTTTTGTCCAAAATGATCAGAGAGTACATTAAATCATTAGCAGAAACTTTGCTGCCTGCTGATTTTACAATGCAGGCAATGAAATTCATTGCAGAAGCAAAATAGGGCCAATAATATAATTACGGCGCTCTGCCTATGCAGTCAGAGCTAATGCTATTATTTGACATTGCAAGGCTGTGTTTTCTCCCCAGAGTCTCGGTGCAGACAAGGTTCGCTCTAATTGGTTCCAAAGCACAACCTCTCCCCACTACAATCTTTCCTCAGGACCAGTAATGTTAATTTCCACACGACTGTAAATAGTATTTGCAAACAATACAAACATGGTAATAAGAGGCTAGGTGGGTAATTAATGTGGTTACAAAGTAGCTTATTTGCATTTTTATTTAAAAACGGCCTTCTTTAAAAAGCAGCTCAGATTTCTCTTTGCAAAAGGAGCCTTGGTTAAAGAGTACAACAGTAATTACTCTCTTTAGGGGTTCCTTTATATGTCCTTCAGGGAATTAGAATGAAAAGATAAGCAGAATTATAAAGGAAATCATGTAAAATATGAAATGTACTATAAACACTTAGTAGTGTATTTACCATAAGCTAGGCCTACCTTTTTCATTAATGGAATATTTTAACCAGCTTATAATACAGTCAAATTAATTGTAGATATGGCTAAAAGGTACAATCATCTAGTTAAACTTTTTTTTTTAAGATACAGTATTATAAGACTTTCTTTGCCCTCACAATAAATTCCACATGATCTTCTGCCAAAAAGTGCCCTGAATAGGGCAAAGGTGACCATGTGAGATAGAACACAGATGTGTGTTCCTCTCTAACAAAAGGAAACTGGAATGTGAGAGCAATAGTTACTTCTGTCTTTTCTTAGTTTACATCTTACATTCCTGGACGTAAGTCATAGGAAGTGAGGAAACAAATTCAAAAGCTAATTTGGAATGGAATTCACTTTTTCTCACATCTTTCCCAAATGTAACATCTAGAAATGGAAATTTCTAGAAGATGGCCAGTGGTAAGGACCATTCAGCAGCTAAAATATCTGAATTCATCTGGAGGCCATTTGGCCATCCCCTATGAACCAGTGAGAGAGGAACCAGGAGCCGGGTCACAGAGGTGATTAGTCACATCTCTATTTCTCAAGGAGTTCAGGCATTCTTTGGTAAAACTGACATGGAGGAACCTGTCAGGTTTAATAAACCTGTCAGGTAAGTTCAAGTCAGTTTGCAGGTACTGGGAAAAGATTCCCACTGGGCTTAATGCTCATGGAGCAGAAAGAGGCTAAGGGTCTGAACAGCAGAAGAGTAGAGGTCTGCAGGGAGAACTGCCAGCACATACCAAGGTACTGGGGCACAGAATAGCTTGATGAGTCTGGGGACTTGGATGAGGGAATATCCAAAAGGATCTTAGTTAGAATAACATAGAAAAAAATATAAGTGCAAATTTCAGCCAAGTTAACAACTCCGATTCACTTATTCCATCAACAAACATTTATTAAATAGGGCCTACTATTCCCAAAAATCTGTTCTACAGGAGAATGCATGTTTTATTGGGGGAAGGCAGTCAAGAAGCAATAAATATAACACAAGAGAAGATTAAATAAAATGTTAGCACATTATAAGTGCTAAGAATAAAAGAGAAGGGAGTTTAAAAGGCTCAGAAGTAAGGATAGAAGCAGGCAGGAGTAGCACTCATGGAACAGCGGACTGGGAGGATGAGCGAGGGCAAATATTTTTAAGAGAAGCCAGAAATTTGGAATCTTAAGTGATGTCTTTGTTTTTAATTAAAAAGCAAACATGTCACCCACAGAACAACTATAGTAAACCTGTCTGCAGAAAACCAAGGTAACAAAGCTTGTGGCCTTGAAAGGGGCTGCATGTTGGTTTTTAAAAGTAAATATTAAAAAGGTGTATCTTCACTCTAACTCAACCCTCAAAAAATTACAACAATAACAACAACAAAAAAACAAATTATTTTTGGCTAAGACTGCCTTTCCTCATTTTAGCAACTGTATTCATGCAAATCCTATGTAATACTGATACTGTTTCACTCCCAAGTCTTACAAGTCCCTAAACATTCAAAACATATTTTTCATAGGATGTATCATGGTGCTGCAATGAAAGAAGACCAGATCTAAATAAGACTGGCTATTTGGTGTTGTTTTGGAAACCGTCACGGAGTGAAATTTATTTATACTTCAGACAGAATTCAAAGGCTGTAATAATGTTTTAAATATGATTTCAAAATACTTGAGAAAGACAGAAAAGCAATGAAGTGGAAGAGGAGGATAATAAGTTTATGACATCCAAGTAAATATATTTAGAAAACTGGGTCATTTATACCAGAACTGCAATCTTTTCTGTTAAAATATGCAAACGACAGTATGAAAAATGGTTTGTGATTTTAAAGAAATATAGCACTACAAATGTCAGTGTGAGGGAACTCAATAACACTTAATGAAACTTTGGATTTCAAATTAATTACTGATTGACTAAGGCATCTAGAGGGAAAACAGCCTCGATTAGAGAAGTCTGGGATAGGCCGTAAATCTGGATGCCTCTTTAGAGGACTCTGAGCTGGTATTTCCTACTTGTGCCATTACGGCTAGGTTAATGGGATGCTGGTCACTGCAAAGACCACTGGTTTCATTCTCAGACATGAGACTAGTCAATATTTTCCTGACTCTTTCAGATCGACTGACTGGCCAGCCAGCCGGCTTACCTGCCTGCCTTCCCTCCTTCCTTACTTTCTCCCTTTCCTCCTTCCTTCCTCCCTCCCTCCCTCTCTTCCTCTCCTTCTGCCTCCCTCCTATCCTTCCTTTTTTCCCTGTGTGTATTTATGGTTTTACCTATTTAAAGAATTCAAAATAAAAGGTTAAACAACCTGTGAGGCAGTATTTTAGGAAAGATAAATGGTACCAGTATTAAGAAAACCATATTTGGTATACTGTATTACAGATTCACAATTAGTATTCCCTCCTTGCCTTTGCTATGCTTTCCTGTAGGTCAAGTATACCTTCTCATCCCACTGATGTCAGTTTTGGTCATGAGACTGGATATGGCTATTGGAATATGAGCAGACATAAGGTACATCAAGGTCTGAACAAAAGTCCATGAGCTTTGCCCTTCGTCATGAGAACAGCATGCCCCTAGTGACTTCTCCCGCAGCGTTAGGTCCTGGAATGAGAAGTCATGAGAAAGAGGCCAGGAAAGCCCAGCTAAGACAGCAGAACCATGGCCAACTTCAGCCCTCATGTGTCATAAGCAAAGAAATACACATTTGTTTTTGTCAGCCCTTGAAAATTTGGAATTGCTTATTACAGCAGCAAAGGTTGACTCATACACTTCCCTTGCCAGTTGGATTTCCACCACATGATTCAAATCATACTGGTGCTCTTTACATAAGTCACAGAATTCATTATATTCAACTATAGCAGCACTAGGTCCATAATAAATTCTCATCTAATGATAAAAGCTTTTTTTTAATAGTTATTGCCACAACATGGGCAAGGAAGAGAACACGTCAACAGCTATCTATATTGAGCTGTAGAGAAACAATCACTGGTTGCAAACAACAAGAAACCAGTAACATTACAAAATGTTTACAGTATGTCAGGCACTGTTCTAAGTTGTTATGAATACTCACTACTTCCTCCCCCAGGAACATGGGGCTTAATTTTATTCTCCTTTTATATATGAAAAAACAAAAACAGGTTAACTAACTTGCTGTGAAAAATAAATACATAGCCTCATCTTTGTTAACCTCCAGATAATTGTGGGTTATTCCTCATCAAATTGGTGTTCTGTGTCATACTTTCAATATAACCAAAGCAAATTCATTAAAAATATTCAAAGCACAAACATTCCATCATTCCTCAGGTAAGCTGCTCCTGTGGTCAAATATCATGTAAATTCTGAGAACCACTCCAGTCATTATTCCAATTCATTTTTCCACACAGCTGCACTTTCCAGCTTTCCTTATACTACCCTGAAATGCCATTCTCATATCCTGCCTCAGAATGGCATCCCTTCCAAGGATCAAGAACTCGCCTTGCTGTAAATCCCCCACAACCTGCCCCATGTAGGAAATCCACGTTAATTCCATCAAACTGTAGCTATAAAAACAACAATCATGTACAGGGGGGAAAAGGAGCAATCGAAAGGAATAAAATGGAATTAACATATTTATATGGGATGTTATATATAATGTGTACAAAACAGGTTTCCAAGGTTTTTAAAAAGAAAATTTCTAAAATACTGAGAACACATGACATATTTTTGGAGCATTTTGTTGAAAGCCCAAAGAGATATATTAGAAACTTATTATTCTGCTATTTTCCATTGGCAGTTTATTTTTCTACCTTCTCTACCTGTAACCAGAGGAAGATAATTCAAGCCAGTCAGTTCAACTCAATAGCACAGTCCAAGTGGTAAGGGGGCCTATCTGCCGGCTTGCACTGTGTACACCAGGCTGTGTCCCAGCTGGTGAGGGGCTGTGTGCCATGGGATGGAGGGGCACCTTTCCTAATTCTTACCAAAGGTCCCATGTGGCTAGTGGCACTAGTCTTGATAGGTGATGATCCTGTGGTCCAGCAGCACCATCTTGCCTCATCTAGTCCTCATCACAGGGGTTCGGAAGGGAGCACATAAAACATGTTTCCTTCCAATTTCACCTTTTTAAAGGGAGTAGAGGGGCACCTGGGTGGCTCAATGGTTGAGCATCTGCCTTTGGCTCAGGTCGTGATACCAGGGTCCTAGGATCGACCCACATCAGGCTCCCCACAGGGAGCCTGCTTCTCCCTCTGCCTATGTCTCTGCCTCTCTGTGTCTCTCATGAATAATAAATAAAATCTTTAAAAAATAAAAATAAAAGGGAGTAGAAAATGAAGCAAGTAAACCCAAAGATGGTACTCAACTTTAGTGTTTGGACATTTAAGACCAGAGACTCCAGACTCAAGTAAAGCCCCTTGACAAAGCCATGTAATTATCAGATTCCTGATAGCCTGGGTTGCAAGTCAACACCAAGTGGAGTTTGGAGTGACAACACAGAGAGAACTAAAGTATAACAACCTGTGACACAGAAGGCGCTGTGTCCAGAACTCCCCATCCTTAACATCATCATTTCACAATCCATGAAGTGTCATTCAGAAATTAATTACCTGACTCAGGTTGGGTATCCACTTAGAAGCTGAGCTAGGATTCAAACCAAGTGGTTGTGATCCAGATTCAATATGATTTCCCCGTGTGACTACAGGCAGCCACTGAAAAGATACGGGACCTGAACCAAACTGCTCTAAATGGGGCCCAACTCCTCCTCCTACCATATTTGTAGAAGAGAATAAATGCACATGAGCTACAGCAAGCAGGGGTTACAAGGGAGAGAGACTGAGGGTAAGAGACCTACCAGGCATGGTCCTTGGATGGCAAAGAGTAACCAGGTGGACTAGACAGGAGTGATTTGGTTGCAAGTGACAGAAGCCCAGCCAATACTAGCTCACACAAAGTGGCGTTTATCAGCTCCATAATATGACAAGGGCAGGGGTGAAGAAAAGTATTCTTTTTTTCTCTCCCATTTCAGCTTGCCTTCAACCCTTCTTACTCAGTCTCCTTATAGCAGGAAACATGGCTGCTAGCAGCCCATATGAACATCCTTCTAACTCCCAGTACCTCAGAAAAGAGAGCGTCTTCTCCACTGACTACTGACTAGTCTGGCTTAAGCCAAGTGCTCATCTTGGCACAAACTACTTTGGTGTGATGGACCATAACTGGACCAAACTAGGTCGTGCAGAATGCTACCAACACCTTCATTTCCTCAGTCCCCTTCATTTCCACAGATGGAGCTGTTACCAATGAGGGTGGGAGGACATGTAAAACAAGACCACAGCTGCAGTGGGAAGCCTTGGGGGGTGGGGAGGGGGCTGCTAAAGAAAGGTAAGAGAGTTTATTTAGTTGTTATGATTACATCAGCCACTGGCTTTCCCACTAATTCCTCGATCTCTCAAACCCGTCTCAAAAAATAGACTTAAGCGCTATTGTCTCAATTTTATACTCTCTGTGTATAGCTCTACTTATGACCTTCTTCACACGGCTGTGAAAATCGACAATGAGCAGCATCGTAGCAAAGACACACATGCTTTCCTCATGAATTTGCGCTGACAAAGAAGAGGATGGAGACGGGGAACCTTCTGCTACATCATCAGAACTACCGATCAGCAGTGGTAAAGAGTAAAGCCAGAGGCACAGGTTCCCAGGAAGCCTCCCCAGTGAGCCCCCGAAGACTTTCCCATGAACTTGCCACAACCTGCCTCTGGAATCTACCTATTCCTGGCCTATGAACCCAAGTGCCCTCCTGTTTTTAGCATAACTCAGCTCCAAACCTCCCTACTGAGTTCCATCCTGCAGATGAGTTGCTCCCTCTTCAGCCACAGCTTGAGTCAAACTCAAGGTTCAATAGGAATATCAGGAACTCTGGTACTGACCTCACCTCTGCCTGCCACTCCAAATTCTTCCCACCGCCTCACCTTGCTCTCCTTCTCTGACACTCTGCACCTTCCTCCCATCCCTCCAAAGTAGTTTTATAGCAAGATCTAATCTAATCTTCATGGTTAGCCAAGCATGGAATCAAAACAGAAGATGTGCCACACTTCATCAAATGTAGGTTCCATTTTCTCCAATGGCCCCAAGAAAAATAATTCATATGATCTCAAAAGACATGTCTCCCCACCACATACACATACGCACCCAATATCCATTAGGGATCTCAAAATCCATAGATCTTTTGATACTCTTATGCAAGCCAATGACTTTTCAGCCTGGACCACAGACATCCAGCCTGAACCTGGATCACAGTTTAGTACCCTCTCTATAAAGTATTACTGTTAATTTTTTCTCAGCTTAGCTCCTTAAAATTTCCAAATAATATTCCTACTATTCTGGGATTTTTCAAATATGACCCTATTACTCCAATCTCTAGCCTTAAAACTTTATTTTTCCCAACTGAGGTGAGCAAACTAGTTTTCTACATTTGGATAAAAGCTCTTCTCACCACTTTCTTCACTTTAGCTGTATCGATTTAACATTCATTGACAAGTAATAAATTCCATGGAAAATAGCTAGTTGGAAAACCTTAGAAAGTACCTTTTAATCAACCGAATAAGAAACTAAACACTCCCAAGTTCTCATAACCCTGGTGAGGAATTACAATGAATGAAGAGATGTTATATTAATTAAACTCTTGGAATGCATCCATAATGCTTAATGGAAATGGAAGCCCTACGAGGTCTGAAGTGCCCGGGAAACACCCATCCCTGAAATCTGCTCACATCCACCAAAGAAGCTGTTCAAATCCAATCATTTACATCGTACCAAAATAAGGAATTACAGAGGAAAAAATGAAATCAGAAGGGAAACAACAAAAATCCATCTAGCTTATGTACACTTATTCATTTTCTGATTTGGTTCTACATTACCCATTACGATTATTCAGAGTTTCCTTCAACCTCTAAGAAGAAAGTGACTGAGTCTGCTGATTTCAAGTGCATTCATTCACTCAATCACTCATTCAACAAACAGGTGAAAGGACCTGAAATGCAAGCATTCACTGAGTACCCACATGTGCCCAGTCCCACGCTTAGAGGCTTTACCTAGTTTTATTACAATTACACGATAATCATGTGGACAAAAATTCAGCTAAGTGAATGTCACTAGTGTGCCCCAAACTACACCAAATGCTAGATGTTCAAGTATCAACACAATGAATCATATGATAAACATCCCTTAGTCTCTTTGACACATGTGGAGCCTGAGGCTCAGAGAAATTAGATTTTTGTCCATCATCATGAGACTCTTATGGCCACTAATTGTATGTTCAAAACTACTTTTTGTTAGTTTAAGATTTCCAGAGTCACAACAGATCCTAAAGTGGAAAACAAGCATTGCAGATAAGATCCCATCCTTGGGCCAGGTGGGAAAACATACTCCTGGATTAATAAAATATAAAACATGCCATGTTGATGTATCACCCATAGAACTGGTATACATAATCCTGTTGTTTAGGCAAAGTGAAACCAAGGAATACTGTGTCTGCATCTAGACAATATGTATAAAAATGATGTGGGAAAACAGAAAGGGCCATAGAGGAGATTTACTACATAACGCTCTAATCCCTGGGTTGTTTAGCCTGGAGAAAATGCAGATGGGTACTTCTCCATGGCCTCCTAGCATGTTAAAAATTATGATACACTGTCCTCCACCTGAACAAGAAGTGGATACAAGTCCTAGGACACAAATACCCATATCAAGAAAGACTACTTTAAATATCCATAGAGACAAAAACCTAGTTAACCTTGTCATTTAAAAAAGCTTTCCAATGCAAACACACACACACACACGCACACACACACATATCACAAAAAACTCACAACTATTTCCAAAGTTTCCAAATATAAACTTCTGAGGCTCTTCCCAAAACAAAACAAAACAGAAGCCCAACAACTAAAAAGCAACACCGTAATTGTGGGAATTAGATCCAGCAAATTTCATAGAACATCTGGCCTGTACAGATCACACAAAATGTCTCTTGAGGGGAATGGCATTCCTTTCTCCTTGAAAACCTGGTAAGAAAATAACCACCTTCTAATGCGATTTCAGCCACTCTCACCCTGGTTATGGAGATATAAAGAAAGGGCAAGTGACGTTAATTCCTGAAGCCAGGCAAAGAGATCCAGTGCTATTCTCTGTCTTTGGCAGGTCAAGGCACCCATTTCTATTATGCCTTCTGATCAAACTATCTCTCCAAAGACCATGGGTTCCCTGAGTGCAGGCGTTTCTTCTGTCTGCCCAGCACCTCCTGCCAAGCTTGGCATTAACTCAGCCATGTGTTAAGGGTGGGATAAGCAAGCAAATGAACAGACCTAGGAGCAAAGAGCACCTTTTGCTACTAAACTGCCTATAAGCTTTACCCTCAATAACAGCCCTGGTTAAGAAGTAACTCAAAGAATAAAAATGAAAGGTGTTTCTTTGGAGTGATAGAATAGGTCCGTATCTTTTTTTTTTTTTAAGATTTTATTTATTTATTCATGAGAGGCACAGAGACAGAGAGAGAGGCAGAGGGAGAAGCAGACTCCATGCAGGGAGCCCCACGTGGGACTCGATCCTGGGTCTCCAGGATCATGCCCTGGACTGAAGGCAGCGCTAAACCACTGAGCCACCCGGGCTGCCCAATAGGTCCGTATCTTGATGGTGGGTGGTGGTTACACAAATTTGTATGCATTATTATATACACTGGATAACATTTCATAGAACTTCAGACACACACACACAAACTAGTACATGTCAGAATAAAATCTGCAATTTATAGTACTGTACCAATGTCCGTTTCCCAGATGTGATGTGATCACTGCACTAGGGCTGTATCAGATGTTACTACTTGGGGAAGCTGGGTGACAGACAACTGGAAATTCTTTGTACTAGTCTTTGCAATTTCATGAGAGTCCAAAATTATTTTGAATTAAAAGGTTTTTCTGGAAAGACTGATGGAAGTAGGAAATGCCAACAGGTCAAAGGATATAAATTGCCAGGTTAAACAGAGTTCTAGCAATTAGCGATTTGTGAGAAAAGACAGAAGATTGTACTTTTTTTTTCTACCCGATGCTTGCCCTTTAGATCAGCACTGTTCATTAGAAATAATGCAAGCTGCACGTGTAATTTGAATTTTCTAGCAGCCATATCCAAAAAAAAAGGTAAAAAGAAACAGATGAAATTAACTCTAATAATGTCTTGTTTAACCTAGTATGTCTAAAACATCATTTCACCATGGAAGCAATAGAAGAAATCTTTAAGTATTTTACATTTTTTTAAATACTAACGTCTTCAAAATCTGATAGGTCTTTTATTATACACTTACAAATCATTTTAATCTGGGCCAGGCACATTTCAAGCACTCAACTGCTACACATGGCCAGTGGCTACCATAAGGAATAGCTTGGCTCTAGATTCCACCTTTAGTTGCCATTAAATATCACTTGGACTGTTTTAGAGGTACCTGGGTGGTTAAATCAGTTGAGCATCCAACTCTTGATTTCTGGATCAGGACATGATCTCAGGGATGTGCGATGGAGCTCCAAGTCCCGCTCTGTGCTCAGCACAAAGTCTACTTGAATTTCTCTCTTATTCTGCCTCTCCCCCCACCTCTCTCTCCCCAAAATAAATAAATAAATCTTTAAAAAAATAATAAAAGTAACTTGGACTGTTTTCATAAATTAGGTTCTTTATTTCCTTTGAACAAATTATCTCCAGCGTTTCAGGCCTACTGCCTCGTGGCAGTATACACCACTTGAGGGTGATATATCTTGAAGGAGTGCAATCTATTGAGGAAGGAAGGAAGGAAGTGAGGGAGGGAGGGAGGGAGGGAGGGAGGGAAGGAGGAAGGAAGGAGGGAGGGAGGGAGGGAGGGAGGGAGGGAGGGAGGGAGGGAGGGAGGGAAGGAAGGAAGGAAGGAAGGAAGGAAGGAAGGAAGGAAGGAAGGAAGGAAGGAAGGAAGGGAGGAAGGAAGGAAGGAAGGAAAGGTTAGCAAGCCAAAATCACAGCTCACCCTGAAGAAGTTTTGTGACCTTAAAATTTGGGGGGTAGGCAGGGGCAAGGGGGAGAGTTGTGGATCCTTTCTATCCAGATCATCATGAAATGAAAATAGAGTCTCATTAATTTTAAATAGTTTGATTATGGCCCACAGGAGGGTCTTTGATGCCTCTCCCATTCCCTTCTGGTTCAAAGTTGTCTCAAACACGGCATGTCAATTAAATAACTACAGAAAGGTTTGAAGCAATCATGGGAGTCCTTAGGGCTGCCCTCTGATGTTCTAGTTCCCCACCTCCTTCTGCACCCATGGTGGATGTGCACCGTCCTGCATCTAGAAGCTAAATGTGGTCATGAGACCCGCTTTGGCCAACAGAACAGACCAGATATGGCAGTGTCACTTCTGAGCATAAGCATGATGAGCAGGGCACAGGGTCAGCATGCCTTTCTCTTCCTCTGTCACAACATCCAGCACTGTAGGCTGCTCTGCCAATCCCTGGCCGAGTGAGCTCCCCATCTAACAGCCACCCAAGCAACTCATGATGGAAAGAGAGTTGGAGCCAGAAATAAACCTTTGTTCTTTTAAGCCCCGGAGACTTTGAGGTTGTTTGTTATTACAGCATAGTGTAGCCTGTCCTAACACATAATTCAATTGTTGACTCCATGCATGTGACATCAACAATTCCATCCAGGGTGTCTCCCTGAATATTAGGGCTTATCACATCTGCTATATAACCCAGGCTTGGTTTTACAGTGGTTTCATTACCAACCATAAAAACTGTAACAGTGGAACTGTATAAACAAACCGAACAGTGTTTTTACTGTAAAACATGAATGTAATATAAATATTTGTCTTTGCCTTCTCTCAGCATCTGTAATGAGAGCAGAAAATTCATGCCATATGTTTATAGCATGAAGAAGGGAAAAAAGAGATCTCAACGATTCATCATGTGGGTGCCAGCTGAGCTGTTTAATATTTGTAATTCATCCATTTTCTTTCAGATATAAATCCTCCACAAATCATAAAACCCTTATGACTGTAAGTTACCAAATTCATGACTATTTCTACAGGAGAGGTCCTTGCTAGGGAGAAGGTGAACGCCGTGCCATGAGGTCAGTTTCTGTGACAAGATGAGAAACGACACGGTGAGTCACTGCATTAGACCGTGGCCTCTCCCAGCCAGCCTCAACGAAATTTGAATATGAAACCACTTCTCTGAAGACTTCAAAAAACCTATCCTACCTCTAGCTGGAAGTGCATCTGAACATTTGGGGTCCTGACAGTTCCTCCTTTTTGCAATCCTCACAGGGAGAGGCGCTGAGCATGTGAAGTGGCTTCTGCCATCTGTAGGATCTTCCGATCTTGTGGGAGGAGGTATTACTGCCACCACCAAGGTCTGTGCCAGGCACAGAATCCAGCCCTTCACACAGGGAGCAATGGGGGGATGTTTTTATTTCAGAGCCGTGATGGAATCCTTGATGTGAAGTTGCTGAAGCCTGCCCAAAGTGTTTGCACAGCCTTTTAGCATACAAGCCGAGAGGCACAGAGAATGATTCAATTTTCTCCAAATTGGCTCATGGACCAGAGGTTTCTGGAAACTGTCACTGTCCTACAAAATCCAATACCACAGAGAGGAAGCTTTGTTGAGTGCAAAGCAAATCTACCCAGTCATTCTGGCACTCAGGAGGCTGGCCCCTCGTGGGCACAAGAGATGCATGGGGGTAGTGGGGAGGGAAAGGGGAAAGGTAGGAATGCCTTAATGGGTTAGAACCCAAGGCATGGAGAGGCGACATTCAGAAGCTCTCCACATGGTGAGTGCCACTTGGGCACCAGTTACTGAGCATGGGCCGTGAGCCAGGCACTGTTCTCTCACTAAATCCTGACAAGCCTCCTAGCACTCAGGGATGCAATATTCCCATTTTTCCATAGTTAGATCAAGAGGTACAAGGAAGAGCACCTTGACTGAGATCACATACTGCCAGGGAACAACAGAGCCAGGATTCCTGCCGAAGCTAGACTGATGCCAAAATCTGTGCTTGTAACCACTAACTGGATGGCTAGAGTCAAAGAAAAGCCTCCATCCTTCTAACCAACCTGTCCTACACCATCCAAAAGTGGATGAGAAACACAGGCCTCGCATCTGCTCCTGCCCAAGGGTTTCTGAGCTCATACCATAAACCAAGTCTGGTTCTCCTCCCTACCCACCGTCATACACACAAACCTACTAGAGTATTTATATTATTATTACTATTATTAATTTACATGTCTGTCAACACATCTATACTCCTTGAGGACAAAGACACTGTCTTCTGTATATACCTATGCTCAGAGTCTAGTGGGATGCCTAGCATATGATGAGGTGTCAACACACATTTGTTGCTTAGGTAGGAGACCACTGGCAAAAAATTGATGCATAACCAAAGCATAGACTATAAGCTCCAGTAGGCAGGAACCTTTGCTTTTTCAGTCACTACCACATCACTCGTCCTTAGCGCAGCATCTGACTCAGAGGAAGGGGCTGCCAACTATTTGCCAAAGGAAGAGAGGGAGGGTGGGCAGTGGAGAGGGAAGAGCAGTCCGGGAAAGCTTTGCAGGAAGGATGCCCACGGAAAGGACTTGCAGGATATGGAGGTACTGGTTAGGATGAGCAGGCTTGGCTGCGGTCCTTTCCAGGTACAAGAAACATTCTAGGCTGAGATGCAGAGACACTGGGAGGTTGGGAGGAGCAGTGAGTCTGAGACAGTGAGACAAGGTAGAGAATGGTAAGAGATGAACCTGAACAGGCTGGCAGGGACCACACCACACAAGGGCTCCCCAAATATCTTTTTTATCCTTGCTAGCACTTGTAAGAGTACACACTAGGCACCCAGGTACCCTTCTAAGTACCCAGGTCACCTGCTTCGTAAATGGCAGAAATAGGACTCAAACTCAGGTACACAGGATCTCAAGTCTGTTGCCTATACCCTCGTAATATATCTTACAGATCAATCCTTTGGCCTGATGAAGTAAGCGAGTTCTAGCAGCCCCCTGCAAGCAGGTGCCAAGGTGCTGAGCAGTGACCCATTGATACTAAAGGAAACCTTTCCAACAGCCATCATGTTGGTCAGGTGAGCCATTTACTCCTCTTAAATAAAGTCTTTATATGCCTCCGGTTTGCCCACTTACAAATTTAAGATATATACTATCTTTTTAAGAAATCTATATTTAATTATACAGCATCAGTGAAATGTCACTTGGGGAACGAAAATCTACCATAAATGAATGCATCCAATAGAAAAAGCTGTAATTTAAAATAAATTACTGTGCTAGTCAGAAAAAAAATTTACTCTCTTCATAGAAAAAAAAAATTACTATTTGATATTAGGTGGTCCTACTCAATTAGAAAACAGCATCAATAGCAAAGAACCAAATAACCACCCTAAATTCTTCCTCTCTTGGAGCAGGTTTCACTGTCGAGCCCAAACCAGGAAGTATGTGCAACAGCGCTGGCCTGAGCTTCATTAAGGCTTAAAGTCAATTAAGCCACGAATTGGAACAATCATTCCTCCTTTGCAAAGTATTGATATTTTTTTTTCCTGGCTGCTTTAGGGCTTTTCTAGCACTCACGAGGAGATTTATGTTAGACAATTTCTTTCTGATTAAAACAAATCATAGCTCAACAATTCTAATTTCCTCCTTCCTAAGCAAGAAATGATCAGAGAATGCTGAAAACAGTGATCAAACCCATCGTGCGGAGGCCAGCACTTAGAAGCTTGGCAAAAACACTCCTGAGACGTGTTTTCTCCATCTCTCTTTGCGCTTTCATCTCTATCCCTCCTTTCGGTGTCCATCTCGTGTTTGTCTATCTGTCTGTCTCTGTATGTCTATTCCCCAGGCTCCCTGATATCTCCCTCCCTCTGTCTCTGTTTCTCTCTGCTTCATTCTCTTTCAGTATACATGTACCTTGACAAGCTTCTGGACAATTACTTATTAGCTTAAAGGGGCATTAGAAGCAAAGCCAACCTAAGCTGGTTTTCTGACCTAAGTAATAGGGAATGAGAAGGTTCCTCTCTTTACTTCCAAAAGTGCAGCATCACCATAGGCCTTTTCATTTACAAGTAGTTACTGATTTCTGATCCGCCTTCTCTCCCTCGATAACACAGAGCCTTAAGGAGAGACCAGAAGTCTCCTGGATCCATGTGCTAGCCTTTCACACAATGTCCTCTACCCTCAGAGCTGACCTCTCTTTGTCAGTGATCCATTTGCCTGTGCTTCAAAATTGAGTTGATTTAGGAATCCTGTCTTCATTGCAGCTAACTCCCACCACTCCAGAATGGCTGAAGAAGCTGACTGACTGAAATTTCCCAAATTGGGATCCGCAATTTTCAAAGAACTGGAATTGCCAGATGCTTGACACAATGTCCCATAAGCAATGAGTCCTTCTTTAACTAGCTAGAAGGCAGCTGAAGGATGGGCGGGGGGGGGAGGGGGGCAGAGAGGCACCACAGGAGCATCAATGTGAAAAATCAATTTACATAGCTCAATACTTGAGAAAAATAATCTGAGTGCTCATACCTTCCGCTGGTCTGGTCTCCAAAAAACGAACCAACCAAACCGTCCCTTCCCACAGTGACAGGATGCTGCTGGTTGGGTTATAACGAGCAAGGCCCAATTTTCAACCTGGTTGCAACCCAGTCATTCATTCCACAAATAAGTCTGAATCCCTCCTATTGACCAGGCACTAGGCTACACACTGGGGCAATAAAAGAATAAAACAGGCAAGGCTCCTGCCTTCCTACAGCATTTCATCTCTGCTGCTTGTATGCTGTGTGACTTTGGACAAGGTCCTAAACTTCTCTGTGCTTCATATCTTCTTCTAAAAACAGGACTCATACTATTAGCGATCCAATAGGTTGCTATAAAGATGAGCCGAATTAAGGATTTTAAGTGTTTTACACAGTGACTGGCACACAGTGCTACTAGCTACCATTATCATTATTTTTATTATCATAAAAATAAGGAGGAGAATCAAGCAAACCATCCAATTGGGCATTAAGTGTTGGGTCCTTACATTCCCGTCTTACATAAAATTTTCTGCTCTTCTTAAAAACCCATATATACATTTTTTCACAATAGGTAAGTGGACAGCATGATAATATGTCTCAAAAGGAGGCATAATTGGCTAAGTAACATTGTACAGGTCAGTCACCCTCTCTGGACCTGTTTTCCCATCTGTCAAGGAGTTAAACTGTCCTCAGAAAGTCCTTTCCAATCCTAAATTCTACCATTCTATAACCACAGTATACCCAACTGTGATCTGTTGATTCATAATTGCCCCTAAAAAAACAAAGAGCATCACTAATTCACATCTGAATTTCTTATCATGTTATTCTTGCATAACACGGTTCACATCTTTGCTGTATCCCCTAAAAGTAATGGCTAGAAGAATCACACAAAACCCAGTGGGTCATACGTGACCACAAAGAACTTTATTTTTAACAGAATGTAGAATTAGCTCTGCTCTTCTTTGATGCATCCCCAAAACCATCTGTGTTGGCAGGTCTGCAAGGATGCCATAATCAGCGGCGCAAGCCTGTGATACAGCTAAGATCACTGACATCACTGCCAAGTGCCCCAGCATTTCCACCAGTAATGCAAATTTACCCAGAGCTGAAAATAAACTTTTAACTAGCTCTCAGTTCTCCACATGTATAGTCCAGGCAAGCTGTGAACCATCCCAAACAAATGCAATTATAAAATGACCACTACTGATTTCTAAATGGCATTCTGGACAGATCTGCCTTGTGAAAGGGTCTGGCTCAGTCTAACATTGAAATGTACTGCTACTCCTCAAATATCCATCAGTATCAATAAGAGAGGGGACCAGAAGGTTGCAGACGGTGGAACAAATAATATGCAAGGAAGGGTCTCTGAAATGAAAACTTAGCAGACTGCTTGACAACAGATCTGGAGTCATATTTGCAACTGTCCAGAAAACAGGGACAGTCTTGGGTAGGGGGCTGGCCGAGTCTTTCTGAGAGTGGCATCGGCATCTTGAAAGGAAAAGTGCTAACAGGAGACAATCGAGAACTACAGGGACAATGGCCAGAATGAGGCTCAAACTGGCCCCGTCAGAAGCCCGACCTGCCCCTTCCGCACTGAGTCTAGCAAGGCCAGCCACTCAGGGGTGACCTTCACTTAGGGGTGGATTCTTGGAATAATTAGGGTTCTCAGACTTGACAGTTTCTTTCCTTGCTTATTCTTACTCTCCCAGCATAATTATTATGAGCCTCTCCTTTGGCTCTCAGCATTTCCCGATTGGAACAATGAATTGTCTGAACACCCTACTTCTGAGAGAGGGTTACAGATAAGTAAACATGTTTCTATTTTCATAGAGTTTCTAAGAGTGAGAACCATGTTCCCCCCAAATTTGTTGAAGGTTCTCAGAGCAGGAGACATTGGAAGGAGTGATTATTTTTATCCTTTGGGACTTGGTAGTTGGATTTAAAAGCAGTCTTTGAATGTCAGGAAATAAGCAAGTACAGTGAGCATCACTCTCATCTTTTGCAGCTCATGGCTGCCACTCGAACCCTGCTGACCCGAGGCATGGCTAACACCGTCTCCGGCCTCAATGCTCCCCTCTCTATTTCATTCTGAGCATCCAACTTTCTGCATCATCATGTGTAGACCTGCATCATGCCCACTTGGATCTTTCAATGGCTGTCAGGACTGAGAGAATAAAGCCCATTCTCCTAGTAGAACAGAATCCAACGTCTTGAACAATCTGGCTTCAAATGGCAACTTCCGGCCTCTTCTCCAACACTACATCCAAACCTGACTATTCCCCCTTCCTTCTGCTCATGCTCTTCCTTACAATGGAATGCACCCCCATCATCTCAGCTGACTACAGCCTGCCAATAGCTCCTTCTTCAAGGATCCTGCTTTGAAGCCCCTGGGGAAAGCATCTTTCATAAATCCTAAAAGTACCACTCTTAACATGCTCACTGGGTACTATAACCTATGTCAGTAGCCAGCGAGCATAGTGATGACAATATTCTAAACTTTTTTAACACCCACTATACCAAGGACATAAAGATATTTAATAAATATTTGTACCATTAAAAAAAAATAGTGTGAAAATCTGTAGGCTAATTAGCAAACTGGGTTGTGAGAACATCTAATTTTTGTAAGCAGAGATAAAAATCTGCCCTGCCCTTTTATAATTAAAAAAAAAAAAAAGCAATCAATCAATCAATCAAACAGCCTGAGAATTATAGAGGGGTGTTTCTCAACTTTTATATGAATCAGAGTCTCCTGGAGGGATTCCAAAACACAGACTGCTAGGCCCCACATCCAGACATTCTAATCCCTTAGGTATTGGGGTGGGGCCCAAGAATTTGCATTTTATTTTTTTTTAATTTTTATTTATTTATGATAGTCACACAGAGAGAAAGAGAGAGAGGCAGAGACACAGGCAGAGGGAGAAGCAGGCTCCACGCACCAGGAGCCCGATGTGGGATTCGATCCCGGGTCTCCAGGATCGCGCCCTGGGCCAAAGGCAGGCGCCAAACCGCTGCGCCACCCAGGGATCCCAAGAATTTGCATTTTAAACAAATTCAGTGGTGACACTGCAGCTGAGGAGCTCTGGGTCAGAAGGGGTTTGAGTGGCACTGTGGAAGTTTCTGCAGCATTGGAAACCACCGGGATTAATGAAATGAAATGAAACGCTACTGAGACCATTACAGATGTGTTCTCTCCCTTCCTTAAAAATAGCACCCTCCCACCCAACCCCCTTCATTTTTGTCTTCATATTGCTTACAATTTGATGTAGATTTTAAGCGTCCTGTAATTCATCAACTAATTCTCTCCTGGCTACACATTCCAAGTAATTAAAGTTCAGTAATAACTTACTCTTTCTGCTCCAGCACCTGCATTTCATTTGTTTATTTTCCCAGAGTCATAAATCTGAAAGGCTGTCAAAGTGCCACAATATTAGTGCAATAATCAAAGTTAATTAGTCCCTCTCAATAAACAACAACAAAGCCATTACAAAGATGCATTGAAGTTTCTCCCAGCTACCCAGTTTACAGATCACATTGTAGTTGGAACAATTAGACTCTGAGAATTGCCGGGTAAATGAGCGCAGTGTTCTTCAGTCATTTAAAAGGAGACCGTGCTCTTCATTCACACTGATTCATTAACTCCAGGGAAGGCAAAGCGAGCCTGGGCTCCGCATCTGCGCCCGCTGAAGGATGCCGGAACAGACGGAGCTCTCCCCAGCTGCCAAGCCTTACCAGGCGCATCCCAGACTCCAATAATGAAAGAGGACAGAGGTTGCAGAGTGAGGAGAGGGGCCAGCCTGACCGCCAACTTTTAGTAACCCGATGTCTTCAATAACTTTTGATTTATTATTTAGGGAATTTGAGAGATGGGGTTACCAGGCAGATTCTGATGAGAAGGCAGCCTAGGGAAACTCAGAGGGCAGGACCAGAGCCGGTGGATAGGATACACTCAGAGGAAGATGCTGCCTTCAATATAAGAGAGAACAGTGTAATTGAGAGGGGCTGCCAAGGAAGGGAGGAGCTTACATATCACTGGAAGAGTACAAGCCATAGCTGGAGGAGCTCTGCTCGGGGATGCTGTGTACGTGGTCTGCACAACTCAAAGGGTCAAACGAGGTGACTTGGACAGTTGACACCTCCATAAAAAAAATGAAGGTTCCTTGCATTTGGAAGCAATGACTGGGTGAGTGTTCATGTCTTGTCCTCTGAATTCATTCATTGTCCAGTTCCTCTCCAGAGATCCTTCTCCCCTTGAAGCCATGACTCCTGTGCACATTACCCATTGCTATGCATCATATTTCCCCCAAAGCGCAGTGGCTTAAAACGATTAAGTATTTCTACCTCACCAAGTTTCTACAGGTCAGGAATCCTAAGTGAGTCTGACTCAAGATCTTTCATGAGGTCACTGTCAACTGACAGCCGGAAGTCCCCTGCAGGCTTGAGGAGGCAGGAGGACCCCAAGAAGGCTCATTCCCAAGGCTTTCGGCAGGAGGCTTGGGTTCCTCGTCATGTGGACCTGTCCACAGGGATGCATGAGTGTCTTCACAACATGGCCACTGGCCTCCTCAGAGGGAATAATCCAGGACAGCAAGCAAGGAGGAAGCTGCATGCCTTTATGACCCTCCCTGGGGGTCCTACTCCCTCATTTCTGCCATGTGCTACTTATTAAGTTTATCACTAAGTACAGCCCACATTCAAGGGGAGGAAAATCAGGCTCCACCTCCTAAGAAGAGGGTATCAAAGAATGGATGGACAGATCATAAAACCAACATGGATACTTGTGAGGCTTCCTTTTTTAGGATCTCTAAAAGTGAGTCACATCCGCACCCCAGGGTGACTAAGTGGCAGGGACGAGTATCCAATGAATGCCCTGGGGTCACAGTTTTTCTCCACTTCTCTCCCGCAGCAACCCCAAGCTCTGCAAAAGGGCAGCCAGCTCCATACCATCGGCATCTGGGGTGTAGACCACCACCTCGCCACCCCCTGGGGATGGAAGGAAACCATCCATCATTACTTCATCTGAATATTAACTGACACAATGATGAGAAGATGAAAACAGGCTTGCTATGTCCTAATACTCTGATCATTTATTGTAAAAAAAAAAAAAAAGTCATTTTCCAAAAAAGATTTCTGATATATTTGTCGAATTTAGGGATGTGATGAACAAGTCAGCCTCTCCTGAAGCTACCATTTCTTGAGTCTTTACTACATGCCACATTCTGTACAAAAGAGCACGTGCCTTCTGAGACCCCAAGTGGCTCATTGAACCCAGAACATTTTATTCACTATGTCATCGGCTTATTATAAAACAATGTCACTCAAGAACAGCCAGATAGAAAAGATGCAGAGGGCAAGGTGTGTGAGAAAGGGCACAAGCTTCTGTGCCCTCTCCAGGGGCACCACTCTCCAGGATCTCCATGCATTCACCAACCCAGGAGCTTCATGAACCCTCTCCTTTTTGGGTTTTTACAGAGGCTTCATTACATAGGCATGATTAAGTCATTGGCCACTGATGACTGAACTTCATCTCCAGCACCTCTCCCCTCCCCAAAGGTCAGGGTGTGGAACTGGAAGTTCTAACCTTCTAATCACACAGTGGGCTCCACGGAAAATCAGCCCCCATCCTGGCTGGGGTTCAAAACTCACCTCATTAATATAACAGAAGACACCCTCCAGGGCTCTCACCACTTAGGAAAGTCCAAGGCTTTTGGGAGCTCTGTGCCAGAAACAAGGAGGAAGACCAAATGTATGTTTCTTATCACACATCACAAGATCACTATATGTGTTATTTTACTTCATCCTCACCATGAGGGAGAACAATTATTAGCACCATTCTGCATGTAAAAAAGCCATGGTTCAGGGATGCCTGGGTGGCTCAGTGGTTGAGCATCTGCCTTCGGCTCAGGATATGGTCCCGGAGTCCTAGGATCGAGTCCCATATCGGGCTCCCTGCATGAAGCCTGCTTCTCCCTCTGACTGTGTCTCTGCCTCTCTCTCACTCTGTGTCTCTCATGAATAAATAAATAAAAACTTAAAAAAAAATCCACGGTTCAAAGACATAACCAAATTTGCCCAAGGATACCCAGTGAGCATGTGTTCAAACGAGGATACAATCCCGAGTCAGAATGACTTCCAAAGCTGAGGTTCCCTTTACTCCACTGGGCTGCCTCCCTATAAATTAAAAATTAGTCTATTTTAAATATACATTTGAAATAAACCCTAACCTATTACAGTGTGTGCTGCCCCATTCTGAGACTGGCTGCCTCATCTGCACTGTATCTCTGCATTTGTCCTTGTGTAGGAGGTTTTACCATCTCTTCTCTGTTCAATCTAACACCTGCAATATCTGAGACTCTCTGTAAATGCCCCATAATAAATTTGAAAAACAGTCCCTAGCATGTTTTCTCTCTCTTAAGTAATGGAGCCTAAATGCCTAGTGGCCAGAAGCAGGCCTTAGAGCCATTAGCTGAGCACCATCTCAAGAGGAGATCCGTCCCTTCAAACTATGTCAAAATTGCTTAATAAGAACTCAGGGGACCCAGTATTAATGAAAGGATGCATCTGCTTTGGGTTTCACATGATTGGGAGTGATGGTTTGGAGCCAGCCACCTATGCTTGACTTCCACTCTTTAAAACTCCACAGTTAATCACAGCCCTTGTTATACAAAGGTTACAATGGATATAAAGTTTGAAAGATTTAATTCAAGACTGCGAGCGGTGGCCAGGGGAAAAAAAAGAATGTGGAAGGAAGACACAGAGACAATGATCAAAGAACAATGAATAGCACCCAAGACTATGTCAATGTGAAATGTTCAGAATGAGAAATGAACTGGAAAACTTGAAGGACAGGACCGGGCACAAGTCTGAGGCAATCTGCAAAGAGAGAAAACTCAGAATATTTTAGCAACAATTATGTCAATGAGGGGGATGCATAATTTATTATCTGATAAAGAATCTTTCCTGAGTTTTTGACAAGAAAGGTCAAATAAGCAACGCAAGTAGAACAGTAAACACTATAAACACTGCTTGAAGTGGAAGTCTGGGAAGGAGAGCAAATTTGGTGAGGCGAGGTTCATCAGATCCATCAGATTACCAAAAGGGACCCTGGAAGCTCTCTTTCCTGGGGAAGCACAGGTTATCATTATCAGGAACAGAGAAATATTCACACATAAACTTGCAAACCTCTATGAATTCAATCTTTGGCTAAGACTTTAAAAAAGTGAGGCCAGTCTTTTTACAGAACATATACCAGGAATTTTGGATTAAGTGACAAGATGGCTTTGGCGTCAGGCAAATACGGCTTCGTACCCAGGATCCACTTCACAGCTCCCAGCTAGGTGAGCTTAGACAAGCCTTTTCACCCTGGCTAGCGTCCAATGCCTCATTTGCAAAGTGGGTTTAACACATAACATAGATATTTCATTACTAAATGCTAAGCATTGTGCCTTGTAGAGAGACAAATATGAATACACAACCCTGTAGGCAGGGAATGATAATAACGTGACATTTTGAAAATGGAAGTGTCCTAAGGGAGAACTCTAAAACTTTACCTTCACCTTTGTGTGTGTGTGCGTATGCTTATTGATTTAAGCAAGTGGTTTATATAGTTCTTGCTGGTTCGCAGACTTATTTATATCATACTTTATTTATTGAAAATCCAATACTACACATAAAAACAATTTTTAAAGCAAAGAAATGAGGAACCAATCTAGAAGCTGATTTAAGATGAATTTTTCCCAATAATCTTCAACTATTCATAATATTAATAGTCTTTATATTTTT
Organism: Canis aureus; assembly: GCF_053574225.1. Classification (NCBI taxonomy): domain Eukaryota; kingdom Metazoa; phylum Chordata; class Mammalia; order Carnivora; family Canidae; genus Canis; species Canis aureus. The sequence goes on along the minus strand of NC_135613.1, from coordinate 15,801,696 downwards.
CGTTTAGCTAAAGATCATTCAAAACAATGGGGATGAGCCCTATAACTTGTGATGCTTTGAATGATGATCATCTTTCCTGAGCCAGGTCACCAGATTAGACAGGCATCAAGAGCTGTTTGCCTCCTCCACAACATGCACATACTGCATAAAAGAAGGCATCACACCTAAGGTCTGTGAAGTCAAATTAAGGATTTAAGCTTTTATTCTCAGAGGGGAAATTACAAACTCCAAAGCTATACCAGATCATAAAGTCACTGAGTACAATTTGAGGGAGCCTAACAGTAGCTGGATTCTTCCAGTGGTCCTCAAAAGTGCAAGCCACTTATTGCTTGGCATCCTGCCCCATCACTCTTAATATCGTGTCATGAAAACATAGGGTGCTGGTATCTATTAAAAGCACAGCAAAGTATCAAACCCATGTGCCAAATACACTGGTTGGTACCAAGTCCTCCTTATCTGCAAATACTACTAAAACCATTATTTCCGATACTTACCTGCAGGGCTGCAATATGACATGACACCATCAGCTTTCTACATGCCTTCCCTCCAATGAGATAAACAGCCCCAGTATCAAGTCTATCGAAGATGGCAATAATTATGACACTTCAGTCCAGCCAGCATCAAACTGTGTGGTTACAATCAACCAGGCATGCGCTCTCCCTAACACATGCATATCCCATTACCTCTGACTAATAAATCTTTTCTTTTTACCCCTCATCTCTCTGCTTTTTCAATAACCATTTTGGTATAAGCCATCGCTAGCTGTTCCTGATGACTGATCCCTTAATCATCTTTCCTAAATATATGCAAAGTGTATTTCTTTGTAAATACAAAAGAAAAAGCAATCTCATAAATAATTAAGATGGCTTTTCAAATGACAGTTGAGTGCTAATATGAGCTCCACTGGAAAATACTAATCAACAAACTAAATACACATCTAATAAAATGTAGGAGTCCAGATACAGGAAGACAGAGAAAGAATTCATTGCAACTCCATTTGAATCATGCTGATAAACATCCTCCCTACAGCTCCTCTTGTAGCCAGTTGGAGAGGTTAAGAAGAGTAAGCATCATTTGTACCTTCATGTATGAATAAGAAATTATTATTGTTGTTATTAATAGCAGCAAATAAAATGTAATTGACTACTCAATCTACCCCCAGCAATGTGTTAAATACTACACATGCATATGGTCAGTGCATTTAATACTCACACTTATGTCTCCCGACATAGATATTATTATTTGGATTTTACAGATAAAGAAACCATGGCTGGAGAAGAAACTCACCCAAGATCATAGGGTATATATGCTTCTAAGGTTTGCCACTATAACACAGCATATTTTATAGCAATGGTAGTCAGCTGGAGATGATTTGCCCTACGAAGGGACACTGGCCCAGGAGGCATCCCGAGGACCACCCAGCCTGCCTTCTCTAGATCTCTTGGGAGTCTTGGTTAAATTACTCATGAGAAAACAAGAGCAGCTGAGCTGGATCCCTATTGCATTCTCCTGGCCAAATGCATGTCATCCTAACCAGTCTAGAAGACCTGAAGTCTAGGCGAAATAAAAACACAAGTTAGAAAAGCATGGGCTTGAAGTCTTCCTTGGGGACCAAAGCTTCTCACCAAACTAAACATAGTTGAGTCACTCCTCCCTTATGATAGGGGAACAGGTCCAAGCTACATTCTGAGGAATTAGGAGTGGGTCACATAATAACTCCAAGGGAAGGCTATTAGCCCCTCTTCCCAGGCCAGGCCACTTCTGCCCACCTCACTGGTCATCTCCATCTCCAGTAGATGCTAGAGCTTCAGAACATTCACTGGGCCCTGTTTCACTAATGGGCAGCCTCTATGTGTGAACTCTCTTACAGGATAAGCAACTGAGTAAGGGCCTGGCACACATGAAGCAGGCTGTCCTGCCCCACTCTTTTGATCCCCCAGCAACTCTAGCCATGACCCCACCCCTTTTTCTCCTGCACACAACTGGTAGGTAAGCGGGTGACCTCAGGCCCAGCTGCTTTAGCTCTATTCAACCTGCTTCCTCCCCAGGCCCAGAAGCTTTAGTTCCCAAGTTTTAAAAATCTAAAATTCAGGAATGGTAATAAGGTGAGAGAAGAGAGAGGAAGTAGGGGAGGCCCCACTTAGAATCTTTAAGGTGCTCCACATTGGGCTGCTGGAGTCTGGTTGGGGCTGTTTATAAAGTGCATTTTGACACCTGATCAACTATTGTTCTTTGCATATAACCCCCCAAAGAGGTCATTAGATTTCAGGATGGAGAGTGGGATGGGCCATACTTCCATAAACATGGCAACACAGCACAGCAGGGATTCAGACACATCTATCAGTGTCCTAAACGTAGAGAACTCACATGGAATCTTAGCATACAGACAGTGCTGCTACATAAAACAGAAGCCACTCTATCCTGAAAACAGGAAAGTAAACTTCCTGCTCAGCCAGCCATATCGGCTCCTTGGAATACCTAGGAAAAAATTAGGTGCTTGTCTTAGAGTGAGGGGACACTAGTCCATAATCCACTTAAGAATGTGAAGGGATAGATCACATCCTCCTACCAAGGACCCCTTAACAACACAGGCACTGAACCCCAGTTCCAGAGATCCTTTATTTAAATATGAATGGGGAATGATGGGCCTCCCTACCCTCCCTCCTTTCTAAATTATGCTAAATGGATTGGCCTTTTAAGAGGGTGGTTTACTTCTCTACTGTCCACGTTATCTAATTTTAATTGTTTTCAATTCTTATTACTAACTTTCAAGCATCCAAAACATCTCAGCAGGAGGGCATTTTCCCATGAAATAATTATTAGTAGTTGTAATTTCATATAGGCTCTTAATATAATTCCATATGGAATGTGTTTTCATTTAATAAGTTATATTTTACTAAATAGCCAGAGCCCCCCAAAAGTGGTTTGAGAACTCTATAAAGGATGTCTTCAATGAAAAGGGACTGCTTAAGACAATGAGGTAAATCAGTGTTGCTTCCCATGAGAAATTAGGGTTAATCCTGAAATTAATCCCTCAAATAGCATCTAGCAATTCTGAACACAAAGCCTGAAAGGTAATAAACATGCATGATGCCAAATGTGGTAGAAAAGCTGGGCCATGAAGTAGACAGACTTTGGGTTTGAAGACCAGACTGACCAACTGTGCCAGGAGCCTGCCTCTACACTCATCAGCTGTGTGTCTCTGGGAGGGTCCCTTCACCCTTCTGAGCCGCCATTGGCTCTTATGTAAAATGGAGAAAACCAGGCTCTTGCATCTCCTGAAGAGGGATATAAAGTGCCTCACCTGGCACTTTATATGGGACTCTCTATAAAGGATGGTTGTTAGATGCCCTATGGTAAGCATAGAATCATGTCCCACTGGCTTAGAGGCAGACATCAATGTTCTGGAACACGGCAATTCTAGAATGTGCCATGGAGGCAGGAACAGAAAGACCAGGCAGGGAAGAACACGTTGGGGAAGGCGGCATGAACTCCATCTCCAGAGCCAAGCTGAGAATGCCCACAGAGCCCTGGCACATACAAGCCAATGCTGAGCCAAACAGCCCACAGACTTCTGAGTGAGCTTTTGCTGCAACAAAAAACTTTGGATCATTTCGAGAGCTTCCCGTGAGGCGCCAATATGCTGCAGTACCTTCCCAGCTCTGCTACTGATAGGATTCATACCAGATAAAGTATGAACACGCTCAAGCTGGCTAGCAGCTGGAAAAACTGGAGTCAATCAAATTGACCTTGAGAAACACAAGAAGGTGGCATTTAATGATGTGCCAGATCGAGTCCCTGCCCAGAGAGGAGGTAAGCAAGGGCCTGAAGGAAGCCAGCCCAGCACGCACCAAGGGTGGGGTGGCGAGGGGAGCTCCAGGTGGATCACGGAGGCAGGTTCACACACACTGGGCACTACAGTAATAGAGCACTGACACGAAATGGCTTTCGGTGCTATATTTGAGCTTCTATAATCATAGTCTAGGGGGAATGAGGAAATGGTGTAATGATACTCGCAGACAACTAGCAGACAGATGAGAGATGATAAAGAGGTTAAGTTTACAACTTACAAAATTTGATTTAAATGTTGGAAACAGCATGTGAGTATTAGTTTTGGTTTTCTTCCCATTTCCTTTACTTATGTGTCGGACAGTGAATATTTTGGGGGTAACTCTTTCTCTGAGAGCAGCACTGTTTGCCGGTCGACCTCAGGTTACTGATATTACAAAACGAAAGCAGGCAATGATGCATTCTGTCATCAGAAACGGATGCCCAGAGACCCAATTATGGCTTACGACGCAAGGAAGAAAAACTAAATGGTGGATCTTTACACTCATACCAGTCAACCTTCTTTGTCAGAGGTGAGAAACCTGAGACACAAAACAGATTTGAAGGCTCTTGCCAAGGCCCCACAGGCAAGTAGGGAACACCCAGGATTTGCTGCCTCTCTTCATCAAACAACAGTTATAATGGGTTAAACACAGATGTATCTATGCTCAGACACAAGAAGATAATTATTTTTAAGATTTTTTTTTTTTTTTTGACAGAGTGAGAGCACAGCAGGCAAAAGGAGAGGGAGAAGAAGCAGGCGCCCAGATGAGCAAGGAGCCTGACTCAGTGCTCCATCCCAGCACCCTGGGATCATGACCTGAGCTGAAAGCAGATGCTTAACTGACTGAGCCACCCAGGTGTCCCATGAAGAGAATTTTTAAAATGCATAAACATTGGTGCTTTAATATTACCTTGCAAGACAGGTTAAAATATTCATATCATTATACAATACAGTTCTTACAGTATCACTAGGGCCACTGAATTTCATTTTTTTCCAGTTTAAAATCAAATGGCAAAACGTTATAGGTTAGACACCATTCGTTGCTAAACAATAGTACTCTTCCACTTTGACAATGGGGACAGAAACCACTACGACTCCACTAGATAACAACTGGGAACTGCAACCAAAATTTTAAATACAAATGCCTTTTGAATCAATGAGTCCACTATTAAGATTGTGCCCTCGTCACTCACAGAAGCACATATGAAGAATGCTCATTGCAGCACAGTTTAGACCCAATTTTGGGTGAAAATACAGGAGACTGAACTTTAAGAGAGCATCACTTGGAATAGCAAAACCGGACAAACAATCTAAAAGTCCAGCAAAAGGAAAGCTGCTCAGATAAATTAGAGCACAAGCACACAATGGAGATTATATAGCAGTTAAAAACAAGGTGGACCTATATGCACTGATAATAAAAGATCTCCTAATGGTATAAAGTGAAAAAAATCAAAGTTTGTAACGGCATGTGCATATTTGCCAGTATATACAAGAAATGGTAAATATTTCTCTTCCAAAAGGACTGAGAGGGACTTTCACTATTTGATACCTTCCCAGTGCTGCATGAAGATTCAGACAATATGCACGTTACCATCTGTTCACCTGTACATCTCTAAAGGTGATTATATCACCTAATATAGACTATTACTTAACTGTAGAGTTACAGAGATGCTCAGAGCATCAGAGCATGCTCAGAGAAAAAAAAAATGGGCCCTGTATTTTTTTTAATGTAACTCAAAACTAAAGGATCCAGAGAACTTAAAACAATTGAAATACACTAAATTTGAAATATTTCATTTAAAATATACTGTAAAAAAAGCAGAAACAAATCTTCCTTTACTTAACTTTGATAACTTTTCAGCCTAGAACATCAGATGTTCTCCTAAAGTAACCATGGTCTGTTTCTTCCAATGGCAAGAAATCTTCCACAGCGTTCAGAAAACCAAGACATCTTCTTAAAAAAAAAAAAAAAGTGGAGTACCTGGGTGGCATAGTCTGTTGAGCATTCAACTTTTTGCTTCAGCTCAAATTGTGATCTCAGGGTCATGAGATGGAGCTGGGCATCATTGAACTCTGCATTCAATGCAGAGTCTGCTTTGGATTCTCTATCCCTTGCTCTGCCCCTCCTGCTCTTGCTTTCTCTCTCTTTCAAATAAATAAATCTTTTTTTAAAAAAGAAAAATAAAAGGAGAGAGAAGAAAAGAAAAAGAAAACAAAGACAGCCTTGGGAAGGATCATCCCACCCCCTTTATGTTCTGCTCCCAGCTTCGCAAGTATCTCCTCCTTCTCTTCCCCCTCCTCCTCCCAGGGCCGCACACAGGCCATTCCCCTTGCCCAAATGGACCTTACCCTCTTTCTTTCTCCACTTCTCCAGGTCTTTCCTGAGATCTGGAAATACTGAGATCAGCTCAGTCGCTTTCTTCTCAGAGACTCCAAATGTCCCCCACCTAGAGGCCTTATTCATCATTTTGGAGTACTCATACTTCCTAATACCTAGTATCATTATTTCACATTTGCATTGATGTTTATGTGTCTTTGGTTAAATCTGATTTCCACTCTGGGCTGAAAGCTGTACAGAGACAGTGTAGTAGCCCCCAGAACCCAGGACAGGGTACACATCCTAAACCTGAATAAATGACAAATGAATAAATGAACACAGTCTATGCTTCACACTAAAGCCCAGTGATCATGCTACAAAAGTGATCACCCTGTGCTACTCTGACTCAAACTCTCCACTGTCTTTTTTCTTACTGGCTCTAAGGCCCTAGTGACACCCCACAGCACCTCTGTCACCTCCTCCCCTGCCACCTGGCTCCAGCCACACTAGCCTCCCTGCCAAGCCTGAATCCTCCAAGCACACTCCTCCTTCTGAGCCTTGGCACATGCTGTTCCCACCGCTTACAACACATGTCCCTCCTTTACTTAATTCAAGTCTCATGTCAAATGTCACCACGTCAGAGGCTTCTCTGCTAAGGATCCAAACCAAAATGGCCCACGCTCTAACTCTTCATCCCTCGCTCTGCTTTCCTGTGTTTCATGTGTTTAAAACAACCTGGCAGTATGCTGAATATTAAACTGAATTATCCCTTATGGTCTGTTTCTCCTTACCTAGAAAGTAAGCCCAAGGGAGGGCAGGGGTTTTGTTCTGACTAATATGCTATATCCTTAGCCTCATGAGGACTGCGAACCCTCAATAAATGTTTATGCACAGACGTCTCAATATGAAAATCCACACAGAGAGAGAAAAGTGAAAAGTAAAAAACAGACACAGGGTTAAAGCGCACCCTCTCCTAACCTTAAAAACCATAAGCATAACAAAGTCTTAGCTGCATATGCGGGCATTAACCACATTTTATTTTTCTTAATAAATGAGCCGAATGAGTAAACATTCTCAAACCTCTGAATAATAAAGCAGATGACATTGACAATGAACCATAAACAAACGTGTGGATAATAACAGTCTTGCTTGTCCTTTCATTCATAAAATAAACAAAGTGAATATGACTTTAAAAATAAAGAAAACATTATTCCAAGAGCAATAAACTTTATGCACTGTACTAAAACCTCCATGTGTTTATCCCAGCGTGTGTATTTGACAATTAAAAAAAAAGGGGGGGGTCAAGGACTTGCTTACCCATTCTCCTAAAATCTGTGACACAGCTTCATTGGCCCTTGTCATATTCCTACAGGCGAGGATCACATGTGCACCATGGAGGGCAAAAGACTTGGCAGTTTCAAACCCTATGGTTTAAAGGAAAGTCAACATTAGAAAACACAAATGCAAAACATTGACTCAGCTGAATGTCCTTTATTGAGCACCGTGCACATTACCATAGTAGCTCTCAGCCAGCGGCAATCTGTCCCCTGGTAGACAGTTGCAAATATCCAGAGACATTTTCAGTGGTCACAATTGAGGACAGGGTGCTATTGGCATCTCATGGGTAAAGTCCAGGGATGCTACAAAATATACTACAAAGCACAAGACAGCCCCCACCACAAAGAACCATCTGGCCTAAAGTGTCAACACTGCTGAGGTTGAGAAAACCGATCCCAGGAATACAGCTATTCCCAAGGTGTAGGATAAACCACAGGAGAACTACAGCACAGCGCACCATATAACAACCACTTAATATGAGCAGATCCTGCACTAAATATAAAGAGTAAGGATATATAAAGACTCAGACGTGGTCACTGCCCTCAAGGAGTTCACAGTCTAATAAGAAAAACAGACCTGAAAAAGAAAACAAACATACAACATTTTTATTATATGTTCTGGATGGGATCCTCTGTGTCGTGCTATATGCATGCAACAATGGCAGCCTGGGGTTCTCCCAATGGAGAACAGTTAGAAGAGCTGGACAAAACAACACACATACACACACACATGCACGTACACACGCACACATGTGCATGCACACATCTTTGAAAGCATCAATCAGAGGGACACTATGAGTGAGGATCCGGGACCTGGAAAAGCGGAAAAGCTAAAAAAGGTGAGCCAGCTTTGGTGCTCCAGTGAAAAGTATGCCCAGTGAAAAGTATTCTTCAAAAGTGAAGGTAAACATTTTTTTTAAACACAAAGCAAACTAAAAGCTGAGAGGCTATGTCACCAGCTATGGCCATATCCATATACTAGAGGAGACATTCAGGACACTCTTCAAGCAGGAGGAAAATGACCCTAGAAATCTGGAGGTGGAGAAAGTAACAAAGAGTAACATAAAAGGCAAGTTTATGGAAAAATCTAAATGATAACAGTAACACATAACCTAGGAAAAAATCTATATAAAGAAAAACCTCAAAATGAGAACTCTGGATCCATGTTTTCAATAGACAAGCTAACAAACATGTAAGAAAATTAAAACACTTATCTTCCAAAAATTATTCCACATAATTGAAAAAGAAGAAAAACTCCACTATTTTGGTTTTTAGATTTTATTTACTTATTTGAGAGAGAACGAGCAAGCAAGCACAAGGGGGGGAGGGGCTAAGGGAGAGGGAGAAGCAGACTCCCCACTGAGCAGAGAGCTCAACACAGGGCTCAATCCCAGGACCCTGGAATGATGACCTGAGCTAAAGGCAGACTCCCAACTAACTGAGCCACCCAGGCGCCCCCCAAAACTCAACTATTTTATAAGCCTCAAACTCTAAGGTCATTAAGGAAGTGTGAATAATAATGAAATACTATTACATACCTAACACTATGATGGCTAAAATTTTAAAAAAAAAAAATTTTAAGTATATGTTGGCAAAGACGTAGAACAACTAGAACTCTTATAAAGTCTAATTCCAGAGCCTGATCCCTACACCACTGCTCTAACCATAAAACAGTATGTCTTATAAGCTGTGTGGAAAGACCACACTGAGTACAGCACAATGACAAAGGAATCAATTCTACTAGAGGGAGCAACATTGTAATTCAGCCAAAGCCATGTCAAATGACCACAGACTATTGTTTCCTAGACACTGTTAATATATATGAAAAATCAGAGTTCCATTCTCATATTGAGGTTGCGATGTGAAAGAGTCCAGCAAAATTCATTCATTCATATCTTCTATATATCTAATCTTCATGGAGGCCAGTCTATTTATATAAACTAGCTTTCAGGGGAAGCCAGCACTGCATAGTGGAAAACTCAGACTCAGGAGTTAACACACTGATGTTGACCCCTGCTCTGGCTATTTATAAGCTCTGGGCTATGCCTTTAACCCATCAGAAACTGAGAGATCATTTCTTAAAATGAGGAGTAAGATAGTAAACTTACACTAAGAGCCTAACATAACAATAGTAGGTAGAAAACAAGTGTTAAATCCCATTCTTTCCAAAATCTTTGGTATAAAGCCTGGGTCTCCTCTCTGATTTGTATGACTTATCAAATACAGCCCAGTCATTATGACCAAAAAATTAACATTTTCTCCTCAACCTGCTCCCAGCAGCAACCCAAGAGCTAAGTGGCTTTAACATCAACCAGAACTTAAGCGAAATTAGCTACAAGACCCACTTTTCCATTTGTGTGACTACTGTCTCCAGAACACACGTGAACTCCACTGTTGGGATAACTTGAGTTATTTTTCAGGCTATGCCAAGTTCTACATCCCAAGATATTCACTTATCATTATCTAAGGACAATATCCTATACCTGAATTTGATGCTAACATGGTGCCCAAAGGATTTCAAATCTGAAATATTTAACATATACATCTGTTTGCAACCTCCTTGGTGTATCTAGTGAAAGCTGTTCGTTGAAGCCATAACTTAGAGCCATTGAGATAAGAAGACAATAATCTGAAATTTACTAATTTTGATCCATGATGCCAATTTTACCACTTACCACTAGTGGCAAAAGGCACCTACATCATTGGAAGAAAGAGAAAGAAGTAAAACACCAGGTTTTGTAGCCCAGCTGTTCCAAAACTGGATAGGGGCATGCATAGGACGAAATCTTGCTGACTGATATGCTACATCCATCAGACTAATGAAATGCTGCCAGCCATATGGAGGGAACAGGAAGTGGCCAAAAATGACTTCACCTGCACTCCTAGGACTTTACACACCCAGAAGATCTTGTTGAAATCATGGACTCTGAATCCCTGTGAAATGTCCAGGTTGGAGCAATTATCAGGAATATTTTTCATCACATTTTCATCAGAGAGTATAAAAAGAAAAAAAATAATAAAGTCGGGAAAGATGGTGGACACAAAGCTTGGTCATTCGTCAGTCTTTTTGAGGGACTAAGAGGACATCAAAATGACCCAGGGTCAGGTCAACCCCAGGGCTCTATTTATTGGATTTACCTGTTTAACTATAAACTCCTTAGAATCTGTCCCTTTTTGATCCCTGTATCCCATGGGACTCACACCCAGGAGGATGCAAGACATATCTGCCAAAGGAACAAATGGTTCTTACAGGTTGCTAACAGGCTACAATTCTCGACTATTACAAACAATACAAGTTGTTTCAAACAATATTGATGGTCCTCTGACTTCATTTTTTTTACAATGAATAAATTTTAAAATCCTGCAAAAACAGGGTTCACTGTGATTTTAAATGACACTACCTAGAAATCTATGGGGAAAGAGCACGCCCATTTCCTATCAAAATTTATTTTCCCAAACAAACCTGTTTAAGTCACGCTATCTCAGTTGACAAAATGACCTACGGCAAAGGACTTTTTATTACGAAAAGGCACACACCTGATGTGATGACAGCAACAGGTTGCAGCCACAAGTCCGCACCCTCTCTATTTCACAGAATACCTGCCTGTGGTTACCGTCCAGCCATTTACCGGAGTCGTGTAAAATTACCCTCTGGCTCCTTATCTGAGCAATGCGTTACACATTGCTGGTCTCCTTTTAAAAGCTGCAAGAGACAGCTCCATTTTCTTATCCTTTACAAGTGCCCTTGGAGCCGAAACAAAAGCATGGATATTTCAAAAGATGAAGGTTTAACAAGAAAGGACAATAACACTCCTATAATAAACCATATCTCTAGAGTGTAGAGTTCTATGAAAAAAGAGAGAGAGAAAGAGAGGAAGAAAGAAAGAGAAAGAAAAGTTTAATAATGCTACCTACTGCTAAAGTCTGGGAAAAGCTCATGAGAATAGCATCCCTCGCGCTCCTAATACTGCATCTGATGACCAGTTTAATTAGCTAAAAGTAGTAGCGCTGAGCCAATTTTGCACAGTGCCAAAGTTTGTGCAAAATAATGAAGGCAATGGTTTACTAAATTTAATAACCTGATTCATCTTATAAAAAATTAACTTTATGACAATGTTTAAATTGAACCGGCTTAACTGCATGGAGGTGGCAAGTGTGTTCAGAAGAATATTTAAAGCAAATAATATAAAGAAAATAAAAGACGACATTTTAAAACAACAGGCAGCATCCGCTTTCTAGCACTTGTTACATCTCATCCAATCAGGAAGATTAAGTGGCCATGAAGGTTTAATATCTTGCTGTATAGGGTTTCAAGCTTTGCATACAAACATTAAGGTTCCATAAAAGGGAAAACATATCCCCCCAAAAAAAAATTATTAAATATCCACTTTTCTCACACTCGTTTTCATTCTCTAGAATGGGGGTTACAAACTGGTGATCACAGGACAAGTCAAACCCATGGCCTGTTTTGTTTAGCTCCAACATTGTTTCCCTCGCTCCTCCTCTCCTTTCCTTTCCTTTCTTTCCTTCCCTCTTCTACTTCCCACCCTCTCTTCCTCCCTTCTTTCCTAATGTGAATTAGTTACCAGCATTAAAAAACCCAGAAGATTATGCATCTGAGGGCCAATGTCCAACATCTCTGAAAAAGCCTACGACTGGACCACACTGGGCCCCCATCCCCCTGCCCATCACAAGCTTGAGATGGGGTCTGTACCCTCCTGTTGGCCATGGTCACCACCCACACCACTGACTTCACCTGCCAGACCACTACAGGCATCTGATGCTCAGACGCACATTATACAAGTAAGATTCATGCTAGAGGGGTACCTGAGTGGCTCAGTGGGTCAAGCATCTGCCTTTGGCCCAGGTCATGATCCTGGGGTCCTAGGATGCAGCCCCATGTTGGGCTCCCTGCTCAGCGGGGAGTCTGCTTCTCCCTTTTCCTCTCCCTATGCCCCTCCCCCAGCCCATGCTCATTCTCTCTCAAATGAATAAAATCTTAAAAAAAAAAAATTCATATAGTGTGTCCTTCTCCGCTGAGCACTGGGTGTCATATGCTATTATGTTGGCAAATCGAACACCAATAAAAAAAAAAAAATACCAAAAAAACAAAAAAAATCCATGCTAGAGACAATGCCCAAACCTTGCCACAAAACTGCCTCAATTAGTTTTCACACCCAAATGGTCACACCTCAAAGAATGTTTCATGCTGACTACTCAAGATTTGACTTGAACCCTGTCGAGTCCCACTCTGTCAAGCATGAGAAGATCAGGACACCAGCCACCCTCTGGAAGACCTGGCAGCAGGGCTCCGCCTTGCACAGGAAATGCATGGTGACAACTCAGGAACCTGCAGGAACTGAATATGTGGTACAAGTTTCATGACCCACCTTCTTGGCATTCCCCAAATGCCACTGAGAGGTAGCAGAAACTCTGGGTGAGAACTATGCTGGAACCAGAGGACGTAAAAAAGAAAGGACGGGTGCATGGCAAGACAAGATCATGGACTGGTGAGGGCCTCATGTGAAGGAAGAATAGGGAACTAGATGGGAGATGAAAGCCTGTCCAGCAAGCAGAAAGTAGGGGACCCTGGTGAGGGGCAGGGAGTGGCCCTATGAGCAATAACAATTAGCATCAGTATTTTAATTATGATTCTATCCATTTAAGATATCTCAGGTGGTCATGCAGAAGGTGGGTGAGCTTGAGACACTAAAGCCCTGTGACCAGCCAGGAGGGCATGAGGTACCCTCTGAGGCTGAACAGCTAAGAGAAAAATGAGAAAATGATTTGGGAAGCAAACATCTCCAAAGCCTGAAGACAGCCTGAATCCAAGTCTGAGGGGGCACCCCAAGTCTCCAAAGATGCCAGCTGGGCCATGCGAGAGACTGGCCACTGGGTGACTAACCCAGGCAGTGACTATAGAGGAGGACCGGGATTGTGTGTGGTGGTGGAGGGGGCAGACGGAGCAGGTGACCACTCCCAGTGAGACTCACTGGCAGGACATACAGGTGGTGAGGCACAGAATCACAGATTCCTCAGGCACAACGGACATCAGATGGGAACCCCAGTCCCCACAAAGCTCCCAGTCAAGTAGGAGCTAGGAACAAGGCCAGTTCTTTCCCTGGTGCTAGGAAGGCTCCTTCTGGTTTAAGTTTTTTAATTTTCTCCATATTGTGGATTTACTTGGGCAGTGTCCCCATTTACTGTAAATTATGGTTTTAATTATCATTTTTATTAAGATGCCCAAAGGAGTTGGGGCTTACAATACCCATAATTTCTAATGGGTTGTTATTATTAATTTATAATTGAGAAACACTGGAGACAAATGTTACTTGTAACTGCACACAATTAAAAGGCCAGAAAGATGGTGATCTCCACCCCCCAACACGCCACTGAAGCAATCTTGAACAAATCAACAAGTTGCAGAATATCCCAGCACCAGCCAACTCCCCTTGCCCAGGTGCAGAACAAGAGGAGAAGCCTACTGTCTTTCATCCTGAATTACATTTGAGGAAAATTCAAATTCAAACACAGTAGTTTTCACATTACCAAACCACTGCTTTCAGCACCTCCATGTCGTCCCTGTAAGCACAAGGACCATACTTCCCAACCCCATCTGATTCATGTAAATGAAGTAATGGTGATCAAGTTACGGTGACCCTGACTCTGAATCAAACCCTCTGAGGGGATCTCAGATGAAGTTCTAGGAGACGCACTGACCACTGCTGCAAGGCTGAAGCCACAGGTACAGGGACCAAATGACCCACACCCCTGTTTCTATGGCTACCTGAACTGCTTAAAATCATGTTACCCTTCACACCATTTTAATTGCAAAGTTCTGAGTTCCAAAGTCAGAAATCATAACTCTCTCTACCTTAACTGCAATTGCCAGCTCTCAATAAATTACAAGACTATGCAGGCCTCTCCAGAGGAATATAAGTCATAACTAGTCCTGCTTTTAAATGTGTGTTATACACAGCTGGCAACAAGTCCCACACAGGGGTTCCTAAATACCCTTCGTAACATAAATAGGCCTCGAATATAAATATTTACCACAGAAAGACACCAATTCGAGAGATGGGGATACGGAAGCAGGAAATGGCCGGTTCACATGGGGTATCTTTTTGATATATCTCCAGGCTGCATTTAAGTGTTCAGGGCAGTATAACGCTGAGCCCAGAACTTTTCTAAAACTATAGAATAAGTTCCAAGTGACTGACGGGGATTGACGAGAGGCAAGACTGACCCCAGGCAGCCTACTTGTGCTGCCACTGGGCTGGCCTAAATGACGTCTCATCTGACCTGCCAGTGACAATCATCCAATTCCCACACAGGGAGAAAAGTGTCCAAAGATATTACAACTAACATGGTCCTAGGCAGCCCTAGTGAAGATAGACTTTGTAAGAGCAATTAAACTGAACAGGATCCATGCAGGTCAGGGTATGGGGGGAACCAGGCAACCAGGTATATGAATGGTGCGGGGAGCAGGGGAGTGGGATGCAAAACAACTCAACATGTTTGGGGCAATTGGGCTATCTCGATCAAAGTGTACATGGACATGCCCTTTCACCCAGTTACTCCATATCCAGAAATGTGTCCTACAAATACACTTGCCCACATGAGTAGACATTCAAGAGGGATGTTTGACAAGCATTGCTTCCAACAGCCAAATAGGAACCCATCTCAATGTCCCATCAATCATGTTAAATAAATCACATGGCATGCACAGAACAAAGTACTGTGCTGTAGTCAAAGAGAACCAGGTGAAATGAGATGGAGAGACAAGAAAACATCTCCTGTTATACTATGAAGACAAAAAAAAAAAAAATCAAAGTGCAGAACGGCATGCATGTGTGTCCATCTATGCACTAACACTGACCTCCTGGGCACATGAGCTATGGGTCAGGAGCTGAAAGACTCATTTGTATTTGCCCACATGGATGCTATTTCTATTTTTAACACAAGCATGTATTACACCTGTAAGACACTACATGTAAATGACAACGTATCAAACTGATCATTTATAGGCCTTTACAAATTTTAACACAGAAAGATCAAGGCAAGTGAGAAAGGAAAGAGAATATGCCTACCGTATTTTCTGAGCTTTCAAGAAAGAAGGGGAGGAGGACGTGGGAGCACCACTACGTACCGGGCGCCATGCCAGGGGCTCCAGGAAATACATTATATAATTCTGAGATGCTCTTCACAGCACTGCTGCGACGTGTCACTGTCACCATTGCATCACGAAGAAACCAACAGGCCGAGAGGTTCTGGCACTCATAAGATCAAAGGGCAAAACGGGAGATGTGGTGGGCTGAGTCCAGGGCAGGTGAGTTCAAAGGCACAAACTTGCAGGAGCCCCTTGAAGGCAGGAAAAACCCAACTGGGAACATCACTCACCTGCCCAAGTGTCTGCTGGCTATACCTTGTTCTGATATATACCGTCTCTTATGATATGTGTTAACATTTTTTGGTCTGTGTATGACTTAAGCCAAACCTTATTGAGCTGTCATCCTTCTGAAAAAGAGATGGTCCCCACGCCACGGGCTTCAGTGCCGACAGCCTACCAACAACGCCCATTTCTTTTCTGTCATCTTGTCAAGGCAAAGGACTGAGGCCTCTTCAGCTACTTGATTACATAAACGTACTTACTTAATGGAATCTGTCCCCAAACTGTGATGCATTATCAAATTACCTTCTCTCTTATTTAATATTTCATCACAGGGCTCAGAATTAACACCATCCTTTGCTTTCACAAACACTTCTCTGTGGAAGGCCTACCGGGCGGGATAACTAATCCGCAGAAATAACGTTTCTCTTCACATTCTCCAAGGTCAACAACATACAAGTACGGACTTAATTGAACCCTGCCTCTACGCTTTCAACCAGTAAGCCTTTTTACAAGGGACGGTCTTAACACCTTAGCCATTACAAGGTACGCTCGAGGTTTTTCTTTCGTTTCTGAAAGGCTGCAGTGCCAAAGTTTAGAGAACGGTCTTTATGAAGGCCAAAGACAAAGATGTCCCCACTGATTCAAGAAGAAGGTGATGCCACACTGGATTTTTTTTTAACAAAGCATACTGGTACATTTATAAACACAGGCCAGATACCTAGGAAGACAAATAAAACAGGATGAAATAGAAGAAACAAAAAAAACAAAGGCTTTCCAGTAAAAGAAAAAAAAAAAGTCCAGCTTAAGGGACATATTAACCACTATGTCTTTTCCAAGGTTCTCGAGGAGATATAGCTTCTTTCACTTGCTGGCACTAATATAGGAAAGAACATGACAGCTCTAGAATCTCAAACCCAGGACATGTGCTTTCCGGCCCACGTGCATGCTCTTTGGAGGGCAATACTTTTTTTTTATAACAAATCACACACACACACAAACACACACTCACTCCCATGGTGTACCTCTTTAATTCCACACGCACAGCAGTATTGCTAACAGAACCAAAGTGTCTCTGCTGTTTGCAAGTGGAAAGGTCTACCCTGAAGTTTGGCCTTTTTTCACTTTGATGGATTAATTTATAGCCACTTCAAGAGGAGAGAACCCAACCCTGAATCTGCAAGCACACCGTATTATGTTACTGAGCAGCTCATTGTTTTCACAGCTGGGCCAGGATTTCCTTTCCTCCGTCACTGTGCAGTCTGCTCAAGACAGGCTTCTTTATGATGCAGAGCAAACAAGGGAGGCCGCTGGGGTCTTGCACCGCACTTGTCCAGAAAAAGATCCCTTTCTTTTACTTTCTCAGCAACCAATGGGGCCAGGACCAGCCTATCTCCCAAGGCATTTTCCACTCCTGTCAATTAAGAAGTGGTGAGGAAGGAATTGTTTGAAAAAAAAGAAAAAAGAAAGAAAGGAAAACAAGAAAAAAAAAAAAAAAAAACCTTCCCCATTCCATTGAGAACTTCCAGAATGAAAAGCCTGCTCCGGCCTGCATCTTCAGTGTGAGCCATATAACCAGCTTCCAAATTCAAGCCCCCACTCTTTTTTTTTATTTTTTTTAATTTCAGATTGACCTTGGCACTCACCTTCTAAAGACTGGCATATTACTTTGCCTCTTTGAAAAGATTAAAGTCTTTATGCTCCCAAAGTCATGTGGAGGTGCTCGGAACACCACGCTGGGAAAATTCAGCACTTTTTTGAGGCTCACTTTAGAAGTGTCCAAATTGACTTTCATTCTCCACTGCCTATAACTTTTTAAGATGCAACTTCTCGGAAGTATGACTGAGGCTCCATTGTCAAAGCTAGCTGCAGCGGGAGACAAGCCTGCTAACTCTGCTCTTTGGGTCCACCGCAGCCTGCCCTAGAGTCAGACACCTCCAATTCCTTCTCATGCGGAAACAAAACCAGGAGCTGGACGTTTACTGTGATGGGTTAGGGAGCAATTATTAAAATTTGCTCAAAAGGAAAAATAAGGAGACACAGTGTACAGCACCTTAGAGTAAGCTGAATTTAATGCAAAAACACACCTAATGACAGGATAACCCTTACCTTGTAGTCATTAAGGAAAAAGCACCTCAGGTGATCTATGTTACCCAGCCCATCCCTAACTATTAATATAAGTGCTTTTCTATTTTTTACACAATCTAACAGGGGCTTGGCTGTGAGTGTATGTGCTGTTTCTTTGCTTTTTGAAAACACACATGCTGATACTATTTCATTTCAACTTGAGAAAAAAAAAACATTTTTCTTTAAACTAGTTGCTTCTAGTGAGTCCTCCTGCAATAGTCAAACAGTCCACAGCCGTCCTGCATGGAAGGCAGGGGCAACATTGGGCTTTCGGAAGAGGAAGTACAAAACTCTTCACCTTCTTGCACAAGCCAGGCTGCACACGGCAAAGCACAAGCAATCATTACTAGTTTCACACTTACCTTTCCGATAACACACTCGGTGATTACAGTACCTGGATCCCCAAGGGACACACAACTTGTAAAAGAAACTTTCCATTTCTCTGCCACTTCTTAAACTGAAATCTGCTTCAAAAAAAATCAGTCTCACAAGGGGGAGAGGGGAAGGGTTTTTTTTTAGTTTTTAGCTTGATAGCACTCTGTTTTGGAATATCATGATGAGGGATTGGTAAAACACACCAATTTTAAAATCTATACCTCTCAGTAAATGTGTAATCTAACCATCAGCTGTGATCAAGCACCTGCTTGGCGTGAATGTCAGAGATGCGCAGGGCGCCTTCCAGCTCAGGCTGATTTTGCCTGACTCCTGGAGATGCAGCCAGCTCTAAGTGCATGTTTGGCTCCCCTCTTGCCACTGCTGCCTCTGGGCCAAGAGGGTCCCAGTAGGAGCCCCCACATAGGTAATATGCAAGATTAGGGATTAGGCTTAACTTCATTTCAAAAAAGGAGAGAGAATGCTCTGAGTTAAGACATGCAGGCTCTAACAGAGGACTCTGGCTTGCACAGAGCTTCTGTGCAAATTGAGTGCCCGGAGGGGTCTGGGTTCCCAGCAGTGGGAGCCTATGCAACTGGGCAGCAGCCATGAAAGACTCCAACGGAGATCTGCCTTCCTAGGATAGATAGCTGGAGGAAGCATGTGCAACTAGACTTTTTATTTGGCTCAAACATTCAAGCTGCCCCTCAAGCATATAACAGTTTAGGGGATCTATTAAGACAAGGTGTACTAGAGTTTCTTCCGGGATTTGAGACCGATAAAGGAAATATGAAATCAAAGAATTTCTTGGAGAAAAAACAGATCAGGAGATTTGTCAGTTGTTATGGACTGAACAGTGTCCACTTAAAATTCCTATTTTGAGCCCTAAGGCCTGATGTGACCATATTGGAGACAGGGGTCAGTAAGGAAGTGGTTGCGGTTAAATGAGGTCAGAAGGGTGGGGCTCTAATCGAATAGGACCAGGGCTCTTACAGAGATGTGTGCACACAGACCATGTGAGGACAGAGCAAGGAGGAGGCATCTGTAAGGCAAGCAGAGAGCCCTCAGGACAAACCAACCCTGCCAACACCTTGATCTCAGACTTCCAGCCTCCAGAATCAGGAGAAATACATTTCTGTCAATTAATTCCTAGCCTGTGATATTTTGTTACAGCAACCAGGATGGACTAATAACTAGATCAGGTTGTTCTAAAAGGAGAAAAGGCAATAAATCCTAAGCCTTCTGACCTCAACCACTGGGAATAAGATGGAAGAATTTATGAGATCCCTAAATGAGGCGAGTAAGTGGGGTGGAACAGATGAGACTTCTATCAGAAACCTAACTTCTCTTTGGGGTTTCCCTTGAGAAAATTGAAAAACATATCTACAAACAAAAGAGATATCTAAATCCTTGCTCCTCAAAGAAGGGGACCCTGACCAGCAGCACCATCACCTGGGAACTCAGAAATCCACACTCTCGGGCCCACCCCACAGCTGCTGAAGCAAAGAGCTGGGCAGGTGTTGGGCTCAGTGATCTGTGTTCTAATGAGCCCTTCAGGACACTCAGATTCTTGTTCAAGGTTAAGAAACTCTGGTCTTTTGAAGGCCCAGAACTCACCTTCTCTAACAACACATGCTGTCTAGAGCTTCACAGGTACACACTACTTTAACCCTCAATATCGCTGCCTGATGCTACCATTCCTACTGTGCAGATAAGAAAATTGAGGCTCAGAAAAGCCAAGGTCAAACAGCTAAGTGGAAGGCTTAAGATTGGATCAAAAAAAAGACTGGATCCTAGGGCCTGATACCTTCTCTAAAGCCCCCTGCAGCTTCCTCCCTGGCAAAGTGAGTCCACGCTCCCTCTGAACATTAATTCCCCCCTCACCAAGAATTTCAATCACCATCCTGTTCTGGTTATTCCTTGGGGTTAGACAGACTGGAGTTAGGATCCTGCCTCTGCCACTTTCTTGTAACCATTTAAGCCTTGAGAAGGATGCTGAATATTCTGGGTTGAATATTGTCCCCCTCACCTCAAAATTTACATGTTGAAGTTCTAAGCCTCAGGATCTCAGAGTGTGACCTTATTTGGACATGGGGTTTTTGCAGAGGTAATCAAGTTAAAGTGAGATCATTGGGATGGGCCCTAAAACTTTGGACTCAGCACGCATACAGGGAGAACATCATGTGAGCATGAAAAGGAGAATACACAAGCCAGGAGAGCCCTGGAACAGACCCTTCACTCACAGCCCGCAGAAAGAGAAAACTCTCCTGACACCTTGAATTTGGACTCCTAACCTCCAGAACTGTAAGGCAATAAATTTCTGTGGTTTAAGCCCTAGTCTGTGGTATAGCAACCCCAGGAAACTAATATACTTAACTTCTATGAGCCTCAGTTTCTTCATCTGTAAAAGGGGAATATTAAGAAGTACTCCTTGAGGGTTGCAGGAATATCAAATGAGATAGCTATGCAGAGTTCTTGGCAAGTTGCAAGCTCTTAAATACATTAGGCCTATCATTAATACAACATTAGCTAAAGTGCCCTCCATATGATTTATATCTCAAATTTCCCTATAAAAACCTAGCAATCTGTACAGGAGACTAAATAGGATAAATGATTCCTGGCCTCTGTAGTACCTATTCAACAATTAATCACTGGTACCCCAAATTCTTTAAAAAAAAAAAAAAAAGCATTTAGAACAGTATATTATAAACACCCGCATACAGCAGAGAAACTTAACATGAAAATCAGTGGTTGCCAGGAACAAGGGGCATGGGGGTGGGGGGAATAACAAATTGCCTGGGGCAAAGAAGCAAAAGGAACATTTCTGTGGAGGTGTAAATGTTCTATATCTTAACTAGTGGTAGGTTACCAAAGTGTACACATTTGTCAAAAGCCACATGTAAATTAAAATGTATGAGCTTTGTTATGTGAAACTTCCACTTCAAAAGGTTGATTTTTTTTAAGTGAATGTTTATGCCCATATTAAGAAAGAAAGAAAAAAAAAGCTGATCTAGCAGGAATGTAGAGTGAGCTGGTTACTTAAGTGAACATTCAAATGTTAGCTCTGAGCTTCCTGGCAACCAAGGCAAAGATAGGAAATAGAATTATTTATAATGCTCTCCTTATTAAATGAGAAAACACATACAAAGGTTTTAGGAGAGATGAGCTTTGTTTGCTTAACAACTCTCAGATTTTGTCAGAAGAATCCTTATATGAGAAATATGTGTTAATAGAATAAACCTGTGGTTTGCAAACTTTTTCTGTGAAGGGTACAATAGCCAATGTTTTAGACTTTGCAAACCATATAGTCGTAAGTCACCACTACTCAATTCTGCTATATTAAAATAACATGAAAGCAACCATAGACAATATGTATATGAGTGGGCATCACTGTGTTCCAATAAAACTGTATTTACAAAAATAGGCAAAGAGGGCTGGATTTGATCCATGCAACATAGTTTGCTGACCCCTGGAAGAGACAATGCACTTTCAAATCTAAGCCAAACGAGAACAAAGAATGGAAGGACATGAAGGCAACCTCAACCTATAAATTTTCTAGAACCCATGTGGATAACAATCACAGAAAATGTAATTTTAGATAGTTTATGAGATTCTCTGAAAGTATCTGTTAAAGAGTATCTCATTAAGACAAATATAAAACAAATTTTTTAAGTATTCAATTTGCATCGAAATCTTATTATACTGCTTCACTCTGAATTTCATTCAAATTCAACTTACTATAACTGCATTGGCTTTTCACTGCAGTGTTGGATATTTAACTATAAACTACATCCTGCCGCTCCCTTTGTGTGTAAAATTGACAAATGTGTTGTTTTTGGATTCCAGAATTCTGGGGAAAGCCAACTTAAATGAATTAAGATGACTAATGTGTTGATTCTGTTTCCAATCCAACAAAATGTTAATGTAAGAACCATGTCATATGATGCTATGTGTTTTAGTTCAAATTTAACATCAAATATTGAATAAGGCAGTTTCTAAGTAAATTACTAAGCTAAAAATATTCCTTCTGCATAGCAAGAACTCCATCTTGTTTAAAATAAATGGAAATTTGAACATCTTCGCTCAGATCAGCCTAAATAAGAAATTAGAAAAATGCAAACCTCCATTATAGTCAACAGTATT
The DNA here is from genome assembly GCF_053574225.1 of Canis aureus. Classification (NCBI taxonomy): domain Eukaryota; kingdom Metazoa; phylum Chordata; class Mammalia; order Carnivora; family Canidae; genus Canis; species Canis aureus. Next base: position 15,779,179 of record NC_135613.1, on the reverse strand, counting down.
GATTCCGTCTTTCTGGAGAAAGTAGCACAATATTGTATATATCAAAGGATTCATTTAAATTGTGACTTCAAGGTTCTACATGGAACAAACAGGCAAAAACTGTGCTCTTCCAGTGTGCCAGGTGAGTAATCACCAAGGCACCATGAATACAGTCATGAGACTGACAACCCAGGTGTCTTCCAACATCCAGCTACTACGGGGTACCTGGCATTCCTAGTTGTTTTGCAGCATGAGAATGTTTATACAAATGTTTTCATTGCATTTACTTAACACTTGGCGGAGGAATTCCTGTGGCTATAACACACTGCCACACAGTTTTGTTTTAAGTAAACTAACATTAGTTTTTCGTCACATAATATTTGAGTAATTTCTATATCCAGAGAAGCAGTAACTGTGACACTTTTAAAAGCTGTTGGAAGTATTGCAACGCCTGAATGTAATTCCATAAATGTTTGCCACGTAACTTCCATGAATAAGACACTAAATGTCAGGTCTTAGATAGTCTGCTAATTCTAATGCCAAATCTTTCTGATTTCCTTAATTATACCTACTGACCACAAAAGAGGAATTTTAATAATTGTGAAAATCAAATCTATGAAGAGATTATTTTAAAAGAGAAATCAATAATTAGGGGGTCCCATCTTTCAAAAAAAAAAAAAGAAATTTAAAATTTTATAAGGAAGAATTTAGAAATCCAGTCTCTAGAAATGGAAACTACATAGAATATATGTATTTTGCCCCTAGGTTTTAGATTCAACTATGACAGCCTGTCAGTAACTGAAATTTTTTTCATTACCTGACAGTTACTTAGGAAATTTCCATTGTTTAGCACAGGATAATTCTGAAGTCAATAATTCTTTGTTAATTACGCGCTGATAAATTTCTATCAGAAAAGTAACCATTACAAAAAAGAAAGAAAAGGAAAAAAAGTTACCATTACCATAAAAAGAACAAAAACATCTCTAGGCATATTTTTAGTTCTATTCAATTCGATGACTTTTTTAATGAGTAAAAGGACTCTCCAAAGCAAGTTTCTGTTTAACTGCTACTAATGATTCTAGTTCCTTAAAAGTATCAGGATTTCTTAATTCAGTGTTCATTTCTTCCCCCTCAAAATCGCACACAAGTGCCCAGCTACAAATATATTTATTTTTCCCCTGTGGGAAGGGGCCAGAGGTTCCAGGACATTCTCAAAGGAGTACAGAGGCCTAGAATTTAACTTTTTTTTTTTTTTTTTTAAGAAGAAAGCTATGAAAACATTTTGTTTGTTCCTCTGAAGGGTAAACAGAAAGAGTATCATGTACTTGACCAAACAGAAAGAGTCCCAGAACAAGTCCATCTGTGCAATCATCCCCTTGTCCCCTAGCATCAGGAAAGGACCTTAACTATTATGACCTAAAATTGCCTCTGCAGCATCCTCAATAAGCAGCTGCCTGGCCGGTGCTTACACACCTTTGTGGCCGAAACTCATCTGCCCCAGGCAGCCTGTTCTGTCACTGGAAAGCAAGCATCCCCCAGTTAGTTCCTAATGGGTGATAAAAACAAGACAAAAGAGCAACTACTTCTGAAAATCAGTCACCATAAGAAAGCAAACTCCATGGGGGCAGGGGCTCGGAAGCAGGTTGTATATTGTGCTCACAGCAGTATCCCCAGACCCTAGAACAGAGATAGGTACACAGTAGGCACTCGGTAAGTAACTGTTAAAGGAATTGTTGTTGAAGGTCTGCTATGCACTGGGCAGCATCAATACTAGATGCCTTTTATAGCACGGTTCTTAAGGGGTTGAACTGTGTGTCATTCCAAGAAATGTACATTGAAGTCCTGACCCCCAGAATCTCAGAATGTGACCTTATTTGGAAAAGGGGCCTTTCCAGAAGGTAATCAAGTCAAAATTTGATCATTAGTGTGGGTGCTAGTCCAATATGACTGGTGCCCCTGTAAGAAGGGGAACTTGGACAGGGAAACAGACATGCACAGAGTGGAAATGTGAAGGGATACAAGGAACATGCCAGGGGAGCAGGAAAAAGACACTGGAATTGTGCTGCCAGGGCCAAGAACCACCCCCAGGCAGCTAGAAGCCAGAAGAGGCGAGGAAGGATCCTCCCCTACAAGTTTCAGGGGGAACAAGGCCCTGCTCACACCTGGACCTTACACTTCCAACCTCCAGAACCTGGAAACAAGGAACTCAGGCTGCTACTGAAGCCACCCAGTTTGTGGCACTTTGTTATGGCAGCCTTAGAAAACTAAGACAACAGAGAAGTCATCACAATGTGGGCCTGATCAATATCCCTAACAGAGAGCCTGCTAGCCTTTGGGGGGACCATGTGGTAGGGCAGTGCTTATCAGAGCAGGAGAGATCCAGTAATAGTGCAAGGGGGGACTGTACTGGACCCTTCCTGACACTCCCAAGTATCCCAGTCCAACATGACTCCAGCCCCTGTGACAACCACCAGCTCACATCAGGCGGTGGACAGACCCACCCGGGCTGCAGTGTTGGGTTTCCCTGACACTGTGGTATGGGTGCCGGTAGAAACCAACTTGGGATTCATCCATGTGCAACCCGCAATGCTAAGGTATTAATACCTGCAGAGGTACCCTTGTCTGATGGGGGTGGGAGCCAATGGGACAAATGTTTTCCCCCTTCATTCTGTAAGCAGACAGTTCCGAGATGCATTTTATAAGGCTCCTCTAGTGTTCCATGGAACTGAATGCTTTGCCGAGAGCATTGCTCAACTTATAACACACCCTTTCACTGCCTCTCCCTCCTTCCTTGTATAATCCTCTCATCCTTCATCATGCTCTCCAAAATCACATCCCTAATCATCTCCAGATAAACCCTGTCTCAGGTTCTGCTTTTTGGGGGAACCCAAGCTAAAATTTAAAAAAAAAAAAAAAAAAGAAAGAAAAGAAAAGAACTATTAAAACATTTGCAATACAGAAAACTTAGTAGTTTTTATAAAATGAATCAACGGAAAAGCCCCCAAGGAATGCTGCTTCCTTGCAGAATACTGTCCATTGGTTCCAGTTCTGTCCCTGGAAGTATCAAGCCAGGTTTCTCTCTCTCTCCTGGATAGCTATTGCAAGAACTAACTTACATAGACATTTCCCTCCACCCATTAACTACTAGGTTCTCTTGCAACATGCTTTGATGACTTTGTGAGCCCTTAGTTTGTCCGTGCTCCGACCAGAAGTGAACACGATATTCTAGATGTGGTCTGATCACTGGGACTGTGTACCTTTCTTTACAACACACCATGGAAGTTTCATCCAACCACAGGTATAAACAGGTTGTCTACAGCAGAGCCTTTCTTTTTGCAAATGTTAAGGGTTGCAAGAAACGTTGCATGGTAGAAACTTCTCGGAGCAGCTGTATGTAATAGAGATGCCAAATGATGATTGCTGTTCGGAAGACCCGTTTTCAACATGTGCTCCCCTTTCACATCAGTGGAGTGGTACATTAACCACTTTACTCTTGCTCTCCCGCAGCGTGGAGCACGTGGTTTTCGCAAGCTTGATTACAGTCTATGGCAGTTGGGTGATTACTACTGAAGTTAGGCAGACGCCTGCTGGCATCTCAGAGTGGGATCTCCCCGAATGTGTTTTATTATTGTACAGGAAAAAAAAATAAACAATTTTGAAAACAACTCAATCTAGAGATATGGATTCTTACCATATCTTTATTTCTGGGGAAAGGTCAATTAAATCCAGAGACATGTATTCTTGTTTTTTTCCTTTTCCCACCACATTGCAAGATGGGACGACAAACACCCGTAAGGAATTTACACTGGGAACCCACTGAAAGGTAAGTACCAGATTCAGTCTCTCATCTTCCTCTTCCCTTTTGTTTTCATATCCCTATTTTGGGCTAACCATATCATACACATCTTTACTGCTAAACTGAGTTCTAATTAAGCATTATAAAGAATAAAACAAATTAGCTGCATGTTATAAACATCCGTTAGCAAGTATAATAGCATGGTTCTTAATATGAGAAGTAAATTTAATAAAATTTAAAAGAAATATTTCATCGAAGACAGAATAATTAAAAGGCATACTGTGCTGTCAGCAAAACTGGGTTGGCTCCTGCAGTATCATCAGAGGGAGTGGTGCTGCTGTGCAATTTTGCAATTTTTCTACAGTGCAACCATTGGCTCTCCTGAAGATGGCGGAGCCAGCCACTCAAATGGCCACCCAAGAAACCATCTTCTGGACAGCTTCCGTCCCTTCAGCCATTTAGAAAGCTGATTCGTTCAAAAGAATTCCCACTTCCCTTGAATGAACCATCCCTGTGCCCCCTTGCCTGCTTTTCACGTCCCCCTGTGTTGCTTGTGAGGCTCACACATTCTAGAAAAGGTTTAAATGGATGTGGGAAAAAACAGGCCTGCTTCACTCTCTCTGTTCTGTCACATTCTGTTTCATTCAAGTGAACATCTTAAATCAGATCCTTTTTACCTCTTTTAAGAAAAACTTAATTTCTCTATGTTGGCATACATATGAAATTATTCATGATAAAATCTTTTTAAAAAATAAATGTGAGACTTAATCCCAGAAACAAAACAATAGATAAGACAACTCATAGTGAGCAACACAAGATGACAGACATCATGTCACACTGGATACTTTCATTTCATCTCACTGGATTCTCCAACTCTGAGAAGCCAGCATCATGGTGCCCACTTTGCACATGAGGAAACAAAAAAACAGAGACTCGGGGGTTAAGTATATAGTCCAAGTACCCAGAGTTAGCAATTTGGAAAGTAACAGAGGTTTAAAAAAAGAACGAACACTATGTCTAGTTATCCAAGAAAAGACGGAGGGCTCAAAATCTAAAAGAAAAACAGACAGTGGATTCTGGACACACATCAATGTTGGAGTCTAATCTTCTAAGGTTTAATAATTTTAACCATCTTAGTTTTTTATTGTTGGAGGGAAAGTGAGGGAGGTAGCATTCCCATTTCAGATATGCCTTTCTGGATGAAGGGACTTCCATTTGTGTTAACACCCCAGGCCTCTCCGTCTTGCCATCATTTACGCCTGTCCATGGAAGGCAATGTACCTCGTGTGGTTAGGAAACATGAGAACTGGACCCACGCAGCACTGCCTTCCTCATTTATAGATATCACACACCCTGCCCTGCTGCAAAGGTGGGCCCTGCCCTCACAGAAGCTCTGACGGCATCCAGTACTGACCCATCACCCCATCTCATTCTAGCATTTAGGATTAGAAAGCCCACTGGCCCACACATATAAACCATATTCTTCAGCATCCACTGGACCAGTCATTAAGGTGATACTTTAGTCTTCCGTTTGCCTTATTGTTTGCCCTATTTCTCTATACCTTCAGAACTTGGGAAGGAGAAAGTATGCAATGTGCTGGGCCCTTCAAACCTCAACACTTCTTTAGGGGCTAACAGACCAATCTGAGCTCAGACTTCTGTTTTTGGAGTAAAAAGATCTATGTTCCTCAAGTCTCTGTAATTTAAGAAGAATGTGGCTACACATTTCAAAACAGTTTAGAACTTAATAAACAGATGTGATATAACAGCACATCAATCGGCTTTGTCCCCTAGACCCAAGAGCATTCACAAGTCACATGATTGAGACTAGTCCTCATAAGGTCTAAAAGGAGGGACATGTGAGGGGTGAACACCAAAGTACACATCAGGAAACAAGATCCTGTGTCCCGGGAGTCCAATAAGCCTATTATAAATTTGAATCTATACCATAAGAGAATACTTTTTTCTCAGCTATAATGTTATTCTTTGTTTCACTGTATCACTATAATTTTTAAAAAGCATAGGCATATCATGAAATCCCATGCTTTGTAAAAGATTCCATTATAAGAGTAATCATTATTGAACCTTTTAGCCCAGACGTAATTTCTTACATGTTACAACAAGTTTGGCACGCATTGTGAATTTCAGCCAAGGTTGATAAAGTTCAATAACTTGGCTAACCAACCATGTGTACTACTCATTATAGAAGTAATAAATAGATTCATCAAAATGGACATGAAAAAGCCATAAGAAAATCGGATGCCATTTCCAGCCTGCCTCATAAAAGCACCTCTTGGACTTTAATATAATTTTATATACAGTTATCACAGCTACCCATCATTCAATACCAGGCATATATAAAACAATCATCCACCCACATTTGCATGCTGAATAAATTCCAGTTACACAGGTGAATTCTCTATTCTACAGATCTCAATAGTCACATAAATGCACATATTGCTTATATGTTCAACTTCTAAAAGAATTCACATCAAGTAGAAAAGAAAATCTCATTTTCCTTCGGATTATCTTTTTGGGACAGTTTTAGCAGAAATGCTTTTTTTTTTTAAGTAATACTTTTGGTCTAATTATTCTTTTAGCTTTCAGTTATCTTTAACTTTTGATAACTGAAACATCTAGCAACAAGAAAGCCTGATTCAGACCAATGTCATCACTGGAAGAAAGAAGTCTCCGTTTACGGAACCAAAGACTCCCCAGTGATCAAATAAACAGAACTCAACAGAGCTGGCTTCCAATATCTGAACACAATTAACAAAGTTTCCTTGAGTGGGATAATAACTCTTTTGAGTGACAGCACAGCTGAAATATCCAAATCTCCCTACTGTGTGTCTCTATTATGCTTCTACAAGAAACTCAAACACTACTTCTTGAAGGAAGCTAAAAGCCTACCCTTCTCAGAAAGGAATCTTCCTCTACATCTGGTCAACCACCATCTGGTGGAGCTGGCTAACATCATGCTCCAAACCAAACATTAAAAGTCATGTTGCACACTTCGAACACCGTCTTGTACTTGTTCACACTCTGCTGGGTAAAGAACTATTCCTGAATTGTCACATTGGGTGAGCCTCCCTCCGTGCCAGGAGGGGAAGCCAGAGGGGTACAGTCTGCACCCTCTATTTCTCAGCAAGGCCGGAATACAGTGGGAGACAGGTTTGTCTACATGGCAGGGTCTGCTCTGTTACAGCATGTGGATTTTTCAGTGTGCGGACAACATCTTTTCTGCCTCACTTCTGCTCTCTGCCATTCTTGCTGTGCCATCAGCACCACAAGTCACCAGAAACTTCCTCTTGCTTCAATATAATGCTTTCTTCTGGATTTTCTCTCTTGTATAAGTCCTCACAGTGGGATCACTGCATGATAATATTATAAATATCCTCATACTCTCCTGGTTCTTTTCACAACTACCATGGGAAAAAAGCACAATCAAGCTTTCTAAAACCAAGTTATAGTCTTAACAGCAAGGAAAATCTTCCTTGTATTAATTACAAATAGCACTTAAATCATCACAACTTTAGCCAAATGATGTCAATTTTTAACTCAGCATAACCAGGACGCTCTAACAGTGGAGTACTTTAGTTTCTCAAGAAGTTCACAACTGTCAAATTCTTCCAGGAGCTTATATGCCATAATGACAGATACTGATGTACAGAAATATTGAAGTAAAACACGAAAGTAAACAGAGAATGAAGAGGTGAGCCGGAGATATGCTGTGAATAACAGAAGCAATGAAAAAGAGCTGAAAGGAGCTAAGGAAAGAGGTGTTCAACATCTCCCAAGAGGCTTAGGAAACGCATCACATGCAGCAGGCATTACACGCACCGCCTACACACAAAACAGTCTCTGTCATGTCCCTACTAGTAGCTGCTGTGATGCCCAGCATGAAAAATCTGGTGAAGTTTATGAAGATTTCTGATAGCTACCCAGAAAAGCTACCGGTAATAGCAGATAGTTGCCTATCACAGGCTTACAACAAAGCCAGGACGTCTGCCAGCATATGGACTCTGAGATCCAATACTAGTATTTAAGCAAAGACATAGTCAACATGAACAACATTTGCTGCTTTCTTATCACAAGACTTAACTCTCCCCAACAAGCGTGCACGCACGCGTACATGCTGCACCATACAACACAAAGCCATTCTTGCAGGAAATGGTTAAGGAATGTCTAAGAAAATACACATGGCTCCCTAACACCTGTGTAAGATCCACAAAATCTGTTAGGGAGATGGAAGTATTTTACCATCCACTTGGAATCCCTTATTTCTAAATGTGACAAGTCCGTAGTGTTTTGTTGCCTTCCCAGCTCAGCTCAGCCTTCAAGTGCATCTACTGCTTTTGCAAGCTGGCGTCCCTATGGTTAGCCTCTTGAGACGTGTAGTCTAGAAGCTTCAGCAGTTCCATCTTTATGTTCATTTAAAGCCATCAGATTTGTTCTTCAGGGGTAAGTCTGAAATTGTTTCACCTTCAGGTACTTCTCTATGACCAGTTTCAACAGAACGTGTGATATTTAAAGAAAGTATCTTTTGAACATTAAACACGATTAAATTCTTCATCCCAAACAAGACCAGCTTTATAATAACTAAAACTTGCAACCTCAAAGTCACCCCATAAAGAATGAGTGTGCCATCCTAAAATTTAAAAACTCTAGAGTTTTGCTAACTTTTTTTAAAAGAAATTTTGTTTGAGAAAGAGAGAGAATATGCTCACACACAAGCATGAGGAGGGAAGGAGGGAGGGAGTGGGATAGGGAGAAGCACACTCCCTGCTGAACAGGGACCCTGATGCAGGCCTTGTTCCCAGGACCCCAGGATCATGACCTGAGCTAAAGGCAGATGCTCAACCACTGAGTCACCCAGGGGTTCCAGTTTAGCTAACTTTTAAGTTTTACATAATAGGTAATTAAAAAAAAAAAAAAAAAAAAAAAAAGGCTTGCTGGGAGTTCATGGATCCAAATATTATCCAAAAACGTGACCACTGTCTCTGGAGCCTTGACAGAATGTAAAATGCTATGTTTAAGCTATGATTTTCTACCTAATGTTCAAATACTGTGCTCTGCAGCCTCTACCATTCAAGGAGCTGGAAGATGGAACAGAGTAAAGAAGAATTATGGCAATTATAAAACCTCACTGGTACACACGGTCAGGTTAATAACCAGCATTAGCAGAGCTCAGCTACACCATCAGCAACTTGGGGAACAGAGAGCCTGGAGCTCCAGAGCTAAGGCAAAAACACTGGGCACAGCGTAGGAGCGAGCCAGAGAGACAGACCTGGAGAAGCAATCCGTCCATAAACAAAACGAGTAAGCATGCCACTCAAACCAACTGCTAGACTATCTGAGCAGTTAACGACTGCTTTAGACTTTAAAGCATAGACATCAAAAGACACAGGATAAGCTTTAAAAACAATCATAGGAGAGCTGCATGCTTACTACCACAAGGCAAGCAACGAAACTGTGATTAATGTAAATTACAGAATAAGCAATTACACCTGACCACAAATCCACAGACTGTTCTTTGAGTTTAAAGCGGCTTTTTGCTCACCCTGTGCGTACTGCAGGTTTGGCTTTCTTTTCTGGTTGCTCGGAAGATGCAAAAGTGGGAACGAAGCTTAAGAAAAATCAGAGACTGATGGTAAGACTTTGTTTAGTAGAGATAGCAAAAGTTCTTAATTTACAGCAGCTTTGGTGATCATTTGCAGATGTCTTCCAGAGAATTAAAAGAAAAAAAGGCTTTAGTATCTCTACTTTTAAATACAGATACAGAAATACAGAAATAATTAGGAGCTACCAAGAGTCAAACACATGCCTACAGGGAAATGTGTGGTTAAAACAAACAAACAAACAAACAATTATACCATAAAGGAATGTTAAATGCTCTCTAGAAGCACAGAGATCAAGCCATTAGTATTTTGGTTAGTTTCTGGTCCCTTGGGGACCGGTTCTACACTGAAGAGTTGGCACCTAGTACTACTCAGTAGTGTTGTTGACTGCACAAAGGCTTGATCAAAGGGCGTTTCTGTGGCTATGAGCCAGCCAGTCCACTCTCCATGCAGCCCTCATCACAGACCCTAAACCAGGTTCTAGGCTCAAGAATCCACAAGAACCAGGCAGGTTCTGGACACTAATCATATAAAATAGTCTTGGCTAGTTGCAGGGAGATGGACTGCTGGGGTAAAGATAAAGATGTCTCAGCCTCAGAGCAATTCTGCTGGGTGGGCATAGGACCCCAGTGTTGTCAGTTCTTCTGATTTTTTGAGAGTCAGAAATCAGGATTACTTTTCAGTAAAATATCCTGATTTTAATATGTTGACAAGTAATCTAAGACAAAACCAAACAAAAAATATTACAGACTATTGTTATCTCTGTTCTGGTTGGGAGGCTCTACACTTAACTACATGGTCCCCACCTAGAGGAACGAGCAGGCATAAAAATGTCCCCCTCCCTTCATCGCTATCACATGATACTGAGTTACGCAGTGGCAATACACGGAAAGCCCTGGACATTTATACACCACCCCACTTCAGACAAGCTCAAACCGGAGAAAATGAGGTATCACAGAGTTGCTCCCAAACTTAACAGCATTAGGCCCAACAGACCAGACTTTTTTCTAGAAAAAAATCACTCAGCCCAAAGAACCATTTAGGTAAAAAAATAATAATAATTAAAAGAACCATTTAGGTAGGGAAGAGGTGGAGTGAGAACAGAAGTTTTTGATGCCGACATTGAAAGAGGGCAGACTGAATAATGGTCCCCCAAAGATGCCCAAGTCCTCCTAATCCCTGGAACCTGGGAATGTTACCTTATATGGCAAAAGGGACTGCAGAGGGATGGCCTGGGTGGCTCAGTGGTTAAGCACCTGCCTTCGGCCCAGGGCGTGATCCTGGAGTCCTGGGATGGAGTCCCGGGATCGAGTCCTGTGTCGGGTTCCCTGCGTGGAGCCTGCTCCTCCCTCTGCCTGTGTCTCTCATGAATAAGTAAATAAAATCTTTAAAAAAAAAAAAAAAAAAAAAGGTTGGGGGGAAACTGTAGATATGGTTTAAGACAAGGGCCCTGAGATGGCAGGTCACCCTGGATCATCTAGGTGGGCCCCATGAAATCAAAAGCGTCACTGTAAGAGGGAGATTGGACTTCACAAGAGGAGGTGATGTGATGTGGAAGCAGAAAGTGGGATGACACAGACAGAAGGAGGAGGAAATGACCACCCACCAAGGAACATGGTCGGTCATGTGAAGCTTTATAAAAGGCAAGGAAATAAGGATTCCCACCCCCCACCCTCCCACCCCCCACCCCCGGAGCCTGTGAAGGAGCCAGCCCTGCTAACACCAAGTTCAAGCCCGGCGAAATGGATTTCAGACTTCTCAGCTCCGGAACCATAGGTGAACAAATGTGTATTGTTTCATTAAAGGAAATATGTATGGAACATACAACTGACCAGCACACACATGTGCACTCAGGAGAGTCTGAGAGTCCCACGACAGAAACGTGCAAACACTACCAGTGTTCCTTTCTTAAGTCCCTCTTCGATGAGGCCAACAGGCAATGGAAGCCAACCACCGAGCAAAGCAGGAACTCAATAGGTAAATGCCCAGAAACCAACAGCTCCCAAGTCATCTTTTCGTGCTGAAAGGATGGTATCCCTTGCCAAAAATCTGACTCCGCTCTCTGAGATGTTTCCCCGTATGGATCTGTTACAGTGCTCTCTACCTTGTCAAACACTCAATCTGGTAACTGTACATGAATGAGGAATTGGAACTTCCTTCACTAATAGATAAAGTTGTAATGGCATTGTTTTCTTTCTTTTTTTTCTTTTTTTTTTTTTTTTTTGATAATGCATTTGGAATGCAATGACAATCTTTCAGCTAATAGAAGCTTCTTGAACCCAGCTGCTGAATTCAGAAGCCACAGCCGCCATACTGTACAACACAGCCATGCAGAAAACCTTAAGGCAGTCAGAAGACAAATCGAAAGATGCAAAAAGTTTTGAGATTTCATCCTCCTTACAGGCATCGGTGGCTGACACAGCAGAGTCTCTCCATTTGAAAGAGATTGATTATTTTCATTCTTTTCATTCATGTGATCACCAGGAAAACCAAGTTTCCAGAATCAAGATGTTGCTGGCAATTTTGTTGATGTCATGCGGGCAAACAGCACCCGGCTCACTCTTCCCACATCCATCTGCGTTAGCTCTGCGTTGTGAGCAGAGAGAAGGGGCCCTGAACAGCTGAAACTTTAGGGAACCAGGAAGGAAATGTTATTGTCCCACAGCTGACAACGTCTCCACCTATGAAAGATGCCCCAACACAACTACAACCCGTGGCCATTCTGCCTCTGCTGTGCATCCCGTTACCCCGGATTTCTGAGTGTCTAGCTAGAGTCACAGCCCAGCCTGCCAACTCTGGAGTGGATGGGATCTGCTAACCTTTCCTAGTCCTCACCACCAAATCGACCATGCAGTACACAGCAAAGTTACTTGAAATCAGGTTACCTTTCTGAACTCTGGGGGAGATACTTGGTAGAAACTCAGCATATCCTAACAATAACAAATCCAAGAGATCCTATTTTATTCCATCCATTAAGGAATTAAATTACTTGCTTCTTCCTGCCTCCACCTTCCTCCAAACCTAAAGCCTCCTCCTCCTCCTCCTGAAAGCTTCTCTTTTCTGACAACCATTAGGTTTCTTTTTCCACAACTGTGAGCAACCACATAATCGTATGGTACTCTTCACGACTGCATTTGCATGTTGTCTTTTATCTGATCTTTACAAAGTAGGTGACAGAAAATATTATTCCCTTGATTTTACAAATGAGGAGAGTAAGGCTCAAAATACTTAAGTGACTTGCCTTATGTCAGGTAAGTTTATGACCACCTGTCTCACGGGCCAGTTCTCACCCTGACATGTCCCCAGGAGTCTCCAATAAAACCTATCATTCCCATTTAAGTGAAAATTCAATTCAAATGCTGATACAGTGTCTGATATGAACCAGTAAATGGGATGGCAAACTTGGGACATTTATGCAGAATATACCAGGCAGTCCTAGAAACCGTTGTAAGCTCTAGAGAACAAGTGCTCTCAAGCTATGCTCTCCTGATAAAGACGTTACCATGATGCATTCGTTTCAGGTTTAATGGTGTTCCTTGCTTTTCGCTGCCAAGCTTAATAGATTGTTTTTTTCTTCCTTCGCTGCAACAAAAATAATCTTGTCCTTTCTCTCTCTCTCTCAATACTTTTTTCCTGGATGAAGCTACTATCTGACCTCCAACCAAAAAATACCTAAAATGTTCCTTTCACACCAAAGACAAGTCAATGTCTAAACCAGTTATTTAGAAAGGTCATTTTAGGACAAACTCACAGATACCAAAGCAGCCTTTTGAGGATCCAAGAACCAGGAAGCTAGGAAAATACCAAACTAATTTCAGTAACTTGATCGCCCTGTCTCCCATTCCCAAAATGCCTGCAGTTTATTAAGTGCCTGCAATGTCGAGCAGGCAATTCCCTGGGCACTCTGGAGTTCCCATCTTTAAAAACTTTGCAAAACAGGAATATCAGCTGTGTTTTATAGATGTAGAGCAAGAGTTCAGAGAAGGGAAGTAACTTGCCCCAAGACACTCAGATGGGACACGGTAAGGCCAGGTTTTGAAACTAGGTCACGTCTGCTTCCCGAGCCAGGATTTCTTCTCATGCACCCTGCTGCCTCTCCAGATAGAAACTCGCTACCTATCAAGCTTCCCCTGCCTGTCAGCAGAGCTATTTTCAGCAGTGGTACAATTTCACCACGCGGGAGCCAGGCTCATCAAATGAGATAATGCACAGAAAAGCTCTGAAGAGACGTAACTGTCGTTAATAGAAGATCTGGGGGAAATCTGCAAAAACCAAAAGAACCAAATGTTGCCCGTGCTGCTACCTTGGGACTCAATCACCCTGGTCAGTGGCCAACTGGTGAGTATTCTGGGGTGCACTCCCTCCTTGGATGCAGGTATTAAGCAGCAGTGCCCATGATGTGAGGCATAGCTGGTGTCACAGATAAGACATATGCTTAAAAGTTTTTAGTGAAGCAAATGGGAGTTAGGCCAACTTCTTCCTCATGATTTCCCTCTTGATTACAAGATTGAATGTATACTTAAAGTAACAGACACTTTGAGATAAATTAACTTCTAAGAGAAAGGGACATTCTGAAGATTAAATTATACCCCATGAATGAAGCAATCAATTAACGATCAATACATACCCAATAGTTACGAATATAAGATGAAAACGTAACTCATAAAAGAATAAATATAAATGGCCAAATGAGGAGCTGATCGATCTTACTAATAATCAGAGACATGCAAATATAAGTGACACTTCAGAGAAAGAAAAGCTCATCTCCAAGGTTGGCAAGAATGCAGGGCAAACGCGTATTCAAATTAGTACAAGTTTCCAAGGGGTGTGGTTTGATGAAAAACAGATCAAGATATTAAGGTTAGGGGACAAATCCCTTGATTCAGCAATTCCACTTCCAGAAAATAAAACTATAAAATAGACACGGATGGGTACAAACATTTAATCACAAAATGCTTCTCTCCACTCGACAGCCATCACAAAAAGCTGAAATTCACCCAAATGTGCCACAGCGGGAGAACGGTAAGAACCACATTGAGAAAATACCACGCAACTTCTTAAGATGTTGTCAATATGTAACGGCAGGGAAAGGCGGTCACGTTCCACAGTTAAACAGAAAAATCACAGGCGGAGGGAAGGGAAAAATGCTCAGAATCCTATGTGATAAATATTAACATTTATGTCCAGCCATTAAGAATTTGGGGTGATTTTTTTTTCTTATCTACATCTTTATTTTTACTTAACTACACATTCTAAGTGTTTCATAAGGAATTTATACCAATAACAAATAATTTTAAATTACTTAAATGTGAAGGCATGTAAAGCTAATCTAGCCTAACACCTGGCATATATAGAAGCTTGACAAACGCCAGCTCCCGTTCCCCCATAATCCTTCCCCACCACCAAAGAGGGATTCGGCAGAGAAGCCGTCAGCGTACTAACCCACGACTGAGCAGCAGACACCATGTGTGCCTCAATCCTCCCTGCAGACACCACTCCCGGCACACAGCCTGCCACAGACCGAGCGTGAAAGCCTGGTTAAAATAAATTTGTCGATTTCGGACTGGATGAGCTGCTTGGGAAGAGCTTAGTCAGGACTGTGCCCTGTTCCTTGCGGCAAGAAGGCACCAAGCAGAATGCAGAGGGCCCAGAAACGGGGTCCAACGTTCTCCGCTCTAGCCCTGCAACCCACACCTCAAGAGCTGTGTGATCTCAGGCAAGTTACTTCACCTCTCTGTGCTTTCATTCTGACTCGATTTCAAGATAGCTGTGAACACTGGGGTGGGAATTAAATAAGGCACGTGTGGAATCTTTGTGACTGAATTCTAAAGAGCTACCAATATGAAACAACATGACAGTGATCAATAAACACTAGTCTGGAATAATTAAGTACATTTTACAGGTAAGAGTAAAAACAAAAAAAAATATATTTTATTAGTTTTCACTTCCATTTCCATACGACTACACAAGAAACTGCTTTGATTCTGATTTTGTTCCTCTTCTCAAGAGATAATTCGTTCACAGGAAAGGCCTAACTCTATCCACCTTGCTAGTCTCTCCTCAACCCTAAAGAAATATTAAAAGCACTGGAATAGGAGCTTCCTTACCGCCGTCCCCTCCATATCATGCACACACCCTCTCCTGTTCTCGACTGCGTGAGCAGTCTTAGATCTTCTCTGAGTCCAGTGAGGAAACCCCAATTTGCTCTCAGAGACAGCACGATGGGAATATGGCTTATAACAAGAATCCAGAACACCAAGCAGCACTGCCTAATGAACAACTAACTCAAGATTTGGAACAATCAGATTCCAACCATGTAAAGCAACTCATTAAACAGGAGGACACTTCCTCCTTAACTCACTTAGTTGGGCTTGTATAGATAAAGACTGGCCCTTCATGAAATGTGGTGTTCTCTACTAAACCAAAAGAAGATCATAAATTTAGGCAAGAAACTCCTGCTTTTGGAATTTTGATGCATCTACCAAAGACTTCATTCAAGAGAGTTTTGCAAGAAGGCCCTACTCGTGACCCCTAACCATTATTCTGGAAAAGGCTGAGGATGTGAGTCTTAACAGTTTGTATACAGGCTGCAGTAAAGGACATGGGCCACGTCCTACTGAAAAGCGAGGGTCCAGGGGTGGTCTAACTGCCAGCATACCTTTTATTATAAAATCTGTAATAATTCCAAAGATAACCACCTAGTTTCAACAATTTTTATTTGACAAACAAGGGACACATCTGTATACGAATGACCAAGATATCTTTACTCTGGTGAAATCGTTTTGCAATGTTACAAGTATATTTGACAATGCTTTCAGTGCTCTTTCACTTTCAGGAGACAAAAAGTAAGCTGCTGAGCAAAAGGATAATATAAATAAAAGTATGTAACGTAGCGTATTCATTCCGTCCCCACTTAAAATTTGAAAATAAGCAGTTTCATAAAGCCAGAAGTGTTTCCTTTCCTGGGCCAAATCTCTGTTTGAGAGCTGAAGCATGCAATTAATGGGTTGCCTCAAACTTTAGAGAGCCAAAATAAAAATCACACTCCTTAAGATCTTGTATGCACAGAGCGCTGGTTACTTGCTTTATGTTAAGTATTTGGTTTCATATGGCCTCTCTGATTTAAGAAATACACACGGAGTCCAAAAGGACACGTTTCCTTTTAGTACAAAAACATACATTAATAAACAGTCTAATTACAAATAAATTATATAACACTGGGTGAGGCTAGGGTGGGAGGCGCAAGGAAACTCTATATTCTTAGAAAAAAATTCCAAGATCACCATGGCATTCTAAATGAACCTTAAACAGACACATTAATATTTAAATATTACAATTTCCACTTAGGGAAAGAAAAAAAAAAAACCACATTATTGATAGGCCAGCACACTCAAAACCAATAATGTCACGAAAACACATGCCCTTGTATAATTTGGCAGAACAAGCTGCTCCCTGAATACAATGGACCTTTTTATTAAATGGATCTCTTCATCCTTGGCATTTTATACAAAAAACAAAACCAAAAAAAAAAAAGAGAGAGAGAGAGAGAGAAGAGGAAAAAGAAACAAACATGACACTAGTAACGGTCTTCAGCTTGAACTCTTTCACCGAGAAGTACAAGGCCTAAAAGACATGTTAGGAAAGTAAAAGGCATTATTTAACAAAAATGAAAGCAAGACCAGCTGAGGAAGAAAACTATACTGGGACACCAGGGCTTTTGTTCGACTCTATCGCGGAGCAACAGAGCCCCCTAGTGGACGGAAGGTGGAACTGGAGGAAGACCCTCTTCTGGGCTGACTTCAGGGACCCTCGCTGTGTCTGTCAACTAGTAAGGAGAACCGAGAGAGAACGCTTACTTAAGTTGGGTATTCTGTGAAATAACTTCCAATTTTTCAGACTTTGTAAAAACGCTTGGCATCTCAAATCAGGGTAGAAGTCTTATCTTTTAAATATTTGCTTTAAATGATCTTGAGCTTCTGTCCATGAACCCCTACCCTCTCTTGTGCTGGCCACTCAAATAAAGACCTTAGCCGACATGCAAGTGTAAAATTCAACTCTTCTCGTATGACAAAAAGTTTGACATCTAATCAGGCACACACATATGGCGTACATGATCTATGTGTCATTATGTATATAGTTATTCATGCATAATGTTTTTAGTGAGTATCAATGATGAGGTGAAGCTCATTAGGATATTTCAGTCAGTCTCTTCCTTTAGGTATATAGCTTCTCTGATACTCTTAAGGTTTCCAGTATACCCAACTCCATGTCCACTGAGCTAGATCATGTGATCGCCATGGATATTCAATGTCTAAGAATATTTAACTGCAAAATGGTTTATTCATAAGGCACTAATTCTCAATTTTATGTAATATCATTAAAGGACTTTTTCCAGTACTGTCAAAAATCTCAATAGCAAAATAACTTTAAAATCTCTTTACTTATAATATGTGGATATATTTTAG
Organism: Canis aureus; assembly: GCF_053574225.1. Classification (NCBI taxonomy): domain Eukaryota; kingdom Metazoa; phylum Chordata; class Mammalia; order Carnivora; family Canidae; genus Canis; species Canis aureus. The sequence goes on along the minus strand of NC_135613.1, from coordinate 15,761,321 downwards.
CACAAATGTTCTGGGATTTTTGGTTTTTCTAAGTTTTATTTATTTTGGAGAGAGAACGAGTGAGCTCGGGGAGGGGTAAAGGCAGAGGGAGAGAAAAAAATCTCCAGCAGACTCCTCACTGAGCAGAGTTCAACATGCAGTTCGATCCCAGGACCCCGAAATCATGACCTGAGCCGCAACCTAGAGTCAGCCACTCAACAGACTGAGCCACCAAGGTCACAAATATTTTTAATTTTTAATTTAATATACTCTCAAAAGGTTATTTTTTTTTTATTTTTATTTATTTATGATAGTCACACACAGAGAGAGAGAGAGAGAGAGAGGCAGAGACACAGAGGGAGAAGCAGGCTCCATGCACCGGGAGCCCGACGTGGGACTCGATCCCGGGTCTCCAGGATCGTGCCCTGGGCCAAAGGCAGGTGCCAAACCGCTGCACCACCCAGGGATCCCAAAAGGTTATTTAGATTGAGAAATTTTCCCTCTACAAAGCACCAGGTTCCTAAAAAGAAGATAAATGCCAAGATCCCACTATTTTGAGTCTTGTTGATAACTAGAAAGGAAATTGTTGTCAGGCATCAGGATCCCAAGTGTACTGATCCCATATGAGTAGGTTTTGACCAAGAAAATGACTGTAGGTTAGTCTATGGCCTTGGATTTATGGGATCTTTTGGAATAATGGGGGAGGGGGAAAAAAGAAGTCATTGCATGATTTAGGATAGAAGGCAAAATTTAATAACACTAGGTGTGGAAAAGAGAGCGAAGAACTGAAGGTATAAAGGAAGCTAGTCCAGTCCCTAATCTTGAAGTGTGGGTTTAAAATCTTAAGAATGAATACATAAAGAAAAGCACTCTTCCTGTATTATGGTAGAAATGGTAGACTTTACACCAGAAGTGAATTCGTCATGTTGGTAATTAGGATAAAAAAACATGGCAACTATGCTCCACACTATAATTTCAACACATGATTTAGGAAAAAGACCCCAAGCTTTAAAAAAATGGGCTCTCAAAGCCAAAACAAACAATTTCAACATTCTACTATCATTTTGGGATTCCTACATGGAAATGTGATACTTTCATTTTGTTTCAAGGTGAACAAATTTAGGGGTGACTGTCGTAGTCTGAGCAGGTACATTTAATATCTCAAAATATATCAATTTTGATATTTAAGTAAATGTACACAATTAGGATCCATGTAATAAAACTTAGGGAGGTGATTACATTACATAAATATCCAAAAATGAAGTGTTAGTCTTAAAATACATTTTACTGGCAAAGACAAAAGTGGTCAGCTTGTATTTGTTAAAGGGAAAAAAGTTTTATTCCTGCTCAAAAATCGAAACCAGACCAGGCTATCCTTGATCTAAAGGCACAACATTTGATGCAGCCCCGTGTTAAAAAGGTTTAAAAGGTCAAAGGAATTTTTCATCCTGAATAAACCCTGGAAGGGACTTAACAAATTTTAACCACTGGTGGTTTAAGACTGCAAGGAGAAAGTTTTATCATCATTGCCCATAAACATTACACTGAAAATATTTAATTTGCTCATATTTGTTACTAGCTTTTTTCCTAAGACTTTTATTTTTAAGTAATTTCTACACCCAATTTGGGGCACAAACCCATGACCTCAAGATCAAGTCACATGCTCTATCAACTGAGCCAGCCAGGTGCCCCCTGTTACTAGTTTTTAAATAGACATTTGAAAAAACCTGGATTTTACTCCTTAAATGTGATGATGATTCTGTCTGCCTGCTACAACAGACTACATGAGTGCCAACAAAAGCCCCTGCTAACAGGAGACCATCAACAGGGTGGGTGCTGTCCTACATTTAGGCACATTCAATTAACCCCTCATTAAAAGAATCCTGCCTTTGATGAGCACGTCAGCCCCAGGTTCAAGGCGGCAGCACTTTATACTGAACTATTTATACGCAGAGACAAATCAGCTCAATTGACAAGCTGAGTCTAGAAAAGCAGCTATGGCATCCTCTGTGAAGGGAAATGCCCTAGCCTAAAACATTCCCTCTCCAGAGACTTCCCGGTAAGGTTTGTATGTAATGACCACCCTTAAATGGTTGAAACCGTGTCCACTTATTTTTACCAAATTGGAGCCATCGAGCAAGCCACTAAGTCCAGTGAGTCGGGACACAGCTGCCCCTTCCAGCTCAGCGCTATGCTGAGAAATCATTTCTCAATTTCTATGAAGAGAAATCAGTTCCTCCCTCGTCTCTAGTGGTTAGCGGTCAGGGCTGTGGGGTTCCAGGCCTCGTGATTTGCTAGTAGAAGCTTTGGGTGAAGAGATGACTTCCCCCTGGACAGAGATGCTGATCTCCACAGAGAGAGGTCCAAGCTACAGCTCTCAATCTACAAAGTCTTCAGGTTCAGAACGCTGGTTGAACAAAGGTCAAGGAGAGAAGAGTGTTAGTTTCTGAGGAGGTGACATCTGAGTGCTCATAACTCCCTAAAAAGGTGGAATGGGCTGAAGCAAGGAGTATAAGACATTGGTGGGATATCCCCAACAGTGACACAAAGTATGCCACCAAAATCTTCCTGCGGCCCAGGGCATCAAATTGATCTAAATTTTATCTAAATTGTGGCTACTATATAGAATGTTGGGGTAATCCTACTTTGAAAGGGATTACATTGCCTAATGCAGGGGCTGGCAAATGTTCTCTGTAAAGAGACCGATAGTAAATATTTTAGGCTTCGCAGGCCACATGGCCTCTACTGTAATTACTCAATTTTGCTGAAAGCAAGAAAACCACCACAAAAAAAAAAAAAGGAAATAAATGGGCGTGGCCATGTTCCAATAAAACTTTAGTTACAAAATCAGACAGCAGTCAGATTTAGTTCATGAGCCACAGTCCGCCAACCCACAATCTAGACAGCTGAACCCAATCAACACCTAGCTACAGACTGTGTAAAAACGACTTCATGAACTCATAATGCTTTATTCTGACATCTCCTCAGAATCCTTGTATCTTCCAGAATCACCCTGATATTTCTGTGCTGAATTTAGTGGGAATCCCTCTAAATGCTATATATATATAATTAGTACTATAATGTACTAAAAATTCTAATGACAGCTCCACATCACTTACAGCCAGAGGAGGAAGACAATAACACAAAATCTGCTCAGAGACCCTTCAAAGGGGGCAGTATCCTAGTGCAACACTGAAGCTCATCAAGGAATGTTGTCCCCTCTTAGCACCTGATCATCCCCTCCCACCACAGAGAGCCTCTCCGATAGCAATTCCAACCAAGCAATGCCTGTGAAGAATTTAAAAAATAAAAAATAAATCACTGGAAATACCACATTAGTAAATCAGGTTTTGCAAAGTAAATGAGGTTACCTACATTTCTTGTCTCAGGGCCACCACTCTCAGCATACTAGTATGCTTTGTTCCAGCCCACTCTACTTCAAAGAGAACAGACGCCCACAAGGCTAACAGCCGGACAGCTAATACACAGAAAACAGGCTCCCTTGAGTGGCAAAGGGAGAGTGAACACCAACACCATTAAAGCTGATAGAAGATGACTCCTGAATGCCCAGAAGTCTTGGAAAAGAAGATGCCCAATTCACTCCGCATTCAGTTATTTCACTTGAAATGGGCAGAAAACTGGTGATAGCAATTTATAAATCGACATGTTTCACAGTGCAGGAGAAGGAAGGACTTTATCTAGGAGCCACAGCCTACTCAAGCAAGGGCACTTTCAAAGCAGCCCCAGAGGATACAAAAAACGAACTTACTTACAACGAAAAGCCTTATGCCTATCTGCCTCTCTTCAGCTCCTGAAACCACTGCTGCAAAGTGACTTGTGAGGATTTGATTGCTTGGAATTTCCAATGCGATACTATTTCAAAAATTAAAAATAAAAATCTTTAGCACCCACCTAGGCCAATGCTTCCCACAAGTAGAGAAGGGAGGGGGTGAGCTAGCAGCTCTAAAGGCAGTTTCTGGGGGAAAGCTGGCGCTGAGGAAGAAGTGTGGGTTTTGAACAGAAAGAGCTGGTCGCCCCAAGACCTGCCCAACACTCCTTCCACTCAAAGCTTTACAATCTGCCACCCTATCCACTGGACCATAGAAACCTGCCTGTGGCGTCCGCAAAGTCTATCGTGGACATCAGAAAGGAAAGGTCTTTGAGAGGAAGTGGGAGCACTGAAGGGTTTCATGTCCATTCTATTCAACACACTTATTCTCAATGCCGAATCCCCTCCGTTGATGATTAAAGATCCAACGAAACAGAGCTCCTCGTGTACTCTGAACCAACTCAACTAGTCCTGGATCATAATTCATTAAGTCAGATGCTGCAAATCTCTGACAGAGCATTAGGATCATCTAAAGGGCTGCTACCCAATGTCAGAGAGAACAAAGTTTGAGCTTATGCAGAAAATAACTGATAGTCCAGTATCTTACTAATAAAGGAAAAACCTGTCTTGCCAAAATATTAAAGGAATGAGATCTTTTAATTTTCCGGTTAACTGAGTGTTACATAAAAAGAAATATTTTACTTAAGTCCTTAAGCATTTATTTTTCCTTAATTATTCTACACTGTATTGGTCCACACCCTCATATAAGAGTAGTCAATGCCATCAACACAACACATTGTTTCTTGGGTGACTGAGAAACAGCTGTTATTTTTAACACAGCATCGTCAGTTTTGATATCGATGAGGATTATATAGAATCCACCCCAATACAGAAGTTCAGAAAAATTGGACTGAACATGTTCTGAGCCCAGGAGGAGCTCTAAGAGTTGATTTTAAATAAATCCCTTTCAATTTTTCAAAAATTCCATTTCCCTCCCTGCCTTCATGGACAAGTACAGTCATGAGTTCTGCTCTGGGACTACTGCTTGTCAAACCGTAGACCCTCTGCTATGGAATATATTTTCACCTCCTGTTCTTCCCCTGATAATGCCGGGAAGGTTTCTGGAGGTTCGAGAAGGATAGAGAGAGGAGACAGCGGAGGAGATGCACAGAGGAGTGAGGAGACAAAGCTTAGGAAAGAGAAGGCCAACAGGAGGGACAGTCGGGGAACTGGGAGGGGTCAGAGGGCAGAGAGAACTTGCCAGAAAACAGCCCCATGTAATTCTGCGTTTTGTCTGTATAAATTCCCCTGAAAATGCAAATCATTACTCAGAGCAGTCTGGTTCTTACAGGTATGTATGCTGACATCAGCAGATCAAAACAAAGTAAGAATAAAATCACATGGAAAGCTCTTATACAAGCATCTGCTTTGCCGCTGTTGCTTTTGGCAGCCCTGGACGTTGAAGGAAGGACACCCCCTGAAGCCATCAATTTGTGACAGTCACTGCAGTTAAATGCTGGCAGTTAAGAGGATTAATCAAGAGGTTACTAATTCCCCAACTTTACAGAGAAACAAGATCCTGTTCCCAAAGGAAAATGATACTGTCAGTGACCAGCTGAAACCTGCAGTATCCTTTGTTCCAAAGTCATGATAGGTTTTTGCTCCCAATATTCCATTAATCAATTTGGGTTTCAATACCCCAGGTAATTGAAATGTGTCCATACACCACACAGCTAAGCTGGAAACGCTTAGAGGGAACCTGTCATCTCTAACCCTTGAAAATACCCGAACAGCCAGAGTCTTTTGCTGAGTGTCTAGCTCTCAGAGAACTCAAGGTCAGCCCCTCCAGAGCCTTCTACAACAGTGGGATTTAAAAAGAGCCCAGGATCTTAACAAAACGATAGCAGGAGAGGCTATAAATACATCTTTAAATTAGAGAATTGCTCTCAAAGACTTTGTTGTTCAAATTTAAGTGGATTTCATTATAGCAGGTGACAAAAAGTAACAATGATGACTCTAAGTGATGGCTTACCTATTCCTGAATTAGCTCCGGTGACCACAACCACTTTGCCAGTGAAGTCCCGGCCCTGAAGGATCTCCATGGCGGTGGTGCCACCATCATACCTCTGCCTGCTGGTGGGCTTTGTAGGGTTATCATCCACCGTAAATGCCAGTCTTGGGTCCAAATAGGTGGTTCTTTTATTTATATGGCTGCAAACAAAAAAAAAAAAAAAAGGAGAAAGCAGTGAGCCCAGGCATTTATAAAGATAAGGTCATCTTAGAGTTTAGGCTAGGCAAACCTCATTTTTCAGGTACTAAAAAAGGTTTCTTCTTAACCCCAGAAAGAACTGGCATCCATTTAAGTCTATCTTCTGGCCTCCAGAAGGATTACATTCCTGCCTGGAAAGATAGTCATCAAATCCTTTTCTTCAGAACTGCCTGCTGTAAAATGCGCTGTGGCATACAAAAAACACTACCTTGTATCCTGAGATCTCAAAAAAGCGAAGCAGCTTTGGGATTTTATTTTTTTTAATTCATGTAAATATGGCTGTAAGATCTATCAGCCACTCTTCTCAGTAGATTTCAGTGAAATCTCTGAACCCTGTGCAAGGGCATAAGAAAACTGGTAGGAGGTAGAAAACTCAAAATGATAAAAAATCTGAACATTCTGAAACTCTGATGATTTTAAGACCATATTCTTATCTCCTCCAAGCACTGTAGTTTTGATCGGGAATTGATCTAAGTCTTGTAGAAATAAAATTAAAATATATTGGTACATATGGATTAATAGGTTACTACTATGTAACAGAATTTTTTTACATTGTAAATGCACTCTTGAAATCTGAGGCAAAAGACCTCAAAAATATCTTAAAAACCAAAAAAAAAAAAAAAAAAAAAAAAAAAAAAAAATCTTAAAAACCATTAAGAATTAACTCTCCAGAAGTAAACAGATGACATTTTGTGATTTAAAGGTGTTTTTTTGTAATGTGTGTTGCTTAATAGTTTAAAATCTGTACTTATCACTTAGAAATACAAAGACACAAGAAGAATACGACTTTCATTTTACTTATAACCGGAGCTGCTGGAGAAGTATGTTGACGTGCCCGATGCGAGACACCACAGCAGTGCTGCGGAGCAGCCAGCTCGCACCGGCGTGCCCGGGTGCATGTGCACACCTCCCCTGGCTCCTCACTGACATCCCCTTGGTAGCCTGAAAGAAGCCACGGTGAAAGTATGTGCACCATGGAGAGAGACCTGGGCTCCCCGCCAGAGCTGGTGGTGGACCACTGACCGGCCCACCACTGTAACAGGCTCAGGGGGGAGAGGCCGAAGAGTTACACAGGAACTTAACATCAATGCCCAGTAGGTAACTTGATAAATTACAGTATATCTGTACAAAATAATACTCCACGGCCATTCAACATCAGTGTCTTGAGAAATATATACATAAGAAAATGCTCACAAGACATTGTGTGGAGAAAGAGTCCTACACAGTTCACACAGTGCACTCCCTATTTTTCTTTAAAGAAAGCAGATTTACAGAATACAAAAATTATTAAATATATATATATATACCACTGTTTTTTCTATATTCAAGGTATACTACTTTTACAATTTAAAATTCCCATTGAAAAGCAAAATGAGAATAGTTTCTATATAGACACTTACTCAACAAAAAAAACTTGTCCATTCTCATCAGTTTCTTGTTCCCATCCATAGGGCAAATCTGAAACACAGAAGACTGGCAGGTGTACATGCAGCAGGTGGGGTGAATGGACGCCCAGGCCCCAGGTCAGGAGGCATCATGCCTTCCAAGCCCCACCCCAAAGCCTAGCCCACTGAGCAGCAGCCAGATTGGGCCAGTTCAGGCCATGTGTACCGACCGTGACTGTCACAAAAAGCACAATCGGGATCCCTGGGTGGTGCAGCGGTTTGGCGCCTGCCTTTGGCCCAGGGCGCGATCCTGGAGACCCAGGATCGAATCCCACATCAGGCTCCCGGTGCATGGAGCCTGCTTCTCCCTCTGCCTATGTCTCTGCCTCTCTCTCTCTCTGTGTGTGATTATCATAAATAAAAAATTAAAAAAAAAAAAAAAAAGCACAATCACCATCACCACTCCACCCCACTCTCAAGGCCTCCCTCCTGCCACATCCCATGAGCTCCTCCACATGAAAGCCTGATTCCTTGATGGCTCCCTCCTAGAGAACCTTCAAGGAATGACAGAGCGGCCTGTCACCTGATTGTGACACATCTGCCATCTAATAATTAATGCTTTAAATGCAAGGTTCTTTGCTTTATGACAATAGCACACAAACCTCCTGCTATTCGTTTTCTTTTTCCAGTTTTTGGATGTTCCCACTGTGTCTTCTCCTCAGCGTGACTGTTGAAGGGGGGGAAAAAAAGTTAAAAATGCACAAATAGAAAGTGAAGGTTACACTTCTAAAAATTAATCAACTGCATTAAGTTTGTTCCCCTCCCAAAAAACACTGTCTCCCAAGAGTAGTAAAGCCAGAGATCAGAAAAGAAATATTCAGAACATAAATGCTACTGTCTACATCAGGTCAAATTCCCTAGGTGGGAAGGAGAAGCAGCCCAAGGAAATCTCCTGAAAACCTGTCTTTGTGAGCAGGCCGTGGAGGATGAGAAAGAGAAATGGGCCGGAACCCCAATTGTGGGTTAGGAAACTCAATGAATCACTCAGAATATCTAGAAGTGTCCTGTATTTATTTTAGTTTATTCCAAGATAGATGAACTACAGTCTAATTTACAACGCTGATATTTAGATGCCATTTAAATATTAATTATGAATATTTATTTTTTCCAGAGATACAATTTTGAAGCGTTTTAATCACCAACTCCTAATTGTTCCCAAGAGGTATTTAAGAATGTAGTAGGGTAGGCCCATAGGTTACCTAACTACATACCTAGCCAAGTTACTCAACTTCAGAGCCTCAATTTACCTATCTGCAAAATGGAAATAATCCTAGAACTGATCTCTCAAGGAAACGCTATGAAGGTAAGGCTTATAAAGGGCTGAATACAGTACCTGGTATATAAAAAACTCTCAAAAGTGCTACCTATTATTTTAAACAAATATACAAACCAGTCTCATTTCTGTGGCAATTTTAGCATTTTAACTAATAGCACACCAAGTTATAATTAAAATCGTGAGCCAATAACAGACTAGAGACACCCATCAAAAGGTGATAAAATATCAAGAAAAACATAAAATTACTTAATCAGAGAAGCAGCTGCATGTTGCAAGAGGCATTCAAAGGGGAGGCTGGATTTCCTAAAAGTTCATACTCATACCAAAGTAGAAGATGATAATTAATCATTGACATCTAGATGATAAAATTTGAATATGCCTTCCCTACCAATTACTTTTTAAAGAAAAAATATAGAGAGCATGAATCTGCTGTAAAATTTTACAAGTTTTACAAGGTTTTTGGAAGCCTGCTGGCTTCAGGTCTGATTTTTGCAAACTCTCAGTGGCCAGTGCAGGGGTTCTGTGAACACTGGACTCAGGAGGCCAACGCTTCGGGCTCCTACACGCCTGTGATCAGTGAGCCAGTCTCCCTGGCCCCACAACCCCCTCACAGGGCTGCTGGAAAGATAAGGGACACCCTACTTGTGACAGTGATTGGCAAAAAGTTAAGTCACCATACAAATGCAGGGTTATCAGTAACAAGGACCAGTGTCTATTGTACACTGACCACCATGAAATCCTACTTGCAGAGGGGGAGAGCCTGAGTCCCCGGAAAGGAGACTGCCCCCCCCCTTGCAAACTGAAGGAGCATCGAGCAAAGCAGACGCTAGCAACAGCATACCCGGCTCCTGCTCTTTGCTTTGCTCCACATGCCTTCTTCAAGAAAGTTTACAGGCGTGATTATGTTTTCCTCTGCCCAATTTTAAGAGTTTTCATTCCATAGGCAGGCATCAAACGAGCTTTGAGCCGAGCTCTAAAAGAGACCTGCCCTCAAGAACCCACAAAGCGCCCCTGTGCGTGTAACGCTGACCCCTGTGCAGCAGCCCTGCGTCCAGCTGAACCCTGACACCCAGCCCCATGCCTGGCCCAAGGAGCTGCCTAAGTGCAATTAGGCGGGATGAATAATTGCCTTCAGAAGTTGGGAAATATACTCAGAACAATTTTTTTCTACCCTGAAAGAATTAAAAAAAAAAAAAAAAAAAGTCACCCCCATGTTTCTGACTTTGACAAAAAATGCCTAAGCCAGGCTTTCTTAGCGCTGGCGACCCTGACAGTCAAGCCAGATCGCTGTCTGCTCTGGGGGCTGTCCTGTGCACTGCAGGACGAGGAGTTGCATCCTCAGTCTCTACCTACTAGATGCCAATATGCCAGAGGGGTGACAGCAGAACCCGGACATTGCCAACTGTTCTGTGAAGGACACAGTGCCCCTGGGGGAGGATCTGAGGCCTGACACAAGAGAAAAAAACATCCTTTGGTAGTGAGGACTTCCGAGCCCAAATGCTCGTGACTTCTGGCTCTCCCGCTCACCAGCCGTCTGCCCTTGAAGAGGTGTTCAACCTCCACATCTGTAAAATGGGGATAAGAGCAGCATCTGCTCCTTGGGGTTCCTGAGGACTGAATGAGTTAACACATGCGAAGAACTAAGAACTGTGCCTTTCACATGGAAGTATTAAACACTTACATATAAAACTTAATTAAAAAGTGTTCCTAATTGTAACCTAAAATGACTTCTTAATGAACAGAAAATCACGACACATGTCCCCAAAGTGTTATCTTCCTCTCCTTTAAACAGAAGCCTTCTTCTATTTTTTCTTCTTCAAAAAGCTTTTTGTCATTTAAGGAGATAATTAACAGTGATCTTAATTTAAACCAAAAGGATCAAAATTAAATTCATACCCACATTACATGGATATCACTCTCAAGTATGCTATTCTAGAAATCTGGTCTTGAAATACAGTTAGTTAACTTGGAGACAGCTGACTGTGAGGAAGGCCAACCCTGTAGACGAGGGAACTCTCTCCTGACCAGGCAAGGCCAGCTGTCCCCCTGGCTGCCAAGGGGCCCCGGCCTAAGGAAAGGGCGCTGAGGGCCCAGGAAGGCCCAGTTGACCACAGTGACAGCCCCCGGCACTGAGACCTGGTCCTTCCATCACCACCTCCTGGCTTGGGCTGAGGGGAAAGGCCCGCCAGCTCTCTCTGGGCCAGGTCTCCCTCAGTGGCAGATGTCCTCCCCTTGAAAGCCCAGTCTGGTCGGCCCTGGAGCCCTATGACATGTGTGTCTTTGAGGTCTGAGTGCTCTGTGGGGCACATGAGAAAACATGAAGCCAACAGGAGAGGGGCAAAGATGAGTCGGGGAGGAGGGTCTCATCGGGAGCTACAGCCTCTGTTCTTGGGGAAAGCCTTGCTGCAGTTGAGAGGAAGACCATTAAAAAACATGAACTACTCAAAGAGCAGTCTTCTTTTAGCTCCCAAACCCCAAGAGAGGACAAGTGACCCTTCCAGAGTTAAGAGAAAAGAAGGACCAGGATGCTTGCAAGTCAGGACAGAACAAGGAGGCCTGCTGGGAATCTAGGGTTAGGACTGGTCAGAGGCATCCTTCCACCTGGAGAGCTAAAGAACAGAGGGCTAGGGGGACTGGAGAGAGGGACCCCCAGCTGGGGCTCAGCCACACCTTGTCACTACATTCAGCATAAAAAGGGGGCCAGACAGGCCACTGTGAGACCCAACACTGGGGAGGGCTGGGAGGAAAGCCTTTTCAGGGACTATATATGCACCAATGAATCCCCTGAAAGCTCTCGGAGGAGCTGGCTGGGATGTGCAGATCGTAGTGAAAGAAGAGCCCAGACACTGGGCACCATCAAGGAAGGAAGCAGATGGGAAAGGCCACCCAACATAAGGTTGGGTGCAGAGGGAAAGGCGAACCTGAAAGGAAGCCAGGGAGCCTAGGGTAAGTGGCCAGAATGAAGGTGACCCCCCACATAGAGCAAGAGGCAGAGGAGGGCTCTAACAGCCCATATGCCAGTCCTGTGCACCTTTGCATTCCCGGGCTTAGCATGCCATCTGCTCAGGGAGGCCCAAGGAACCCTTTACCGGATGAACTGATTCACTCATCCCACATGGACTTATTTTACGTCTCCAAGGTGCTAAGCACAGGGGACTCAGAGGGTAACAAGAAAAGGTCCCTGCCCTCATGAAGCTTACAATCTGGGGAAGGAAGATAGAGTGCAAACGAGAAGAATATGGCTAAGATGATTGTAGACAAGCCCAAGTACCACGACTCAGGTAAGATGCTGGGAGGAGGGGGCAGGGACAAGGGAAGGTCTCTGGGAGGTGGTATTTGAAGCTCTGGGGGATGACAAAGCCCTTCCCGCAGCTCTTCAGGAAGAGGGAACGGCGAGTGCACGCGCTCAGAAGCTGCCTGGAGCCCTACAACAGCCTGATGCTCCCTGCCGTAGCCTTGCCCCTATTCTCCAGGGCCAGAAGCCACCTCTCAAGAGACATAAATCCAATGGCACTCCCTGGCTCCAAGCCTTCAGTGGACCCCCGGGTCCTGGTGATGGAGCCCCAGCTGTCCCATGAGGCACAGAAGGGCTGCCTCAATCATCGCATCCCTGCACCAGCACCTGGGCCATAGAGAAGCCTCCTCCTGGGCTGCCCTCCTGGCCCTGAATATGCCCACTTCGACTTGTGCTGAGGCACAGCTCAGGTGCCAACTCTCCCCACTCACCTGAGGTGCCCCCATCTACCCACACATGCCTCGTGCTAGCAGGCTGCTGCTCACTATACACACCCTACACCAGAACAAGCCGTGTGTCACTCTGCCCTGTAAGACTGGGTGACAAATGGGTCTTATTTATCTCAGTACAACCAGTGCTCAGCTAAGAGCCTGGCACGTGATAAAACCTCAATGTGTCTTGAATGAACAAACTCACCAAGGTCTTTCTTTTCTCTTTCCCTTTTTTTTTCTGGTTTTGTTTCTACCAAGCAACCAAAGACAGTGGTGGCTCACATAACACCGGGCAGATAAGAATCTCCTGGGAAGATTTTACAACATATCAGTGGAGGCGGGGAGGCCCCAAACCGGTTAAATGAGAATCTGTGGAGGAGGAACCAAGGAAAAGCTCTTGCCTAAGTCTTCCAGATGTTGGAAATCACTGATTTACACCCGTGTTTCTCAAAGCCAAGGGATAGCCTGCCTTATGGGGAAAGCCTATAAAACAGAGTCCCCACGCTGGGTGTCTGCTGCATGGGTGGGTGGGGGGGGGGGGTGTCTCTGAAATCTGTATTTTTCGGTCCACGGACAGGTGATTCTAATACTCAGGCTGAGGCGGTGCTGTCGCAGCTGCAGAGAGAGCAGGAAAAGCCAAGTCACTGAGCAGAGCATACTTATAAGATCTGGGCTACGTGTTCTACGTGCAGTGCCTGAATTAAAGTTCTATCAACCCATTTTACAGGTGGGGAGGGGGAAAAAAAAAAAACAACAAAAAACAAAAAACGGTGACTGGGTTCTTTCATGGGCCCAAAGTAGCACAACACGGGAAGGGAGAACGGGTGCACTGGGGTTTCCAAAACTTTGCGGGACACCATCGGGAGTTCTAGTATATACACACACACGAGTCTATGTAGGTGTCCATAGCTGCAGCAGGACATTTATTTAGACACACGTACTTCTAGCTCTCCTCCCGCCAGGCCCCCGAGGAAGGAGCTGGCATCTGCGGTGGTTTTCCTGCGCGAGGGAGTGAGGCCTGCGGGCCGCCAGGGCGCCGTGCAGCGCCGCCTCCTGGGCAGCAGAGGGCGCTCCTGGGAGCCGCCAGGTGCCCCCCGCGGGACCCGGCGCGCTCGGGGCCGCCCCGCCCCGGGACCCCGGCGGCCTCCCGGGGAGGCTCCTCCGCCCCCCCGGCCCTCCCCGCGCAGGCGGCGTCCCCGGCGGCGGGGTCCCTCCAGGGGCGGCCCCCCTGCGGCCCCTTACTTGGCATAGTAAACCCAGCCGTCCTTGGTGGTTCTCTGCTCCCAGCCCGGGGGCAGCTCGTCCTCGCTGTCCGTGTCGTCCAGACCCGCGTAGCGCAGGGCTGCCATGGCGCCGGGGCGGCCGCGGGTGCCCGGTCTCCGCGCCCAGGAACTCACTCACTCCCGCTCCAACCGAGCGCCGCGCGCCGCGGGACCCGCACGCTCGCGCCTGCGCACTGCGCCGCCCCGAGCCGCTCGGACAACCCGGGAGCCAGAATCCGTCCTCCGCGGTTTGGCAGCCGCCGGCGTGAGAGGGGCGGGGCCTCGGGAGAACGGCGGCGCGAGTACGGGAGAGGCGGCGCCGGCGCTCGGGTGGAGGTAAAAGCCGGCGGGCGCTCCGCGGGGGAGGCAGGGGCTGGAGCGGAGCTTCGGGGAAGGGGCGTGGGCCTCCAGTCGCGGTCCGGGACTCCGCCCGTTGCTGAGCGACCCGTAATTACTTCCGCGTCGTTCTGACCAATCCTGCGGGGGCTCCTGCCAGCGAGCATCCTGGGAAATGTAGGCCAGGCCCCGCAGGAGAGGGCTGCGGAGCCAACGGGGGATGCCCAGGCTGGTCCGCTGGGCTCTGACCTCTCGTCTCCTAGGACCTTAGGAAGACTGAGACCTCCCCGAGCCTCCCATCCCCCGCCTGGCGGACACACTTTGTAGCCCACGTAACCATGACGCTATAAAACGTGGTTGGGTTTAAAAAAAAAAAAAAAAAGCAAATTCCCACCCCGGTTTGGAGAAGATGCTCCCAGCCCCAGCGGGATTCTGTGGATGCGTAAAGGACCAACGTTTATAGACCGCTTAATTCTGGGCCAAGAATTCAGAAACGTATCTCTTTCCTGTACTCGGACCCGACCCCCCCTTCCCCCTCCCCGTGAGGAGGGCACAGAAGAAGAAGAGCCGGGAAATCGGGAAATAACTGGCAGTTGAGACAGCGTTACTAATTCCACAGCTATTTGTGACTCCTGAACGGAGGACACGAAACCACATCTTGTGCTTCTTTCTATCACTAGCACTTAGTAAAATACCTAGACCTGCAAGTTTATTGATTGAAATGCATCAATGAATCAATGTGATTCCATAGATCTGGTCTTCTTGTAAGTCAACCTCGTTTAAAAACAAACTCCCAATTTACAACGTGCACGCTCTCAGGTCTTCCTGGAGCACCTACAAGTATTCTATCAATGTCCTGGGTCAAAAACTGGAAGCATATCTTTACCTTGGCCTTGCCTAAGTGGTTTTGCAGAACATTCCCACATTGAACCTTGCTCCCCAACTCAGCATGACAGGGAAGTCTGCTGACCAGGATTCCCATGGTCTAGGTCTCGGAAAAACACAAGCATCCATCACAAAAAAAAAAAAAAATCATATTTTTGAAATTTATTTATTTTTAAAATTACATATTTTAATTAATTGATTGATTGATTAATTTAATTAATTAATTAAAATTACATACTTAAGCAGGTGGGGGCCCGGGGAGGCAGGAAGCTGTGTTGCCTCTTGTCTTCAAGTTCTGATTTTGATATTGCTTTGGGATTCCTGCTCTGCATGCTTTTTAGGGAAGTGAAAGACTTACTATCCTTTGAAGGGGACCAACCAAAAGCTAAGCTATATTTTAGTTTTAACACATCTACTATCACATCTCAGACCTACCAAAACATCACTCTCCAACCTGTATGCATTTAAATAATTTATTAATATGCTGCTCCTCTGCTGACTCCAGTTTAACCCCTTGTCTCTGTCATTCAATCCAATTTATTCCTTTGAAATAGAGATTAGGTCACAATGACCCCAAATGATGGGGAAAGGAATAAATGGAATCAAACTGATTAGTCTTGTCTCTCTAGTAATAATATGTAGCTCTGTTCAAGAACTGACTGCTTAGATTTATCCAGAGGTAAATCTGGCTCTCACCAGAGCCTCAAGGGGCACCTGTTGCCTATGACTCGGCATCAGGGCACAGGTAGTGATATAGTATGGTGTCTTTCCCAAAACTTGGCATTGGTCCCCTTAGTAAAATTCTCAACTTCTAGGTCAACCCTCTGCTCTGCTCTTCCTACCACTTAAAATACGCCCTCAAGGTTTCTCCTGCCATGAACATCAGGGTTTCTCAGTATCAGCACTACTGACATTTGGGCTCAGATAACTCTTTATTGTGGGAAGAGTTGTCCTGAACATTGTAGGATATTTAGCAGCATCTCTGGCCTCTAACCTGCTAGATGGTAATGGTGTCCCCCTCCCCCAAGCTGTAACAACAAACAAGTCTCCAGGCTGTTGCCAATGTGCCCCTGGTGCAGAACAGTAAGCCAAAAAAAAAAAAAAAAAAGAAACCTACTAACTCATAAATTAAATGCTGAGATTTATTTAGGACAAAGGAATCTCACGCCAGGAAGGCCAGAGATTTACATGGTAGTATTCAGACCCTGCTGGTTCAGATTGCCAGTTCTCTAGCACTCTCTGAGGGCACCTGTTTTTTCACTTCCTTGCCCCTCCAGAGTTGAGACACATGGGCTGACAGAAGTCTGGTTGAGTGGCCCAGACACCAATAATGGTCCCAGATGTTTATGAGGGCCTAATTTTATTACTCTCTTCCTGCTTTTTATCTGTGACTTCTATCAGAAGGTTAAAGGAGTAAGACATACAGACATTTGAGGACTTATGAGAGTAGGCATGCCAGATTTTAGGATTTCCAGTCTTTGGGCTCCATTCAAACTGATATTGTCTTAGTCAAACTTATTTGATTGCAAGCAACAGAGACTTACCAAAAAGTTTATGTCCAGGGTGCACATGAGCTAAATTAGAATGTTATCAGGGCCTGGGGGAACTCTCCTAGATTTCATGGTCTCTTGCTCCCTGCTCTCAGCTCACATTCTCCTGCTCTCTCTATACTGGCTTCCTCTCTGCACTGACAGTTCTGTGCCCCCTGAGCTTGAGTTTACACACGGCTTTGACTTTGGTCTTACAAGGATCTAGAAGAGGGTGAGCTCTACTTAGTGCATAAGATTATCACAGGTTTGAGGACACTTATGTTCGGGAATAAGCCAAGATCCTCAAGAAAGCCTAAAGAATAGTTTGCTTTTGTAAAGCCAACTAAATCACATTGGTAGGTAGTGAGGAGATTTAAAAAAAAAAAAAAAAATTAGTGTGTGGTTATACTACTGCACACCAGATGGCCCTATGTGCCCACAATTTAAAAGACTAAAGACCATTCTAGACAAG
Organism: Canis aureus; assembly: GCF_053574225.1. Taxonomy (NCBI): domain Eukaryota; kingdom Metazoa; phylum Chordata; class Mammalia; order Carnivora; family Canidae; genus Canis; species Canis aureus. The sequence continues at coordinate 15,744,313 of NC_135613.1, read as the reverse complement.
GCTTCTACATTTGAACTGTCTTTTCTCTTTGAGCAACCATTTATGCAGTGAGTGATGATTTATAAACACATATTGATGAGTCATTGCTAAAAGCAATTTGGCATTATTCACGCCATGAACATAAGCTTTAATGGAACATTCCTGGGGCCACTGTTCTTTTCGTTTCTATTATTACTGTGATAATGGTCATTGGCCGCCCCCTCGCACACACAAAAATACCCCAACAATTCTGCAAACCTGCATTAACAGAAGTCACCATTCTTTGGGAAATGAAACTTCATGTTTTGGTGCCAGAGGCCTGGGAAGATTCCTGACTCATCTGACAAACGTCTCATGGAAGGTAATCAATTAAGGAAGGAAGAATACTGAACGGGATTCCAAGGGAAAACTGTCTCCTGGTCAATGTGGCCTTACATAGGAAGGTGTGTTCGGATTTCACTTATTCATTCAAACATTCAAAGAGTGAGAAAAAATTGTGCCACGTGTCTGAGAAAAAAACAAACAAACAAGAAAAATGAGACACCCCTTGCATTCAGAAATCAGTCAATTAGGATAAAACCTACAGACACACAAAATACTATGGTTTGAGGGTTTTAAGAGAAGTGTGAACCAAGATGTACAGGTACACAAAGACAAGGGTGAGCTTCAGTGATAGGGTTTCCTGTAATTATCTTTGGAACCAAACTCAGCTCATGTCACAATGACCAAGTCACTTAACTTTCCTCATTCTGTTTCCTTATTCCTTGTTTTTACAGATGAAGAAACTAGGGCACACAGAATTTAAGTAACTTGCCCATGGTCACTCAGTGAGCAAGAGCCAGCAGGCACTGAGATTAGAATACAGACAAAAGGACTAGCCCCAAACTCATCTCTCAACCAATATCCCCCTGTGCTGTCTTTCCAGAACAGAAAGTCCCCAATACCGGTCCTCAGATGGATGCCCATGGGTTTTTACTCCTCCACAAGAAAATTAGAAAAATAAGGTAAAAGAAGTGAATTGTTTATAAAGCTAAATATATTTTAAAGTACTGTCTTTTTATTCTCTATGATACTGTGTCTGTTCTACTTTTATTCATTTTCTGGTGATCTACTTTATTTCTTTTGCCCCATTATGTTTTATTATAACATTTTTAAAAAGATTTTATTTATTCATTCATAAGAGACATAGACAGAGGCAGAGACATAGGCAGAGGGAGAAGCAGGCTCCCTGCAAGGAGCCTGATGCAGGACTCAATTCCAGGATCCAGGGATCATGACCTGAGCCAAAGGCAGATTCTTGGCCACTGAGCCACCCAGGTGCCCCATATTATGACATTTTTCAAACATTGAGAAAAGTTGAGACAAGTAAAATGAATGTCCATATTACCACCCCCAACACATACACACCTAGGTAGATATAGCAATTGTTAGCCTCCTGTCATATTTGCTTTATTTTTTTAATCTTATTTACTTATTTATTAGAGAGAGAGAGAGAGAGAGAAAGAAAGAAAGAAAGAACAGGCAGAGGGAGTGGCAGAGGGAGAGGTAGAAGCAGGCTCCCCACTGAGCAGGGAGCCTGAGAGAAGTGTGCCTGCATCCCAGAACTCTGGTATCCTGACTGGAGCCAAAGGCAGATGCTTAACCAACCAAGCCACCCAGGCACCACCACATTTGCTTTAAAGAGAGAGAATTTGATTCCCTGAAGCATTAGGGGAGAGTGATTTTGTTTTATTACAAGAGTCCTCGGACTAAGTAATAAGGCTCATTTCCTTCTAAGCCATAGGCAGGCACTCTCCCCTGGAGAGCGCATTTCTATTGCAGTGACATCTTCAAATCAGACCCTCACATTTGGAAATTTCACTTGTTTAATTTACATATAAAGGCCTCAAATTTCAAGTAGCTTTACTAATATAACTGCTAACTTGACATACCATTCTCAAAATTCTATTTCAGCCTAGCTTCATTCCGTGCTACTTTCTGCCCCACAGGGAGAAGAATTACCCTCCAGGGAGGCGGCCAGGTTGCCCATCATCACTTGAAAATTGTGGTGATGAGTCCATTCTGTTTAAAGTCTTCCACCACCTGCTTAGAGTGTCTTATTTTGACAGCCAAAGTTTCCAAGATGTCACTCTGATCTATAGCTGTTGCAATCTTGCAAATAAATTCTTCCAAAGATTCCAGGCCCTGAAGCCCAAGATTCAGCCCAGATCCTGCCAGACATCCACATGTAAATGTACCAGGGGAAGGGGACATAAAGAAAAGGAAAGAAACAAAGAAAAAAAGATAATGACTCCAAAGCAGTCAGCACAGGGCCTGGCACAAGGCAAGCTGTTAACCTAAAATATTGTATCACAGGATGTCAGCTATTGTCATTGTTGTGTTGGGTGCTTAGAAGTGGACTTTAAGAATTTTGGAATTCAACCATGAAGCACAACTCTGATTTCAGATCTGACCTTAAACATATGCATAATTATATGAAGGTTTTTACCAGCATTATCACATACGCCGTTGTGACAAACACGTAGAGGTGGGTATCATTAGCCCCACTCTACACAAGAGATCAAAACTAAGGTTCAGATTAGCAAACAGAGCACAGACTTGGCCACAGAGCAGAGACGATGCCCCGGTCTCTCAGGTCTAAAGTCTGTATTATATTCTTAACCACTTTGCTCTATTGCCTCCTGTGTTTTGCACAGGAAATCTGAACTCGTCAACACAATGAACTGTGTTTATGTGCACTTGTGGGATCCTCCAGCACATGTGTGGTAAGTTCTTTTAGGAAGAAAAGAGTAACACACTCTCCTTGACATTCCTAGCACTGCCTGTCACCCTCTCCCACCGCTTCTCTGTAAAGCCTGTCTACTGTCTGCAGTGGGCACCTTCGTCAGAACCGGCTATTTAAAATAAAAATCTAAACTACCACTCCCTTACATGAAAATGATTTCCTGAGGATTTAAAATTAGCTGGTGGTGGCTTCCAGGGTAGAGAACATTTCAGAGTAGTTGCAGTGAGTAAATGAGAGGAAGGCTTTCACTGTATCCACTTTGAATTCTGTAATTTGTGCCTGGATTATGTAGTCTCAAAAAATAATCTTCAACTTAATGCATGAATAAATACATAAATAAGATAAACATTTTCTTGGATCCCCTCTCCCCAGCCTTTTCACTACCATACTGTATCTAGTGCAAGTTCTATAGCCTAAACTTTTCCCTGTTTCCATTCACAGCTCATCTACCTCCGTCCCCTTCTTGGACTTGAGGCTATTAGTAATACACATGCACGGAAGCCTGCCCCTTGTCTCCGGTGTTCTCTGCCTCCAATGCCCTTCCTGCCTTCAACCACATGATTGCTACTCTCCTTCTTCACTAGCCTTCCTGTGTGTGTTACAGACCTGTTTGACATCTTTGGTTCTTTCCCAGAATAATCTCTTCAGGTGTATAAAATAAAATACATGGAATCATAAAGGCAAGTATATTGAAATACAATTATGAAAATATTAATAAAAATATAATAAAATAATACCTGTACCTCATTAATATGCATTCAATATCAAAATGTGCTGGTAGGTCTATCAATCACCATAGTTTTAAAACACTGATTAGAATAAACAATTTTCCTCCATCCAAGGTCACAGACTCCTTGAGGTCTGTCCATCCCAGGTTACAGAATTCTTGTTCCCGATTTAGCTGTTCCAGGTGCAACCTCTCCCAGAGAGTCTTCCCTGAATTCCCAACAGAGCTGATGGCTGCAGTAGCCAGCCTCCAAGATGGCCCAGGGATTTCTGCCGCCTGGTATTCTTGCTCTCACATAATCCCCTCCCACACGAAAGAGGGCTGCCTGTGTAATGTGCAGGATATCATGGAAAGGACAATATGACTTGCAAGCCCTCATCATAAAAGATATTGTGGCTTCCTCCTTGTTCTCCCTTGGTTCACTCGCTCTGGGGACACCAGCCATGTGACATGAGGGTAAAGAACTGCAGTCTCCTGCCAGTAGCCAGTAAGACCTTGCTTGCCGTGAGCAAACCATCCTAAAAGTAGGTCCCTGGCCCTGATCAAACCTTCCGGTACCTGAAGTCCTGACAGACACTTTGCTATAACTGCATAAGAAACCCTGAGTCAGAACCAACCTGCTAAGCCTTTCCTGAAATCCTGACCCACAGAGACTGCATGAGATAATAAATATTCATTGTCAGTTTAAGTTCAGGGTCATTGGTTAAGCAGCCGAAACTACTATAATTAATACACTTTCCTTTTGTCTTCACATAGTTAGAATCACATATTTCTCTCCATGTAGCATTCAGTATGTAACATTGAAGTTGTTGGGTGATGTCTGTACCCAGCTCTGCTCATCCCAGAGTCCTTAGCATCCAGTATGCAGAGTCCAGCAGAGACTTTTGCCCACAGAGACATTAGTCAAAGCTTATGAACATTGAAGGATTGGAAGCCACTATTTTGCCACTTCCATATCTCAACACAAGGGTAACTGCATTCGGCCTCAGTTTCTCCCTCAGGAAAATGGGGCATAATGTCAATGCCTGCCTCTTGGGGGTGAGTTCATGCACATAATGAGGTTTCCTTCGATGATTATTGCTATTATTAATTATTAACAAGTTGTTGTGGGGTCCCTGAACATTAGTTTTTTCCATCTAATGGGGCTAATAGTCCCTGCTGCATAATAAGAGCTAACTAACATGCGTCGAACACCTACTATGTTCCAGGTACTGGCCTTGGCACTTACTAGGAATTATGTCATTCTACAGCCTCCCGATGAGGTAGGCACAGCTATCAGCCCCACTTTACAGGTGAGAAGATGGGCTTAGGGAGGTAGACGTGGCTTCCAAATCAGAGAAGTGGCAGCGCCACACTAGACCCTAGTTTTCTCTGACTCTTTGCCATGGCAACGTATACGTCACAGGCTCCAAAAGAAGTCACAGCTGTGACCTTGCAGACTGTTAAATCCCATTTTCAAACAGAGGATCCTTACTGCTCTTTGCCACTGTGCTGCACTCCTGGGCCCACCAGAAGGGTAAAGGGATAAAGGGAGACTGGAGTCTGGGAGGTTACTTCTGCTGCTTGGGTTTATCTACAGTACCTCATTTCATGCCTCCAGTCTCCACCTCCTCCAGTACGCTGACAAGCACACCCAGGCTAGGAACATAAAAATCACACAGCTGTGGTGAGCCCCATCGCTGTTCCGGGAGCTGGCACTCCTAAGAGGTGCTTAGCACAGGGAAGCCTGGGTGGCTCAGCAGTTTAGTGCCTGCCTGAGGCCTGGGATCAAGTTCCACATAGGGCTCCCTGTGTGGAGCCTGCTTCTCCCTCTGCCTCTCTCTCTCTCTCTCTCTCTCTCCCTCTCTCTCTATCTATCATGAATAAATAAATAAAATCTTTAAAAAAAAAAAAAAGAGGTGCTTAGCACAAGGCTAGGTGTTTCAGACTCCAAAGGTGAATAAATTTCAGGCACTACATCTGTTTAATACATGTCACCTCACTAGGCCCCGATTAATCACAAAGATAGACACTCAGATGGCTTATTAAAACTGGATAACACCTCCCCCTAATAGAGACAGGTACCCTGAATGAAAGATATGTGATTAAAAAAAAAAACAAAAAAGCAAAACCTGTAACAGAAGTGTCTTTAAAGTGGAAGCTACTATTTTGCCACTTCCATATCTCACAGACCACTTTCTTTAAAGTATTTTTTTTTAATTTTTTATTTATTTATGATAGTCACAGAGAGAGAGAGAGAGAGAGAGAGAGAGGCAGAGACACAGGCAAAAAATATGGAACGCTTCACGAATTTGCGTGTCATCCTTGCGCAGGGGCCATGCTAATCTTCTCTGTATCGTTCCAATTTTAGTATATGTGCTGCCGAAGCGAGCACCACTTTCTTTAAAGTGTAGTCGTGCCTGTTGCACCTGCTTGTCCTCCATACTGCCAGCTAGAAAATGAATGAGATGTCTGGAGCTCAAGCAGCCTTCTTAGACCATGAAGTGAGGTTACACTCAGGGAAGTGATGAAAGCCACAAAGAGGCTAGGCCCCTGACAATGGTATACAACTCTTATGCCTACTCTTAACTCTCAATTCCATATTTATATGACAGAAATAAGCCACATGTATTTAAACCACTATTATGTTGGGCCACTTGACCCAAACCTAACTCAAGTAGTTCAACCACAATGCTATTTTTGCTTCCTACATTCTAGAATGTCCTTTTTATAATCTACTCTCCTGCTTCTTTTGTCCTTAAATATTCAATTGCCAAAACAAAATAAAAGTATGGCTTTTCATCATTTCAATGAGCTTTCCAGAGAAAGTGGCTATAAATATATGTGTCTAATCTACTGTCTGGAATCAAAGTTTGCCCTCATGATATTTTTAAGAAAATTGAACAGTATAATGAATAGGAAATTCCCAGTGCAATACCTAACCCAGGGCAAACACTCAATAAATGACCACAATTATTGTGTCTCATTATCATTGTTACCATTGTTACTTCAAATGCTTTCTCTGGTGCTCATATCTAAAGGCCACAATAAATGCAAATTGAAAAACAAAAAGCCCCATGCCATGCATATATTTTGTAGCTGTGCTAATCTAAATCAACACACATTTATTGATTATTTTTTCATAAATCAAGAGAATATTGTAGTGACGGGGAAATTTAAACAGCCTGATTTAGCTCCCCTAGGCACTACAGCGTATTTTGTTGAGTTAGCAGAAATAAAATGGATCACATACAAAAAAGCCATTCCCCTGCCACCCTATTTCCTCCTGGGCTATATACTTGGAACTACGATTGAATTCTTAAAAGAAGGTTCAGGAAGAGATGTGCCAGGTTTGTTCCTCAGCACTGTGTGTGTGTGTGTGTGTGTGTGTGTGTGTGTGTAGTTGAGGAAGTGCTGGGGACAGTGAGGGTGCTGTGATTCCTGGGTCTGATAGAACTGCACTTGAACCCTCATTTGACCTCCTATTTCCAGCGGGTGCTTGGGTAAAAATCTGAACTTCATGCTCCATTTCTTCAGCTGAAAATATAAGGATAATTTATTTCCTTCCTCTTTCAAACTCCAAATTTCTGGTTTGTTTGTTTGTTTGTTTTTTTAAAGTTCTAATCTTTTCATCTTCACCTTTCTCTTTGTCCTAGTGCTTTCCACTTTTAGCAACCGCTAAAACTAGCCCTACAACCTGGCCTGGGCAGCATGATGGGTGCTTAGCACCTGTGTGCAAGTCCTGCTCTGCCACTAGTTGGGTAATTGCATTAGACCTCAGTTTCTCCATCCCCAAAATACAGGTAATATTAATGCCCACCTCTTGGGAAGGGCAGGGAAAGATTACATGAGGTTATGCCGGCAAATGCTTAGAACAGAGATTGATTCATGGTACAAGTGAAATATATGTGTGTAAATAATACAATGTTGCAGGCACTGTGCTGAAAACTTCATGTGGATTATTTATCACAAAACCCCTATGAGAACAATGCTATTATTTTCCCTACATTGCCAGTGAGGTAGGAACAGGTTAGTAACTTTCCTAATTTATCTGTAGAGTATAAATGGTGGAACCCAGGTTTGAAATAAGGACATCCACCCCAACAATCACTGTCTTGTCCACTACTCTATAGCACAAATCTGAATCAACTGTGGTGCTAAAAGGTAATTAACTCAGTTGTTGAACTTTCTTCATTTTTTTGCATCAATTTAAAAAAATATTAAGAAATTACTATGGTTGTTTCCTGTGCCAAGCATAGAAAATAGTGGCCAGTATTATTCAGCTCCTACTAAACACTTTAGACATTAACCCATTGAATCTCACAACACCCCTATAACGATTAATATTCCTATTACACAGATGTGAAAACAGAGGCTGAGAGAGGTTGGATATGAAGTAGTAGCAAGTGGCAGAGATCTGGTACCCCAATTCTTATCATGACGTCATACTGCCTCTGAAGACATGGTCCCAGCCCTTAAGGAACTTAGAATCTGCCCAGGAAGATAGCCCCTTGCACCTGCTTGTCCTGCTCATGTCTCTGCTCCCTCACCTCCCCCTACCACATTCTTTCTAAACAAATACTCAGAAACTGCCCTGCATGGAGGCTTACCTGTGTCAAAATTGAGTACTGAGCTGCTTCCCCCTCCACCATGACTACCCTGCCCTCACCCTGGTTGTAGGCTGTGGTGGCCCGCCTGTGGGACAGCATGATCTTAAACAGCCTTGCTGCACTGCACTCGAGACATCGCAGCATCCCTCACTTGAGGCTCAATGTCCATCTTGTAGGCATTGAATGCTTGGTGGAAGATGATCTTCATTATCTACAAGGAGACGGTAAGAGACTTGAGAGCCTGGGTCTCTGCTTCAGGAAACCCATCATCTGGGCTCATCTGTGTTTCTCACCATGATTTTATCAACAAGCCAGGAGACTAACAGAATTTCTCACAATTAGTGCTGGTGGAGGATGGGAATGATAGTTAAAGAGTTGTCTAAAATTTTGTTTGTGAATAAAGAAAATAATTAGGTACAATCCATACTTGGTTCTTAGGCTAAGGCCAGAAAAAAATTACAATTCTATTTTGATCAACCTCTCAATGAAATTTAGCATTTCCTTCCATTGTGAAAGGAGTCATAGTAGTACCCATGACTTTGTTTCCAATAAAAATGCTGGGTGTTTTTAAGTGACATTATAGTTGTTGCAGAAATCTCAAGCATTGTTTTCACATATCAACTTTTCTGAAATTAACCAAATTATTAGAATTTATTTATCACTAGATCTTATATCATGCATTTTTGAAGAAGTACATATATTCTACTCATGCATTTTTTGGAAGTATTTTGATAACTGTATTTTAATTCTATCATTTTCTTTGTTATCTCATGTACTTTATCTTAGGCATTTTTAAAAACAGAATCCTGAGGAAGCTCCTGTAGTTTTCTCAGGCTGAGAAAGTACTCCATGGTGCAAAAGAAGCTCAGATTTTATACGAATTTATATAAGTAGTTTGTTTCTGACATTTCTTCCTATAAAAGAATCATCCTATGAAGTTTGTACTTTTTCTATCCTCATTATTGAGATGTGCTGAAACACAGAGAGAAAGCAGGTTTTCAAAGATCACACAGTATGTAGCAGAACGTGCCTCTGAAATCAGGCCTCAACTCTTAAACATAGTGTTAAATGGCCTCTTAAGTTGTGTTCCCTATCCTTAAGGAATTTATAATCTGTTGAGACAGATTTGTTCTACCTGCTTTACTGCCTCCTGCATGCAACTCCATTTTCTTCCCTACTTCAATCCTGAGGAAAGTTTCCCTGTTCCCACAACACACAAAAAATAAAGGTAGATGTGTTTTCATTAAATGCAGATAGTAAAAAAAAAAAAAAATGCAGATAGTATATTGAGAATGGTTTAATCGAAAACATTCTTCAGCAGACCCTAGATGAAGAGGGCACCTAAGTTAACTTGTCCTATCTATGGATTAATTTGGCCCAGAATTTTAAAGATTACATGAATTAGCTGGGAGACATGCTGCACATGCCCATTAAATTTTGGGGTGACTGATTTGAGAAATTTTCTCCTGTAGACACCAATACACATTATTCCAGGAGGGAAAAAAAATCTCCTCCACACCCAAGAAAGAACCGTCTCTGTGTTATAGCACCAAGAGCCAAAAAAAGCAAGAACGGAAAAAAAAGGAACTGAGGAATGACCTGAAAATCATCTACAAGGGATATTGGCCTCAGAGACAGTGTCTTCTGTTAGCAAGTAAAAGGAACTCCCAAGGTGAAGCATTTTTACAGGTGCATTGGGATTCATGCTAGTACAGACTCTGAGATACCTACTAACAGCTATTCCCCTCCTCCATGCTAAGAAAACCCTCGTTTATCTGGCAGCAATGTGCACCACCCCAGGACGTAGACCTGCATCATCCAAGTTAGTCAAAGCAACCCATTCTCTTTGCTAGCGATTGGTTGGTAGATAAGCACATAACCCAGTTCTGGTCAATGAGATATTACGGAAAGTCTTCTGAGAGTTTCTGGAAAGGTTTTTCCTCTTGGAAAAAGAGAGCTTACATCCTACTTGGAACTCTGTGGCGTAAAGACATGGTATGTGGAATTAAGGCAGCATGGCAGATACCATTTGGACACTAGAGCTAGCAGGAAAGAAGAACAGAAGAGCTTATGGTCTTAGATGACATAGCTAAGTCACAGTACTTGTCTTCTAGTTGGGGCCACTTGTGACAGCTACACAATTTCTAACAGCCAAGTGCACCCAAATAGGTATGCACACTTGCTTCCCTAATGGAACCCAAGATGGCCTGGAGAGACAGTCTTTTAATGCATGTGGTCTACCTCTCCATTTTGGTAGCCAAACACCTCACACATCATACATGGGTTTCAACAGGCCTTGGAAGAGCATGCCAGTCCTGAACAGAAAGCACACCAGAGTGAAGCATAACCCATTTTGGCCGTATGTGGCCAGCTGGAATAAGCATTTAGTCTCTGACACCACTGATGCTCTAGATCTCTTTCAACTGTCTAGAGTAACCAGGATCTATTTTTTTGTGGCCACCAGTAAGTCAAGAACTGTTTCTCCTATTGTAGCCTTCTTTGGGATCAACTGTAAGTCGTAGTATGAGGATGATCTAGGACGTGTACTAGGATGAGTACTAGGATGTACTAGGATGAGGAGCAAATGGAGAGGACTGAAATCTTAAGCATGGCCCATGTTGGCTGGCATGATCTGGCCCCTCTGGCTTGCCTCTCTCCAAACCCAGGTGCTTCTCCTCCAATACTTTCTCTTTGCCCTAAAGCCACAGTGCTTTATGGCACCTAAATGCCTTCATACATGCTGTTCTCTCTGACCAAATTGTCCCCCATTCCTCTTGGCCTTAGTTTAGACCTGAGACTAGTCCCTCAAAGCTCCACACAAATAAAGGTTTCTCTAAGAAGCCTTCCCAGCCCTCCAGAATTTGTTCTAGATCTAGTTCATTTAATACCCAATATGTCTCTTGATGGTACTTACCTTTATTTTCGGTGTGATATATATATATATATATATATATATAACACTTTATATATACTTTATACTTATAAATATAAGTATATATACTTTTATATAGTATAAAGTATATATACTTTATATATACTTTATATATATATAAAGGGAGTTATTACTTTAAAGTCTGTTATACCCAACAGAATGTTAATTATATTAGGCAGGGACCGTGCCTTAGTCATCCTGGTATCCCTAGAGCTTCGCATGGAACCTGACACATAACAGGTGCTCAGTAAATACCTGCTGAGCAAATGACTGCTCTCCAAAGAGAAGTTAAAATGGTGCAGACACTCTGTCACCTAGGATGCTCTCAGATGCAATTAATGAATCACAACTAGAAGCTGCTTATACAGTTAGGACAAAAATATCTCTGGTAATCAGAAGCCCTGATTTAGAGTGTTTTCAGGGCTGGTAATTTAAGGATCTGTGTTCTTTTTATCTTTTCATTCTGCTGTTCCCTTCAGGGCATTGGCTTCTCTTTTTGCACTGGCTCCATTCATGGTTTTGAGTTTGCTGCCACAGTTCTAAAGTGACAAGATAATATGCAAAGGCAGAAAAAGGAAACATTCCTTTCTTGTGCCCCCATTTGAGAATGAGGGAAATCTTCTAGGACACCCCTCCCTGGCCAGAATTGTGGCCACATGCCCATTCTTGAATTGACCATTGAATGGCAAGGGGGATGGCATTCTGATTATTGAGTTAGACCAAAGGAGACTCACTCTGAGGCCAGGGTGGAAACCCAACTGCATCGATTCCATAAACACAATCATGACTATATCAGCAAGGACAAAGCTGAGTATGTGTGCCTGTGTGGTGCTGATGCTCAGAGTGAGGAGAAGAGAAGTTTTATGGGCATCCAAGAATCTCTGCCACCCACCTTCATGGTGCATTCACAGGAGAACATTCATTAAAAGGAATACTGACAATAAAATACAGGGTATAGCCAAAGGCGAAAAGTATAATTCCAAAGGAAAAAAAATCACAATTTGAAGATGCTCAGTAATGAATTCAGCACTTATAAAATACCCTTTAAGCATCTCTCCCTTATTAGCATTAGCTTCTAATTTATCCCTGCCCACCATTTATATCTTTTCGGCTAATATGACTGATAGTCAACTGTACTAAACTTCTAACAATATAAGGCAAACACAATCAATAGAAATCAGTTTAAAGCAGAAGTCCAGATCTCTCCAAAAGTGTGAGCTTTCATGAAATCCATGCAGGTTATTGCAGAAATCTGCTTCAAGTGCAAGCAAAAGAAGCCACAAGAGCACACTGGTTAACAATGGAGTTGAATAAAGAATTATGAGCACTATATATATATATATATATATATATATATATATATATGATTAAAGGGCTAAAAAAAGGCTACTGATAAAAATTCATGAAGTTCTTGAATATTGTCCTTATCAGTAAAACCTTCTTTATGTTCCTAATATGCAAGTCAGTTGTGAAGGGCAAGGTCTAAAACGCAATCATATAATTTTGCAGGAAAACTAACCATCCCTTCCCCCCAAAATGAACATCTGACTCATTTTTCACTCTAAAATTCTGCAGAGTTGCTATTATGGCCTACATTTGGACAAATATCAAGTAAAATGAACTCACTCTCATAATTTATAGCTACAGTTTGCCTCCATTGATAACACAGTCTTGGTTACCTCTCAACAGAGCTTAAGAGAGCAAATGATCTTAGAATACTTAGGGCCTTCAGCATGCTAAAATGATGATTGTGGAGATTCTGTAAAATCATTATTTTTGATATGATGCTAAATGTAAAGACATGGGGCACCACAGACTATCCAAGATAACTGTAACCATGTAAAAATATTTTATATATTTGGGTCAGAACTGAGGCAAAAATAAAAGTGGGCACATATAGGGGAATTAAAGCTAATTCCTTTTCTCCCCCTTTCCTTTTCCCCTCAAATATATTTCTAAATAATTTTTTTGGTTAACAATAAGCCCAGGAAAATAATTCAATATGCTTTTGAGCTATTTCATCTAGCATTGTAGTAGTATTGTGTATTGATTAGGGACAGCCCTGACTTATGCTCCCAGGGCATGAAAAGCAACCTCTAAGATACCCCCAGAGCCACCCCATCTCCTGGCATTCACACCCTTGAGTTATAGGGGCCCTTGAATGTGGACTCAATTGATCAACTCTCTTCTAAAGAATACAATATGACACAAGACATGGACGCTCTCTTCCAAAAGTAGGTCATTAAAGACTGTGGCTTCCAATCTTGGGTGTTCGGCCTCTCACCTCTTGCTCACTCACGCTGAGGGAAGCCATGTACTGAGCTTCCTTATAGAGAGCCAGAAGGCAAAGATCTGATGTCTCCTGCCAAGAGCCTCATAAGACAGAAGGATACACACCCACATGCACACACACACACACACCCCCACAGGCACACACACACATACACACACACACACACACACACACAAGGGCCCCAGTTAAGTCTAGAGATGAGGGCAGACCTGACCAACACTTTCTCTACAGACTTAGGAGAGACACTAAACCAGAGGGAACTAGCTAAGCCACACCTAGATTCCTGACCCGGAGACACTGAGACATCAATGTTGTACTCACCAATATTGTGCCTGGAAACATTTTTTTTTTAATCTCTGGGAACAGAGTTACAAAACTGCTTTTTAGAAACCAATAAATGTCATGTACATATTTTATATAATAGCAGTATTAATGGCAATATTTATTTGAAAATAAAAAGCACATAAAGTGAAGTTTAAAGTACTCTAGAGTTTCTTAGACAATGAAAAACAAAGACTTCCCTACCTTGCTCTCCCTGTGCTTACTGAAGGGCTGAATGCATGCTGGAGAAATCTAACAACACTGGAATCAGAAACTGGACATGCCAAAGCCATATATCAGTGGCAGAAGGTTCCATAGATTTTCAGGTGGAAACCTGGCTATTTGACAGCCTGAGGTGAGCTTGGGGCTTCCTTTGCTGCAGAGGTGATCTCAATCCCATAAGCAGAGAGATCCAAGTAGAGGTTGTGGGCTCAGATTTCTGGTGCAGGCACCTGGAGGGAGAAGCAGGTTAGGGAAATTATAGAGAAAAACAATGATAACAACAGGGCTTTCTGGCTGATTCTGACCACAGGTCTGGCATGGATTGACGCATATGGTTATTGCTTATTATTTCAACAAGCACTGGCTGTGGGCCCAGTATGTGCTAGACATAGCATTGGGTTCTGTGTATACCAAGATACCGTAAATCTAGGCCCCAAATCAGGGTTAGTGGTATGGTATAACAAAGTGGGTTAAGAAAAAAAAAAAAAAAAAACAAAGTGGGTTAAGAGTCAAGGTATGTCTGGGCTCAAATTCTGACTACTTCTACCAACTGTGTTATCTTATGTGTTCATTTGCTAGGGCTGCCATAACAACATACAACAGACTGGGTGGCTTAAACAATAAAAATTTACTTTCTCATAATTCGAGTGCATAGAAGTCTAAGATAAGGCACTGGCAGGATTGGTTTCTACTGAGGCCTCTCTCCTTGGCTTGCAGATGGCCACCTTCTCACTGTGTCCTTACATGATTGCCTCCTAGTCTGCATGTCTTGTGTCTTAATCTCTTATTTTTATAAAGATATCAGTACTACTGGATTAGACCACACATAGGACTCATTTTTTAAAAAAGGTTTATTTATTTGAGAGAGAGAGTGAGCAAGAGAGAGAGCACACGAGCAGGGACAGAAGCAGAGGGAGAAGCAGACTCCTCACTGAACAGGGAGCCCAACATGGGGCTCAATTCCAAGACCCTGGGATCATGACCTGAGCTGAAGGCAGACACTTAACTGACTGAGTCACCCAGGTGCCCCTAGGACTCTTTTATTTTAATTACCTCTCTAAAGACTCTCTCCAAATACAGTTACATTCCAAGGTACTAGGAGTTTGGACTTCAACCTATGAATTTGGGGGGAAGAGGACATACAATTCAGCCCAGCTGCTGAATCGCTCAACTGCTCTATGTTGAAGAAGTCAAAGATTGTCTAGTACTAACAATCAACTCCTACTGAAAAAAAGAGTAATCTCACCACTAATCCAGCAGGGAGAGAAGACACACATAAATAACTGCAAAATTCACAGGAAACATTTTCTCTCAAGACCATGTAGCAGCTATAGAATGCCATATGATTGTGAACCATTGCTTTGGGGGCTGGAAGATATAGTATCTATCTTCCTATGCCCACTTCTCAGAGCAGTACCTAAAAATAGTAAGTACTCAACAAAGGCTCAATGAGTGAATGATCACATGGTTATACATATACTTAAATATAGTACAGGTATCTGGGTAATAATCAACAACTCTCATGGTCCTTGAATATAACCTAGTTATTTAAATGCTTGTTTTCACAATGTTAAAATTGAACAGATTTCTTGCCCAAAATTGTACCAGTTACTGTGTCTCTTCCAATTTTTTTTTTTAAATCTGTGGGTGTATGTTTAACCCACCAGTTAGCAGATACTTGTTCTGTCTGAGGAACTAATAAAGTCAGGAGTTTTCTTATTATTATTCTATACTATCTTTGGTGGGAAAAAAATGAGCCTTTGGTGATAGCACCAGATTGAATTTGGGATGTGAGCAACATAACTCTTCATAAACAGATGAGCCAGTTAGCAGAATGTGACTCATGCCATCTCCTATGTTACTCCAGCACTTCTTAGACTCTAATGAGTATCAAAATCACTCAGAGGTCTCATTAAAACACAGATTGCTGGGATCCACTCTCCACAGTATCTGGTTCTGGGGCTCTGGAGTGGGCATGTCAACTAGTTTTTGGTCATGCCAATGCTGCTTGTCTAGGGAGCATACTGTGAGAGCCAAAGAACTACACCAAAGTTTCTCAGCCCCAACACTATTGACATGGGGCCCAAATAATCCTTGGGAGTACGGCTGGTACCTTCTTCTTCTTCTTCTTTTTTTTTTTAATATTTTATTTATTTATTCATGAGAGACATACAGAGAGAAAGACACAGAGACACAGGCAGAGGGGGAAGCAGGCTCCATGCAGGGAGCCTGACATGGGACTCGATCCCAGGCCTCCAGGATCACACCCCAGGCTGAAGGCGGCGCTAAACTTCTGAGCCACCCAGGCTGCCCCGGCTGGTGCCTTCTGTGCATCATAGGATATTTAGTAAATACCCGTGGCTTCTATGCCCTTAGTACTATAGCACATTCTCCTCCTAGTGTGATACCCAAAAACGTCTCCAGACATTACCAAATGTACCCAGGGTACAATCACCCCCAGTTAAGAACCACTGCTCTATAGCATTTTCTTCTACTGTTTGACTTTCAGATTCAATTGCTAATACATATTTCCATCCAGGGCTGGAGAGATGAAGTTTTAACGATGAAAGCTGATATTCATTCAATAGGTAATAGACACTATGTATTGGCCGTGAATTCTGCATATATTAACCAAGCAAATTATTACAATAAACATTGAAGTAGGTCTAAGGTCAGTGACATTTTACATTTGAATGAACAGACACAGTGCAATAAGGTAAACTATATTGTGTAACCACATGGATCAGGAACTGATTGTACTGTATGTGTAAAAGCCTCTGGGGAGATTTAAGATGGGGAAACTAAGTCTGGTTTCTGGACTAAGGCTTAGAGAAACTGAGGAAACTGTCTGGGTTGCCTATCCAGGAAGAGGTGGAGCCAATCTGGCTCTAGAAACCTGTTCTCCACCTTCGCATACTTTTTTTGTTCCACCTTACCCACTCTGGGGGAAAAACAGGTGAGATCAAAAGCTGAATAAAACTGTTAATAAGGATTTAGGTTTGCTCTAAATTTCAGTCACCCATGGTAACCTTGAGTCCCTTCAAAACTTGTTAAAAGAGGGGAATCCCTGGGTGGCTCACCAGTTGAGCATCTGGCTTTGGCTCAGGGCATGATCCCGGGGTCCCGGGATTGAGTCCCACATTGGGCTCCTTGTGGGAAGCCTGCTTTTCCCTCTGCTTGTGTCTCTGCCTCTCTCTCTCTCTCTCTCTCTCATAAGTAAATAAATAAAATTTTTTTAAAGACTTGATAAAAGAGAAATTATTGGTCAAAACACAAGTCTGCAGAAAGACACTCCTTAGTTGGAAGGAGTTCTTGTTGTCAGATTTCTAGAGACTTTTTTCTGAAACAAATAAATATTCATACAGTATTACTAACTCAAGTCTAAAGTTTATTCCTATTTACTCAAATACCCTCCAATGTCCTTTCTTCGTCTTGTGCGCTCATTGAGGACACCACTTTCTATTTAGTTGTCATGTCTTCTTAGGTCCCCTAGACTGTGACTTTCTTTGCTTTTTTTTTTTTTTTTAAGGTTTTATTTATTTATTCATGAAAGACAAACACAGAGAGAGGCAGAGACATAGGCAGAGGGAGAAGCCCGTACCCCAAAGGGAGCCCAATGCGGGACTGGGTCCCAGGACTCCGGGATCATGACCTGAGCCGAAGGCAGATGCTCAACCACTGAGCCACCCAGGTGTCTCAAATTTCCTTGCTTTTAATGACCTTGACCATTTTGAGGAACGCTAATCAATTATTCTGTCGAATGTCCCTTGATTGAGATTTCTCTGATATCTTTCTCATATTAGTTCGGGGTAGTAGGTGTTTGGGGGAAAGGCCACAGATCTAAAGTGTCATTCTCATCATGTCATCTCCAGGGTACCTCCCACCATCATGACTTACTGCTCTTGATGTTGACACTAATCTCCTGGCTGAGATCCTGTCAGGTTTCTCCATTGTAGTTGCTCTTCCCTCCCTGCTTAGTCCTTTCCATACCATTGTCTCTGGAAGAAAGTCACTGTGAGCAGCATATACCTAAGGGGTTGGAGAGATGCTCCACCTTGAGGGTGGAATACATACAGACATTATCTGGAATCACTCTGGATATTTTTAAATATTCTTCTGTTTCCTTTCCAGTTTCTTGCACATAATAAAGGTTTATGAAATGTATCTGAGTGAAAGAATAAGAAAAAATTATTAGAACTAGCATTTTGTTCCACTTATTCTCCTGAACCAACAATTTATGAGAACTTTTTCTCTGAACTCTGGATGCCTTGTAAGTCTGTAAGACTTCAAGGGCAGAAACCAGGCTTACCCATCTTTTGCAAGGATCTGAAAAACTGAAAATTTGAGTCTGTCAAAGTTTTAAAATTTGTATTTTTTTCTTCCTGCATCTCAACCCAAATTTGATCAGTAATTAATTTTCTGGCTTTGAAGTTGTACCATGTTATGTAAGATACTGCCATGGTGGATACTGGGTGGCAGTTACATGGCAGGAGAGGGTATTGCAATCGGGGCGGGGAGTCTAAAAATATTGATAATGAAAACAAAGTTGAGAAACACTGCTCTCAGGTGTTGTTCAGTGGATAATAAGAGGATCACTCTGAGAGCTTGGGTAGAATGCATTGCTAAAAGACATGTCCACGGAAAACCAGGGATCTGGTCCTGTTTGCCCATTTAAGAGATGAAGAGATTGAGACCAAAAAAAAAAAAAGATGTGAGTTGACCCTTGGGCCCTTTAGTGAATTTGTGGCAGACCCAGTACAAGAAACAGGAGCTTATCATTCCTTCCACTTATGTAAGGAGAGCATTTACCAGATGGCTGTTGTGCACCTACCTGCTTTCCTGGTCATGCTGCCAACATTGATTAGAAATACGCCTGCACCAGCCCAATTTGGCAAAAAGAAGAATCCAACATGGCTCAGAGCTTGTGGCCAATTTCTGAGGGACTTCGAGTCTCATGATTTAGCTAAGAATTCATTAAATGTTTAAGTGTTTTTTGAGCAGAAAGAAGGCTCTGAAAAGTTTGAGGTATGCAAGGACTTGCTTTAAGAGACATTTTTATAGAACTATTCATAAAAGAGTAATCTTCCTTATACTCTGAAATCATGTAGAACAGAATTTTAAAACGTAGTTACACCTGTTGAAAACCTATTACATTGATGTGATTACCAATGGTCTTTGGAAGTTCTAAGTATGCATTTACAGGATCTGCTAACTGGAATGAAGACAATCATTAAGAATAACCAATTACCTCTTTTACTCGTCGAATTACAACTGCTATGCTAATAAACTCAAATAGTGAGCCATTAAAAAATTGTTATCTTTTTTCTTTCTTTCTTTGCCAATGTACGAATCATGCAATAGAGCAAACAGACATATAAGGACGGTGGGGAGAAAACCGAAATTCAGTAAATACACAGAATTATAACTGAGTAAGCGGTACCTTATGACAAACATGCAGGATGTTCAATTAAATTAAATACAAGTGGAGGAAGCCCAGACATCCTTCAGCAATAATCAGAATAGCAAAAGGCAGTCATCAGGGCTTATGTGCAGGTCTGAGTTTGGCCAGGTAGAGTCTACAGGTCACGTCTACAGCTGTCTGTTTGTATTAAGTATTTTGCTGGAACCCAGCCCCACCCATTGTTGACATATTGCCTGTGGCGGCTTTAGCACTACAAAGTCTTTTGGAAGGAGATAGGAGCCTCCTTTGCTAGAGAAAGAGAATGTAATCAGATCCTTTGTGATTTGAGAATTTAAAAAGAAAAAGCTGCCCAGTTCCAAAGTGTGCATCCACAGGGAAATGCAGAGAGGGTGGGATCCCACTTGAAGCTGCTGGGACACTGGAACCAGTCTGGCTGGGGGTGGGGGTAAGGCAGACTGCTCAGTTGGGAATACCGAATGAATTAAGCACTGAAAGGACACCCTGGGTGTGCTCAGAGATGCTCAGTGCTAGAAGAGAAGGTCTGTGCTCCCTGGAGGGGCCCCTGCTGGGGTCAGCAGGTCTGCTCAGTCTCACTCTCTAGCAGATGAGAAGCCCCCTCCATCTGGCTGGCTCTGCTCACAACCTGAGCCACAGCAACCTCAGGACCAGTAGGAAATGGGAGAAGAACCAGGCCCAATTCTCCTCTGTTTGGGGTTGTACACATTAAGGAATCACTTTCTGTTCTAGAGATGAAGCTGAAAATAGTCTTTCCCCTGTAAAATGAGGGAAGCCCAGAGAACTCAGATTTGTGTGGTCAAACACATGAAGTCCTGAATGCCACCTCTCATCTTCTGGAGAACCAGAGGGAAGAAAGGGAGGCTCCTCAGCCAAAGAGGAGAGGTGAAGGCTCTTTCAGTTCCAGAGACTGTGTACCCAGGAAGAGGGGGAAGGGCTGAGCTGCTGTGTGCAGGCTTCTGTTTTTTTTTTTGTTTTTCCAACCACCAGCCAACTCTCCAACACCCTGTGGGTGCCCAATCATTCCACTCAATTCTGATACTAACCTTCCAGAATTCACATAGACTCCACAGCTCAAGGGCTCAGTTGGACTGACCCATTGAACTGACCCCACTTGGGACATCAGCCACAAACAGGGCGCCCAAGCTATCCACGCTTGTCCTGACCCCTAACCTCCTCTAAGGTTTGTGGTAATGACTCACAGAATTCTGGAAAACACTTTACTGATGGTTACCAGTGTTAAATTAATCGAACAAAGAGGCAATACACTGACGTGCCCTGTATAGCCTAGGCGGCTTGAGATAAACACACCAAAAACCAAACCAGTAACTTGCCTCAATGTTAGGAAATCACAATGCTAAGGACAACCAATCACAAACAGCCAGCGAGGTTTTAAACTGCAGTCAGTCGGGGCACCTGGGTGGCTCAGTGGTTGGGTGTCTGCCTTTGGCTCAGGTTGTGATCCTGGGGTCCTGATCAAGTCCTACATCGGGCTCCCCTGGCGGGGAGGGGGGTTGCTTCTCTCTCTGCCTCTATGTCTCTCATGAATAAACAAATAAAATCTTAAATAAATAAATAAACTTAGCCAATCAGTAATAGCCTTACTTTGCTTCCACCTTTGCTCTACAAAAGCCTCCCCTGAGCTCCTATTGGAGTGCTTCTAAGCATACGTGGTTTGGTGCTGCCCTTCAAATCAGTTTTGCTCAAATAAATTCTTAAAATTGTTAATGTGCCTGAGTTTATCTTTCAGTAGTTCTGGTGTCAGAGAGGGAACCTGAGGAAACTCCTGACATCCCCCAGGAGCTGCAGCAACCAGGCGAAGGTACCTGCTGGGTCCCTTGGGCTCACTGCTCTGGAGGTGGTGGGCATGTCCTACCAGGATCCCTTTCAGACTATTTGAGTTTTTTTTTTGTTTTTTGTTTTTTGTTTTTCCAGAAGGTCCACAAACTGGCCAGTCAGACTGGGTCTGACTCAGAAGCTGGGTAGGTCTGGTGTCAGACTGGTTCTGACTTAGAAACCAGATGCATCCGGGGTCAGACTGGTTTCAGGGTCGAACTGGTTCTGGTTAGAAACTGGACTGGATCTGGAGTCAGGCTGGTTCCAGCAACCCTTGGTGGACTGCGTCCGTGTGAGTCCTCAGGTCATAAAATTTTGTTTTAAGATTAACCTGTTAATCTTGCCAAAGACAATCTTGAATTACAAGTAGCCACAATGGAGAGAACTTTAAACCGAGATAAGCTTAGCCATTTATAAAGCGCCATAGAGAAAAAGGAGTCTCAATCAGGCGTTCACTATGAAGGAGAGAGGAAATTATTTTGTCCTCCTCTGTAGTTTCTGGTGACCAGGATGAGATCTGATGGGCACCCCCCACACTTTGGAGTTTCCCGGCAGTGTCCTTGGAAAACTAGCAGAGGATGGCAAAGGGTAAGAATTCTTACCAAAAACCCAAATACCAGATCTTTATCCAGGGTGCCTGGTCAAGGAAGGAAGGTTAGGAATTCATGTTGTCTCTTCCTTTCCAAATTCCGGTTGGCAGGGGAAAAAAAAAATTGGTTATCAATCCTTTCCGTCTCTAGGACAGCTGTTGCTATCTTGTTTGTCTCATTTTGTGTCTGGTTCTACCAACTGTTGCCAGCTCTCCAGGGGATTGTCTCAGTCGTTCTTTTGATTTTCTTTGGGAGTGACTCTGGGTCTTGGGAGGGCAGTATTCTTTGCACCTTTTGGGGGGAATCTCCTCTTAGATCCTTTGGGGGTCTTCTCTTGCACCTTCTCTTGTTGCTCATTACTGCCAGGAATATTTACTGTTTGTCCCAGGTGAAATGGACAATATATTCAAAAGGATTTTTTTTTTTTTTTTGAGTAGCTCTGTGGTCAGAAGTTAGCCAAATCGGAAGCTGATATTCAGAGCTTAGAGGAACTTTTTTTAAAGGCCTTTTCCCCTAAGTGAAAATGAAACTATGTACCCAGAGGGAAGGAAAAGCATCCTAAACCCTTTCTTTGTGGAAGGATTTACTGAGACATTCCAAAGAAATATAGTTCTAAATCTAGAATTTAGGATTTTTTACAAGTTTTTTTAAATTAATTTTTATTTATTTATGTGTATATGTAAGCTCTACACCCATCATGAGGCTTGAACTCATGACCCCAAGATCATGAATCACATGCTCCACCAACTGAGCCAGCCAGGTATCCCTAGAACAAGGGATTATTTGATTTCACCTTACTTGAAGAACTTCTCTTTGATATAAAGCAAATGGAAGATAATCTAGTTGGATGGGTAGGTCAGTATCTTGATAGGATATCATTCAGGTTGCGACCCAGTGCTTTGAGGAATTAAAACTAACTGTGCTTGTCTTACAAATCAAGTCTTTACAAGACAGAAATGTGGGTATAAACAATTTAAAGCCCACCTATCCTTTTTACCAACCCCAAATCTCCCCCATTTCATCTCAAAAGTCTTGCAGATACTGTAAAAGATTTGAATTTAGAAAATAAAAACCCTTTATGGAGAGAATTTTATCTTTTCTCTGTGCCTTTGAGATGTCGGGGTTGTACCTGGTCTCCAGGAACCCAGAGCCAGCTCTTGAAATGCAAACTTCAGGGAGGTAATTCTTGTCAGGAAAAAAAAAAACAAAAAGAAAAACCAACACCAACGAAAACCCTGTTTGGGAAATACGATGGATGAAAAACCTTAAAAGTTTTTCCCACAATTATTAGTAAAAGCTTTAGCCATCTGAGCAGGTAACCTTAATTTACTTAATCTGCCAGAAACACAATGTGCATCCAAATGTTTTATAAACTAGTGAGTTTTCATTACTGTACTTATATGTTGGCTAAAATTTTAAAACGAAAGCGCTAAGATCTTTGAGTCTGTATACATTTTTGTATATATATATATATATATAATAGATATGTGTTATTTTGTATATATATATAATAGATATATGTTACTTTTGCATATATATGTATATATATATAATAGATATGTGTTATTTTTCTGCCCCTGTATGGTATTACCAAAATTGATTTGTAAAGAGCTCTATTACATTGGCTTAAAGACAAATAAGCATTTTTGTAAATTAAGTATCCTCTCAGAAATACAGAAGTGAACCCAAATGTTTTTCAACTTCATGTAATCTAGAATAATCAGAAAAAAAAACCTATTTAAATTTGTTCATTTAATTAAAACAGGCATATCTTTAGAGTTATCAGCATTGAAATAATACTTTTATTCCATCTAGTTTAGTGAAAGTCACACTATCTCTGTTATAAAATTTATCAGCATAAAAGATAAGATGATGGCTAGCTGTTTAATGTCTCATGAAATTTTTATGAGAAATCTAAGAATAGTTGTTAAGAACAAGTAAATAGATATAAGATAAAAGTTCATAAATAAACCTTTCAAAAGTAATGGGACTTTATGGTATGTCTACATAAAAATAGTTTCCAAATTTTTTTGGTAACTTGAAACCTTAAAGTTGTACTGAGATGAGTTAAATGGTAGATATTTATTAAATGTCTAGATCATTTCCCAGAAAGATAAAACGCTGAAACATTAATTACTGAACATAGGTTTATCTATCCTGGGCCTTCTTTTACAGCAGAACTAAAGATACTTGGGCCTAGTAGTAAACATGTTTTGTGCCACATAGAAAAATTTAATAGGAGTAAGAATATATTCCTAGAGATTGTGAAATGTATTTATAATGTTGTCAGTCCACAGAATGCTAGTGTAACGGTCCAGCATTGCTTATTTCTTAATTTTCACCAGGAATTAAAGATTCTAAGGGCAAAGAATTCTAATCAATATATGTAATTAAAACTACTTAGAAATAATAAAGATGAAAGGAAACAGCTATGTACAAAAAATAGGTAAGGAAAGTAGATTGAGTGAGTGTTCCAGAACGAGAAATGAATATGAAAAAGTTGTAGAAGGTTTATGGGAAAGGAGTCTTGGAGACAGAATTTCATGTTTGGCACACTGACTAAAATGGGAAAGGGTTTGTTTAAGTTTTTAAAGAATGAGTTTTAATTATCAAAAATATACTTGTGCAAAATTAGAATTTGGTTTTCTCTCTATTAAAAGGACAAAGCTGTCTTGGACTATTGGTCTGTACTTGGTAAGAGATTGTGAAAGGTTTTGGGGTTTTTTGGGGGGGGTTGTTTTGTTTTGTTTTTACCTTTTGGGTAACCTACCTGGAAAGCAAAGATGTGTGTTACCAAAATAGTTTACTCTGCTTCACATTGTCTTTATCAGCTCTTTGATTACATAAGAAAATCCAGTCTTGGTGCAGGTGGGTGGTTCAGTCTGTTAAGCCTCCACCTCTTGATTCCAGGTCAGGTCATGATCTCAGGTTGTGAGATCCAGCCCCACGTTGTACTCATCACTCAGCACAGAGTCTGCTTGAGACTGTCTCTCTCCCGTCCCTCTGCGCCTCCCCACACTCGCACGTACACATGCTTGTGTGTGCTCTCTTTCTCATACATGCATACATACATACATACATACATAAACTCTTCTAAAAAAGAAAACCCAATCTTCTCAATATTAAAAAGTTAAATTTTGTTCACAAGTGTGTAACCTTCTATATTTGCCTTTAAAATCCTCTATTGTCATATTGGTGAAATAAATAAACATTAAATGTTAGTGATCTGAGATCCATCCTATATGGCTGATATTCACATCTTTTACATTCTGGCAACGTCCCCAAATCAAATTCAAAATGGAGTATTTTTAACCTCAAAGTAACTTTGAGATTTGAGGGTCTCTGGACAAATCTTATAGAATTTGTCTCTCGGGATCCCTGGGTGGCGCAGTGGTTTGGCGCCTGCCTTTGGCCCGGGGCGCGATCCTGGAGACCAGGGATCGAATCCCACATCGGGCTCCCAGCATGGAGCCTGCTTCTCCCTCTGCCTGTGTCTCTGCCTCTCTGCCTCTCTCTTTGTGACTATCATGAATAAATAAATAAAATCTTTAAAAAAAAAAAAAAAAAAGAATTTGTCTCTCATCTTGTAAAAGAAAGATGTTTAAAAATCTGGTGTGTAAATTGTAAGGGAAGCATTGTCAAATAAGAAGTGATGATAAACATTCTTAGGTTATATGTGAATGGATATATGTTAGTAATGTACATATCCCAGAAAGGTTTAAAGTTTCTAGAAATTTGTCAATACTCTCATTGTTCAATTATCCTAAATTATTTGTATGCCACAAAACTAATGACATTTCCTTATCAAATGTCCTCTCATCAGATCTTTAAACCATTGCCATGGGGTTTTTTTGTTTGTTTGTTTGTTTGTTTTTAGTTTTTTTGTCAGGTACAGACAGTTAATTTTTTGGTGCTTTGCAAAGGTACTTCATCTTCAGAGCATTTCACGGAGAGGATTCTGATCAGCACTCAAGCATATAGGTTTCTGAGAACTTTAAGACCCAAAACTGAACTGGGTAAGAATTTTCAGAATGAATGGAAAAACTGGGTTCAAGCAGAATAAGAACTAATAAGATGGGGTTGAATGAACTGAGGAGGATGCTTATCACTCTTTTACAAGTTTTTCTTTGAAACATTGCTGGCTTCTTAATATTTTATTTTTCTAGAGAACAAAGGAAGTATAGTTACTAAGGTGCTTTTTGTGATGACTGAGACATCCAAACATGGTCTCAAGGACTTCTAAAGATTTTTTTAAACATTTTATTTATTTATAAGAGACACACAGAGAGAGGCAGAGACACAGGCAGAGGGAGAAGCAGGCTCCATGCAGGGAGCCCGACGTGGGACTCGAGCCCGGGTCTTCAGGATCAGGCCCTGGGCTGAAGGCGGCGCTAAACCACTGAGCCACCTGGGCTGCCCAGGACTTCTATTAAACCAAATTTGGAAGCTAGATTGACATCCCCCAACATCCTTGGGCTATTTAAATTCCCATGGTTCTTTAACACTTGTAAGGTTGGAAGAATGAGGCTTCAAGCAGGAGATGTTGGGATAAGGCAGGTTGGCCCAAGTAATTTTTACGGTGAAAGATTGGCTCTTTTTATCCTGGTTATGAATGGCAGACATGCCTGCCATCTCTCGGTTTGGACCACTCTGGTTAATGCCCAATGTGTCTAAGATAACTGATCAGTTCTTGGAATAGTAGGTAATGGAATCTCTGACCAATTTTGTTTGGGATGATCCATGTTTTGCCCGAAGATTGAGCAGTCTGGGTTGACGCCAAGTCATGTTCATTGTATCCTTAGCACAAATTGATTAGAGAAGTCTACAGTAACTAACACCCACCATCACCACCACCACCACCCCCATGCTGATGACTCAGCCTGTGGAGTTGCCATTGTGCAGTTAGGTGGGAAAATCAGCTGGGCAGATATCCTGGAAACCACAACCACCCAGTTGGGTGCTTTTTGTAAATAGCCTGCCAGAGGCAGAATAGGCTTGCCTGTAGGCAGTAAATGAGCTAATAATCAACTTGTTGGCTTAGAATGGAATAAGTGGGAAAAACAATGTGAAAGATCCTCCAGTCTCTGGTCCAGTCTTGTGATGGTGGCATTAGCTCCATAAGCATTGCAGGATTCCACCATGTAATCTGGACTGAGCCCCAGCACAGAGCAGGTCTCCCCATGGGAGCCATCAGCCACCACAATGATTTTGGGCCAGTCTGGCACCACCACCTTCCTTACAGTTATCTGTAAACTGAGACACAAAGATGGGATGATGACGAACAGAGCACACACTGACAGGTATAATGACGTGGATGTTTTCTGTCGATGAATGAGGCAGTGACAAGCAAACAGATATGGCTATTCTCTTTGTTGCTGCTACTATCATTAACAATTTTATTAGTCACGATAATTTTATTAACTCTTAGAATTATCATTGTAGTTTAGTAACTATTTACTATCCTAAGCATGCGCTAAGAGTTTTATATGACGCTTGCATTCAGCCTCAACAATTCTATGAGGTGGGTATTATTATTAGGCCCATTTTATAGATGAGAAAAATGAGGGTTGGAGAAGTGAAGTAATAGTCTGATATCCAAGAGCTAATTGGGTCCTAACTGAACATATGTCTCCTATCTTAAAGCCATGTTTTTGTTGTTGTTGTTGTTGTTTTTGTTTTGTTTTGTTTTTTGCCACTGCTTTAGTAGGTGCTAGAGATGCAGAAAGGAATAAACACAGTGTCCACTCTCAAGCCTAGAATGTTAGATGACTAATTGGCAGAAACAAGTATCAGAGTAGAATGTAATATTTTGCCCATTTTAATGTTGGATTGGCTTTTTATGATTGAATCATAAAGGGCTATATGTAGATCCTAGATACAAATCAGATATGTCATTTGTTATCCCATTCTGTTGATTGCTTTTGATTTTTTTTTTTTTTTGGTGGTGTCCTTTGAAGCACAGACATTTTGATTTTGATGAAGTGTGATTTGTCACTTTTTATCTTTTGTTGCTTGAGCCATTCCCTGATGCAGAGTCACAAAAACTTACACCTACAATTTCTTCTAAGAGTGTTATAGTTTTAGCTCTTACATTTAGATATTGGATCCTTTTGACTTGATTTTGGTATATTATATGAGGGAACTTCCAAACTGAGTCTAATGCATATAGCTATCCAGTTGTCCCAGCATCATTTATTGAAAAGATTATTTTCCCCATTAAATGATCTTGGTCGTCTTCTCAAAAATCAATTGCCCATAAACATATAAGTATATTGTTAGACTTTCAATTTTATTCCATTGATCTATGTCTATCTATGTCTATCTATGTCTATACTATCTATGCTAGTATCACACTGGCTTGATTATTCTAGCTTTGTAGTAGCTTTCAAAGTTGGGATATAGAGACGCCTGGGTGACTCAGTGGTTGAGCATCTGGCTTTGGCTCAGGGCATGATCCCAGAGTCTTGGGATCAAGTCCCACATTGGGCTCCTTGCATAGAGCCTGCTTCTCCCTCTGCCTGTGTCTCTGCCTCTCTCATGAAAAAATAAATAAAATCTTAAAAAGAAGAAAAAGAAGTTATGTGGTATGTGAGTTCTCCAATTTTTTTTTCCTTTTCCAGATTGTTTTGTCTCTTCCAGTTCCGTGCATTTCCACATGAATTTTAGGATCAGCTTGTCAATTTCTATGTCTTATGTCTTTTTTTCTTCTGCCAAGAAGCCAGCTTGGATTTTGATCTTGATAGCATTGATTCTCTGGATCAATTTGTGGATTTTTGAAAGGCCTTACTGTGTCAAATCCTGTGCTAAGCATTTTACTGTCATTTTATCACTATATCCTTAAAGAACTTAACATAGGTGCAATTACCATGCTCATTTTACTTATGAAGACAGTGAGACTTTTAGAGTATCAGAAGTCAGGTTTCTTGAGAAATACATTCAGAGACAAGATTTTCATGCAGCAGGTTTATTGGGGAGTATCCTCAGGATTAACATCTGGAGGGCAGGAGGGGAGCTAGTTGGAGAGAATAGTTGAAATGGGGTGTTAGTTGGAGAGAATAGTTGAAATGGGGTGCAGTTACAACAGAGGTCTCAGCTGACCCCATGGGAAGAGCAAGGGCCCAGAATAAGACAAGGGGCCTGGTCTTTGCCTCTCATCATCAATGTAGGCTGCCCCAGGAGAGGCATAGCTTTGGGTGAAACATCTCCCTCCAGTCAAGGGCAATTCATCAGGAGAGACTCATCTGGAGCAAACAGGAGTAAACACTTCCAGAAGCTAGGAGAATGAGTACCTGCATCTTGGAAGGTGGATGTGGAATGCCCCACAGCATCTACTGTAAGGCAATTATCACTCTTCCTAGATCATGCAAAGAAAATGGCAAATGGTAGCATCTGAGCCCTGTCAGGCTCCGCACTCTTAACCCTAACAACTAAATTTACTCTTTTGCATAGGTTCAGTTAGTGTTGGGATTATCCAAAACATCTCTTGCTGTGGCTGAATGTATATGTGCCCGCCCCCCTCCCAATTCATATGTTGAAGTAATAACTTCCAAGGTGATGGTATTAGGAGCATAGGGCCTTGGGGAGGTAATTGAATCATGAGGACAGAGCCTTCATGAAAGTGATTAGTGTACAAAAGAGACCCCAGAGTTCTCTAGCCCCTTCCATTATATGAGGTCAGCAATCTACAGTCCGGAAGAGGGCTGTCACCAGAACCTGACCATGCTGGTACTCTGATCTTGGACTTCTAGCCTCCAAAACTGTAAGCAATTTATCTATGCTGTTTATAAGCCATTCAGTCTATGGTTTTTTGTTACAGCAGCTCAAATGGGCTAACATCCCTGAATTACATTCTCAGCTACACTTGATCCCAACGTTGAACTTGTAACTTTTGAAGTGTCTTAGTTTAAGGGCTTGGGGATGAAATCTTACACTGGGGTCTCAAGACTCGAGTTTTAGACATGAATTCTGTGAAATGTAGCTTAAGCTTCCCCTTGTTAACTCTGCTTAGTGATGAAGTGTGAATGCTGTCTTGGTGGTCTGGGCTTACAGAGGGAGAGTCTTTCTGATGGCCATCTCTGGCTCCTCAGCTCACCTCACTTCCAGAAGAGGAGTCCATAAACACTCTCTTTTCCAGCAGTTGATCTGTGAAACACAAGGATTCTCTTGAGCAATTTAATAAGGACTCATCTTTCCTTGACTGTCAGCATGGCAAGCCTACAGATCTTGTACTCTGGGAAGTACAAAAGTTGCTTTTGAGGGTACAGATGAGTCTCCACAATCAATGCAGTTTAACCATTTGCTCATGTTTTTCCAGAAGTCCATAATGAGTTGACAAATGGCTATAGAATTTAGACTTAGAGTTTCAGTGGATTGAAATAGAGGATTCTAAACTGGAGCTTACAAGGCCCTTGAAGCTGGGTGCCATGTGGATGGCATATGTGTATACATGCATTTTATGGGAAGAAAGCTCAAGCTTCCTTGATGGACTAAATAACCCCTCATACAATACGGGGACCATTGGTTTAAAAAAAAAACCCAAACTATCTTTTTTTTCTCTTTTTTATCACTCATATATCTACTTCTTGATTTTTTCGGTCTTGCTGAAAATTAGTCTTGGGTTGATAGTCTGGAACTCTAGTATATCAATCATATGGGTAACAAAATGGAAAATCACAATCCATCACAGCACCATGCATCTGTCCATTAAACCATACACGGGTGGCCCAACTCTGGTCTTTTCTCTTCCTCTGAGAGTTGGACATTGTGCTGGCATTGTGCTTTTGCCTTGTTTTAAAATATCTGTTCATGTTTTAAATTTATCCTGCAAATATTTCTATAATATATTAGACCATACTATGTGCAAAGTCTACATAGTGTATAAAAATATAAATTACTGTAATCTCAATAGGCCCTCAGGCTGTTTAAGACTTAAATAAAAGGAGGGAGAAGTTAATATCTATTGAACATTTTTATTTTATCAAGCTCCTAGAAGCATATATTATCCTATTTGCATCTCAACAATCTGAGATTGCTATTGCCCATTACCTCAACTGACATTTTTTTTTTTTTAAACCAGAAGACTAGAGGGTCCTGGTAGTCCAGTAGGTTAAGCATCTGCCTTCAGCTGAGGTCCTGATCCCAGGGTACTGGGATCCAACCCCCTGCTCAGCAAGGAGCCTGCTTTTCCCTCCGCCTCTCTCTCCCCACTTGTGCTCTCTTTCACTCAAATAAAATCTTTTTAAAAACCCCAGAAGACTAAGGCTCAAGAATTTGGAGAATTTATCCTTGTTCACACAGAAAAATAAATGCTGAAGTATTTTTAATGGGCGCACTTGTTCTTGTCTATACAATGGGGCTCTTTCTCATTCCTCTCTTACAGGATTTTCAGTGGGTGATCAAGGAAGACCCCAGTACTTCCTTTTAACTTTAAGCATAGGATACGAGGACTGTTTCTATCCCAGTGAGAGCAATAGCAAAGGAGGATGAGGGAGAGAAAGAAGAGGTGAAAGAAGGATTCCTCACTTTCCCCTTTCTCCCACCCCATTTATTTGATAGGAAAGGTCAACTTTAAGTAGCATGGCATAACTTTCAGAGTTGAAGGGTCTGGGAAGAATATCCTAGTTAGGCTTCCTTATTTTTCTGGGAGGGAAACAGAAGCTGGGGGAAAGGGACTATCATTGCCATTCAAATGATTTAATAGTTAAAGTATTCCATCCCCATCGTCTTCTCAGCCTACCTTCCCGTGATGATGTATGTCCAAAGGATATTTCTGCCCATGCTGCCTCTGTAGTGCTAGATTTTCAAGGCTAATACTATGATTGTATAATTATTTACTGTGTAATAAACACACAGCTATGTTTGTGGGAATAAAATGACTACCTTCTGCATATGTTTCCATTTATTGGATTATACTAGAAGCACCCCAAAGGTGCATGGTATAGATAGGGAGACCTCAGAAGAGGGCTACCCCATAATTCAGTGTCAAGAAACAAACCAGTCCTAATTAAATACTTACCTTGTGTTAAGCACAGTACTTGACACAGCCACACATCTCATTCCATTTAATCATCAATAATAATCCTTTGAGTTTGGTACAAGTATATCTAATTTTTAGTGGAGGACACTGAGTATCTGAAAAGTTTAGAAATGTCTGATTTCTGATTTCACCTGGTAATTAGTCATTGGTGAAGCCTATATATAAATTCCTGTTGACTAATTTCTAGTTTTTTCTTCTACATCAGACTACCTTTCAGTGCTTGTCACAGCAGGTGAGCACATAGGATTTGGGATCTGAGCATGTGGCTATAGAGGAGTTGAGAATGCTTTTCAGGGGACTGGTTTTTATTTTGGCCCCATTAGGGAAACTAGCAGACACTCAAGGTGGAGTATGGGAGGGCGGGACGATGGGGGTCATATTCTCTATAGTTGGGAAAATATGCTTACAATGGGATGACAGGAATAAAGAACAAGAAGAGCTAACATCATTGGATACTTATAGATATCTGCTAAGGAACCCATGGACATTGATTCAATTCTCATAATGACCCATAGAGTCAGATACAGATCTACAGATGAGAAAATGAGCCTTGCCCCAGTTAGCTAAGTGAGTTTTTTAGTTAACTAGAAGTTAGGAACCTTACTTTGTACACAGGTCTGGCTGACCTCAGAACCTTAATTACTCTGTTGCATTGCATCTAATATCAAGAGTGATTATTCATTCATTCTGTACCCAACAACTACTAAAGCTCAGAAATCATTTATTTCTGGGCAGTTCACTAAGTAAGTTTTATTGCCTAATGTCAGATCTCTTTTATTTAGAGAGCTGCCAATGTGAGATAACTTCTCTCTTTAGTTTGTTGGTAGTTATTCATTCATTGGGGCCGCTTTAATTTTAATTACTTGTTTGACCTTTGACCGCTATAAAGCTCATCTGATTAAAAAATATTTTCTTGACAGAGAAAATTGCCAACAAATACTAAAATCACTAGGTCAACCAAGCCAGACATCCTTGAATAAATAACCACAGAGCTTATAAAATGTTTGCCTATGCCCTTGACATCTGTAAAAAGACATTTATGACTCCAGCACAATCTTTGCTATCATCAGGTTATTGCTAACATACCAATCTTAACTTGACCATCAGTTTGATTTTTCCACTGGCAAGAATAGCTTAAGTTTTTCGCATTTTTGGCATAAACGTTACTATACAGCTCTCACTCCAATTAAGACACACACATACACACACACCCGTATGTATACTTTCTCATCGAAATAGGCTGACACAATATAAACACTGAGTACTCTAAAATACAGAAAGGCAGAAACTTTCTATATTGCTAGGGAGACGGGGCTTCAAAGATAGCAAAAGAATGTAAATTAAGTATAAAAGTGGATTTTTTCCTCTTTGTTGGAAATTGGAGAAGTCTAATGAGTTGAAGAGTCTTTATTTGCTGAGTGTCCTGCTTGGAAGACGCTTGTAATTAGGGTCAATTTCTTTGGTAATTTTTGGATTCAGGGAAAAACTCTTGGATTTTTAAGTGTTCCATCATATGTTCTTAAATCTTTTGATTGGGCTCTTATTCTTTTGTGCTAGTGTACAGATGTCTAGGCAGAAGTAACTTGGTGAAAAATATTTGAAAGGAAGGAAGTATAGGTATGATATTTTGTTTCTGGTCAGAATTTTCCTATAAAATTTGTATATGTGAAGACTGTTTTTGCTCCACGATTCTGAGATTGAGTCTCCACAGTCACAACCTCCCTATATTGTAACCTGGGATGAAAGCTGGTCTCTGGCTACTGGATCTGTGTTACTGGCAAGTGAAAAAGTTCTTAAGACTTGGTCTCTGCTTCACATGGTTATTTTTCTTTTTCTTCACCCAGCCCCTTTCTTTGAATTGGTAGATGTACTCTAGCTGTAAAAATATGTCTGTTTTTTTCAATAAAGTGGGCTGTAACTTAAGTCAATGGAAATCTTAGTTACTGAAATATTAAGCTTTCAAGTGAGTCTATGGTCTTTACTGTACATATTTGACAAGCACAAAAATATCAAAACAAGTTGGTTCATTAAGTCCACTTACGTACATAAAACATTTTCCTCAATTTAAAAATAATATATATGTTCATCTTAGAAATTATATAAAATAGGGAAAACACAAAGAAGAAAATAAAATTCACCCGTAAAATCCTATCATCCAGAAACAACAGTTTATTAACAATTGAATGCATTCCTTTTCAATCTTGTGTGTTTACTAATGACTGCCTGTCTAAAAATACACAGCAGTATCTGCTTTATTGTAAACTTAATAAGTATTTGTTGTATGTGAGCAAGATGATTTATGTGACCAAGGTCTGTTTTGTTTTTGATTACTGTGAATGGTCTGTCAGTTACAGCTATAAACAACATTAATCTGTTGTAAATTATTCCTACTTGGTACTTGATTTCCTTTGGGTGTTTGACCTTGAGAGCCTGCTCTCTAGACTTATCTACATAAATATGAAAGTCTATGTGAAAAGTACTAATAAATTAATGAGATAATATAGCCACAGGTTAATGTTAATTTTGATCTTAATCTGTAGTATGCCCCCAGAAGTGAGTGGCAGCATGGGGTGTTAGACTGCTGACCTTGAAGCCATGCAGATGTGGACTCTAATCCTGACTGCAATTTTCACCCTACATGTCCTAAACAAATTAATCTCTTTGAGCCTTAATTTCCCCATTGCTAAAATGAGAGTAAAAATCCACATCATATGATTCTTGTGAGATGAAAATATATACAAAGAGGAAAAAAATCACTAAATAATTTTGAATTAACCCATAATGGGACTCAGAAAATTCTTTTTAAAAACCATAACTTGGGGGAAACAAAAAAAGAACAAGACTTGGGATCCCTGAGTGGGCTCAGTGGTTGAGTGTCTGCTTTTGGCTCAGGGTGTGATTCTGGTCCAGGGATCAAGTCCTGTATCCGGCTCCCTGCAAGGAGCCTGCTTCTCCCTCTGCCTATGTCTGTGCCTCTCTCTGTTGTCTCTTATGAATAAATAAATAAAATCTTTAAAAAATAAAAATAAATAAAACTTATGGCTTATCATGCCATGTAAGTCTTTATAAGTCAGAGAGTCATAGTGTTATAAGGCTATACAGTAGCCTAGGCTTTTATTTATTTATTATTTATTTATTTATTTATTTATTTAATTTTATTTTTTAGCCTAGGCTTTTTTTCCCCCCAAATGAATCCATGCTAAAAGACGACAAAATTAAAATAGAGTGTTCACTCTTCAAAGAAAAACTGCAGGGCTGATGGGCTGGCTAAAATCTACACCTTGGAAAAACACTGTCATTTTAATTTTCTTCTCCTTGTTCTTTGAGTACTCAGGAAATTTCTTTTCTCGGAGCCACGTGATATTTGATTTTTGTGCAGTTGCTTCTAAAAAGATGAGGGCTTTCTCTCCAGTTTCTAGGTATTGGTTTGCAGCTGGAGGTAATTTTCATTTTCTAAGCCTCTCCTATAAGCAACAGATTGCGACTTGAACCATCTCATAAAATTGTTACAAAAACTTTAATGAAGTAGTATTGTTCCACTTCCTAGATATTCTCAAATGTTACCTGCATTTTACAGGCGAGGAAGTCCATTGCTTTCTCTCTGTCAAAAAAAAAAAAAAAAAAAAGCTGGTTTGAGAACTAGCTTTGCCATTACAAGGCAGAGAGAGAAGACAGTCAAGTCCGTGAGTTGTCTCTGGCCCCCCTGGCCAGCCGGTGTTGGGGGTAGAGAGGCTAAGTCAGGGGCGATGTATCTCCCAGGCTCGCCTCACCTTGGTGCCCAGGAGAGGCGGAAGCCAGGCCGCTGCCCCTTCCTCCCCAGGAGGCTGAGCAGGTGCTCCTGGAAGGCGCCGACCCTGGTGAAAAACTGGCCTTTGCGCCCGCAGCCCTGCGCGTGGTGGAAGTCCACTCCCAGCGGCCGGAGCAAGCGGACGCTGCCGGGGCCCAGCGCGACCTGGACGGGCGCCCCAGCCCCGGGCCCCGCGCGCACGCGCCCTGCGCCGTCAGCTTCAGCACCGGCCGCAGCGGACAGCGCCCCGCGCCCCGCCCGCCGTCCCGCCCCGCGCCCGCCACCCGCACAGCCGCGCAGGCGCGCCGCCGCCGAAGCCCGTCCGCGGCCTCCGTGACCGCAGCGTGCCCCGCGCCGCGCTGGGGCCCTGGGTTCCCCGCACCCGTCGCCCGCGCCTTCTGGGCCAAGCCGGCCCCTGCTGCAGCCGCCCCCTGGACAGGGCCCCACCCCCTGGCCTCTCTCGGGGAGTCAATCCCGTTTACAATTGCACCCACAAGCATGAGATACCTAGGAATAAACCTAAGCAAAGAGGTAAAGGATCTGCACCCTAAAAACTACAGAACACTTCTGAAAGAAATTGAGGAAGACACAAAGGGATGGAAAAATACTATTTCCCAACACGGAAATAGTTCCAGAAGTGGTTGGGGCTAAGTGTACCCCTTCATCCTCGGGCTCGGGGCTCTATCTCCCTTGGAGGCTGTCCTTTTGATGTCACTTCTTTAGCCCCTGCTGTATTTCACAGTACGGTTGTCGTCGTTTCTAATTATGTTCTTTTTTAAAAAATAGATTTTATTTATTCATGAGAGACATAGAGGGAGAGAGAGGCAGAGACACAGGCAGAGGGAGAAGCAGGCTCCAGGCAGGCAGCCCGACGTGGGACTCGATCCAGGGTCTCCAGGATCACGCCCCGGGCTGAAGGCGGGACTAAACCGCCGAGCCACGAGCCACGGGGGCTGCCCTGTAATTATGCTCTTTTGAGAACTTTTTATATAATGCTGGTCGCCTATCTGTGTTTGTTCTTCACTATAGGCCCAGTTCTTAGCACGACGTGCCATTTGTGGAACCCAAATGAATATGCCTAATGTGATAATAATGTTACCTGCCCTGTGAGACTTCTTCCAAGTGCCCCTCTCTGTATCGCGATCTGGTGTTTTGTCTGTTTTGGGTTTGTTTTTGCTCAGTAATTAATATTCGTCAAATGAACTATTACCAAAAAGTGAACTGTTTTATTTTTTAATCCCAACACTTTTATGGAGATAACTATTATGAATATTATGAACCTCTTACATTACTGTTTTACTCTTCATCAACTTATTTACGGGTCGGTATTCAGTGAGGTGAGATGACTTCCAGGTCACAGAGCTAGTGAACACGCAGATGCTGGTATTTAAACCGGGGACTGACTGACTCCAAAGTTAGTGCATATACATAGTACTAGAAGTCCTGGCCTCAGCAATAGGCAACAAAAAGAAATAAAAGGCATTCAAATGGGCAAAGAAGAAGTCAAACTTTTCCTCTTTGCAGATGACATGATACCATATATAGAAAACCCAAAAGACTCCACCTCAAGATTGCTAGAAATCATACAGCAATTTGGCAGCGTGGCAGGATACAAAATCAATGCCCAGAAGTCAGTGGCATTTCTATACACTTACAATGAGACTGAAGAAAGAGAAATTAAGGAGTCAATCCCATTTACAATTGCACCCACAAGCATAAGACACCTAGGAATAAACCTAAGCAAAGAGGTAAAGGATCTACACCCTAAAAACTACAGAACCCTTCTGAAAGCAATTGAGGAAGACACAAAGAGATGGAAAAATATTGCATGCTCATGGATTGGAAGAATTAATATTGTGAAAATGTCAATTTTTTTACTTTGGTTATTAATTGATTGATATACTTGGCAGCTCCCACATTAGGGGCATAAATATTCATGATTGTTAGGTCCTCTTGTTGGGTAGATCCTTTAAATATGATATAGTGTCCCTCTTCCTCTCTTACTACAGTTTTTGGGATCAACTTTAATTTATCTGATATAAGGATTGCTACCCCTGCTTTCTTTTGAAGACCATTTGAATGGTAAATAGTTCTCCACCCTTTCATTTGCAGGCTGTAGGTGTCCTTATGTCTAAAATGAGTCTCTTGTAGACAGAAAATAGATGGGTCCTGCTTTTTTATCCAGTCTGAAACCCTGCGCCTTTTGATGGGATCATTAAACCCATTCGTGTTCAGAGTTACTATTGAAAGATATGAATTTAGTGTCATCATAATACCTATTCAGTCCCTGTTTTTGTGGATTATTTCTTTGGATTTCTTCTTTCTTTTACAGAGTCCCCCTTAATATTTCTTGCAGAGCTGGTTTGGAGGTCACATATTCTTTCAGTTTCTGCCTATCTTGGAAGCTCTTTATTTCTCCCTATTCTGAATGAGACCCTTGCTGGATAAAGTATTCTTGGCTGCATGTTCTTCTCATTTAGGACCCTGAATATATCTTGCCAGCCCTTTCTGGCCTGCCAAGTCTCTGTGGAGAGGTCTGCTGTTAATCTAATACTTCTCCCCATATAAGTTAGGGATCTCTTGTCACTTGCTGCTTTAAGGATTTTCTCTTTATCTTTGGAATTTGCAAGTTTCACTATTAAATGTCGAGGTGTTGAACAGTTTTTATTCATCTCAGCGGGGGATCTTTCTATCTCCTGGATCTGAATGCCTGTTTCCCTCCCCAAGTTAGGGAAGTTCTCAGCTATGATTTGTTCAAATACACTTCCTGGTCCTCTGTCCCTTTCAACACCCTCTGGAACCCCAATTAAGCGTAGATTTTTCCTTCTGAGGCTGTCATTTATTTCCGGCCTGATTAGATCTAAATTCTGCAGTCATGAAGTCTCTTGAATCCTTTATGCTTTTCTCTAGAGCCACCAGTAGCTTTATAATTGTGCTTCTGAACTGGCTTTCTGACGTCGAATTGTAATCCAAATTCTGTAACTCTGTGGCAGAGAGTACGGTTTCTGATTCTTTCTTTTGTGGTGAGTTCTTCTTTCTAGTCATGTTGCTCAGTGCAGAGTGGCTAAACACGAGTTGTACTGGAAAAAGGAAGAAAAAAAAAAAGAAAAAACAACAACAAAAAAACAAGGAATGGTACCCTCTGGTTCTATATAGTGTAAATCCCTCAACTTCCCCTGGAGCTTTCCAGCGCTGCTCAGTCAAGAAACTGCTCTTCCACTGGGTGTTATTCTGTACGTTGACCAATTGAACACCAATAAAAAATAAATTTATAAAAAAAAAAAAGAACCTGCTCTTCCCCTGACCTTCCAGCTGGTCTTCTGGGGGAGGAGCCTGCTGCGCTGACTCTCAGGTGTGTGCACCTGGGGGAGCCCCCCTCCCCCCGCCAGGTGCCGGGCTCAGTGGGACCTGTGGACCCCGTGAGGCCTCTGTCCCCTGGGGCCCCGCCCCTCCCCGGCGCAGGGTGGCACCAGGAGGAACAACCCCACTGGCGGCGGCCGGGTCTCCAGCCCTGGAGTCAGCTCCCGGTAACCACCGCAGCTCCCAGTCCGCACCGGCCTAGGTGTGCCCGGGGCGGGGGGCGCTGACCTGCGCAGCTCGGGGGCACCCGGGGCAGGAGCGTCCTCACTGTCCTGGGCCCTCCCCGCCTCCGCCCGTCCCGGGGGAGTGCAGAATCCGGGGCTGTGTCCCCTGCGCTCCGGGGCTCCGGGGCCTGCACGGCTGGAATCCACTCCCGGGGCCATGCAGCCCCCACCCCCACCCCCCGCGCGGAGCCCCCGCCTGAGCTGCTCCCCCGGCCCCGCGGGCGCTCCGGCCCTTCACCACACTCTCCCTGGTGCCCCTCCCCTGCTAGTGACCCCGGGAGCCTCGGGGCCCCACCGCCCCTCCTGGGATCCTGCCCCAGTTCCCTGCGAGCGCCTTTCCTTCCGGGAGGAATCCGGGTGGATTTTTATAGTTCCTGCTTCTCCGGGTCGGGGCTTTCCTGTCCTGGAGGTTCTTGCCTCCAGGCGTTAGCCCGACTCCTCGCGGGGGCCCCTTACCCACTGGATTCTTATGTATGTATGTATGTGTGTAAATAGGTAGGTATTTTTCTGTCTTCCTACCTTGTTAGCACAAACTCTTCTCTCTGTAGCGTGCCAGCTGTTCTCTCTTTAAATCTCAGGCTGAATTTCAGGATGATTTGAAAGTTATCTAGGTAAGTCGGTGGGGACAGGTGACTTGGGGACCCTACTCTTCGGTCATCTTGCCCTGCCCCCATTTATTTTTTTTAAGATTTTATTTATTTATTTTTTAAGATTTTATTTATTTATTTTTTAAGATTTTATTTATTCATTCATGAGAGACACAG
Organism: Canis aureus; assembly: GCF_053574225.1. Classification (NCBI taxonomy): domain Eukaryota; kingdom Metazoa; phylum Chordata; class Mammalia; order Carnivora; family Canidae; genus Canis; species Canis aureus. Next base: position 15,704,431 of record NC_135613.1, on the reverse strand, counting down.
AGAGAGAGAGAGAGGAGAGAGAGAGAAGCAGAGATACAGGCAGAGGGAGAAGCAGGCTCCATGCAGAGAGCCTGACGTAGGATTTGATCCCAGGTCTCCAGGATCACACCCTGGGCTGAAGGCAGGTGCCAAACTGCTGAGCCACTTGGGCTGCCCAAGATTTTTCTTTTTAATGATAGTCACAGAGAGAGAGAGAGAGAGAGAGAGAGAGAGGCAGAGACACAGGCAGAGGGAGAAGCAGGCTCCATGCACCGGGAGCCCGATGTGGGATTCCATCCCGGGTCTCCAGGATCGTGCCCTGGGCCAAAGGCAGGCGCCAAACTGCTGCGCCACCCAGGACCCCTGCCCAAGATTTTATTTATTTATTCATGAGAAACAAAAAGAGAGAGGCAGAGACATAGGCAGAGGGAGAAGCAAGCTCCCTGTGGGAAGCCCAATTAGAGACTTGATCCCAGGACCCCAGGATCATGACTGGAGCCAAAGGCAGACACTCAACCTCTGAGCCACCCAGACGCCCCATACAATCCTTTTAGAAAGCAGCTTAGCACCAAATTGCAAAGTGCTTAAGTTATTCGTACACTTTGATTCAATAATTCCACTCTGGAAATCTCTCTTAATGGGGGAGGAAAATCCAAAGTCAAAAAGAAAAAAAAAAATCACCACAAAGATGTTCATACAGCATTGTTTAGAACAAGAAAAATTAAAGCAAAATTTCCATTTATTAAATAAATATAAAACATTTATATTTAGTTAAGTTTCAACTATAAATGTATTTGAAAAATTGCAGTCGCATATGTGCTTAAAGAATAACACATTGAAATATTATAGAACCATGAAGAGAATATTATGAAAAAGTAGGAAAATGATTTTTATAAGTAAAATAAAGCAGGATATAGCATTGGCTAGTGAAGTATCCTCTACAACTTTGTATGGGTATTGGTAGAATCAGATACTGCTGGATATATATGCTCAATAAATATTAATTGGCTAAATAAATGAAAAAGTCTGAGATAAAAGATAATTTATAAAATGTCTTTTCTATATTTCAATCTTTTTTCCTATGATGAGGTGTTTTATTTTTATAATGCAACAAAACTATAAAGGTTCCATGTCTAGGATATTTGCTTTCTCATAAATTGTATTTGCAAATTTTACCTCACTGTCCTGGAATGCTCTATCATTCCTACTGATAGATGAGGAGTGGGGGCCCCAAAATTTATTCTTACCTGGAGTCCCGTATGTCTTAAGTATGGAATCTGGGTCTTTTGACTCTAAGTCACATGACCTTATCTGACTTCGAACTAGGCTACCATGTTCTAGGCTCTGCATTCGAAGACAGAAAACTGAATTCTAGTCCCTGCCCTGTCCATGGCTTGCTTTGCAGTAACTCACTTCTCTCAGGGTCTCTCTTTCTTGGATTTTTGCCTTGCTGATTGTAAGATGGCTTTCTTTTCTAGTCTGTCTCTCAATGGAGAGAGAGCTGTATCAGAAAGGGTTGATCATGTCTAATATTGCTCTCTCTAGTCACTCCATCTTTTGTCTCCCTGTTTTATTTTCTTCTGTTGCTATTTTTATTATGCCATTTCATTATGCCATTTTGTCATGTCAGTCTTTCCACATTTTTTATATCATTTTCAGAAATGACTTTGTTTTGTTTTTTTGCATGTTTGTTCTGTTTTGACAAGCTAGGGACGCCTGGGGGGCTCAGCAGTTGAGCATCAGCCTCCAGCCCAGGGTGTGATCCTGGAGTCCTGAGATCGAGTCCCACATTGGGCTCCCTGCATGGAGCTTGCTTCTCCCTCTGCCTATGTCTCTGCCTCTCTGTGTCTCTCATGAATAAATAAATAAAATCTTTAAAAAAATGTTTTGCCTATCTAGATGTAAACTCTGTGAGATCATAACCTAGCCTATCCTGGCTGATATGGCAATAAAAACTAGCCCAAATGGAAAAGATAACTTGTCTTGTGTAGCTTGAAGGGATTGAAATAGCTCATAGAATTTACAGAAGCAGAAACCAGGACTTTAGAAATGACAAAGTCCTCACTGTGTGAACATACACACCTTCATGCGCTTGTTTCCTCTACTCTTCCCCTTCTCATCATTTCTCATTACTGCTTATCTTTGCTTTCCTTCATTCTGCATGTTGCATCCAACTGGAAGGGAAGAGTCCTGCCAGAAGCCCTAAATTGACTTTGCCCCAATTTAACATTTCCAACAGAAAGAGTTTCATTGCCCCCATGTCAGAGGGCAGCCCCTGGAAAAGATTCTAATTGCTTTGCTGGGGCTCTGTATGCTTCTTTGAACCAATCACACTAGGAGTAGAATTGTCAGCTGTGCTTGCTCATATGTGTGCATGTGTTTTTGTTTTTGTTTTTGTTTTTCATCATTAGCATAAATTCAATTTGGTGTTTCTGTGCAAAAACTTATTTAAATCACCGACCATTTTATGGTGTTCAATTTAGGCAAAACTACATAGTAGTAAACTATAGTCCACTTACTTCCATATATAAATAGAGGTACTAATATTTTCTTCTTAGACTCCAATGAGTAGTCAGTCTTGCTCTCTTCCTATGTGCCATGTTGTTATATCCTTGAGTTTAGGAACCATAATTCACTTTTCTGTCTCTCCAATATTACCTAGCGAAGTACTTTATAGTTAGTAGCTATCCTCTGAATTTCTGACATTAGATTAAATGAGCTAATTGACTAGCTGAATTTGTAGGCTTCTTCATTCATTACATGTGTTTTATTTGGTGAGAATATGATTAGGTTTCACTACTCTGAAAGCAGGAAAGACTATAATTCTCTTTATTTTTAGTTTAAGAAATGCTATTCAGCAGTGCTAGGGAAGAGAAAGAAATCATTGATCATTGCAGTAAGTCTTCCTTCACATCATGAATTCCAGCCTCTCTTATTGATATTTCCTTTAACTAATTGATTTTTACCTTGTACCTCATTTAATGATATGGATAGCGGCATCTGTGGTAGGTAGAAAAATTGCTCTCAGTATTATTCTTCATTCAGATGAACTGCAGGTCTTACCTTTGACATTTGAGTTAAAGAAAAGTAAACTTGCAGGAGTCCATCTGAGACTGTCTCTGGGCAAGTAACTAAAGCTTTAGGCTCTTGCTCTCAGATCATGGTGTGTGATCTCGTACTCTTGGTTTCAACTGTAAGCTTTTAGAAATCCAGAATCTAGGGCCTCAGCCCAGACCCTCAGGATCTGCAATTTAACAAGTTTCCCAGATGATTTGTAAGCACAAGAAAGTTTGAGAAGCACTGCTCTATAGATTAAAATCAGCTTCCTGGAAGGCTTGTAGGACTTTAACCATTGGGCTTGGCTTATAATTGATATGTTCAGGAAGCCAAGTGTTTACCCTAGGGATGACAATGTTGGTAAATGTTGATGTTCTCGTACCATGAGCTTGTGAGAGACATTACTAATTGCTTAGGGCACTATTTCCACCAAGCTTCAGGATGTTTGTCTACATTCTGTGCCTAGTCTGGTAACTTTCATGGAGACAGAAAAATTGGCCTAAGATGGGACACCTGGGTGGCTCAGTAGTTGAGCACCTGCCTTTGGTTCAGGGCATGAGCCCACGGTCCTGGGATTGAGTCCCACATTGAGCTCCCTGCATGGAGCCTGCTTCTCCCTCTGCCTATGTCTCTGCCTCTCTCTGTGTCTCTCATGAATAAATAAATAAAATCTTAAAAAAAAAAAGAAAAATTGACCTAAGAGTTAAGACCTATTTATTAATCTTGCCTGAAGATCAATTGTTTGCAAAATAGTATCCAAAAGGCAAAATAGACTAAAGGGAAATCTAGGTTATTGAATCTTGTGGGTATGGTTTTTGGATAATTTGTTGGCCAAATAATAAAGTCGAGGTCATGAGTTCGGCTCTGGGCAAACCAGATAATTTCTTAATCTACTCTTTCCAGTTTGCTCTGTCTCCCATCCATCTGCTCTTCCTCATGCTAATCTCGTGATTTCCCCTCACTAACCTTCATCTGTTCTTTTGAATTAAGCTTATTTTGATCTTTCTGGTTGGAGTACTCGGAAGAAGGATCATCTTAGCTATATGCCCCATCTCCTGGAGACCCAAACTCTGACACAGACTTGTATGAACCCTGGTTGTCTTTATTTACCCTTTTGAAACAACCTCAGACTGAATGCCTTAGCAAGGTCAGCTGTTTGCCCAAAATGTTATCCCAACTGACAGAAACTGGGAGAATGGATTAGAGTCCACTTCCATTGCCTACTTGAACAGCCTTGACATTGTCACAGTTCTTCCATAGTTGCCAAAGAAGTAGGATCTGAGTCAACTTTTTGGGTTCTGGACACAATTCCACTACTTCCTGGAGTGTGATGTGGGACAAGTTAGTATCTCTCTTTTCTCAGTTTGTTCTTCTTTCTATGAAATGAAATAATTCTAGAGCCTAATACCCAGGTTTGTTATAGAGATTAATGAGAATTATATAAAATTTGGCACAATACCTGGAGTATGATGAGATTTTACTACCATCAATGTCTATTAATTTCATTATTGTCATAATCTTTGTGGGGAATTCTGTGTTGGAATAGGGGATGGGTCAGGGCCTACCAAAAACAACTGTAGGTACAACTTTCTTTTTAATATTCTCCTCCTCTCTTCAGACTACCTCTTTATTGTCACATAAAATTATTCTCCTAAGATATCTAAATCACCAGTTCGATCAGATCTAGGGTATTTCCTCCCCTCAAATTGTGCCAAGTTTGATATAAACTAACATAGTTTGAATAACTAATCAACATCCAAATACATCCACGTCGATCAGAACTCAGGCTTTATTATTGTGCAGTGAAAAAAACTAAAACTTAATTCCAAGCACATGTAATTCGAGTTTGCAAAGAAAGATATTGTTCATAAAACATATTCAATATTTAAAGAAGAAAATGACATTTATTTGAAGAACAGAATATACTTAGAATTCCTGGCTTCTAAAAAGCCCATTTCCCCTATGCCTAAGCTTTGTAATTTCATGTTAGGCAATAAAGTTATTTTATACAATCTAGTTAAACTATTTAATGGAAATAGCATTTGACAGAATAAAATATTGCATAGATGTATGACTCCAAAATAATATTATTTAAATCCAATGTTCAACCTCCAAAGGTAGATTGCCCCTAATAGACTTCAATATATGCTTGTTTACACATATATAAGTACATAAAGTATGTAAAGGAAACTGACATATATAATATCAACCCTCAATTTCATCTAGGAGGATAAGGATACTAAAGCAAGGGAAAAGTAAACATATTTTTTTCCTACTTTATTTTCCCATACAGTTTGCCTTAGTGTTACCTATTCAAGTCAGAAATAGTAATGTAATTCTGGGACTACAAATTGACCAAATATCCTGTTTTATCATTCCCTTTCAGGACTGGACCGGGCATTTTCAAAATCAGGGTGTGTATATGGTGGAGGAAGAGGGTCATGAAGAAAACAAAGTTAAATCAGAACATTTCTGAGATATCCATGTTCTGATGTGGCAGACAGGATGCAGGTCCCACCAGGGGATGCAACGACTCAGAAAGGTTTATAGGCTAGCAAAATGCTATGACTGGGTTGGAACAGATTGGGCATCAGACTAAGAGGTTTCTAGGTTATATTGCTCCCAGAATTTCTGATTTAGAGAATGCTCATCAATCAAATATAAACTTCCAAGAGAAAATCTTCCAGGTAGCTGTTGTGTTTTTAACAGACCTGGTTTCTGTACAAAGGAGAGGGCCTAGGAAAGTGGGAAGGATTAGATAGCCCATTTTGCAGAAGCCACATTAACATTGTGCACATAGCTGGATCATTATTTCTGACCTCCTATACTCCAAAGAGAGCAAAATCACAGTGAAATGTGGTAGCAAAATTGGCTGACTCGTGTTTACCTGTGGACACAAAAGAAGCCCATGTGACAATTCTGACTTACTCTTGTGAACCATCAGCCTGTAAATCGTGATCAATCTTGCATTTTTGAGAAGGGTCTATTAAGGGATAATAAATTCACATATGTACCTCTTGGTGCTACGACAGACCTCATCACTCCATTTGCCCTGAGCTGACTGGGAGAACAGGGCACAGTTTTCACGCTTACCGCCATTAGGCTGTGCGTGGTCCCAGTTGAGGAAGGAGATGGTGACTCCATGGACATCAACAAACTTGCCCTCTGTGACCATGTCATTGATGCCCAGCCAAAAGTCATTGACACCTGGCAGGCTTCTTTTACCATAGTCTCGGAGGGCATTGATTTCGTCAGAGTTTCTGGGGATAACCAAGGTTCCTCCCTTGGAGATGCAGTCTTCATTGGCTTCATGGAAGTGCTTCAAACCTTCTGAAGCAAGGTAGCATTTCTTGTGAACTTTTGTGCCTCGGAGACAGACTGTAAAGATGTGAAATTTGGTATATTAATGTTTTTTTAGTATTATACATCCAGGATTGGACTTGGAAAATAGTAGTTAATATTACTATTAATTATAGTGATGTGTGATCATAATTATAAATTAACATTTATTGGAGATTTTGTATGTGTCAGACCTTGTGCCAAGCACTTTATAATAATGAACTAATGTAATAATCACAATAATCCCATAAAGTGAGATTTTATTTCTCCCACCTTTACATATCAGGATATTGAGGCCTAATAGAAGTTGTTACTTATAACGACTTTGTGTGTAAAAATGCAACTTATGTAGCATATAAGATCATAACTACATGAACTCAGGTCTGTCCCACCCTCAAGGCATTTTTAGTTTCATGCTGCTTTGATATACACATGCTTGTTTCTTTGTGTAGCTCTATTGTATGCTGCTTTCTTTGGAACTTTTGGAACTAAAGTATTAGTATTTCATAATTATTTAAGAAAACAAACAAAAACAAGAGTCTGAATTGACATATGGAAAGAAAGTGGTTTTATTATGCAGGTAACTCAGCCCTGGTAATATTGTTTAGGTTATTCAGGATAAATCAAACATAAAGATAGTTTTAGGGCAAAGTCTGGAGAACCAGACTCTGACATTTACTAGGTGTGTAATTGTTGGAGAAAATACTTATTTATTTATGCCTCCGTTTTCTCATCTATAAAATGAGGATAATCATAATGGTACCTATCTCATAAATTGTTGGAGGACTAATGTTTTAATGTTTGTAATGTATTTAAAGTGCCCAGCTGTGGGCAAGGCATTAATAAAACTCTTTTGCCTTCCTCATGGGCATTTAATCTTCCTTTGGCTTTTGTATTCTCTTCCTGGAAACCTGATAAATGGAATATGTCACCAGTATGACTAGGCAAAGTTGCTTGTGGTAAAAATGACCTTGAACTGGTAACACAAAGCTGGCCTGGGAGTTATAAATCCTTGATGGAAAGCCATAACTTTAGTCTTCCCTAAAAGCAGTAACTCTTATAATTGGACAGGTCTCTCGCAGGACCCTTGAAGTTCTGCTTTTGGAGTTGCTATGTGAGGTGTTGGATCCTGGAGGTATAACTCTTGTGAGCAAGGGCTATTCTTGAACCCACCCAGTGTGGCTCTCTTTTCCTTAGCCCGTGGGAGCCAAGGAGGGTAACTCCTGGAAGACAGGTGTATAGCTGCATAGGCTGTTGGGAGCTCTACTCCTTTGTAAAGAGGAATGCCAAGCTGTGCTTCTAACCAATGGCTTTCCATTTGCATCTGGTCCTCCATGTGGTCAGACTGAGTCCTGTGATCCCGTGTTTAGTTGAACCTCAGCAGATCTCCCAGTGGGCACTTAGTAAACATCTAATGAATGCTAAGTATCTTCACCAATGAATATTTGCTTCAATTCTGTTTCATTGACTATTAGAGAAGAGTTATGGACAAACTTTTAAAATGCATTATTCAGATGCCTATTTTTATTTCTATACCACCTATATATAGGAGAAGGGAGTGGAAAATCAAGCTGATTTCCCAAAACAATTGTCTCCCCAGCTTTTGGATCCTTTCTCCTGGATACCTCTCTGGCTTGTCAATCTCTCTCTTTTTGTAAAGATTCATTCGTTTGTTTGTTTGTTTGTTTGTTTGTTTGAGGTGGGGAGGGGCAGAGGGAAAGGAAGAGAGAAAACCTTGTGCATACTCTGCTGACTGAGTGTGGAGCCCAATGCGGATGTCATGACTGTGAGCTCATGACCTGAGCCGAAACCAAGGGTCAGGTTCTTAACCAACTGGGCAACCCAGGTATCCTCGGTTTGAAAATGTCTCTTTTAAAGAGTGTCACTTAGAACTTGACATGTATTGTGGGTATAGTTTGAATTGCTGGAAAATCATGATTTCTTTTCCTCTGTCTTTTGAGACAAAGTCCTGATACGTTGGGTCTTACCTGTCTGTAGGGCTTGCATTTCCTTCAGGGCATTGACTTCTCTCCAGAGCTTTTCAACTTGAGTCTTCAGGTCTCCATCCTTTTCTGGGGATATTTTAGGGTGGGGTAGGGTAGGAGGAATGGAAAGCATGATTAAAATAAGATAAAAATAAAATAAAGTTTTGGAACCCAGAATCTAAGCTGACAATCTAAGGTGAGGGTGGTTTTCATGAAACTGGGCCAAGTGTACATGGAAATTAATGCATGAAAGTAAGTTGGTCAAGAAGATTCATAAGAAGTTGGTCGTGGTAATTGTACTAAATGGTCCTTCTCTGAGACAGGGCTGCTATACCTCTCCAGCCCCATTTTGTGGGACTCTCCCCCTATCAGGCATCAGACTTGTTGACTTTCAGAGCATCTTAGAGCGAGGTATGTCATCTTGGGATCCACTCTTTTGGGTTCCTCCTGCCTGGAACACTCTTGCTCCAGTTCTTGTCCATCTCCTCACTGAGCTGAAATATCTTTTCTAAAACTCTTCTATGGTGATTGTCTCTATATTAGCATCTGTCTGACTGATCTCTTCCTTTGAGCCTTTACTTTTCTTGGGAGAACTTTTCTCTATAATTATTTTTACTTAATTCGATGTGTCTTACTGTCCATAGTGCTCCTGATGATTAACACAATGCTTGATGTATAATAGCTGTTCATAGTTGAATGAATAAACAAGATTCTAGGACTGATGGGGACTGTTTTAGAAATTGACAGTTTGAACTCTTCAAAGGCAAGAATTATAATAAACCATAATAAATGACAAAAAATATTAAAAGCCATCATGCACTGTGTAGTAGGGGCTTAATTCTTTCAATATTCCTGTGAAATAGACACTCTCACTATCCTCAGTTCATAGAAGAAATAGAGGCACAGGAAGCTGAATTAACCTGCCTTAGGCCCGCCAGCTCATAAGGTGTGGTCGGGATTTGAATCTCTTTTACTCCAATTCTGTGCTTTCATATCCTTCTGATCTGCTCCTGCAAAGTAATTGCCTGATCCCAAGCACATGGCCTTGGACAGAGAAGATGCTTAAAGTTTGGTATGGTTTGTCCCCATCTGCCTCATTATCTATTTGCCTTATGGGGAATCTGTGTTCTGCTCTGGATTTTTCAGCACGATACTAAATCCACAGATGTTGATTCATCATCCTCTTAAACATGTGATTTGCAAGCCAGGTGTTTCCACATTGGGTTAGGAATGCCTTCTGCTGTATCCAGGGGTGGACCCCACCTCTTGTTTCACTTGATAATGCACATCAATTTTGTTTTTTTTTTTTAATTTATTTTTTATTGGTGTTCAATTTACTAACATACAGAATAACACCCAGTGCCCGTCACCCCAATTTTGAAAGCATCCAATAGCTCAGCTCAGAAATATAATAACCCAAGAATTTCCTCAAAGAGACCATTCAACCCAGAATAAATATAAGGGCACATTCAGAATGGAAAACCATCAACTGTTGGAGGCCTGGTTCACAAAGACCACTAAAGACTTGCTTCCAAGTTTCAAGTTGTCAGCCATACCAATGTCATCCCCCTTCCCTCTCAGCTTCCTGCTCCATTCTGTATAAATATGCGGCCTCTACAGGGAAGCTGTAAGTATTGTAATTACCATGAAGACATGAATAATATTAGGCTCCTGGGAGATCATTATGGAAATCATTATCCAGGTGGCTTGGCTTCTGCTTCTAACCTTTGTGACAAATGTGGATGTGCTTTGTCTACAATGAATACAGGGAATAACTACTTCAATGTAAAAATTAAATTGTATTCATTTGTGCAACACGTAGTTTGTTGAGACCTATGAATTAAAGGCCAGGGAAATTTTGTTTTTGAGCTAAGTCACCCAATTAACATTTTGAGTAAAAGACCAAAAAACTCCCTTTCATTTTATTATTGTTTTTCTCCAAAAGTAGTTTCAGTATAGAAATACAAAAAAATTCCTGGAAAATCACCAGTAGACATATGAAATATACCTTCAACCTCATTGACAACCAAAGAAGTGTCAACCTTTTTAGCAATTAAAGAAATACAAATTAAGAGAGATATTTTGTTTTTTGGTTACCTTGACAGAGCTTAAGCTGATGATTCAATGTTAAGTTGTCAAGGTATGTGGGAATGGTCACTCTCATACGCTGAAGATGGGAGCAACGTGGGTTGATGCTATTATTTTGGGAAACAGTTGGAAAATGTGTTGAACATGCAGTTTTCTAGAGGTGTATCATAACACCCTTCCTCGTATGGGGTCAGTATAGGTACACAAAGCAGTTCACTGAGGCATTGGATCAAAAAAGATAGATTAGAAGCCACACAGAAGTTCATCAAGAGAGAATAGATAACATGAATCATGACACATCTATGCAGTGGAATATCATAGGGTCATTAAAAGGACTGATATATCCCTTACACTGATAGTTATCCAAGATTCAATAGATGAGATAAATGAATAGCCAATTCTTATTCGGTTAAAAACAGGTTTTAATTGTGCATTAGAAAAACTCTGGGAATATTATTTCCCAATAGGTAATAGTGAGTAATTTTGTGAAGAGGGCTGGGAGAGAAAAAATGGCTTTCACTTTTTTTTTTTTTGGCTTTCACTTTTGATTTCATAAATTCTCAGGTGCTTAAAATGTTTTAAAAGCGTGTGCGTTAGTGGGGAGAGAAGCGTTTGGTAAGTTTAGGCTTATTGCTTCCCTTACAGCTGTAGAATCTACTTTCTTGGACCTAATAGCGGAGACTCACAGAAATTCCCTTGGGAGGATGATGTTGAAGAGGTATGCCCCGTCAGCTAAAAAGCAAAAAGGGAAAAGCATGTGTGCACACTTGCGTGTGGTTGGGGGTGGCGTTGGGGAGCTCTTGGTGACCTGAACTGAATGACTTCAGAAACATGCCCACAGCATACACACATCTCCTCTTCACATCCCTCCCCACATCCCTACTGGGTGGTCACCGCTTTGCCTCTACCTCCCAGAGCTGAAGAAATGCTAGCAGTAAAAATAGACCACATCACACGGTATCTTCCCTGCCCTCATCTTCACCAATATAGTTTATCACTCACAAGAAGTATTTTAATCTTCTATTTAAAAGAGGTAACGCGAATGTTTAATATTTTATAAAGGAAAAGATGCCACTGAAGAAACTTCGCATCAGATCTAAATCATAGAAATAAATGCCCCCTTTTCAGGGCACTTCATTATATTCAAAACATGACACACCAAGAGAAGCCTCCTTTTTACCCACCAGCCGTCCACACTGTGTCAAGTCCAGGCTTGCACTTTGTTGGTATGTTTTATATGTTTTATTACTAATGAAATAAAATTGATAAGGAAATAGTATCATATATATTGACCTTGAAATACTCTGGTAAGAAAATGAAAATGACTCAGAGGATAAGATAAAACATCACTCTGTCTCTCTTGATGCTTTTTCCCTCTTGCTATGGTTTCAGCATATTCCAAATAAATTGCTATCATCTTTGTTCTTTGCAAGGTTTGTTTTTTTCTTTTTTTCTCTCTCTTTTTTTTTTTAAAAAGATTTTATTTACTGATTCATGAGAGACACAGAGAGAGGCAGAGACATAGGCAGAGGGAGAAGCAGGCTCCCTGCGGAAAACCCAATATGGGACTCAGTCCCAGGACCCCGGGATCAAAGCCTGAGTCAAAGGCAGACGCTCAACCCCTGAGCCACCCAGGTGCCCCCCCTTAAAGATATACTTATTTATTTGAAGGAGAGAGAGTGGGCAGGGGAAGGGGCAGAGGGAGAGAGAATCCCCAAGCTGACTCCCTGCTGAGCATGGAGCCCACAGGGCTCGATCTCAAGACCCTGGGATCATGACCTGAGCCAAAACCAAGAGTTGGTTGTTTAACTGACCGAGCCACCCAGGTACCCCTGTTTTTTCCTTTTTTTGTCTGTTAACCCAGTTCAACCCACTCAGATTTGAGGATTGCTTAGAGATTCAGTATTGCATTAAAATGTTTTCGAACACTATGTAACTTTGCATGTTGAAATATTTTTAAGTTTAAAAAGAGGTTCAGTTTCTCTCCGACATGAAAAAGCTTAAACATGCAGTATAGACTGTCCTTATATTGTCAGAAGTGTGAAAATACACCTACATGATAACCAGTGACAAAATGGTCTATATCTTTGACTACACATTTAATAAGATTATAGTTATCTTAGAAATATATTTGAACAGCTATACTATGTATAGAAATGAAACAGTATATTTTAATTATCAGTCTATTCCACTTGATCCCTTGCTCATAAAAACCAGATATCCACATATCCAGGATATCTACATATCCCTCTGAAGAGCATTCTGCGTGGCAAAGCTTACTTGACAAAGGCTATGCAATACAAAACCATTTTCTATTAAGAAAAAGGCCTGCCACATGATTCCTTTAAATATCAAACTGTTCCAGAGAATTAAAAGGCCACTCTGTCCCCTGGGTTGCCATATCCGCACGGTGGCATGGTACTATCACCAGAGATAGTTCTCCTGGAGAAGTTGGGAAATGAACATTGCCCAGTCCCTCCCCACACTGGGCAAGCCGAATTTTGCTGGGCTGAAAAGCCCCGTTACCTTTCACTCGGCGTTTGCTGTGCTTCCTGGCTTTAAATTTGGATGTGTGGCTGGTGGTCTGGTCCAGGAGTAAGGTGATAACCAGGAGGTAAATTACAAGTCCATTCTTTGCCATGGCTCCTGGGCAAGTCTGATGACCACCTTGCCAGCTCCTGTGAAGTAGCTAAGAGGCAAGAAGACTGCACAGCCACATCTTGCTCTGGAGAGCCTGGGCCAGCTTTATAAAAGTGCGTGTGAAGGTTGGCTGGAATCCTGCTGACGAAATGTTTGAATTCCTCGGCTGGCCGCAGCATAAGGTGGCCCCTTGTTCTTGTCTCATGTTAGACTTTTTTAGTTTTTAATGTTCCTGTTACATTTTCTACTTGACTCGCTTTTTAGAGCGTATCAGAGTTAACTATGGGATTAAGGGTTTTGCCTGCTTTCTTCTCCTCCTTCTTTGTCTTCCTTTTTTTTTTAAATTTAAAGGGCAGAAAGTTTGGAGTAGCTCTGTGAAGACCCCAATATTTAAGCCCTTGATTTGGAGCTCTGCAGTTCTTTTAATGTTCTGGGAAATTCAATTCCTTTTTCGGGGCGAATAAATAAAGCACACCCCAAAAAACTAGGAAAGCTACTGCATATGCGTGTGTATATGTGATGCCAGAGTTATACACACATTCCTGTGTCTACACAGCTCAAGTGGAACTTGGGAATGGTTTGCTCACAGTGAGTAACAGGGTTGGCCAAAGTAGATAGTCCATGATAAAGCAGAAGGCTTTCTAATAAGATTTTGTGGATTCATCAAGAATTACAGTTTTGGGAAACACACTTTAGAATGAAAAGGAAATTGAGAAGGTGAATTATTTCTGTAAGAATAATGTAAAATATCAACTATAGCTGTTTTGCAAATCCCCATCACCCAATGCTTTCTGCCTTGAAATTATCCTACTTAAATAATTTCAAAGGGAATATAGAAATAAGAGAATAATAGAGTGAAAGATTTGGTTTAATTATTCTTACCTTAACAATGGGCTTTTTAGGACAAGTATTAGGAACCAGACCGACTTTTGTATCAAAAGCAAGGGACTTCCCTTATCTTTCATTTTCTTTTTGAGACAACATAGGAAGAACCAAGGGTTGATTGATTCCTTCTGGATCTTAGGAGAAAACAACCGTCTAATCTATCTTCATTGCCTTCCAGTGAAAGCCTCTTTGTACCCTACCCACGTATTAACACCAAAGTAAGCCCGCTGATAGAGAAAAGCCTGACATAATTTAGCAATGTAAGTGTGGAATAAAGAGTAAAGATTTTACTTATAAAGCAGACTCCTTGTACTGATTTGGGCATTCTATGAACAGGCACTTGACAGCATTGTGGAAGCCAGCTGTGTTCAGGTTCTAATTTCACCTATTTATCAGCTGTGTGATCTTGGGTAAGTCACTGAACCTGTTCTCACACGGAGCTAGGAATGCCTACTGTTGGAAAGATTAAATGAGATAATGCTACAAGCTCTTAGCACAATGCCCAGTGCTTAATGATAATAATAGTAATAACCTCTGTGACATTCTTACCATTAATTATAATAGTATGTGCAACTCATGGAACACCAGATCTCTTTGGTATTCTAAAATACTCCATGATTTGTATTCTCTCCATTTATAGACTGGATTGTATTGAGTAAGTATTCTCTCCATTTATAGATGATTGAATCTGAACCTCAGGAAAGTTAAGTGGACTTGTTCATCCGTCAGACTCCAGGGGAATTGCAGTAGAATTTAAAACCTAGTTTTGATTGACCCTGGAAGATCTCTCCTTTGACCTGGCCTGTGAAAACTATGCTTTGATATGCATGTGGAAAAGGATCAATGCTTTACAACTGATCTTATGATTGATTGAAAATACTTCTTGCCAGCTTCTCAAATCCTTTACTCTGAGAAGAGATTTTTGAGGTACAGAATAGCTGTGGAAAGCTAATGATTTCTCTTGGATCTTTGATCTATGCTATATTCAAACTAGATTTGTAAGAAAAGGCTGCCTTTTTTCTTCAAAATAAATCTATATTGTTTTAGGCTCTTATTCCTTTCCAGGAAGCCTCTGACGCTTTTTTGGATTTGTTTTCTTTTAGCCAGATTTCAAAGCCTATGCTTTCTTCGTTTTAAATTAATACTTTATTTTTTTAAGAACAGTTTTAGATTTATAGAAAAATTGAGCAGAAAGTAGAGAGAGCCTGCCCTACCCCCTCCCCAGTTTCTCTTATTATTAACATCTTGCAAAAAAACAAAAGCCAAAGAAAAAAACAAAAAATCTTGTATTTGTGTGGTGTATTTGTTATAATTGATGAATGAATATCGATCTGTTACTATCATTTAAACCCTATAGTTTATATTGGGGTTCACTATTTGTGTTGTACAGCTCCATGGGTCTTGGAAAATAAATGTATAATGTCGTGTATCGACCATTACAGTAGCATCCAGAAGAGTTCTACTGAAGCCCACACTTTTTGCTCTAATTAAATATTTGAGGATTCATTTCTTCCCTAGCTGTACTGCCAGGACTCTCTCAGGGGCTGCTCTAATCTCCAATTCTCTCTCCCCAGATGATCTTAATCCTTCTTGTGACTTCCAATTCTCTGTCTGGGACTCTCACATTTACCTATCAATTTGATCTCCTCCTTCAGATTGATAGTTCCAGTGGCCCATGTGACCTTTCCAGTTGGATGTCTCAGACATTTCAAACTTGTGAAGGTTGAAGTTAAATTCTGGGTTCTACCCCCATTAACATCCCATGGATTTTTAAAAGTCTGTTTTTCCTGACTCTTCTCCAGCACAATTCATGTCCCCAAACCACTCAGGGGGCCATTTCTGAAAACTTGGAAGAATATTTGTGCCTTGCCACGCCACCCCCCTCAATTTTTTGTCTGCAACACCCTTCCCTGTGTCCTTGTCAGCAGCAATGCTGTGGTTTCCACCACCACATGGGTGCTTCCTCTTTTCTGTCATCATCTCATCTGACATCACCAATAGCTTTTGTCCTGGCCCAGCTCAGCCACTCTGCCCCTACCCAACTGAGGGAATGCTCCACACGTCACTGATGGGATGTCACTCTCAGATTTAAAACCTTCCAAATCCTTCCATTGTACCTATGATGAAAACCAGACTTCTTACTTTGGTTTCCTAGGACCTCCTACCTGGTGAGATCCACCTGGTTCTTCCTTTGTGGAGATCTTTTGCCAATTTTGAGCTGTATTTTGTTCTGTCTTTCCATACCCATGGTGCTTTTCCACACACTTTTTCCCTGTCACTATACCACCATCCCTTCCCAAACTTGACCTCTTGGTGTGAGTCCAAATTAGTGCTACTTTGTAGATGACTGACTCTTTCTTGTCCTCCAGATTTGAACTTGAAGATCGCCTTCTCAGACATAGCTTCTCTATCTGCATAATGTAGCAAGGACCTACTCTGTTTTCTCTAAGAAAGTACCTTGCTTCCTTTATAGCACTTCTCATAGTTGGTACTCATTTAAAAAATGTATTTACTTGGTTTACTGGTTAGATGTCAGGCTCTTCGGCTAGGCTGAAAGCTCCCAGAGGGCAGGAGCTGTGCTGGGTTAGCTCCACTATGCATGCAGTACAGTGTCTGCTCAATAACTCTTAACTAATGTGTAGCAGGATGGTTTTGCTTTTGCTTCCCTCCTTTTCGACCTCTGCTCTGAGACTCCGGCAACAAGGCACTTGACCAAGGAAATAGCAACTCAACTCTTGGAAGAGTAAAGAGACAGACTCACTTGGCATAATAACACTTGGAGTCATGCTAGGAAACCATCCCACTCAGCACTGGGGAGACTCTGGTTGGCTTGCAGGTGCTTGGCCCTGAGGCCAGACAGGGCTGGGAGCTTTCCCTTAACTTCTCTTCCTCCTGCTGAGATTCCAAGTTCAGTTCATCTTCCTTTAGGGAAAACCACTGGAAACTAAATGCCTGCAGGATTGGCTGGAAGAAGATGAAAAAGAGTTGGATCTGAGGATATTCTTAAGGTAAGGTTTTTGTCCTTGTCCCAAAGCTGATTGACATCAGACATGGCCTCCACCCCCAAAACCCCAATAGGAATAGGATGGGGGAAATGGTAATAATCTGGGAAAAGAGCACATCAAGAACTACACATACATCAAAGATAATGGGGGGCGGGTGTCCCTGAACCCACCTTGTTCTCGGGGAAGCCAGGCCTCACTCAGTTTTCTTGGAGGCTGAACAATCCCTTTTTTGTGGAGCAGGATGATGTCACCAGCTTGTCTCCTGGGCTGGACCAGGGCTTGTGAAAGGGCTATTTAAGAAGAAGTGCACATTTATAGCCAGGGAATAGGAACCATAAAAATATTGCCGTTAGGTGGAAAGCCTTTCGGCGAGGATTTACAAACTGTCACTAGAGTTTAAATTTCCTTAATAAATTGCTGTTTACAGCACATCTCCTGACCACCCTGTGTAATTGATGTGTTTATTCCACTGGTTGCTATTTTAAAGTTGCTCTAAGCTGCTGTTTTCCAGAGTGTCTAACAAACAAGTCCATCGTCCTACTTGCTGTTTGTTAGTACTCAAGGCTGAAATCTTTGAAGGCTGTGTTCAGGTGTTCAGAGGTTCAAGCACAGCATTTAGGGAAAGTGACAGGGCTGAAGTTGAATATAACAGAGGTGAGGTTGAAATGCTTGAAGGAAAGATTGGTTATGGTGTATGTGTAAGTTGTCTTGTTTTTACTTAGGGCTTTTACTTGTAGGTGTGACGGGGAAAGGGTCAGGAAATTTGAAGAGAAAACTGAAGACAGGGTTTAGGAATAAGGTTCAAAGACCCTGCTAACATGAGGCAACATTGGATATACATAAAGAGCCAAGGACTCCAATAGTTTGGGATTAAAATTTCAGCTCTGTTACTTTTTAGTTGTGTGATGTGGTCAGATTTTGTCCTTTCTCCTAACTGGCTTCCTGATCTGTCTTAGAGAATACTGAGAAAACTAGAGCATGTGTATAAAACACGCAAGCCACGTCTTGTCACTGTAGGGGATCCATCCAGGGAGCCTAGGCTTCCCTAATAACCATCAGATAGATGCAACAGGTATCTCCGTAAGGTCCTCAGATTCATCCTTGCCCTTACCTCAACCCCATAGATTTGGTTCCATTTGCACCCACAATGAAAATACTTTATCGTAAAACTTGTCAATATTTTATGATTATTTTATATATTTGTATCTCTCACATCTTTTTGCCTTGGGATGGATCTTGCCAAGATTCTCTGCTGATTTCCAGACCAACACTGTCCAGTAGAACTGCTCAGTGGCCACATGTGACTAAGAGCTGCCATATTAGCACAATTTTAGTGCCTCACAAAATGACTAATACATAGACATTTAATAAATGTCTATTATGTGAAATGGTCCAACCAAGAGGATTTGGAGTAAAGAGAGTGGTGATTTAGATTCAATTAATCTCATCGTGACTATTGTGCTAGGATTTTTTTGTGTGTGTAAATCCTATAAGGAAAGCATTATTCTAGGGATAGAAGGTGGACTTACCCTTAGGGAGTAATGTGACCTTTCTTAGAATCTTCAGCTTCTAAGTATTAGTCAAACTTGGTCTCCTTAAGGGACACCTGGGTGGCTTAGTCAGTTAAGTGTCTGCCTTTGGCTCAGATCATGATCCTAGGGTCCTGAGATTGAGCCCCTGCATTGGGCTCCCGGCTCAGCCTGGAGTCTGCTTCTTCCTCTCTTTCCTCTGTCCCTCCAGCCCCCTGCTGCTCATGCTCTCTCACTATCTCTCAAATAAATAAAATCTTTAAAACAAAAACCAAAAACCAAAAAGCTTCATCTCCTCAGTTGAGGGGAGGACCCAGCTGGTGGTGAAGGGGATTTGGGGCTTTTGTAGGCTTACCTAGGAAGTCAGAATGAGATTTTTTTTGTAAAGTCAGAGTAGTGGAATTAGAACAATGGAGTCCCAGATTTAGGAGAGACAAATCTCCACTTTGAACACTTCTCATGATGGAAAATTCACTACCCAGTAAGGCAGCCAATTTTGCTAACCTCTCCCTGAGTTTCTTGGGTTTTGCTCTAGGCCTGTGGTAGCTACTTCTCTGAGCTAGTTTCTAGTGTATGATCTCATCTTGAACCAGCTCCCTCTCCTCTTCTGGGACCAATTTTTCTTCTGGCTCCATTCCATTCTCCCTTCTTGTGGGCCCTCTCAGACAGTGGCTAAACCAGTGCATCCTTGGCCCTGAAAAGCCAGACACCTCACTGAAGTCCTCACTTCCCATAGCAACACAAAGTAGTGGAAAGTGCACAAATGACATCATATGGACCCAGGGTTGAATTGTGGCTCTCCCACTTACCAATTAGGTGATTGGGGCTAGCTCACTAATCTCTCTGAGCCTCTCAGTCCTATAAGTTGTTGGTCATAATAACTGTATGCCACCATTATTGGGAGAATTAAAAAGATTCTCTGAAAACAATCAATATACTGGCTGATACAGAAGAGATATTTCATATGAGCACTTTCTATTGATAAATTAGTTATTATTATAACCATCATCATTATAATAATGTCCTAGCTCTTACTGACTTCACTCTGAAGTCATTCCTCTGCAGCCATCCAATCTGCCCCCTTATTGTTATCTCTCTACCCCCTCCAAGCACCCAATATAGTGAACAGTTCATTTTTTAAAGAAAGCAAACATTCCATTGGTCTGTTTTTCCTAGGTGTACTAACGTTTCAAATTTATTGTGAGTTTTGCCTGGCCCTGCTGCCAAGATGGTCCAAGAATACAAATAAGTCAGTATTCACCTCCCTTCTTCTGGGAGCAAGAGCAGCCCTCAGTGGAAAACCTTTATAATTCCTCTCTGTAGGCCTCCCAAGGTTGGACCTGGTGAAAACAGTCTTCAAGCTTCAGGTAACAACAGTGCGGTCCTTGTTCTTCCTTAGAATCCAGAGGCTTGCAGACTCTCTCTGTTTAGAGCAAGATGACTGCAGATTGTAGAGTGAACCATTGAGAAAACCTGCTTTTCTGGATATTAACTAAGTTTCCAACTTTTAAGTCCATGACCATTTCACCAGTGGAAATTTAATGATATAACTAAAGCCATCTTGTGTTTCCCTTGAGCTGGCTCAATTACATAGTCAAGCTATTTCATTTGGTTTAAATGGCATAAAGAGGGATTGCCTTATAGTCATCTCCCCAGAAAGTGCCTCCTGAGGCTGAAACCCTGAAGAAATTGTCCTTGATGGGCATACCAAGGAAATTGTGTCCATGATATCTGCTTCTTATAAAGAGTAGGAAAAGTAGCCAAATAGTTAGATGAATTGTATGTACAAGGCATTACTTATATTTCTTTGTAATCTAAGATAAATGAAGAGATAGAGGAAGAGAAGCATAAGATGGAGAGGATGGAGGAATTGAGACAAGTTTGGTATTCGACAAATCAATCTTAAACTTTTCATGGGACACTGCTGGATTTGTCTAGTTGATGATAGGAAATAATGATTGGACACTAGAATGAAGTTAAAAAAAAGAGTTCTTCGAGAAAAATCAATAATTTGTTAATAGCGAATCAATGATACATTAACAGTGGGAAACTGATGATGGGTCTGAAGCCAGGACTCTCCTACGGGGAAAGAGGAGGATCAGAGACAAATCCATGGGGTCCCAGATACTTAACGGGTGGGTAGAGACAGGGAAAGGAGTCAGTGGTCAGAAAAGCTAAAGAAAAGCTGTGTTTCCCTTCATTGATTCCACATTTTTTGAACCTGAAGTGAAGGTTCCTGGGGAGGAGAGTGGAGACAGAACTGGCAAATATGTCAAAGAAGTAAAACAGGAAAACGACTAAAATAAACATTGGTCTTGAGAGTTAGAAAAAGGACTCTAGGCAATTTTTGTAAGGCATAAATCACGGAAACTAGATTGCAGTGAGGAAAATACTAAGTAGAGATTTAAAAGTTAATTTATTTAGTAGAGTTTTTTTTAGGTTCACAGCAAAATTGAACTGAAGATGCAGAGATTTCCAGTATGCCCCAGCCCCCTGCATGTATGTCCCTGCTCGTTTTGTCAGGGGCAGGAGAGTAGGTGGTGTATGGTGCAAAGGGGGAGCACCTCTGTCCCTCCACAGTCTCCTGCCTGATCCCTGCTTCTACCCCATCCTCTATGCAGACCTGGCTCTAGACCCACAATCTCGCGTATCTGTCACTCTCAGTGCAGGAATGTGCCGGCCACGAGACCACACACATCCATGCCCACAGGCCGGTGGGCAGAAGGTGTGCCCACCACAAGCTCTCTGTGGAAATGGCAGGGGTGGGGGTGGTGGTTAAGGCTGAGGACTCTGAAGAGAGACCACCTTGGTTTGAGTTCTGTCTTTATGACTTCTCAGCTGTGTGTCCCTGCTACAGTATCTCCTATCTCATAGGAAGAGAAGGTGCAATAATGGCACCCACCTGCTAGGTAGAGATGAAGTTAGTGAATGCCCATAACACACTGGCAACGATGTCGGTTCAATAGCAAATGCTGGCAACACCCATTAAATAGATGGAAATGTTGAGTGGTTCTAACTCTGGGGTGAAATTTTTGTCCATCACGGTGGGACTAATTGTCCATTTGGTGAATTGTCCTACAGCCTCTACTGGGAAGCTGGCCTCCTTATTCTTAATATAGGAGGGCAGTAGGCGGATGGCTGATGGCTCACAGGATCCCAGCTCTCTGCACCATATAGAGGCGTCGGATGGGTCTGCAATAGCCACAGGTTTGCACCTGGTACTCTGCCAACAATCCAAGTTCTCACACACTGTTTTAATGGATACATAACATGTGCCTTACTTTACTAAACTTCCTCCAGTTGTTTAATTTCCAGTTTTGCCTTTATTATAAATGATGGTGAGATCTACATCTTTGTGTGTTAATTCTTTTTCTGTACTCAAGATTATTTTCTTAGGACACTTTAGTCTATAAATGGATTTCCTGAAAGGCAGCATAGTCTAAAGGTTGACAACACAGATTGGAGTGTGGATTGCTTGAGATCAAATGTCGACTATGCCGCCAGCAGTTGAGTTTTCTCAGCTCTCCCACGTCTTGGTTTCCCCTATCTATAAAAGAGGGGACAACAGTAGTATTTAAATTATAAGCTTGCTGTGGGACTTAAATTAATTCTTGTAAAGCACTTACTTAAAGCAACAGTTAACCTGCAGTAAGCATTAGTAATATTTAATGTTACTGAGCCAAAGGGAATGAATATTTTAAGATTCTTGATACATATTGCTAATTATATTTGATGGGAAGGAGGAGAAGGCCTTAGCTTGTCTACTTCCCAGGAGGAGGGAGCAGTGATGGGCCAGGAGGAATAAAGGAGAGTCCGTTGGCCAGGAGGAATAAAGGAGAGTCCGTTTTAGGACACAGGTTAGATCACATGGCCTGGCAGGCAGGGTCATTGATTCTTTTTTTTTTTTTAATTTTTTTTAAATTTTATTTATGATAGTCACACAGAGAGAGAGAGAGAGAGGCAGAGACATAGGCAGAGGGAGAAGCAGGCTCCATGCACCGGGAGCCCGACTTGGGATTTGATCCCGGGTCTCCAGGATCGCGCCCAGGGCCAAAGGCAGGCGCTAAACCACTGCGCCACCCAGGGATCCCTAGGGTCATTGATTCTTAAAAGGGTTCCACATGGGAATGGCTGGCTCTTTCTCTTTGCTTCTTCCCATGAACATTTCTTCCTATCTCTTTCTTCTCTGTAATATGCAATTGGATGGATGGTGTTAAGGTCCTCAGATGTGGGTCTGGGCTAAGAAAGATACAGACGTTCCTAATTTGGGGCAAGGTTCTGTGTTCTAGTTCAGTATATTGTGGAGTGCTCTGAAGTGGATGTTGAGACACAAGCTCTGTGCTGGCCAAATCAGTCCTTGTGTCCGTTCACCACTGTCCTTCATGCATGAAGGAGGAGGGTTGGGTGGGCCAAGGCAGGATTCAGGTATTTATGTGCTCACTGACCATAATATCATCTAATAAGGCCCCAAATGCCATCATTGCACATAACTATTTAAAATGAATGTGCCCATTTTCCCACCAGGAAAAAAAGTATGTAAGAAGCAGATTTCTATGTTATATCCTTTCTTAGAGATGTGGAGAAGTCCCTCAGGTTAGGGAGCAAGATGGTGGCTTACTGGAGAGCCGTGTTGGTGTCCTGAAAGCACTGCTCTTTTTCTCAGAGCCTTTAGGGCTTTAGAATATGAACCAGTTTTTCTTTGCTTTCAGGAAACCAGTAGCACATCCATTTTGAATGTCTGGTAAACAGTGAAGGAGTCAGTGTTTTATGAGTATCTACTTTTCATCTCAGGAGATTTTTTTCAGCTTTTGCTTTCCCCCGATGAACAGAGAGGGGCCATCCAATTTGCATTGGATGCTGGTTTTTGCCAAAGGCTTCCTTCCAGTAGAAACCAGACAGGAAATATTCCCAGAGCCTGGTTTTTTGGGTGTGGAGACAGCAAGTCCAGGAGACAGGCTGATGTCTCTGAAAGACCCACATTCACCACGCCCGCTTCCTTCTATAATTTATTTCTGCCCAAGGAGACTAGGCCACCCTCCAAAATATATACCAGATAACTGGGATTGCAATTGAAAAACCCACTACTTGCCTTGAGTATGCCTTGTTGGAAATAAAGGAGCAAACAGTCCTGGCTTGTGTCTGTTGACAGTTTAGGAGTAAGTAAAAGAATTATTTCTATAACCAAAAATTGAAAGAGGACTACTCAAGGGGGATTAATATATCGGACTTCTAAGCCATCATTAAAATTCTGCCAAAAAGGATATGGAGCAACATGGAAAATGTCCATAATATATTTCTAAGGGAAAAGAGCAGTTTTAAACCAGAACTTATGGGGTGGACAGTAATAGGTAGACAGAGTGTGAATGAGGGCGTGTATATGTAAATAGAGATAGGTCAAAATACTAATTATGGTTACTTTTGGGTGTTGAGATTATGGCGGGGTTTTTTCCTCTGGTTTTCTAAGCTTTTATAAGTGTAAAACATATATTTAAATACAAACATTTTATTGAAGTATAACATATGCACAGAAATGTGCCCAAGTTGCAAAATACAACTTTCTGATTCTTCATAAAATTTAAATCTGGCCCTCCTACTAGTACCTAGATAAAGCAAACAGAAGGTTCCCGACACCCGCCCCCCACCCCCAGAAACTTCTTGAGCCCTGTCCAAGTCACTGTTCCTTAAAAGATAAACCACTGCAGTGGCGTTGAACGATGTCAACCTCGCCCAGTTCAGCTGTTTCCCAGAATTCTCTTCCCTGTATATTTTGGGTTATAGTGAGGCATCAGATTCCCCTGCAGATACTCGCAGCATCGAGGTAGGAGGCAATGAGAGATTGATCAGGATTTGGCATGTGTTTGAGGGTTCTAACTCATTTTCCCTCTCTTTCACTTTACTCCCATCTTCCCCTTTCCTATGGCCAGCCCTATGGACCTACAGTCTTACAGAGACCATTTAACTAGCTTGCACTATTGAATAAGGCAAATCCCTGCAGTAATCCCTTTATTTATTTTTTTAAGATTTTATTTATTTGAAAGAGAGAACAAATGGGGAAGGACAGAGGGAGAGGGAGAAGCAGACTCCTCACTGAACAGGGAGACCCATGCGAGACTTGATCCTAGGACCCTCGGATCATGACCTGAGCCAAAGGCAGATGCTTAACTGACTGAGCCAACCAGGTGCCCCCTGAAGTGGTCCCTTTAATATGTGGGTGTGTACGTACATGTGTGTATCTTGTAATGGCTTTGCTTCTCGGGTAGAACCCTGTCTGATAAAACAGAATTATAGGGCAGATGATGGCCAGTCTTCAGGATGGCTCCCAATGAATAGTCCTCACTTCTTGAGACTACAGTCCCCTCTTATGAGCAACACTGAACTGTGTCACTAGTAAGATGTTCTGGAAATGGCAGTATGGGACTTTCAAGATTAGATCATAAAACACATTGCAAATTCCTGACCCACAGAAACTATGCAAGATAGTAAACGTTAATTGTTATTTTGAGTCGCTAACTTTTGGGGTAATTTGTTACACATGGTAATTCCATTAGATCCATGGAATTCTGAGTAAGCGAAATAGCTATTATTTTAGGTCCATAAGTTTGGGGTGGTTTGTTGCCCACAACAGATGTAAAAATCCTTTCTAAAACCCTGACAGTCTGCACCTTGCACAAAAGGTGTTTTTTTTTTTTTCTCATATAATAAAAAAATCTAGAGGGAGATTGTTCCAGTGTGGGCTCAGTGGCTCACTACTGGGCATGGGTTCAGCATCTTCCCAATCCTCTGGGCCTTCTCCTCAGTTATAAGATGGCTACAATAACTTCAAACATCACATCTTCATAGCATCACTTTGAAAGCAGAGATCGGATTTGTGGGATGGAAAGAATCCTCACATGCCCCCCTTTAATCACAGGAGGAAACTCGCTCTCAGATGTTCCCTAGCAGATTTCCTCTAAATGTGTCATTGACCCGAGTTGGGCCACAGGGTCATCCCAAGAGGTAGGCCCATTTTCTCTGACATGAAGGGCACACTACAAGATCCCTCTTTTTTTCCATGGGAGACACACACAGAGACAGAGACACAGGCAGAGGGAGAAGCAGGCTCCCTGCAGGGAGCCGGATTTGGGACTCAATCCCAGGACCTCAGGGTCACTACCTGAGCCAAAGGCAGACACTCAACCACTGAGGCTCCCAGGTGCCCATACTACCAGATTCTTGAATAAAACAGGGTTCTGTCAGCAAGGAAGAGTGTGGAAAGACAGCCAGTAGGGTTTGCCACAAAATCTTTACCTGACAAAATCCCACTTATCTTTCAGATCCCTGTCTCTTTATAAGGACTACTTCTGTTAAGTCAGAGCTTTCTTTTAAACTCCTGGGGAGGAAGTTGTATGTTGAGTTCTTTCTCTTTGGAACACCAATCACTGTAATCTGGGTAGTTTGTTATTTAACGATGTCTGTATCTCTTGCTATACTATACATCTCATAATTCAGGCCTAAGGATACAGGATCGGGCACATGGGACTCCAGGAAGTCCCTCTCCTTCCCTGATCTGGCTCTCTCATTCAATTTTTTCCTGATCAATAGAAACCATTGTAAGCAGTAAACTTTTCAGTGTTCCACTGACTGTTATTTGTAAATCTGTCCCAGGAATGTTCAATTGACTTGTTCAGCATAACTGTTTAATAAAGCAAGATTCTTGGATGTTTAGCAATTAGAATGTTCCACTGTGAATGAGTAGTCCCATGACAGGGAAATTGGATTTCTCCTTTACTTTGTATAACTGACAAGGCTTGATTAAATATTAATCAGACTCTCCTGGAAACAGGCTCTGAGTTTAGCGATATAATTGTAGCTCATATTCATAACTTCGGATTCATGCTCCTTACTGCTTCCTCTGGAATAATAATGCCATCCCCCACCAAGGCTTGTCGAGTTTATGAGAATAAATAGAGAGGGAGATGGGTCATGTGTCAGACTTGGTTTGCTGGATTGTGAATGGGAAGGCCATTGGTTAGTTTTTACAGGAATATGGCCCCTGTCTGCATCCTTCTTTCAGGTTTGTCCATTTATTAATATTGATCGGGTTCTGCAATGTGCCAGGAAGTGTTCTAGGTGAAAAGATACAACAGTAAACCACACAGACAAAAATCTCTGCCCACATAAAGCTTAAATTCTAATGTTTCCTGACATCTACACTTTTGAGAACTATTACATGTATTCTCAATTAATGCTCACCTGTGAGATACAATTTCTTATTCCTCCATGATGGACATAAACAGATTTTTTTCTGCCCATATGTTTTTCTTCTCTTGGTTATAAAATCTCTGCTGTAAGGAACAAATTCTGCTTTAGGTAGAGATGAACAGCTCCCATTTCAGGGCTCCAGAGGTAGACCAGTAAACCAGATTTGACTAACCAGAAAATCTTATCTCCAGGCCAGTCATGCCAAGCCAGGCCAGAGTCCTCTCTGGGGCATAAACATCAGAACCATCAGCAAGACTCAATTTTTCCCCTGTTGAGACTACTGAGGAAGTAGTTACTGGCAGACAAAGATTCACATGCTACTCTTTACCCATCTGGACATATCTAATGCACACACACATGTGTGAGAGAGAGTGAACCAGTCTACCAACATCTTTGGAAGTTCTGGATTTAGTTGTTATAATTTCAAATATCTTACAGAACCAACCTGGCTGTTTGTTTCTTCAATTTCCCTCTTTCCTCTCTTATCTCTCTGTTTTTTTGCCAAATATTTATTGAATACAGTTTTAGTTTCATATTGCTGTCTAATATATTACCACAAACTTAGAGTCCTGTTTATTACAAACATAAGTTTATTTTCTGAGTCTTATTGGGTCAAGACAAGGGTCAGGGCTTAGCCAGTCCTCTGCTCAGAGGCTTCTATCAAGGCATCAGCTGGGCTGTGTTCTCATCCGGAAGCTTGCTTGGGGAAGCATCTCTTCCTCATTCACTCAGGCTTTTGGCACCATTTACTTCCTTGGATCTGTATGACTGAGGCCCTGTTTTAGTGCTGTTAGCCACAGGCTACTCTCAGTCCTCAAGGCCACCCATGGCTCTTAGCTATGTGGCCGTTCACAAGCCTACCCATGACATAGTAACTCACTTCCTCAAAGCCAGCAAAGGCTCTAGTTTGCTAAGATGGAATTGTATACAATGTAACCTAATCTAGGGAGTACCCACAGTTGCCATATCCCATTGATTAGAAACAAGTCACAAGTTCCACCTCCATTTAAGGGGATGGAATTATGTGTGATTCACTGGGAGTCACCAGTAAGTTTGTCTGCTATGGGAACCTACTTTATGTACCGGGCATCACACCAGGGAATACCAAAGTGCAAAAGAGATATGGCTCCTGCTGTCTTGGAGCTTACATTTTTGTAAATTTGGATCTTGTAAATTATATAAGCCAATGCAATGCTGCCTCTTCCCCAGTTTTGTTTTGTTTTTCCCTCTAGGCTAGTTTGAGTTCTTGGCAGCAGAAAGAATCCCGATACAACTCCATTTTGTAGATGGGACAAATATGTAGGTTGTAGGAATTGAGGATCCTATCCTAGGGCTCTTTCCATGGGCCCCTAGTCACGGAATGGGTAAGACTTTGGAGTGAAATGTGGGGGTTATTTATGTCTTGGTTCCACTGTTTACAGGATCTCTAACCTTAGACACTTCGCCTTTTTGAGCACCAGCCTTTTGGTCTCTGAAATGAGCATAGTACCTATCCACTATAGGCCTATTCTGTATGGTTCCTCTGTGACAATGTTCTGAGAACAGCGCAGACCTAGGCAGATATTGCTCAGGTACTTGGAGACCAGAAACAAGATCATATCACTATGGAATATTTCTGGACCAGCTGGTGGCTTACCTGGATCTTCCCAAAGGACACATCTTGAGAGGAAGGACTCTGCATCTTTGCTTCTCCAGTTCTTGACACACAGAATGTGCTAAATGAATGCTGGTTGGTCCTTCCAGGATCCTATGTGTGCTTTCATCAATGCATTTATGGGACATGGAATAATGGCCCCTCACAAATGCCTATACTTTGATCCCTGGAACCTGTATATGGCAGAAGGGACTCTCCAGATAACTCGAGGGTCTTTAGATGGGGAAATTGTTCTGGATTATCTGGGTGGCCAGTGTAATCACAGGGTCTTCATAAAGAGAGAAGCAGAAGGGTCAGAAGTAGAGGGAAGGAGATGTGGTAACAGAAGCAGAGTTTGGAGTGATTCCGTAGCTGGGAGGGACCACAAGCTAAGGAACATGGCAGCCTATAGAAGTTGAGAAAGATAAGGAACAGATTCTTTTCTAGAGTTTCCAGAGGAATTTGGTCCTGCTGATACCTTGATGTTGGCCAGTAACACTCGTTTCTGAACTTCTGACCTGTAGAACTATAAAATAATAAATTTGCATTGTTTTAAGTTGCTAAGCTTGTGCTAATTTTTAATGGAAGTAATTCGAAACTAATATAGTACTAATCTGATAACAGTATTGTTTTGTATGTGTGGCCGTATTGTGTGCAGGAACCGACTAGTATCAGCACATCAGAACCAGTGTGTAAGTATTTGGGAATTTTGCAAGCTCTTTGTCAAACTTGTGATAGCATGGAATTAACCATGTTGGGATTATTTACACAAATCAGCAGCTATAAATTATAACTTAAAAAATTCTGGAGAGCTAGTTTGCCAGCATACTCGCTCTGAGTGGGTGTCTGTGTGTTATGGGGAGCGGGGGGGTGGGTGGGCAATTGGGTCTAAGTGGAGATATATGTGATATATGGTGATTCCAGAGAATACCAAGGCCCTTGAAGGCAGGACGCATGTCTTGCTAATTCTAAAGCTGTTCCTCCCCTATGCTTTATACATTGCACATCCCCAAAATATTTATTAAATAGACATTTATCTTTTAATATGTTATCCTTTAATGACTGGCCCACATGAGATCAGTCCTTCAGTCTTGGCCTCTTGCATTACTATTGTCCAACCAACCATCCGACCAGGGGCACAATAGCAGAAAACTATGGGATTTGAAACCGATGAGAATCTGAATTTGAGACACTTCCTTGTCACTAGTCAGTTATGGGACCCTGAGGGAGTGGCCTTTGTGAAGTCCAAGTTCCTTATCAGCATGATGGAAATTATGCTTGCACACTATCCTGTGAAGGTCAAACACAATAATGGATATGTTTGTGGAGGGAGTTTGTAAGCTCTAACATGCCATATAGAGGTCACTAACACATTGAAACCTGGGCAAGAGCCTCAGGATGTAAAACTGATTTCCAACTTAATGTGTATGTGTATGAGAGAGAGAGACAGAGACAGAGACAGAGAGAGAGAGAGAGAGAGAGAGAAAGCAAGAGAGAGAGAGAACACGTAAGAAATAAAGATCTATAGAGTTTTTAAAAATATATTTACTGGGAGGGAGCCCATCTGAGGCTTTCTGAATATGAAGCTTTGGGAGTGGGCCTCTCCTGAAATAGACGGGTGTATTTTCAGAAAAACCCCATGGGTGATTCTAGTTTACACCCCCTGTTGCATGGAGGAAAGAGTGTTTGGGGTGATTTTTCAGAGGAAGCTGCAAGGAACCCTGAACTCAGTTTCACCATTGGGAATGACTTGACTTAATGAAGTGACTGGTAGCATTACTACCAGTGAATAAAAGTCTTATTTACCTTCAGAGTCCTGCGAAGTGCCTGACAATACCATAGGCGCTTGACAAAGGTCTGTTGGATCAGGGAATGAGAAATGATGGGAGGTAAAGATAAATTAGCAGCGTGCCTTTGACTGACCACTAGGTGGTAGGAGCATCGCGCTAAGTCCAAGCTCAGGTATCTCACTGCCTTGGGATGAAGATGGTTGACCAGGCCTTCCTTGGGGCCTTGAATATCTTTCTAGAATAAGGTTTGCATGGGAGTGTTCGGGGGCGGGGGTGTGTGTGCAGGGAGCCAGGAGGCCTTCACAAAAAGCCTCACGCTAAGACTACAAATTCACGAAAAGGCCTCACAGACAAATGGATTTATTTCCGTTGTTGTAAAAATACAGAGAGAGGATGGAAAAAAAATTTTCACACTATTATGGATCTGTGCATTTTTTAAACTTAACATTTCTTAAATTCCTTAAATGTATAGATAATCTCAAAAACATAAGTAGCAAGTTCTCCCCACTTCCCTGCTTCCCCCATTACACATTCACCAGTCCTGCACGCTTTCTCACAGAGCCAGGTATGGGACAGGGCCTGCTCATGGAAGGGGTGGTGGGCTGTAAATCGGAATCCCAGGAAGCGCTTTAGTCTGCGGTCACCCTGGCTATGAACTAGCTGCCTGTGATTCTCATGTACAACCAACGCGTGAGAACCACTCTGCTGGGCTTTCTCAGGAGGCTTCCTGAGATTCTCATGGGCCCTTTCGGAGGTCCAGGGATGCTCCAGCCACCTCCAGCTTCACATACATACACACACGCACAAACATGCAGACAAATGAAGACATATGCACATACACAGGTTGGGTTTTTTTTTTTTTTTTTTTGGATTATATGCACCATGGCCCGTGGTCTTTTCACAAATTCACACATTATGAGAGTAATTAACACAGGAAACAGAAATCCTCCGTAATGTTGTAGATTAGAGCAAGTTAGAATGTTAGTAGTTGATATTTTACTGCCTTCACTCTTGACCCCTCCCCACTTTTAGGCAGAAGAATAAAGTCGTTTTCTTTTTCCTCCAGAAAACCTTAATCAAAGCAAATAGGATGCCTAACCCTGAAAGACAGACTTTCAGAGGTGTGCAACAGCCGTCTCTGCTGCAGGTAGAGGGACCTCATTATTGCAATAGTGTATGTTCCTGAGAAACACACTGGAGTCCGAGTTCAAGGGCATCTTCTGGGACACATTTTTTTTTGCTGTATAGTGAGGCTTAGAGTTTGTGAGATACACACATGTCATTGTGCTCTTTTGAGATTTCCTTCCCTCCCTGACACCGCGGCTGTCAGCTATGCCCATAAATTGGTGGTGTTTGAACCCTTCCTTGTGCCAAGCACAGGACTAAGTGCTATGTCTGTGATCTCATTTCATTCTATGGCAACTCTACTGGCTGGCAGCTGTTAGCATCCTCATTCTATGTATAAGGAAAGTGATTATGGTTACATGAGGTGATGACAGGACTGGTCTGTGGGCCCATAGGTAGTAAAGTAGTGATGGCACCAGGATTTCTGAAATCCATGTAGTCTAACTTTAGAGCCACACCCCTTAGTTACTACATTATTAATGGTGCCATCCAACTGTTTGCAATGCCAGCCCAAGAGATTCCTTGTAGGCATTTGCTGTTTTTCTTAAGAGAGAATCAACCATGCTTTACTCATTGTCTAGGATTTCCCACTAATTCTCTCCACAATAGTGCAAGGTGGGTGCTCTTCCATTTTGCAGAAAAGAACTGGTAGTTGGAGAGTATGATAGGCACCGTTCTTAGTGATGATTCCTCCAAACCCTCCCCCTATGATTCCCTCCCTAGGGTCCATGCCCTTGTATAATCTCCTCTCCTTGAATGTGTGAAGAACTTGTAATTCCCTCTCAATTAATATAGGATACAACAGAGGTGAAAGGATTTTGCAGATATATTGGAGTCCTTGAGCAGTTGATTTAGAGCTAATAGAGAGATTATTCTGAGTGGGCCTTGCTTAATCAGGTGGGCTGATGAAAGAGGGTCCAAGCCTTCCATCAAGCTAGAAATATTGTTCTACTGACCTGGAAGGTTTATGTTGCCATGTTGTGAGAAGGCATGTGAGCACGTGTGAGCATCGAAAGGGCCCTGGGATCCAGAAGGGAATACACATTTCTGATAACCTTGATTACAACCCTGTGAGACAAGTGAAGGACCCATCTAAGTAATGTCCAGATTCCTTATCCATGGAAACGATGAAATAATAACTGTATTGTTTAAAGTCTCCAAATTTGTGGTGATTTATTATGCAGCTTCCCTGTCTTACACACCAGACCCAGTACTGCAGGATCAGCCTACAGGATCTTTATAATAATTGCCTCTGGGATTCTTTGGCATCTTTCTAGAATTCATACACCACCACTTTTCCACCCCTAAAAAGTTCTGAAATGATTGGGCATGCAGATTTTAGTGAAAGATCCCAGAAGACCCAGGTCCTACCTATATTGTCCAGCCCTGTGGCCTAATAGTTAAGTCACACATCTTCAAAGCCAGAGGTGGTGGTTTGGAAACCACTATATTTGTGGTTTCCAGAATTAGCAAATAAAAATACAAGATGGATACCCAGTTGCATTTGAATTTCAGATACACAGCAAACGCTATTTTAGTGTAAGTCTGTCTTGTGTAATATTTGGGACATTCTTATATTAAAAAGTTATTTGTGTCTGAAATTCAACTTTAAGTGGGCATCCTGTATTTCAGCTGGCAACCCACCAGCGAGCTTCCTCTTTATCTAATCCCATGAGGCAGCACAGCTTAGTGGTTGATGAGGGCTGAACACATGGATTCTAGAAGCAAACCTGAGTCTGAATCCTGTCACCACACAGCTGGCTGTGGAATCAGGGCAAGTTACTTAACTTCTTCATCTGTAAAACGAAAGCATATAGTGAGAAAATGAGATGAAATAAACCCTGCAGAGTGCTTTTTGGGGTTCTGTCTTGATAAGTGATACATAAATTTTGGTGGGGATGATGCTGGAATCCCTAAGGATGTCCTAACAACGACAGCAAAATACTCCGTGGGCATGGCTGTGGTTTCTTCCCTAGCACTCTTGGGCACCGCTAAAATTGAGCCCTTTCAAAGTACTGGAATTATGGGGGGGGGGGCCTTTGGGGGATTCTATTTTGATATTGGGACTACAGATGCTTGGCAGTGAGTGACGAGCTATAGATGCGGCTGACAGATGGTTTCTCTTTACATCTGAGTTTCCTGGTGTGGAGGAAACAAAACTTCTGTGGATGATTCATTGTTGAAGCTGGCCTTAGCCAGCATTTAAATAGAAACGGCTGGCTGAAGAAAACATTGTCACCACCCAGAAGTGAGATCTGTTTCAAAACTGTGGTGTGCGAAGTGCATTTCTTAGAGACAAACCAGGGTATTAAATTATATGCACTGGCATGTCTTCTCAAGAGGAGGCAATTTTAATATGATAAAATGATGTTGGTATGTCTTTTAAAATCTTTCCCAAACTCACTTATCTCTTTTTTTTATTAACAAGAAACTGACCTGAAGCCCAGAGACTCTAGTAGGCACTAGTTTTTAACCAAACTCTAATAATGCATTATATTAGTTTTTAAAAGTTATTTTATTTATTTATTCATGAGAGACTCAGAGAAAGAGGCAGAGACACAGGCGGAGGGAGAAGCAGGCTCCCCTCTGGGGAGTCGGATTCGGGACTCGATCCTGTGACCCCAGGATCACGACCTGAGCGTAAGGCAGACACTCAACCACTGAATCACCCAGGTGCCCCATATTAGTTTTTTTAAAGTGTTCTTTTGGTAATTTTTAATTTTGACAAAATTTCCAATAAACAGGAAAGATGCAAAAAAGAGTGTAAGGAACTCCTTTATACCCTCCACCTACTGATTACCTTTTGCCCAATTTGCTATGTAATTCTCTCTCTCTCTCTTTCCCTTTTTTCTCTTTCTCTCCCTTGCTTCTCTCTGTTTCCCTCCTCCTCCTCTTTCTCTTTCTATATGTTTTTTAAACCACTTGAGTGAATTTTGGATAATTATT
This sequence comes from Canis aureus, assembly GCF_053574225.1. NCBI lineage: Eukaryota > Metazoa > Chordata > Mammalia > Carnivora > Canidae > Canis > Canis aureus. Next base: position 15,670,189 of record NC_135613.1, on the reverse strand, counting down.
CCCCTTTATACCTAAAGTACTGACGTGTGTATTTCCTAAGAAACGGGACTTTATCTTAATGATCAAAATCAGGTCATATCCTGTTGATACAGTGCTCTTACATAATTTGCAGTTCATAGTCAATTCCATCAGCTGTCCCGGTAAAGTTCTTTATAATACCCTCCCTCCACCGCCACCCCAGTCCAAAATTCTACTCAGGATAGCCTATTCCTTTAGTTGTCCTGTTTCTTATCTCTTCAGTAGTTTGTAATAGCTTTTCAGCCTTCCTTTAGCTCTATTGATCTGGCCATTTTTGGAGAGTATAGTCCCTTTTCTTTTTGTTTGTTTATTAGAACATTCCTCAGTTTGGGTTTGTCAGGCATTTCCTCGTGAATAAATTCAGTCATGCACATTCTAGCAGGAATGTTACTGAAGTAATATCCTGTCCTTCTCAGTGCATTTTATCAGGAAGCATATAATGTAAGTTTGTCCATATTAGTGATATTGCCTTTGACCACTTGGTTAACACATTGCCTGTCAGATCTCTCAACTATAAAATTATCATTTTTCACTTTGTAATTGATATGTGATTTGTGGGGAACTAGTTTGAGACTAGGTGAATAACCTGTTTGTAATCAAAATTTTAAGCGACTGGTTGATTTTTTAACATTTCCTTTGTATTTATTTGTGGGCATTCAACTGTAATTATCATTTAATAGTAGACTCTTAGATTTTTAGATTTTATTCATGGTTCATAATCCATGACTACCATTATTTATTTTGATGCTCGAATCATCCCATATTCGGGCAGTAGGAATCCCTAACCTACCTTCATTGTATTAATGTTTACGATTACTTTCTCTTCATGGTAAATGATAATTATTTTCCATTTATAGTAGCAATGGAATTTTTTGAAATTTATGTTTAAAAGTGAGTTTATTTAAAGAAAAATATTATTATAATTAATTATATAATATTAATGTTATAATAATATATGCACATACATAAAATATTAAGAAAAATATTAGTGATACTTGGGGCCCAAGTATGACAAAAATCACAAAAATGTTGGTATGCAAATAACAGAAATTTGGGAAACACTGCTCTTATATTGTAGTTGGGTTGGCTCTATTTTTTTGTATTTCAAATATTTGACCATTGTGTCCCAATTAAAAACTTGGAATGTTTCCAAAGTGCTTCTGTTTTAACATGCACACTTTGTCTCTTACACTGCCTCTTTTCCTCGTTGTGCAATAATAATCCTTTGTCAGGCTTTATGTCCTGACCTTCCTTTGAGAAATGTAGAATACAGCCGGGAAAATAAACCCTCCCCATTACAACCTCACCAAGTTTTTCTTTTTTTGTTTTTTTCTTTTCCTTTTTTTTAAGACTTTATTTATTTATTCATGAGAGACACAGAAAGAGAGAGGCAGAGACACAACAGGCAGAGGGAGAAGCAGGCTCCATGCAGAGAGCCTGACGTGGGACTTGATCCCGGTACTCCAGGATTACACCCTGAGCCAAAGGCAGGTGCGCTTAACTGCTGAGCCACCCAGGCGTCCCCTCACCAAGGTTTTCAAGGCTCAGTTCAAAGACCCCCTTTTAATCAGGTAGGGCTCTTTATGCATGCAATAAAAATTAGGTCTGGCTTACTTAAGCTATACATACAGGATTGCCCACAGAATCTAAGACAAGTCTGAAGATCTAGACTGGGGGAAAATAGAAACATGATATCTTTGGGGATCTGGGTAGCAGGGAATCATGGGGAGGCTCTTTAGGGTACCACCATTGGGATTATGCACTCCGTTCATTTTCCTGTGTTTGCATCCCTCTTCTTAAACTTCATATTACTAGGAAAACATCCATTTGGGCTTTCCCCGGGTCATGAGTCCCATTTGGTAGAGAAGGGAAGGGCACCTTGACTTACCAGACCCTTGAAACAACATACAAAGCAGGGTCATTCCCCAAAGGAAAATCAGGCACAATTGACAAAACACCTCAAAATCACAAGTAGTTTTTATGTACCAGGCACTCAGTTAAAAATTCAACATCTGTATTGACTGATTTAATATAAACCACAACCTGATAACATTTTAATGCTGTCATTCCCCCCACCCCCTTTTTTTTGTCATTCCCCTTTTACAGAGGATACAACAAAGTAAGAGATTAAGCACATCATGTGTTCAAGGTCATATAGCCGGTAACTTTTAAGAGTCCCAAACCTAGTGATCTATGGAGTCCCTGCTTTGACCACTGAGCTGTAGGTAAAGTGCAGTCAGTACTTAGCAGAAGTCTAGTGCCCACCCTCTTCCATTCCATAGAGACTTAACTCTTGTACAAATATCACATCTACCAATTTTGCATCCTAGAGCTGTATGCATCTCTCCCTTTTACACTGCTAGCCTTCTCTGCGTGATTGGGTCCCTGTCTCACTCTGTCTTCTGGACAGTGGGCTCCTTACCAGCAGTGCCAGGCTGTATATAGCTCTGAATCCTTAACAGCGCATAAAACAGGGCCATGCACATAGCAAAAGCTGAGTAAATATTTGTAGACTTGAATTGAGTCTCCTTAGTAATATTTCCCTTAGCTTAGATAATAGTAATATTTCCCTTAGCTTAGATAGATAATAGATACGTACATACATACTTATATATAGATAGAAAGACAGGTCGCTCCTGATTGAGAATGGGAGCTTTTAATACCCTCTTAATTCATCTAGTTAACAATAAAATACTTTGTGTCAAAATGATGTACAGTGACTTCCTGTCTTGCTAGTTGATTAATCTCAAAAGATTATTGGGATATCCAGACTTCTGCCCTCAAACAGACAATCAGCCCCACTCTTAATATCACCAGTCTGAGCTTAGGCTCAGTAAATAGGTATTTATGCTTATTTTTGCAAAGGATTGGTTGTTTTTGCAAAGAGATCAAGAGATCAAGTATGTTGTGATGTGTGTGTTAGTCTGACTCCCTGCTTCCCAGCACAGCTTTTTAATTCATCAGGCTGTTGGGCCCCCTCCTGCTGGCTTTGGATAGAATTCTCTGGAGTCAGAAAAACAGCAATAATCCTTTCTTGCTCCCTGGGTAGGCTTTTGAAAAACTGAGAAGGTCTGGCCCCAGAAGTCATTTTAATTGACACTGGCTTGGCTTTTGAATAATTTTTTTTTCCAATTTGTTAAGTGGTATTGTGTGTTTTCAGTGACTCGGGCTTTAGAGAGTGCTTAGCTTGATTTCTGGGCCCAAATTCTGGAAACTCAGTTGCTCTGTGTAGTGTTGGGCATTTTACTTAACTTTTCTCAACTTTACTTTGTCATCAGTAAAATAGGAATAATATCACTTACTTTATAAGGTTGTTGTATTTGGAAAATTAATACATCAAAAATGCTGTTTTCTCCCAAAGTAGCCCCCAAGATAAGGACTTGGGTGCAGGTCATTTATTTAGAAGGTGATATCAAGAAGCAAGAATTGAACCTTTGAGATCCTGTGTAGAACATGCCCCAGAATCACGACAGCAGAGGGAATGTGGGCATTTATCCACTGGCTCCCACCCTCTGCTTCCGTGATTGGTTTAGGATAGATGCGTGACCCAGGCCAGAGGAATCAGAGCCTTCTCAAGAGCTCCTTGATTCTCAGCAGAGCTAGTAGATTGGAAGTTTTAGGGGTGCTAAGTTAGAAGTGCTGGGCCCCATCTTCCCCAGCTGAGTAAACATGGCCAGGTCACCTAACCTGTCAGAAAGGTGGTGTGCTTATCTGAAAGCAGGATTGATGCCTTCTATCCAAGGAATTGTTTTGATTCCGCAAGAATATACGTAAAATGCTTGGCAGAAGCAAATCCTCAGTTAAATATTAGTTTTGTTTTTGTGGTTTGCCTTGATCTGATTCCATTTTGTGGAAATCTCTGAACGCTAAGCTGGGACAGTTTTTTGTTTTTTTTTTTTTGTTTGTTTGTTTGTTTGTTTTTTGAAAGCGATTCCCATCTTTATGCATGTGAGTGTTTGTGAGCATGCCATGTGGGTCCTCTGTTAGTTTTGACACCCAGCTCTGATAGGTGGTGATTTACGTTCTGGGGACTTCCCATGGACAAGCGTCCCCCAGTCCTCAGGAGAAGCTGCATCAACAGCCCCTCGTGGTCTTACCACTCCAGAAAGAAAGATGTGTCCTTCTGTTCCCCTCATGCTAGATTGGTAGCTACCTTAATTCATGAGCAAATAGACAACGGGTCGGCCTTGGGGGACAAACCAGAGAACCACTATGTACCAGGAGGACATTGTACCACTATGTCCTCCCTCCCAGTCTGTTCTGCCTCCCCAAACTAGACCAAGTAAAATGGTGATATTTATTTTTGGAAGATTTTCTATTGTTTTCTCTTACTTGAGAATATTCTCCAATAATCCCTTGATTAGTCTCTATGCTTTTAGTAAAAATCCAGAACTCTGGAAGGGACCTTTGTGGCTTTCTATAATCCAATCTAGTCCATCTTTTGTCTCTCCTCTCAATACACACAATAGCTAAAAGGGCCATTCTGTGAACCTACCCCACTGATGTGCCCAAAGATAGTTTTTTCTCCTGGACAACTCTCTTCACCTGCTCTTGATGGACATTATTCAACAATTACAGCACTCTTTACCACTCTGCCCACATAATTTCTCAGTACCAAGGCAGGCTTTCCAAATAAGCTGCCATTTCCAGAAGAGATATAATTTATTTGTTATTTCATCATTAGATTGTAAGCTTTTGGATGGCAGAGGCTATGTATTTCTTATTTTTCCTAAGACATTAAAAATATTGTGTTGGGAAGATGCTAAGTATTTGATTGATGTTTGTCGAATGAATGAAAAACCTTGTTTGAAAGCATTTACCATCTGGTTTCCAGACTGGAACTTGTGGGTCGTGGTTTCAATCTGCTCACACATACACAGTTAAATTTGATCTTCATAACAATTCGAGGCCATAGACAATATGATTATTCCCATTTTAGTAGGGGAAGGCTCAAATGCCAAGGAATTTGCCCAGATTTGATCCCCAATTTGCAAGATTCCACGTCTTATGCTCTTAATCACAGCACATGTGGGTACATATGCTTGTGGTGTATTGAGGTTGCAGTTGCTCCTGTCTGAGTCATTCTTTCGTTTGGTGTTTGGGTGCCAATTTGAATAACTCGTGGGACATATTTCCCAGCATCTTTGCTTGGCTGATAATGGGAGCTGTGCTCATTATGCAAAAACACTTATGTCTTAGACAATCCAGGCTGCTGTAACAAAGTGTTGTAGACTGGGTGGCTTCTGAACAATGAAAATATATTTCTTATTGTTTGGAGGCTGGAAGTCTGAAATCAGCCTGCCAGCATGGTCAAGGTCTTGAGAAAGCCCTTTTCTGGTTGCAGACTGCCAATATCTTTGTATCCACACACGACGGGTGTGTGTGTGTGTGTTTGGGGAGGGAGGGGACAGACACTGTCCTGGCTTTCCTAATGGCAGTAATCTCATTCATGAGGGCTCCACCCTCATGACCTCACCTATTCCTGATTACCTTCTGAAAACTCACCTCCTGATATCATCCCATGGGAGGAGAGAATTGCAACATAAGAATTTTGGAGTGTCACAAATATTCAGTCCATAACAACTATTTTTCTTCCACAATCAAATCTAGAAATGAGGGGCACCTGGGTGGCTCAGCAGTTGAGCATCTGCCTTTGGCTCAGGTTGTGATCTCGGGGTCTGGGGATCGAGTCCTGTGTAGGGCTGCCTTTGAAGAGCCTGCTTCTCTCTCTGTCTATGTCTATGTCTCTGCCTCTCTCTCGGTGTCTCTCATGAATAAATAAATAAAATCTTTTTAAAAACCCACACAAATCTAGAGGTGAAATAATGAGATCTATGTATTTTCTATTGTTAAAAAAAAAGGAAGCTACTATTTCCCAAGTATCCCATTTTTCCCTGCACTAGCAAATGGGAAAAGAAGCCAATGTTGATGCTTACTATGTACCAGGCACTATGCCATGTGCATTAAGTACATTATTCCCATGAACAACAGCCACTCATCTTAAAAGTCCTCACTCAAAAAAAAAAAAGTCCTCACTCAAGCATCACTTCCTCTGTGTACACTTGCCTTGACACCCTCTTTTATCATAGAGTTGACCCCTCTCTACTTTGTGCTCCCACTTGCCCCCCTAACATTGTCTCTTTGAAGCTATGTTGCATATATCGGTGTCCATTTCTGCCCATTCTCTAGACCTGTCTGTCAAAATGGAAGCCACTAGTCACAAGTGCTACTGAGCATTTGAAATGTGTTCAGTCCAAATTGAGATGTGCCGTATTAAAATACACACGAGACTTTGAAATCTTAGTGTGAAAATTGGAATGTAAAATATCTCATTAATAATCTTTATATTGACTGCATGTTGAAGTGATAACATTCTGTATATTGGGTTAAATAAAATATTAAAATGATTTTTTTTTACTTTTTAAAATTTGTTAGAAAATTTAACCAAATGTGTGGCTCATATTCATATTTTTATTGTATAGCATGGTTTTAGACTGAATTTCTCAAGGAAAGGTCTGTGTCTTCTTTTTTTTTCTATTTCTAGGACCTGGAATAAGGTCCTATGCCCCGTAAATGTGCATTAAAAATCTGTTGAATAAATATGTCTTCATTTAACATACAGCCCCAGATCTTCTGGCCCCAGTGATGAGACCTGAAATTTGCAGGAAGACCCCAATGAAGGAACTCATCACAGTGAAGGTTAGGTGGGGGGCAGGCATTTTGGCTGTCTCTGCGCAGAAACCATATTCTTCAAGTCAAGAGACCAGTTAACGAAACAAATGCAAAACAGAAAGAGTGGTATGAGCTAATGGGATAGCTGGAGTGGGGAAGTAGTTAGTAAGCCTGGAGTATGGCTAGTGGAAAGCCTCAACAGCTTCCCCCTTTGACTTCCAAAGAAAGAGCAAATTCCCTGGAAGAGTCACAGTAGGAGCTTTGGGAACTTAGCTGTTCTGAATTCCCTTACTGCTCCCATATATCCTAATGTCTTCTTGTGGCAATTCATCTGAGGGCACTGTCTGGTGCATGGTTCGCACAAGGTGATGGTCAAGTGCGTCAGGGAATCAACACACTTGTTAGAAGCAGCTTTCTACCAATGATACATTGGAATTGATGGACATGCGACAACTTCTTTACCTTTCAAATGAAACAACTATAGGGGCTGTTTACCTCTCCCACAGTGGTAACTTGTTCATCAACATAACCTGAACTGGCTTCTTCTCTATCCCTCTTTTCCCCAGCTGTGCTTCTTGGGAATACCTCCCAAGACTGCTGACACTCAAGTCCTTGTTCTGACACTCAGTGTCTGATTCTGGAGGATCTGAAGCAGGGCAGGGGGTATGAGGTACTTGATGTCTAAGTGGGACCACATTTAGGCTCATCTCCTATTGCTCATCACACTGAACCCCACATTCACTCTTGGTAATCACCTCCATGCCCAAACTTTCATGCCACAAGACCACCACACATCCTGTTCCTTTCCACAGAAATCCAAGATTATCAACTTGACATTCAAAGGCCTCCACATGTGGTACTGACTTCCCATCCTGCCTTCTTCCTTTTCCACTCCATCCCCATGTGTATATTTCAGCTACACTGTTCTACTCTCCACTTCTCGCTATGCCCTTCAGATGTTCTCACCTCCTGGCTTCTACACAAATGTTTGCCTATGGCCCCAAATGGCTTTTTTTTTTTTTTTTAAAGACTATTTATTCATGAGAGACACAGAGGGAGAGGCAGAGACATAGGCAGAGGGAGAAGCAGGCTCCATGCAGGGAGCCTGATGTGGGACTCGATCCCAGGACCCCAGGATCGTAACCTGAGCTGAAGGCAGATGCTCAACCACTGAGCCACCCTGGTGCCCAGCCCCAAACAGCTTTTGAAAGATTTACCTCCATTACCACCCAAAGCTCATTCACACTGCTGAAAAGAATTTTGTTTCCAACTGCTTCACTTCTTCCCCATTCTCAGAGTGGTGCTGGGCTGTGTTTAAATGTGACGGTGTACCAACACTGGCTAAGTGAGACCATAAGATTTATGTGGGATACATGAACATTAAATTAGAATATGTAAGAAAATCCTTTGTAGAAGGAATTTCACTGACAATGTGAGTAATATTTCTACCTTGCAAATTCAGGTTTATGTATGTGGCTTTTTATTAATATGGGGCTTAGCTCTATTTTTTTGGCTTCCTCCTGAGAATATGGTAAACACAGTGAAGCCTCCCTAATCACAAATTCCTCCTTCATGAAATCTTAGCCTTGGGGATTTACTTTTGTGTATCTCTTTGATAACCTTGAGGATCATGAAAATGAAATGGTTGAGATGTGTGAGGTGTTTCTTTTGTTTTTGTTTTTTGAGAGTAAGATGTGTGAGTTTTAAAATCAGCACCTCACTGAACACTGGGATGGAGCCAGAAAAAAAAAAAAGCTTCTTAATATGCATAGTATTTGCTATACAGCAAAACAAATTTACAAACATATCCTTGAAATCAGAGGAAACGGAATACCTGAAGAGTTTCTAGGGAACAAGGGATGGTAATTTGAGATGCATCATATTTCAGCCTATTTAAGCCAAGAAGCACGTTAAGGTGGTTAAGAGCATGGGTTCTAGCTTGGCTCAAAATCCTGGCCCCATCACTTACGAACTGTGGGATCTTGGCCAAGTGCAAAACCTTAATCTTCATTCGTGTCACCTATAAAATGGGTGTAATGATAAACCCTGCCTCTAGGGCTGTTGGGAAGGTAGGAAAGTTACTGTATACAGTATTTAACTTTAGTTTATATATATATACAGCTCTCTTAACAGCATAGTGTAGGTGCCTTATAAGTGCCATTATAATTTTTGCCATTATTATTATACGATGTCTTCAATAGTCCTTTTCTTTAGTGGTTATACTTTCTTGCTTGAGGGAACTTGAATATTTTTTTAAAGGCTTCTCTCATCCTGACTCCTATTTCCTTTACACAGTCTTTAGTTTCTCATTTGAGAATTCTTCTATCACAAATTTTTAATTTTTTTCTTTTTTAGTCACCCACTCCTTGCATTTTAATAGTGGGGCTGCTTTTCCAACAACTATTTATGTGGAGTCACCAATGCCAGGCGAGGTTATGCTATGCTGAATACTTTATTTATATATTTTATGTAAACATAATTTGCTTTGTAGGCACAATGTAACAAAAGCTCTAAAGCCACAAATACATTAGACAATGTTTCAGTTCACTCCAATCAAGTTTAAATGACAGAGAAGCCTTCACAGTTCCTTTAAGGCAAACTGAGACTTTCTTACACTTCCTTCAGAAAACCAATCACGTGACAGAAAGAAGGTGCTTAAAACGAGAGTGCATTAAATGGCTAATTTTGGCATTATCTTTCTCCTGTTCTTCGCAGCATAGCTTGACCTTGATAGTCAAACTCTAGTTTTCTCTTTTCACACTGTATTCTGAAGAGACAAAAGGGTTTTCTTTAACCAACTGCCATAATTTGTGACGACTATTGATTTTGCTAGTTGAAAAACAGATTTGGGGAAGCATGATTTTCTTTAATGCCTCTCCTCCGGATAGAACAAACGCCATTTGGATTCTGCACGTAGAGTTCCCACTCCCTTGGCAGAGGACAGCTCTGATATGGCCAATGGCTCTTTGTTACCCCAGCCCTAGAAAATGCCATTCTGTCCAGCTCACCAGGAATGTCACTTGGGTTGTGGTTCTCCTTAAAACCTCATTGTCAACTTGGTTATGGGAGAAACATGACCAATAATACAGCATTTAGCAAAAGTGTTGGGGGGAGGTGGGGATAAACCTCCACATTATCTTTCTGAATGGCCCAGAAATGAAATATTGGTGAGCCCTGGGGTACGAACAAAAGATGATGTGAGTGTCTTTTTCTGATACTCTCATCTCTCTGCTCATCAGATGGCAGCACCCTTTCTTGTCTTCATATTTTACAAGTACATTCACAATGAGGAGAAACTCCTGTCAGATAAATATTTGGCATAAATAAGTCATCATCACAAGCTCAGGGTAGGAAAAAAGAACATGATTAATGAGGTGACATTTGTTACAAAAGGACTTTGGAAATAGAAAGGTAATTGCTGGAATGCATTCATTCCCATTGTTTGGGGAAAGAGTTGGGTCTACCCTAAGGCTCACTGGTGGAGAGATGGGGCAATCAGGGAGCCCTCCAAGGTCTTTTAGAAGGCAAAGTGACTTGGGGTGCTAATCATGTGGGCTCCTTGTGTCTCCAGCTTGGTTTGTGAGTGAAGGAGTCACTCTTTGAGCCATAAGGAGTGGGAGGAGGGAATGAGGAGTGCTCTTGTGGAGACATCGAGCCTCTCCTTCATCCTCCAGGGGAACTGTTCACCTCAAGACATGTCAAGTATTGGTGGGGCAGGTGTGGGGTTTCTTAAGAGTTTAGGAGCTGGAAAATTCGACAAGGGTATACAATCAAGTAGTTTGGTCCCTGATTTCCAAAAAGCAGGGGCTTGCAAAGAGTCTGCACCATAATTTTATATTTTAGAGGAGAGGAACTGCACATTTGGCATCAGATACTGAACATCAACCGGTTTGTATCGCTAGAGTTTGTTACATGTCAGAACATGCTTTGGCAAGAAAAGAGATACTCATTGAATATTTTTCCCAAATATGGTCTACAGGGGAGGTCTTCCTTGGGGATCCTTGGTAAAGGTAGCTGCTCACTACCTGGAAATGAAAAGAGCAAAATCAGTAATGCCCATGGCAAGTGTGCAAACGTAGGCAAATCTCAGTAATGACTTCTGAAATAGTCCCACACATGTGGAGTTTTCTTAAAATTAAAAGAAAATATATATGGTGGGGAAAGATTTTGCTCATGAGACCTGGTTTCAGAGGAGAAATCTCTGTGGCTGATCCTCAAACTCATGCTATTGACCCATCTTCTATCCTGAGAAATCCATTATCTACTTTCCAGTAATGATGATTAAGAACCAGTGAAGGGATCAAGCATTGGAGGCTGCGAGGAGAGTGGTTTAACCTTTTGACCATTAAAAAACTAAATGAATGTAAGGAAGTTGCCTCTTAAATGGGGAGAAGGAAAGTACTATTTGGAGAGATCCTACACATATGGGTTCATAAAAGCACCTCCTGGCCTACCCTCGTTCTGCCAGCCACATTGGCAAGTGCTCTTGTCAGAATCATGGGTGGCTGGCAGCAAAAAGTGTCATTGGCCTGAAGAATTCTACAATCTGGACAGTGCTTTTATGATAACACCTTTTAATCCACACTTGTCTTTGCCCATGACTGGTCTCGTAGGCATTGGGCCTGTGGGCTTGTATTAATTTGCAAGGCTGTTCTAGAACTGTTCAAGAAGGACCCAAAGATGTATAGTTTTGAAGTAGGAGAGAGTGTAATACACAGATGGGGGAGGGACATAATACTGCATGGAATGGGATTGGCACTTAATGTCAAAAACAACAGTGATCAACAGCTTTTTAGCTCAGCTGACTGCAGACAAACACAACACACAGTGGACTACAGCATTTGTTCACTGGGGCACAGAAGAGCTTTCTCAACAGGCTCCTCTTGTTCCAAACCATCCTTCACATTTTCCTGTCTGGGTCCTGGGTTACTGGATAAAGGGCATCCGCTCCTTGTTCTCGCTGTCACCCTCGTGGTCCTCCTCCTCTTCTCCCGCCTCACTGGTCTCTGTGCTGTCATTGGCCATCTACAATTCAACAGAGGATGTGTTAGAGGGTCTGCAGTCTGTCTCTTACTTTCTTCATTATCTGAGGACGCCCCTTGGGAAGGACTTCTTTGAGAGCTCAGAGTTAGGGTTGCTTTCTTCCCCAGGAAGGCAGTGTGCTGCTAGCCATCTTCTGTTGGGTGTCCTAAGAAGCAGACTCTGAGATAAGGATTTGAATGCAAACATTTGGAGTTTGGGAGATGATTCCAGGAAGCACAGGTAGGGAGGGAGGAGATGGGACAGAAAAGGCAAGGAAGTCAGGACAGGATGTGTTAATAAGTAGGCTCCTACTGTGGGCACCTGGGGCTCAGTCCTGCTGGGGACCACTGGGAGCCAATGAGGGACACACCTCATAGTTGCCCTACTTGAGGGAGAAGAAGCCAGGGAATGGCTAAGGTGGGTCATCTCCCTGTCATCTCTGGCCAGTTCTAGACATGCTGGCCCAACATGCTCCTGCCACTAGAGGTTCTCAGGCAGAGGGGTCAGCACTGGGGGAACATGGGTGGGCAGAGAGAGCATACCCTGCACAGACTGGCCAGGGTTTAAGTCCTGGTGCTGTCAGTTACTAAGCCGGAAAAACAATGCTAACAAATGCATGTTTGTCTACTTTGCGGTCTACGCCCTTCGCTTGGAAGTTGTTTCTGTGAAGACGTGGAGTTTGATTCTACCCAAAGCCTCAGAAAAGCCCTCCTTAGATTCAGGAACAAGGCCCTTGGCATATGCCAAAGCAGGCTCTGAGCTCTTACACTCAAAGGTGGGTTTTTCAGCTCCTGCTCTGATGAAAATCCCTTGTGGTCAAACAGGCCTTCCTAAATCCCAAGGGTCCCAGTAGGACCTCACGTGTTATGGATACAGACAGGAAGCTGATGTCAACTATCCTGCTTAAAAGCAACACACTGTCCAGGATGGTCCTAGATCTCTTCTACAGACAGGGTAAAATAGAGCTGGTTATTTGTTTTAAGAACAGCACAGGTGCAAGAAGACCTGTGACCCAGCCCCCTTCCCCTAGTCTCACCCCCTCATCTGCTTTCAGACATTTGCTGGCACAGTCCTGGAACTTAGTAAGCACTCACTGAACAATGTCCCTATTGTTATAAGTCACTTGCACTTTGTAAAATGCCTCCTCATGAAGCCATCCTTCATTGAGTGAGATGACCATCACTCCCAAACTACCTAATGGTTACAAAAGCCAAGGAAACACTTAAAAAAAAAAAAAAAAAAAAAAAAAACCACACGTGGTAAAACATGCAAAGATTTAAAGATTTTAGTTCTTTCTGTTTTACAAACGTCTGATGCAGATTTGAGACTAAACAGGTGAGAAAGCAAACAAAAGACTCTTCCTAAATATGTTCTTGGTTAAGCCTTCCCTAGGATTTAGTATGAATTCCTGTGTATCATTCTACCCGACTTGTGAGAATTTACCAATCTCCAGTTTACAGGCAGGGGTACGAAGATGGAGTAGCAGAATGACTGCCCAGGGTCACCCACAGGAGCTCAGAGCCGGGCTTCAGGTGGAGGAAGTCTGAGGGCGCTCTGTGTGTAGACCACCCAACCCACCACATTGCCCCCTGTCCTGGACCAGTGGCCACTGCAAGGGGGCTGGGTGAGCGTGACATGCTTCATGCCTGATGGGTTCCATGGGTGTAAGGGTATCATCCTGATGAAAGGAGACGAAAATCAATGCAATCATCAGGAGGCATCTCGGAGGCAGGTGGCATCCTCCTCCGAGTACTGAGTGTGAGTTTATTAGATTTTACCAGGAATTCCTCCCACTTGTGGCAGCAAAGAGACGGCCCTTGTAACCGACACGGGTCGATTATCCGCTCCTTTCCTGACTGCCCTCTGATTGCTCCTCAAATGCTCTCATGGGCACCTTCCTTGCCCTTTCAGCGTGCGTCCCAGCTTTGTGACTAATGGCTCATTTGCAGAATCAGTTGGTTAGGCTGGTCGAGAACTGCGGGCTTTCCCTCTACCTACCCCGTACCTGCCCCGGCAGGCCCTCTTCTGCTGAACTGAACGGATCCCTCGGCTTTTGACTCACCAGTGGAGTCGGGGTCTTCTCCACATCCAGAATTAATTTGCCGATGTTCCCCCGGTCATGGATCCGCTGCATGGCCTCCTTCACCTGAGAGGAGAAAAGCAGAAGCGCTGGGTGGGGGAGAAGCGCCCAGGTGGAGGAGCCGCCACTCGCCGCCCGCCTGGGGGGCTGTGGCTCAAGGTTAGCCGCCAAGCCGCACTGGAGGGGGGCCAGGGTGCGAAGACATTCCGGTTGTGTCACTCACGCACACTGAGCTTGTGCAAGCAGCTCAGTCTTCTGGGTCTAAAAAATGAAACTGGTAGTTCCTGAAATAAGACGAAATTTTCTTAAAAATAAAGGTGGGGGGGGCACCCCATGTGGCTCAGAGGTTGAGCGCCTGCCTTTGGCTCAGGGTGTGATCCTGAAGGCCCAGGATCGAGTCCCGCGTCGGGCTCCCTGCATGGAGCCTGCTTCTCCCTCTGCCTGTGTCTCGGTCTCTCTTTCTCTGTTGTCTCATGAATAAATAAATAAAATCTTAAAAAAAAAAAAAAAGGTGGGGGGTGGTGGAGAGGAGAGGACTGTGTAGTTCTAAAAGACAGAGGACACATCAGCCAGAGTAAATTTTGACCAGCAAAATCATTTTTTTTCAAAGTCACTTGTGATCCTGCTTACCAAAATGTTATATAACTCTGATTCATAGTTTTAACTAAAATAACCCATTGCCTAGGCTAACCCATATTCAGGAAAATTCCCTTCAGTTAGTCCTGGTTATTGGGTGGAAATTTTGTTTCCACCAAAGTAGAGATTTTTCCAGAATTAGTAGTCTACCCAGAAAAGAAGGCCTAGATTCCTTTTCATATGATAGGGGCCTGTCAGACCAAGCCCCTCTAAAAAAAAAGGCAACGTGTGCCCTCATCTGATTGATGCTTTAGCCTTTCACTCCGTGGCTGTGAGGAAAATGGACTTGGAGGGGGTGCTGTGCGGGTAAAATGAGATAAGGAAAGGGCCACACTACCCAGTGCTGGGCATGAATAGGTCCTCCACATCTCCTACTGCAACTTTTTTCTTTTAAAGATTTTATTTATGAGGGATCCCTGGGTGGCGCAGCGGTTTGGCACCTGCCTTTGGCCCAGGGCGCGATCCTGGAGACCCGGGATCGAATCCCTCGTCGGGCTCCCGGTGCATGGAGCCTGCTTCTCCCTCTGCCTGTGTCTCTGCCTCTCTCTCTCTCTCTGCGACTATCATGAATAAATAAATAAAATCTTTAAAAAAAAATAAAAAATAATAAAGATTTTATTTATGCATTCATGGGAGACACAGACAGAGAGGCAGAGACACAGGCAGAGGGAGAAGCAGGCTCCCTATTGGGAGCCCGATGTGGGACTTGATCCCAGGACCCCAGGATCACACTCAACCACTGAGCCACCCAAGTGTCTCTCTCTCAGTGAAATCTAAATGGAAATACAGCATCTCTTGATTAAACAACAAAACAAAACAAAAACAAATAAACAAACAAAAAAAACAAAGCTACAAGAGATCTAGCCTAAATATTTTTCCTACAGTCTCAGATTTTTAAATATTTTTGTTCACTCATTCAGTCCACAAAGTATTCTGTAAATGTCCTCATAAGCTAGATGCCATGTTTTGTTTTTTGTTTTTAATTTTAAGTAAGCTATGATGTCTGTCTTTGAGGAACTCAAACTGGGGCTGATGGAGTAGCGTTTGCTTAAAACCCCAAAGCTGTCTTCTCATTTGGATAACAACTTGACAGAGCCATTTAAATGTGCATACTCTAATTGCTTTTCTGGGACTTATCCTAAAGACATAATTCAAATTGTTGGGGAAAAAAAAAAACCTTAATCACACAAAAGACACTCAATCACAGCATTGCTTTTAATGGCAAAACACCGAAGCAACTTATGTATCACAGAATAAGGGAATGGTTAAGTAAACCATGGCTCTTACATTTATCTATGAAATGGAAATATTTTGTTGCTATTAAGCTGCTAATTATAAAGAATGTACAGCAGGATTAAAAGCCTTTATAATATTGCTAACTGAAAATTGAGATGCATATTTTTATTTATATCCCCATAAAAACATGGACATCCTAAAATAACTAGAAAGGGATTTGGATATATGATAAAGCATCAGGTAGGGGAAATAAATGCCTTTTAACTCCAAACATTGCTATTTGGTAACATGTTATCAAATTCAAATCAGTACTTAATATAAGTTAAATGCATATTTAAATATAGTCTTTGGAAAACCTAGCATTGGTTAGAATCAGCCTTTTTTATAGACTGAACTGTCATATGATTGTTAAATTTCCTGACCCTAATACATATGCCAATAGATTTATTTCTGTGGTGAACATTGCTTTTCAAGATGCTGTCATGTCTGGTCATAACCAGAATTTATTTACTGAGAAATTAAAAATTTGGCAGACAGCTTCCACAATGGCTCCCCCCCATCCTTTCCTCCTGACGCTTACCCTCCCGTGTAATCTCCCTCCCTTGAGTGTGGGCTGGACCTCCTGACTTGCTTCTGACCAGTAGAATATAACAAAAGTGATGGGATGTCACCTCTAAGATTAGGTTATAAAAGACTGATTTCTGCCTGTTAGTCTCTTTCTCTGACTCTTCCTGCCTTCTTCCTCTGATGATAAAAGCTGCCATGTTGTGAACTGCCCTGTGGAGAGGCCCACATGGCAAGGAACTAAGAAAGACCTCCAGCCACCAGCCAGTGAGGAGCCATTACCCTTAATCCAAAAGCCCATGAGGAACTAGATTCTGTCAACAACCAATGGGAGAGCTCAGAAGCAGACCCTTCCCCAGTGAAGCCCAGAAATGAGACCTTATCCCTAGCTGATACCTTGATTGAAGCCTTGGGAAATCCTAAACCAAAGGACCCAGGGAGCCCATGCCCAGGTTCCTCACCCACATAAAATGAGGTCACAAATATTATTTTTGGCCACCAAGTTTTGGGGATAATTTGTTATGCAGCAAGAGATAACTAACCTTCTTATCTTTCATATACAATTCTTACCCTGCGAGACCTATATTATACCCATTTTACAGGTAAGTACCTTGATGCCCAAAGATATAAGCAATTTGTCCAAAGATGATAATGGCTATCAGTGACAGAATTGTGATTCAAACGCAGGTTTGTGAAGACTTCAAAACTGATGTTTTTTCCAAGTTCCACGCAGACTGTGTTTCATTTAATTCTCAAAGGCAGAGGAAGGTGGTAGGTAAAGTCTCACATAATGACTTCCCAGAATTCAGTTGTTTATTACCCTGGCAAGTCATTAAGCACCTGGAAACTCCTTGGAGATCCAGAACAATTTTTGTGCTGCATCTCCAACTAGACAGAGCCCAGGGAAACTGAAAAGCTGTTTTCCTACCAGTTAAAGCTTATTGTGATGTTACAAAAAAGCCCCCTGAAGGGCTGACTCTAATCTGCATATTTTGGGGGACATTTCTTCTTTGAAATGAACTGACTCCTTGAAGTTCCTTTGGGGGGGGGCGGGTAGAGAAAAAGGTAGGAGTCTTTCCAAGAGGTGACTGAAGTAGTCTGATCCCCAGCCATGCTGTCTGAGTTTATATCCTCTTAGGCTGCTCTTGGAGACATGCAAGAGACCTTTTGAGGACAGCTTAGAAAGAAAGAAATGACCAGTTTTTGATCAATTCTTTATCAGGTACAGTATGAAGCGTTTTACATACATTCTTTCTTTTTATCTGCACAACCCAGCTTCATAGACGAGAGACCTAAAAGGTGAGAAATCTAAGGAATCTGTCCCAGGTCACCATCTGAAAGGTGACTCAGGAACCACCTGGGAACCAAGAGAGCGGGTTCCCCTTTCCCAGAGTTCAGACAAAATTCAGGACAGGCAGGGCTCTGCTGTCCACACTCCAGAACTGCCCTCCAGGAAATCCATGGCAAGGTCAAGAGACTTTGCTCCTAAATTACCAGTTTATAAGCTGAAGGACCTCAGTAGGTGACAGTGACCAAAAGGTGGTGGCAACAACCTCCAGAAAGCTACTGGTTGTCTCTTTGGCTAGCAGTTTTCGATACAGTACGCTTCTGCTTAAAACTCTCTCCCTTAGGACTCAGGAAAAGCTTGGTAGACCTGCATTGCCTCACACAGTAGCCACAAGTCACATGTGGCACTGGGCACTAGAAACGAGGCCAGCACAGACTTCAGCGCACTGTTGGTGTAAACCACCTGGCCAACTTCAAAGACTTAAGACAGAACAGACACTGTGACATCGATCACATGTTGCAACGATCGTGTGTTAAATATTCCGGGCTAAGTAAGACATACTACTAAAGCTAGTTTTGCTCACATTTTTCTTTTCTGATGTGGCTACTACAAAACTGAAAGCTTCACGTGTGGCTCGCGTTGTACTTCTGCTGGACAGCCCTGGACTTGATCTTCAGGAGCTGCTGCCTGTTGCTCTTTCCGGCTTCCCTCTTTTCCTCTTACACCGCCCTCACTCCTGCTGCTGGAGATTTATCTGAAGTTCACTGGGTTTCTCATCTTTGTGCCTCTGTATGGATTGGGTTCCTTCCTGGAGTCCTGGAGCTAACTCACATCTGTCCTGTGGCTGGTTTAGATGTGAACCCTTCTAAAGCTGCTCTGCACCCCCGCCCCTGCCCCTTGAAATTGGGGCCGAGTCTCCTTTGAGCTCCCTTCACAACCTGGGCCAGCTAGTAATGTCACCCTTGCCCTCGGCTTAGAACTTGGCCCCTCTTCTCTACAGTACAATTCTCTAGACCAGTGCCGTGCAGCAGAAATAGGAAATGAGCTATAGAAGTACTAAAATTTCTCTAGTAACTCACACTAACAAATATGAAAAGAAACTGGTGAAATTACTTTTAATAATGTATTTTCTTTAACCAAATCTATCCAAAATATTATCACTTAAGTATATGCCCCATATAATAACGTCTTAATGAGTATCTTATATTCCTTTATTTCCCCTTTTGTACTACGTGTTTGGAATCCAGGGTGTGTTTTACATTTACAACATGTTTCAACTTTGGAGAGCGCAGCTTCAGATGGTGGGACAGGGCAAAGGGACCCCAGGGCACAGGAGTATTTAGCATATGATAGCCTCCAGAATGAATGAATGAATGAATGAATGAACAAGCAGGTATGTGGAGAGAGCGAGATGCCACATGGCTGAGCCACACAGGAGGTTTCTGTTTCATGTAACCCATATGCCTCTTGGTGGCCTCCTCAGTGCTGCCTGCCTGGGTGGCCCAATGGATTCTGTTTGTAATCAGGGCCATGGTCCCTTCACATCCAGTTTGAGATGCCACTGCCAGCTGTGTGGCTGGCCAGATCTGGTGTTAGCAGCTGGATTTTCCAGGGCGAAGGATTCTGGGCATACTCAGACTGTCCCAGCCAGAGCTGGTATCCCATCCAGACAGTGGGAGGAAATTTGAGTCATCTCATTAAAACATCTCAAGATGCCAAGATCCTGCACACAGAGGCTACGTGAGCTTTTCCTTGGTACCATCCCAAGTGAATGGCATAGGAGGCAGTGAGATCATCACTGAGTCCCAGGCTCTGCTTTAACTCAGCAATGTCATTCCAGCAAGTTACATCATCTCTACTCTTCACCTTCTTTTTTTTTTATTTATTTATTTATTTTTTTTTTTATTTATGATAGTCACAGAGAGAGAGAGAGAGAGAGAGGCAGAGACACAGGCAGAGGGAGAAGCAGGCTCCATGCACCGGGAGCCCGACGTGGGATTCGATCCCGGGTCTCCAGGATCGCGCCCTGGGCCAAAGGCAGGCGCCAAACCGCTGCGCCACCCAGGGATCCCTCTTCACCTTCTTAATATATTAAATGATATTAGCTATTCTATCCATTTATTCATGCAGTCAGTCACTCATTCAACAGTGCCAAAGCCCTACTTGGGAGCTGTGTATAAAGTAATGGATGAAACAGATATGCTTTCTCTGTGCCGAGGTACTCAATGCAGAGGTACACAGTGCCTTTTTTTGCTTATTAGATAGGCTAGTCATAATAAAAAGAATCTCACAACTAAAAACTGTGTTCTTGATTTGTTTAGTTAGCCCCCACAGATTGCAACCCATCAGAGCTGATCCTTTACCATGGGTTCATGCTCCAGCAAAGTCCACTGGCATTCAAAGTGGTATTCAAGCATGACCTACGGGGGAAATGTAATTGATTCAGACCATGTTTGCAGAGGAACAGTAGTTAACGGTCATTCCTATTTCTGTCTGCAGTAGAACTAGGAGTTGCGGCTTCTGGAAGCCTAGGAAGATAACGGTGAGTAAACACCTACAAGATTCCCTGCTGTCATGAAGTTCATGGTCTTATGGGAGACATATGCAATCAAAGAATGATTCGAATAAATGTAAGATTGCTGCTCGATAATTCTAAAATGGTGTTAAAAGAAGGTGGGTAGGGAATTTGATCTGGTTGGGAAGATCAGGGTGGGTGTCCCTGAAGAAATGGTAACTGAGCTGGGATTTAAAGGATGAGTAGGGAGTAACTAAGACAAAAAAGGAGACGGACCATTCCAAGTGGAAGGAGCAGAATGTGAAAAGAGAGACTGAAAAGAAAGCAGTGGGCATGAGGATGAACAGCAAATGTGAATATAGGGCAAGGTGCTGGCAAGTTTGGTTAGGGCCTTTGGTATTATATTTCAAAGAGTTTCCAAGGATGCGGTGGCCACACTGACCATACAAATCTAGAATATCTCTCTACCTCCAGTTACTCACTGAGTAGTCAGTTTTTCACACTTGAGTAATGAGAGTTAACAATGCTCAATCTTTGTTGGGATCTCATTTAATGTTTCAAGGCATTCAATTTCCTTTTGAATGGCGTGAAAGACACAAAGTCATTAGGGTATAAATGATACCACTTAATAATCAAAGCATTTGGCCTGTGCTATGAATAATAATAAGCCTAGTCACCTAAAATAGGAAAAAAATTAAGATGGGTTATTCCATGGATCACTGTGCCTATTAGGTGATAAATTAAAAGGTTTGAAAAGGAAGAAATGAGTAATACTATAATTAAGTAGCACATCTACCAATGTCATCTATGGAAGATTACTCACATTAACAACAGCCATCTTTGGGATGGCTTAAAATACAAAGTGGGTGTTGAAAAAACACATTCGTTGCAAGTGGACTTGGAATCCGGAATTTCTGTGTTCTATCAAGTAGCTCCAGGAGTCTAAAGTGAGTGAGCTCCCAGATTTTGACCTAGATGAAAGAGTGACCAAAAAGGTAAAATGCCAGGGACCATGGATTAACCCACTTGGGAAAACAGAAGATTCAGTCAACTGCTTTTTGGGGCTAGTTGCACATGGGGTCGTTGCAATAATACAGAGTCTGGACTAGGGTGGAAAAGGGGAGGTGACAAGGGTGCAAAATTTAAGGATGCACCCATTCTCAGGGTCATGCAGGGGCTGGGTTGGCACCTGAGAGGAAGCCCCTCTTACCTTTTAATCCTTGTTACCTGCCTGGCTCCATCCTAGTTCTACTCCTAAAGGAGTTTCTTTAAGAAGAGAAACATTAAGTAGCTTTTAGAAGCATCTGTTTGGCCAGTGGACAGAAAATGGAAGTGCTCCAAAAGAATTTTTCAAGAGGCCATTAGTAGGGAACACTTGTATAAAAGAGGTAAGGAACATTCTGAGTAGGAGGAAGAAGGAAGGGAGAAAACAAGATGGTGGAATCTGGCTGGAGTAACTGGTCCTTTGTCCTTCATGGGTACGTGGACGACACTGACTCTTTTGACCAAATATATATTATGGTCACGAGGGGTTCAATGAATTGAACCAAAAGCCAGGATATTCTGTAGAAATCTGCAATTAATAATTGAGCCAAACTATATATTTTTATCCCTATTGTATTTTGAACTAAAGCAAAAGAGGAAAACAATCTTATGAATTCTCTCCACTGTTTTATCTCATTTAACCGTGTTTCCCAGTGTTGGATTTGGATGGTTGGATAGAATTGAAGTGGACACTCAGTGGACTCTTATTCCAACATGAGAGTGAGGTTTCTGGGGAGGAAAAAGGTGCAGAAGATGATTCCTGCTCCCTGCAGAAAAATATCTGTTGTACAGTCCGTAAGAGGGACATTTGAAATGTGACAGGGCATAAAAGAGGAAGCAGTTGGGGTTAGGACAAGGATGAAAACCAAGGAAGTAGCTCTTAGTCTGAGACTCATAGGTTGAGTAGAATAGCCAATAGAAGGACACTCAGCCAATAGAAGGACATACACCTAATCCATAGGAGTATTGCTCAACTCAGAGAATGAGTCACTGATGGCCACAAGCACGTGGAGGGTGACTCTCATATCACTACGCAACTAGGTCCAGAGGTCCATACATTGTGTTAGGAGAAGGCAAGAGTGCCAAGGAAAGAGCTGCATCTAAAAATCAGGTAAATGTAGAGGACAGGAGGGCAGAGGCAGCACCTCCATGGGGTGGAAGTGGGCGTTGTTCGTCATCATCACAGCGGCTGACATAGGACGAACACTCAGCAGGTGCTGTCACCGAGCAAAGCACCTTATAGGCATGACCTCATTTCATTGCATCAACCCGGTGAGGTAAGCGGGGGTTTGTCGGACTGTCAGTCAGAAGTACATAAAAAATTCTCCAGTTTCTTCTGGAGTCCCCATTGCTCTTGGAGGACAGCTGAGATGAAACTGAGGTTTAGTGAGGAGAAGTGGCTTGCCCAAGGTGAAACAGTGGAATACGGAAGAGCCGGGCTTCCAACTGAACCCGGTGTAACTCCAGGGCTTAATGCACGGTTGCAAGGTATGCAAGCGTGGGATGCTGCAGGAAACAGGAGGGAAGGCTCTGGGGCCCGGGGCCCTGCACTGTAGGACCAGTAATGTGTTACTTCCTCTGTACTTTGGTATACGCCTTACTGGTTTCTTGGTTATGACACTTACTCCCTTCCCTCTTGAAGAGTTTCTCAACTGAGGTACTATTGACATTCTGCACCAGAGAATTCTCAGTTGGGAGGGGCTGTCCTGTGCATTACAAGGTGTTCAGCAGCATCTCTGGCCTGTACTCATTCAATGCCAGTAGCACTTCCAAGTTTGACACGTAAAAATATTTCTAGCTATTGCCAAGTGTCCCCTGGAGGGCAAAATCGCCTCCAGTTGAGACCTGTAGTATTATGGGAGCATATTCCCCATTATCCCCTCTCCACCCCTCCCACTGGTCTGTGGGCTCAAGGGCAGGCGGTTGCCACACCTCAGTACTCACATGTCACCTTGGACAGGGACTTGCCCACAGGATCCTGGGTTCTGCTCTATTCCTAGGACTAGGAAGAGTGTGTAGTACACAGCAGGTGCTCAATAACAGAAGAACACAAGATGGCCTATGATCTCAAAATGCTCATTGGTTATATTAGGTTCTCTCAACGTGTGGACTGAAGGCTGCCTGCACCAGAATCACAAAGCATGGCTTTTAAAGTGGTGTTTTGGCCTTGCCGTACACCTGTTTGTGGAGCCTGTGGAGATACTTCACTTTAGGTGATTCAGGGCTCTTAAGTTTCAGACCCTTGAACTTCACTGGTTCTTCATTTAACAAATATTGACTGCCGACTATAAATCAGGCACTGTGCTTGGCTAACTCATGGCAAGGAACAGGAAAGACAAGCCCCCTACTCGGCTAAGATCGCTCTTAGAGAATGAGCTTCTATTCCCTTTTCTCATATCTGGGTAGAGCCTAGTTTAACACTTGGCTTATATATCATTGCATGTTAGAATGTGGCAGAGAGCCACAGCTGCAGCCCCTCCCATTCGGGGCTATAGGGGAAGTAATCAGATGTCAGCTTTGGTTTTGCACCCTTGTGTAGACCTCAAACAACCTGATTTCTGCTCAGTGCATCAAGAAACCTTCAGGATATTGTCTTATGATTAATTATACCCATTCACTGGCTCTGTGTGGCCCCTCAAAGGACCCAGCAGCTGAGTTTCATGCACTCATGGTTGGAAGGGATGATGTCTGTGGTGGTGGGGGTCATAGGATGTGTGTGTATCAGTTAGAGTCAGTGAGTTATTGAGCAGTTCACAACCTGTGGTACAATGCGCCAGATCTTACTGTGACATGAGCAAAAAAATCAGAAGCAGAGTTGCATGCTGGAAATGCAGTGGGAAGGCTTGTTTCATTTTGAGGAAGGAAAGTGGGATCTAGTGTGACCCAATGGCTGGTAGAGACGTACATCCTTGAATTAAGAAATGCAAATCAGTGCTCTGCAAGGTGAAAAAAAATGTCCAGAAATAAAAATTGTATTTAGCTATAACTACAACCAAGTAAATAATTGTTTGCATATAGACAGGAATCCGGTAGTAATACCTTGAATAATCATACCCAGTCTACCGCTAAACCATTCTTTTCATTAAAAAAATTATGAACACGTGGTAAAGTTTGGGTAATAGTTTTGTAGGGCTGCAGAAACAACATACATCAAACTGGGTGACTTAATAGCAATTTCTCACACGGTTCTGGAGGTTAGAAGTTCAAAATCAAGGTTTGATTGGTTCTCAGCTGCCGTAATTTAGAGGAGACATGTCCCTTTATCCATTATTTAATTACCAGTGATAAACAATTCCTATAGCAGAGGCAGAATAAACTATTTTTTCCTTATATTTACCGGTAGCAACAGCTTTTCAAGAGAAGCAAAATGAAAGAAGGAGAATAAATCCGTATGAGTAAAACATCCACTACTTTAATAGTTAATATTCCTTATTTGATATTTAAAGGCTAAAAAACTAGAGAAAGATATTCATTGGGAATAGAATAGTTATGAGAATTGCAGGATATCTCTGTATCTTACTGACATGATAAGGAGAGTAGGTAATTGTATATTCAGTGTGATCACATGTATATAAAATACATATTAATGTAAATAATAATAGGTTGTATCAACCTAACAACCCTGGCGACATCTGAGTGGTAAGGACATGGCTAGTTTTCATTCCCCTCATTATCTGTGTTTTAAATTTTTATTCATTCATTCATTCATTCATTCATTCCACTTTATTGAAGTATAACTGACATGTAAAAAGCTGTATATAATTGATGATTACAGCTTGATGAGTTTGGGGATAAGTGTACACCTGCGAAACCATCACCACCATCAAAGCCATAAACATACCCATACCCATCACCTCCCAAAGCTTCCTCCTGTTCTCTTCATTATAATAATTATGTTTTAGTCATATTTTATGAGAAGAGCACTTAATGTAAGATCTACCCTCTTAGCAAATGTGAAGTGTACGATACATACAGTGCTGTTAGCTGTCGGCACTATGCTGTATAGTAGATCTCCCGCACGTATTTATCTTGTATAACTGAAATTTGACTTTGCCTTTGACTACTGCCTCTACAGTCCTCCCTCCGCCAGTCCCTGGCAACCACTGTTCTATTCTCTGCTTCTGTAAGTGAGACTAGTTTAGATTCCACATATAAGTGAGATATTTTTTTCTGTGTTTGTAAAAATGTCCACAATGAGCCTGTATTCATTGTAGAGTATAAGCGATGGTGAGTATACTCTCTAGGTCCATCTGTGTTGTTGCAAATGGCAAGATTTCATTTTTTTTTATGGCTGAGTTATATGTGTATGTATATATATGCCACATCCTCTTAATTCATCCGTCTACGGATGGACACAGGTTGCTTCCATATCTTGGTTATTGAAAATAACGTTGAAATAAACATAGGGTGCACATATCTTTTTGAATTAGTGTTTTTATTTTCTTTGAGTAAATACTCTGTAGTGGAATTACTGGATCATATGGTAATTCTATTTTTAATTTTTTTTTTTGAGGAACCCACAGGGTATAATGCTAAGTAAATCAGTCAGTCAGGGAAAGACAAATACCATATGATTTCACTCGTATGTGGAATTTAAGAAACAAAACAAAGAAAGAAAGAAAAAGACAAACCAAAAAGCCAGACTTTTAAATACAGAGAACAAGCTCGTGGCTGCCAGGGGCGGGGGGGTGGGGGGGGTGGGGTAGGGAAAACAGGTGATGGGGATTAAGAGTAGACTTATCTTGATGAGCACTGAGAAATGTATAGAATTGTGGAATCATTATATTGTACACCTGAAACTAATATAACACTATGTTAACTATACTTGAATAAGACAAATAAAAGAAATAATCCCACTTAAAATAAAAGTGATGGTGAGTAAAGCAGCAGCTCCACTTGGATCATCCCAGTAGTGAATGGAGGTTACAGAGCAGCGGCAGAGGGAAGCTTATTGGGGGTGGGGGAGGTATGGAAATCTGGAGCCTTTCATGGAGATGTGCAAGTGAATCCAG
Organism: Canis aureus; assembly: GCF_053574225.1. Taxonomy (NCBI): domain Eukaryota; kingdom Metazoa; phylum Chordata; class Mammalia; order Carnivora; family Canidae; genus Canis; species Canis aureus. The sequence continues at coordinate 15,644,102 of NC_135613.1, read as the reverse complement.
AGTAAATGAACCAGCAGCCACACGAGAGAACCATGTGCTAGCACAATCAGTGTCTCTTTGAGGATGCCCCATCCATGCTGCCCAAGAGGACACTCATTATTTTCCACCTGACTCTCCCCAGGCCACCAGAATCGAAACTCAACCTTTAACTCCAGAAGGTGCCACCCCTGTGGCAGCCAGTCAGTGGGAGGTCTTTGCTTTCATCTCTTTATGTATGTTGTCTCCCCACCTCAAGTCCCCCATCCTGGAGGGTGATTTTCCCAGCCTCCTATCTGGTCCCAGGCTCCAGTTTTTCCACATTCCAGTCTGTCCTCATTCTGCTGCCAGAGCCATGATTGCTGATGGATACTGTTGTTTGTCTTTCATGCCCCAGATGCTAGGACTGTGCCGTAAATTCAATAATGATTGTGATAATAATCATAATTTTTAATGGCTATTCTTGACCACTTAGCACATGACCTAGGCACATGTTAAATAAGCACCAAGTGTTTTTCATGGACTATTCCATTTGCTCCTCATTATAAGCCTGTGAGGGATGTATCATCATTACTCTCATTTTACATCTATAGAAAATGAGGATCAGGGAGGTTAATTAACCTGCCTGAGGTCACAGACACAGTAGCTAGAAGAGCAAGGATTTCTAACCTAGATTGTTTATGAAATATAGACAAATGAAACTATTATGTCTGGAATTGCCTTAAAACACTCCAGATAAACAGTGGCGTGGGGTGGGGGCAACAGAGAAAACAAAGCTGACCAAACGTTAATCATTGTAGAAGCTGGGTTGATGGGTGTGTACTTGGGGGAGGGCAGTTAGTGTTGTTGCTAATTTTGAATACGTTTGGAATTTGGCAAAAAGCTTATAAATATGAACTTTGAGCTTTGCTCCCCTAACAGCAACCACAACAACAACTGCAGCACCCAAATGCTCAACTGTTACACCATCATTAGGAACCCAGTATATATTTGATGATGACGTTACAACTGAGGGCTTTGGGTTCCTTAGAAATTTGGTGCTAGAGAAGTTCGAGGTGTTGATATTTCCCCATAGAGAAGAATGTACCCTTTCAACCAGATAGCCCAGCTATGAGAAGGTAACAACTTCCAGTACTGACCACATGCCAGGCTGCATTAGGGGGGATGATGCACGTAGCCCTTACCCTCCAGGAGCCCAGGGCTGCCGACAGGGGAGGCCACGGGAACACTCAATTCCAGGAGAGTGTGGGAAGAGCTATATTGTGGGAATTAATGAAGAGGCGTTGGAGCCAGGAGATGAAATGACTCAGTTTAGAGAAAAATGGCATTTGTGTTGGGTTTTTAAGGATAGGGAGGCGTCTTCCGGGAAGAGGAAATGCGTGTACTTGAGGCAAGAACAGAGTGCTGGGAGGGAATTTATGACTCATTCAGGGAACTGAGTTTAAGTGAGGGGGACACTGCGTGCTGAGTTTTGATGGTTGGGCTCTCTCGTGGGTACAGGGAATGGGGCAGGGAGTGGGAGAGGCCTTCACCTGGATGCAGTCAGAGATGTGGACAAAATGTGGACAAAAATAGCCTGGCAGGTGGGGCACTGGACAAGGAGAGACTGGAAACCAGTGAGATCCGGGACTTAGGGATGCTGCGGACATGGAACTGCCAAGATGGCAGTGGGATGTCGAGATATGCTGTTAAATCCCACTTCTCCTTTAAGACCATTTCAGGCTATTTCCAGAAGCCATACAATTCCCCAAAGCCTAGAAAGATCCTCTAAAATGTCCTATGTTTTGAAAGATTCTCCATCAAGTGGAGATGAGATCTGAGGTAATCTGATTTATCTTCATCCATTTTAATTAGCTTTGCAAACAGATGACCTTGCTAGCCCTGGGACCTTCCTTATGTCAGAGTCTGTGACGCTGAAGTCTAATTTCTAATTATCTATGCCCATTTGCCGAGGCTCAGAGGAGTACTGGGGGGGCTAGCCTCTTCTTTCCTGCCTCTCTCTCTCTCTCTCTCTTGCTTGTCTGTCAGCTTTTTTTCCTCTAAGCACCAAGGAATAGCTATTAGCCTTGAGATGGGGTTGCCATGGCAACGAGAAGGCAAACAGACTCAGTGTGGAGGGGGAGGAAGTAGGAAGATGAGGGAGTTGTCATCCAGCAACTTCCCATTCCTGGTCAGGGGTCCCCTGCCTCAGCCAACTTGTTGGCATATAGAGGACAGAGTGGCTGAGTCACTCTTGCTCCAAAGTGGGGTTCAGTGACTGTGTGGTCAAACTGGACTGATCTCTAAGGGATGGCTTTTGGACAAGAGTCAGATCCTCTCCGTTCTTTGGGGGATGGTGGATCTGGGAAGGTCCCCATAACAGACAAAGGGTTTGGTAGTAGCTGGAGAAGCAGATGGCAATTCACCTACACTAATAAGACACTGAGGTCCAGTACTGTAGGAAATGTTTGTAGGGTCTTTAAAAAAGTCCTTAAAACACCTTGCAAAGCCTTTAAATTTCCCTGACTTAGTAATTCCACTTTGGGGAATATAGTCCAAGGAAGTAATCCTACAAATGGAATAATAATAGAAAAAAATATATCCAAAATGTTTGTTACAGCTCTAAAAATAAAAATGAAATCTAGATGTCCAGAAACAGGGAAACAGTTGAGTAAACTCTGACATGTTAATTTGTTGGCATATTATGTGACCATGATAGTTTAACATGCTTAATAAGAGTCTCTGAGAGGCGAAAAAAAAATCAGTCTGCCAAGTTTTTAAAGCAGTGTGATTATGATTGCTAAAAAAAAAAAAATGTCAAATCCCTGAGCCAAAGAAAAGCAAAGCCAACCCCCCAAATATGAAAATATCAGAAGAAAAAAGGAAAAAAGTACAATTGACCCTTGAAAACAGCAAGGTTAGAGCACCAACCCCACCCCCCAGGCCCCACAGACAATTGAAAATCCAAGTATAACTTTGGACTCCCCCAAAACTTAACTGCTAATAACCTACTGTTGACCGAAAGCCTTACCAATAACACAGTCGATTAACACATATTTCATACAACACATATTGTGTGTTTCATATACTGTGTTCTTACAAAGGGGTAAGGCACAGAAAAGAAAATCAAAGGGAAGAGAAAATGCATTTATAGTCCTGTATTATAAACAATCCGCATGTAAGTGGACCTGCACAGTTCAAACCCATGTTGTTCAAGGATCAACTGTATTCACAAGGGTTTTTATTGGGTGACGTGGCTACAGATGGGTTTTTTTCTTATATTTTCTCTTTCTTTAAAGGGGCATATTTTTAATGTCTCCACTGAGTATGTGTTATTTTTCCAGCTGGAAGGAAATTTTTAAAATTTCTACAATCTGGAATTGGCCATGTTTTCAAGGAATGAGCTGATAGGCTTAGCAAGTACAGGTGCCACAGGCCCCTTACTATATACTTGTTTTCAGGCCCTTCTATTGTCAAAGCACTTTTAGGCATTGTGGGACCTAACAGACCAGGTGACACAGCAGTTTTGCCCCATGGATATGATGGACTAGGTCTGTTAGCTTCTGCATGGTTCTGTCACTGAGCATTCAGAACAGACTCCGACTCACCCCAGACAATCTGTACGAACACACAGCAGACAGTCCTGTGTACAATACGGAATCTGTAATTAGCCTCATCATTTCTCATTACTTGGGATTCCATGCAGATTTTAAAGAAATTATCCCTTGGATGAAGAAGGGTTGGGAGAGCGTTCAGTGAATCTCTGCATGTGTGCAGGTGGAATTATGCAAAACCTGCCCCCGTGAAGGTCCCATCTGCCTGGGTTATTTTCCTTTACCACTGTTCATCGGTCTGCAAAGTCCTGGCACAAAAAAAGAGGCAGGTATACCTGCCTTTCAGTCACCCACAGCTGTTTAAGAAACTGAAATAGATCCAGAATAATAATGTGGACAAAAATAGCTATTTGAGCTCTGATTATGTTAGGCAATATAATAGTAAGAGTAATGATGATAACGGTTATGTTTTCTGACTACTTAAAACATGCCAGCAGTGACCGGCTGATGGGTTTAGAGGCATCACCTCCCTTACTTTTCACATCAGTTCTGTATATGCAGGTGCATTGTTTCTACTTTACATGAGGGAATCAAGAATCCTAGAGCTTCCTATGCTCAAGGTCACACAGCTGAAAAAGTGGAACAGCAAGGATTTAAAGAGGGGAACCAAGGTATTTAAAATATACTTTTAAAAAGTCTACTTTAACATCACCATTAAGGAAGTCACTTAATGCTTCCAAAAACGTCTGAGAAGCTTGGAGCATCATTGCAGTTTCTAAGGATGAGAACCCTGAAGCTGAGAGAGGTTGAGTGACTCTCCCAACATCGTGCAGCTGGCAGGCAGCAGAGCTACGATCCAAACCCAGGTAGTGTGTGTGTGTGTGTGTGACCCTAGAGCCTACTTCCGTCTCCCTCCTACAGTGCAGTGGCCCTGTCACCTGGCAGGGGCAAATATTCCTAACACTCTGCATTGAGCCCAGGGCAGGGCAGATGCTTAATAAGATTTGTTGAAAGCCTGAGTAAATGACATACAGAGGCTGAGAAACTCTAAGCAAGACAGACAGTGGGAGTTCCAGGTGCATCCATCCATCCCAAACGTAATAGTCAACCAACCAAACCAAAGCGTCTTTGAATCAACATCAAGAGTGTTGCACACCAAGTATCAGGGTGTTCATCCATACCTTATGACTGAAGAGGTAAAAAAAAAATCATGCTCTAAGTGACTGGTTTTGCTGTCCTGGAAACTAGGTGCTGCTCCATGGGGCTGCCTTGCTGGGAGGTGCCTTGGAGTGTCATATGGGAGGCAGTCACCAGGAGCAAATGAAGTGAGAGCCATTGTGGAAAGATGAGGGAAGTGCCACTGCAGTCCCAAGATGGTCCCTAACTCCACCAGCAGAGTATGAGACGTAGTTACAATTCACGGAGGCTATGCCATTCCTTCTCAGCATGGGAACTCCAGAGATGCTTCCAGTATCCCAATAGAACAAACACATCTTCCACAGTGACCCAGCTCACTAGCTCTTTAGATAGGTTCTGCAGCCTCGACACCGGTGGCATCATGGGGTGGATGATTCTTTGTGGTGGGGAGCTATCCTGTGTATTGTGGGATGTTTAGACCATCCCTGGCCTCTATATGCCAGTAGCAGTGGGTGAGCAGTAAGTGCCAGTCTCCCCCAGTTGCGAGAACCAAAAACGCTTCCAGACATTGCCAACTACCCCCTGGAGAACAGACTCTCTCCCAGTTGAGAACCACTGCCTAAGAGGTAGGCATTAGAAATTGCAAGCTGCAGGGGAGGACAGGTCTGTGGCCAAGCATCATGCAGCCAAGTATAGGTGGAGTTAACTCTGAAGTTGTATCATCTTTAAACAGTGCCCCTTTTCCTTGGTACTGCATTCGTGGGAGGTAAATAGGGATGAGGATCCTAACAGCATTCTGATAGCTACCACTGCTATGGGAGAGCCATGTGTTCTGTGCTTCTAGACACATGATGACGCCTTGAAGTTAAATGACTTGCCAGGGACCACACAGCTAGTGAGTGGCAGGTCTGTGGATTCAAACCATGGTGCTGCAGTGTCTACATGTATATGACCGTGGGGCCTCCCTTAACCTGATCCTCCTAGGTTGTGAGTGTCACTAATTGGAGGAGAGACAGAGAGAGCTGTTCCCTCAAAGTATCTCCCCTTCAAAGGTTCCACTCTCACCACTGCCATTACCACTCCAACCTGTGGAGGGCGCTGCTGTCCTTCCCTGTCTGGCCCGAGTGTGCCATTGCAATTTTTACTTACTGAATGAGTTGAAAATTGGTTATAACATGTAACTAAGGCTTAACCAAAGGCTCTGACTTTACCCCTTCCAATAATTTACTCATCTCTGGATGAAGACCATGGCATCTTCTCTTAGTCTCAGGATAACCCGGCAGTGATAAAGAACAAAGAACGCCAAGGAAGAAATCAGCAGTGAGAGGTAAAAGGGACTAGCCTGAGGACACACAGCTACCCAGTGACCAAGTTTGGATTAAGATCCTAGTCTGTATGACTTGGCAATCCCGGCTCATTCCACTATTCTTGGAGGACTGCAGTCAATGTGGATGCTGAAAATCTCGTCCAGCACACTTAGGGACTCACAAGCAAGCCACGATCACTCTTTCATGAGAGGCAACAGCAAGAAAGAGGGAAAGGTGGCTGAGTTGGGTTCTCAGAAGACCACCAGTGGAGTATGGTTTCGATGCTTTAGAGGAATCTTGACTTTTTGCCAGTTGCTTCATTTTCATGCCTCTGGTTTTTCTTTGGAAATAGGACTGGGGGCAGGTTCTATCCGACTTGCAGGTACCAGTGTTTAAGAACCGCCCCCACCTGCACATCTCATGGATCATCTGGAGAATTGAGATCGCCTCCAGAACTGAGAGAGCCACAGCAACCTTTCTAGAAATGACTGCATTTGAGGAGGCTCAGACAAGCTGCCAGGGGTGTGGCCACCTGCCACAGTGTCACACACCAGTTTGCAGAGAGTCTGGCCTCAGACCACCTGCTCTGCGTCCATGCAGCCTCTAGCCCATCCTTGCTTCTGAGAGCTTGTCTCCAAGACAGTGCACCTGGGCAAATGACAGACACCCCAACACCACCAAAGTTGACCCGTGTGATCTATTCACTCAACAAACATCTACAGGGATATACCACCTCCTCCCTGGCTTAGGAGCTCACTATCAGGGACCAGGGAGGGCCAAACAGCACACTTACATCCAGAATAGAGGGGTCTACTTTGGGAGGATGAAGCAGGCACTGTGACATCCCAAGAAGATGGTCCCTAACTCTGCATGGGACTGTGAGGTTTAGTTACAATTCCCAGAGGCTACACCAGTCCTTCTAAGGATGGAAATCCAAGGAATCCCTCTAGTCCTCTAGTATAATATGCCTTCTGGAGTGACCCAGTTCAGTAAATCCTGCCAATAGCTTCAGGAGGTCAAGTGGCCTCCTCTACTGCCCTTCTGCTCTGTACCTTGACAAGGAAATTTAGCGTGAATTCAGTGTGTCTGGGCTTGTGCTGGGTCATGGGGCAGAGCTAGCTCAGGGGAGACAGTAACACTGGAGCTCCAATCCCAGCCTCATCACTCCCAAATGGGGTGACCTTCAATAGGTCACTCAACCTCCCAGAATCTCACTTTTGTCATCTACAAAATGGCATAACAACACCCACTCCATGGAATGGTAATAAGGATAAATGAAAGAGGATCCTGGGTGGCACAGTTGATTAAGTGTTCAACTCTTAGTTTTGGCTGAGGTCATGATCTCAGGGTGATAGGATCAAGTCCCACACCAGGCTCCATGCTCAGCAGAGAGTCTGCTTGAGATTCTCTCTCCCTCTGCCTCTGCCCTCCCCCACTGATGTGTGTGCACATGCATGCACATTCTTTCTCTTTCTCAAATCATCTTAAAAAAAAAAAAAAGATAAAATGAGAGAAGAGGGTAAAGCCATAAACAGAAAGCCAGGCATATAGCAGGAACTCAATAAACAATGGGTCTTCTCTTCCTCTTTACCCTAGTGGAAGAGGATATTCAATGTCATGGTCAGGGTGAAAGTGAGCTCTAACAGCAGGATGTTGACTGGGACTGTCAGGGGGCTGAATGAGGCCCTTATGAAGTACCAGGTGGATTAAATGTTTTTCTTTCATTTTTCTTACTTGCATGCTGTGTAGATGGGCTTGGGTCAGAAGATGTGCATCATGAGAGATAAGGCAAGAAGGGCAAGATGGGCAGAGCTTCAGATGCCACAAAGGGTGTTTTGAGCCTCAAGTGGTAGAAGAAAGGGAGCTACGCTCCTCATGCCGGGGGCTGATGCATCTGAAGGGATGCATGAGGATAAGGCACCGAGTGCAGGGACGTCTGCTCCAGGGGTAGAGAAGGATGCTTGTGCTGACTCAGACCTGGTTCAAACCCCAACTCCATCACCTACAAGCCACATGGCCCTGGGCATGTCTTGTAACCTCTCTGTCCCAAAGTAGTTGCTTCTGCAAAATGGGAAATCATTTTTAGCAACTACAGTTTTGGGGATTTGCATGAGATGTCAAGGAAACATGCCCTGTGTGGTGCCTCGCAGCATAATCTGAAACCTATATGATACATGGTGTTTATTTTTTTTTTTTAATTTTTTATTTATTTATTTATTTATGATAGTCACAGAGAGAGAGAGAGAGAGAGAGAGAGAGAGAGGCAGAGACATAGGCAGAGGGAGAAGCAGGCTCCATGCACCGGGAGCCTGATGTGGGATTCGATCCCGGGTCTCCAGGATCGCGCCCTGGGCCAAAGGCAGGCGCCAAACCGCTGCGCCACCCAGGGATCCCTATACATGGTGTTTAAATCCAATGGTGTGCTGGGAGCCAGCTCCTACTGGTTCATGAAAACTGTGCACGTTTCTTCCTAGTTCTGAATCCAGTGATGTCATGTTGGTTGCTTGAAATCAGCCATGGTAGGAATATTTACACCAGAAAAATTGGCACCTGCAAATCAGCATATGACAGCACACCACTGCCTGAGTCTAAATCTATTTGATTTAGATGAATGGGAGCAGGAGATACCAAAGGTAGAAAATAATTACAAATGCAACCAAGCTGCCTCCAGGCCCTTCTGCCCCCAGAGAGGCTTGCAAGCATACCCCATGGAGGCGGGGTGTCATCTTCTGGAGATTCCCAGATGCAATTGACTTCTGCTTCATCCAGATACCTCCTAAGGATCAGTAGCACATTTAGTAACATGCTTAAAAGAAAACTCTGAGGGCTGCCTGGGTGGCCCGGTCAGTTAAGCATCCTCCTCTTGTTTTTGGCTCAGGTCATGATCTCAGTGACCTGGGATTGAGCCCCAGCATCATTGGGCTCCATGCTCGGAGAAGATTCTGCTGGGGATTCACTCTTCCTCTCCTTCTGCCCCTCCCACTCATGTTCTCTCTCTTTAAGTACATAAATCTTTAAAAAAAAAAAAAACCCACCAAACTGCTGTGCTGCATAAATGAAAAACATAAGAATCATTTACTATAAAAAGCTAAGCATAGTAAGTAAAATAAGATGCAACAATTTTATTACATCCTAGCTTGATACCACTGCCTGCCTAAAGACTTAAACCTGAGGCCCACTCCCTCTTTGTAAAAGAGGGAGAGGAGCAAGTGTTCTAGAGGTGTTAAAGCACACTAGCTCCCCCGCTGGGATTTTACTCTTTGCAGAGAGGATTAAGGTGGAAACCCAAAGGACATACCTTTCTCAACGGGTGTTTCAACCCTGAGGCTATTACATGTTCAAACCCTACACCGTGCCATTGCACGTAAGCAGATGAAACACTGTATTAGATGTTATTAAAAGATCTGAAAGCAGGAGGAAAGCCATTTAAAAACATTTATGCAGGGATGTATCATTGAGCTGAATGCAAAAATTCTCATTAACCTTAAAACCAAGTCAATGGTGTGTTGGACTTGCTCATGGGAATTAATGGTTAAATTCTCCGGATTTTCAGCAAGTCAGTAGACAGCATGTTGGCCGCTTTAAAACCACAATGGTGGGAATCTTTACATCATGAATACTAGCAAGTGCTACAAATAAATCAGAGCTTCCCATACCCCTAAAATCCCATTGTTGAAACATTCCCGAGCATTCCTCCAGCTAAAGCTTTCCATGCCATTTTGAACTTGTAAAGGGGTTTCTTCATTAGGCTTAGAGTTCTGGGGACATCCCTTCCCTTCCTCCTGCCTTGGAGACTCGGTGTGGAACAATCTGAGATGTACTGAATAACTTCTTTAAGTGTGATGACCTCATTTCCATTATTGCATCTTAAAGAAGAGTGATAGAAACCGCCGCTGAGAAATCGGCCGTAATTGATTATTGTGTATAAAGCACACTGACAATCCTTCTTTCCAACACGCACTCTTTAATGAGCTCTTTTAGTGCTGGCTCTGCTAACTGCTGGAATTGATAACGCCCTGGAAACTCAGTGTCTGAGGGTATAATGGCTGTTAGGGAGCAACAACAAAAACAAACTATAAGACAATAAATTGAGTGCGTGGATTTTTCACCCTTTGTATTCCCTCGTGTCACCACTGTCTGTTTCATTCCAAGCCTCTCTGTGTATCTTTTTGGCCCAAAATCCCAAACCCTTTGGTCTTCACTAACCCAGGAAGAGAGAGACCACACCCAGGTTACCTGACAAGGAAAGGGTGGGGCTTTATCAGTGTGCTGGTTAAGTGGGTAACCAAACATTTGTTTTGGATCTGGTGTGTGTGTGGCGGGGAATCTGATGTGTGGCACTTGCTGATTACTACGACCACAGCCAAAGTTAAGCTACATTATAATGTCACTGATGCATAGTTGGAAAGAGGTGCATTGTAAGGGGCTCTCAGGAGCTGGTGCATGGTGGCGCCAGCACACTCCTGAGTGTGGCTTAAGTGAATTTGCAGTCCTTCTAGCATTTCAGAGAACTAACAAGTGCTCAGTTCTGCAGAGAGGTGTGGACAGGTACTTCCCCAGTTTGGAAAGGCGGTGACAAATTCCAGTCAGCAATGGAAGGGTTGGCCTCCTGTCCTCTGTGGGTGGGTGGAGTCCATGGGGACCGGAAGGGGGCAGCAAAGCGCTTGCAGGGGAAGAAGCTGCTCGGGGGGGTGGGGGGGGGGTGGGGGTGGGGGTGGGGGGGGGTGGGGAAGAGGCGGTCCAGGGCTAAGCAGTGCCGATGGGTGCAGGTGGAGAGGCCCGAAGCCTCATTCCAGGAGCGGAGAAAGGATTCTGGGACACATCCGAGCCAGTACACCCCTTCTCTCCCAACCGTGCTCTCACATTTCCACTTTATCCTTCTATTTTCTTAGCTTCTATTACCTTCTGATACAGAGTGAAAAGCTATCTATTTATTCATTATGTTTATTATTTTCCTCCCCAACCCCCATCCAGAAGAATGTAAGCCCTAGAGATTTTTTATTTTTTTGTTCCGTTTATAAGCGTAGCTCAAGTGCCTAAAACACAGCTTGGAAAGTAGTTGGAATTCAATAAATAATCTGTTAAATTCGGATCCAGTAGGCAAACACAAGAGCTTAGAGCAGAGGTTCCCAACTTGTGATGGGAATTAGGGTCAGCAGGGGATTCTGATAAAATGGAAGACTCTGGTCCCCTTTCCAATAACCTCTGGTTTGCTGGGTCAGAGGGGAGGCTCGGGATTCGCTCCACGTGGGTCCACACTGAAACGCAGTCTCTGTACTCAGAGGGAGTAACTACGAGTGGCTACAGCTCATAGGAGGAAGGGATCTGCCCTGCATGTTCTCAGCACCCCCTTCACGGGTGGTGGCAGGCAACTGAGTGGACCTGTCAGAGGACGCCTGGTCGGGGAGGCATGACCCAAGAGGTGGTCTTCTCTCTGGGTAAGTTCAGAACCATTTTAATTAACTGTGGCTCTTCTAGTGCCAGCACCAGCATCAACAGACGTGGAGGTGAAATAACCATTTTACCTGTTCAGAACGATGCTTTTTATTTTCAGAATTGCGCATTTTCCCAGTTCCTAAATCTTTCATGACTTAGCATCTTCCTTCAAAGACCATGGTCCTATCTCAAGTCTTGGGAACGTTTTCTTGTTAACTCTCTTAAAACCTCTGGCTTAACAGCCTGTTTTGAATCCTCACCTCCTAGGGGCATCACAGCTGGTTGCAGGCTTGCTGGTCTTCTCCTCTATGTAACTCTACAGATGCAACTGGCCTTGTCCACAGGCTTTTCCCCTGGTCTCAGAACTTGGCTCCTTCTCTTTGCTGTTGGCTTTTTCATGAAGGTGGGAGGCAAGTGCATTGCGGCAGAAAAAACTTCCTGCGTGGTGATTTGAGAAAATTCGGTGCCTTTCACCGAATTGAACTTAGTGATCCTGGCAAGTCATGAAACTGCTCTGAGCCTTAGTTTCTTCTGCTCTAAAATAGGACACATACTGCTTCAGAGGTTTAGGCAGAGGAAATATGGCTACAGAAGTACAAGAACCCTTTGACCTTCGGTGTCAGTATATTAAGATAACTAGGCTCTCACTGTACCTACCAGGCCTTTCCCCAATCAGCCTAAGGAACCAAACAGCCTAAGCATGCCTCCCCCTTTCTTCCTACCTGCTCTCCTTTCACCCAGGCACATGTCACCAATTCTTGGAAGAGAAAACTCAGGGGGTGTGGAGGATGAGAGGCAGGATGCTCTGGAGAATGAAATGAATATTTATTAGGCATCTACTATGTTTAGACAGTGCTGGGCACTTTACATACATCAGAATGCTTAAACAGCCCTCACACAGGTGTGATTCCATCAGTCTGATGGATGGAAACCTGAAGCTCAGAGCTTGGACATCTTGCCCATGGTCTCCCGGATAATTTGCGCCAGACTCTGGTCAGCGTAACTTCGCCACCAGTACTGATTATACCAAGCAGTTCCGTGTCCTGCAAGGGCTGTAGACACAATCCTAGGAGTCTGAACCTCTTTCTCCCATTAGAACTTCCTGTTCTGATCTTCATTTGCTCCCTCCCTCTTTGGAGACAGCCTCTCTCTGTCTCTCTCTGAGATTTAGGGTAAGGGCAGGATCTTCTCATAAACATCACTGAATGGGCAGTGGAGGGAGTACTGGGCACAAGGTTCCCGCTGACCGGAAATATTTAAAAACTTTCTGGTGCCCCCAAGAGGCTGCTCACCTCCGATTTCCCTAGGAGTTGCAATTCTGTAGAATATTCGTTCCGCTACCCGCACTGCCAATTTATTTCATTATCTATAATGAGCAGTAATGACATTTCTTAATTGCACTCCATAAAAGTCTCAGTTATCACTTTAGAATTATATCAGATTCGGTGAAGAGACGTCTCCTACAACTGAAAAAAAAAATTCACTCTTCAAATAAGTCTGTCATAATTTTTTTCAGAGATGTCTTATATCCTGTGAGTCATTTGTGCTGGTTTCATTGGAAAGTCAAGAGTCAAGTGGAGTAGGCTACATTCAGTGGGGCTACAGTAAGAGAGAGGAAGACTGTCTAAGGAAACATTCTGGGGGTCTATAGGCAACAGAGTATTGTGAGGATACTCAAAAATGAAGGCTAGATGAGGGTCCCTTTGAGAGGTCACATGAAAGATGGGTCCATTATGCTGCACTGAAATGGCTATGCAGCCTGCAGAGTTCATCCATGACATGTAGCCCTTCCTCTTGCTCATCCTTACCCTTCTGTCATCTCTTGCAGGACCTGCCATAAATGGACACCTCCTGCTTGTCTTTGAAACCCTGTGCTACCACACTATTAATTTCGCTTCTGTTTTCCACTTGAACAATAAAGCCATCTGTCTCCCTCTGTCTTGTCTGCTCTAATTCCTAGGTTTCTGTGGTGGCCATTGTTTCATGTTTTACAGTTTTCAAAGCACTGTTCCGCATACCCCTGTATTAGTTTCCTCTTGTTACCACAACCTTAGTGGCTTAAAATGACACAAACCTATTTCTGGAGGTCAGAAGCTCCAAAATGACTTTCATTGGGCTAAAATGAGGATGTGAGCACCTCATTTTCTGTTTCTTTGGATTCTGGCTATGTCCTTTGGCTCATGGCCCCTTCGTCCTCCTCCATAGCCAGCAGCATCCTCAAATCCCTCCCTGACTCTGACCCTCCTGCTTCCTTCTTATAAGGACCCTTGGGGTGACATTGAGCCCACCTGCCTAATCCAAGCAAACATCCCCACCTTGGGACCCTTAACTTAATCACATCTAGAGATCTTTCATTTTGTCCTGTAGAATAACATATTCACCGTTTCCAGAGATTGGAGCATGGACATGTTCGGGGGGCACTCTTCTACTTAACCACACCCACATCCTGAATAGCAAGTGGTACATGTAGGAGTTTAATAAATAAGTCCATGAATGAATGGATTTCTAATTTAGTCCTCAAAATAGCCCTGTAAGGTACATATAGCATCTAGAGTCAGACAGCTATGGGTTTGGTCCTGGCTTTATTACATAATACCTGAAGGACCTTGGGCAAGCTACATTCTGAGCTAGTTTCCCCCAGTTGAAAATTGGAACTAAGGTGAATTGCAAGTTGACTCAAATTAAATAGATTAATGAAACTGTTAAAACGTGATACTTGAAGTATTCTATCGCATTAATCTCCTTTTCTTCTCTTGGCCATTGAAATTAGGTACTTGAGGGTTTGAGGTAGAAACACGGGTGCTGCCCAGATCTGGTCCTCTCCTTCCTGGACACTCGGGAGAACTACATTTCCCAGCCTCGTTAGAGTGAGCCAGGACCATGTGACTGGTTTTAGCCAATGAGACTGGTGTGAGAGAATTGTCCCACTGCATTGTCCCTCAGTGCGCACTTCTAGCATGCTTCAGACAACATTCTCTTCTGTGCTCTCTCAGCAATCCTGGTTCAGAAAGACCCCTTTTGTTTTTCTTCCCCCCCTTTGGATTTCTGTGAATTCATGGAGGCAAACAAGAATGTAGGTTGGTGGGCAGAACAGAGAGAAAGAGCAGCCTGGGCTCTGTGGCTGGCATAAATAGTGCATGGTGATATCTCACAGATTGCTTCGTTGGTAGGAGGTGGTATTCTTTTCCCCAAACGTGCTGCATCTCTACTGTGGATTCGAAGTAGGGAAGCACCATCCTGTCTTTCCCCCAGGTTTGAACTATTCCATTGCCAAGATCTGACAGTCTGATGGCAGAGACATAGATAGCTATATGTCTGTAAAGAAGGTAGTTTCCCAAACTGTGCTCCATGGGACACTTGTGCCTCAGGAACCTTTAAGTGAACTACAAAGGAAGAGTTTCCACAGTCCAAAGTAGGACAGTGTAATAGAACCTGTTAACAAGAAGTCCTGCACCAAGGAGGAAATCTGCTGAACTTTCTTTAACCTGGCACTTCTTAAACATACCCTAGTTCAAGCTTAAAAGATGCATTTCCTGCATGTCCTCTCCCCACCTTGCAACAAAAGAATAAGAATCCAAAGATCACCCTGCACTAAATGTCCTGGTATGGATGGGTGAATGAAAACCTGAGGCAAAATAATACTGGATGACTTCCTTAGAGGAAAAATGGATAGCCGAAAAATAGCCCAGTAAAGATACTTTTCTTTTTTTTTTAACATTAGTTCAGAAGTTTTCTTATCAAAATAGCAAGTTAAAGGCCACATTCTGCTTAGGTATAGAATTTGAGTTTTCTCCCTAACATTTTGAACTTAATTGATTACTACTAAGCTGCCGTGTGCCAACATTCACTAAGGCCCATACATTTCTGTAAGCTATATAATGTTCATATCCCCTCATGGGTTTGCAAGGAATTACGACATATTCCGATTTTATGGTTTCCAACTAGATTCCACTATACAACATTCTGTACTTACATGTATATGGGGTTTTTCCCCTCTATAGTATCACTTCCTAAAAAGTGATGAAAAGTACTATTTTGCACAAAAATGAAATTGGGATAGATCTCTTAAAATCAATGAATTTTGTACACCAGCAAATATAGTATTTGACCCCAGAACCTTTACTCCCTTCCCTGATCTACCTTTTAAGATCTCGCAGGCCTTACTCTTTCAGGAACACATGCGGGAAAATCTGATGTAAAAATGATTTCTAAGTAGATTGCTACTGTTTGTTTCCCAGAGATAAAATCTGTGATCTGGGCCAGGTTGTTTTACCTCTCTGGCCCTAAGTTTCCTTATCTCTATAGGTAGGTAGATAGTAGATTAGGTAGGTATATATAGCTGGGTAGGTTAGGTAGGTAGATAAGTAGGTACAGTAGGTAGGTAGGTAGGTAGCTTAAGTAGGTAAACAAGTAGGTAGGTAGGTTAAAGAAGCTATTGAACATTTCACTTCCAATATTGTCATTTTGTGTGTGCTAATGTAGTCTTGAATGAACTAAGCTGCTTAATGCCCACTCACCCCCCTTCAACAGAAGAATGTTCTTCTGAGGCAATAATTCTGATTTGGAAAGTAGTCTAATAAAAAGATTAAGCTCTTAGCCTCTGGAGTAGAATGACTTCGGTTTGAATTTCAATTCTACTACCGACTGGCTGTGTGCTTCTGAGCAAGTGACCTTTTTTTTTTTTTTAGCCTCATCTGCAAAATGAAGTAATACTTTATCCACCTCTAGAATTGTGAAGTTTAAATGAGATAAAATTTAAAATACTTAGTACAGAGCCTGGAACATCACAAGCACTCAAGAAACAAGGCTGAATATTATGTCTTAAGGTTGGGTCAGGGTCAAGCTGAAGAGAATAAAGTGTCAGAGACCAGCCCACCTTTTTTCACCTAAAGGACAAATGCACTGGCTGGAGAGAGAACATATATCTTCATGTTCCCTTGGATAACTCTGCAATATCAGGATAGGCCAAGAGGAGATGTACGTCTCCTATGAATAAGAACAAAGGATTTTCTTAGCAGTCAAGACTTTCAGTGTTCTGGGATTAATATTGTCCAAGCACTAAAGGGTGATCCATGCCATACAAGGCCCATGCATGGGGTTTTACTGGGTGTCAGGGAATTCACTCTGTGATGTAAATTGAAGCAAGAAGAGCCCTGAGACCCATCTAGAATACTGGATCAGGATTAGGGGTGTGCAATTGAGTATGATTCAATGAGGTGTCATCTATATGACACCAATCCCCCACCCCCACCCCCGGAACCTGTCTCACATGCTGTGACAATCATTCAAAGCATAATGTTATCCTGAAACCAATACTACACTATATGTTAACTAACTTGAATTTAAATAAAAACAAAGGCCAATGTCCGACTAAACTTCTGCTTGTCCTCCTCAGTGTGGTGAGACACAGGACCGATGGATGGGAGTAGGGGAAGGTGGCCATTACACAGAAAACTGCCGAGCAGTGTACCCTAAAGAACACTAGGTAGTGGTAACAGCAAAGAAAACCCAATGGCTGCCACTGGGGCCCCGCATGGCTAACAAACTCAGAGTATGGGCTGGGGTGGAATCTGGGTTTCATTCCACAAATGATAAGAAATATGGCCCCACGATAGATGTTGGTGATTCATTTTAGGAAGATGGAATATGGGCTGGGGATGTTGGTGGGAAGTGTTGGTGGCTCATTCCAAGAAGGACAAGATGTGGGTTGGAGAAGGGGCTATATTGGTGGTTCATTCCAAAACAGATGGGGGCCATGGGTGTGGTTTAGAGGTTCATCTGGAAATACAGTGCTATTTCTAGGAAGGCATGCAGGAAGCAGAGTGTATTATGTTGGATAGGATGGTGGCCTGGGGGGATGGGCATTTCAGAATCATTCTGCTGGCTTCAAATCCCAGTTCTATCATTTACCAGTAGGGTCTCCTCAGACAATTTGCTTAACCTCTAAGTGTTTCCTCAACTGTAAAATAAGGGTAATTATAGCACCTCCCTCATATCACTTTATGAGTATGAAGCACTTATTAAGGGTGAGGGTGGCCTTTGCTTCATTCTGTGAGAGTCTTCATTCCACCACAGAATTCCCGTTTGATTCCCTGTCTCCCTCTCCATTCCGGAAATGTCACTGGTTTGAGATATGTTGACTACTTGGGAAAATGGGGCTGTTTGCTTCCATTTCAAATTTACTTTTATATTTTAAATGTTCTCTGGAACATATCCATGATTTGCTAGAGCTGAGAATTGCCACTAAGGCTTTATTTATGAAGTATTAAACACTAAAAGAAATTCAGCATGTCTCAAAACTCCTTAGGGAATAATACAAATATATGTTCTTAAAAACACACGCAGAGAGCTTGTGTAATTCCTGTTCCCACCAGTGTAGAAAAATATTGCTGGTCTTTCCCTTACTAGTGATCTCTGCTTGGAAGAGAATGTCCCACTGTTCAGGTGGCATGGAGCCAAGTGCTAATTATTGAAGAGGGGGCGGGGGATTTCTGGAGACAAAGAAAGATGTCATAATCCATCCATCTAGAGAATTCAGCGCTCAAATAAAGGGCATTCAAAGTACATCAATACCATGCAGCATTAAAATAACAGCTTTCTGTTGCAGTAACCTGGAAATTTTCAAATACTCTTTAAAAAAATTTTTTTACTTGTCTGATTCTATCAATGTAAGATATTTTGCACATTTGTTTTTAATTTTTTTTTTTATTTATTTATGATAGTCACAGAGAGAGAGAGAGAGAGAGGCAGAGACACAGGCAGAGGGAGAAGCAGGCTCCATGCACCGGGAGCCTGATGTGGGATTCGATCCCAGGTCTCCAGGATCACGCCCTGGGCCAAAGGCAGGCGCCAAACCGCTGCGCCACCAAGGGATCCCAGCACATTTGTTTTTACAACTGATTTTAGTAAGTCATTATGAGGATGAATATGAAACAAGTTATTTCAGAAGGGATTCTTTCAAATCTTATTCCCTGATCATAGCTACTTCTTTAAATGTCACCATAGTGGTGAGAGTGAGGTACAAATGCTTTAAGGAGGAAAGGTTGCACATAACACCCAAGGGAGAGATTTCCATGACACCAATTAACGGGACATTTGGATATGACTTTTGTCTCACATGTAATGTAATGTTATAAAGAGTCTCAACATTTGATGATGAAGTTTTATAAGCTGAGACACAACCTCTTTCCATCCCTAAGTCCTCCCCCATTCATGTGGAATAATAGTGAGAGCCAAATAATCAGTTAGCAATAGTAGAATTAGTGAACAGTCTTTACAAGTACTGGGTATGGAGCTAAGTGATTACATAATTTTTCTCATTTAGAGTTATCCACATACACATTTGTCAGAAAGGAATGATGTCTAGAGAGATTATGGCTTCCCTGGTACCTTATGGGTAGCTAATGGTCCACAGCTGGGTGGGGATGTCCTCACAAAGATTTCACAAAGGGAAGCCAGCTCTGGGGTCTTTGATGGGATTCAACTACATGAAAACTCCCTCGTCAATAAGTCCTACTATGAAAACGTTCCACGTGAGCCAGCAGACACCAACAGAAGAACTGCTTTATTATCTCTCTGATATCGCAGAGAGGAGGCATCTCATTGGAAAGAACAAGGATCAAACCAGAGGCCAAATGACACTTGATTTCCACACACAAGAGAAAGGGGAGTTAGAATCAGGAATGCTAATTACAAGAACTTGAATTTTGAAGTTCAAAAAATTGCCACAGCAATTTTATTTTCTGAACTACAAGTCAGGGCAGATGGCAGGATGTGAATCAATGGGTGTATCTAGAGTGACCACAGGGACACAGCAGTTGTTTGACCTTCATCAGGTCATCAGGTCATCCCTGATGTATTGTTATTTAAGCTTGCCAAGCCTCAGTTCCTCCATCTGTAAATTAGGGACAATAGCAGTACTCACTGTATGCAAAGCCCTCCTGTGTGCTGGGTTCTATGTTCTCAATAAGTAGCTAATGATTATTATATTGTATTGCATACTCCTAGTGGGATAGATGACTATGTGAATGTGTAATTGTCATTAAAAATCTGGAGGAAGGGATAGCCATGATCGAGTGATCCGAGGAGCTGGAGTCCTTCCTAGGTCACAAGTCGGGGTAGAAGTGCCCCCCACAAAGGGAGACTGCAAGAGGGATTGCAATTCTGAGCTGAAAACAAAGGCTCAGTTAGAGCTGTGGGTCAGGAAGCTGCACAGTCAAGAAAGCCATTGGGCCTGGCGGTGGGGTTGGGAGGACTGTGAGCCAAGTTTATTTTGTATTCTGAGATACTTTAAAAAAATAAATAACTGCACATACTTAATCAACTACCACATTTTTGAGTGTTCTCTTTTTTCCCCATTATTCTTTAATGATGGATCATTGGCAGGAAAGAATCAAATGGACATGAACCATTGATCATCAAAGGACCAAATAAAGCATCTAGTCAATTTCATGGTCAAGGACTTTCAAAACAAGAAAAGGTAGTGGGGGGGATTAAAGAAAGATGATGCTTCCAGATTTTTATGTTGTTTTAAAGATTTCTCAAAGGGCACCATCTTGTGATCCAGCAATGACTCCCAAGTCCACGATCTATAATAATCTCAATTTCCTCTAGCCTCTCCTCTAGACTTTATATCATTCACAGTGCTGGGGGAAAGCAAAATTGATTTTAGGAAGGGAAACCGTGAAAATGCTTTGGGTTAGTCTCCTCTCCTGCTGAGTTTCTTTATTAGGAACAGAGAAAACACTGGAACCCGGGAAGCTGTAAGTGTCCTTTTTTCTTATATTAGCTGGGGCATGAGGAAAGCAGCATTTACTGAATGAACACCTTTCATATATGGACACTTTTCATTCGTCTCAACAACTCTTTACATTTAGGGGTATGAACTCAATTTTATAACCAGGGTGAAGCTCCAGCAACTGAAGTCCAAATAGAGACTATTTGGTAAAACTGGGCTCAAATTCACACCTGTCAGATTCAAATAACTATGAGGGCAGACAGTGCTGTAACCAGGACAAGAGTAAGATGAGATTTAAGGGGGGGGAGGGTGTTCACTCACAAGATTGTACATGAATCTGAGAGTGAGCAATTCCTCACATTTTGCACTGAGTGCCTCCTCTGTCCTAGCCTTGTCCATCCATGCGACTGTCAGGATTCGTTATTGGTGGTGGGGAGACGGGTAAGTGGGCTCCTAACTTTAGGGGCCTTCTATGAACTGGACAGTCTGCCAGGAGCTTTATGTAAAGAACCACTATCTTCTGAAAAGCCTTGAGAGACGGTATATTTACCTTCCATGTGCCCATAATTAGGTAGAAACAATTTTATAAACCAGAATTTCTCTTCTTGAGAGGCCCATATACTTGGCAGGAAATCCTTTTAATAAAGAGAAAAGGGACAGAGAATGAGCTGGCATGTTCCCTGCCCTGGGGCTTAGGTATTTGCTGATAGCAAGTCTAAGAAAAGAAGAAATTACTCTGCCAGACAGAGGGAAAAAGAATTTGAAGGTCTTAGGAGACAGGGTTGAGGGAAGATGGAAAGAGGAGGGAGTGAGTGGCAATTTAAAGAAGGCTGAGGACTCGTGAACCTTGATGTGACCCCTCCCCACACCCTCATATGTTCCTAAGTCTTGAGCAGATTTGACTAAAGCTCAGTGTGCTGGACATGTGTGGCGGTGTTGGTGGGGTGGGGTCGGGAGGGGTGTGCTATGCAGTGATGGTGCTGAATTGATGCCAGGATGGCTCCCGGTGAAACAGAGACCCTGCCACAATCATGGGAAGACCACCAGATCACAACAGAGCAAATCCTGGAGAGTATCAGACTTTTGCAGACCGTGGGAATCGCTGGGCATATGAGCCAATACTGTTTTTTAAGGGGAAAGGAGGTCCCCAGAAGGCATCTGTATATTAGGTACAATGGAGAAGATGAGGTTTGGAGATCTTGAGTCTTCTGCTCATTGGCTTACAGCTGGAAAGGGTGGGGGTCCAACCTCTGGTGTGTCTAGGTTCAGAGTTGCATGAACCTCGTCCTCATGTGTGCTGGAGGGAGAGAAGGTGGGAAGGCAGGTCCCAAACTATGAGGGAGACATTAAGGCTTGTGGAAAGAGGCCTAACTCGACAAATACATCCCCTACACACCAGTTTGTGGCCACTAAGCTCTGAATAGCTCTCTGATGGTTTTCTCAGCAGCCATTTGTTTTCGTGGAACGCACTTTGTTTTCAGAAGCTGCATCTATCAACTCAAGTAGGAAATTTAAGCAAGGAGGGGTATTGGGAGATGTCCTCGCATTTTATGGCTTGGAAAACCAAGGCCCAGAGGAGAAAGTCCAGTGACCATACAGGAGGCTGGCTTCTGAAAAATGCCAAAGGGATTCTACAGAAGCCCAAACGAGAGCAGAAAAGGTTTTTCGAGTGAGGAGGTCTGCTTGATTTTGTTAAAATCAATCCTTCCTGGGGCAAGGATTTGAAGACCTGATTCTGAGTCTGAGGTTGCTCCTTTTAATGGACGGCCTGTACCCAGTCCCTGGTTACTTACTTGCTGGCTGATAAACTCCCAGCTGCCCCTCCTGCTGAACTACTCTCTAGAAGCTGAGGTGTGTGTGTATTGGGCTGGAGGGAGGGGGATCTTCAAGTTATGAGGTCAGCTGCTGGGGGAGAGCATCATGAATTGCAGAAATTTCCAAACCCCGGCCCTGTGGCAAGAGGCTACCAGGCCTAGTGCCGTGGTTCTCAAGATTTAGTGCATGTAAAGTTCAATTAGGATCCTGAATTAGAAGCTCTGGGTTGGGGCCCTGGAACCCACATTACAGAGCTCCCAGGGAATCCAGCTCGGGTGCTTCACAGACTGCGCTCTCAGGGGTACTGATCCAGAGCAAATTACATGGGTTGGGAAGCCCCACAAAGCTGGGTTGAAATCCTGGCTCTCCCTACTAGTAGCTCCCTGGCTGTGGGGAAGGAGCTTTGTCCTTTGTGCTTATTAAGCTGCTGCTGCTTTTTTGGATCTAAATGGAATTCTAAACTGAATTAAAAGAATTTCTATAACATCAAGACAAAAGGGTGCTGATTGTCCTTAAGCTTCTTCATGAATCACATGGAAAGGGTTTTAGGGGTATGAAAGTTTAATAAGAATTTCCAAAAAGTGCCTAACACAGTGCCACATATAGTAGGAGCTTTATAAATGTTTGCACCCATCTCCCCCTCTGCCCGTCTTTGAGAGGTTGCTTGCTTTCCCGCTTCTCCCCCACCATAAGCTCCCACCTCTGCTGTCACTGCCAAACCACCTCTCTTCCCAGCTGCGACAAGCCACCAGCAGCTGCCTGTCTTTTCCTCATAAGGAATTAATCTCCATTCACTGTGAGGCCAAGGCAGAAAAAGAACCTTCCCTTGCAACCATTAATAAGCAGTGCATTTCTCACAATGGCTCAGGCTTCCTTTGTCTGTTCAGTTGAAACACGTCTAGCTTGGCTGCCTTGATGGAACAGGCCCTGGTAATTACTGTACTTTTGTGGCTCTGAAACACTCAGCTTGAACACTGTGCCTTTTAATTCCAAGACCCAATAAGAGCTGCATGCATTTCATGTACATATGCGTGTAGAGACACACAGATATGCACGCAGTTATTCTTCATTTTCCAAATACAGTGTCCCACATGTTTTGAGTTTTCCAGATTGTAATGACTTGTCTCAATAGGTGCTAATCTGAAAAAAAAAAAGTTTTCCTGAAGTGTACACAATTCCCTGTTATTTATTGAAGAGGCATTTGAAATGGCTTAGATACATATGCCCCCAAAGTCTCAAATAAGGACAGAGGGAAAATGTTAATAGAGACATAAAGTTAGGGGTGGGAGGAGCAGACAAAATGCCTACAAAAGGCCCTACAAGTTTATGGGAGAACCCACATCTGGCTCCCACAACCAGAGCATAGAGGATTTGCAGTCTCCAGCAGATCAGAGACAACCTGTTTCTTAAGAGAAACACTGTTCCTCCTCCCCCTGGATGTTTCTTCCCCACGGGTCCTCATCAAGGGGAACAGAACCCCTGACATGGTTAAAGTTCTGCAAACACCCCCATGAGATACATAGCGAGTCTCATCTTATTGCAGCGTCTCTCAGGGGAGAACAGGAAAATGTCAGCACACCACTCAGTAAAAGCAGTTCCATGAGGAGTCAGACCAATAAGGCCTTGATTTACAGTGTTCTTGGGCTCTCACTTGCTTCAACTAGGAAACCGTCAGAAGCCTGTCAGCACTCGCTTCCCAGGTCCCAAGACAGTCCTATCACCTTTCAGTAAGAGCCCTTCTAGCTAACATGAGATTTGGCCTCCGAATCCTTCCCAACACAGATTTCCAGGTAGCCCCTGGCAACCCACTGAAATTGGTATGTGAGAGAAAACTTATCTGCCACTGTTACTCATCTAGAAGATTGGATGTTCGTGTTAACTTCTAATGGATTCGTTATATTGTGTGTGTATACACTCTACATGCACACACACTGGATACGCTTATAGAGTGCATATTCATATACAGAGGCATATTACGTATACATATATACTTAGTCTTCTGATCATTAGGTAACATCTTGAACTATAATCCAGTGGGGTTTTTCAAGTGCTAATGTGCTCACAGAGTTATTTTGTTCCTGCTATAAATGGCAGCTGTGTTTTGCTGAGACCTGTGGATGGCTTTGTGGAGGTCTATTCTGCTTTTTCCTCCCCTGTTGCTGGGCTACTGGCTGTCATACTCCTCTCCACAACTTGTGAGTGGACCTGCCTCTGTCAGTTTCCTCCACCTTTTATTTTTTTTA
Organism: Canis aureus; assembly: GCF_053574225.1. Lineage (NCBI taxonomy): Eukaryota > Metazoa > Chordata > Mammalia > Carnivora > Canidae > Canis > Canis aureus. The sequence goes on along the minus strand of NC_135613.1, from coordinate 15,619,918 downwards.
TTTTTAATTTTCTTTAAAGATTTTATTTATTCATGAGACACACACACACACACACACACAGAAAGAGAGAGAGAGAGAGAAAGAGAGAGGCAGAGACACAGGCAGAGAGAGAAGCAGGCTCCATGCAGGGAGCCCGACATGGGACTTGATCCCAGGGCTCCAGGATCACAAGGATCACGCCCTGGGCTGAAGGCAGCACTAAACCGCTGAGCCACCCGGGCTGCCCTTCCTCCACCTTTTAAAACTTCATATCCCAAAGCAGCCAAGATCTGCAGTGGTTAGAACTGTGTGAAAAGTACAAGTCCCCAGGTGCTGAACTAGGTCACAACTGAGTAGGCTTAGGCTTTCAGCACCTCTTTAAAGTTCCAACAGTGAGGTCTTTCCCTCTCTTCTGGAATTATGACGTGTCTGGGTAAGGTTTGCAGTTTAGGTAAATGAGATGTGTTGAACCTGTCCTAATAGGTCCAGGTATTTCTTGCTTTCTGAAGTCCTGCTCTTGGGATCCCTGGGTGGCGCAGCAGGTTAGCGCCTGCCTTTGGCCCAGGGTGCGATCCTGGAGACCCGGGATCGAATCCCACATCGGGCTCTCGTTGCATGGAGCCTGCTTCTCCCTCTGTCTGTGTCTCTGCCTCTCTCTCTCTCTCTCTCTCTCTGTGACTATCATTAATAAATAAAAATTAAAAAAAAAATGAAGTCCTGCTCTTTGAATCCAAGAACAAGGAGATTTAGACAGAAAAGGATATTTTCTCATTTCTTGCCCTTTCTCTGTTGTCTCTATTTCATATACAGATGCACTTTCAGTCCTGCTCCATGAGATCCCGTTTAAAGAAATGGGGTCTGAGAAGACAGCTCAAACTGACTCAACCATCCTTGCAAAGTCCCACATCCTCCTCACCCTACCCAGCCCCGTGGAGCTGGAGAGGCAGCAGGGGTGGGGGGCTCTCCCATTCTGCATAGTTCCACCTCTAATTAATTTTAAATAGGCTGCCTGGCAGTGTTGTTGCTGAACACTTCACATTCCAGCTCCTGACTCTATTTCTGTTAATTGGAGAATGTTTTATTTCAACTAATCAGCCCAGCATCCTTTCCAATCAAAACAGCATTCTGGTCTAGGTACAACACCCATCACCAAAGGGCCAATCAGATTTGCAAATTGGGAAGCACCAGTGACTTTCTATCCCCCACTCCTGACACCCAGGTTGCAGACAACACACACACACACACACACACACACACACACACACACACACCTGGAAATTCTCAAGGGACTTGTATCCTTTCTCTAGTCTAGTGGCTGGCTGGTTTCAACCCTTCCACTTCCCCACTGGCACAGTTTCTACTGTGAAAGGTGATATTGATGCCTCAGCATTGTTTATCAAACCAAGACTCTTGTGAATAAATAAGAAGCTAGATAGGAAAGAATGATGGACAATGCCTGCTTCCCGAGCAATTTAATTTTAACTAACAAGCAAGCTAACCTAATGAGAGAAAGAACGCACTATTCCACTGAGCAGTTACTGGGAGCCTATCCTGGGCCAGGTATTGTGTTATACATTCCGAACCCTGAGATGATAAAGCAAGTTTCCTGCTGCCAAGGAGCTCAGAGTTGGATGGATTTGCCATGAAAGGCAAAGTAAGAATTATGTAGAGTGTAATAAGAGATAGGGCAGAGGAAACCCATGGGTCTTGGGAGCATGGTGGTGAGAGTGGTTGGCTCTACATGGGGAGCAAAGAAGGCTCTCTGGAGGAAATGTTTGGTTTGACTATAAAAGAATTCTTGGTAGGACAGGGTTTTTTTTTTTTTTTTATTCTTGTGACCTTCTTTTCCACCCTTCCTCATCCATAGTGTCTGTGTTGGAGGGAGGTTGCCTCTGGATAGAAGAGTAGAAAGAAATAGTTTACTTAAAAAGTAATATATTGAAGTTATATTATGGGAGGGGGGTGTCAACAAGGTCACCAAGAAGAGAAACGTGTTTGACTTGTAGATGCCCCTTTTGTAGAGTGTAAAAGGCAATATGACTCTTTGACTACACAGCAGGATGGAAATTGGGATGATACCCATGTGTGCTACTCCAGGATGAAGCCAGGGCCCTGTGGAGTGTCAGGGATGAGGAAGGGCCCAGGAGGCTGTGGGGAAGGAGAAAAGACAAGGAACCCTGAAAGCTCATACCAAAGAGAGTATGGACTGAAAACTTAAGAAACCTTGTTCACTGCCCCACGAGATGCATACTCATGATCCCCTTTGGAGGGCTGACATATCTCCCTTCCATTTTAAGACTGTATTTTCAGGGATGGGGCTGGATATTGAGAAACAGTCAGAAGAGGAGATTTTTCCATCCCTCCTACAACTCAGGCACATCAAGTGCATTGTGAGTAGCACCTACACTCCCAGCAGACATTTGCTGGCCACAAGGAAAGCAGGAGTCAATGGGACTGGAAGCAAGGAGACAAGCGGCCAGAGAAGAAGCCTAACAGAGAAAACAGTGAGTGGGCTTATAGCAAGTAGCCATAAGCTACTTTCTCCCTTTTCTATGGGAGAAAAGACTAAATTCAAGAGAAATGCAGAAGAAAGAATGGATAAAATATGTGTCTGTGGAGGAGAGGGTTTTGCCATGGCCGCCTGTGTGGATGATAGTACCGTTAATTGGGATATAATGAGAACAACATATCCAAATGTCTCCATCAGTAACTAGCTTACTGGGCTCACTGTATCATCTTTTCCTAGCCTCTGAGACAACACAGAATAAACAGCTTGCTGGGCCAGCTGGTGTAGGGTCAGTGAGAGAACCTTTCAGTTTCCTGAGCCAATTAGTAAATTCCTTAATGCCTTTGCTTTGCATCCCCACAGCTCCCCATTCACACACTTACTGGACCATGAAATTCTTCAAAATGTGTCTTTTTGATGGAAGAGATTCAGGCTTATGTCTCTTCTCCTCATTTCCTTGTCTAGGTGGATGTCCTATAATTTATTGTTTCCTAAGATGATGGGAAGGGGCTGCCTACATCTGGAGGGTCTTATAGATCGAGAAATTCAGTGTCTGACTCGGGTGATTTCCATTCCTGGGGCTCCCATGAAGATGGGGAAGTCTGGGAATTCAGGATCCTCCCAACCTGTGTCTCCCACTCAAAGGCAAAACAAATCATATACCTTCCTCATTACTCTTTAACATATTTCAAGAAATTTACCTGGCAGTATAGTAGAGGGACCCTTAGGTTAGAAAACAAGAATCAAATCTCTGCTCCCCCCATACCAGTCTTGTAGAGCCTTGGTTTTCTCTCAGTAGCTATGTAAACTGCCTATTAATGGAAGCTGCAAATACTGCAAAACATGAAGAAAACGTGGTTAGTTCTCTAGCTGGATTGAAAAGTGCCTTCCTAAATGCAGTGATTTCAAGCTGAACAGGGATCTTTGGGACTACATTAGGATGAATTTAATGATCTCAGTTAATTTGCAATGGGACCTGAAAATCCCTTTAGCAGTTTCTTTTTACCCAATATTAGAGGAGGTAGGGTTATAGGAACTACTTTAATAAAAGGTATTATCACTGACATTACAAAGCGTAGATATGCCTTTGCACATAATAGGCATATCTTGGAGCTCAATATGCCTTAACCTTCCCTTTCTTGTCTCTTCTAACTTTTCTCCCCTTCTGATTCCACCTCCCATCTCTCTTCGTAATACTTACTGAGAAGATGAGCCTAGACTTCCTCTAATCTCTTCCTTTCTTTTCTTTTCATCATCTATCCAAATTGGCCCTCCATTAATGAAGTGAGACTTCCAAGGTGATTCTGAGAATCTAGGTAACATTTCAGAGGCTCTGTTAGGCCAAGAAGACAAATCACTGAAGAATATCTCTTATCTTAATCCTTCAAATGCTGGCAGATGAATCATAAACTTTGATTCACTGAAGTAATACACAGAGATGACTTTTATTTTATTATTATTATTACTTTTTAAAATCAAAGCAATGTGTGTTAGAGCTCCTGGCTGGCCTGGCTATTACTGTGAGGATGACTAATGTCACCATGAGAGCAATCATCACTAATCAGAGGGCACTCTTTGCACAGGATGTTGACAACAAAGTGGAGAAATGACCGAGGTTGCTTTGAAGATGTGCCTGCCTTTCAAAAAAGGAAAGAATTCAATATGTCATAAGAAGGATCCCCTTAGGAGGAAGTTAAAAAAAGAAACTCTGCTATAGATTCCTTTAAAAACCTTTCTTTCTTTGATATTTCTACAGTTGATAAAATAACAAAATAGCAATTTAGAAACCATCCTCACATTTATATGTATATATTCTTTATCCTCAAACCAATCTTATGGGAGCACAGTAATATTCCCATTTTACAGACAAGGAAGAGACAAGGACCTCCTGAGTTTCATAGTCCTGTAGCTACTAAGTGGCACAGGTGGGACTTGAACTTTAATCTTCTGAACCAAAGCCCCTGGTACCTTCTTCTGTACAATGTTGTAGGGATCCTATCATAGGAGAAGTTCCTGTGGAGGCAGCATTTCCAAGGATACTTCTTTGCTCAAGAACATGCTCACGTGAATCTCTACTGTTGAATTCACTAAACCCAAAATTAATGGGTATAGCAGACGCTCATCCTCGCTGATCCCAGAGCGCTGCTCACCCATTTCTTTGCCCAAAGGCTTCCTCTTGCTGATGCTACCAACACAGCAGGCCAGAAGTGTAAAAATATTAATGTTCCTCATCCTTGGAGCATCTGTCAGAAGTTGATACTTATTCTGGTTCCCCTCATCCCTCAGGTGGGATTACTCTGAGATGGGACTTTTGTGGAGCCTCCTATCTCCTCCGTCAGATTAACCTCCATTACCCACAGGGGTAGTTGGTTTGCTAAAGCACCTTGCAATGATTGCCTTTCTTTTCCTATTCTTTCCTACTTCTCCCAGGATTTGCTGGATCCTAAATAAGTATCTTGTACTTAGATCCCTGCTTCTGCCTTCTAAGATCCTTTGGTCCCATCTCATCTTTCCCACCCCTACTTACCATTAGTTCTCCATTCATTCATGCAACCCTATAGGCTTAGTCTTGGAGCACAATCAGTCCTAAATGCCAATGATATGTTCTCCTGCCTCTAAGCTTGTGCTTACTCTGTTTTTACTCAACCTTGGCACGGTCATATTCTATGCTTTCTTTAACATTCTACTCCTGTCCATCTCCTCTGTGAGGTCTTCACTGATGATCCCCATATGGGTCCCTTCCACCTACTTACCAGGTCTTCTGCATTATTTCCCCACAGTAAACAATATACTCTTTTGTCATGTTTCTTTGTCCCCTAATTCTTCTTTCATCCATAGCATTTGTTTTCCCAAAAATAGACTTTAAGTTCCTATATATTAGGATTATGTGCACAGCCAGCAGTATGCTGGTAAATGTTTAACAACTGACTCTCTGGGAAAAAAAATATATATATGCATATACTGACATATATACATTTACTAGAATTTTACTGACATGGAGAATAGATAGTCCACAATTTACGATTGATAATAAGACACACTCTACTCTTTATTTTAAAGCCCATATGAGTCAACTGACTCGTTTTCACAGAATGCTTTTGCTGATTTTTGCAGAACTGTTCTATCTGTAACCAACCAATGGTCACAATTCAATCATGACTTGACAAATTGAGTTGCATGCCCAATAGATTCGGTGTTATTGACCCTGATATATGATTGATACCTGATCTACTGTTAAGCTATTTCTCACCTCCATCCAGATTTAACTCAATAAACTGTCACGTCTTTCAGCTTCAGCACCAGATGTGACATATTTTCAAATTTAATCTGCAGTATTCACATTTTCTGCCTTACTTTCTTAAGTTTATGCAATCAACGGCAACAAAAAATCAAGCCCTGGTTTCCATGGTGTAAATACTCCCACTGTAGCTGATCTTCAAGCTACCCAAGTGATGTCACTGCATGTAGAGTCATGAAGCACCATTATATAGTACTTTACCCATGCAGATAAAATAAGTAACCTCAAGAGCACAGAGAGTGAAATATAAAATAGTTAAGAACTCGTGAGTTTTAAGTATATATTATCTTTTCTTACAACATAGTTTTTTAAATTATAAGTTTATATACTTTGATATTTAATAAAATAGTTTTGTTGAATGACTGGCTCACAAAATTCCTGAGTATCTAACAATAGGCTCTTGTGAGCTGGTATGAGCCAGCTCCGGCACACCACTGCATCTATTTTGTAATTCAGAGTGTCTAGCACAGTTCTGGGCTGCAGTAAAAGCTCTCTGAATACTTGCTGTGTGAATGAGCAGCTTTAGTTTTCAAAAGGGCAGAAGACCAAAGAACTTGAAAAAATAAGGCAGTCCTCAGTAAATGTTGTTGCCCAACTGCTCAGGGCACCAAGCCACAGGATGAGAGGGTCGGTCCTTGCTCTGATAGTGGGGAATAAGGTCAAGTAATAGAAGCTGCTGATTGACCTCTTTGTTACTTCCTTATTATAAACAAGGATTTTGGCCAATTAGCATTTGGATTCCCCTTTTCTCTCCTCAACTGAGACATGGAGCTAACCAAAGATACTGTATGTCTAAGGTTGGGATTATGTTTCTCATTGTCAGTTAAAAACTGGCATTCTGGTTGAGACATTGGCCTTATTGGGTGGTGCAGGCTGGTGTAGATACTGGCTGGTCACTACTGCAAACCAGTTGGGCAGCCTTCTTCTGCAGGATGATAGTCGATGTTCACATGTCATGATTATAAGCAAGGCTCTGGAGTCAGTCTATTTGGGTTCAGATGCCCATTACTAGCAATGTGACCTCGGGAAACGTATTGAATCTCCCCAAGACATTGCTTCATCGTCTATAAAATGGGGATCATGATTGCGTCTTACTCACTTGTTGTCAGGGTTCAAGGTGAAACTGAACATAAAGCTCTTAACACGATGCCTGGCATGCAGTATGTGCCCAAATAATGCACGATGCTCATGCTGATGCCAATGTCAGTGATGTGCTAGTGCCTTTGGGCAATGATCATCTAACTGGTATTAATAAGGTTTCTTTAATGCAGACTTCTCCAATCCTTAAGATGTCACATGCCAAGTGATACTATATGCCAAATTTCCCAAACCGCTGGTATTCATGCTTGTGAAACATGCCCTGAGAAGTCCATTTTTAGCTCTATCTGGAACTCTTTGAAACTTCCCTTCAGGAGAAAAGAGCAGGTGCTGCTTCTCAACTTTTCATTTTCCTTCCTTTGAAGTGGAAATGTTATTTGTGCCTGTTTGTCAGATACCGGGGCCTTCGTTAGAGCTCCAGGGAATTGAGAGGAGCTTCAGGCATCCCAGTTTTCCATGTGGGAAAATGTATATATTTACAAACAATATTCAAGTCTAATTAAATTTCACCCTGTTGGTCATTCTTGTTTCCCAAGAGATCAGAAGAGGAGTCTCCTAAGACTGTCCTCTCTAGCAGTTTGGCTATAGTATTTTCAACTATATTCTTCCAAAAGCCTGAGGTGTCCCTGAGCAGCTCTTAGGAGGAAGGTGGGGAGGGGTTGCTGGCGGGATGGGGTCAATAGGCTAAGGCAGTATGCAGGCATGGACAGATTTAGCATCCCAGTGATGCGGGTTCAAATCCTGTCTCCTCCACCAAGTAGATGTGCAGTGTTGGACAAGTTCTGAATCTCTGTCTCCCTGCCAAGGTTGGACTGGTTGTGAGTAGGTTGCAAAGATCACAGGTAGACTGCCTGGCACCTAATAGCTCAAGAAGTCTTTATAATCCTTAATGCCGAGAAGCGAGGCAAAGAAGTGCAAGAGGAGGCAAGGATTAGAGGAAACATACAATTTTTTTGAGAAAGAACTGCCTTCACATTTTTTAAAATTAATTAAAATTAAACTAATTTTTAAAACCCTCTTTAGAAACAAGAGATTGTCTTCTCTTTCATGTTTGTGTGATCCTTGGCAAGTTACTTTCTTCCTCTGTGTCTCATTTTCTTTCCTCTGAAATAGGGATAAATAATACTACTACTTCCTATGGTTATGGTGAGGGTCAAATGAAATTAAATAGTGCATTTAAAGTGTTTAAGACAGTGCCCAGGGCAGCCCCGGTGGCACAGCGGTTTAGCGCCGCCTGCAGCCCGAGGTGTAATCCTGGAGACCCAGGATCAAGTCCCACATCGGGCTCCCGGTGCATGGAGCCTGCTTCTCTCTCTGCCTGTGTCTCTGCCTCTCTTTCGCTCCCTCTTAATAAATAAATAAATAAATAAATAAATAAATAAATAAATCTTTAAAAAAAAAAAAAAAAAGACCGTTCCCAGTTCATTGCAAGTATTCAATGTGTGTTTTGTATTTTTATTATTATTATAGTATTGTTATTAGTATCATCCTTTGCCCACACCTTCCTGTTGCCTCTTCTCTCAGTTCTCTCCTTGTCTTGTTTTTTGGTTGTTTTTAAGATTTTATTTATTTATTCATGAGAGACACAGAGGCAGAGACATAGATAGAGGGAGAAGCAGGCTCCCTGAGAGGAGCCTGATGTAGGACTCAATCCCAGAACCCTGGGATCACGACCTGAGCCAGAGGCAGACACTCAACCACTAAGCCACCCAGGAGCCCCTCCTTGTCTTATTTGAAGTCACTAAAAGATCATCACTACTAGGTGATGGCTGCCTAACCCTTCTGCGCATCCCACAAGTGTTCTCGCCTTCTGAGCTTGGATAGATGCTATTATCTGGGGCTTCACTTGAGAGCTAATCATGGAGAGCCTTAGGATGGCTTTTTTATTGTTGTCTGAGCTGTTATTCAATCTTTCTTTGCTACTCTCTGCTTCTGTTACCATTCTCCCTAAACAGGTACGAAATAAGAGTTAGAGGCCCTCTCTCTAATCACTGATGCTGAGAAACACAGCTGGGCTTTTGCTCTTCCCAGACCCAACGTACCCTGCTCAGGGGCAAACACAATGCACAGCACAACTCAGTACTCTTTCCTGGGGTAGGGAAGAAGAGAACTAATATTCATGAGGTTTCAGGCACTGAACTGTAAGTTCGGTGTTGGGAATATAAAACTCAGCACAGTGTCTGCCCCTGCCTTTAGGAAGCTCACAGTTTGGTGGAGACTATGGATGGTGGAAAGACAGTATATCTCAGTGTTGGAAGTACAGGGTGCCGGGGAGCCCACAGGACAGACTTGAGCTGAGAAAAGTCCAGCAGGGAGTGGGGAGTATCCAAGAAATGCCAGGTAAACAGAAGCCTAAAGACTTACGCAGGGCAGCCTGGGTGGCTCAGCGATTTAGCACCGCCTTCAGTCCAGGGCGCGATCCTGGAGATCCGGGATCGAGTCCCATGTCGGGCTCCCTGCATGGAGCCTGCTTCTCCCTCTGCCTGAGTCTCTGCCTCTCTCTCTGTGTGTCTCTCATGAATAAATAAATAAAATCTTATTTAAAAAAATCATGCAGAAATGGACCTGAGGCAGGCCTGAAGCCTGGATACTGATTTTTTAAAAAATATTTTTATTTATTTCAGAGACAGGGAGAGCAGGAGTGGAGAAAGGAACAGAGGGAGGGGGGAAGGAGACTCCCCACCGAGCAGGGAGCCCAATGGGGGGCTCGATGCCAGGACCCCGGGACTATGACCTGAGCCAAAGGTAGATGCCTAACTGACTGAGCTACCCAGGCACCCCCAGATATTGATTTTTTTAATAGTCTCACAGTAAAGATTCTGGAATGTTCTGAGATTGTTTCCGCCTGTGTTATATGGCACCGGTGGTCAAGCAGGCACATAGCCAGGTTTGCTCACACAGGAGGCTAGCAAGAGTGAGCTCTGTGCCTGGTGGAATGCGTCCTCCAAGTGACCGGACTGTCAATCAAGCCCTGGAGCCCGGGGCCGAGGCATGTGTACCCGGGAAGCTAGCTCCCGCAGTCGGTTATGTGCGCCTCTTCTCAACTGCACATTCAGTGACGTCCTATTGATAACCTGGTCATGGTAGGAGTGCTTACGCCACCGACACTGGCAAGTGCGACACATCAAGGCTTTTTTCTCCAGGCCCAGTTGCTGAAGCACTTACTACCATAACCACTGTGTGCACCTCCTGTTGAGAACTTTCTGTGCTACCCCTCGCAAGGTGTATCCCCCTTGAAGCGTCTGCATCTTATTTCACTAAAGAAACTTTATCGTATCAGACCCCTCCTACTTAGCCCTTCATATCTTCTGGCTTCCCTTCCTACTCTAGCTGCTGCCGCTGGAACCATAGAGGTGCTGAGCAACTTTGTGCAGTGCTTCAGTCCTGCTCACACCTGTGCCTCACCCTGAGGGGTCCCTGACGTGGAAGTGGGGGACATGCACGCACAGCCCCGTGGCACCCCCCTTGCTAATGGGGCCTGACGTTCAGTGATCACACCTCCCCTCGGGTGTCCTAGGAAAGCAGTTCCGAGACACGTTTCCTAAGTGTCCCCAGGAATCGAACACTCTAGCTGTATTTACTCATACAATCTACCCACGACCAGTCTGACTTTGGCAGCTAAAGAGACGAGGGCTCAGAGTGACTCAGTCACTTGTCAGAGATGGTGCATCTGCTCGGGAGGAGACTGAATTTGGACCCGCATCATTGGGACTCTGAGGCTGTCCATACCTGCATACTGCCTCTGCCCATCAACCCGGTCCTGCCTGCTTCCCCTCCTCTCCTCCTCCTGATGTGGCTCGTATGGGATCACCTTGGTCTCGGAAGAGTGTGGTTGGAAACCACTTCCCAACGCACTGGCTGCTTTGATAACACATCCTTTCTTCGGTTCCTGAATGTTCGCCTCCCTCACTTCTCTCTCCTCCTTATCACTTCCCACATAAATGTTTGCACACAAGCCTGAACACTAGGCTCTGCCTTGAGGGGATCCCAGCCTAAGACATGTTCTGACTGTACCAACCAACACCTCGCATGTGACCCACCTGTTGTGATAACCACAGTGATAAGTAGGAAGTGGCCCAAGACGGAGAACCAGATCAAGGGCCACCTTGAAGCCTTGCCTCGCTTCCCTACCCCTGGTCATACTGTGCTCCCCACAGAACCACCCTGTTCTAGAATGGATGGATTTACACACCAGACCGCTCTCCTTCCACACTCGAGGCATTAAGGCAGTAGGCACGCTGCTTTTCTCACAGCATTCCCTGGCACAGAGTAGGTATCAGGAAACTTTCTGAAGAGCGAATAAAGAAGGCACTTTTTAAAAAGTTTACTGTTCGGCACATCTGAGAAGAGCCTGTTGGTCCAACACTCACTGCCCAGTGGAAGATGGAAACAAGAAGTCCCGCTGTGTGCCAAGGCCATCCCCAAATGGCAGAGATGGATGGTGAGAGGAAACACCAACAACTGGCAAGGAAATGTAAAAAATTAAGCCTATAGCAAACATGAGCCCTGACAAAATGCTTGGAATGTCAATGAGAGAAGCAGTGGCCACTGCTCCTAACTATTTTTAATGACTTTTTTTTTTTTCCCAACCCTGCAAGTCTGGGATAAGCTCATAAACGCTTTAGGGGAAGCACAGACATTGGTGATGAAAGCGACAGAGTGAGTCATATTTGCAGAGCATTGAGGGAAGATCCTGTAACACAACAAACCTAAATTGCATCTAATGACATAAACAGAGAATAGCGATGCAGGGAAACCTGCCAACCGGGAAAACAGACCAAAGGAAGTCAACTTGGAAATAACAGGATGGCCAAAGACACTGGGAGCCACCGGGAAACCAGAAGCAGGAAAGCGATGAAAATTGATCTGAACAGAAAGATGATCTCCGTGGGGGCAGCAGGGACTCTTCCGTATTTGCTCTCAGAAGCTTGCCTCTGGGGAAGATCTAAAGAAACCTCCAAAATTTTAAACTCAAGAAATAAAGGTGGAATCTTGGCAAAGGGAAGGAGGGCAGTAAGAATAATATCAGCTGTCTCCTCTCAGCGATTGCTTTTTCTTCTTGATTCTGCCTCAAATTCTTTTTTTTTTCCTTCTTTTTTTTAATTCTTTTTTTCCTTAAAGATAACGAAGCCATGGCAAGACATTGACTCTTACCTTTCTTTCTCTTAGCCATAGGAAAATTATTTCAAGATCTGGAGCACCGAAACATTCCATTGTCTCCGCAGGCTGCCCACCAGGGACATGCAAATAAAGCCCGGGTCCTGGACAGGTAGGAGGCTTTCGTAACCAGGTAACCATTCAGGCAGAGCTGAATTCCTTCTGTTTGCCAGCAGGCTTCCTTGTGAACCTCTCCCATTATTCAGCTTGCAACACTATAGTTTAATTGTCTGTTGACACGTCTGCTTTACCAACAGCTGGTATTCTCCTCAAGGACCCTTTGCTTTTCTGCCTCTCCAGCGCCCAGCTCTGGGCTTGGGAGATAGCAGGTGCTCAGTAAAGGCAAGTTGGGTTACAAATGAATGAAGGATTACTCCATGCAACTACAGGGAATTGAAGAAAGCATTTTCTTAAATAAAAAGTGGGTCAGGGAAAGAATCCCTGAGTCTCCCGAGCAATATTGAAAGCACGCTTATTTACCTGAAACCCTTGTATTAGAAAAGGATTGATCTAAATGTCTCTAGGGAATCAAGGAGGTGCTTGTGGACTGAATGTTTGTGGCCTCCCCTCCCCCCCCAAAAAATTTGTATGTTAAAACCCTAACCCCCGATGGGCCAAAGCAAATACCTCCTCCATTTTTAAGGGATACTTTGTCCCTCCTTAAGCAAGCATCAAACACACTCCTAATTTGCTCACACAGGCTCATGAGCACATCTGGGGCACTTAGGACCACAGTTTTGTGGGCAGGGGCAGCAGATGTATAGGAACAAAGCCAGGAATGGGCTACATTAAAACAATAGCAGTCATTTTGCTTAGGGTTGCACAACTGAGTGATCTCTTCTCTTTTGTTTTCTAAATGCTGTCTACTGTGATTATATGATATTTATATAACTTATTCTTTTAATTGCAAGGAAAAAGTTATTCTGAGGAAAAGGCAATATAATCAGCAACGCACGCACACAGATGCACAAACACATACTCACAAACATACATAAGCTCCAGAACAAGAAACCTAGCTTGGATTCCAGGTTCTGCTACCTCGTACACATTATCTTGCCCAGTCCCTCTTTTGAAAATTCTCTATGATGGGCATTGTGTCATCTGTCCTGCCTATCACTGTGGGTCTTGATGCCCAAAAGGCCAGTAAAATGCTGTGCAAAGAGAAGGTGCAGGGCAGGGTGCAGCCTCTCCGAACTGTCACCTCTATACTTCCCAGCACAGCTTTGCATTCAGGGGTTTGGATGATAAAAGCCATCGTGTGGAGTACATCCAAGTGCCGAGCAATAGAAATGCAATAACATTAGCCCCAACTAGCTCATAATTTGTAGCCACTGGTGCAAGACAGGGAAGGGAAGTAGCGAGCTCAAGTACCAGCCTTGAAGTCAAGGTAATCTGTGCTGCCATTAGAGTCCTGTGTCTTGGAGGAAACATCAGCTTGCCTGGCCTCAGCTTGCCTGGCCTCAGTCTTGTCATCTGAACCGTGGACATAACCATGCCACCTACAAAAGATCGGGGTGAGCATCATGTGGCCAACAGCTAAATCATCATGTCCCCATCCTCACATGTCCCCAACCCGAGGGTTTGTTGAGCAAATTCGCCGAATGATAATGTGTGTATGTGCTAGGGAAGCCATAAAAATGACACACATTTGGGAAGAGATATGGCAAGAAAGAAACTAGAGTTGTGTTAAGCACCCACTCTGCGGCATTTCCATACCATGCAGTCTACAGCTTACACATGGCTTGTAACAGACTTTAAAACTGGCAGGAAGAGCAAGGGTTATCAGCCCATTTTTACGGAACCAGGAAACTGAGGCTTGCAATTCAAAGTCACCCGTTTGCAATCACTGAAGTTAGGGAAGAATGAACCAAGGTCGTGAAAGACCAGTCTTCTTCCCCTGAACCAAGTGCCCTCCAATCAGGAAGACTGGGCAAGCAGGGTGAAGAAGGGCCTGGGACACCCCTAGGAGTCACCCCTACTCCTGAAGGGGCCAAGCTGTGGCCATGAGCACGGATTCAGGAGAGAGCCAGCTTGAGAGTTGAGTTTTGGCTTTAGCACTTTTGTCTGTATGACATTATCCAAGCCACTAACCCCTCTCAATGTCATCTGGACAGTGGGGAAATAATAGTTCCTTACAGCACTCAGGATTGCTGTGAGTCTAGATGAGCCGGTGCATGCAAAATGCCCAGGACGATGCCTGGCTCAGGCTAAATGTCAAACTTGAGCCACCATTGTTACTTTGTCGCTTGCCCAGGGCTCCAGAGGCAGCTGCTCACTTGGAGTTTATTAAATGACTAACCAGAGCATGGCACTTTCCTGGCAGCACCACCTCAAACAAGCTAACGGTTTAGTAATCAGAGCCTAGATGGTTGGAGGATCAGAGGATCCAAACACCAGCATGTGTTTATCATTTGTGCTGCTTAGAGCTTCTGTTCCAGAAAGCAGCTCCCACAGATGCCTTTGGAAATGAGTAAAAACAAAGGCAAGAGCAACGGTAAAGCCTGTTCACGTCATGGTGGTGGCAAACCAGAGAGGGGCCAGCTCTGGGAGGATGAATTATAAGAGACAGGCAGGGCCATACCCTATCCATGCATCCCCAGGTGATAACACAGCTGACTTTTATAGGGTGCCTGGACATGCCCCACAACCTTGCCCTGTACCACCCATGGCATTTGCACAACAACCCCATAGAGGAGGCACCGCTACTATCTCCACTTCACAGATGACCAAAGGGAGCCTAGAGTCCTTTCCCAAAGACTCACATCTGTAGCCAGTGGAAGGAGGACTTGGCCCTGTTTGGGAGCCTACTCTTAGGCAAAAATTTGTCTCTTCAGCCCTTTATGTTTCACAAAACATTTTCTCATTTTGAGTGTATCTGACTTACCATCTGTTGTGTCTTGAATTGCGCTCCCAGGCCCTCATAGAAAATTCATATGTTGAAGTCCTCACTCCCAGGACCTCAGAATGTGACTGTACTTGGAAAGAGGGTCTTTGCAGATGTAACTAGTTAAGATGTTGGAGTAGAGGGAGCCTTATTCCAACAACTGCTGTGCTTCTAAGAAGGGGAGATTTGGAGACAGACTGTCACATAGAGAGCGCCCCATGTGAACACAAAGGCAGACATGTGGTAATATGTCTACAAGCCAAGGAACAACCAAGGATGTTGGTGAACCACCAGAAGCTGGGGGAGGGGCTGGAACAGATTCTTTCTCACAGCCTTCAGAAGGACCCAACCCTACTGACACCTTGATCTGGAACTTCTGGGCTCCAGACCTGTGAGACAATATATTTCTGTTGTTTCAAGCCATTCAGCCTGTGGTCCTTGGTTCCAGCAGCCCATTTTCAATGGAGGAAAGGGATGCTGAGGGAGGAAAATGCCTCCAGCAGGTGGAAGTAGAGGCAACATCCACAGCACGCCTACCTGCCGACGAGCAACCTTTCTTTGCACATTCTCTGATTTAAATGTGTGCTCTAGTGGTTCAAACGATCTTGGTCTGCCAGATCTTCGTTATCTGCTTCTAGTGAATAGTTCAGAATCTGTGATTAACACATCAGTACAATACCTCGGAAAATATTTGAAAACAGTCCTTCTGGTGTTAGCCTTGCAAATGAGACCTATAAACTGATTGCTCCATCGACTTGGAAAGCAAACAGAAGCAACCAGACATTTCTAGCCTCAGAAGCAGCAGAATTTTGTCTAGGTCTTTTAAAAACACAGTCAAAAGCAGCCTGCATCGACTCTATCCCTGGCTTACAAGAAACTCCAGTTTTGTGATGTATTTTCAGCCAAACGATAGGCTTGGAGGCGAAAGCAATCATTTTCTTCATCACAGAAATGTATTCATTGCTGAGCTCCCAGAAGGAGTACTTAGCTGTGAATAAACCTAATCCCGCATCCTGCTGTGGTCTCTGGTGGAGACGAAATTGGTTAGAGCCTGGATGGTTAGACGCTGCACCAGGCTGATGGGCACACCTGCCCTGAGGCCCTAGAAATCTTCAGCATGGTGCACCCTGTGTTCTCCTTGCTTGATATTTTGCCTGAGAGTCTCTGGCCCCAAAGATCTCAGCTCTGTGGGGGATACATTTACGTCACACTGCAAGAGTAATAGCTAGTGAGCACTTAATATTTGTCAGGTATTAGGTCATTTAATTCCTCCAATTAGAAACTGGTAGAATATACCATTTTCTCCATGTATCTTTTTTTTCCCCTTTTCCCCATTTTTTCATAGGTAGCTGTCCATTAACATGTTGATGAAGGAGGCAAGCCCAGGGAACCCAAAATCAGAGGTTCCTCTCTTGGATTTGGGCATCATGGCAAGACCATGGGATGTTGAGGATGCTTTTGCAGAAGAGCCAACACCATCCCTGAATCTTGAAAGGGGAGCAGGGACGTCATAGGCTAAGGATGAGGGAAGGGCATGATAAGCAGAAATAACAGAAAAGCATGAAGACAGGCAAGGGGGCAATAGAGACCCAGGTTCTTGAAGAACCACACAGTCCAGTTGGCAGGAGTGAGGATGGCACACTGGGTGGGGGTGGGAGCTTGCACGTGCTCCGTTTCCCCATCCTCCTCTCAAGGTCTGCCTCTTGACATCCCCATCACTTCATGCTCAGCCAGATGCACCTTCTCCCTGTGCTTGGATGTGCCAGCCACCTCCTCTCTCTCAACGTCCAGGCCTGGGCCTGGGCTATAGCACATGTCTTGGTCACCCCTCCAGCTCTCTCCCTTGGGTTTTATGTCCTGCTTAGGTAACCGTCTGGCTGTTCACTTCTGCTACCTGGCTGCTACCTGAGTGTGGACCCACCGCTTCCCACTTATAAGTGTGTTTTCAAAGCCCGGCCTCTGTGTTTGCTGAATAGATGTTGTCTTAATTCCCAATTGCTGGGGCAGCCCCGGTGGCGCAGCGGTTTAGTGCCGCCTGCAGCCCGTGGTGTGATCCTGGAGACAATGGATCGAGTCCCACGTCAGGCTCTCTGCATGGAGCCTGCTTCTCCCTCTGCCTGTGTCTCTGCCTCTCATTCTCTCTCTGTGTCTCTATGAATAAGTAAATAAAATCTTAAAAAAAAAAAATTCCCAATTGCTGCTGTCACAACCCCCACCCCCACCCCAAACTCAGTAGCTTAACAATACAAATTTATTCTCTTACAGTTCTGTAGGTCAGAAGCCCGAAATGGGTCTCTGCATTAAAATCTGGGAGTCCAGTGAGAATGGGGAAAATTAACAAGGCAGGAAACCACAAATGTTGGAGAGGATGTGGAGAAAGGGGAATCCTCTTGCACTGTGGGTGGGAATGTGAACTAGTGCAGCCACTCTGGAAAACTGTGTGTGTGAAGGTTCCTCAAAGAGTTAAAAATAGACCTGCCCTACGACCCAGCAATTGCACTGCTGGGGATTCACCCCAAAGATACAGATGCAATGAAATGCCGGAACACCTGCACCCCAATGTTTATAGTAGCAATGTTCACAATAGCCAAACTGTGGAAGGAGCCTCGGTGTCCATCGAAAGATGATGGATAAAGAAGATGTGGTTTATGTATACAATGGAATATTCCTCAGCCATTAGAAACGACAAATACGCACCATTTGCTTCGATGTGGATGGAACTGGAGGGTATTACGCTGAGTGAAGTAAGTCAGTCGGAGAAGGACAAACATTATATGTTCTCATTCATTTGGGGAATATAAATAATAGTGAAAGGGAATATAAGGGAAGGGAGAAGAAATGTGTGGGAAATATCAGAAAGGGAGACAGAACATAGAAGACTGCTAACTCTGGGAAACGAACTAGGGGTGGTGGAAGGGGAGGAGGGCAGGGGGTGGGGGTGAATGGGTGACGGGCACTGAGGGGGGCACTTGACGGGATGAGCACTGGGTGTTATTCTATATGTTGGCAAATGGAACACCAATAAAAAATAAATTAAAAAAAATTAAAAAATAAAGAAGCCAGAGAAGAACAATTTTATATTTCAAAAAAATAATAAAATAAAATAAAATAAAATAAAATAAAATAAAATAAAATAAAATAAAATAAAATAAAATAAAATAAATAAAATAATCTGGGTGTCTTCAGGACTGGTTCCTTTTGGAGGAGAATCAACCTCCTTGCCGTGTCTGGTTTCTGGAGGTGCCTGCATGCCTTGGCTCGTAGCACCACATCATGTCATGTCTTTCCCTCAGCTTCCTTTGTCACATCACCTTTTCTGACTCCGGCTCTCTTGTCTCCCTTTTACAAGGACTCCTGTGATTATGATCACCACACAAATAATCTATAGTAATCTCCTTCCCTCAAAATCCTTAAACACATTTACCAGGTCTCTTTTGCCACATAAGGTAACATCTTCAAAGACTTTGGGGATTAGGAAGTGGACATCTGGGCAGCCCGGGTGGCTTAGCCAGTGGTTTAGCGCCGCCTTCAGCCCAGGGCCGGATCCTGGAGATCCAGGATCGAGTCCCGCGTCAGGCTCCCTGCATGTAGCCTGCTTCTTCCTCTGCCTGTGTCTCTGCCTCTCTCTCTCTCTCATTCTGTGTCTCTCAAGAATAAATAAATAAAATCTTAAAAAAAAAAAAAGGAAGTGGACGTCTTGTGGGGCTGTTATTCTGCCGGAGCTGTGACTAGCCGGAGCTGTGTCTCAATTTGCTGATGTGTTGGGTAGCTCTGAGCAGGGTTGAGGGCAGGTGCATGGGAGGGCTTGTGGGCAGGATGGTCCTGGGATGTTTGAGCTGCAGAAAATACCTGTGACTGGGGCATGCAGGGAGACTGTGCGTGGAAATGGAAATTGAGATTGTGTGTGCGCGCATGTGTGGGGCAGGACTGATTGAATTGAAAAATCTAAGATTCTACTTGAGAGGAAGGGGAACATGAGGCAAAGGAAGAATGAAGTTTAGGGACACAAAGCAGACATAGCAGTCGCTTCTGGAGACTTGGTTTCCTTATCTGGAAACTAGAGGAAGGGACCAAGATACATGGATGGTTTCACAAGGTCATGCAGATAGGATTCTCTAAGGATAGGGGCCAGGGATCTGGACTCCCCAAGCTGTACCTCCTCCCATCTCTCCCATTCCCAATTCTATGCAACCCCTCACAATATAACAGCCTTACTGAGATATCATTTGCAAACCATACTGCATGATGCATGATAATGCATATAATGTATTATGCATATAATGCAATGGTCTTTAATATACTCATAGAGTTGTGCAACCACTACCACCAGTAATTTTCGAACATTTTCATCCTCCAAACAGAAGCACCATACCACTTAGAGGTACCTTTTCATTTCCCCCCCAAATCCTCCAGCCCTAGGCAACCACTAGTCTACTTTCTAAACAGCCCTACCCTGGAGCCTGTTCCTCCTGGCTATTCTCAGAGCTTTTGTTCCACTCAATGTGGAATGGGAGGCTTATGCTGGCTGTCAGCCTGTCTTACCCACACGTTCCCTTCCTGACTCTCTGCATCCAGACTTCTGCTCTCATCATCCTACAGAGAGGGCTTTCTGAAAGGTCAGCATGACCCAGAGTCAAATCCAAAGGCTTTTCCTCTATGTGCTTCCTGACTTGTCAGCAGCAGCCGACACTAATGACCTGTCAGACCGTGGTGGTCCCCATGCCACCGCCGTCTATGGACACCTCATCTTTTGCCTGCTGTCGTGAAGGCTGGGGGATTCTGGGTCTCAGGCCTTAGCCCTCTTCCCTCTGCAGCAAAGAAGTGACACGGACTCGAGAACCGATCTGTCTTGGTGTGATTGCCATCGTGGACACATACCAGCCGTGTGACCTGGGGCACCTTACTTCATCACTAATCCCATTTCCTTACTCGTGCCACAGTGATAATAACACTACCCACCCCTCGAGGTTATTGTGGGGATGAAATGAGTTAATTAATGGAAAGTGCTTGGCACATGTAGACAGGCGATGCCAAGTGTTTGCTAATGTGATTATTTTGCTTATTCTTTTGTTCAGTGAGTTTAATCATTGCCATTTTTTCAATAACTTCTCTGCATCAGACTTCACTGGGCTTCAAATTTTCATTAAATTCAACATAAGCAGGAGATTTGGACAAGTATAGCTTCCCAAAAGCCTCACATTTGTAACCTGGAGGATGGGGATAATAGCAGCTGGGTCTCAGGGCTTGGGGCAGTCCAAATGATTTAATACATGCAGAACACTTAACAAAGTCCAGCACACAGTGAATCCTCTGGAAATGGCAGCAGTAGCCGCAGCAGTAGTCACAGCACCAGTCAGGACCCTCCTCTTGCATCTCCATGTGATTGGGGGTTTGAATTGTGGACATCTCCACCTGCATGTTCTCTCATCCCCTTCAACCAAACTCATAACTAAGTTCATCAGATTTTTTTCATGGTAGTATTTACCACAGCTGAGTAAAAATGGTGTTTTCCAGCACCCCACTCCTCGTCTCCTAGGTAATAAGACCCTTGGTCATCTCTGACTCTTGCTTCTCTTTTCTCTTTTATTTTCAATTTCCATCCCTTCCAGTGACCCCGACTCACTTATTCTCTCCCATTCCGCTGCCCTCACTTTTGCCTGGGGCTCACCTACCTGTATTTCAAAATCTGCAGTGACTTCCGGGCCAGACCAGCTGCCCCCAATCCATCCTCCAAACCAATGCACCCATGATACAGCACACATTGCCTGCTTTGGGATGATGTCTTTAAAATACCCTCCCTACCCCCAAGTGTGTCTCGAAAGGAGCTTCTAAATCTTTAAAGACAGTCCATGCAGCCAGCTGCCAGCTGCCATAATTAAGTGGAATTTTTCATGGTTTCTCCTTGAATCTTTGCCTCCTTAGCTTGAGTTTAGACAACTGTTTCCGATGCCTGGCTTCATCTTCTGTGAACTTCCCAGTCTGGTGTTGGAGTCGAAGCCTGCCATTCTTTTACACTGACAATCACACTCCCACCCGATCTGGTCTCTTGGGTCATTCCACCTTTGGTTGCTGGTTTCAACATTAAACTGTCTCTTACCAAGTTACCCTCCTGCTCCAGGACAGATAAGTGTCCCTATCAAGCTCAGCATTGTATTTTTTTTTTCCTTCATTAATTCTTTTAGGCAGACCTATATCTCTGTATAGGTTTTGTGATAGCTTTGTGATGGCATAGGATGAAAGACACACATGTAATTAAACCATGACTATTAACAAGAAGGGGAAAATGCAGGGAAAATATAATGAGGGCTTAGGGGCACTTAAATAAATGACTACATTTGGATAGCAAAGAGAGATACACAAGGAAGGGCATAATTAATATAATTTGCTAAAAGGTAATCATGCCAGATTGCTAGGGAGGAAAATTTTTTCCTACTTTCAAATAGAAGGATGACATCATCTCAAAGATCAGCTCCAGCAGGATTTCTGTAATGACAGGCACGTTCTTCTATCTCTGCATGGTCTAATACGGTAACCACCAACCATGTGTGGCTATTGACCACTTGAAATGCACCTAGTACCCCTAAGGAACGGAATCTAATTTGACTTAATTAACTTACATTTAAATAGCCACATGTGGCTAGTGGTATCAAACTGCAGAGTGCAAACACAGACGACTATGTAAATAATATTGTAAAATGCTACAGACAGTGCCTTTAATAGAAGATTTTGAAACTGCCAAGATCTCCATGCAACCCTGTATCATTTTCCTGGGGCTGCCATAATAAAATAACATAGACTGGCGGCTTAAACAGAGACTTATTTTCTCACAATTCTGGAGGCTGGGAGTCCCCGATGAAGGTGCCGACAGGGGTGGTTATACTCTGGGGCCTCTCTCCTGCCCCTGCAGATGGCCATCTTCTCATCATGTCTTGACATGGTCTCTCCATATGTCCTAATCTTCTGCTCTTAGAAGGGTACCAGTCAGACTGGATTAGGGCCCACCCCAAGGCCTCATTTTAACTTAATTAATTCTTTAAAGGCCCTATCTCTAAATATAATTCCATTCTGAAGTACTGAAATTAGAGCTTCCACATATGAATGTGTAAGGGTATGCAATTCGGCTCATAAGAGAGTAGACCCTGTGCTACAAAATGGCAGATGGGAAAGGCATTTTTAATTAGAGGCCACACCTACATATTCCAGGTGTATCATACTAGTGTCCCACTTGGGACCAGGATGGGCTTCTAGGAATTGAAAGGATCAGATGGTACCATGCTCCTCAGACCATGCTCTCCAAGAGCGATCACCTCACCTAGAACATCAGTCCTACTTCTCTGCTTGGCAGTGAAGGCCTCCAGGATGTGACTCCATGACCAAACCTACCTTCCTCTCCTCCTTAGGCAACCACTTCTGCTGTGTTTCACTCAGACCTCTCACCCCACCTACCCCCTACTCTTGCTTTGGAGATTTTTCACTGTCCCTCCTGCTTAGAATGCCTTGTTTTTGTCTTTTTTTTTTTTTTAAGATTTTATTTATTGTCTGAGAGAGAGAGCAGGAGTACAAGAAGGGGGAGGTAGAGGGAGAAGAAGACTCTCCGCTGAGCAGGGAGGCTGACTTGGGACTCAGTCCCAGGACCCTGGGATCATGACCTGAGCCACCCAGGTGCCCCTGAAAGCCTTGTTTTTTTAACCCAACATCATCTAAGGAATTTGTATCCTTCTGATCTCAACTAAGCCCCATCTCATTTTTGGAGCCACTTCTGAGCATTCATTCTTACTTAACAGTTTTTAACCCCACGACTGACACCTCAGTGTTGTCTCAGAAACTAAGTCACAAACCTAAGGATCAGGGAATCCTAAAATAGTACTAGCACACAGTAGGTCTCAATAAAGTCACTCCTGCTGGTTGACAAATACAAGTATTTTTCATTTCCACGTCTGAATTGTTGGGAAAGATGAGCTTTTCTCTGACTTAATGTATAGCTACACATTTAATATCTAGAGGCAAACCTGAAGCCGGAGTGTATCTCTGCCTCAAGTATTAAATTTACAATAAAGTCAAAGACAGATGGCTAAAAAAGAAACACTAAATTGTTTCTGAAATTATTAAATCTTCTAGTCTGAGGGCTCAGAGAGCCCAAGAAAATTTTCTTTTAATCCCTATGGGCTTTATATTCCATTGATGAAGTTACAGAGCTGGCCTGAAAAGCAATTTTGTGAAATCGTTTACCAAAGGGGAGGGGAAAAATCATTACAGTCATCCTTCTGAGGTTCGCAAGTAATAAGCAGGCTCTATTCTCCTCAAGCCCAGAAGAGCCGCGTGGGCTTGATAAATAACCGAGTCTGTCCCAACTGCAGCTCTAAACAGATGTCTGTAAATATTGTAGAAAAGAACCCCCAGAAAGTCGGTGGGTGTTACTGATGAGTGACTGTAGATGTTTTTGTTGGCAAACAGGCAACATCCTCTGTGGATGACTAGCCTGCTACAGGAAATTGTAATTCCTTTGTTATCCTAGTCACTATCTTAACCAATATGGCTTCTTTTAAAGCAGTGTTTCTCAACTAATGGATGCTTTGCCCTTCTTCCTATCCCATCTGGGGGACATTTGACAATGTCTAGTGGTATTTTTTATTGTCAAATAAAAAATGCTGGCAGGGAGGGGTGCTGCTGGCATCAAGTGGGCAGAAACCACTTGATGCTTTAGATGCTGCTAAACATCCTACAATGCATAGGGCAACCCCTACCCCCAGCAAAGGATGATTTGGCCAAAATGTCAATTGGGCCCAAGTCATCTTAAATAATACCTTGTTTTTGTATGTCATTCAACAGACATTTATTGTTGAACGGAGACAATACCCAGGTAGTCCTATTTCTGTGTATTGCTGGATTCATCAATTCACTCATATAATGCGTGTTTATTGAGCATTGACTCCATGCCAGGCACTGGGATGTTGGAATGGCACAGTCGGGGTCTTTCCTCATCTGAGGTTTATTTCCTAGTGGAGGGAGACTAGAGTCTCCACAAGCCAACAGACCAACTAGATAATTTCAACTAATGGTAAATACAATGTAGATTGTGGAACAGGGTAAAAAGGGGGAGAATACCTGGGTGGGTGGTTGTGCAGGAAGCCACTTTGAGGAGGGGCTTTGGGAAGGCCTCTTTCTATAGGTCTCATTGAAGTTGATAGACGAATTGGTAGAAGGAAGCAGCTCTGTGAAAATCTGGAGAAGGAGTGTCCAAAATACCCCTATTCACACAGGTTTGGGTAGTTTCAGGACCAGGGACACGCGAGCCACTGAAACTCAGAGGGAGGAGGTGAGGTGGACAGTGTAAAGATGGTAAGTGGGGCAGGAGTTGTACAGTCCAGGACAGAATTCAGACTGTGTCTCAGGTGCAGTGGGAAGTCATGGCGGGAGTTTAAGCAGGGTGGACGTGTCTGGGTTAGGTAGTGAGAAGTCCACTTGGGCTGCTGGGTGGAGAATGCGCTGTAGAGGGGCAAGATGGAAGCGAGGAGCCAGTCAGGAGCTCACTGCAGGAGGGAGGCCAGCTCAGGCCACAGTGCCATGAGTAGAAAGGAGAGCAGGTGGGTATATTTGGGAAGCATTTGGAATAAAGTTCCTGGACTTGCCTGGATAGGACCCATTACTCAGTCCATTGCCAACTGCCAGCCTGAGCTACCCATCTCTGGTCAGTGCGCATCCTGAGAGCCTTTGCTCTGCATCCTCGGCTTAGCCCACCCTGTTAACTCCCACCTGCACAGGAGTTCCACAGTCCCCCTGCCTTACATGAGCAGATCTTCCCTAATAAAAGCCGGGTTTACGTTGGTGACCCCCTCATTCCTTGATCAGGTTGAGAGCTTTCCTGGATATCAGACTTCTACAGCTGGAGCCTGGGATGCAGCCTTAAAATTTTTGCTTCTTCCTTGGTGGATAATACCCTTGGGGGTCCCAAATGTGGCAGCTTTTGATCATGACCTGTTAGCAGCCTCCCATGGGACTTAGACTAAAATCCAGATTTCTATCCAGCCCCTGCTCACCTAGGCAGGCACTCCTTTAAACAAATTTTTTTTAATTTAAATTCAATTTAATGAACATATACTGTATTACTAGTTTCAGGGGTAGAATTCCGTAATTCATTAGTTTCATACAACACCCAGTACTCATTACATCAAGACCCCTCCTTAATGCCCATCCCCCAGTTACCCATTCCCCTACCAACCTCCCCTCCAGCAGTCCTCGGTTTGTTCTTTAGAGTTAAGAGTCTCTTATGGCTTATCTTCCTCTCCGATTTCCTCTTATTTTATATTTCCTTCCCTTCCCTTATGTTCATGTTTTGTTTCTTAAACTCCACATACGAGTCAAATCATACATTTGTCTTTTTTCTGACTTATTTCACTTAATGTAACACCATCTAGTTCCATCCATGTCATTGCAAAGAGCAAGATTTCATTCTTTTTGATGGCTGAGTAATATTCCAGTGTGTGTGTGTGTGTGTGTGTGTGTGTGTGTGTGTGTTTATATACCGCCCCCCCACCATGTCTTTATCCATTCATCTGTTGATGGACATCTGGGCTCTTCCCATAGTTTGGCTATTATAGACATTGCTCCTATAAACATTGGGGTGCATGTGCCCTTTCGAATCACTATATTTGTGTCCTTTGGATAAATACCATTTTCACATTTGCTCACACCAACCTGTTGAAAGGGGCCACATAATCCATCCCTCTAATCCTTGTCCTTTTACTTTTGTGGGCCTCTGCCTTGCAGGGGCACTTTTTTTGTAGCTTTCTGCCTCTTTCATGTCCCAGCACAAATGATACCTAACATTTTTTGTCTGAAGTCACTCAACAGCATGTATTTCCAGTGAGTACAATACGACCCCTCAAAGGGATGGAAATTGATTCTTGGAAGATGAAAAAAATCTTACTCTTCTAATCTGTAAAGCACAGATATACATGCAGGACATAAACAGCAGGGCAGCTAGCTAGATGATAGGTAGGTAGCTAAATTGATACAGAGGGATGGATGGTATACCCATGGTATTAGAATATCATAGAGGGGCTTCAGCAGGAAAAGAAGTTTAAAAAGTCTCCTGAGAGGGCAGATAATAAGGAAAAAGAGGTTGAAAATCAATGGTCTAGGGAGACCATCTCCCTGTTCCACTTACTTGCCAACATATACCCTAATTTAAATTTTTTCAGGAACTTCGGAAAATTGACAAATACCTTGCTTATTTTTGTCTCCTTCCCAGTATTTTCTGGGCTTCCCCCATCCCTCTAAATGTAAGCTCCATGAAACCCAGGTATCTTGGCTGTCTGGTCACCACTATGTCTCCAGCATGTGCACAGTGCTGGGTATACAGTAATTATTCAATACATATTTGTGACCAAGGAATACCATTGTGACCAAGGAATGATTTCAAATACTAGAATAAGGACTCACCAGGCCAATTGGACCCCTTCTGGATTTCATCTCTTACTTAAATGCTTCCAGATTTGTTGGGTCCTTCGGAACATTGAGTTTAAGTATAAGCCCCCTTCTTTGTCCCATAGTCAAGTTCATCTCTTAGCCCTGGTCTTGACTACCTCCAGTTTTCTCTCCTCTCTGACCACTGAGAACCAGTAACCATGTAGTCCAGCCCTCCTCGATGCCACTGAGATACCACAGTGAATATGGAACAGATGTCTGACTCGGTAAATTAAAAACATTTTTGAGGAAAGCATAACAGTAGGCTAACCATCTTGGAAATTACAAAGCAAAGGAATGCACGATTATTGGGTTTAACAAGAAGCCGAATCACAGTGAACATCTGCAAAAGAAAAAAGACTGGAAGGACGCAAACCAAAATGTCAGCAATGTTATCTCTGGAATGTAGACTTGCAGTTTATTTTCTCCTTATGCTTCTGTTCTTAATTTAGGACTTTCCTACAATAAGCATGTATTTCTTTTATTAGAAGACACAAGGGTTTTATTGGTTGGTTTTTTTTAAAGACCATCCAGGATACTGCAGTATCAGAGAGGCATATGTAGGCGCACCCCTGGTCCGTGCATCCAAGACCAGTTCTACTTGATTACATGCGGACCCCCACAAAGCTTTTTGTAGGGCGATTTCTGTGCTTAGGGGAGCCATTTGATCTCAGCTAACCTAGTTCATTAGGCAAATAGCACCAGCTTTATTGCCAGGACAACACGTACTATCCATTCCACAGCACATTATGTTTGTTAGCTTTTTCAGGGATGTGTGTGACTCCCAAAAGTACAAAAAATTTCTTGTATTGTAAGGCACTCACCCATGCAAAATGCAAAGACGAAACAAACACAAAACACATTCCCATATTTTTTAAGATATTTCTCAGGGGCTTCATGGCTCCCAGAAGCCAAAGGTCTGACTTAGGAAGATTTCCCACTGAAATGTCTCTTGAAACCTAGGCTGTACCTCTTTATTTTCTCCTAGCAGGTAGCCACCAAGACTGGCCACCCATATGCCCAGAACTTCCCTGGTCCTGGAAGATTTTCTAGACCCTGCCTCCTCCTAACACATCCTACCTGCACCAATGCAGACAGTTCATGCTTCAATATCCTTAAAGATTCATTAGGGATTCTTGATTTTTTCATGGTCAAAGGAACACTTTCAAATGCTAGAACTTTTGGTAGATCAATTAATACACTCAGATGAATACTAGATCCAACAATTCATTAATAATTACAATGCCCATTGTGACAGCTAATAGCATCTCGTCTCCAGGGGTCTCCAAGCACTGAGGTTTAGCACACAAAATATATCAGCTCTGAGTCATTGTCTGACCCCACCTTAATGTCATATGCCCACAAGGTGATATCATAAATGATGCTGCAGTAATATTCATGCCCTCTAAGAACCCAGGTGGATCGTCCACACCCATGAAAACCTGGTGGCCTGAGAAGGGGTCATAGTACAAGTGGTAGTTTGAGGCACAAAGTTTGAAAATCACTATGGAACTGAGAATATTTCTCATATCCAAAGCACGATTCTAGAGGACAACAACTTTTAGGACTCTCATTTAAAATGAACAAGCCCGGAGAATAATACTCGAATAAAAGACTGTATCTGGCTGCCCAGATCTTCTTGGAGTAAAAAGAGATTATTTGCTGGGGGTGGTGACATCATTCTTACCTCCTCTAGGGCCCAAAGGGAGTCTACCACAGGCTTGATCTTCTTCTGGTTGTAGAGCCCAATGAGTTTGTCCACCACTCCTCGAATGAGGCCTGCACGGCCCTGTTTGAAGAGCAGATTTAGGAGGGAAAATCCTGCGATGACTTTGTTCTCTTCATAGAGCTTGATGGGGTTCACCTTCTCGACCTGCCACCACTGGAGGGAGAGCAGGTGTCAGTTAGACGGAGCCCAAGCCAGCCCTGTCCACAGCACTGCAGGCAGAGGAGGGGGCTGCTATAGTGGGGTGGGTTCCAGCTGGCCCAGGGGTGGTCCTTGTTGGGGTATTTTTTTAAAGCAGCTATTTAGCTGGCAGAGCTATAAGTGCCTGGTGATGCTCATGAGCAAAGCATGAGCTCTAGGTGGAAGTGAGAAACAGACTTCCTGAAAACAGCTACTAGGACACATGTCATGGGACCATTGAGGCGTGGGGCTGGTACTGTTAGCTCTGGAGCCAAATCCTGGCTCTCACTTGTGCTCTCTCTTCTTCTGTGTGTTTCATATCCCTTGGCTACGGATAGTGGCTGGGTATTTCCTCAGGTTTCTGGGAGAATTTAGCGTATGAATGGTGATGGCAGTGACCTGGTGGGGGCAGGAGCAGGGTGGCAGAGAAGTCCACCAAGTGTGGTGGGGACTCAGTGGGATGATGATTTAGCCACAAGAGCAGCTTTCCTAGGGGGGATGATGGCACAGCTGGAGAAGTGGGTGGGAATCCACGAGGAAAAGAGCGAGGGAACATAATATAGGCAGAAGGAACAGCATGATGTGGCGGCGAAGCCATAGCATTGGGACTAAGCCAGAGGTTCTTATCTGAGGTAAGTTTTACTTCCCATGGGACAGGTGATAACATTTGAGGACGTTTTTGTTGTGGTGACTGGAAGGCAGAGGAATCTACTCCATCTATTGGGTAGAAGCCAGGGGATGCTGGTAAACATCCTATAGTACACAGGACCAGAATTTAGAAACCCCAAGTTCCAATTTCTAGAGGGCTCTAGAAGGGAAATGTGATGGGCACTTAGGAACATTGGTAATGTTTATATTATTGGTGTGTTTATTTACACCGTGTCTCTTTCCTGAATTGTGGGAGCTCACAAAAGATTTTGATTTTTTTTTTAAGTGGGAAAATCATATGGTCAGGAAAATCAGTGTGAGAAAAACAAGTCAAAAGCAAGGATAAGATTCATGCACAAAATTTTTTACTAATGCACATTCCCTGAGGGCCCGGAGGCCAGCTCCAAGAGACACATGTATTTGGCCATGGACTGGCTTCCCATAAAAACCAAGTAGAGAAATGATTAATGACTCGTTTCATGGTGCATCTGCGGTGTCTCAGTAAATGTTTGTGAAACGGATGCTTGCTAAATCTGCAATTCCTGCATAGTTGTGGTTAAGTGAGTTCTAGAGCCAAGTGTCTGGTTTTAAATCCCAGTTCTGCCACTTACTAGCTGTGCAATTTTAAGCGAGTCACTTAACCTCTCTAGGCTGTGTTTCCCTACTGCACCTCATGGGGTCATCATGAGGATTAAATGTGTTAATATACAGAAAGTTCTTGGAACAGTGTCTGACCCAGAGTAGGTTTTCTATAAATATAAAATATTTCCCTTATCTTTGACTTAGTGAGTAGGAGCTCTGAAATTGGAGTCAGATTGCTCTCTAAGTGCTAACCACTGTTAACCATTGCTATAGTCTAAAAGCAAATAGCATATTTGATAAAGAGTGAGTACAAGCTCTGCAAGAGCTTTAAGGTGGAACATAATTAGGATATCTGAGAAATTCTTGTATAGTTCTAAGTATGGCTTTAATTTCTAAGCCTTTCTTCAATAGGTAGAAGAAAATTCCTTTCTAGAACCTTCTAGAACAATGTCATCATTCCACTCCTTAGCATGCCCTATCTTCATTTTGCTTCTAAATGACCAACTAACATTGGACCAGGTCTCTGAAAGGAAATAGTCTTTGTTCTTGACCTCCAACTATATAGCATTCTTGTAATCGGCACCCCTGTTTCAGGCAGGAGAATCTCAACCTCCATCCTGGCCATGTTTCTATGAGTGCTGTCATTGAACCTGGGCACACTGCAATTATTTCATTAACACTGTGTGTTGTGATTGTGCGTTGAGGGGAGAAAGGGAAAACACTTCTTACAATTGCATGTAATTTGGGATCAATCTGGTTACCCACAGCAGGCTGTCAGCATCACGTTAATTACAGCCACAGCAACAAAACAGCTGTGAGTGGCACAAAGCCTATCTTCAGGGGACTTGCTCCAGACAGCATCCTTCATTACATGCCATTCTTGCTCCCTTACAGATTCTTTTGTTGCAATGATCTTGACCTAAACTCTGAAGTTTAAGGGCAAAAACAGGCCCTTAATTCTACTGTAACAGGGCAGGCAGTACTAATAATTCGAGAATCAGGGAATGTTTAAGGGTAAAGCCAGCCGATGTTGGCACTTAGGGGGCATATGAATGCCCCATAGTGCCACACGTAGAATGATTTCTATGGCTTTCCCTGGCCACCTATGCAAAATGCCTCCACCCCATCCTGCATCTTCTTTTTAATCCTTTTCAGAGTTCTTATGACCACTTAGAATAATCATCTTATTAATATGTCTTTCTTATTTCAGTTTGTCTCCCTCATTAGAATGTAAGAGTCACAAGGGGCTAAAATGTGCCCATCTCATTCACTGTAATCCCCTGGTATCTTGCACACATGGCAGGTGCTCAGAAGATGCTTGTAAAGCAAATGAACCAATGAGTGCTGCACTGGCTGCTAAGGCAGTTGAGAGGAGAGGATACAAGAGCAAACTCTCTCATAAGAAGTAGCAATTCCCTATTGAGGGGGCATGGCTAAAAACTGAAGTTCTAGCCCAAATGAGCTTAATTCTAGCAAGTGTTGTTCTAGGTAGGAATAGCAAATACCCAGGGATGTGGTTTCTCAATCGCAAAGTAAACACTGCATTCAGAGCATGATTATTTAAGCTAGTGGTTCACAAATTTGCCTATGTCTAAAATCACCCTGGGGACTCACTAAAATTGTGGGATCCCATTTGTATCTCCAGCTCAGTAGAATGGAGATACGGAGAAATCTTAAGTACCCCCAGAGGACCTGGTCAAAAGAGGCCACACTCACAGTTGGTTTCTCCATGAAGCAAATAAAATTCACTAATGTAAGTTTATTTTTAAGCAATGATGAAAAACACAAGAACTTAAACAATCTTGGCTGAAATCAAAATGCTTTTGTGATTTTCTCAAACGTTCCCACCTCTCCACTTCATTTAGACAAAGTAGCCAAAGTATATACACAGTCAGTCTTGCCCGTGTGTAGTGTGCAAGGCAGGAATACACAGGCTTTATTGAAAATGAATGATGCAGATGAAGAACAAACAAGATTTAGGTGCTTAGTCAATGTCTTTAGTTGGAAAAGCTCACAACATGCAAGTCACTGCATTACCACAGTACATTTGACATGTATGGATACTTACTGATTTTGCAAAGCTAAAGAAGCTCTTGGTCTCTCCAGTCACCATGTTGGATGAACCTGTAAATGGAGGATTCCCAAATCAAGCTATTGCTAATGAAAACCAACATCTCTTGCTATACATGGAAGAATGGCAGTTGTTTGGACCAGAACTGCCCAACTCAGCCTTGGAAAAATGAGGGAAATGGAGGGAGTGATGACATCAAGTTGACTTAATTTTAGCCAAGTTTCCCTGGATCAAAGAGAAAGTAGTATTTCTCAAGGTGACCACGTCATTATTTTGGAAAATTGGGCATGTAGCAAAAATGTGATTTACATTCTAATACAATGATGAATTGCTTAAAATATTGGTTCTGTTCTTCAAGATTGGGAAGTGAAATTCTATGTGAGCCTAATTCATGGTTTGAATTTGATTTCTTAACAAGTAAGGAGCTTGGGGCTCTGATATGGGCTGGACACTTAAGTGGCAGGGAGAGATGCGACTGCACTAGAATTTAGATGAATGAAAAAATGGCGTACAGGAGAGCAGGTGTGGGTGAAAATAGGTTCAGGAGCCAGGGAAGTGATATGATGAACATACTAACTCCAAAGATATCTGAGCAGAGAGGTCAAAACCACTTGAGACAAATAGTGTGAGAAACCGAGCTTTGCTAATGGAAACAAACAACATTCAGAAAGAAGATGGGAAATGGTGTTAGGAAGATTTCCCAAGATTCTCTTTCAGAGAGAAAAGACTCCCTTGTGTGGTTCTTAGGAATGTGGAGGGGATGACAGAGCTCTTAACAAATCAGATGCCATATCGGTGCCTTTTCGGTGACTTTCCTGCCTTGTCCCCAGAGATTGGGAATAAGCCCTTAGAGAACCATTACTTAATGAAAAAACAATGTACATTTTAAACTTCATTGTTTGGCCTGGGTAGACTAGTTAGTTAATTGCTGGCCTGCTTTTATGGGGTGACTACCACCAAGCATCATGGTACCAGGCTTTGGTTCCTTAGTAATCAGTGTAATCAGTTAGATACTTGCAAGGTGATAAAATTGTACTCTGCCAAATGCATCATGGAAGTGGGGCAAAAACAGAACTGGTGAATAAGTAAGAAAGAATAAGTTGGCCATCGAACATTTGACTCCCAGGTTAGTTCTATCCAATATCCCCCATTGTGCACTGACACAGCTTCTGTTATCAACAGTAATAGTTAAAGAATTATGAACCCACTTGTAAGGACTTTCAGATACTATTGAAGATACCAGAACACTCCAGCAACGGGAGGCTTATTCCCTCTCTTTCTGTCATAATAACAATGACAAAAAGATGCTTGAATATTTATATCTTTCAAATATCTCTTTTATAAGTTTCTCAGGGAATAGTAGGGAAATGAAATTTTTTTTTTCTGAGTTATACAGAGCTAAGTCTCAATCTTCTATGGGATCTATGGAACAGAACTGCCAAAAATCTCAAATGTTGGCTAACCCCAGTATCATTTGGCTTTGTAATATGATATCTGGCTTCAGATAGGCTTTTTTGACTTTGTAGAGAGACTAATGTTTAAATTAGTTTACAAGCATATTACAGAAGAGAGGAAGAAGATGAGGAGGCGGCTCTGAAGTCTTCTGCTTGAGAAAATCTCCCAGATATCTTTGATAAATCCCTCAGACTTAAGAGCATACCGGGGGCTGCAAAAGCAAAGGTGTGCTTTAACCACCCAGAGCTTCTTTGTGATTTGGGACATACAGGAGTAGTTTCAAATTTGAGAGTTGTATTTTGCAACATCATCTCCACTAGGGAAGAATGGCCCTAAAACCTGCATATCCTAGCCACCCCTCCCATCCTATTGTGGGTCCTTCATTCCTCCATTTTTAAAATTTCCTTTGAAGCCATTAATATTTCCCACCTGTGCCACCTTCTGTGGGCCAAATCAATGACTGCACTGGCTTGGTCTTTACCCCTTTTGGAATGAGAAGTATTCACAGGGGTAATAGGGCAGTAGACACATATGTTACTTTTATAATTGAAAATAACTAATGGCAATAGCAGTATTATGGAAAACACTAAAAAATTAAGCCCTCCCAGGGCTCCTGGGTGGCTCAGTTGGTTGAGTGTCTGACTCCTGATTTTGGCTCAGGTCATGATCTCATGGGTTGTGAGATCAAGCCTCATGCTGGGCTCTGTGCTCAGCGAGGAGTCTACTTGAAGGTTCTCTCCCTCTGCCCCCCTCTCTCTCAAATAAATCTTAAAAAAAATTAAGCCCTTTCAATCTCATTACCCCAACATATCAACACATTTCATTCATCAGAGCTTTTGTGAGCATATGGACAGTGCTCCCTGTTGCAGACCATCCCCACTTCTCTTTAACACTTACCATATAAAATGTAGGTTCCCAGTGGTTTGAGAAGGCTGAGACCTTTTCCAGTGTTATCCCCACAGAGGCAATCCAAAACAATGTCCACTCCTTCAGCCGAGATTCTAAATGGTGTGAAGACAAAGTAAGATACTGTTACCTGTTAGGGACCAAACTTGATTACTCTCCCTTCCTGTGTCATGCTGTTTACTCCCAGAATCAGGAAGAGCAAGGGCTCTGGGAGTAGCCATAAATAGGACAGCAAAGGAGTGCCTGGGTGGCTTAGTCGGTTCGGTTAGGCATCTGCCTTCAGCTCAGGTCATGATTCCAGGGTCCTGGGATGGAGCCCCGCATCAGGCTCCTTGCTCGGCGGTGAGCCTGCTTCTCTCTCTCCCTCTGCTTCTCCCTTCCGCTCTGCTACTCCCCCTGCTTGTGCACATGTGTGCTGGCTCTCTCTCTCTCTCTCTCTCAAATAAATAAATCTTTTTTAAAAATTTGAATTTGTATCTAGCCACCTCACACTGCTTCTCTGAGCCTTAGCTTTCTCCTTTGTAAAGTGGAGTGAGCATGTCTTCTTGTGCTGAGGATGAAGAAGGTGACAGATGAAATGTGTGGCCCATTGCCAGCCATACAACAGTCACTCCGTAAGTGAGTCACTCAACAAGTCTGATCTGTGGAGCTTAGGTTATGGGCTAGACTCTGTCCAAGGTGCTGGAGACAGAGCCGGGGGTGGGCAAAACTTAACATGCTCCTGTCTGCTTGCGGCTTCCAGTCTAGCAGGGACTAGCTTTCCTCACTCTCTCTCTCCATCCTCAGTGCCATAAAGGCACATTAATGTAACTCACAAACTTGTATTCATTCAATCTCTAGGTTCAATCTAAAATGGAATCTTTGAGGAAGAGGGTTAAATAGATAGGACCTTGGAGCACAGGAGTGGCTTAATTGGTTAAGCAGCTGACTTTTGGTTTTGGTTTAAGTCATGATCTCAGGGTCCGGGGATCGGGCCCCATGTTGGGTTCTGCACTCAGTAGGGAGTGTGCTTGTGGATTCTCTCTCTCCCTCTCCCTCTGCCCATCCTCCCCTAAAATAAAGAAATCTTTAAAAATACATAGGATCATCTTATAACAATAGAAGGTTCCAGAGTATAACCACATTTGTATTGTATTAAGTAGACAAAATATTTTTTGATCCCTTCTTCCATTAATTTATTTATAGATTCATTGATTCAACTTACTCATGCATTTAACAAACATACACTGGGCTTCCACTGTTAAAAGATATTATGCAGAAGGGAGCTGTAAACAGGAAGGTTCTGGGGATTGTAGGGGAGCTATTATTCATGCTCCCAGGGCTCCCAGTTGTGGTTAGGCCTTGTTCTGCTAAGACAAGAATAGCATTTCCCCGGATTTGTGAGTTTGCAGGATCATCTTTCTTAGCACACTGCTCAACATTTCTACCTCCAACCTCATCCTCAAACCAAGTTCGGCCATTGCAGCTCATGTGGACAGCTAGATCCTGTTTTCAGAAGTAGGAAATTCTGCATGTGCATTTTTAGAGATCAGACACTAAGTCAACTGCCCCATGACCCAAGACAGCTGAGTCATGACTTTCGAAAGCTGAGTCATGACCTTCAAAAACTCTCGAGTCAAGTCCAAAATCCAGGCATTACAAAGACTCATCAAAAAATTATCAGCTTTGCTTTTGCCTAATAGGATCCTTATCTGTAAAGGTGTATCTATTCAAGTTCCACCTATAAATTCAGAACCAGGGAGTTAGGCCAGTGGATCTAAACCCTTCATGAACATCAGAATCTCCGGGGGGCTCATTAAAAGAGATTGCAGTTTGCCCTCCCTCCCCCTCTTCTCCTAGCTTCTGATTCACTTGGTTTGAGGTGGGCCCCGAAGATGTGCATTTCTAACAGGTTCCCAGGAGATATTGATGCTGCTGATTCTGGCTCTACACTCTGAGAACCACTGGTCTAAGCCAGCTACTCAGGAGCCAAACTGGCATTATTTCTTATATTAACAATTAATTTGTCGATTAAATATTTGGCACTGCACTTGGCACTGGAGACACAGTGGTGAGCCCAAACAGCTTTGATTTCTCCGCTTTTAGAACTTTTATTAGGTAGATGTTAAACCCACGATTACACGAATAAAAATTAAATTAAAATGCATGGTGTCTAGTGCCACACAGGTGCTCTGAGACCATGTCAATCTAGAGTTTGCCCAATCAAGTCTGCCAGAGAAGGCATCCCTGGGGAAATGCGAAGTGGAGGAGTTATCTAGGTAAAGAGCAGCAGGAATAATGTTCCAGGTGAGGTAACAGCACATGCAAAGGCCCTGTGGTAGGACGAAGACTGGGAAGCAGCCAGTTTGGCTGGAGCAAAGGAAACGTAAAGAGGCGAGGCCTGAGAGGCAGGTGGGAGTTGGAACACACAGACTCCATTGGTGGGCTCTAGGTTGGTGCCTCACACCGACTGCTCAGGTCTGTACCTTGCATCATGGGCTGGGTAGCTATGCTCCTGCCTTCCTCACTTCTCCCAAGTTTTTTTTTTTTTTCTGCCAAGTGTGTTCACTCCTATAGAAGTAGGACCCTCTCCATTTCTACTACTAGCCATCCTGGGCCACCAAGTCTTCCCTGTAAACTGCTTTTCTGCAGGACGTGTTTCCTTTACTGCAAGATGCCCACCTGGGCTCAGGAGCAGCCTCCCAAATGCTGGGCTGTGCACACCTTTTGGGTATCCCTAAAGGACCTGCCCCCCAAATGCTCACTTCTTGCCTGATGCTCCTCACGTCTGTATTCTGCTTGTGAGTGCACATTTTCTCCCACAAACTGCCAGTCACACCTGCTCGTATTAATTAGCTGCCCCATCTAGGCCTGTTACTCTATACTCTGGTTCTGCAGAAATGCAGGGCAATCCATTGGCAAGGGGTGACCTATAAGCTACAGCCCACTTCCTCATCCTCACTTGCCACTAACTGCTCAAGGCATTCTGACCTTGGAGCTATTCCTAAAACTTCCTTACCTCAGGTCCTTTGCATATGCTATAATCTCTGCCAGAACAGCCTTTCCCCAGTTCTACTTGGAGTTGGCTCCTTCTCATCTTTTAGGTCTTACCCACATGTGACCTCCCTGGAGATGATGTAACTAACCACCCCACCTGAAGTGGCAGCCCCCCGTTATCTCTGCTTCAGTATCTATAATAAAGACACTTTTCAGTTTGTCATAAGCTGTAATTATTCTATTTCTTTGTCTCTTCCACCAAAACCTAAGCCCCATGAGACAGGGACCATGTTTGTGCTGCCTGTTGTTGTATCGTTGGTCCTTCTCATTCTGATGGATGAGGCATTAGATCTCAACATATATTGATTATATGAATGGATGATTAAATAAATGGAGGAGTGAATGAATGCAGAACAATGAAGAAAACATTTTAAGACTGGTATCCCACATTTCTATATATGTGCTTCCTTCAAAGGAAACTCACATTTTCTGAGCTCTGCTATATCCTGGGCATTTCAGAATTAATTTTCATGACAAGTCTGAGACAGGCATTTTAACTCCCATTTTTTTGAGGAAGAAATGGAGGTTCTCAGATGCAGTGCCTTTCCCAAGCTTATGTAACAGGTACAACTGGAATTCAAACCTTGGTCCAGTTTCACTCCAGAGCAATGGCCTTTTCACCATTCTGAATTTGAGATTTAATTAATGTTCAAATCAGTCTAACTATGGAAGCATCGTTTTAGCAAGCAGCTCCGGGAAGCAGTCAATTTAATTTATTCTTTGTAGAATTCTGGTTTAAATGTTGTCTTCAAAAATAAATATAGATATATCCAGAGTTAGACCATGTTATTCCAAACAGATAGGCCAGGAGGTTTCTATTTTCAAACTGCTTTTTTTTTTTTTCCCCATCCTAGATTATAGAAGAGGCCCAAGGTCAGGGTTGCTATACATTCGTTCTGCATTTCCAGCCACTGGACAACCACTCAGTGCTGATACTATGCTGGACAGGGTATATGCTGAGCTGGGGGGACATAGATAGGAGCACAATTCCTCCCTGCCATCTGGGAGCTTATGGATATTAGGGAAGCAGACTAAACAAATGGCCCAGCCAGTCACCACAGCTTCAGCAGAGCCACTTGGGGCAGTGGAGGAGTATCCTGTTGAGTGCTGATGGATGAGCAGGAATTAGCCAGGTGATGAAGGAAAGGCATTTTACAGAAAGCACTGTGACAGGTTGACCCAGGGCAATCAGTGCTGAACAGGCCAAAGGAAGAGGCTTTGGGACACCAACCATGGTAATGAGAGACCCTGTCTGCACGCTGTCTCCTTCCAGAAGGACCCAAGAGTGTCTGCCACAACTGACAACCAACATAGAGGTAGAGGGCAGGCATGGGGTTGGCATGGGGGCAGCATAGCACTGGGCTTAGGAATATGAATTTAATCTCCATATTAATCATTTAGTTTGCCTCTCAGTGTCCCCAACTGTTGAAGGAAATGATGGTTATAACAC
Source organism: Canis aureus (assembly GCF_053574225.1). Taxonomy (NCBI): domain Eukaryota; kingdom Metazoa; phylum Chordata; class Mammalia; order Carnivora; family Canidae; genus Canis; species Canis aureus. The sequence goes on along the minus strand of NC_135613.1, from coordinate 15,581,476 downwards.
CTGCCCCATGCTTCTCTGGGAAGCTTGGATGAGTTGATGCACATGAGACATAGGGCCTGGCTTACGGTAACTTCTGTGTCCATTGGTAGCTTTTTAATTATTTTTTTCAGAGTGGGCCAACTTAAAGAGAATTCTTTTAGTTTGGGAAAGGAGTATAAAGGAAAGACTGCAAAACCTCAACAACCAAACCATTAACCCAAGCAACCTTCAAGGTGGGTGTAGCCACCAGTCCAGAAACCATTAGAGCAGAGGCTTGATACCCTTGATCCTCCTAAGAGAGCATGTCCCACATTCAAAAGCACTTGCTATGTGCCAGGCACAGTGCTGAGCACTTCCTAAATCCCATCTCATTGAGAATGCCTCATGCCAACCCTTTGACTCAGAGGCCATCATTACCCCACTTGTGCATAAGGAAGCTGAGACTCCATGGAGTCAGGCAACATACCCTAGGACCCACTACAGGGAATGAGGGGACTCTGGTTTGACCCATCACATCTAGAAACCATGTGAGGGCCCCTGAAGCAAGGCAGGGTTTCATACAGTGAGCTGTGGCCAGCCCTGGTGACCACTGCCGCCACCACTAGGCACGCAGGCTACCAGCAGGGGCTGAGAAAAGCTGGGAGCTGCCTTCTTGAGCTTCTTGCTGGAGGGAGACACCATAGATCCTCTGTGTACCTCTCTCTCAGCCTCTCTTGGCATTGTGATAGCTGAATCAGGTAAGATAGGGTTTGCACAGGCACAAGGGTCATATAAGCCACAAATTCATGCCCCTTGCTGTCACTGTGTCCTTTTGAAGGTCAGTGGTGGGGTGGGGGTGGTAGGTGAGAGTAAGATGGATAGTGAGCAGAGGGAGATGTCATTTCCCAGACCCCGAAGGTGAGGATGCTTTGGTTGTTTCTATCAAATCTTCAAGCAGATGTTGCTCCTTTTAAGGCTAGATATGTTCCTTCAGGTGGGTTTCAAAATTGAAAAAATGCTCCATCATGCATTCAATCAATCAATTATAAGTCCAACCAATGAATCGGACGGAATGGGACTCAGTTGCATCTATTTCCAATGCTCCAGGCCCCACAAGAAGTAGCCTTGGAACAGGGCCTCCTTTACTCAAGCTCACACTGAAAAGCACCTTAGCAGCTCTTTTTAATGGAATAATCATGAAAATCACAAGCAGAGCTAGGTGACTCCTCGGAAGCTCAGAGGCTATCCTCATTTCTTGGCACCTCCCCAATCCCTGGGGGTGTCGGCCTCGCCTGTGTGTGCATAATCATAATCACACAAAAGCAGACAGGATGAGGGCTTTCTCCTGCTGCCACAAATCTCTGCAGATTCAAAAAAGCAAACACAAAGAGCCTCGGTTCAGAGATTCTCTGAGCCAAATTCAGCAGCAAGACATTTTGGAAATGCTGATCCAAGGTTTTCCAAACCCTGCCCCTCCCTCCTGGATCCCTAAAAAACTATTGCCCCTTTATTGTGAATGCCATCACTTTGCTTCCCACCCACACGGGTGAGTGAAGAATTTCTCCTGAGCAGTGCTAGGTCCAATAGGGCTATTACTGGGAGAGAAGCCCTTGACTTTGCCAGGAAATTAATCCCCCTTTAACTTTCATCTCCAGCTGATTCTCTGGCTCTCCACTCAGTGCTTCTCTTTCTGAATTCCTTTTTCTCTGAGAATTCATCTGTGCCATAGCTTTAACCATCACCTCCAAGCTCATGATGGAGGGATGAGGCCATTTCAGGGTGCCCGGCACACTGCCTGGTGCACAGCAGGCTTCTCCCAGAGGGTCCAGCACAGTGTCTGGTGCACATAAGGCCAAGTGCAATTCCACACACACATAGCAGCCTTCTCCCGGAGGGCTGTGCACAGTACCCAGTGCACAAGAGGCTTTCCAAAGGGTGCTGAGCACAGTGCCTGGCACAGAGTAGGCTTCCTAGTGAATGTGTACAATTACTTAGCAATACCATCTCTAGGAATCCATTCCTGATCATGGTCTCTGTTCTCTCCAGGTGATTAGATTCCCCTTGATTTCCACCATCTCAGTTTCTTTATCTGTAAAATGAGGAACTTTCCCCTCGCAGGACTGAGAAGCATGCACCATGGTCCAGTCGTATGGGTCAGCAGAGGGAGAGGAGGCCAGCAGAGCCTGGTGCTATGATCTGCCTTGCCTGTGCCCACTCGCCTTGCTGGGATTCATTCTCCACCTCCCTCTACCTGCTGAAATGTGTCCCATCCATCAGGCTCCCTGTCGGGGGCTGCCCACCTTGGTGCTCTCTCTCTATCTTTCTTTACTTTTGAAGTCCTTACAGCCAGATGCACATGACTCAAAGCTTCTAATTCTTCTACTCGGTTTTGAGCATAGTCAAACAGAGAAGAGGCTAGTGACATAAAGGTTAGGTCTATATTACAAATAATCTCCCCCTGCCACTCCATGTCTGGCTGAAGGCTGAGAACGTGTTCAAAAGAAGATTACCAGTTGACTGGCTTACAAAATACTTTCCGTCTCAAGAAATCTTATATTGTTATTTTTTCCCTAGCCTATCACCACAGAACACTATAACAAACAATATCCGCAGTCAAAAACCAAAGAGAAATCACTCTACATTCTGCTCCTATTGCATATTAGTGGTTGGATGTTTTTTTTTTTTCCCACTTTCCTTTCTTTTTTCTTTTCTTTTTTTTTTTTTTTTTTTTTTTGTCTTCATGAGCCAAGAATTTATACAAAGCTGTGATCACACTGTAGCTGGAATTTGGCATTCTGCTTTTTTCCCCACTCAATATGCTACCGTGGGTATTTTTTCATTTTGTCACAGAATCTTCATAATTATCTTTTTTTTTTAAGGGCTGCATAATACTCAAGCGTGTGGGTGTAGCATAATGCACTGAACTGTTTCCCTCCCGTTGATAATGGAGGCTCGTTCTGAAATCTCACCATTACAGACAATGCTACAATTCATCCCGTTGGTATATGCTGAGCACCTACCATGCAGAAGTGGTGCTTGGCTCTGCAACAGCTCCGAGTACCTGTTGCTTTTATGTTCTTCTGGATTCTTTCCTGAGAGAGGGTTGGTGGGAACCTATCTGTGGCTTCCTAGTCATTTTTAATGGAATCCTCGGTTCTCTGCTTAATAACATAAGAAATCACTGGAAGTCGCTTTTGAAAGAAGATGGTGGCTAAGTGGGTCTCAGATGCTGTCATCTCCGGCTCTTCTGACATCAGCATGAATCACTGACTCAGGCTAGCAAGGTGGCAGGCTGACGACAGTGAAGGGTTGAGGGGGCTAGGAAATTCTCCAGGGAAAACAGGGAAGGCAGGAGCTCTCTGGTTATGCATTGTCACTTTTTTTCTTTTAAAAGAATGGCCACCTCGTGACCCTCTTTGCCCATTACTTCCTATATCCTACTACCTTCAGTGGCTCTGGTCTCCTTTCAGATTCTTGAATTTACCAAGTCATTTCTTTTCTTTTTTTAATTTTTATTTATTTATTCATGAGAGACACAGAGAGAGGCAGAGACATAGGCAGAGGGAGAAACGGACCCACCACGAGGAGCCCGATGTGGGACTCGATCCCAGGACCCCAGGATCACAACCAAGCCAAAGGCAGATGTGCAGCCACAGAGCCACCCAGGCGCCTCTACCAAGTCATTCCTAACCCTAGGCCTTAGCACATCCAATTCCACTTGGTCAGAAATGCTGTTCCTTTGTCCAGTTTCTCCTCCTTTAATGCTCAGTCTGAACCTCACTCTTTGATGTCTGATCTGCTGCCTCCATGTATCCACCAGCACCTTGCATTTCTCCACCAGAGCACATACCAAAAGTGAAAATCAATACATTTTAAAAATACTGGTTTTTATCCCTCTTCCCCAAGTAGACTCAAAGCTCCATGAAGAAAGTGACTCTCGAGGTGTTTGTTTGTTTGTTTTGCCAAATCTTCTGCCCTAGCACAGCACCTGGCCCATCACAGACACCTTGTATTAAGTAGGTCAGGGTATGAATGAGGAAAGGATGCTTGCAAAATTATCATTTAAGGGATTAAAGGCAAAGACTGCTGGAGGGACAGTGACAGTTCATTTTCCAGATCACAGCTTGAGAGATGCAAGTTACAAGAAGGAAGAGCTACCCAATGGTTAGGAAAGTAGGCCAAGGTCTAGCCTGGAAGCCTTGAAAACATGCCTGCAATGTCTAGACGTCTGAGAAACAGGTGGCAAACTTCTAATATTTGGTCTGGAAGCTCTTTTTTCATGTCCCATCGGAAATGTTGGTACAACCTTAAATTCTGTGCAAATCTCTACATTTAACATTTAAAAACAAATCTGAAAATCCAGGCCATCAGAAGACTCTCCTTTCCAAAAAGCTCCCCATAATTCACCTAGTCTGGTCTATTGCCTTACACAACCAGATCTCCCATCTTCTCAGTCCCTCAATTTGGAGAAAGTTGCTTCTTTATTATAATGCTAGTCAGACAACTGAATTTCTTTGTATCTTACAATTTAGTGCTGGGAAATGAAAAGACCACAACCACAGCTCTGAGACATCTCTGAATCCCCTCAGGAGCTGCTTAGCAGAACCTGAGCATCAGCCTCCACCCGCTCTGAGCAGCAGCAGGGGTGTGACGCACAAATCATCTCAAAGATCAGCTGGGCTTTCCACCTGATTCCCTGTGTTGACATGCACGGGCCAGAGTCAATAGCTTCAGGATCGCAGGTGGAGCACGGGTCAGGTTATAAACCAGCATTCCCCAGCTTGGGTCTGCAACCACCAGCAACCCGATTTCCCACCTCCCAGTCCTTCTCTACACGAAACTCAACTCTGATCATGTCACCACTTTGTGCTCCGGGGGCTCTCAGTCACACAGGGGTTGTTCTCTTACATGAGTGAGAGATAAACTTCTCTATGTTAAGGCCCTGTTATAGCTGCTATCATAATTTAGCTAAATTATGCAAGCTTAGCATGTTATCAACTGCACGGTTTCTCAGTTTTATCCTCTCAGAATAGGGGCATTATAATAGGGCTGCTGAGAATTAAATGAGAGCATAGATGTGAAGTATTCAGTACAGAGCTAATAATACTATGGCCCCATTATATCCTTACTATTATTGCTATCACTATTATTTTTATCAGCCCTCCTCTAAACAAGTGCTATTGTTCTTTAAGAAAGAGAAGAGCAAAAAAAAAAAAAAAAAAAAAAAGAAAAAAAAAGAAAAAAGAAAGAGAAGAGCAAGGAACAACCTGGTGCTCTTTAGAGCAAACACCTTACCTTTTCACTTCTTGCACATAGTCTGCATTTCTGTCAAAGAGGTGGGTCATGGAGTCTTTGATTGCTTCATGCTTGAAAGTAGAAGCTGTTCCAAAGACAGTCACATTGGGGATAGTGGAACACAGCTGAGCCACAGCTTGGCCCTGGAAGTGAAATGCAATAGACAAGTCACGCAGGACAGTTATCATCCAACAGCCAGTCTTGCTGGTTTAGAGCAGGGTTTCCCAACCTTGCCACTGCTGACCTTTTTAAGGCTGGATAAGTCCTTATTGCAGGGGGCTAAGTTGGGCATTGTAAAATGTTTCACAGCGTCTCTCACCTCTGACCTGCCAGGTGCCAGTTTGGTTTTGATAACTCAAAATGTCTCCAGACCTTTCAAAATGTCCCCTTGGTTGATGACTACTGGTATAGAGGAAAGTCAGGGTGAGCCAGCAAAACCCTAGTACTTAACCATCTTAACAACTATTATTTTATCACACTGAGCCTTAGGTTCCTTACCTATAAATTAGCAATAATGGTACCTACTCCACAGAGATCTTGGGAGATGTCTTAGCCTGGATCCCCCAGAAGCAGATCCTGAGGCAAGGATTTGAGAGTAAATACTTCATCTGGAATATGGACCACAGGAAATACAAGTGTTTCGAGACAGAAAGAGGAGGCAGCCAATAAAGGGTGTGCTATCAAGTCAATACCCACCATGGGTAGGTAGAACTCAGTCCCTTTGAGGAATTTCCTGAGCATGTGTAGAATATATCTCAGAGTTATCCCAAAACACATGGTGGGGGAGGCTGAAGTATTTATTCCCCAAATTTCCATCTGATATCACTCGAGGGTTGTTCCTGTAGCGTTAACTCCTAGATACGCCTGGCTTGTCCTCTTGGGCCAAGCATGTCCCCACAGCCAGACAGATGCCTTAAGTAAGCAACCTTCAGCCATGTTGAGTGCAGAGAAGATATGAGGACAGCATCTGCTATGGGGTGTGTTAAATGAGGCAATATGCAACACAGGTCAAGCACCTGGCACAAAACATGACACTTAATATAAGGTACCTAAAAACTCTTCATCATCTTCACCTTTTTGTGGCTGAGATGTCCAGGCATATAAAGAAAAGGTGAATGCATGAAGTTTAAATATTGAATGGTCTAAGAGAAATCACAAACGTATTTAGGAAGGGGTGTTTTTGTTCATATCCTTTTTCAGTGTGGTCAGAAATGTAAGCCATCAGACAAAACACTGTGATCATGTGAATTCGAAAACCTTCCAGTAAAATCCAATGTGCTGGTAATGAAGGTGCATTCTAAAACCAAGTACTCAAAAAAAAAAAAAATTAAAACCAAGTACTCTTTCCAGTCTTCCAAGTGCCATCCTGAGGAGGCAGGAATTATTCTACCAAAGTCACCTGTGATATTAACTTCTGCCTATCACCTCATTACGTGCCTTCATGTTGGTGGACTAAATCAGGTTGGCAGCTCTATTTTTGGAAATATTATTCTCTCTAACACTGGCAGTGAAAGGCAACATTGACAGAATCCTGGAATGTCAGAGTTAGAAGATCATCCAATTACCCCCTCCCCATCATTGTTTCACAGATGAGGGAAAGGTTAAGTTGACCCAGTTCTTCAGAGGCAGATCAAGATGTGAAGCAAGGTCTCCTAACTTCTGGTTCTTGCCATTTTCTGTAATGCCGTGCCGTCTACTTATTTTGACATTTTAAGTTAAGCAGACTTTGAAGTTGCTGCCTAAAATAGACTTGGAGGTCAACATTTCAGAACATGGGCATGAACCTAAGACTCCAGTCAGGCTATCATTTTCTGTTCTAAGAATACCTTTGATATTTGGTTAATATTTTCTTTCATCACTTGATTTTAGAGAACAAAGAGGGAACTATCCTTCTTGGTGACTGGAAATATCGGCAACCAATGCAGCAGTCCTCTAAAATTCAACAGGGCTGGAGCTAACCTCGTTTGTCCTGGGATGAGAGATTAGAATGAGTTCCAATATCTGTGTGGTCCGTCCTGCCCACTGTCCTTAGGCCACCATGACATCCACTCAACTACTTTTTCAAATTCCCATTATGTACTGGTCACACAGTGCTATGGGTGGATGCAGGAGTGTCAGAAATGAGTAACACACCTCAATCTCTGTTCTCTGGTCCCAGGTCCCCCACCGAGTCTTAGATTCCTGTACTGAATGACCACTTTGGTGCCTGTCCCCACCTGGCTATCCAAAACAACACTTCAAATTCAACTCATCCAAAATATAACTCTTGGCTATCTCCAAATGAGTTTCTCCTCATATTGCTTTGCTGGAGCAGTTGTAACAAAATACCACAGACTAAGGAGCTTACACAACAGAAATGTGTTTCATAGTTCTGGAGGCTAGAAGTCCAGAATCAAGGTGTTGGCAGGATTGGTTCCTTCCGATGGCTGTGAGACTGGTCTCGTCCAGGCCTCTCTCCTTGGTTTGTAAACGGCTGTCTTCTCCCTAGGCCTCTGCACCTGGTCCTCCCTCTATGCCAACCTGTGTCCAAATTTCCCCTTCTTGTAAGGACACCAGTCCTATTGGGTTAGGACTCATCCTCATTTAAAGTTGATTACCTCTATAAAGACCACAGTGCTAGAAGGGGACACCTTTTGAGATATTGGAGGTTAGAACTTCAACATATGAATGGGGGGTGCACAATTCAACTCATAATATTCTTCTTACTGCATTTCCTGCCTCAGTGGATGAAACTGTGCCATTCACCTATCCCTAGACTAAAGTCAGGAATCCTGGGGTCACCTGACTTTTCTTCTTCCTTCAGCCCACATCCAGCTAAGGTATCATTTCTACTCAGATCTTCGTGACTATCACTTCTTATTCTGGAATAATAAGAATAGGAATAAGAATAAGGAAGTTCTTATTGTTGAACTTCCTCGCCTGGATAATGACAAGGCCCTTCTGGCTGGTCTAGCTGTTTCCATGTGTACTTCACACTGTGGACAGTGATTTTTCTCAAACAAAACATTGAGCATCTCACTATTTGTCTCAAAGCTTCCCAAAGCCTACCATGGCTTTTAGAATGAAAAGTACACCCTTAAGTTTCTCCCACAGGCTAGTGCTCTGGATCTGACCCAGTCTACCTCATTAACATGCCGTCCCTCCACTTTTCCAGTGTCTGCTCCCTGACAAACATGGTGCTCTATCCACCGCTGGTTAACATTCGCCATGATCCCAGTGCTGTGCGACCCTCATTCCATGATGTTCTCAGAATGAACCCTTAACCTGATTTTGCTGAGGAGACAGAGGTTAGACACCAGGTCCAAGGCCAGTAGGGTAAGATGGTAGACCCTGATCTGCTGTAATCATCAGCTGAGCAAGCTTGAGTAACATATCAGTTCTCCTGGTCATTCATTTTAATATGCAGAGTGTAAGGCTATATATATCCTAAGGTTTTTGTGGGACTATTTGACATAACGCATCCAAGGACTTAGATTCAGTGAATGCTCAGTATTTGCTATTACTACTACTATGAATACTAGTATTATTTTTCTTGCTATTATTATGTCAGTGGTATCTGACAGTATGTCAGCAAATCTACTGTCCTACTCTCCTGGATGTATCATGCCATTTTAATTTTGACACTAGTTCCTTACATGCTGTCCCCTACCTACCATGCTTGTCCTTCCACTTTCTTCTTCAGACCATAGCCACTCCCCCTTAGGGGAGCTCCTTTTCTAGAAATCCTTCCCAAGCAGTCACTTGCTTCTTTTTGTGCCACGATAGACCTGTGGTTCTTTCCTCCAGGACAGCGGCCACCGTGGCCCTCTGGGGCTGCTAAGGGACCCATCTGTGAGTCCCATGAGACCAGGGACCATGCCATATCTGACTCTGTACCCCAGTGTCCAGGGAAGAGCTTGCCACATAACAGGTGTTACTTAGTAACACTTGTCGAATGGATGTATGAGAAGCTACAGGAATGTGACGTAATGGGGAGCCCCCTCATAATTTTGCAGATTGCCATGTCCTTTACTATTGCATACTAGGTGTAAAGCACAGACTCATTTAACGTGTCTAACATCTGACTAGAGCAGAACTTGATCATTTCCATTTTCAAGAAAAAGATACATGTGGTAGCAAAGTGAGATGATGTAAGTAACTGACTTATGTATTTATATAATTATGTAGCAGATTATATGAGTATTTTATATAGTATAAAATACAGAAATATATAAATATTATATAATATGTATCACTAGAAGAATATATAATTCGTATTATATACACATATACACATGTAAGTAGTAATATCTGGTATATAATATATAATTAGTGTAATGTTACATGGTCATAATATGAGTAGCACAACCTGCAAGTATTACATAGAATATTATATCATAACTTGTATCACTATATAAATAATACTGGGTGGAAAACCAAATTCAGTGGACATCTGCTTGTACCGCCTTCGGTGTTGAGCTCTCTATTAACTCACTAAGGCAATGAGAAGCCCTTGCAAGATCCTCAGTGATCTAAAGTAAATAATACTCAGCATTCTGTACTGAAGTAGAATGTGTGCTTTCGCTCACATTTACAGAAAATCTGTATTCTCTCCCTTCTCCGACTCCCAAGGTGAGTGCCGGATCAGCATCTAATTTATCCTTGTTTCTCCCACGTGCCCAGAAAATAGCATGGGCTCAATAAACATTTGTGGAAGACGGAATGAATTTTCAATAAAAAGGATTTTGCAATTTACCTACAGACCCAGAACATAAAATGAACAAGGCAATCCATTCTCCCAGCAACAGCAGCAAATGAAGCTTTGCACGTACTTGTTTTTAATTGATTTTCCTGTCCCTCTTTGGAATGTAAGAATTCTGCAGCGAGCCTCTGCTTCTCTGCCCTATGGCCAGCAAGACAGCAAGTACAGCAGCTGACGTTCCCTTTGCCTCGCCATATGCCAGGCACTGCGCTTAAGTGCTGTGTTAAATCCTCAAACCACTTTGAGAGTAAATGCTTTTATTTCCCTTTTGTACCTGAAAATGGGGATCTAGATGGAGACAGGAACTTGTCCAAGGTCATATGGCTTGTAAGTGATGAGGCTGAGGGTCAAATTCAGGTCTCCCCGACTCCAAAGCCACTCTGCTATTAGTCTTCTTTTCCATCCAGCTAAGCACTCAAGTTGCTGACATGGAACCGAAATCTTAGAGAAAACCATGGGTGCTTGGCATCAGTCTGGAAGGCTTCCCTGAGTCACTTTTTAGATAGCTCTGTCTCAGGTTCATGTGGGTGAGTGGATTTCAACTAGCTCAATCCTAATTCCAGGGCTGTCGGGAAACAGAGCACAACTATGAGAAATCCAGGGACAGTTGTTACAAGGGAGCTGTTTGGGGTCACGGAAATCTCTTATCAACAGACTGAGGTTCAAAGCTAAATCCTATTCCAAAAAACCCAGACAAATGAGTCCAGGGGTAAATGCATCTATATCAAAGGCTTAGTACACTGTCTGGTACATACTAAGTATTCAACAAATGGCATTTTTTAGCTATCACTGTTCTGGAATTAGGACTGAGCTTAGTAGAAATTCCAGTTACCCCTTCAATGAGAATTTAGGATAGATGATCCTGTCAGTGCACTGATATTCATAAATCAGCATCACAGACTCAGCTAAGTAGGATGCAAAGAATGGATGGCTTTCTCTAGAACACAAATAACATCTTCCTCCTCAGACTTGTTTTCATCATATACCCAAACTCTATGCTTAGTCTTTCCTAAGTGCCACCCCCCTTTCTCACCACAGGACCTTTGCACATGAAGTTTCCATTGCTTTGAATCCTTTTTCCCTGTCTTTTCTCCTGGATGGGTCTAGTCATCCTTTGAATCTTGGCCCATCTGGTACTTCACTGAGTCATTCATTCCATCATTGAGGTTATTTATTTACTTACTTACTTACTTATTGAGATATACATATGTGTGTGTGTGTGTGTGTGTGTGATAGTGCCCAGTGGTCATCCCATCAATGGTCATCCCATCCTCAGTGTCCATCACCTAGTTACCCCAACCCCTCACCCACCTTCCCTTCTGCAACCTTTTGTTCATTTCCCAGAGTTAGGAGTCTCTCATGGTTTGTTTCCTTCTCTAATTTTTCCCACTCAGTTCCCCTCCTTTCCCTTATACTCCCTTTCGCTATTTCTTATATTCCCCATATGAGTGAAACCATATGATGATTGCCCTTTCCTGATTGACTTGTTTCACTCAGCATAATAGCCTCTACGGTTATTTAATATGTGCCTCTAATAGGTTAGACATTATGAGAGGTGCTGGAAAGATAAAGGTGAGCAAGTTATATATTGTCCCTGTCATCTTGGAGCTTGCATCCTTGTAGAGGCAAGCATGTTAATAAAATAAGCATGCAATTAAAAGTACAGTTATACACCTAAAGCAGGAGGCTGAGAATACCAGTTTCAAACCCTGAACCACTGGGATAAGACCACATTGGTGGTACACTATGGTTTTTTTCAAATGTACAGAAAACGAGAGCCATGTACTAAAATGAACATGTGGGGGAAAGAATAGATAAGATGGACACTAGACTTGGTTTCTATATCCTCTCCGGTCCTAAGATTTCTAGCACACACCAACCAGTTCTTCAGCTGCTAAAGAAAATCTTTTTGAAGAAGCCTCCCAAAGAGAATGCACGTTTGCTCATTACCCGAAGTCTGATGAAAAATGTAACTTTCTATGGCTAACTTGACCATTTCTGAGATCATTTTAAAAACAGGATTACGTTTATCTCTTCCAAAAGTCGCTTTCACTTTTTAAACAGCTCATGTAAACCACCGAGCACTCATGTAGAGCCAAAGAATGGAAAAGAATTAGCAAAGTGAGCTCGTGAAAGTACCTAGAAGATTCCTTGGGTAAATGATGAGGAAAGATTGTTTTCTTCCAAAGAATTGTCAGTTTACCTTTTCATCTTCATCAGTGCATAGAGGCACTTAGACCGAGAGAGCTAACTGAACGTTCTCACATCTTGTGCATTGGGTTCCTGAGCCGGCCTTATGCTTTTCATATGACAGTACACATTCCCACGTTGGGATTTAGACACAAGTTTTGAAACGTTTATTTCAGAGCGGTGCTGTCATTTGCTGTTCAACAATTCACTTGACTCAATTGTTATAAGGGGAGGATTTTCAAATCCCACTGTGGGGGCTGATCCGCGTGACCTGTCATCAAAGGCAGCAAAGAATATTCTATGTTCTCACCGAGTACACTCTAAGAATCAGTCAGGTTTCTTTTTCTTTCTTATTTGCACTGCAAACCTGTTGTTCTGCACACGATACTCCCTTTAACATACATGTGCAGAGAATTTCAATAGCAAGGAGCTTCAGTGACTCCTGGCTGAAGGACCAGAGAAAAGGAGGAATCAATTGCTCGAGATAGAAGTATGGAAACTTTTCTTTTTAATCCAAGAAAGCAGTAGACACATTCCAGGGAAGACCTGGTAGATAAAATCTTTATTTCCTGCTTATATTTATTATATACATTAGTGCTTCTCAGTATGTGGTGCTGAAACTAGCGACCCCAACATCACGTAGACTCTTGTTAGAAAGCTCCACCACCCTGCAGGGACGCCAGGGTGGCTCAGTCTGTTAAGCGTCTGCCTTTGGCTTGGGTCATGATCCCAGGGTCCTGGGATGGAGCTCCACATTGGGCTCCCTGCTCATAGGGGAGTCTGCTTCTCCTTCTCCCTCTGCACCTCCCCCAACTCCTCTCTCTCTCTCTCTCTCTCTCTCAAATAAATAAATGAAATCTTAAAAAAAAAAAAAAACAACTTCAACCTAGACTACAGAATCAGAAATTCAGGGAGTGAGGCCTGAGAATCTGAGTTTTAACAAGCTTTCCAGAAGATTCTACTGCAGCTCACATTGAGAACCACTGATATAGATCATCTTTAATGGCACACATTCTATTCCACATAATTTAGGCACTAAGGCCCCTATGGTGCTCAGGATATCTTAATATCAGATACTTCATTTAAAACCAAGGTGGGGCTTTATTATTAATGTATTATTGTATTAATGTATTTTATGTACATTGTATACATTATGTATACAATGTATTAATTGTATTAATGTATTATTAATACATCTTCATTGTATAGAGTAAATATTTATAGTATGCATAATTCTAACATGCAGCCCTTGCTGCAGTCCAGCGCTCTATAAAGTATCCCTTCTACCAATTTGGTCAATGATGGCATCATAGCAACCCTCTTTTCCTAGTTGGGGTTGACATCACAGCCCATGAGTTTACGATGTGGGATCCTATAGATCAAGGCATGACTAACACGATCTTCTGTGAATCAGAGGTGCAAGAAGAGAAAATAAGTCACCATCGCATTAGCAGGGTCTGAAGTTCTGGACACTTGGAGAAATTCAGCCTCCTTGCTCCCCAGGCCTCAGCTTTGCTGTCCATCATCCAGGTTTTCCAAGCCATTCACAGCTCTGCCCATCAGATGACTGCAAAGGTGAATATTTAACCTTTTCCCCTGCTCATACGGCACTGAGCTCATCCCAGAGGCACTCAGATGAGAAGCAGGAAGGCAGCAGTGAAGAGTATGGGTTTACTCATTCAACTTCATCTGCATGGAGTTTGCTATATGCCAGGCCGCGTCTATATGCTCTCTACAAACACAGGCCATTTGACTGCACCGTGGCCTCCTAGAGGCTAAATACTATTGCATCCTCATTTTCTAGATGAAAGAACTGAGGCACAGAGTAGTTATGTAAATGCTTACAGTCACACAGCGATACCAGAGACGAGAACTGACCCACACTGTCTGGCTCCAGGACAGTAATGACTCTGAAGGCCAAGGGGAGAGAACGAAGGGGAACTGTCTCATACTGGCTAGCAACTCTTTGTCGAGCCCTGAAGGCACTTCCTACACCTCATTTTACCTCCCGACATCATATTCCCGTCATGAAGACAGGCTCAGAAATGGAAGCTCAGAAAGATCAGTGAATGCACTCAAGGTGATCCTGCCAGTAATTGGAAACTGAGGTTCCAAAAGTATGTACTAGCAACTGGAAGTGATGGGATTTAGACCCAAGCCTCCTTGTCACTCGGCCTGAGTTCTTTGTTCTGGACCTCAATAGAACACAGATGAGACACATCAGGGGTTGCGGAACAAGCTAAAGTTCCTGAATCCCACACCTGATTCAGTCCTGCAGTCACCACCTAACCTGGCTGAGCTTCTGATTCCTCTTATTTAAGTCAGGGATGATAATGTCTACTTCATGAGGTCTACTTCATGTGGGACAAAGGAGACAACATAAGTAATGTGATTCCCCAGGGATGACCCAGAGCAGGTGCTCAATAAGCGAGTTATCTCCCATTGCCCTCTGAAGCTACCTCTTCTGAGAAGACCTCCTGGAGATCCCCAGAAGGGTTAATATCTCCTGCTTTGCCCCAAACTCACACACATCACTATTCAACCATCTTTTACTCTGTTCTATGATTCTTCTCTCTCCTCACCTCCCGGCTCCCTTCTTCCTTTCTCCTCTTCCTTCACCTCTGTCTCTCTTCCTTTTGTTTTTTTTTAAAGGTTTTATTTATTTATTCATGAGACACTCACACACACACACACACACAGAGAGAGAGGCAGAGACACAGGCAGAGAGAGAAGCAGGCTCCATGCAGGGAACCCAACGTGGGACTCGATCCCCGGTCTCCAGGATCACACCCTGGGCGGAAGGCAGGCACTAAACTGCTGAGCCACCCAGGCTGCCTGCCCTCTCTCTTCCTTTTGAAAAAAATCTTTCTTTTTGTATCTCCCACCGGGTGTCAACTCCTTAAGGGAAGGACCATATCTTATTCCCCTCTTTATCTAGAGTATTGAGCCCACTGCTTAGTTCTCAGTGACTGTGTTATTGACTGTAGGAAACAGCAGTAAACAGAAATTTGGAGAACAAATAGCAAAGGTCAGAGAGGACTCTCGAGGTCAGAGGGCAGTCCAGGGCTGAGCCTGGGGATGCAAACCCTTCTCTGCTTTATCCCTTGGTTGATGGGGACAGAGTCCACCCCACACCCACTTGGTAGTTACAACTTTACACTGATGAGGGAACTTAAGTGCCTTCCAAGAGTAGATATTTTCTGGTTTTTCTTTTCCACCATCCATATGGAGTGGGGAGAAAGGTGAGATGAGGGAGGGATAGGGAAAGAATGTTAGGGTCAGGCAGGTGTGGGCTTAGAAATATATTTCTCGCAGAGCCACCAGAGCCTTGTCACAGTTGGCTCACAGCCTTCATTCCTCCTTGCCCAGTGTTTGGCAGATGCTGCTCTCCCACCCGTGCACACCTGCCAGTAGAGGCCTGCTTCTGAGAATCTGGTCACCTATGGGGACAGAGGGATGTGTTCATGAAGGGACTTGGCAAGAATGACTCCCACACCAGGCATGAGCCCAGCTCCCCACCTGATGCCTGAAACCCTCAGTCTTATCACAGCTGGTATCCTAAGGACTGTGCATCACCAAGCAGCAGGCATCTTGGGGACTAAGAGCAGGAGGGAGGTGACTTTTGCTTTTCCAAAGTTCCTCCTAGGAGATGGTCCCATGAACACAGGGTCCAACTGGGATGATGCCCTGGTGGCAACTCGGCCTTCTGCTCTGATCGAGAAGGAGGCCAGTCTGGTATCACTTCATGGTGTGTTTGAGGGTCCAACAACATGGTGCATTTTTGAGCAAAAAGGAAGGGTAGCCCCAAGATGGGTCGAGGGAGACACAGATATGGGGTCATAGAAAAATAGATTATATGAGCCCTCCCCCCTTCCAAACAAGACCCAAAGTAGGGTGGCTCCAAAGGGAGCCCTGGACACACAGGAGCAGAAATGCTGAGTCCTGAGGTACCTGCGTGACTCTTGATTTCAGCTCCGGTCATGATCTCAGAGTCATGAGATAGAGCCCCATGTTGGCCCCGCACTGGGACTGGAGCCTGCTCAAGATTCCCTCTCTCCCTCTTCTTCTGCCCCCCTCACCCCTAAAAAAATACTGAGTCCTAATCCTCCTGCCATTTCAGCTTGAGTTGCTCATAATAGCAGGAAGGGCCAGAACACAGGACTTCATGTAGGACATCTCTGCAGTCCCACATGAAGCAGCTCAGCATGTTGGGAGAGAAGAATAGGGACTTTAAAAAAAAAAATGGAATGAGATTAAAAGAGAAAAGCTCCACATATTTAATATATACATTTTCATGAACTTAATGCATATATCCCATAAAACTCTCACAATAAATAATGCCACCAACTCAACCGGCACCTCTAAAATCTCCTCCTTCCCTCTTTCTCTTTTTTGGTGATAACATTTAAGATAAGGTCTACCCTCTCCACAAACTTTTAAGTATTCAGCACAGTATCATTAACTAGAGGCTCTGTGCTGTGCAGGAAATCACTAGGACTCATTCATCTCACATAACTGAAACCACACACCCTTTGATACCTCTCCGCCCCACCTCCTCCAGCCCCTGGCAACCAGCATTCTACTCTCTGCTTTTGTGACTTTTAGGTTCCTCTTCTAAGTGTGATCATGTAGGTTTTGTTCCTCTGGGTCTGGCTTATCTCCTGTAGTATAACGTCCTTCAGGTTCATCCATGGGGTAGCAAAGGGCAGAAGCTCCTTCTTTCTAAAGGCTGTAAGATGCTCTCTCGTGTGTGTCTATACCATATTGTGCTTATCCATTCATCTGTTGAAGGACATTCGGGTTGTTTCCGTGTCTTTGTGATTGTAAATAATACTGCAACGAACATAGGAGTGCAAACATCTCCCTGAGATCTTGATTTCAGTTCTTTGAGACGGATAACCAGAAGTGGAATTGCCGGATCCTACAGTAGTTCTATTTTTAATTTTTTGAGGAGCCTCCATAGTGTTTTCCATAATGGTTGTACCAATTTGCATTCCTCCCTACAGTGCACAAGTGTTCCTTTTTATTCACATCCTTGCCAACACCGACCTTTTGTTTTTTGAGAGCAGCCATCCTAGCAGGTGAGTATCTCATTGCGATTTTCATTTGCATTTCCTTGACGGTGAGTGGTGACCGAGCACCATTTGAGTCAGCGAAACCTGAATCTTGATGTACCACTGACAGGCTGTGTGAGTTTGGACAGATACTCCATCTCTCTGAGCTGCAGTGTCTCGTCTATAAAATGGAGAATGAGCCAACTATGCAAAGCGTTGGTGAGCTGCAGACTAGAATGCTTAGTGCCAAGCAGATAGTAAATTTTAGGGCCCTTCTGTTCTTCCCACATGCTATGCTGCTGCATGCTATGCTATGATCTTCAGCCCACTAGTTCCAGGCTATACAGCCTATTCTCAGGCGCTCTGGGATTTATGATTGTCAACGACAGGACAGGTAGCTGGGTTGGAAGGGTTTGATTTATGGCCACCGCTCCCCACTCCCCCACCAATTGGCAGACTTAGCTGTGAGCCCTGGCAACTGGAATGTGGGCATCTGTATCGTAAATTTTTCAAATTTCCCGTAAATTACATGAAGTTTTGGCACCTTAAAAAATCTTTCTGGCTAGGGAGACTGTCCTTCTCTAGGTTAGCCAGTCTTAGAAATAAAAGAGGGCTCAGTTGGGAGTATGCCACTGATATCAAACTGACTAATTCAGAGCCAGACCTCCTCCACCTGGTCCATATACTCCAAGAGGCAATACTCCTCTGCCTGGATCACCCCAGGGCCAGATACAGGCAAACAGAAACCATCTCTGTAACCCAGACCCCACACTGAAATTATTCAAACTAGCCAATCCTAAACTGCCCACGCTGCCCTGTCTTGCTTTTCCCCAGAAACCCTAATAGAGACCATTGCTTAAGTGCATGCACCACTGCTGTCTTCTGCCTCCTGACCACCCTGGTATCTTTCCCTTGTGGTCCTGCGTGCCTCCATGTCTTTAGGACCTACGAGTATAATAAACTGTTTTCCTGACCCTCGCCTCTGTCTCCTGTTGTGGCCACATCTGACTGACCATCTACTAAAACTATACAAAACAGCATCCCTCTTTCGTCCCAGGAGTCGAGCGTTTTTGTGCAGTGTACAACCTGCCCAACTACACAAGGGGACTCTACTATCCAGCCCTCATGGGGATCATGTCAAGTCTTGCATCTCTCATCAGTACCACTTTCCGACTGATGGAAACCACGGGTGGCCATAGGCCAACCCCTAGTTCACAGACTCCCACATTGCCTGAGATTTGGACTCCAGGAACCACGTGACTGGAACGCTAGCCAGGGAGCCAGTCCAGCCCACCAGATGGCAAAATCTCCTTCATGGGGCTCTAAATCATGGTGGGGCAGAACCACTTCCAGGCTGGCTGCCTTCCATGCAGTGCATCTGGATAAATTTCCTGGATGATTACATTTGCATGGTGGGATGCCGGATTCACATTTCCAGCCAAATTACAATTTGTACCCACAGTTTGGAGCTGTGGTTTTGATAAATGCATCTATTTCAACCAAAACCTTGTTAGATAGAGTGATCATAGAATTTCTTGTCTAAATTGGGAGACTCTTCGCGAGTGAAGAGGGATACTATTATTAATTTTTCCCATCCAATAGGTATTAACTGGAAGTGTCGTGGGTGGATTGGGTCACCACTATTGGAGTGGCCACCCTAATAGTAAGTCAAGGAAATTCAAGGTGGCCAGGAGAGGAGAGCAAAGGTGCAGGAATCTATGGGATTTGGAGTTTGATCCTTGGATCTACTACTCATCACTTGAGGGACAATGGGCCACTTATTCTGAATGGACAGCTTATCTTTAACATTGGGGTAATGTTTCCTACCTCACAGGGTTGGCATGAGTGTTAAATAAACATATATAGAAAAGCTCTGCACAGGGTCGAGCACAAAGAGGGGCTTAGGAGGTATAAGCTTGCATGCCCTACTCCCCATCTACTACATTGCTTGCATCCCAACTGCAGAGTTTTTTTTTTAAGATTTATTCATTTATTTATGAGATACACACAGAGAGAGGCAGAAACGTAGGCAGAGGGAGAAGCAGGTTCCCTCCAAGGAACCTGATACAGGATTCGATCCCAGGACTCCAGGATGATGACCTGAGCTAAAGGCAGACGCTCAACCACTGGGCCACCCAGGGACACCCAACTGCAGAGATTTGGGAAGACAGATGCATCAGTGCCTGGCAGGGTCTGCTCTCACTCGGATGATGCTTTCCACACCTCAGTGACCTGCCTGCCTGCCTTTCCCTGAGTGTCCCTGTTCGTTGAAGACACCTCATTAACCAGACCTCGGGACAGGAACAGGAGCCTGACCTACTGCTACAATCAACAGCTTCACTGGAAAACAACTTCCCCAGGCATGAAATACCCAAACTCTCAAAGCGCTGCTCTCCCCTGCCTGCCCTCGGAGATCACACACCAAGGCTCTTTCTGTAGCTTCAAACCCCTCGGCTGAGGTTCTGAACCTGACACTGCAGAGCCTGTCTGGGCATGGGGTGGCATCGGATGCCTCTGGATAAGAGCACGTTTCATCTTCAGGCCTGTGGGGAAGCGAGGTGCAGAGGCCAGTCTCCAGATGGGAATTCCCAGGGGGATGTTTAGCCCAATTCCCCGAATGCTTTCGGCCTCTCCATCCTCAGACCCACTCTCTCTAAAGAGCAGCTCACTTCCCAATGCCTTGTCCTGCTGTCTCAAATCAACAGCAAACTTTCAAAGTTAACCAACTTTCTTTGTAAAGAGAACAAGTGTAATATTAGTCCACTCTTGATACTGTTTCTCAAGCCCTCTCTCTTGTTTACAGTGACGCCACCAGGTCCAACACTATGTCTTTAACAGCCTCTATCAGGACCCCACCTACCTTTGCATAGCACCAGGCACATGGAAGGGGTTCATAAAAATGTGGGAATGAATGAACAGAAGAAAATCTCTTCACATCTCTTCCTTCTCTGGCACATCTCAGTAAGGTGGCATCCTGCTCCTTTCACGGTTTGCTTTTCACAGTCCTACAAATCTTACATTTACCTGTTGTACCATTCAGCACATAAATCAGTGTGCTATGCTCTATACATACTTAATTTGTGCCGTGCACTGAACTGGGTTCTGGGAATACTAGCAGCAGGCAGCAGGTTCTGGACACAGATTGCCTCTGGAATAGCCCTGGCTGTGCTTACTAGCCATCTGGAATTGGGTGAGTCACGTGAGCTTTGAGAACGGTAGTTTCCACACATGTACATGGTAATGGTGCCCGCCTCTCAGAGGGTGTGAGGAGCGACAGATGTGATCCTGTAAAGGGCTGGGCATCCTGCCTGCACCAGCTAAATTATGGTTAAGGACATGGACTCCTCCTCCATTTCTCCAGCAAAGACTCTCACCAGGCAATCACGCACGGTGGGACAAAGAGGGAGGACCACGAAGTGTTGAAAGCCTACATTTGGAGTCTTCAAGACCTAAAGATGTTATGGGGTCCCTGCTCTCTACCCACACACCTGGTGCAGAAAGCCTGACTCAGCTCCCGCTATGTGCTTCTGGGATGCAAACCGATGAGATGGGAATGGAGAATGAATGGCCTCCCCGGTTAGCCCATCCTGTTTGGGGCCAACTCTATGGTTCTGAAGGTCTCATTTACATTGTGCTGTGGGAAGCCTCCCTGTAGATTTTGCTCCCAGAGGGCATGGCACACAACACATCTGGAGGTCTCATAGCCCATATTACTACTCTGTTGATAGTCCTAACATCATTCCTACATCCCGAATCCTTTTTTTCCAGCCTGTGTCCAATCACTTCAGTTCTTGTCACTGACAAACAGAACTATGTCCAGTGGACAATATAGAATGGAAACCCTCTTAAATGTGGCATGCTGGGACCATCTCCCTCCACTTGAGCATTGGCAGTTCTAGATATTTCTGTGTTCACAGCCTACTTTTGTATAACAGAACTTGAATAGATCAAGAAGATGAGAAGAGCACCAAAAAAGTAGGGTGAAATTCCATCGCTACTCACGATCACCGTGTAGCAGTATCTCACAGTCTCTGCAAAGGCAACACAGTCATCCCACGGTCTGTGGGTTTTGCCACCCGATTTTAGAACTGCTTAGTGGCTGATCAGGCTCTCTTTATAGGTCCGCATAAGACAATGGTCTTGCATGGCCCAGTAAATAGGTATTTTTCTTTCGATAACCATATCATTTAACCTCATTTTGACACACAGCAAGTAGTATCACATGATATGCTGCATCCTAGAGCCCTCTCAAGTCCACACTCTGGTGGGCAGGCAGGATATGGATATGCCTCCTCAGTTATAGCAAAAGCATGCACGTGGGTCCTTATTGCCACTTTTGTGGCACTGCTGGTACAGTATACGAGCAACCCAATTCGAGGATCACAGGTTTGTATGGGGGACAGAAGCATGGGGAAGCATGGGGGGACATGGGGGAAGCATGGGGGACAGAGGGAGAGATAGGTCGTTTGGCTTTTGTCTCCTTCCTCCCTGCCCTCACATATCCACTGCTTCTAGGCCACTAAATATTTATAGGTTGCAATCAACAAAGGCACTGAAGGTAAACCATTCACAGTTTCTGAGTTTCCTGTCTGCTTCCTCATTCCCAAAGAGCTCCTGGCAAGATTGAAGCTATTATTTCCCCAAGCACAGCACAAAACTCTGAACATCTTAGTAAGCTCTTCTGATATATGGGAGGATGAAATGCCACATTTTGCAGTGGAAGGATCTATTCTGATTTCCACTAAGCTCTTTAAAAAGTATTATTATGAAAGCAACACATGTTCATGCCCATGGTAAAGAATAAAATGTGGAAAATACAGGAAACTGTAAAAATGCCAACCACAATGTCGTATCTCAGAGATAAATACTCTACATAATCTGGCTCATTTTGTGCCAATAGCTTTGCAACATGTAGACATCAATATTTGATTGTCCACAGAATTGGAATCACACTGAATATACCACTGTGTAGCCTGATTATTGTTTTCTTTCTAAGCTTATATTGTAAGCGTTTTCGTGGGTCATGAAAAATTCTTTAACACCATCATTTTGAATGGCCGGGGAATCTTTTATTATGTAGATCTATTATAATTTCTCTTAACCAACCCCTGTCTTACAGGAAATTATAATGCCACAGTTTTATAAGCCATATTTCAGGGAATATCTTTGTACATAGATCTTTGACTTTTAGTTTCAGAAAGCAGAGACTAAATCCGTTTTATCGGCTGCTGTATATTTTGTGTCGAGCACATTGTTGGACAAAGTGTGGATGCTCAATGTTTCAATACAGACTGGGTCCCTGTTTGACGAACTCTGAATCTTTCTTTAGAAGATATTGCCAGTAGATAGCACAGTGTCATGTATTTTAAATGGCAACCCTACCAGTATGAAATTTCAAGGTCAAAAGCTTAGCAGAGTTCCAAAGAGAAGACTGGAAGGCAAAGCGGGAATTCCAGACTCTGTGACCCACAGAGTGATAAAACAGAGCCCGCCAAGAGCCGTTTCTGCTTTGAGAATACATTTTGGTTTTGGTAAATCAAACATGGTCACTAGTTTAATGGCTTACAAGCTATATTAAGTAATGAAACTGCCTCCATATTGTTCACAATTTGATGAAAACATACTCATTTATTAATTCTACATACTTAATAAATGTACCTTCCTCTGTGTAATTAAAAATCTCATTATCATTGCACAGATGCCGTCTGCCTGGAACAGGTGAAGCTCATCAGTTTAATTCGATCAAACAATCACCATGCGCCCACTCCATCCTGGATCCTGTGTTATGTGCTAGAAACACAGCAGTGCTTAAGACTCACTCTGCCCTCAAGAAGATCCGTCTAGACAGGAAGACCCATAGACAGTTGTGGCATGCTAGGTCTTGGCATTTGGAGGTAGTTAATACATATCTGTTGGATGGATGGATGGATGGATGGATGGATAGATGGATGGATGGAGGCTGGTGAGAGCAATATCAGTAAAACAATGCTGAAGGTATAGAGATGAGAACGTAGGAAAGGCTTCCAAGAGGAAGTAACATTTACTTGATGGATGGGAATTTGCCAGGCAGAGGAATAAAGGGAACTAGCAAAGGCTGTCGGGTTGAAAAGTATATGGTCACAAGGGGAAGATGGAGAGATGGGCATGTCAGAAGATATGAGGGTTGGTCAGGGCCGGGGGATGATGGGATGAGGGATGCTTGAGTTACTTTTGGCTGACCATGAATGGCTTATTCAGATGGTTTGTGACCCCGCCCCCCAAAGCAGCCCCTAAGATGAAGATCTATGTGCATGTAATTTACTTAGGAATCCCAAAGATGGGATGAAGGAGTAAGATGAGGGTGTGGGATAGAGAAGCAGGGGAGGGAGAGAAGCCCATCAAATGGTGGGCCTGGGTACACAGCTGGACATATCCCTTGGGGGCGGGGAGGGCTTGTGAGAGACCATGCAGATAGTGCTGATGCTCATCCTCCCACCACAGGGTGGAAGCTCAGGAATCTGGCCCCCAACCCCCTCGCTCATGTTGTGGGAGGTTCCCAGCCTGCCCATGGAAGGGCCAAGTGCAAGCCAGGAAATGACCTCAGTGAGTGCTGGCACGAACCAGGAGGGGTGGGCGTCTGGGCGCCTGCCACAAAGCCCAGTGGGTAGCAGCCTAGATGCCAGCAAGCCAACTCTGATGAGGCGGGGAAAACAGGCCCTTTCCAGTGACTTGGTACCATCAGCAATTCCTGCCTGGGGGAGGTTTGGTGTTTCCTGAAGCCCACAATGAGCTTCTTTTGCCTCCTTGTCTCTGCTCAAATGTCCCTCACTCAGTGAGGTCATCTTTGAAGATTCAATCTGCATCTTTTTTCTTCTTTATTCTTAATGCTAGCACCTTGATCCTTTATTTATATTTGTATATATACACATATATAGAAAACATGTACCCATGTATTTGTTATTTGACTATGTGCCTAGCTCCTTTACACACCACTGCCTTCCAGACACCTAGCATGCTCCTAGCACACAGTAAATGCTCAGTAAAGGTCTGTTGAGTGAATAAATAGGATCTACAGCCTGTCTCATGTACTCCCTGGCTGAGGACGGCTCGTCTCCTCCATTGTCCCGTCTCCTATTTCCAGGCTTTAGGGTGCTGTCATTTCTTCATGCTATGGGCTTATGTGGCTGCAGAAGAGCCCTGAGCAGCAGGGAGTAAGGCTGGCTCTGCTTAGCCCTGGATGGGGAGTCCAGGTCTTGGCATTGAACTCATAGCCACTTGTCATCATGGGGATGGGCTCTAGAGAACAGGGCTCTTTCAGTGCCTTTCTTGAGGCTTAAAATATTTGCCCTCCTTAATGCATTCCTCACTGGATGTATCTCCTAATCATCTAAATCCAGGATTTCAGCCTTGCTAGTATAATTAACTCCCTGGAAGGTTTAGAACTTTTTGTGGGAGAACTCAAGGGCCCCTGGAAAGTGAGGATTGCCAGATAAAATCCATATTTGCTAAACCTGGCAACCCTATAAGGATCAACCTTCTGTCAGGGCCCTGGAGAAGTGGGGAGTAACGTGGCCACCACTACACGCTGGGTGGCTCGATGCATACCCACCACCTTGCCCTGCTCCCTGTGCTTCTCTCCTGCCCTCCCATGGCCACCTGGCTGCTCAGGCCAATGTGACCCTATATGCCATCAAAAAAGACAGCTGGTAGCAAGGTAGCTTCGATGCTCCCAAAATAGGTGAGTAGGCAAAAAGCATTGAGCAGATGGGTAGACCTGTACCTGCTGTCACCTTCCTCATTCCCTGGCTTACCTTAGTGGTTTAAAACACAGGCTTTGAGAAGGACCCATCTGAGTGTGACTTCTACCTCCATCTTTGCCAGCCTTGTGGCTTCGGATAACCGACTTCACTTCAGCAAGCCTTGGTTACCTAACTCTCAAAATGTGTTGGTGATGATAAATATATACCTCACAGGGTTGTTGTAACCATAAATAAAATAATGGGTACAAAGCATTTGACAGCATGCTTGTAAAAACATTAAGAAAAAATATATTTCCATGCCTCATTTTACATATATAAAATCTATATACATTATACATAAACTTCCTAAAATCTGAAAAATTGGCATTTGCCGATTAAAACATCATTTCCAACAGAACAATTAAAAATAGCCAAATGGACATTATTCTGTGCCATATCCCGCTGAATCTTTGGTACGCATCTGCTTTTACTAGCAAATGCTGAAACATATACAAAATCATTATCCCATTGCTGTTGTCTCCTCTGAGGTAGGACGTAACTTGGATGTAATCACAGGCACCATTTACTGTGTGCTCACCTGGAGCTGGCATCCTCTGATGATTCTCTCATCTGGCTAACCGAGGGACCACAGCGAGAGCATGGTGCTATCACGCCAGCCTCACACACAAGGGGATGAAACCTTAGGTTAAGCAACTGGGTTAAGACCATCCCGTCAGTTGCTGAAGCCAATATGCAAATACAGGTGGGTCTGGCTTTGCAGACTCTAAGCTTCTGTGCCGTGATCAGCATGAGCTAGCCGGCCTCAGCACGGGGGACTGAAGTGACTACTAACGCGTTCCTTACGTCTATATTTAACGTGCATTACGTAGGACAGCACTGCCACACAACGACTGCAATGTCTAATTCCTCCTGAACTTCGGTCCTACGCAAGCTCTCTGTATCGCTGGTTCTCAAACTTGAGCTTGCATTGGAGTCTCCTTGTGGGGGAGGGAGGTGCAGTTGAAACACAGACTGTGGGCCCCATCCCAGCTTCTGACTCTGTAGTAGGTCTGGGGTGGGGTCCAAGAACTGGCATTTCTAACAAGTTCCTAGGTGATGTTGATGGTCCGGGGACCACACTTTGGAAGCCACTGAATCAACTCACTGAACACTCACATCAACACTTCATGATGCGAGGGAAGAAGCTGAGGTCTTAAGAGTTTACGTAACTGGCCCAAATGAAGAGAAATACAGCTTTAATCTCTTCTTTGACCTTCTCTTCTTTCAGCTGATCCCAGAAAAGAACATTACTTCTCGAAGCTGCTGGCAAAGCCCACCACAGGGGCCTAACGCCGGGGGCCGCATTAACCCAGCTCAGGGCCATTAACCACAACTCATGTTGTGGTTATTCCAATGTTTTGGCTGGTACATATCCTTGGTGTATTAATACCAAGAGAAGCCCAAATGATTGAGGAAGAAAAAAATGTTCAGCAGCAACCTTGTTCACCCACTTGTTCAACCCATTAGCATTCATTAAGCTCCTTCTGGGCACTCAGGGAGGATTCTGAGAAAAGAGATGAGTTTCCTGAACTAAGTGAGACCAGGGCTATGAAGCAAGGTCTAAGGGAGATCCATCACTGAGGTATGCACCCAGTGGACCAGGTAGGCAAAGAAGTTTGCATGGGCTCCAGATACGACACCTGATAGTAACGATGGGCACCACAATAATCATCATAGGCCAGGATCCCTGAAGAAGGACTCTGAGTGAGGTCTGCATGCGGGGTGTTTACTGGGGGGTACTCTCAGGCATGGCATCTGCCAAAGAATGAGGGAAGCAGGACTGGGGAGACAGGGGAAGTTGAGCTGGGGCGCAATTGCAAGAGATGCTTTAGCTCGTCCCAAGAGTTGCTCCAAAACTGGGCTAGCTCTTCAGAGTTGTGTCCATTGAGGCAGGAGGACTGGGCTTTTGTAGCCCTGTATCCAACAGTGATGAGAATAC
Source organism: Canis aureus (assembly GCF_053574225.1). Lineage (NCBI taxonomy): Eukaryota > Metazoa > Chordata > Mammalia > Carnivora > Canidae > Canis > Canis aureus. The sequence goes on along the minus strand of NC_135613.1, from coordinate 15,554,521 downwards.
GGGCTGCCCCAGCAAGGGGCAGGAACTTGTACAAGGCAGCTCCTTTCCCCGAGGCCTATTTCTAGAGAGGGATATAGTCACCAGGAGGCATCCACCGTGGCAGCTAGGGGAAATGAGTACCTCAGTCCTGAAGGGTCTTCTGGGTGGCAGATCACAGCTTTATTAGGTAACATTTATTCAGTACGCACTGTGGTCAGGCCATGTTTGAATGCTTTATACGTACTGATTCATTCAAGGCTCCCAGTACTATGAAGTGAGTATCATAACTATATTATACATGAAGAAACTAAAGACCAGCTAAGTAAGAAGTCAGAGAAATCAGCACTCAAATTGAGCAAGTCTGCCCCAGAGACTGAATGCTTAACAACCATTGTTAACTGTTTCTCTAACTGTGAAAAAGTTTCAAGAAGGGAGCCATGGGTTAGGGGAGGGAGTGCTGTTGAGGAGAGTGACAGGTTAGGAAGTTTTCAGCTGGTGGGTAAAAAAGAAAACACACAAGGGACACCTGGGTGGCTCAGTCGGTGAACGGTCTGCCTTCAGCTCAGGTCATGATCCCAGGGTCCTGGGATCCAGACCCGCGTTGGGAGTCCCTGCCCAGTGGGGAGCCTGCTTCTCCATTTCCCCTCTGCTCATGCACTCTCTTTCTCTCTCTCACTATCTCTCTCACAAATAAATAAATTCTTTAAAAAACAAAATAAAACAAGAATACACGTGATCTCCAATAAAGGACAGGGCTTAGAAACCATGTATCTTCCTAATTTTACCCATGAAATATTGGGTCTACCTTATTTTTACAGAAGCAGGAGTGGCTCTGCCTCATTTTACAGAAAACCTGAGACACAAGAAAAGGTTATTCAAAATGTGAATAAGGCTATTCAGGTTCCACTATGATGATACCAGCCCAAAGCACAGAGTCTTGGGTACTGCCCTCCCTCTAATTGCTCTAATGAGAGAAGCTGGAGAGAACACCCTGGAACACAGCCATCTCTAAGTCACCCGGCTGACACCCTGACCCACTCAATCTATTCACCTTCTGGCAACACAGGAGCTTATGAAAATGTCAACCATGAGTTAAATGTCTGCTCAAAAGCCTCTATGACTCCACATGGCTTTTAGGGTAAGGATAGGGATAAAATTATCAACACGGCTGCTATGTGGTCATTTGTCTGCCAATGACTCACTGTCACTTCTTTCTCCCTCTCTCCTGCCATGAGCAGGTCAGCTCCATGAACGTGTGCAGATTCCACGTCATTGCCCATTCTTGTAACCTTCTATCGCTCCTCCATTGTGCTTATCTCCCCATCTCCTCCTCATCCTTAGATACCAGCTCTAAGTTTCGTTCCTAAGCACAGTCATCTCTGATGTCCTAGAGCAGGCGCTTGGGTCCCATGTTCTACAATCACTGCCCTGTCATGCCATCAGGGATTCATGGGCCTCCGGGAAATGTGCATGATATGCACAAGGCTGCAGGCTTCAGTGGGGGTCGGTGGGTAGGGAGAGAGAGAGAAAGAAGAAAGGGAAGAAGAGAGACAGAAAGGCACATAGAAAGAAAGAAGCATGAGAGAGAGAGATCTAGAGAAACAGAGAAAGAGACAGAGAAAAAGCCCAGGCAAAGAGAGATGGGAGAGAGATGGGGGTGGGGTTATGATCAAGGGTGATGAGTGTGAGCCAGAAAGGATGGAGGCAGGGTGGGAGGACTCCACAGCTTGTGTAAGCAAAGACTGGGTTCAGATTTCTCAGTATCCTGTGGCACAGCTGAGAAGCCCGAGCACATACTGAATAGGGGTGAGTAATACGTAGTGTTGAGTATCATGGAGTGAGCTGCAGGGTGCTCCGGGGCCAGCCTGGGTGCTAGGGTACCCAGGCCCATGGCCGACACCCTGGTGGTGTCCGTGAAAAGAAACGAGGCTGCTGCTTGCTATGCATCTCACTTTTTCTCAGCTGAACTGGTTTTTCTTCTTAATAAGGGCAATAATATTCTGAACAGCAACTGTGGCCTTTTGGGTGTGTCACTGGGGAAGCGGATGCATCCCCAGGGCCATATAAACTCAGCAAAGACTGGTTTATGTCGTTTGGAGTTCTTGGCATGTATCCAGGGGCTGGAACTATGGAGCTAGGTTTTCCTTAAAGTCTAATTATGTCGTCTGTGTTGGAGGAAAGTGATGTTTGGAAAGGGGCTTGTGTGACACCCCACCTACCCCTACCTGGGAGCACCGAGCAGCTGGCTGTCAGGGAAGATCCACAAAGGGAGCATAGATCTGCTCAGGCTGCCCGTTGCTCCAGGTTCCAACCACCAGCCACCAGTGGACTCTACTGTTTGCTGCCCGCTGGCTTCTGGCTATAAAGGCCGGAGTACTCTTGAGTAATATTCTTTAATCAGATAATGATCTTAATAACATGATGGTAATAATAATAACACTAATAATAGCCGCTGACAGTTGAGTTTTCTGAGCCCGTTACAAAATGCTCTTTTAAAACATCATATAAGGGACCCCTGGGTGGCTCAGCGGTTGAGCGTTTGCCTTCGGCTCAGGGCATGATCCCAGGATCTGGGATCGAGTCCCACATCGGGCTCCCTGCATGGAGCCTGCTTCTCCCTCTGCCTATGTTTCTGCCTCTCTCTGTGTCTCTCATGAATAAATAAATAAATCTTTTAAAAAATAAATAAGCCATCATATAAAAACTATGAGATAGGCATTATACCCATTTTTTTACAGATGATGAAAAAAGGTCCAATGAAGTCAAAGTACTTGTTCTAGGTCTTTTCTCCCCTGGAAACCAGAGAAGCTAGGATTGGAAACCAGCTCTGACTCTGGGATCGGGGCCATTATGTCCATAACTTCAATGCTGCCTTCTTGGCCCCCTTCCCTCCTTCTGAAGATCCTCTAATTCCTGGGCAACCCCAGGTTGGCCTCAGCTTCTGGGGGGAAAGCCACCAACAAAACCTATGAGGTGGAATCCATTTCACCACAATCTAAGCAGAAGCAATCTAACCTGCCAGCACCACCTCATACTTGAAAACGTGGGCTCTCCTACGCGCCAGCTCTTCCTCTTTCGTAGCTGTGTGACCTGGAGCAAGCTACTTAACCTCTCCGTGTCTCTGTCTCTTTGTTAAAGTGGGGATATGATAGTATCTTCCTCAGAGACAGGGTATGGAAGTGACTGGCTCCCATCTATTCAGCCCTTACCCGCTTGTGAACTGATATACTTATTCAACTACTATTGAATGAATGAATCCCATCTCAGACATCAAATTAACCTTTATAATTTTTATGATAAAGATAGTTTCTTTGATCCTGTCATGATTTACTATAAAGGAGTTAAAAGCAACTAGAATAAAGATCAAATGAGGCTTTTGCAGGCGTAGATATAGCCTGGAAGAAGTGTTTGTAGATATATTTTTTTCTTAACCTAAGGCATATTGCTGATAAGGAATCCAAGCACTGCCTGCCAGCCCCAGAGGTTTCCAGAAGCAGGGAGGTGGGGCATTGCTCTAGGACATGTCACTGAAGCACCTCTGACATTTAGGAAGGTGATGGCCTTCTTCTTGGGGCCATCAGAGAACAAGGCGTTGGCCATTTCAGGGTCCTCGGTCTGCAGCCCTTGCTGCTGGCGCTGCCGAGCCGTTTATCCTCGGACTTTCGATTATTCATGAAGGATATGACGCAGCCACTTTGTTCTCTTTAAATTTTCAGAGGCTCCATTTCCTAGTGCTATAGCCCCCGGGGAGCTGGAGGTCTTGCTCTAGTGAAGTCCTCATTGTCTGGGGTGCAGGGTGGGGCGAGCAAAAGAAACGAGAGGAGGCGCGCATCTCTGAGGTCTAGTGCCAAGAGCACCAGATTGGGAGCTCCCCCCAGCCCTGGATATTTGCGTTTTCTCGATCCTTCCTACTAATTAACATTGCAGCCTCAGAAACAACAGCAAACCTCTTAACCTACCAAATATGATCACCACATTTCACTGGGTGTTCATCCTCTGCCGAGCACTGCTCCAAGTTCACAAGTTCCACCCAAGGCTAGAACTAACATCACCCCACTTTACAGATAAGGAATTTGGGTCTTAGGGTTGGGAAGGTGGAGCTGGGGTTAAACCTAGGGAGGTTGACTCTAAAGCTCATGCTCCAGCTCTTCACCGCCATGTGCCATCCAACGGGCTCCATTGGGGGAGAGCTGTTATGAAGGCTTATGTGAGTCACATTTTCAAAGATTCTACTACACGGCTGGTGTATGTTCGACACAAGTTGGTGTCGGTCTTTGTTTCCTTCCTGCCCTAAGGTCTCATGCATATGTCATGCTAGTTGGGCAGGGCGGGGAGGGGAGGCTGAAGGATACAGGCTGAGCATGGCTGGACCATGGAATGATGGAGGGGTGATGGGTGGGACAGCCACAGGGCCATGAAAAGAGCGCCTCCTTCAACCAGTAATGCACACTGAATGCAGACAAAAATCTCAGTGAAGAACACTCAGAATGTTGGATGAGCAAGATCACCGAGGACTGCTTAATAGATTAAAATTGGTAAGATCGCTAAGAACAATTTCTCCCCCCTGGGATTAACTCATTGACGGGGCTCTCCTTAGCGCAGCAAGCAACTCTTCTAGAACATAGAAAAATGGCCTGCAATGGCTTTTTGATTCACAAACGTTTACTGCCCTTATTAAGTAGGAAGGAACAGACACAAAAAAGAATAAGACCTAGGTGCTCTGGGATAGGGCTTAGAGCTTGGGGGAGGGGATAAGATAAGCAAACCAACAAATGATGATGATGATGATGATGATGATAATAATAATGATAATAGCTAACACTTTGTGTCTGGTCCTATGTTAAGTGCTTCCTGAGCATCAACGCATTTGACATACACAAAAACCCTCTGCAGAATAAATGTAATGTCAGTATTCCCATTACTGAGAAGATGAGCAGCTCGCCAGAGGAGGTGGGCTGTGGAGGTAGACTGTCTGCCTCCAGGGCCTGTGCCTTTGCCGTTACCCCAGGGACAGCAGAGGGAGGAGGTGGGTACAGCCTGGGGATGCAGGAGAGCCAGGCGCCCTGTGTGTGGAGTAATGGAAATGCAACGCTAGCTGCTGTGACAGGCAATCCCTGGAATCTCAGGAATCAAGACAACAGAGTTTCTTTTCTTCCCCTGCTCGCATAAAGCCTAAATGGCAGTGGGGTAGGGGCAGGGACAGGACGTGGCATGAAAAGGCAGTCATTGAGGGTCCTGAGCTGGCGAAGTTTCTACCATCTTCAACATGTACTCCCAGGTCAGCCTTGCCACCTGCCAGGAAACCACAAAGACAGAGAGCATGGAAGGTCTCACAGGAAGGGGCAGGCCTGGAAGTGAGAAGCATCACATGGCCCCTGCCACGTCCCATTGGCTTGAGCTCGGGTGTGTGCCCCAGCTGGACACAGGGGCAGGGATAAGGGAGAGGGGATTGGAAATGCTGTCCCTGGCTGGGCAGCCAGTTCAGCCACACACCTGTGGAACCTGTGAGTGTTTCCGTGTTACTGAAAGAAGAGGGATGGCGAGAAGCGGCCAGAGGGAAAGACAAGATCCAGAAAATGAGGGCCATTTGTGCCAAGAAGCTCAGGAGACTGAACTCAATCCTATCAACAGTGGGAGTCTCCATGGGTTATAAGCAAGGAGTGACAAGAGCGGATTGGCATTTTGGCTGCAAGTACAGAGCTGACTTAAGAGAGGGGACTGTGCATGGAAAGGCAATCAAATGCCTGCTACAGGAAAGTGGGTGAGAGAGGCCAGGGCCATGAGAAAACCAGCAGGAGATGGGGCAGGGAGAGGCGGGTGGCTATAAGAAACATCCTGTTGGCCGGAATTCTTTATATCTACCCCTGCCTCTATTTCTCACAAACGCCTTACCCTCCACCTCCACCTCCAGTCTTATCCAGCATGCCTGCTTATCATCCTGAGATCGCAGTGCAAATGCCACTTCCTTGGGCACCCTGAGATCGCGGTGCAAATGCCACTTCCTTGGGCACCCTCTGCTGAGTGCCTAGTGCCTAATCTGATGTCTGGAACTGAGTGGGCCCTTGCACCTCTGTGGTGGATGAGCGAATGAATAAAAGAATGAATCATAGGATATGGAAATTTACTGCATACAGGAGAAGGGCTCCCCACAACTCATGGGTTGCTGGCTAGGCTGGCTGGGTAGATGCTGGTAACTTTCATGATCAATGAGGATTTTATTTTCAACAAAATATTCTCAAGTAGTGATTCTGCAGATGGTCATGTCCTTCCTGCTAAAATGGAATGACTATCTGATACGTCCCAACCGTCCAACCCACCAAGGACCCCTACTCTTCCCAGGTTCTGCCACTTTAATGTTGACCTGATGTATGGCTAGTTGGCCATTCAGGGAGGACCGCATGAGGTAGGGGAGCCTCAGGATGCCTCCTCCAAAGATCCTGGCTCTCCCTCCTTTATGATGATTTGAAAGGCACAGGAAATGCCCCATCCATAATGAATAGAACTTGAGTAGTAGCCATTTGAGTCTGTCCGGAACTTGAGCTCTGCTATCCTTTCCAAGTCTCTGGGCCATCGCAGGCTGCTCCTCTCTGTTCAGATGACATGATGAACAGGTAAAAGGACGCCAAAACCTGGAAAGCATCAATGTCGGACACAGACACAAGTAACCACAGAGTGACGGATGTGCTGCTCGGCAGAAACCAAGCCCTTTCCAGTCAAGATGCTCCAAGTCACAGCAGCTTGTCAAATGGGCCGGGCAGCAAAATCGTCCCCGTCATGGGGTCCCGACGTGAGCCCCTCTCGGTTGCTTTTCTTGTTACTTCTCCTCTAAGAGATTGTCAGACCATTTTCGGCCAGAATCGAAAGAAATGATTTGAGGGACCTCCCTTCTCAGACCATCTGGTTCTGTTATTGTCAGTGAGAACGTGTCTTCAAAGACATGACAGAGCAGTGTAGACACTCCGGCAATTCCACGGAGAGACTAACCTGCTCTGGATCGAATGATTTTCCTATACAGCGATTCCCCCTTAGCCACGGTTTCTCTTTCCACAGTTTCAGCTACCCACAGTCCACCTGGGTCAGGAAGCAGATGATCCTCCTTCTGATGTTTGGTCAGAAGGTCGGTAGTAGCCTAACGCTACATCCCAATGCCTACATCATTCACCTCATTTCAAGTCAGCAGCACATGGGCATTTCATCTTGCATCATCACAAGAAGGGGGAGTACAGCCCAATAAGGTATTTTGAGAGAGAGAGAGAGAGAGAGAGAGAGAGAGATCACATTCATAAGGCTTTTATTACAAAACACTGTTGCAGTTATTCTATTTATCACTGTTGTTGTTAATCGCTTACTGTGCCTAATTTAGAAGTTAAACTTTGTCATAGGTGCGCACAGGTAAGAAAAAACACTGTCTACATAGGGTCTGATACACCTGCAGTTTCGGGCACCCACTGGGGGTTCTTGGAATGTAATCCCCTTGGATAAGAGGGTGCTGCTGGGCTGTATTAGTGTTCTTCAAAATCACGGTGTAGGCGGGCATTCCTCACATTCTGTTTGTAAGTTCCCCCAACTTTTGATAAAAATCAGATGGAAGTCTTGGTGCTGTTAGAACTGCAAACTTCATATTAACTCGACTTAGGAAACTTTATCCTAATTAGGGGTTTTGTGGGGTTTTTTAGAGAGGGAGAGAAGGTGAGGGAGATGGGCAGAGGGAAAGGGAGAGAGAGAATCTTAAACAGGCTCTATGCCCAGTGCAGAGCCAGACACGGAGCCTGATCTCACGACCCTGAGATCATGACCTGAGCTGAAATCAAGGGTTGGATGCTTAACCTTCTGAGCCACCCAGGTGCCCCTTTCCTAATTAGGTTTAATCTTTATCATGTCATCAACATCAAGTGAGAAAACAGGTACTGACCACAGCCCTTGGTTCTACAGTTAACACTGGGTAGAGGTTGAACAAATATTTGTCAAATTAATAAATGAAGGAATGAATGATCTGGGTTCTCCTAACATTCTGAGTTGTCTAATGGAGAGAATAGGTTTTGGAATCAGCCAGACTTGGGAGCGAATCCTTGTTCTGCTGCTTGCTACTTGCATTTTTTTCAAGTCCTTGTGGGCTCTCCACCACGAGAAGGGAGGCAGCCCAGGAAATGTAGCTGTATTCACTTCCTATTGTGGCTGCAATTAGAACTACTCACAAATAGTGGTTCCAAAAAAACCCAACACAGTTGTATTATATTTGGTTCTGGAGATTAGAAGTCCAAAATAGATTTCACTAGGCTAAAATCAAAGTGTTAGTGGGGCTGTTCCTTTCCAGAAGCTCCAGGGGAGAGCCCATTTCCCTGTCTTTTCCAGCAGCTAGAGCCCGCCCACATGCCTTGGGTTGTGGTCTCTTCCTCATCAGAAAAGCCTGCAGTGTAACATCTTTAAATCTCTTTCTGACTCTTCTACCTTCTTTTTCCATCTGTAAAGACCCTTGGGATGACATTGGGCACACCTGGGTAATCCAGGCATCTATCCATCTGAAGGTCCTTTCCTTAATCACATCACAAAATTCCTTTGCCATGCAAGGTAAACTACTCACAGATGCCAGGGATGAGGGCATGGACCTCAGTGGGAGGTCATAATCCTGCTACCACCACAATCATGAGCCAGAGGCTGCACTTACCAGATTTGTTCAACAGTGGTGGGAAGTACCTCCATTTCTCCTCAGGGTACCACAGAGAGCACATAAAAAGTACTCCCTAGGGAGATCCCCCCACCATGAGAGCAGTGTCTATTTGTTTCTTTGGGGGGAATCTAGCTCTGCCTGGTCTTTCCACAGTGGAGCAATGGAATGGTCTGGGCTTTCCCTAGGACTGCTCAATTTTTATAAGATAGTGTCAACTCCACCCAGTTTGGTTGAGTATTCAGATATGTGGATCTGCACTTGGCCAAAAGTCTTTCCTCTAATGGTCACCTTGAACTCAGTGCTGCACACCATCTGTCAAATCTTGGTTGAAACACCATTCAAGGAGACCCACTCACCTGAGTGTTGAGCTGTCCAATGACACCTTTAAACTCTCCAGAGGTTAAACCAGGCCGTCTCCTTTTGGCCCCAGGATATTTACTTTCACAAAATATTGCTTTAATTTGGTGCTATTAGATGACATCTGGGGCACATCATAAGCAAAAGCATCACGGAAATAGTTGCATTTACTATAACAGTTTTGCGGAAGATGGTTTATCACATGTCAGCATACGTTTCTTATGAGAAACCACAGAGAAATACTTCCAGTCTCAGACCCAGTACTAGCTGCAGTTCCCCTGCTAATTGGTCTGTTTCCTCTTAAATGAACACCAGCTCAAATGGCTGATTGTTTTTCCCTCTTTGCACTGACTATTAGGAAGGAAGAACTTTAGGACATCAGAGTCCACGTTATGGGCACCCACTTATCTTGCAACCTCATTGTCTCTTCCCCCTGTTTGCCTTCATCTATTTTGCATTTTGGGTCTTATTCTTTTAATGTCTAGAAGCCCAGAATAAGGCATGATAAAAACTTTTGTTATTTTCCAAGATTTTCTTCCCTTTTGTGAGACACATGCCCCTGATACATTCCTCTTTGTTCCAGGGACAAACTCAAAATGAAACACACACACACACACACACACACACACGAAAGGAAACATGTTTAAACACTGGGCCCCAGCCAAACTGGGCCCAGCACCACTGTAGAGACTGGAGCTTATGTTGACGATATGAAAACAAGTCTCCCAAGTCTCTGTCTCCGGTATGCTGAGCACGCTGAGACCATAAATGCCAGCATTCTAAATGGCTTGCTTGCTGTTAGTAGATTCGCTGGCAATGAAATCCATTTCTTTTCTAAGGATGTTTAGCTTTTATTATATCTTTACTCATGGTCAGGAGACATCAGCACATTTGCTAAAGCGATGGAAGATATTCCTCATAAGGCATTCCTAAAGTTTCACATCTTTGCCTTCATGTTTTCGTAGGAGAGTCTGTCCTCTTGGAAAGGAAAACAGAAATGCGCTTTACACCATGTAGGGTTTTGATAGTTGTAGAAATCCAAGATAAGAAAAAAAATGATGTTGGGAGAACCCCCAATGAAAACATCTTCAAGATAGACCCCAACATACAAGCTCATTTCTGAGCTCACCAAACCACAAAATCACCAGTACTGAGAACAAACCCTATTAAAGGGTGTATTAGGAACGTCTCTTTTAAATCTCTAACCTATAAGAATCCAGAATATGGTATATATTCAATAAATACTTGCTGAATTAATGAGTTAGACCTCTCATGCTCAGAAAGACTGAAGTTCTACTCCAGTCCCAGTAGATTGCGATGGGAACACAGTGCGTTCTGTGTGGCAGCCATGCAATATGTACTGACAGACTGGCACTGAGATATAGCCAAACCATAGAAGAAATTTCTGCCATCTCAAAACTGCAGGGCAGGAATTTTGTATTTCCATTATTTCTCCCCTTATCAAAGACACACCTGATAGGTGATATTTGCTTATTCAACCACTCTCACAGCTATTCTTAGGTTCATGTGTAATTCCCAGTGTGCTAATACGATCTCCATTCACCTCTCCCACTCAAGAAAATATATCAGAACACGAATGAATAAAGATGTCACTAATATGGGAACAACCTAGGATCCATGGCAACTTATTGAAGAAGTAAGTCATCTACCATTTTGGCGTTTCAGATAATATTAGTCGTATGTGACTTATGAGTCATCACACAATGACTGACATCACAGCTTAGTGTGCTACCAAGACTGAAACCATCTCTGAGACCCACTGAGTCCTAATATGCCATCTTGGAGACCTCTCAAACTCCAGAGGTTCATCCTACCCCTAACACAGTCATCCTACTCCCAATGGATGGGGAGTTCTGCCAGGCATGTGAGCTTCATCCAGAACCACAGAGATCATCACTACTAGTGGACATAGCTCACACAGGAATGCCACTGTTAACTGGATATCAGTCCACTTTCACCCTTATGATTTTGAGGAAAAGGACGCACAACCAACCAACTTACCACGCCGCCACCAGCTGAGTGCACGAGCACAGACATCCCTTCTCGGAGATTGGCAACTTCAAAGAGCATCATATAGGCTGTGACGAAGTTCATGGGGAATGCAGCGGCCTCCGAGAAGCTCATGTCATCTGGGATCTTGTAGACAAACTCCACTGGCGTGCAGACCACCTCTGCCCAGGCATTGTAATTGACAAATGCCATGACACGGTCCCCGATCTGGAAACGGGGAGGCACAGGGTTAATGGAAACTTATTACTCTTTTCTTAAAGATTTCTCAAATCCTCTTAGGAACCTAAATGGAAACTATAGATTCCTTTCCTGAAAACACAACAAAACAACCAAACCCTCAAATATGCACCCCCTCACCTGCCTCCCAATTCCAAGGCATTTGTGGATGCTCTGAAGCCCATCTATGAAAACTTGCCAGGGACTACGGAAGCCAGGTTCTCTACCCTTCTTCTCAAGCATAACTATACAACGCCGTCACATCACACACCAGGCCATGTTCGTGTCAGAAGCTCATTTTACCCACTCAACCTCTCATCCCATCTCTGTTTGGGAGTTGAGGAAAATTAAGCCATAAGGAAGTTTAAATGGGCAGAGCTGGGAATAAAAATCACTCTCATTCGTTTTATGCTGCTCCTTAGGGATTCCCTGCCAGGCTAGTTTATTGGGGTATTTGCATCACAGGTTAGCTCTGAATTACGGATCACAGTAGATGTGATCAGAAGAGCCATGTAAATCTAAGTGCAGAAGACTGAACAAGAACAACTAGACTTAGAGCAAAATAGGATACCGTGAGGTGTGAATAACAACTAACCCTTTTTTGGAACACATACCATATAATAGGCATTGCCCTAAAGGCATCACATGCTTTAACTCATCTGATCTTTACAAAACCCCTAGGAAGGCATGGCCAAATACTGTGTTCTTTTTTATCAGTTGTTTACATAGCCAGACATCATGCAAAAAAATAAGAAATAAAGCATTCTTCCCTATAGAGTGGTTACCATGGCATGCTAAGCTTTTCCATATTATTATTAAAGGGAAATACAAATGAGTGAACTGATCCTAGGAGCTTGTGTGAACTGCCAAGCGCTGGTGAAGTCAAACCACTCTGCTCTTTGACATTAGTTGCTTGGACTGCGACTTTCAAACATAATCTTCAAACTGCTGTGATCAGAGTGAATTTTCAATAAATGAATGGCTTTCATACTCGTGTGCTTTAGTTTTTATATATTTATAACTGAGTCTCCTGTTTTATTTTCTCTGAAGCTTAGCACTTCTCTTCTTCCCTACTCAACAAACAACAACAAAAGCCTCCTATGAGATGGGTCTATAAGAGCTCACATTACAGATGAATGATTATAGATTTTCCAGACATTGAAATTGAGGCTGAGAGAGATGAAAGCACATGCCCAAGGTCATGCAGCTAGGGAGTAGCTGAGCAAGGATTTAAGTCTGGCAAGGCTGATTCCAAATACAAGTGATTAATTCATCACACCTGAGGTAGGCGCTACAAAGAAGACATGGTTCTCTAAGGGTGTACACCAGGGGGACCTACCACCTCTGGGAATATTAGTGTAACTCTTTATGTTTCCTCAACTGTAAAATAAGTATATTAGGAAAGGGTCCTTATGGGGAGATTAATATAATATGCATGCAGTGTATTTGTCATGGTGCATAGAAAGTGAGGAAAGAACACTCAGTGTTAACTCTTAAAAAGAACAGACTGGTTTCTCATCCCATAGAACTGATGGAAAGGAGAGGCTGCCCCACTGGCAGGGAGTCTCTCAATCCCTGGAAGGGTTGAAGACCAAATGATGAATGTTGGGATTTACCATTTTAAATGCAACCACTTAGACCAGAGGATAATCAAGGCAACACTGGCATCCTTTTTTTTTTTTTGCATAGAATCATGCATCCAAAGGTACATAACATCATGGAGTATGATGGCCCTGTGCCAACACAGAGGGCAGTGAAAAGTAGCTCAACCACCTTGGCAATGATGGTCACAGCCAGCACACCAGGGTTGACCACTCCAGGTCTCTCATTCAACTTTGCTCCATCATTACATTATAAAAATGGCAAGAGTGGCTTAGCCATCACATCAGCCCTAACCTGAGTCCAGAGGTAGGCAGCTTTTTTTTTTTTAATATCCAATTCATCTCATTATTTGATTTTGTTAATAAAAAGAAATTAGTCCTGGGTGACTGAGCCCCAATTACTCCTTTACTGCTGTGCCTCTGGAGACAACTTTGCAAGCTTCCCTTGCAGTAGATCAAACCAAGAAAGCTATTCAGTGTACCGCCCCGTGAAATTCCATCTGTGACATGACTAAAAATCTTAAGTCAAAATTATAGAGGGAGGGCAGCCCAGGTGGCTCAGTGGTTTAGCGCTGCCTTCAGCCCAGGGTATGATCCTGGAGACCTGGGATCGAGTCCCATGTCAGGCTCCATGCAGGGAGCCTGCTCCTCCCTCTGCCTGTGTCTCTGCCTCTCTCTCTCTCTTAGTAACAAATAAATAAATAAAATCTTTAAAAAAATTATAGAGGGGATATTAGTATTGGTTTTCCCCCAAGTCACACCCTGAAAGGAAACCTGGAGGTGGCTTCCTTCATTTGTTTGTGCAGCTAAAAGTCACTGGAGGGGAGTGGGAGTGAAGGGTAGGATTGACAATAAGTAAGCAAAGCCTAAGCATCAGAAGAAAGATCATATATAAGGGAAAAACACATAATCAAGCATAGTATGTCCTCCTTCTAAACCGAGGCCAACAACATCCCCATCTACTGTTATATTCTAAAACAATGGATTATTTATGCAATGCTCAGGATTAATAGCATTAGTAGCATGATCTTTTCCTTTGGGACCAGGTAGAGGAGCGAAGAACAGATAATATTTCTCATATGCAGCACTTTCAGGGAGCGTTGGCGCTGCCTCTGGTAATATTGCTTACCTGGGGACAGAAAAATGCAAAGTCATATGAAAGAAAAGAAAAGTACATTTACTTCTTTCTTATACTTCTCTGCTGTAATATCTGGAAACCAGTGACATAAAGACTGATGTGTGGGATGAGATTTTCAGACATTCATCACAGTGAATTTGGAACATACAGATATTTTCAGAGTATGTCGAGGCTCAGACACACTGACTGAGCCTGAGTGGCGGGCTCCAATTTGATGCCAAGGGCATTTTGGCATTGCATTTATAGGATTTTCGTCTCTGCATTTAGCCCTGCAGCTTTTGCAGGTTGGAAACGGGTGAAGATCTGGTGACTTGAATCCATGTTTGGCTACCTTTCTGACTTCACCGGAAACAACTGTACCCTTCTGAACCTCACCTCCAAAGGGATAATAACAATCTTTACCTTGCATCATTGTGGGAAGGTGGAAGAAGGATGACGTGTCCATGTTTCTGGTTCTGGTGGATTCTCAAATGTTAGCTCTATTCATCTCTCCCTGGGGAAGCACTTAAGTTATGCGCAAGAGCTCTCGTACCTGATTGGCATTGGTTTTTCTCACTCCAAACTGCTGCAGTTTTGTGCAATTGATTTGCCCACAGTTTTTCAGTTTTTAAGAGACTGGATTCTATTTGATTTGCATTACAGGGGTAGGAAGGGTCATATATCTTTTCATCGATTAAAAATTTTTTATTATGGAGAATTTTTAACACATACAAAAGAGCCAGAAAAATAAAATAACCCTTTTTATCCATTGCCCTATTCCCAAAGCCATCAACCCATGGCCAATTCTGTTTCATTGGAAGGTGCCTCTACCCTATGCCTTTAAAATCATCATTCAAAAATGTCATTTCCCCAGTGTCTGAAATAATCATTTATAAATGATTTCTTAAATGCATCAGTTAAGCAGATAGTTAAAGGAACCAGATTATGAAATACAGGGATATTTCTCCCCATTTCTCTTATATGTTTTGTAGCTGGTTTCTGAGCCTGAGATAGTGGGAAAATGGGAGCCATGGGTAGGGTGAGGGGGTATGCACACCTAGTTAATCCAAGGCCAGGAATTCTTACTAACAGCTACCTTACATGAGCAAAGGGAAGACAGATTTTGCCCTGGCCACTTCACCAGGCTGTTCCCAGGAGCAACCAAGATGGTACATGAGAAAGGCATGAGGCATGTGGAAAATCCTATCATTTATAAACATGTTAATAAGACCAACCAATAAGACGACAACAATGACACACACCATAGATTCTCTCAAACATTTTTTTCATCATCTTTTATTATCTCAACAGATTCCAAATAGGTATTACTTTTTTCCATCATGAGTTGAAATATTACCTCGTATCCTTTCACGCTGTCCCCCAGAGCTTCAACAATCCCAGAACATTCAAATCCTGGCACTAGGGGAGTCTTGGGAGGGTTGTCGATGTTCCCCTGTCGCACCATCAAGTCAATGAAGTTCAAACCACTGTGAACAGCAGATGTGAAAAGAGAGACATTCCAAATGAATCCAACGGAACGCATGGGCTTGACTTTTTTTACATTCCCTTTTTGACCCTCTCTCCCCTCCCCTGTTCCTCTCTCCTTTCTTTTGTTTCTTTATGGTAAAATATGCCTAATAGTAAGTCATTTGGTGGATGTCACTAAGAAAGCAAAAACAATGATCTCTATAAACAGGGAATGCTTTCCTGGCAGTTAGAATGACCGTTGCAGATGTTACCCTCTGATTTAAACGACAGCCCCCTTGGCCTCATTCAGAGCCTGCTAACTCTTACTCTAATAACACGTGTCGGCTAGCCTGGTCATTAGCCATGCTAGCACTTCCTCAAGGGTAAAGAACATACTAGGAAGAAGTTATAAGAAGACACATGGAAAGCAGCCAGACACAATGGCCATCAGCCATCTATGAGAAAGAGAAAGAGAGAGAAGACAAATTTAAAAGGTCTCGAAATAATTGACACACAATTAGTCATTACACAAACTCATCCCAGCACTGTGCCTTACACAGCACCCATAATGGCAAATACGAGCCATCGAGGGACGATGTTACATCCAACTGGGGGAGTGTAACTAGAAGAAGTGAGATCAAATGGATGGACCAATGGATATGGTAATACTGGAAGGTTTGCTTCAAAGATCTTAGTTCTCTTTGGATGAAAAAAGTGACTAGGTCTCTTCGATTAACATATTACTTTTGAAACAGGAAAGCTACCATTAAGATATATTAAGCCATCACCTTGGAAAGCCATATACTTGATTTTAATAACATCAGTGCTCCAAACTGTTGTTAACTTTTTAAGAGCTAGTCTTGGAAACTGCGCTGAACAGTCATTTACTAATCAAATGAGAAAACACATCCCACTGAACATGTATTTTTTTTGCCAGATGTTCTAATGTACTTCCTGTTTTCATAATCCCCCATTTTTAAAGGATTTTATTTATTTATTAGAGAGCACGCACAATGTAGGTAGAGTGTATAAGCCACCATTCTAAGAAAGACTTGGGTTATAGAAACCAAACTGCTTAGTCTGGCTCAAGGTCCATTAGCATCTGGCCACAGCTTCTTTTCCAAGCAAGATGATTCAAAGCTTGCTCATTCCTTCCTCGGCCTCTTTGGAGAAAAGGAAACATCAAATTCTACCTAAATCTCCTGGTCATTAGTCTCACCCATTGAAAATGGGTAACGATGAGGAGATGACTTCCTTGAAAGGTGGGTTCAAGAGTGGCCACCTTCTCAAGGTTTTCCTGGCCACACATCAAGCAAGTTTCACAGTGGCCCTAGCTGAAGTATCTCTAATGTGTGTCCTCCTCAAAGGCAGCAGAATGCCTCATATTTCTTTGTTTCCAGAGTCCCCGGCATGCATCAGGCCCACAGCAACATACAAGTACTCAAGTAACATCTGCCAAATGAAGGAATATTCATGAGTATTCAAAGAGAGGTGCTGCCCGTTTGAGTCCTAACTCCTTTCAACAAGTGGCCAAGGGGTGCTCGAAGTAAGGGACACGTTGCTGGAATGTGTACGGAGACCTCCAAAGATGCTACACTTTGATTGCTAATAGTTCTTAGGGCCATTGTCTAACCAAACTGTCCTCCAGTAGCATGGCCTGAGCTTGGAGAGGCCTGAGCACCAATCTCAATTTCACCACTTCCACCTGTGTCTTTGGACCAGCTCCTTAGCCTCTGTAAACCTCCATTTCCTTGTCGCTAAAACGGAGGCTCCGGTAGTACCTGTCTCACAGGGATGTTGGGAAAATTCATGGCAGGTAAACACCTACACATGATGCCAGGTACATAGCAAGTATCCAGTAAATGCTTGCATTTAAATTTGCGCCTTCTCTTAAGAATGCAGAAGTATGTGATACATTTTAGGAAGACTGCCATTAAACGGGAGTTAAAAATAGTTTCAGAGCTGTGATGGGAAAACTGAGCTACCCATAAGCTCCACTTCTGTAAAACAGCCCTTTTTCCAACATAACCAAATAAATAAAGCATCACCACGTAACAATAAAAGGAATTCCTATCTCCCAAATCAAGCACTCCATCTCGTTTCATGCATATATTAGCTCACTGTGTTCTCCTTTGAGTGAAACCCTATGATTTCCCAAGACCCTGATGGAGAAATGCCAGAAGAAATTACTTGACAGTTCTGTAAACATACTAGCCCCCTGGAGAAGGTTTCATCCTAGATGCTTGTAATGCTATTCAATCGGGCTGCCTTCTACCCCTATCCAGCATGAAGTGGGCACACTGATTATAAATTGAGAGCCCAGCTACTCAAATTCAGTGAGAAGGGCAAAGTAAGACTGACTTTATTTTTTTATTTTTATTTTTATTTTTATTTATTTGTGAGAAATAGAGAGAGGCAGAGACACAGGCAGGGGGAGAAGCAGGCTCCCTGAGGGGAGCCCAATGCAGGACTCGATCCCAGGACCTCGGGATCACGACCTGAGCCAAAGGCAGATGCTTAACCACTGAGCCACCCAGGCGTCCCAAGACTGACTTTATAAGAGCCCGTAGCACCCCACCTCCGCAGTGAGGCAAGCAGCAATTCTGTCAAGGGCATGGAGAGCGCTGCCCATCTTCAGGAAAGCACCGTGAAGTAGGCATATCCCAGGGGACGTTGATGAACAATGGTTAGCGGAGTACCTCTTCATGTTGTACCAGACCTATTTCCAACTGCCTGCCCACACACCTGCTCCTGATAAGGACATAGCTAGCATTTACCGAGAGTTCCCTTTGTAGCAAGAATTGTGCTAAGTGCTTTACTTTCGTTATTTAAGACCTAATCATAATACTACGAGGTATGAACTATCACCCATTTTTCAGATGAGAAAACTGAGATGAGCAAGTTGAAGTAATTTGCTTAAGGTCACATCTCTAAAAACTGTCAAAATCAGGATCTGAATGCAAGCAGAGTCTAGAACTTGAGCCCTTACATGCAACACCTCTTGTTTTTAAAAGATTTTATTGGGATCCCTGGGTGGCGCAGCGGTTTGGCGCCTGCCTTTGGCCCAGGGCGCGATCCTGGAGACCCGGGATCGAATCCCACGTCGGGCTCCCGGTGCATGGAGCCTGCTTCTCCCTCTGCCTGTGTCTCTGCCTCTCTCTCTCTCTGTGACTATCATAAATAAATAAAAATTAAAAAAAAAAAAAGATTTTATTTATTTATTCGTGAGAGACACAGAGAGAGGCAGAGACGTAGGCAGAAGGAGAAGCAGGCTCCTCGCAGGGAGCCTGATGTGGGACTCGATCCCGGGACTCCAGGATCACACCCTGGGCCAAAGGTAGACGCTCAACTGCTGAGCCACCCAGGCATCCCAAGATTTTATTTATTTATTCATAAGAGACACACAGAGAGAGGCAGAGATGTCGGCAGAGGGAGAAGTAGGCTCCCTGCAAGAACTTGATGCAGGACCTGATCCCAGGCTCAACCACTTAGCCACCCAGACATCCCCATACCACACCTCTTTATGGGAACTTCGCCCACTGCCCTTGCTGAAGTGACATGTCCAAGGGGCCACGTTTATAACTTATCTTTCTGACAGCTGATTGCACCAGTGGTGGGCCCAGTGTTGGAGGAACGGCCATTCCTACTCTAAGCAGGAATCCATTGCACTGTAT
This sequence comes from Canis aureus, assembly GCF_053574225.1. NCBI lineage: Eukaryota > Metazoa > Chordata > Mammalia > Carnivora > Canidae > Canis > Canis aureus. The sequence goes on along the minus strand of NC_135613.1, from coordinate 15,535,411 downwards.
GAAATAAACGAGCTGATCTAAGAACTGAATGTTCTCTCAAAGACTCTGAATTAGGAAGCCTGTAGCAAGAAAACAACTAATCAGAGAGGACGTCAAAAGATAAAACTGAGCTAGAGGGACCTACTGACCTACACTCTGGGGAAGCATAAGTGAAAAAGCCAGTAGGTAGGGAAATTAAAAGAAAAAGACAAAGAGCCTCAGAAGCAACCCAACAGCTTGCCCCCGGATGGGCTTTACAAACTTCTTTGCCAAGTTGCTAAGATTGTGAAGGTCCAGTCTCCAGTGAGGCCCAGGCCCAGCGAGCCCCCTGCCCTCCGATTTCCCAGGATTCTTTTGCTACTCCACACCTGTCTTTAGAACAGAGAACCTCTTTGTTTGGGTTACGTGTGCGGTCACTGTCTCATGAAGCCAAAAGACAAACTAAAACAAATACCGTAATCAATAACCCTAAATCATCCAGCGGACAGACATTATTGACTTCGTTTTTTTAAAAACAAAACCAGTAACCCTGTGTAGAGATGATAAGTTATTTGCCCAAGGCCACACAGACAGTGAAGAGTGAAGCCATGGACTTAAACTGGGGTCTAACACTTTTCTTTTGCCAACCTATACACCTTCTTAATTATAGTTTCCAGTATTCTCTAAGATAATTTGATCTTCACTTAGAGATTGTTTTGGGATGGCAGTGACTATTTTCATGACCCGGCCTCACACAGGGGCTAATCTTCAGATGTCTCTCTTATCTAATACTTATATGGCTCTTAAACATTTAAGATTGTTGCAAGAAATAAAATAGTGCTGGAAAGTGCTTGACATAGTATTCTGCTGGATAATCTTAGCTTTCTCAAAGATTAGTATAATTTTAACAAAACAGGCCTTAAGTGTTTCCTCCCATATTCTTATTCAAAGCCCACGTTTAAATGGTTATTAACAAGACATTGGATCGTGAAGGAATGAAGACAGGTTTGACAAAGGGACCCCCAAAACCTCAAAGCAAAGGACGAGAGATGTTATAGAAGACACAGGGAAATGTGGGGATAGTCCTTTTAAAAAAGAATCCTCTGTTACATCTGAACCGCATGGTGCAGTTTGCAGTGTGCTTTCATACACATCGAATTAGACCTTGTAACACCCCAGAAAGGCACAAGTGCAGATGTTATTATTCCCATTAAATAGATGTGAATAACAAGATTCCTTAGTAAGCAACCTGACTTGTCAAAGACAACACAATTAGCACATGGCGGAGCTGAGACTTGAACTAAGATCTTCAAACTCCTTGCTTGTTGTGTATCCCATGACACCACGAACTCTTAGATACAAGTAGATACGGCCGTCCATGCATGCAAGGGCCTTGGCCGAGTCTCCGAAGCCCTCCCCAGCTCTCCCACGCTGTTTACTTGGCGCTCCTTTGTCCTGTGCACTCCCCTTAAGATATTATCACATCAAAACTTAGGTAAGTAAATAGGGGGGTTACCTGAGTGGCTCAGTTAAGCGTTTGCCTTCAGCTCAGGTCATGATCCTAGGGTCCTGGGATTGAGCTCGCATCAGTCTCCCTGCTCAGTAAGGAGCCTATTTCTCCCCCTTTACCCTTTGTGCTCTCTCACTCTCTCTCATAAATAAATTTAAAAATCTTAAAAAAAAAAAAAAACTTAGGTAAATAGGAAGGAATGCTTGGTGGTTTTAGGAAAAGACATTGATTGGGGATGCTTAGATCCTATTTAGAAGGGAGGCAAAATACCATGACCCCTATCCTTTATTTTCTGTTATCTACTAAGTGATGGATGCTAACCTTGTAACGTCTCATGAGAGAAGTTTAGCTGTCTTCTTTTTATGTTCTGCTAGAGTCAACAAATATTGCTCCCCTGATGATGCTACATCCATTAAAGCATGGACCATTTCATTCTCCATTTTGTGCAAGAGGAAGGTCAGGCCTGGAGAAGATAAATACCTTGTGTATGACAACTGGGGTACGAGCCCTTTTCATATGACTTCCAGGCTTGCGTTGTTGACCACTAGGATAGTCGTTCTGTTAACTGTACACCATGGTGGACTACTATGTATTCCTGTCCTCAAAGCTCATGTCTGGGAGCTGTCCATTTCTTTTAGATATGCTAATATCTTGAAGAAGACACAAATGATTTATTACAGGACACCACTAAGTGGATGATGGAAGAATCAGCTATGGTTTATGAAGTTTCCAATTTGAGATAAAATTGGCCCAAAGATGTTTAGCAAAGAAGAGGCAAGTAGATATGGAGAAGTTCCACTGTCTTTTATTCCCTAGGTGAAAGGAAGTGGGGAGGGGTTGCTTATACGAAAGGATTGTAGACCTCTTGTCTTTTAGTTCCTTCCCCCTATTGTCAGTACTCTGAGCACTGGCCATGGGAATCCAAACATCGTCCGACCACCACACAGAGAACAATACCATGAAAACCTCCCTTTTCCAGCAGCTTACTTCTGTTGACACAGATCAGTAGAAAGAACCCCATCATATATTCTGATCTCACATTCAATAGAAATCCCAAGTATTGCCTCGTCATTGGTTCAATTAAGAGAGAGATGGCCAATCCCCTTCAGAAGCCTATTACTTTACCTACTAGGGAATATTGTTGAGTATATCATGTGTTACAATATATATTTGCTTCTTTATGAAGACAGACGAACTGTTCCTCATACATAAGCACAAGGACTGATTTGTATGGATCTTACAGTCCCAGAAGTTTATAAACTAATGGTATTCCTTTCTTTGCATTGGCTAATAGGAAGCTGAGCCAAATTTGCAGCCCTCCCCCTGCCGCCACCCAACTGCAGAGCTTTATGGTATTCATTCTGTCATCCTAACACTCAACTTCATCTTAACTTTCTGAATGCTTTGGAGTTTCTTTAAAAAAAACAAAAAACAAAAAACCTTAAACTCTATGATAACACATCTCAAAACTTATTATGTATCAGAATTCCCCAGAGGGCTTGTTAAAATGCAGATTGTAGGGCCCCACTGCTGAGTTTCTGACTCAGCAGGTCTGGGGTGAGGTCCAAGACTTTGCATTTCTAGCGAGTTTCCAGGTGATGCCGCTGCTGCTGGTCTGGGGATGCCACTTAGTGAACGACTGCCATATCCTTTCTTTTTAAGCTACTTCAAGTCCTTTTTGGAATGAGGCAAGGTAAAAATTAATAGACGATGATTAAACAGATAAGAAAATGGAAAGCTCTCTCAATTGTTCTCTAGGGCACTTGAATTTTTTGATCCCAGTCCAAAGGATTATATGTATCCTTGTGAAATGTGGTCTTATTAGATTAGCTTCATCATGCCAATTTGTCTGGCTCTTTTTTGGATCCTAATTCCTTCATCCAAAATATTGGCTCTTCCTCCTGAATTTGTATCCTCTGAAAACATGATTATCATGCCACTTACATCTATGCCCTAACTGCTGATAAAAATATAGGTTGTCACGTTCTTGGTGACTTGGGGTATTTGTGAAGATCATGGAAGATGTCATGGGAGGGGATCTAAAACACAGGAATAGCTGACATGTCTTAAGTTTCTTGAAATCATGAGCTCCTACGAACCTCTCCAAGACCTTTGAATTTGTGTGTAACAAGTACTCACCCAGTAAGACCATGAGACCTTGGTCTTTGTGGGTGATGGCAGTCAGTCCCCTTCCTCTGTAGTAGTAACTGCTGACCACAGAGGGTGCAGCCTGGTAGAGCCTAGTACAGTCATTTTCTGGGTCACAAGTTAGATTATTATGATGTTCACTTATATATATATGATTTTTTTTCTTTTTCTAAAGGTGTATATCCTGACCCAGCAATGAGTCGCTTTAGCCCACACACATATTCTCATGTGCTGTTAGGGTTGAGAAAAATCGCTCTAGTAGCCCAAAGCCAGCTGTTCCCCCAAAGAACAGATGTACTCTTTCTGAAAAGGGTTTTCTCATAGGGATTTGTGACAATTGGAGGGTTCCCCCTCCATAAGCTGGCAGATATGTAGAAACCCCTATTCTAATTTCTCTGATGATAGGGCATGGGGACAAAAGGGATGATCTGTGGCTACTAATTGTGGCTAGATAACATTTATGGGATACTTGCTATGTAGCAGGCATGGGATTGAGGGTTTCATAAGCATAATTTTTACAGCAACCATAACAACGCCAAGAGATAAATCCCATTACCACATTTTACAGAGAATAAAACCAAGGCATGTTGAGGTTCACAAAGCCAAGGTGTAAAAGCAAACAGTGTGAGTCCAAAGGCTGTACTTTTTGCTACTGTGCTTTGCTTTCGAGAGACCATCACTCAGTTTTCCCAGTTACAGAGAGAGGGCTTCTCGACTCATCTGCCACAATGAACACTTCCTACATCCTGAGCATATTCTAAGGACTGGATATACAGAGGGAACAGGGGGCTGCAAGATTATAAGAGCTGATTACAGTACGGCGTGATGGGTGGCTTCACAGAGGTATACACAGAGTGCTCACACAGCCACCAGGACATTTGCTATCCCACAAGGTAACCATGAAATCAGAACACTGACCCCTAGAAAAAATTTCCCAAGGAATTGTTCTAGTGTTCCTCTGCAAGCACTAAAGCTAAATTTAGGTCCTTAGCATTAGCTTTCTGACTCCCCCTCAAGTGAGTTGCTGCAATCCTTGAGCTTTAGTTTATTCATCTCACAAATGGGGTAGCAACACGCTCACCCTATGGGGTATTGGTGTGGATCGTATGCGACACTACATGTAAAACAGAGTGCCTCACACAGAGTAAGTACTCAATAAATGTGAGCTGCTGTCATTGTCACCACCATCCCCCACTCCCACCATCACGACACAAAGAAGTGTCACAGGTCAGGTTCCTTGGGAAGCAGACTCTGAGCCTGAGATTTGCATGCAGGTGTGATGGGGGGAGCTCTAGGAAACAACACAAGGGGTGCTCTCGTGAGGCAGTTGGGCTGGGCGGAGGAAGAAGTTAAATACTGACGTAGTAGTAAAAAAGACTCCATCTGGCCATGGAAAGTTCCAGAGCTAGGATGGCCCCTCGAGTCACCGTGAATCAAGGCCAGGAGACTAGGCCTTCATACCCTCACATCAGCTTGTCATGGGAGGGAGTGCAGCCTTGGCCAATGCCTCAGCAGGGATATAACTGGGAGCACTCAGCCACCCTCAGTCTGGGTCCTGGGTCCTAAAAGATGATTCCAGGTGGTGTACCCAGTATCCACTACGAGAGGGGTGGCACATTCTTCCTTTTCCAGGTTTTATTCCCTGTGGGCACAAAGCAGTTGTCACTGATGGTGAATATTTATGGAGCTCCTTTGCATAGTGGCCCCTGAGGAGGAAAGTTCTGGGCGTTTTATAACTAATGCAGAGAGGGAGGAAAAGAGAATGAGATCTTTACGCCCCAATCTGAGAAAATAAGAGGAAAGGGAAAGGCAGGAATTGAAGAGATCAAAGCACCAAGGAAAGGACAGAGACTGAGAAAAAAAAAAAGGTAAAAGGCAGATGGATTTTCAAAATACATGCAGGTGGGACACCTGGGTGGCTCAGTGGTTGAGCGTCTGCCTTTGGCTTAGGTTGTGATCCTGGGGTCCTGGGATCGAGTCCCACATGGGGCTCCTCGTAAGGAGCCTGCTTCTCCCTCTGCCTGTGTCTCTGCCTCTCTGTGTCTCTCATGAATAGATAAATAAAATCTTTTAAAAAAATACATGCAGGTAAATCGCTTGGGAAGGTCCAGGAAAAATAGGAGTTTGGGGCTTTCTATGGGTCTGTATGAAGTCAGAGGTTACAGGATACTGGAAGCTACGTGGACATGAAGGAGAACGCTGTCACACTCCAGGGGGGAAGTGTGGGATTTGCTCGGCTTGGGGAGCATCCGTGGGCACCTCCGCCAGCTCCGGGAAGAGCGAGAGGGCCACACGTGAGGCTTTGCTCTGAGCAAAGGGGGAGGTGTGCCTTCTTTATTCTGCACTCATCTTGCTGTTGCGTATGTTCATCAAAGCATTTAACTCCGAATCCAAGGGGGGCAAAGAAGCAGATGTCTGAGCCATTCCCTCATCTCCCCAGAGCTGACATTTTTGTTTTTGTTTCTTCATCTCAGCTGATAACTTGAGAAAGCCCAGGACAATAGCCCTTGATCTCAGAAAATCTTGCTTCCAAATTCCCCACCCCCACCCCTTTTTTTTTCTTTTTGGGCTTGTGTAAGCACCTGTTTTGTTATCTCAAGACTGATACCAATCTGCTGGGGGAGGGCAAAAAAAAACCCCACTCATTGTCTAAAACAAGGACACCTTTTATGCAAATCTCAAATGGCACCTCTCATTTGAAAACAGCCAGAACTGTCCTGGATGGACCTCAGGATAGAGAAGCCACCCGTGTTCCATCAGTGGTTGGAAGGGATGCTCAGACCCCCTTCTTCCCATCGCTGGCCTGTGGTTCCTCACACTGGCTCCCTCAGTGTTCCACTCCACATGACCCTGCCCACCCTCTCTAACCACTATTTTTGGATAAACAGACCACTGTGGCCATTGAAACATATGAGGTTCTCTGACACATCTGATGTTTAGTTATCTACCATTTTGCTAATGAAGTAAAAAATCCTATCGTTGCCCCATCCCACCACCAGAGCCCCATAGCCACAAAATCTGGAGGATGATGAGGGCCACAGTTTGGGCTAGCGTTGTACACGTCTGTTCTGTTCCCTCTGAGAGAGGAAATATATTCAAGCCATATGTCCCAATTAGTATTCAAACCACACTTCGGTAGTATTCCAAACATGGAACAAAATGGCCAATGATTGAGAATCTAAATATCAAGAGCCAGCTTTCAACAGAAGCAGACAAGCATGGTACCAATGGGTTTAAAACAAGTTCTGCTGGATGCCAAGACTCATCCCTTGATTTTTGGACCTAGAGTTATTTATTTACTTGTAGCCTCTCCTGGGGACACAGCAGGTATTTGTTCCTGAGAAGGTTCCAAAAAATGGTTAAAATCTCTGGGTCCCATGTTAGACGTTGACCAAGTCTTTGACTTCAAACAAGTGCCTGGCAGGGATTGGTTATGTAGAACATTCAATCTAATTCGATTGAAACTCAGCAGCCCCTCCATGGCTTGGGGCTTGGCTCAGCATTAATGTTACCACGGTGACAATGGCAGCTCTGCTTCCCAGGAGTTCAGAGATCAACAAATAAGTGACTACATTGTGTGACACTCCCCCCTAACAAGAGCCGGTACAAGGGTCATAGCTAGAGAGGGCAGTTACTAACTCGCTTTGCAGGAATCAGAGAGGTGTCTCCAGGAAAGTGTCACTTAGGAAAAGGGTGTCTCCTTTGCTCCTGTTCTCCTGACCTCTTCTGCTTCATCCCACCTCTCAACGGAAGGAAGAAAGCAGTGTCAGACAGTACAAAGCAGTTCCTGCTTGACTTCTCACTGGAGACCCAGAGGGGCAAGGGCCCCACAAAGAGAAAGTCCATTTTTGCTATAACATGACAGTTATCCTCTAAGTCATTGCTACTGATAAAAACAATGTTTAGTATAACAATTGTTTCGTAGGGAAAAAGTGAGCTGAAGACAAGAGCAGCCAACTGTCCAACTGAACATTCTGCAGCAGTGGAAATATTCTGTACCTGGCCTGTCTAATTTAGAGGCCACTGGCCATATGTGGTTACCAAACACTTGAAATGTGGCTAGAGTGATTAAGGAACTGAACTTTTAATTTAGGCTAATTAATATTTAAATGTAATTAGCCTAAGAAGGAGGCAGTAGCAGAGTCACTACCCTGCTGCCTTCCCCATAGACAATGTGCAGCTCCAAGGCAGAAGAGTTTGTCTTAAAATCCACCTTTCTCATGCTTAGCACAGGGCATGGTCTGGTCTTGCAAAAACCATTCCTCCACTGAAGGTGTCTGTAGGAACATAGGAATGACTCAAGCTCTTTCTTTCCCTCTTGCTGAAGGGAATGATCTCAGCCTTGTTGTGTACTTTGGTGGAGCAGGAAGGAGGTAAACAGAGGATCAAAGTCCTGATGTGCTTTAGGAAGAGTAGAGATTTACTTCTGGAAGATAAAAGAATAGGCGTGAAAGGTGAGCAGAGATAAATGTATAAGACAAGAGATCCAAGGGTAGGATTTGAGAGTCTGGAGGTGTTTGAAGAGCACTGGGGGCCAGCCTGGAGGTTAGCAGGAGGCATGGGGGGATGGAGATGGGAAGAGGACATTTTTGGGAGGCTTTTCTCTGTAGCACAAATGGATCTAGCACTGGTGTTTTCCAAAGGACTCAACAGAATTTGACAGTGCTTTGAAATTATATTGGAAGTTGGGCTTCTATTCAAGAATGAACAGACCCACCTACGTCAAGGATACAAAAGGGGTAAAGAAGAATAGGAAATGGAAAGACAATGTTAAAAGAGCAAAAGCAAGAAGTCGAGTCTCCCACAAGTGCTGCTGCTGGCTGAGGGCAGAGAGGATGAGGGGCTCCAAGGGAGTAGGAGGGTGAAAATCACCTTTGCTGTTTATTTCCTATGGAGGAGGAGTCCCAGAGGCAAGGACTTGTCTGCAGTCAGAGAAGGCTCTCAGGGATCCGAAAGCAGATAAACCTGGAAGGAATGTTTGGGGAAGGTGGGCACATTGCTAGCTGCATTTCACATCCTGGGTTCTGGCTGCAGAATGTGGGCTCAGAGTTTATTATAAAGGTCCCCCAATAAGTACAATGTTAGTGAGTCTAGTGGGGAGGGTAAAAACATGTCCACTTACAAGATCCTTCAGGCAAATCAGAAGAATAGTGATAATAGTTCATCATTAGTTGATGAACTGGGTATAGTATAGACAAATGAAAAACAATTGTTTCTGATCTTAGACAAGGAATTAAAAAAAAAACGAAGTCTGTAACTTGATGGATAGTCCATTTGAAGAGGCACCTATGTCTGCATTGGGAGGAAGGAGGGGGGACTACAGAGTTACAGCTTGAGAGCCTCATCAGAGTTCACTGTAGAACTCAGACTGTCTGGGCCAGTGGAGCTGCCACTATGGATCATGAAGAGCAGCTAAGCCTTCTGGGGAAAAGAAAAAAGATTCATCCTAAGGGAAATGTGAGTTGGAGAATATAAGTAATTCTGGGTGAAACCACCTGTGGCAATTCAAGGCAGGGAAAGGCTTGCTTCTGATATGAGGTATATGCTACTATGCAAATCACCCGTCATCTCCAGGGGGGCTAAGTCTAGGACAGAGCAGTGGACAATGGGTACAAAATCCCTGGAGAGGGAGAGAGAGAGAGAGAGAGAGAGAGCGAGCCCTGGCTCAATCAACATCAGCTCTCTTTGTCTAATTAGTTGTGTGATCTTGAGCAAGTTCCCACACTTCTTTGATCGTGCATCTTCATCTGTGAAATGTTTGGTATCCTAGAAGTTCCTATAAAACACTTAGCATAAATACTCAATAAGAGTCATTATGATAATAGCGATGAGAAGTAATTAACGAAAGAGTGTTACATTTACTAGCTCTGAACAGCAGAGGCATGAACACATAAGGTAGCATATTGATGCTTTTCACCTGTATGAAGTAGAAAGGGTGCCATGGTCCAAGCAGAGGGCTACAGCACCAGGGATGGAGAAGAAATGGGGAACATAGCAGGGTGGCTCCAGTGTACAGTAGGAGGGATGGAACAGGGCAAAAGGAGGGGGTCAGAATCAATGGGGCAACCAGGAGAACAGTTTGTGAGTGTCAGGGCAGCACCCCCTAGGAAACCCCTGCACCCACCTGGCAGGTGTCAAAGGGGGGGGGTCCTGATACCTACTAAGGAATGTAGGAGCTATCATGGACATACTCTTTGTTTTAAAAAGACTAGGTTTTCCCCTCCAGTAGTTTGAAATAACTGATTTATTTTCCAGTGTTACTGAGCTATAACTGACATATAACATTGCTTCAGGTGAAGACGTACAGCATAATGATGTGATATATGTGTATATCGTGAAATGATTGCCTCAGAAGTTTGCTTAAATACTGTTTGAGCATCCAGGCTGCTGGGGCCTGGGTCCCCTGGTAGACAAACAGTGCAGGAACACTTGAGTAAAGTGCTCCAGGAGGAATAATCCCCAGACACAGCACCGAGGGTTCTCTTTAAGATCCTGGGCCTCCAACACTTGAGGCAGTGGGATGTCAAGAAGGAGAAAATTATAGACATCTTGAGAAGTCAGAGACCCACATTTCCCAGCCTAGGGAAAGTAGTTATTAGAGAATTCAAAAAGCCAACATCCAGTTTCAAGAGAACGAATTGTATCAAGAAGAGGTAAAATCAAACCATCTGAAAACATTTGGTACCCTCCTTGGGTGTCCTCTCAAGTCTCCACTAGAAGCCCCACATGCTGGAGAGGAAGTGGAGGTGATGGAGGGGAGCTAGAAACCACACTGGCGTGGACCAGCTGCCCCCATATTAGGAAAGTAAATACTACTGGTATTTGCAAGCGACACAGCAACTTCTGCAGAAAGTTGCTGCAACTTGTGCACCTAACGTTTGAGGGAAAGTCGGTAATGTATTCGTTCATTCCCCAGACATTTATTGAGTGCCTACTGTTAACCAAGCATTAGGCTTGATATTCAGCAGTTAAATGATAATAGAACAAGTTTCCAGAATTCCCAAGGTTACCAAAGAGATTTAAAAGATAGTGGGCCTTGGATGGAACTAGAGGGTATTTATTATGCTGAGCAAAGTAAGTCAATCAGGGAAAGACAATTACCATATGATGTCACTCATATGTAGAATGTAGGAAACAAAACAGAGGATCATAGGGGAAGAGAGGAAAAATAAAACAAGACGAAATCAGACAGGGAGACAAACTATAAGAGACTCTTAATCATAGGAAACAATCTGAGAGCTCCTGGAGGGGAGGGGGATGAGAGGATGGGATAACTGGGAGATGGGCATTAAGGAGGGCACATGATGTAATGAGCACTGGGTGTTATATAAGACTGATGAATCACTGACATCTACCTCTGAAACTAACAATGCATTATATGTCAATTAATTGAATTCAAAATTTTTAAAGAAGTAAAAAAAGGACAATGGGCCTCAAAGTTGAAAATACATATGTCATTTAGATGATTCAATCACTTTGTGCTAAGAATATAAGGTCCTAGGATAGGAAATGGAGCTGGCTTCTCCAGTCCCTTCTCTGATTCGTCACTTTTTGTGGTGAAGTTCAGTCACCCATTCCCCGCGGTGGCTACCATTTTGACCAGTTCAGTGTGTTTCTTACCCTTGTCTTCTGATAACTGCCCTCCATTCCTTTCAGAGTATATACCCACCCCCCAACACACACATACACACACCCTTCATGCGTTCCTAGTAGAGCAATCAATCATGATGTTCTATTCTTCTAGGTCAGGGTTGGAGGGCATGAGATGCAAATGTTGCCAAGCACATCATTCCCTTGGGCCAGGCAGAGAGAGGAAGAGAGATCCAGAGCCTGGTATGTGGGCCATTAAGATTCCTTCCTTGATATTTGAAAATTGGGAGAAAAAATTGGGGCTCTGCATTGAGCCTTGCTACACTTGCACAAGGCATCTGGGGCAGAAGGCCACCATCTCTCCAAGTATCAGGAAGGAAGCTCATTGCAGGAGAAGCACATGAAGCTACCTTGTGAGAAGACAAAATAGGGAAGTGAAAAGAAAGGGGGGAGCCTAGAAGTCCATGATGGTTGGCAGAACTGAACTAAAGGAAAAAGAAATCAGAGCAGAAGTGACTGGTCTTCTTGTTGAAGATCCATGAGCTTGGCCCAGCTTCTGGCACACAGGAGGAGACAATACATCTTGGCTCTGTTTCCTCTCCTGTTCCTTCAGAAATTCACCTGATTCTTCTTGCGTATCTCATGGCACATCCTGTCTGGACCACCTTTGATATCAGTCTTGTGCCCTTTGGAATCTGAATAGGGACTCCATCCAGAAAGCTTCATGGAGTCTGGAGGGACTTTTTAATGCCTTATTCTTTGCATCTCCTCCTTCCCATTAATATATATTAAACATATACTATATGACAAAGACTTAATTCAAATTACAAATATTAAATATGCCAACATCATTGCTAGATACTTTAGACATATTTATCTCTTTTTACCTTCCCACAAAGAAAATACCCCATAGGTGCTGTAAGTATACCCATATTACAGATGAGCAAACTAAGGTAATAAAAGCCAAAGTCATTTTCCTAAGGTCAGACAGGTCGCTAAAACAATCAGATCCAGGACTCAAAACCAGTTCTGTTTCATTTCAGACATTAACTATTTTATAACCAAAAAGCATACTTCCTCCCATCCAGTCTGGGTGTGTAGTCAATGCCAGCCCAAGAAATGAATCATTACCATTTCCCTCACAGAAGATAACTATCCTACATTGAGCTCTGGGGACTACAGCCATTTAGACAAATCGGGAGTAAGAGGGCCCAGTGCGTTCACTTCCCAAGGTAGGTCTGCCTGGGAAAGCACTGTTTAGCACACCCCCGGTCCCGAACAATGGTAGGGATGAGGCTTAGCTCAGGGATCAAGGGTCACTGACAGAATGAGATTGCGGACAGAAGCTCCCTGTGTGTTTTCATCAAGAAAATATCACGTTCAAAGATGAAACAGCCTCTTTCCCTGAAGCACGTATTTTGTCTCCTGGGCCTTCAAACATTAAATTTCCTCATTTTAATACCATGGCTCCAACTGATTTTCTGTGTGAGATCACACACAGAGGAATCAAACTAATTTAAGATTACACGCCTGTTGGCCTTTTCCTATGAAGAGGCTCTTCTTGTTTCTAATTAAACTTTTTCTTCTCTGACAAATGCCAAGATGCCAAAAAAGACCCCTATTAAGAGAAGTGCCAGGAACTTGGGGTCATAGGGGTGTCATTTCCCCATGCCTGGGTGAGCTCTCTTGTCGGTGGTAAATGTCGGTGATGTGCCCAAAGGTTGTGGGATTTTGGTTCCTCTCAATGAGAGTGAACCAAACTTCAGAGGCTGGGCTCTTCGGTACACCCCACTATCCTAGAAATCCCTGCTGCCACCAAAGGGTGGGCATGCAGAGGGCTGGTGTGAAGGTAGCTGTAGATCAGTCCAAATCCATTCCAACCCTGGGGAAAAGATTCAAAAGCCAGCACCTTGCTCCTTAGTACCAATGTAGTTTGGCAGGAGAACAGCAAAGCCAGGAACCAGAGGATGGCATCAAGTTTCCACCTGTCTCTTACAGCTTGAGCAACTGAGGAAGGAAAATAATCTTTCTTGAACACTCCTGGTGTGCAAGGAGCAGTCGGGCCTTGATGGACTCTCAGCTGGTCCTCATAACAACACTTAAAAGTGGGTATAATTCAATGAGACTGAAGAAAGAGAAATTAAGGAGTCAATCCCATTTACAATTGCACCCACAAGCATGAGATACCTAGGAATAAACCTAACCAAAGAGGTAAAGGATCTACACCCTAAAAACTACAGAACACTTCTGAAAGAAATTGAGGAAGACACAAAGAGATGGAAAAATATTCCATGCTCATGGATTGGCAGAATTAATATTGTGAAAATGTCAATGCTACCCAGGGCAAGGTACACATTTAATGCAATCCCTATCCAAATACCATGGACTTTCTTCAGAGTTGGGACAAATCATCTTAATATTTGTGTGGAATCAGAAAAGACCCTGAATAGCCAGGGGAATATTAAAAAAGAAAACCAGAGCTGGGGGCATCACAATGCCGGATTTCAGGTTGTACTACAAAGCTGTGGTCATCAAGACAGTGTGGTACTGGCACAAAAACAGACACATAGGTCAATGGAACAGAAGAGAGAACCCAGAAATGGGCCTTCAACTCTATGGTTAACTAATATTCGACAAAGCAGGAATGGCTATCCACTGGAAAAAAAACAGTCTCTTCGATAAATGGTGCTGGGAAAATTGGACATCCACATGCAGAAGAATGAAACTAGACCACTCTCTTACACCAGACACAAAGATAAACTCAAAATGGATGAAAGATCTAAACGTGAGACAAGAATCCATCAAAATCCTAGAGGAGGACACAGGCAACACCCTTTTTGAACTTGGCCACAGCAACTTCTCGCAAGATACATCTATGAAGGCAAAGGAAACAAGCAAAAATGAATTATTGGGACTTAATCAAGATAAATAGCTTCGAGATCCCTGGGTGGCGCAGCGGTTTAGCGCCTGCCTTTGGCCCGGGGCACGATCCTGGAGACCCGGGATCGAATCCCACATCGGGCTCCCAGTGCATGGAGCCTGTTTCTCCCTCTGCCTGTGTCTCTGCCTCTCTCGCTCTCTCTGTGTGACTATCATAAATAAATAAAAAAAAATAAAAAAAAAAAAGATAAATAGCTTCTGCACAGCAAAAGAAACAGTCAACAAAACTAAAAGACAGCCTACAGAATGGGAGAAGGTATTTGCAAATGACGTATCAGATAAAGGGCCAGTATCCAAGATCTATAAAGAACTTCTTAAACTCAACAGCAAAGAAACAAACAATCCAATCATGAAATGGGCAAAAGACATGAGCAGAAATCTCACAGAGAAAGACACAGACACGGCCAACATACACATGAGAAAACGCTCCGCATCACTTGCCATCAGGGAAATACAAATCAAAACCACAATGAGATACCACCTCACACCAGTGAGAATGGGGAAAATTAACAAGGCAGGAAACAACAAATGTTGGAGGATGTGGAGAAAGGGGAACCCTCTTGTACTGTGGGTGGGAATGTGAACTGGTGCAGTCACTCTGGAAAACTGTGTGGAGGTTCCTCAAAGAGTTAAAAATAGACCTGCCCTACGACCCAGCAACTGCACTGCTGGGGATTTACCCCAGAGATACAGATGCAGTGAAACGCCAGGACACCTGCACCCCGATGTTTCTAGCAGCAATGGCCACAATAGCCAAACTGTGGAAGGAGCCTCGGTGTCCATCGAAAGATGATGGATAGAGAAGGTGTGGTCTATGTATACAATGGAATATTCCTCAGCCATTACAAACGACAAATACCCCCATTTGCTTCCATGTGGATGGAACTGGAGGGTATTATGCTGAGTGAAGTTAAGTCCATCAGAGAAGGACAAACATCATATGGTCTCATTCATCTGGGGAGTATCAAAAATAGTGAAAGGGATTAAAGGGGAAAGGAGAGAAAATGAGTGAAAACATCAGAGAGGGAGACAGAACATGAGAGACTCCTAACTCCTAACTCTGGAAAACAAGGGGTGGTGGAAGGGGCTGTGGGCAGGGGAGTGGGGGTGACTGGGTGACGGGCACTGAGGGGGGGGCATTTGACGGGATGAGAACTGGGTAATATGCTATATGTTGGCAAATTGAACTTCAAATTAATTAATTAATTAATTAATTTTTAAAAAGTGGATATAATTACCAAAGTGAGGATATGGGCAGGTTGAAAGTACTGTTCGCTTAATGTCACACAACCATGGTGTGGTAGAGTTAGGGTCTGAACTCAGATCTTCTGTAGCTTCTCGCTCTTTCCACTTCAGCTCTGAAAATACGCATGATAACCTCACGGAGTTATGAGCATCTTATGGGAAATGGAGGATAATGGGCTTTGTTGCTACAAAGATGGTGCAAGTGTAGGGTAGGATGAGCACGATTCTCAGCCATCACTCCCTTTGCCCGTCATGGGTAACCTGCCATTGGTTTCTGATGAGTGCCGATATAACTAAGATGGGGCTGCTACTTATGGGAACCTGCTGTAGGCCGGATGTTCTATAAAATGTTCTGTACTTCCTTTTTCTATGAAATAAAAGAAGCCCTAGTTCTGGGCTTCCTTTCTTCCTTGAATTGCTGGGAAAGCAAGAAGCCCATTCCATTGTTGGATGAAGAGCAGACATAGTCACTGACCCCAGCTCTCATCAGGGAGGACACAGTTAATGGGAAAAATGCAAACTTTCATGAATAAAGTAAGATCCCTCCAGTAGCATCTCCATCTCCTCATCACCAAGTGGGGCTCAATGTGAGTCAGCACAGAGTCGTCCTTTCCTGTCAAATCCTGATATCTCTATCCAACACAGAGTGATTCAGAACACTTTGTTCCAATCTCCATGCCAGAGTGGCTCCTGGCTTGGGTATTACAGGACCTTCCAAACAATTTCTCAGTTTTACAAACATCGGTATCACTTAACCTTGTGCATTCTATTCGTTTATTTGCATAAACACAGGAAAGATAATATTGGCCATATTTCATTAGCCTGGTTTTATCAGTGACACTTTAATCCTATGTTGTTTGGGGATATTCTACAGTCAAGTTGTCAATGTAGCAATAGCCCAGTCGAGGCAAAGGGGGCAGAGGAAGGAATCTGAATGTCTTGAGTGGGTCCAAGGAGTGGTGACTGTGTTTAATCAGCACAGATATTCTGGGTCAACAGCCATAGCAATTTGATCCAAAGTGGATCTCCAAAGGGTCCCATACATCAGCAGTGGAGGGAAAGTGGATGTGGTTTGGAAACCCAATGGCCATTTGGAGGGGGCAAGATGGCACTGTGCCATTTTGAGTCTTATCAACGTCCAACCAGTCAAATGCACGCATGGTTCTTTGTATTCTTGATTCCAGTCTTTGTGTCTGTCTGCCTCTCTGTATTTCTTGGTCCCTTACTCTCTCTGTGTCCTTTCTCTCTTGTGCCTTTGTCCCTGAGTCTTACTGATTTTCCCAAATGTAAAGAGTCGAGGAGCCCGTGGACTTGGATTAGTTGTTTGTGATCTTAACATATCTCTGAATGTCAGTTTCCCATCTTTAAAATGAAGATAGTAGTATTGATCTTGTTGAGTCGTCATTAGGTAAAATGGAACGAAGTACAGAGCAGGCAAGTCAGTTTGTGGCTCCTCACGAGTGCTCAGCCAATGTCAGTTCCTTCCCCTGGCCCAGTGCACTCTACCCCTCTGACATGTCGGAATCCCACCGTGTGTTGGCTTTCCTTTAGTGTGGCCTGCCCTCAGCCCATTTTCAGATCAGCCAATAGAGCCATGACCGGCTGGGACCATTTTTCATCCAACTGCTCTCATTCTAGCCTCTCTCTGTAAATCAGTCTGGGAAAATAAATGTCCCCAATCCATTAGTGCCTTTCCATCACAAGCCAATTTGAGCCACAAACCAGACACGGCTTGTTAATGGCCACTTAAATATATTTCTGCAGCCCAGCCTAGAGACCCTCAGCCTCAAATCCTCCTAGCTTCTGTCCAAGAGAAGTCCCCACTTTGACAAGACGCCAAAGGCATAGACCTGACCCTTAGCAGTTAGTGTGGGGTACATGCCTAGTTTGCCTAGAACAATTCTAGTCTGCTCCTGCTCCAGAGTAATTTTTTTTTCCAGAGTAATTATTAATCAGTGCCCCTTTACCCCAAAAGTTCCAGTTTGAATGATAACACTGTAGACGGTAGCTATGGAAACCAAGAACAATGGTTTAAATAATAATAGCTATCATTTATTGACCACTTGCTATATGCCAGGCATCACCAAAAAGGTCTTTATACACTGTATCTCATTTCAGCTCCATGACAACACTGTAAAGGGAGGTGCTATTATCATTTCTATTTTATAGACCAGGAAACTGAAGTTTAGAGAAGTAAACAACATGTTCAAGGTCAACCAGCATAGAGGGCCATGTTTGTGCCTCACTCAGATCCCTTTTTCCTGGGCAGTACACCTATCCCAGTTGGGGAACTGCTGGGAGCCTTGGCGGCTCATGGCTCAATGCAGTGCCCTAACCCCCCACCCTCTTCCAGAGGAATGGAGCTCAAACAGAAGACACCTTTGCCTGAGAGGCTCCATGCATCCACTGCCCATACCCGACTGACGACAGGGGGTTGGGGTGTGCAGGAGGCACAAAGGCTTCCCCTATTGCTTCAAGGTCAGATTGACTCTATGGTACAATTCATGCTCCAGAACTCCTGGTGGGGTCCAGGGGAGATGAAATCCTTGCTTAGCTCCTTCCTTGTCTTGTTCCCCTTGCTCCCATTCTCCTGAAAGCACCCCCTCAATCAACCACTTAAAAAAGCACCCGTCTCAGGCTCTGCCTCTGGGGTGCAAGACCCAAGACATATGGTTAGCAAGTGGCAGGGCTGGGACTCATGTCTAGGAAGGTCTCACTCTTCATCACTGAGCAAATGTAACATGACATTGCCTATATTATATACATGATTTAAATGATGGCCTCCAAATTACCAAACTGTCAAGAAATAAGTCATATAGGCATAGATACTACAACCATGATGACAACAGTCACAACAACTACTACCTATTTAGTGCCAGTCTCTTTCTTATATCTGATCCTCTGAACAACGTGCGGTTCATTGTATTATCTGCATTTTGCAGTCGAGGCGTGGCAAGATGGAGAAGCTGAGATGTGTCTGTTGAGGTCACACAGATAGGAAGTGATGGGGCTTGGGTCTACATCCAGATCCTTCTTCTTCCAAAGGCCAAGGGCTTTTTCCGCGTGGCCACTTAAATCACTTGCTATGTAAATTGCTCGATGAATGGGTTCCCCATCAAAGCTGATGCTCTTGTAACAAATTAGAAGACTCTGCAATCCCTCCCACCCTACACTCTCCGAAGTGGTTCTTTTTAAGCTGCATTTCACCATCAAGTCTCCATTTGAGGAGAAAAGCCCTATTACTCTGGGAATAGCCGGAGAATGTTCTCTTAAGTTGGGCATAAAAAGATCAAAGAAGCCATATTCTGAAGAAAGGAAGGAAAGCAAGCTTGCATGCCAAAGGTCCAGAGAGGTAAATCACATTTCCTGTGGCTCTTTCACGGAGGGAGACCAAATGGAATAAAAGGAAAACAGTAGAGCTTTAAGGAGAGACAGGCCAAGACTCAAATCCTAACTGTACTATCTGTGTGATGTTTTTAGCAAATTACTCAACATCTCCAAGCCTCCATTTGCTCTACCATAATACCTATCATATTGGACCATAAATGGGAGGGAGTAAATGAAATAAAATATGTATTTCCCTGTACCTCCTCTCTTCCATTTCCACAAAATTTATAGAGTAACCAACTGGGACCTTCATTCCAGGTCTGAATAATACTAGTTAAGATGGACTATGCTTTATCCCCAAACAGCATATCCTACTTGATGATAAAAGGTTTCCATTAAAAATAGAGAGCAGATAAAAGGGGGACCTTCATCCAGGAAGCCATCAGCTGATTCATAAAAATACAGAATGAGTCATCCTGGCTCCCAAGGCTAAACTTACAATCAGTCGGCATCTTTGGCCAGCCAATCCTGGCCCAGAGGAGGAGGAAAGGCCCAGAGGGCAAGCTTCACAAACCTACCTCAATCCCTCCTTGCAAACTGATTAACTATGCTTCCAGCTTAGGGAAATGAAAATCAACCTGGGCCCTTTGCAATACTGGATCCCACTTGTTCCCGCATGCCTGGTTGGCTTCCTGAACAACTAGGGTGGGGAATCTGCAGTGATTCTACTGTGTGCATGCATGCGTGCGTGTGTGTGTGTGTGTGTGTGTGTGTGTACAGCTCCGATAAAGAACAGGCTTGTGCATCTGGCTTTGAAAAGCAATCTCCTGGCTTTCATCTTGACATGTATCATTTCAAAATGCTTCAGTTCCCATCAGCATCTATGCAATTAGCATAAGACTAGAGAACCCAGACCTATTTGTACTGCAAATGATGCTCTTTTCTTTAAAAAGTAGTTTCAACACTTCCACTCTCTGAACATACCCTGGATGGAGGGTCATAAATTATATACATACACACACACACACATATAAGGAGAGAGAATTTTCAATACATAGTTTTAGTTTTACGAGGCAGACGTCCTTCCAACAGCAAGTGAAGAAATTAAGGACTCAGCAAGCCCGATCCAAGCATCTTTTCTCACTCCATTCATTTAGCAATAACTTGGTCCCTCAGCAGGAACTGATGCTGGACATACTGTGTGCCAAGCACTGTGCTGGGCATTGGGGATTTATTTGTGCAAAGGGCAGACGTAAGCTCTGCCTTCTGGGACCAATCAGCTTAGTTCACAAGAGTTAACAAAATAGAACTGTACAGGATCCCCCAGTTTGCAAAAGCCTTTCCCCGTACCCTGAATTCCCAAGAGTCATGTTTAGAGTCAACCATGACCGGCTACATGTATGAGGAGTGAGTCAGAGACCAGAGCCCGCTTCTCTTGCCAGCTGCCTTCCAGCCTGGCAAGTGAATCCTGCACCTGCTCTCAAAGCAGTGAACAGGAGAAGAATCTCCTTTGCATTTCTCTTGCCTCTCTGCATATGGTCCTAGAGTTGGGGTTTGGGGTCTAACCTAGGAGCAGTAAGCTGACTGCTGCTTTCCAGAGCATTGTCTACTGGGGACTTTAAGACACAGACATGAGAAAGGGTAAATCCATCTCACTACGCTGGGAGCAAGTGCCCCGTAGGTGCTTCCTACTACTGCATAAAGAACTCAAGAGTGTTGGATCCAGGGAACCCTCTGGGGTGAGCCCTCCCTCCTGGAACTTCAGAGAAATGATCATCTAGTGACAGCACACGGAAAAGCTTGCAGGGGGGAATCCTAGCTGGGCAGGAGTTCCCCCGGGAGGAGCGAGTGGGGAACGTCAGGACCCTCAGATGGCTGAGCTTCCTTTGAGAAGGGGGCACAGGAGTCCTGAGGAGGTTGCCGGCGGTTGGTTCTTCCACTTCGGAGAGGCACGGAAGATGCCAGCGGGGCAGAGGGGGCCCTGGCCTCCCTCCTCGCCAGGCCGGGACTCCCGCGCCTGGCCGCCGGCTCGCGGGCCCGGTCTCCCCACCGGGCAGACCCCGCACTTGCCCAGCCCCGGCTCGGGGGCCAGCGCCCGCGCATCCGCCGCTCACAGGGTTGCGGGATGGAGGAGCAAGCCCCGGGCGGGCCCATCGGGAGCGGCGGGGGGCACCGTGGGCGCCTTACCCCGTCCGGGCCCCGGTCTCCTCGCCTGCAACGGGGGGCAGAGATGGTCCCCGACTCCCTGGGTCCCAGAAGTACTAAACGAGACCGCACGCATACAACTCTAAAATCCAAGGCGGGGCACAGGGGGCCGGCGGTGACGATCGCGGTCGAAGCGGGGCGTCCAACTCCCCCTCCCGCGGCCGAGCTGCCCTGCCCGACGGGCCCCGGGCGCTGGGCGCCCCCACCGGGCCCCCCTCCCCGCCCCGCACCCCCGCCCCGGCTCCGGCTTGCAGGGGGCCGGGGCGACCTCGCGGCATCCTCCCCGGCGTGGGCCGGCCGCGGGCTGCGCGAGGCCCTGCGACCCGGGCGGGGCGCGGGGGTTGGGGGTCCCCGCGGCCGAGGCTCCGCCACCCCCGCCCCGCGAGCGCCGAGCGCGCAGAGGGAGACGCGAGCGAGCCGCGGATACTGGACCAGGCTTTGACGCGGATCTTGAGCTCGCCGTCCTGCGGCTCGGGCATGGCCTTCCTGGAGACCCGCAGCTTGTTGAGCCCCCCGAAGCCGGCCAGCAGCACGGCGCGCATCTCCTGGGCGTCCCCGAGGCGGTGAGAGCCGCCGCCGCCGCCCTCCGCAGGCTCCTTGCCTGCCTCCTTCTCGATCATCTGCTCCGTCTCCTCCGCCTTCTCCGCGCCTTCCTTGGCCATGGCGCACCGGGGCGCGGGGCGCACGGGCTGCGGCGGCTGCGGCGCGGGGGCTCGGCCGCTGTCCCGCGGGCTCCTCCTGTTGAATGCGGGATGCTCGGCGGTGCAATGGCTGCAGCCTCGGCGAGCGCGCCCCGGGCCCCAGCCTCCGCCGTAATCCTCGCAAGAGCCGCGCCCCCGCCCGCCCCCGCCCGCCCCGCCCGCCCCGCTCCGCGCCTCCCTCGCGCGCCGGGGCGAGGCGACCGCTGCGGCCCCGGAGCCCGTCTCCAAGCGGCCCGTTGGTCGCCGCGGCGGGGCCCAGATTTGCCGAGACTCGTGGGTGAACACGCAGGGGGCGCCGGGTCCTCCGCGGTGGGCGCAGTACTCTGTTATTTACGGCACAGCCTCGGCGCCTCGAAAGGGACAGAGACGGTCGTCTGGGCCTGGAGGGCGCCTCCCCGAGCGGGTGGCCGCCTCCCGGGACCCGGTGCCCGCCTCGCCCGCCGACCTCACCCGCCCGAGCCGCGGGGCAGGCGGGAGCGGGAGCGGCCTCCCACACCGCAGGGGCCGGCTGCAAAGGGGAAGAGGTTCGGGAAGCGGGAAACGAGAAATCTCACCGCCCCCCCCGCCCCCAAGAGTCCAAAGCGGGGTCTTCTCCCTCCAGCCCCTCGGCGTCAGGGCAGATGCTCTTCACCAGGCATCACCGGGAGCCGCGTAGGACGGCTAAGTCTCCCCACCCGCACCCTTGCCGGCCATCAGAGAGTCTTCAGAAAAGAATTCTGTACCTGAAAGGGGTCCTCTTTGTGTTTTGACCACCACAAGATCCATGTGCACACCCTCCCCAACACACACGCGCACACACACACACACACACACACGCAGACCCCAATAACTGGCTTTCTGGGGTTTGTTACGAGCCCTTTGAAAAGGAGCTTATAGAAAAACTTGGACTTTTTAGAAAAAAAAAAAAAAAGATGGGCAGGTGGAGGAAGACTGCCATGCAGTTGTTTAAAAAGAGATTGTGGTGGGGGAGTGATGGATGTTTGTTCTACTTACTGCGCAGCCACTGCCAGCTTTGGGACTTGGGCAACTCACTCAACCTTTCTGGTCCTCAACTCTCTCATCTGTAAAATGGGTACATTAATCTTGTTTATTTGCATTGTGCTAAGCGCTGGAGTGGATAGGACTTTCAGTGGCAACATGGCCCTTACCTCTAAGGTACCTTATTCTCAAGCATGAGAGAGGGAAGTCACAGCCAACAAGTAGGAAGGACAAAGTGAATGGTATAAGTGGCTCTTCTCCTTCCATTCTCCCCGCACCTCTCTTCTATTCCTCAAATAGAGTATTGTGGTCCCTCCTACCACCTGTGCCTGAAATGTATGTTCCACTTCCTTCATCTGATGTTATCTTCTACTCCACTTTCAACTTAAGCACCTATTCCTTGTATCCAGAGGTTGGGTCTGCAACATTGATAGTAAACTCTTGTGGCAGTTTGTAGTGAACTTTTATGTGATCACTTGACAATTAATGTCTGTTTCCGTTTTCCAACTGTGATCTTCATGTGGGCAAGAGTGATTTCTGCTTTTATCCAGCATGGTTTCTCTGGCGCTTAGCACATGCTTGGGACATCATAGAACGTGCTCGTGCTCGGGAGAACCCTTGTTGAGTGAGTGAATGAATGAATGAGCCAGTGGATACAGATGCCCAGAGGGAGCATCCTCTATGGGAGCCCAGAGGAGGGAACTGGCTCCTGGAGTTGGAGAGGTCCTCACGGAGGTGAAGAGGTTTGAGCTAGAGCTTGAACGATAAGTCAGATTCCTCAGACAGGGAAGATCACAAGCAATTCAAACACTTGGAAAGGTGACAGGTGGAAAGAAAAGACACTGTCTTGTTCTTTGTAGGCTGACCATTAGCTGTGGCTAGCAACCACTGGAGAAGGTGCTGAAAGATTGGAACTAGTTTTTGAGGTGTTTTACATACCACATTATAAAATTTAAGACATAATTGTGGAGGCGATGGGTACCCCTGAAGTCTTAAAAAAAAAAAAAAACAACAGGGAATGGCATTACGGTATTTTAGCATAATAACTTTGGCAGTAAGTGGATGGTGGATTAGAAGACAGATTTACTGGAAGCATGGACATTGGTTAGAAACTATGGTGCAGACATAAACAAATAAATAGATAAATAAGAGCCCTAACTGAGGTAGTGGCTGTGGGACGGAAGAGGGGCTGGAGAGGAAACAATAGACAAGGCTTGTTAGTGAATTGAATATGTCGTTGTGATCCCCAAGTTATGAAGTCAGTTTCCAGTGTAAGATATAGTGCTGGATTCTATCCCGAAACAAGACTTTGAGTGCCAGCGGTTTATTTTGGAGGTAATCCCGGGAAGCTCCCATCAGAAAGTAGGAAAGTGAGACAGGGAAGCCAGAGAAGCCATCCAAGGTGCATTAATCAGCAGGTTAACACAGGGATGAAGGGGACTCAAACCCACGGTAGACCCTTGTGAAACAAGCCCCAGAGTTGTCCTGCCCAAAGAGCAAGGCAATGGGTACTTACCACTAAATTTTCTGCATGATTGGCTAAGGGCTGTTCTTGGGAATATTAACTCCCTGGCACTTCCAACCCGCCTCATGCCCCTGGGCTGAGAGAATCCCCAGGCAGAGAACTTTAAGTGCTAGGGAACCATTGTCTTGTTGCATAGGGAATGGTGAGTCCAAAGGGGACTGGGCTAGAGGCTGACTATCTACAGTATATGATATTGTTTTGGGGTATCTGCTGTTCTGGACACTTCAGATGTGTTTTATAATTAGATTCTCAGAATAACTTTATTCGATGAGCATTATTCTGCTTTCTAGAAGAGGAAACTGAGTCTTAACATCAATGCTCTTAACATCTCATCATGCATGTTTACTTGAACTGGTCAAGCCGGCTCCACCCCTGAATGATAACACTCCATGGCATCATTTATGTTCTCTGTTCATTTATTGGCCTCCTAATATCTCTGTCCTACCAAGATTCCTCGCCTTTATCCCGAGGGTTTTCCTTTAGCATGAGTAAAGTAAATCTACTTTGCAGTCAGCACATAGCATGTTTAAGAAAAAATGTTTGCCTTATATGTTAAAGGAAATATAATTACTCCCTCCAAGGGAATCTTCTAGCAGTTTACAAACCCCAGATTATAATTGGTATGCAGCTGATTGTCACAACAACCAAGAGGAAGCGTACCACAGTCTGTGCTGCTGGGGGGACAAAAACCTTCCTCTGAGTCCTATATTCCACTATTTGGATTGTTAAATATTCCCAAAGCTGTGCCTCTCTGATGGCAAGAGTCATGCTGCAAGGCACCTCTCCAAATAAACACAATAAATCTATTTTCAATTTGTAAAATTGCTTTCTTGGGCATTCACTCACTTAGAACTTCAATTGGGAAATTGTTGTAGGGCGATGTCAAACAGCAGCCGCTTCTGGTGGGACACAGTATTACAGCTCAGCTCTACGGACTTGTTTATAGCCTGGGAACAGCTGGGTGTGCCTTTAAGAGCAGTGCAGACAGTCGAATTTAGGAATCCCTCAAAATACTGACCATCTGAGAGAGTGGCTAACAGAGGTGAGCTCTTTGAGTAAGAATATATGCGAAGCAGTCTTAGTACAATTTTAGGAGTGGTTTTCTAAATAACTTGAAATGGTTCGGTAACTTTCTGGAGAAATATGTTACCTGGAGCAAGGAGAAATGTCTTCAGCTATATCCTTTAATAATATTTATTCTCAAGACACCTGGGTGGCCCAAGTGGCTAAGCATCTGCCTTTGGCTCAGGGAATGATCCTGGGATCCTGGGATCGAGTCCTGCATGGGGCTCCCCACAGGAAGCCTCTTCTCCCTCTGCCCACGTCTCTGCCTTTCTCTGTGTGTCTCTCATGAATAATTTAAATCTTTACAAAATAATAATATTTATTCTCTTGTGGCGCCTGGATGGCTCAGTTGGTTAGGCATTGACTCTTGATTACAGCTCAGGTTATGATCCTGGGGTTGTAAGATCGAGCCCCACATCAGGCTCCATGCTGGGCGTGTAGCCCGCTTTGGATCCCTCCATCCTCTTTTGCCCCTCCCCAGTCTCTCTCTCTCTTAAAAAAAAGTTTAAAAAATAATATTCTCTTGTATTTTCCTCAATACAAGTAGGGTCATTTATTAGGCATATGTTATATTATTTAATCTACAAAGCAATCCTGTGCCATAGGTACTATTATCCCTATCTTATATGGGAAAAAAAATTAGTAGAAACTGAATAACTTTTCCAAGGTCACCAACTTAGTCTGTGGCGGTGACAGGATTTAAAGTGGGAGCCATTTGAGTCTAAAAGGTGGATACTTACCCACTATGCTGTAATGTCTGTAGTTTTATATGCTGTTATAGTTTCAAAATGCCATAGAATGGGTCAAGAGGAAGGAGACAAATTTAGAAGGTCAATAGTAAAGAAAGGTAGGAGATTCTGGCCATTGAAAACCCTTTGTAAAATCTAAGGGCTCATACGAAAGAACATGTGCCGTAATTTCCTATAGTTTGTGTTGATGTAATTTAACAGATAATGGAGCATGATTGCCATGGGCATAGCTTTATTTTCAGAGAAGTACTGGATAGGTGTGCAGCCCATCCTGAATGTGATAGAGTACGCTTCCTAATTGTATCTCATAGGACCAGTCATAGGCGGACAACTCTAGATGTGTAAGAGGGGAGAAAAAAGTGAACTGACATTTATTCATCACCTTTTGAGTGCTGGCCTTGGGCTACTGCTAATACTGCAGATAGAATGGTGAATAAGAAAAACATATTCCCGGCTCTAAAGGAGCAGCATTCCTCCCAGGGAGACACATATTGGTTGAGGTTGGGTTCCCCAGAAGCAAACCTTTCTTCATTCAAATTCCTGAATGCAAATGACTTATTTGAGTGGTGATTCCAGGAAACAGGGGTCTGTGGAAATGAGACCAAAAAGAGAAAGAAGTCGATACAAGATACATTATCCAGCAGGTTATCACTGTCATTGGCTCAGGTGAAATCCTGTTGGAGAATTCTAGATGATGGTGTAGAACATATTTCAGAGGCATTCTGATCAGGAGGCAAGTAGATGGAGTGTCTACCAACTCCTGTCAGTCCTTGGTCTAGGGCTGTTGGGGGCGGGAGAGGGCGCTAGCCATCTGCCCCTCTGGTCTGCCCTGTGCAGTGGCTGTTTTAGAGTCAAAGGCTAGACCAAGCTATCCTGAAAATGTTGCACATGCTTCAGTGTAATGCTGCTCGACCGTCCCACATGGCAGTGAGGAGTTAGTTCCAAGAGAGTGTGGGTGGAGCATTGAGAGTCTCTGCTACAAATATTAAGCCAAAAATATTAAATAAGTAATTAAAACATTTCTCAGCCTGATAAGCACTATAAAGAAGAAGTATAAGATGCTGCCTAGACAGTCAAAGAAGGCTTCCCTATGAAAGTGATGATACAGTAGTAGATTCAGCTATGAATAACAACAACAACAAAGTAAGAAGTGGCTTAAAGAAGATAAGCATATATAAGGATAGTATGGAGTCTCTACGAGGTCAGTCACCAAGGATCAATGTTCCTTCCAGCTCTGTGCCTCAACTAGATGAGGATCAGCCCTCAGTCTCATGGTTCAAGTTACAGTCCTCACATCCATGGTCCGGGTAACAGGATAGAGATGAATGGAAGGGAGGAGAAAGACCCACATGCTTCTTTTTAAGGAGACTTCAGAAGTCCTCTACATCCATCTATTCTCTCTTTTTGGCCAGAGCTAGACACACAACCACATCCTGTTGAAAAGGAAATTAGGAAATAATAGCTTTTTCTTACTTATGTGACATTGTCCTAGGTAAAAGTCAGGGTTATTCAAGTGATGGGAAAGACGAGAGAAAACACTGGAAGGTATAGCAGGGTATGGAGATGCCACTGGAAGAGAATGGGGAATGTGTGGAGGATGGAGGCCAGTCCTTCCCAGGCCTCCCAAAAGCACAATGCTACCCAAGGATCTCAACCCCTGTGACCCAGCACTGCTCTCTCATCAATTCCTTTAGGAGAATTTTCCACCCTCTTGGAATCTTCTCTTAATAAGAATTCTTCAAATGAATTTCTCTTTATAGAAACTGTAATTTTATAAAGGAAGTTAACAAGAGAATCCAATTCTCGTTCCATAACCAAAAGATACCAGTCATAGGTCACTGAAAATTGTCTTTACCACTTTGTGAGCATGATTATGTATGAATAGAAATAGAAACATTTCACCTATGCT
This sequence comes from Canis aureus, assembly GCF_053574225.1. Lineage (NCBI taxonomy): Eukaryota > Metazoa > Chordata > Mammalia > Carnivora > Canidae > Canis > Canis aureus. The sequence continues at coordinate 15,507,561 of NC_135613.1, read as the reverse complement.
TACCCTTTTATCCATAGAGAGATGATCTTATCAATTGTTTAGTATCATTTGGTAAACGTGGATGCCTAAGTAAGGAGAATATATCACCGAGGACTGAGTAAGGAATTTAAACAAGTAGTTTATGTTTTTGAGCACTGTTCATGCTAAAAGGTAATTTCTAAGTGATTTCTTTTACCCTTTCCTCTGATTATTATCTAGGGTTTTCCCCCTAGTTTGAGGTTGTTTGATTTCCTTCATGAATCATCAGTACAATGATGCTGTCTGCCTCTTTAAAATGTTGCAGAGAGCTGTGTTTTCCCCAAAGTACTTTGTTATAGATCACGGTGAATAATGGTAAAGGGAGAAGGATGTGAAATTCAGGTTCAGAAGTAAACAAAGCATTCACTCCTCAGATGGAGTCCAAGAGAAATCAGGAAGGAGGAGCATTCCCTCCCCCACCCATCGTCACCATTTTTCTTATAAACCGAGAGCATCACACTATAAATCAGGATGAAGTAACCCTCCAGCTAACTCAGCCTCTTATTTCCCTGATATTTTGGGGTTAAGAGTTTATTTCTCTGAGAGTTTTGTTTCCTTTGTTGTTTTACTGGCCCATATCCAGTTGGTTGGGTCTTTCTCAGAGTAATGACTGTGTGAAGCTACAAGACCTCAATGTAAATTGAAAATGCTCAGTATGAGAAAAGCACATTTTGCCTTTCCTGTTCTGAGATTAAAAGACTCCAACCCCAGGAGAAAAAAATTTCAGGGGCAGGCATCCTACCCTATCCCTTTAAGTATGCCCCTCCTCTTTACAAAGTTTGTGGGGTGCTTTACCCAAACTAAGTGGGCAAGAAATAATGTCCATTCATCATCCATCCATCCATCTACCCACCCATTCATCTATTTATCCATCCATCCATCCATCCATCCAGCCATCCATTCATCCGTTTATCCATCCCTCCACCCGCCTAGTTTTTGTATCCCTGCTATGCAATAAGCAAGGTGGAAGGAGCATATAACATTTCCAGAACTTGTTTAGATCCCAGTTTTCCACTTACTAGCTATGTGGCTTTTGGGATCCAATAGGTTAAGAGAGTTGCCCAAATTAAAAACTAGAAGACCTCATTTTCAGGCATAGTGTGAAAAACTGCATAAGACACCATGCCAAACTCTTCCAAGTATTATTCCCCACACATAACAGTAGGTGAATGGACAATAATTCCCTTTCTGCTTCCTTCATGACTAAGGTTTGGTGCATGTCTTGAGAGGGAGACAAACATATCAACAGCATGGCACAATGTCCCGGAGAGGCAGGACAATGAAGATACAGGATAAATGCATAGAAACTGGGGTTGGGCAGGCTGTTTTCCAACCCTGGCTTGAACTGTTCCTAGCTATGTAACCATGGGCTAATTCCTTAATCTTTCTGTTGCTTTATTTTTTAATCTGTAAGATGTGGATATTGATCACACCTACTTTACCAGTTTGCATGGGAAATTAAAAGAAGTAACCCAGATAAATACCAATGCTTGGAAAAATCATGATAATACTCTGTAATTGCCTTTGTCATAGCACTTAGTACCTTTTTTTTTTTTTTTGCACTTAGTATCTTAACAACTGTGTTTACTTTGAAAGTTTTAGAGTTCTGATATAACCTTTTCCAAAGTACATTCAATAAAACAGTAGTTTAGAGTACAGAAGACAGCCTCACCCAAACTTGCTCAACTTCTAGCCCCTTTCTTTCCTTGAGGTCCACAACTAGCATTCTGCAGGGTATCTTTTGGGAGATATTGCTCTGGACAAATCAATGGAAAACTCTTCCTGAATGTCTGCTCAGGGTTAAGCCCTACTGGAGAATCAAAAGGAGGAAATGACATGATCTACCCTCAGTGAGCTGAGAGGCTTTCTTGAGAAAAAATGAAACTACAAACAGTTTTGAGAAGACTTAAATATTAATTGGTGCCCAAGAAGATGGTGAACCTAATCACATGTCTGTGTGGGGGGAACATGAGAGGGCAGTGGGGACAGTGATACACAGGAGGGTAGACAGCCATTCTAAAGAGACTGGAATCAATTCGATTTCGATCCCTCATGGCCATGGGAGAATGCGTGCTCACAGAATGTATGCCAGGTCTCCCAAATGTTCAAGAGAAGCCAGAAGTCTGGATTTTTAGGTGAAATCTCCCAAATTTAAAAAAATCTAACCAATGTTATGTATAAGGAACAAAACATAGCTGAGCCAAACTTAGCCCACAAGGTACCAGTTTGCAATTTTTGCCCAAAGTCAGTAGTTCTCAGCCGGGGGTGACTTTGCCTCTCTGGGGATATTTGACAATGTCTACAGACAGGTTCTGTTGTCACAACTCGTGCTGTAGACGTCTAGTGGGTAGAGGGAAGGGATGCCACTAACCAGCCTGCAAGGCACAGGAGAATGCCCACAACAAAGAGATCTCCAGCCCCAGATGTTACAGTGTCAAAGTCAAAAGATCCTGCTGGAAGCCATGGATCCTTAGATCCTGTGAGCAAGGAGGCCTGTGGTTTTGACTTGCTGCCTGTGTGACTTTGGAAATGTCCTTGTTCTAGTTGGTAAAAGGAGACACTTGCACTAATTGATGCTCAAGGGACTTTCCAGCCCAGGGGCTGAGGTCACATCAGTCGTCAATGTTGGCAGTGGCCTGGCACCAGGGCTGTCTCTGCAGAAACGACATTGATCAGAAATGATAGCTCCTGAAATGACAGCACACACCAGGGGAATGTGTCCAATCTGGGATACTGTTTGTCCTTTGGAAGAGTTCAGAAGCCTGTTTCATGCAGGTCTCACTCCAGGCACTTGAATAAATTTGAAGCTGATCTTAGAGGGCTGCTAAATCGTCTTGGGCAGTTTTGTTTTAGACACAGTTCATATTTTATTGAGGGGGGGAAGAATCAAAGGACATGCTTTAATTTAAGATACCCCTGCCTTTCCAACTAGGACCATCTCTTAGATATTGAATTTGAGTCTTGGCATCGCATGAACCTGTTCATCCAGCTGATTATCATGTTTGTGTAAGTGTAAGTTTGTGTAAGTGTGTGTGTGTGTTGTTTTATCTTTTTTTTTTTTTTTACGATTTTATTTTATTTGACAAAGAGAGAGCGCACGTGCACAAGCAGTGGGAACAGCAGGCAGAGGGAGAAGGAGAAACAGGCTCCCATTGAGCAGGGAACTGGATGCAGGGTCAGGACCCTGGGATTATGACCTGAACCAAAGGCAGACACTAAACCTACTGAGCCACCTAGGTGCCCCTCTTTTGTCTTATCGGTATGATTGAATTCAATCACACCTACAGCAGAATTGAGGCAGGCTGCAGGATGAGGCGCATGGAGTGGGGGGGTCGATGCTTTGACCTGGATAAGCAGTGGTAGAAGGGGAATAGGACAGAGTAAATGGAGCTAATGTGACATTACACCCAGTGTGTTACTGCTGATGTGAACTCTGAGCCCATCCCCACAGGCAGTAAGCCACCCACTACTCAGGCAGCCCTCCTGTGGACTCATTCCTCCTCTCCTCCACGTGCTGTGGGGTTTCCCACATGGGGTAAAGCACTCTGGAGAAAAGGCTTTCTGTGATGCTGGAGAGGTACAGGCAGGGATGTTGTTTAGGGATCCTGGGCACTGACCAGATTCTCCCCCCACCCCCACCTCCAACCCTGCAAGAGGAGGTTGTGACCTTTGGTGGTGCCGAGCCACGTTCAGGAACGTTCAGGGAAGCTAGGGGTTTACGATGTTTGCTTTAACAGTGGTGTGTAGATTGTTTGGGCAAGATCTTCTGGTAATACAAGTTTGAAGATACAACAGCAGTAGCAAAGCAAAACCCCATGCTGGGTGCACAGTGTTCTCAGCAGCTGTGCCCCTGTTAGGTCTGAGGCCCAGAGAAACTGCCAAATGTGCTAGCTCTGCCCCTTCTCTGGGCAGTAATCACTCTTCTGGTGACTTCCTGTACCCTCTGCTTACTGGGCTGGCAAATCAGTGTAATTGTATGATACATGTGTGAGTGAGTTCCTGCAATCTCTGGCAGCCCTTCACACACATGACATCAGGTAAATGTACAGTGTTGATGACGCACAGCTATCTTAGCTAGGGTTCCCTGTCAAGCAGACCCGGAGGCTAGGATGTGCATTCCAACAGTTGGGAGAGGATCCCAAGAAGTGGTGGTACTGGAGCGAAGAATAGATGAGGATTGGAAGGAAACAGGAGAAGGGTGCATTTGCAAGCAAGTTGCACCCAGTGCTCATCCCCACTGGGGAATTATGGAAGACAGTGGAACACATGCCTTTGGGTTATTCCAAATGGGCACCGATGAAGCGGAGGTATTTATGCACCAGGAATTTCCCTTGTACGATTTGCTGAGGGCTGCTTTCAGGAGCATTAACTTTTCAGAACTTCTGGCTTGCCCTGCTTTCAGGCCAAGCTGGTTCCCAAAGCAAAAGCCCTCAGGCAGAGAATAGCAGGTATTCATAGCCAGCAGCTTTAGGGGTGCAGAGGTGAGTGTTAAGGGCATACAGGTAGGGCAGCGCTGGCACCTGCTGTAGCATATTGATTTAAGCTATTATTACCATCACACTACTTATAGAAATACAAGCCAACTGTGATATCCTTATACTTAGAGCCCTTATAAATGATTCAAAAAGGCAAGACATGCTTACATGCTACATTTTTATTTTTTATTTTATTTTTAATGTATTTATTTTTTACATATTACACTTTTAAGCAGTAAAAAGGAATACAAGTCAAAATTACAATGGTAACTTGATGCGATAGGTGGTATTGTTTGGTCAAACAAAATCAAGTTTTGCACCGTAAATAGGGCGCTAATTATCAAGGGGCAGGTTCTACTGAATCCAGAGTTCCAGTAATATCCTGTGATAATTAGATTTCCCGCTACTTTTCTGTATCCCAGCTGCTGCATAAAGTCAATCCAGCAGTTAGGAGGTCATTTGGTCTTCATGTGACATGGTGCATCACTTTTCAGGCCAGGTCCTTACTTGAAACTGTCTGATCTAACATACAGAGGATGGGAATTAATTGGAGGGATGTTGGGTCACTTGGGGGATCTGTGGGAGGATTGGTGGAGTCCAGGCTCTGGAAACCTGCTAGAACAACAGAAGTTGGAAAGTGGACAGGAACCCAGCTGAAATTATGCCACAGGAGCTGTCTGGTAAGGACATGGCTCTCACCATATCTGGTAAACATGGGACCCCTTCGTGCCCCCACCACCAACAGCAGGCATTGGGTGGGTACCACTGCTGTTCCATCACTCTGTTACCACTAAAACCTTGACATTGCTGCCCCTGCTCCAGGCACCCATCCTCAGAGTCAGTTCTCTGCTTCTTTGCCGCAAAGCCCAGGTTGGGCGTGAATCTGATCAGTGGCACTTGGACCACAATCCTGCATCTTAACCATGGGGGAGACTGGCAAAGCAAACACGTTGTATCATCAGGTCCTAAATTGGGATTCAGGTTTTGTCTATTCCCAAGGTTCAAGGCGGGGCATGCCTAAGAAGGAGGTTCAGATGAACCTGAGTAGTCAAAAAAGTTGACTAATGTCCATTAGGATCTTTTTCTTTTCTTCCCTTTTTTTTTTTTTTAAGAATTTATTATTTATTCATGAGAGACACAGAGAGCCCGATAAGGGACTCGATCCCATGACCCCAGGATCATGACCTGAGCCAAAGGCAGATGCTCAACCACTGAGCCATCTAGGTGCCCTGATCTTTCCCTTTTCTTTTATCTTTAGTATGTCACCATGAAAGAGGCAAAGGAAAGCTTGGTGGGCTGGTGATAATCCTCTGAAAAAGTCCCAAAAGAGTATTAAAGTAGTCAAAAAAAAAGAAAAAAAGTTTTAAAGTTCCCCAGATAAGGAATTGGGAAGTGCTCTGAGTAGGTAAGCACAATGTAATCTTATCGCTGCATGCCTGTTATGACATCTCATTCTGGAAGGCCAGGGTTATGTCTTGTTTATTTCTTTGAGGACAAAAGTAGGCATTGAATGTGTCCTTAAAGAGGGTAAGGAGGTGGCAAAGGAGAGAAGGAAACAGTTTCTGTTAGGTCTCCAACTCTTGAACACAAATAGATCGGGGCAATGAATCTTCAGGCAGGAGCCAGAAGAGAAGTGCAATTTTTAGAACAGAGCAGAAAAGAATTCCACTTGGTATGGGAAAAGATATTTTGAAGGGTAGGGAACCGCGGTTGTGGTTTGAAGAAAGAACACATGGGTATAAAACCAAAGTATTTATAAGAAAACCAAATGTTCTATAGAAAAAAATACTAGTGGGACATTCAAAGGTGATATGGCTTTCCAGTCTGGAAAATAAAATATTTCTCTGGAAATAAAACACAAAGGAAATCTCCTAAACAAGACCTCTTGAACAGTAGTTCTTGCTGACTTCAGTAAACACACCAGAGCTTCTTTGGGGGGAAATGAAGCTTTTATTATTTTTAATAAAAAATTCTAGGGTCCCAGGTAAATTTGCTTCACCAACTTTTCTATAATTATGTAAAAAATAAAATTATTCCCAGAAGAAGAGTATTGGAAACAGATGGGCTGTATAATCTATTCAAGAGTTTTCCATCTGTATTTTTGGGTATTAACTTGGGATTTCATGGAAAGGCATATGCTCAGAAGTGAAAGTCATTTTCAGATAGACACAGTTCAAGTGAGAAGACCATCCGTATTCATGGAAAAGTCCCAAGACACACAATCTGGATAGGACAGTGATTTATTTAAGAATGTTCCAGTTGGTAAGCAAGTCGCATCTGAAAAAATAAGCTCAAATAAATACAAATTTGAATGCTGAGCTCCTTTCTCTTGCCAGGAAATTTGAAAAGCATGTGACGAGCGTGTCGTTGTGTGTCTTTGAATGCTACAGTCCAGCGTGACTACAGGCATAGAGCAGAGGATCCACATGGGTGTTTTTGGAGGTGAAAAGTGGTACAAACATTTGAGAAGAGAATTTGTGCATGTGAAACAAAAGGCTCTGGAAGATATAAATTTTGACTCAGCAATTCCTTTTTAGAAACATATATTAAGGAAATTATTAAAGACGTATGCAAATATCTCCTCTCTAAGCATTTTTCACTGTGGCATTAATTATAATACTCTGAGTCTGGAAATCTTAACTTCTACAACAGAAGTGAGAATAAGAGATTTGTTTTTCATATCCATAAAATTAAAAATCATGAGCTCTTTGAGAATATCATCAATGGTAGAGTATTTTAAGCAGGTTGAAAAAGCACTCAGATAAGCGATACCTACATATATGCTTGTGTATTTAATGTTCAGATGATCAGCAAGGATCAAGGGAGGTCTTCATGGTGATTATCTGTGCTTGATTATTTTATGAATATCCTGCAATTTTTATTCTTTGTGCGTATCTGTACTTTATAATGTTTCTACAATTAGCATATATTGCTTTCATACTGAATACTTTTAAATGACTTTGTTTTAAGAAAAAAAAAAATCTGGCGTACATCTTCCCTTCCAGCTCTACTGATGGGAAGAAGAAGTAATTTTGAATAAGTAAATGAATAGCTGTATGGTGTATGATCTTTATATATATATATATATCGTCTCATTAATTGACTCAATAATCTATGGAGTAGAAAGTAGATTTATCTTAGTTTTACTGTCATTTATTAGAAACTGAGATACACACACCAGAGAATGGAAAAACTGGGTACAACCCGGGTTGACTGGTTCCAAAACCCATATATGTTCATCACACCATCTGTCACCAAGTCCCAAAGGATCTTCTGAAGGACTCTTTCACCTATGTTTTTCATTTCCCAAAGTTCTGTCTGGCTTCGAGATCCTTTTCTGGGGTTGGGGGGAAGGCAGGAATTTAGTCTATCAGATTTTTAAACATCCCAAAATATTTACCCTTGAGGTGGAATTACTTCCTTCCTCGCCCTTCCCCTGGGACAGACAATATACCAAGCCTCGGCAAATAGATGGTATTTGGTAAAAGGACACAAGGTGGGGAAAGAGGTAAAGTCCTCTGGGACAGCACAGAGGGCAGGTTACAGGTGGCAGCAGAGAGGCCCCAGCTACACTGAAGATGCTTCACCTGCAGGGTCCAAGAGGAACATGCATCTTCATTCCCAGTGAGCTCACCCAGAAAAAAAGAAAGGAAGGGAAGAAGGGAGGAAGGGAGGGTGGGAGAGAGGGAAGGAAGGAAAAAAGAAAAGGAAAATCTCTCCCTTCACAGGAAAGTGGGGAGAGATAAAGGACTAGAGACACAAGGGTAGTGGATGGAAGAGATAGGGAGAATTTAAAAAGGAAGAAAATATTTTTAATCTTTTAACTGTAAAATAAGTAGTGCTAAAGCGTGACCTCAGATGCTTAGAGTTGGAAGATCTCATCTCTGTTCACTTGCTGGAGAGTTGGTGCTAAAATGATGACATAGGGAAGCCATTGGCCCTAGGGTTGGTATGGCCTGGATGGTCTAACCCAAACCCAAGATGAAGGACTGTTTGGCGGATGTGTAAGCAGCCGACTGACACTAGGTTGCGTAACATCGGCCACTCCTTCCTGGTCATCCTTGTGGATTTCACTTTATTTTTTGAATATGTGCAGCATTAACATCCTTCCAAAAGTCAAAACTATACAAAAAAAAGGTATGCTTAGGGAAGTCGACTCCCTTCTGCATCTCTTCCCGCCCTGTTCCTCCTATCCGAGCCTTGTAGGTAACCAAGTTCATTGTTTTTGGGCTTATCTTCGTTGTCTTTTTGGAAAAGATTAGTGCATACATGTTTGTTTTCTTTTTGTCTCTTCTAACACATTCTGTATGCGCCTTTTGGATCTTTCCTTTTTTTCACTTAACAATCTCTCCTGGAAGTCACTCTATAATCCGTTCATGGAGATCATTCCTATTTCTCTTTACAGCTGCTCGGTAATCCATTGTGTGTATGTACCAAAGTTGATTCTCACCCCATTTTAAAATCTCAACAAATTTAATTTGTAAAATAGACTAAAACACATCTGTGGGCTGTGAGTCTATCACCTCTGGCCTGCACGTTCGCATAGAGTCAAAATGTCTCTGAGGAAAGAGAAGATTCCAGGGTTAGGAGGTTAGGGAGGCAGAAGCAGCCAGGTCATAGGCGGGTGTTGAGACTCTTTTCTAGGACTGAGGGAGGGCTGCGCATTCCATGAGTGATCTAGACCCCCACTCTACCCCCTCCCAGCACAGGAGAGAGGTGACCGATCCACGATCCCCGGGGAAAGTAGCTGTGAGGGGGAAGCTCAGAGGGGGCTGAGCTCCAGCTACCAGGACCCTCTGCCTCGCCAGAGCCCTTGCACTCATACTGTGCTTGGAAGCAATAGGACCATACTGATGAGGCCCAGGAGGTTCCTGAATGAATGCTCTGCTCTTGGAAAGACCTTCACAAGTTGGCCCTAGAGTTCCATTGCTGTACTTTCTGCCATCCTGGTGGGATGGGTAATCAGCATAGATTTTTTTCTATGTTGATTCTACAAACAAGTAAATACTTGTTTGTAGCTGAGATGCAAAAGGCTGTTAGGCTACATTTTATTTAGAGAAACAAATGTGATGTTCTTGCACCCTGTATGTTAGAGCTAACTTCAGTGCCCCTTCATATATATAACATCTTAATTGATTCTTCTAGAACTCCCAGAAGATTATTCCCACTTTATAGATTTCAAATTTATAAGATCCAGAGAGACTAAGTTTCTTGCCCAAGACCACACAGCAAATAAGTGACAGAACTAGAATTTGTACCCCGTGTCTGATCCGCAAATCCCCAGGCCATTTTCTTCAAAGAGTCATATTTCTCAAAAGCACTGAACCCACAATAAATTTATGGTGGCAGCAATCAGAGTCTTTCAGAGAGTCGAAAACTACATTTTGGTGTGTTTTGTTGCTTTGTTCAAAGCTCAGAATGTACAGAGCAATCCAAAGTATTATACGCTTTAGAGTCTATACAAGAAAATCTGTAAATATCCAGGAGTGATTTTTGAATAAGCAGATGAAGCAGTGATGAATATTTATTTGGCATATTTTACGAATCTCATAATTCAATTGTACCTCTTGTTTGGAGTGGGGGAAATTCACTCTGAATAGGAGGGCAGCCATGGAAACTCCAAGAGCTATAGGTGAATTAATTAGCTTGCTGCAGAAGTGGTTTTGGTTTTTCAATACTGTCTGTCTTAAAAGCAAAAGAAAACCTTCAACAATGGGCTTAAAGAAAAAGCTGGTGGTGTTTGGAAGGATGCCAGGGGCGGATGGGGCCCCGGAACAAGAAAGACGTCTGGACCCAGGCATTTTCTAGGTCTCTTGGGGCAGTGGGGTGCTTTCTCTTTGCTTCTCTCTAAAAATTTGCTTTTTCCCTCCTCCTTTTCTTGGCTTCTCTGTGCATGTAGCAGAAAATGGTTGTATAGTCCCTCGGTGAACCTTCCCTACTCTCCTTTCACGGATAAGAAAGGAAATAAGTCAACAAGTGGAAGCCTCTTACAGTGAATGAGAGCTACTAGGTTGGTAGGAAATGAAGAGTCTTCAATCAAGAGGGGCTCCCCCTGAAAGTTCTAGAAGTGACCTTTCAAGGGTGCTGAACGGGCTCTGCAGCAGAGGGAGAGTAAGGGGGTAGTGAGGCTGGGGAAGGTCTGAATTCTCTGGGAAGGTTAATTTGCAGATCACCCCTGGTTGCACACTTGTAAGAGGTAGATATAGGCTTTGAACCCAGGTCTTTGATAAAAACTACCTGTCTATGACTCTAAAGCAGGAATGATTTTTATTTTCCTGGCTCCCTCATGGATTTTTGGGAACTTCAAATAAGATGCTAATAATTTGTAGCATTAAAGAGTACTCCCTAATGTGAAAAGTATTGGTACTACCACACCCACCAAATACAGATACTACCTACAGACCCTGGATTAGGAGGACACAAGTTAGGGTAAGTTCTCCAAACGCAGGGGCGGATCCTGTCTTTATTAAAATATTGATGTTTCGGTTTTCATGGATACTTGCACTCTTTGCAATTTCTAGGAATCACGCATTAGACTACTGTTAGCGTCGGTTACATTTTTGGTATTGCTTTAAATTGTGCATCCTAGGTGAGTGCCTCAATCCTCTGACCCTAGTCCTGCCCCTGCAGTGGTTGACATTATAACAGGGTTTCCCAAAGTGTGGGCCATGCACAAGATAATCGTAGGTGGTACATGGCCATGACATTAAATAACACCACTCACTTCATGAGGAAGTTTTTCTTTTTCCACAGCTTCTGGCTAAGTTAAAGAGAAAGTATCAGGTTGGGTGCTAGCAAATATTTAACACCTCTGCAACTAACCCTTGGTAATTTTTTTTTTTTTTTTTTTTTTTTTACTAAAAGGAATTCGATTTGGGACTCAAATATCCTGGATATTTGAGATACCTGTGCTAGGTATCTTCTGTTTGCCTCTCCTTTTTCTACCCTGTTCTGTGCCCTGAGAGGCTGATCTCCACAGAAACCACTGGAAGACTGTCAACAGGTTCACTTGCCCATTAGTTTCTGGATTCTTCTAATAATGGGAAATACCAGGAAGTGACTGGAAGCCTGGGGAAGAAGCAAGAGCTCAGATCTTCATTCCCTTAGCTCCTTCCCTTGCCCCATGGGCTCTCCTCCAGATGCCATGTTCTGTGGTGTTTTAAGAACCACTTCTCCTACTCTTTCCCTCCTAGAGCAGTGTTGCCAGAAAAGTGCAGGATGTCCAGTTAAATTTGTATTTCCAAAAAACAACCTTGGTACAGATGGGCATCAAATATTGCATGGACATAATTATACTAGGAAAAAATCTATTTGTTGCTTTCTGAAATTCAAATTTAATCGGATATCCTGTGTTTCTGTTTGCTAAATCTATCAAGACTACTCTAGTGGGTCATTGCTCCTGTCATTTGCCAGGTTAATTTCCCTTAATCTTGTTCTGCATCTTTGTTAATAATCTCTCCATTAAATTCTCTTGGTTTCCCCATTTGAAAGTATCATCTGAAAAAAAAAATGAAAGTATCATCTGTCTTCTGAGGAGCCCTGGATGCATACTAGTAAGCACTAATAATGAGTAGAATTTTATAGCATTGTTTTATGCCTCATTTTGAGTTGATCTTCTCAAGTGATATTGGTTTTCCTTCCATGGTAGTGAAATATATTTTCCTTTAAAATAAGTATATGTAAGTTTGAAAATAATAGGAGTGCCACATGGCATTTTTTATGGCAAAAATCATGGAGATGATACACAAACCAACTGGCTTTTGAAAAATTGAAAAACATGGCATCTGAAGTCAGATCAACTCTGGGTCAAATCCCAACACAGAGCTACTGTAAAGATTAAACGAGATAATGAACGCAAAGTACCCAGCAGAGTGTGGGGGCTCTACTTATAGTGGTGTCCTATCTATATATAAATAAGCATGCGCGGCATTGCCCGCTCAGAGAGGTAAAATGACTCACCCACAGGTGCACAGCAAACTGAGAACATTTGGGGCTACAGTGCAGGAACCTGGCCTCATGCCCCGTGTTTTTCCATGGGGCCATGGGCTGATTAAGTTGTATGCCTAGGAAATGCTGTGTCAGCGGTGGTGCTGCTGATTGCTCTCAGAATGTCTGGCAAGAGTGGTCAGTCCTCATGACTCTGGCTTTTTGGAATGCTCAGATGAAGGCCTTTGAATCTGGCCAAGTTGATATTTCGGAGGGAAATGTTGAATACAAACTTCTCCTTAGTTTAGTAAACTCAGAGAAAGGAAGGAGTGGCCTCATTTATTACTGTCTGCCTGACTGGATGGATGTATGGATGGATGGATGGGAGGATTGATGGTTGGATGGGATGGATGGATGGATGGATGGATGGATGGATGGATGGATGGATGGATTCAGGGGATGTGAGGCATTAACCTGCCAAATTCCAGTTGTAGTACCCTGCCCTTAGATCTTGTGAACACTTCTCACCAGATGCAATTTGAGTCCCTATAGCATCTTCCTGGCTCCTGGAAGATTTGGGCTCAGGAGATTTGGGCTGGCTGGATCTTGGTTAACTTGCTCCCCAAGTGGTGTTCTGCTTTTCACAAATACTAACCTAGTGCCTGCTATGGCCAAAGCACATCATTAGGCATGGAGAGGACTCCCCAAAATGAGCTAGAAGGCATGAGAGTGTCCCTTTTCCCTAGCCAACCACAGGGAGAGCAGCTACTGAGCTGCTCACACTGCCCTGGATGGTGCTAGGGACCTCACACAACAGCCTTTCCTTCCATCCTCACAATGGTCCAGAGATGGCGAAGTTGAGCCTCAGGCAGCCATGGTGCCATCGTGCACACCCCAGTACCTTGCCAATCCTCAGGGCTACACCAGGAAGAAGGTACTATCATTTCTTCAGTTTACAGGTATGGATGCTAAGACTTAATAGTTGTTAGCAACTTGCCCAAATGCACTACATGCTATGTGCCATGTTCTAGAACCAGGATTAAGACAGCGCTGTGGCCCAAATCCTGAGTTTTATCCCATCAGGTCTTGTGTGGAATGGTATATAGGATTTGCTTACACCGCTGCTAAGAGGCAGAGTGGGATTTGAATCCACACTCTTTTCTTCATACAATTGTGTTTCTTAAGAAATTTGGGGGCAGCCTGGGTGGCTCAGCGGTTTAGCGCCACCTTCAGCCCAGGGCCTGATCCTGGATATCCGGGATCGAGTCCCAAGTCAGGCTCCCTGCATGGAGCCTGCTTATCCCTCTGCCTGTGTCTCTGCCTCTGTGTGTGTGTGTGTGTGTGTGTGTGTGTGTGTGTGAGATGAATAAATAAATAAAATCTTAAAAAAAAAAAAGAAATTTGGTGTTGGTGTGATCTTGGAACTTATATTTCCACTGAATTGAGTTGAAGTACTAGAAGAAGTGCTATGGAACAAGAGAGAGACAGACAGAGAGATAGAGACAGGGAAAGGACAGCCCACAGCTGGATGAGATGGTGGCATGGAGCAGACATCACAGGGGAAGGAACAGTGTAGACAAAGGTTGGAGGTGAGAGGGAACTGTAGGGACACACCTGAAGGATGGTCTAACTTAGTGCTTCCTCTGTGTGCCAATCTCAGCAGGCTCCAATAGCAGAGCTTCTGGTGTGTGTCCGTCTGGGGCCCATTTCTTAAGTGTCTATAGAGCTCTTCCTTCTGATACTGGGTTCTGTATTTCTCATGCAACTTCCATCCCTTTGTCGTCCAGTTTTCATGAGCAAAGGCCTTGCTGGAAGAGCTAAGAATGGGTAGAAGGCTCATGGATAGAGACAAACTTTCCCAGGCCCACTTGGTATCCAACATCCTTGTCTTTTCTGGGTGCGTGATGATGGGCATGGGTTTCCAGGGCCAGTGCCAACATCTTCCGTGGCTCTAGAAGGGACCGATGCCCACTTGAAGTGTCAGCTTGGTGGATGACGGCTGCATTACCTTTCTTGGAAGGAAACAAGGTTTTGGTTTTGGTTTTTTATGTTGTTTTGCTTTTTGTTTTTGGCAAAATGCCCTGTTCTATCAGGCTTTTTTTTTTTTTTTTTCCTGAAGCAAGGAACACCATGACTCTTATATTTGCCTTCTTTGATGAAAGGACAAAGCTGAGGGCTTTGCATTTTTCCATCTTCTTTGCTAAGTGGGCCTTTCAAGAAAGGTAAGCAAGTAAGGAACTGACATTTGTACAGTTTAAGAAGGGCTTTTGCACTTTTGATCCTTAATATAACTAGTAGATGCTTTTGCTGGCATCTAGTGAGTAATCGGTCCCCGTATCCAGTTAGGTAATCCGAGGCTGGAATTAGTTAGTGGAGGTCAGGGTTGAGAGTGGAGCAAATGCAAGGCTTCGGGTACTCAGTTCAGTACATGCTCCATTGCACAGTGTTGTCTCTCCGGTGCTATTTCTCCATCCTGGAATCAGGAAGCTTAGGAAGCTGGGTATTGCGTCGACAGGGCTTAGAAGGTGTTAGCTATTAATATTTGTTATATCACTGCTGTGGTTGTTGTTATATCCCTTCTCTGCTGTACTGAGGCGTTTCTCCCAATAGCAGAGGCTCTGTGCCTTGGGACACAGCATGTTAGGATGGGAACTGCAGACTGGGATCTGCATTGCCCTGGGCAATGGTGCTAAATGCATCCCATCTTCGATTATTTTGCTAGGAGATAGGGGAACCACCATACTCATGTTTTACTCTTGAACTGCGATCACTAAGTCAATTTGGGACATGATGACCAACATTTAAAAAATGAAATGGGGATCCCTGGGTGGCTCAGCGGTTTAGCCCCTGCCTTCAGTCCAGGGCCTGATCCTGGAGTCCAGGGATCAAGTCCCACATCAGGCTCCCTGCATGGAGTCTGCTTCTCCCTCTGCCTGTGCCTCTGCCTCTCTCTCTCTCTCTGTGTCTCTCGTGAATAAATAAATAAAATCTTAAATAAGTAAGTAAATAAATAAATATAAATACAAAATGAAATGAAATAGAAAAAAATGGAATAGAAAATGCCATAATGGATTACCCGCAGTGTGTAGTTTCACAGAATGTTTACACGTATGTATGTGTATAATGCATTATGGTATAAAATGAATTTTCTACTGTGGGTGGCGTTCAAGTTTTAGGGACGCTGTTGTAAGGACTAGAGGCAATGTAGGTAAGGCAAGTGCTATGCACAGAGGAAGTGATCGAATGATTATTGTTACCAGCAGCTTCTTCATTGTTATCTCCATCTCCAGACAAGCCAGGAAAATTCATGGTTGTTTACCTACATTGAACCAGATAGTTCCTGAATCTCACACTATCAAAGAGCAACTCAAGTGGCTAGGCCGGTGCTCCTTAATCCTGCTGACCATCAGATATGTCCATTCAAAAGGTCAGAGGACTATGACCGGCACAAATCTTCTGAGTCTGAGAAGCACTGAGCAGAGAACTGACCGAGCTCGCCTTGAAGGAATCAGGGTGCCTTCTGGGCATGCTATGCCAAAAAACGTTCTTGCCATTTAATACCTGGTGTCCCCTCGTTAGTTAAAAAGGACTGAGCAGCAACTCACATGTTGATTACCACTGAGCAGCTGTGCCCCCGCTCAGATCAGAGTGGCACCTGCTTGGAACAGAACATCTTGTTATTCTGGGTCCCTTTTTCTATGGCAGTTCGAGTGTGATGGTGCATAAGAAACATTGAGCAGATATTTGTTCTAACACCTACCATGAACTGAACGTTAATTTAATTGTGCTGAGCTTTTGCAAAAGAGCCTCCACATAGTTATCAGAATGACCTTCCTTCAACAATGTCTGATTTTGTCAATATCCTGATTTTAGCACTTTAATGCTTATCTACAGGATGGTCACTGATCTCCTTGGTCAGGCACTCAAAGCCCTTCCTCCTGTGATCCCTACTGACTGCCTTTGCTTCATCTTCTGATCTTCCTGGCTTCACACTGATGCTTTATTTCCCCTATACTTATAGCTCCTTGAATGGGCTTTGCTATTTCATGTCTTCACGCTTATTCACATGCCTTCCCCTCTGCTTGAAGTGTCTCTCCCTGTCTCAGTCACCTGCTGAGTTTCTATTCATTTATCAGGACTTCGTTCACCTCTTTTGTGATGCCTTGAAGGTTAATTACTTCTTCCATTGAAAACAAATGAACCTGAGGGATATGTTCATTAATATTTGATTAAGATCAATTATAGCCAATTTATTTAGTTGCATATCTCTATGAAGGCATGTCCAGGTTGGCATGTACTAATTGTGACATCCACTAAATGATAGCGGAGCCAACCAACTTCTATGAGAGACCTACTAAGTGCCAAATTAGAGCCCCAGGCATGGTAAACTGTATAATACCCCACCCCAAATATCCATGTCCTCCCCCTAGAACCTTGAATGTTACTTTATGTGACAAAAAGAACTTTGCAGATGTGATTAAGCTAAGGATCTTCATATATAGAGATTATCTTGGATTATCTGTTTGGACCCACAAGAGTCCTTAAAAAGAGGAAGCAAAAGAAAGACACAAGGCCATGTGAAGGCTGAAGTAAGATGCTACCTGTTGGTTTTGAAGATGGGAGCCACAAGCCAACGAATGTGGTTCTAGAAGCTGGAAAGGATAATGGAACAGATTCTTCCCAGGAGCTTCTGGAGGACCATGGTGCTGCCAACACTTTGCTTTAAGTCCAGGAATCTGCTTGTGGACTTCTGGCCTCCAGAAGTTCAAGAGAATAAATGTGTGGATTTTAAAACCATTCCATTGGTGCTAATATGTTACACCAGCAACAGGAATCTAATACACCAGGTTACATGCATGATGGGACAGAACTTACAGATGGGATTTACTGGAGAAAAATAAAGTAGAGCAGTGCTTCCCAGACTTGCCAAGAATCACCAGGGATCTTGTTTCATTGTAGATTCTGATTCACCAGGTCTAAAGAAGGGCCTGAGATTCTGTATTTCATATAAGCTCTGGAGTGAGGACCATGCTGCTTGCCCAAGGACCACACGTTGAGAAGCAACAGACTCGAGCAGTGGGGTGAACACAAAAACTGGATTGAGTGAAGGGAGGGTTTTAGAGAGGTAGCTGTGGGCACAGAGTTTTAGAGAAAAAGATCCACTATACAGGAATCTATGTAGTGGTGGCCCTGGAATGGATGTATGATGGTACCAATGATTACTCAGTGCCCTCTTGGTTGGGAGTCCAGAGGTCACTCTTTATTGTCTCTATCACTTCCAACAGCCCTGATGACGAGGCACTTAATGCTTTTTTTTTCTTTTACACATGATGATTTAACAGCCTAGAGTATTAAAAGACTAGCCACACCCACATGGAGTGAGACCTAATGGGTCCAAAATAAGTGGGTTTTTTTCCCCCTACTTCCTTCGACCACCTTTTCTCAATAAGGAATAATATGCATGTGCTATGGGGTTTTGCTGAGAGAGCAGTGATTTTCAATTTTCCTGCAATGTCTGGAGCCTCAGTGGAGATCTTCACATCCCTCAGTGAAATATGCACATGTTACCAGGGATTGAAATTGGACTTGGTAAGACCAAGGCCGAAAGGGAACCAGAGCTTTTACCAGGGCATTCTGGTAGGTTAAGTGACAATCCAAGTGCTTGCTTCGGCAGCACATATACTAAAATTGGAGCGATACAGAGAAAATTGGCATGGACCCTGTGCAAGGATGACAGTCCAAGAGCTGAGGGGTAGAGAGAATCCCTCCAGGCATGGGTAGAGGACAAGCTTGAGAACATGAGGTGGCCCTTAAAGAGCTCCCAAAAGGTCAAATCAGAGAAGCCAAGAGCATTCAGCAAGGCCAGGGAGCAGGAGCAGGACTGCAATAGGAAGAGAACATGCAGATCCAGAACGAGAATGGAAGAGCAGTGGTAGCAGGATCCAAACAGGGGCCATGGAGATAGACCACATCTCTTACCCCTCACCAGGTCTGTGGCTGTGGTGGGTCTACTCATCAGTAGCATGGGAACCTTCATACTGATGCTGTAGGTGGTGGTGAAGGTCACTACTAATTTACAGAAGTCATTCCCAAGCTGTCACGAAAATGACGGGTTCCTTCAAGCAGCCATGCTGTTGGTTGGTCTTTATGCATGTATTATTGGTTTTATAGTCTGACCTAAGAGTTTGCCACAGAGTTCCTGCAAGTTCCTTATTGGTGTGATTTTGTCTCCTGTTGTTCTATGGCTTAGAACATATAGGGAAATCCTTGAGTTTTTCCTAAATTATTAAAGATCATCAGAGGTTAGGAGACAGGAGAGAGTATATTTGGGCAGGGAAGCTTTAATTTTATGGTGACATCTTTGGCCGCTGGCTGATATTTATGTTATGCCTGATACAGAAGGGCTTTCCCTGTAAGTTCTCTTGCATCCACCTCCACAATCCATTCTTTGGAGGCTCCTATCCTAGTTCCCAAAGCTATTTTTCTTGCCCAGGCAGCAGATCTTACAGTTTTTAGAGAGTACTGGTGTAAGGAAGGGCAAGAGCATGCAGGCAATAGGCAATAGGCAGCACTGCGGGTTCATTAGGAAGGTAAGTTTTACATGGATTGGGCCCTAGCTTTACTTGGAGAAGTTACTTGATACCCTCTGGGTCTCAGTTTTTTCATCTGTAAAGTGGGAATGGAAATAGCATCAGCCTAGCTTATAGTCTTTGTGATGGTTAAAAAGGAAAATGCTGGAACCATTTAGACCAGGGTTCTGCAAACTTTTTCTGTAAAGGGTCAGAGCATTAATTTTTGTAGCTTTTTAGGTCCATAGGTCCCTGTGGCAATGCTCAACACTGTCAATGTAGAGCAAACACAGCCATAGGCAATATGTCAATGAATGGGTGTGCTCTGTTCTAATGAAGCTTTATAAAAACAGACCAGAGTTTGCAGATCTCTGCTTTAGAATAATACAAAGTAAGCCTTAGGGCACCTAGGTGGCTCAATCTGTTGGGTGTCCGACTCTCGGTTTTGGCTCAGATTGTGATCTCAGGGTCCTGAGGTCAAGACCTTCAGCAGGATCTATGCACAGCAGGGAGTCTGCTGGAGATTCTCTCTCTCTCCCTAGGACCCCACCCCTGCCACTCACTCTCTCTCTAAAATAAATAAATAAATAAATAAATATTTTTTAAAAAAGGAATATGAAGTAAACCTTCAAAATGGCAGTAGTAATTATGACTCTACACTAATGTTATTAGAAGTATCTCATATTGACCTAACCGTTTTTTTTTGTTTGTTTGTTTGTTTTCAGCTGCCAGTTTCTCAAAGATTAGGGTTGATACAATTCATTGTTTATCCTCTAGGGAGTAGTTTGTGTGTGTGTGTGTGTGTGTGTGTGTGTGTGTGTGTGTATAAGTGCTGGTAGGGCAGGGGTGGATTCTTTCCTTTAGGCTTTAAATCTGACAACAGAATTCTATAATCCAAGTGTTTTGGGTATCACTTTTTAAATATGTCGGTCCCTTAATAATTTAATTTTTATTGATCAAATCTTATAATAAGTGAGGATAATTTGAGAAATAAATAATAGATAGCCTGGCTCATTTCTTATTAATATAGTCAAGAGTCCAGATTCAACTGAAGAGCAAGAGAAGAGAAACTTTATAGGGAACAATTATCTGCAAAATGTGAGTAGACCAAGATAATCTAATTGTTTATATTCAGCTATCCCTGAGGTCTGAGCACTTACAGCCAAGAGAATTTATCTGATGACTTCAGTCCAAAAAATGCAACTTCAACCTAACCCTCCCACCCTCCGCCACTAACAGAGCATAAGCGTTAATTTAACAGTGTTGCATGCCCTACAAACATCAGTGACCTTATGTTCCAAACGAAAAAGTTCATCAGTGAGCTATCTCCTGATGTGTTATTGGCTAGAGGTCAAAATTAATTAATTTTGTCAGATTGCCTTGAGTAGAGATCGAAAAGGATAGAATTCTTTGGCAGACAGTTTCCACTCTGTCATCTGCTTAGTGTTTGAGGTTTTTGTTGTTTTGTTTGTTTGTTTAATGTCTCTCCTGTGGGTCCTCCAGACTTCATATTGCCTAGAGTTCTCAGGACACAAGACTGAATAGTATTCTATTTCCCCTGTACCTCCATAGGATCATCCATAAGGTCTGTAAGTTTGCTGTCCAGAGAGGAAAAGCAATACTGGTATCTATGACAGGAATGTCAGAACAAGTGATTGAAGAAAGTCACTGGAGTACAGGTTCTGCAGTAGTGATCCTCACTTAAATAGCCTTGTATTGTTAGGCAAGCATCAGACATCACAAATCTCTTTGCTCACGCTGAACAACGGAGCTAACTGTTCCAGTCTTGCACATTGGATCATAAGAACAATTGAACAAGAAGTGTGACATGGGAACCCTCTGTAAATACACATTATTGTTCATTCTGTTCATTGCTTGGGTCCTTTTAGACCTAAACACTTCCAGTAGGAGTGGGTAGAAGGGAAAGCCATAGGGAAAGAGTTGCCTGATCAGTGAAGGTTTTCAATATCTGTGGATCCCACAGAAGGACCCACTTGTGGTTTTATATTAAAAATATGTGGAATGAGAAGCAAAATGTCTTCTCTATGCAAAGGCTCAGACTCATTTTTAGGTACAATATTTTTTTTCTCAAGTGATTACCTCTGTCTGGCCATAATGGAAACTCATATCTTCGGCTCAGGGCATTCGTGATTATTAAGTAGCCTTGACATTTTGCAAGATTGAAAAATATTTTTTTCCCCATTTTAGTGAATTAGTCTTTGGGGATGGTCTTGCGATAAATCTATATCAACATTGTTTAAGACAGGGGAGTGGCAAGAACCTCAACGCCCACAGAGGCCTCACAGCTTCAGCCCTCTGAGGCATGTGCTTCCTCCCGTGGCTACACATATCCACTGTCAAAGTGGCAGGAGGAGTACCAGAAGCCACTGTCTATCTTGGACCATGATTTTTCTTTTCAGAAATTCAAAAGAACTTTCAGATTCTTTTCCCAGTCTCAGTCTGTTATTCTAGACTCTCTTCCAGGTTGATTTTCTCCTAAGGGCTCTGTGGTTCTCCTGGCAACTTATGTGCAGTGGGGGTCCTGCACCAGGTTCTGACATGCCTGCATGTTGCTGGACCCCATTCATTACTGGCTAGTTTCAATTCACTGTCCTGGAACATGGCTCTGCTGCAGGAGAATTAGTTGGTGAAAATAGATGCCCAAGAAGATGCATAGCCATATGTATCTTCCATACATTCAGAAGACCTTTTCAACTTCTCTGAATGTTTTATACATGACCAATTTGTAATGTGGGTATGTGAAGATAATATACTGGGATGTAGAGGGATGATATGGGGTGCAGGGAATGGAGTAGGAGAGAGAACAAAAAAGAAGACAGTCTCAAAGTCACCCATAGACTATCACAGTGTTGCCTGGTCAGCTGAGCCAATGCTTGCCAAAGATGCAGCCAGGATCACCATTCTCTGATTCCCCACCCCCACCCCCACCCCCACCCCCACCCCCAGCTGAATGCTGTCATTCAAACTCTTGATTTCAGAATTTGGATTTTTTACCTTTTTCTCTACTGGGGATTAGGTTGTTTTTTGTTTTTTAAATTCTCTCCTCCTACTCAAACATCCCAGGTCCTTATATTTTATAGTCTTTCAAAGTTTTTGTGTTAAAGGGTAGCATGATCTTAACCCTCTTCCTGAGAAGACAATTTAAAACACCTTGGTGAATAACTATCTAAATAGAGAGGTATGGATAAAATCATTTGACAAAAATGAAATAATATATACTTTTCTATAATTTATGGTAATTTATTTAAACAGTTCACGAGTTGTTTGGGTGCCTAGGTTGTCCTAATTTTTTCCTAATGTATACAAACATAAAGCCAGACTAATTACCTGGAGTAAATTAGACATTTTTTAAGAAGAAAGCAAAAGATGTTAGAATTCCATTTAGAATTGTTAACAATGTGTAAATGGTCAAAACTAAAGGTGCATAAATGGTTATAAAATTGTCCCATTGTGAAACGAATTACCAATATCAAAATACAATAAAAATAAAAACTGGAATACCTGAGAAATTTTTGACCTGATCATTGGTATGATTTCACTGTAGTGCTGACCTAATTCATTGTGGCAAAATGACTTGGCTACCTAGTTTTCAACAAAATTAATCCATTCATGCATTCAAGATATATTTACTGAGTCCTGGCAGAAAATAAAATCTAATAAAATGTTTCCATACTCACAGAGCTTATGTTCTAGTGGGAGAGAAAGGAAAAAAATACAAGTAAATAAATATACAAAAATATCAGTATTGAAAGTGGAATGCAGAAAATTGAAATATGGGTATATAATAGAGCATGGCACCAGGTAGGACTCTCCTGAAAGGACAAGTACGCCAAGAATTGATGATAAAACTGGCACCAGGCATGCAAAGACCAGAGCAAGACCATTCCAAGTAGAGGAGACAGCTGGTGCAAAACCTCTATTGTAGGGATGACCGTCTTATGCTTCAAAGAGAGAAGGAAGATTGTACTGAAGGAAGCTAAGTGGCCCAGGGTGAGAGGGGGTCAGAGGCAGGCAGGGTCCAGAATGTGCCAATTTGTCAGCCAGGAGACAAGCTTGAACTTCATTATAGGTACAGTTGGAAGGTACAAGAAGGTCTTAAGACAAGAAGTGATATGATTTTGCTCAGGTTTTTGAAAGATCACTGTGGATGTTGGGTGAAGGATGCAAGGGTGAGAATAGGTGTAAAGAGAGGACCAGTTAGGAGGCTGTTGTGGGTCCAGGTGGGAGGTGATGGTGGCTAAAACCAGATGTAACAGGGGAAATGCAGAGAACTGGATGGATTTGGAGTATGACTTGGACACAGAATGAACAAGACTTGCTGGTGGAAAGCAAGTGAAGGACGTAGGGGAAAAACCTAGAATCAAAGATAATGCCAATGGAACTGCTGAGAAGAGTTATTTTGTCTGATAATCATTTTTGGAAAAAAATAGCTTGTTTGCACATCTATTATAATATGAAGCATAGTGTGGATTTTTTTTCTGGTAAGAATAATAGTGCCTTCTATTTATTGAGTACTTACCCTATGCTGCTCATTCTTTTCCTTACCGTATATGTAAGGGGGATACACACTCGCCTTACTCACTAGGTTGCAAAATGACCTATGTGTTTCATATGGCCTTTGCCCCTCTGGGGATTGCATTGCCAAGGAAACAGACTGTTGAGCATAGGCACCAAAGCCAAATCCTATTAAATGTGCAATAATTCAAACAAAACATACAAAGCCAACCAGCCCTTGGGTTTGGAATATTGGCTTCGAAATGTCCCCCTCTTAATGCCTAGCTAGATACCTAATAAGGTTCAACGTTTAGATGCCTGTCTAATTCTGCCCAGAGTTCTGGACTTGTACATTCCTGCCCCCAAATCCCTGCTCTGAATGTCAGAGTTTTTAATTAATCTCCCCAAATGGTATTTTAGCATAATGAGCTCTCTGCATGCTGCTAGCTTCAAACAGTAGACAAAAAGCGATTCTTTTCTTTTCCTCAGATTTTTTTCCTCTGTAAAACATTAAGCAAAAGTGATTAGATACCTGTACATGCTCAAATATGGCTGGAGAAGGTCCAGAATTAGAGATTTCAAAGTACAAGTTGTTTAGAGAGCAACTAGTTCAAATCTGCTTTATACATGAGAAACTTAAGGTTCAGACAGGTTGATTAATGTCTCCAAGGTCACACAGCATATTAATAGGCAGTGCCAGGGCCAATGCCCATGTCCCTGGCTAGTGACCCAAAATTATCTCTAGGTGTTTCAAGGTTGTTCCTCTCAAACCTCTCCTCCAAAGGTCAAGTGCTGACTGCTCCTTCCTTTCCCACTCTCTTCCACCTCCATCCTCTATGGTCCAGTCTGATCCCCTTGCTTCTCCCTCTCCCTCCTCCCTCTGCCCCCTCCTCAAAAGCAGCGTCTCACTCCAGGTCCTACCTCTGATCTTATCATCATTCCCACCAGCATTTCTCAGGCTCATCTATCTCCATACAAGATCAATGTGTTTACACACTAAATATGTTTTGCACAAATGTTTTTTTTTTTTTTAATCCAGCACCTGTGGGTTTGCTATAAGACTATCCTCACTTGACCCTGTCATTTCATTAAAAAAAAAAAATGTCCAGTGGAATGAGAAAGAAGTGTGATTGGAATCCGTTTACCATATTTAAATGAATTATTTTTATTTAGGAAAATTTATTGCTAAGCTTTTTGGATGTAGAAGCTAAGTCCTGGTGGTCATGAGATGCAGGGAGTCTAATAAATAAGTGCCACTTTGGTAGTGTAAGTGAAGAGAGGAGAGAAAGCAAGGGCCAGAGTGCTGAGGAATGCCATGTCAACCTGGAACCTGATGTGGCAGTAATGGACAGGGCCTTTTATTTTTAAGCTTTTAATTTATTTATTCATGAGAGACACAGAGAGAGGCAGAGACACAGGGAGAGGAAGAAGCAGGCTCCATACAGGGAGCCCGATGTGGGACTTGATTCTGGGACTCCAGGATCATGCCCTGGGCCAAAGGCAGGCGCTAAACCACTGAGCCATCCAGGCATCCCAACAGGACCTTTTTTAAGAACATGAAAACACGATATTCAAATTTAAGTTCTGCTCTGTTAGTTACAATCTACTTACCTGGCTGATGCTGCTCTGTCTCTAATTAAATAAAGACATTCATGGGGCAGCCCGGGTGGCACAGCAGTTTAGCGCTGCCTTCAGCCCAGGGCCTGATCCTGGAGACCCAGGATCCAGTCCCACGTCGGGCTCCCTGCATGGAGCCTGCTTCTCCCTCTGCCTGTGTCCCTGCCTCTCTCTGTGTGTCTGTCATGAATAAATAAATAAAATCTTTTTTAAAAAATTTAAAAAAATACAGAACACAGAACTAAGATTCGCTGAAGGTGGAAATTGAACCAGAGGTGATACGTGGAAACGTAAGTAAGCCCTTAAGGGTTTGAATAAACCCTTGAATAAATCTCGGAACATTGGACGTTGAGCTTTGCATTGGAATTACACTGGGGATTTAAGTCAAGTTTATCTAGATCGGCAGGCGCATGGGGGCCCAAACATGTGTCATGCATTGGAGATAGGATGAAGAGATCTAATTCTTGCCCTCTAGTGCTCATAGGAAAGTATATGGAGAGCTAGGTGTGGAAAACAACCAAGTTACTGACTGAAGATAGGAGCCCCTCCCTGATTCATTCGTGGTAAGGCACTTTATACCCTTTATCCTGTGAATAGGGTTGACTAACAATGCTGAGCTATTTTTTTATTTTTATTTTTAATTTTTTTTAGGTTGATATTTGTTCAGTACTCTATTTGGAAGAGACTGGATTTTTTCTCAGCCCACCCAGCTGGCTATTTGATTAGGAATAGCTGTCTTTGCCCATTTAGTTTTCTTTCACTTAATTAATAGCTTTTGGGCATCTACTTTTTGCCAACTGCTACACTAAATGGTAGGGTACAATGATGGGCCAAAACTGAGACGTGATCATGCTATTGTAGAACTCAGAGTCTAAAGGAGGAAAGGGGCATCAATCAAGGAATCAGACAAAGAGATGTAATAATGTAGTTCTGATAGGAGTTATGAGGGAGAGGTACAGGGTACCAAGAGAACGGATCACCAGGGGAACTGACCTACTTACAGTGCCAGAAGAGGCTTCCCTGAGAAGCTGAGACTCTTGTACAAGAGTCCTGTGGCATTCATGAATTTAACCAATGATATAGGAGTGGGACAAGCAGGAAGGGGGCACTTGATACAATATACAGCTGGAGTAGGTAGGCAGGAGCAGAATACAAGGCTTATATGCTCCATTGGTCTTTCTCATAAAAACAATGGGAAGTCATCAAGGTGTCTCAAAGAAAGTATGATCATATTTGAATGCTGAAAAACAACTCTGGCCGTAGGGGAAAATGGTACAGAGCAGTGTTCACCAGAGAGATGTTTCGCGGAAGTCCACAATGCCTTAAATTAAGTTGATGTCTGTAGAGATATGAAAAACTAGCTTTGACAGACAGTCAGAAGGTAGATTCAGTGGAATTTGGTGGCAGTTTGGATATAGGAGTATCCTAGTTTGAGTTTACTAGAAACTCTAAGACAAAGACTCAAGTACTTTATTGGAATACATAGGACTCATTGGTAGAGGAGTGGGGAAATGAGACAAGAAAAAAGAAGGCAGCCACTAAAAAGTGAGGTATTAAGCCAACTACCATTGAGGATGACTGGAACTTAGTTTATTCTCAGCATCAACGAAGAATTGCACCTCAGAATTATCCCACCTAAGAGGTGAAGTAGCTGGGCTACTGATATATCAAATTCTTCTAGCCATTGACTGAGGATTGATATAGGGGCCATTAATTTTCTGGCACTTCCAACCTGCCTGCTATGGATTTAGAAAAATCTTCAGGCACAGGATGTAACAATTGGCTGTTGGGAGTTATCTGGAGCTCATTGCATTGATGGGGACCTAGGAACATGAGTGACTGTGTCTGCTAGGGAGTAAGGGCAAGGACAGTGTCAAGGGCAACTCAGATTTCCAGCCTATCGAGCTAAGAAGCATTGGAAAGTATTGCATTCCAGACACTGCCATGCCCTGGAAATACCAACAAGGCAAAGTCACTGCTTTCATGGAACTTATAGTCAGTCTAGCAACACTGACTAGTTAGCAACCACTAACTAAAACGTATAGTCTAGTTAATGAGAACACCCCAAGGATGTTCTCCGGAGTGCAGGCAGACAGGCTCTGGTGCTGTTTGATCCTAATCCCAAGAGAATTAGTGAGCAAATAAATCTAACAGTCCGGGCTGTGTGCCAATCCCTGGACAGTCAACAGTGGACTGTTTCCATGTTAATCCTAAGGCAGAGGGGAGACTTATTCCTCAAAATTGCGTGTGGGAGTTCAGAACCAGGGGGTATTTGTTTCCTAGAGCTGGTGTAACAAATTGCCATGAACTTGCTGGCCTTTAACAACAGAAATTTATTCTCTCACAGTTCTCAGGGCTGGAAGTCCAAAATCAAGGTGTTGACAGGGTCACACTTCTCCCTGAAGTCTCTAGGGAAGGCACCTTCTTTGTCTCTTCTAGCTTCTGGTGGCTGCTACGTTCCTTGGGTTTGTGGCTGTGTTCCTCCAACCCCTGCTTCATCTTCACATGGCCTTCTCCCCTGTGTTTCTGTGTATGTCTCAAAACTCCCTCTGCATCCACTGATAAGGCCCACCCTGACAAATGGCCCATATATATAAAGCCCACCCATCCAGGATGGTCTCATCTCAAGATCCTTAATCACATCCACAAAGACTATTTCCAAATAAAGTCACATTCACAGGTGCTGTGGATTAGGACCTGGATATATCTTTTGAGGGCCACTATTCACAAAAGGGGGCTAAGTCAGATTGATAAATGTTTATAAGAGGTTAGGAGCCCTGGCAAAACTATCTTCAATTTATCATTTGGTTCAATGTTAGGCCATACCGATTTAAAATCAGAAAAAAAACTAAGTAACTTCTCAGAATGCTTTACGGGCTCCATGGAATAGAGGAGATTTAGAAGACAAACCCAGGCTAGTGGGAGGAGAGGAAATGAGCCCAGAGAGGAATCTGTTCACAAATTAATAAGGAAACACAAATGAATTAAAAAAGTAGAACAAAGTGGCCAGAAAGCTTTGGTTTCACATGAGAAAGAAATGAAAAAAAGAGAAACAGAAGTGCCATTGACAACCGTGATGAAGTATGGAATAAAGGCTTGACAATATAAAATGAAAAATGAGGAAAGTTATAGTCAAGGAAATATCAAACCAAGGCTATACCTATAAAATAAAAATTTATGGACTTGAATATGAGCCCTTTAAAAAGGATCTTTAAATTGCTTCAGGAAATATTTCTTCTTCCAATTGTATCTGGTGGACTCTGACAGGACCGAGACTGCCTAAAGACACATTTCCACCAATTACTGACTAACTAACCTTTAACCTCTGACTTTTTGGACTTACTCACCATTATGCACATGGCCCAAAGTAGTTCTTGAACAAGTATTATGTTCTGGTATAATGCAAATTCTTTGGAAAATCTAATCTATTTTGCTCAATTCTTTAAGCAGACCACACAAGTCATAGATTACTGGCCATCAAATTAGACACTGCCTTTGGGTTGGCCATTGATTCCTCGCTTCATTTAAGGCCAGGAGAAGTTAAACTGAGGGGTGTCATGGTATGCTGATCTGTCCCTTCCTGGGTCATGGCTGGAATAGGCACAAAGATACACATGTACTAATCAGATAAGCAAAGCAGTGCAATGAAACAGTGTCCATGCTCTGATGCAGCGTGGGTGGTTGAAGTCATGGGCACCCAGGGATTGACACTTAGAGGCTGAGTGCTGCTCAACAGTGGGAAGGCACAGGGAGAGGCTGAGTGGCGATGGGAAGGCAATCAGGAATTCTAAATGCAATATACACACAGACTCCATTAGGGACCCACACACCACATCTAAGACAACTAGACTGAGTGATGATCACTCCAGTGATTATATCAAAACCTTGTGCTAGTCTCAGATAAGAAGCCAACTGGAACCAAGCATAAGACTCAAGTTCTATTTAATCATCTTGTCTGAGGGGTGAAGCAATATTTCCCCATCTCAGTTCTTTAACTGGAAAGCTGGCACCACACACTGAGTTGTTAAACTAGCAAGTATGCCAGCACTTTCATTTATTAATTGGTAGGTTCCATTTTAATTAAAATCATCCTAGCTAATTACTCATTCCACTGTGTGCAACGCCAGCTGAAGAAGCTGGAGGACATGATGAAGGCAAAAATAAACTCTGTTCTCCCTCCAATTTATTAAGTTTTTATTGTTTTCCCTTTCATATGTGGGGAATCAAGGGAAACATAAATTTAATCTTTTATTCTTGCCTCTATCTGATGAAATGAGCCTCATCTGGGAGTAAGTGGGAAGTAGCAAAAAAATTATAGGTTCCAAAATTCATACATGTGGGTTTGGATGGGCTCTTTCATTTATGAACTGTGTGACCAGGGGAAAATATTTAACTTCTCTGATCCTCAAAATTTCCTAAGAATGGGAATAAGACTAATACTCACTGCAGATTTGGTATGAGGGTTAAATGAGTAAGCAAACTCAAAGGCCAGCATATAACAAGTGCTTAATCAACGTTTGTGCCCATCATCACCTCCACCACTCCATTCACTCAAGTAGCATCTCCCTATCTAGCAAGGCTCAGCTCAGCCACTATCTCCTCTGAGATGGCTTCCCTGAGTCCCAAGTCTGAGTCATGTGTCCCTTCTCTCTGTTTCTGCATGTTTATTCCTATCACAAGACTGTATGTGAATCTTCAATCTACTTGTGGGCTGAACTGGTGCTTGTATCCCCTTAATGAGTGATTATAAGATTCAAATAAAAATAGTATTTTTCTAGCATATAGTATAATTTCAAATGGCTACCAAGTTAGTAGGACATGAACACTTACTAAATTGTTTGGATGTGGGACACCTGGGTGGTTCAGCGTTTGGGCATCTGCCTTTGGCTCACGGTGTGATTCTAGGTGTTGGGATCAAGTACCGCATTAGGCTCCCTGTGAGGAGCCTGCTTCTCCCTCTGTCTATATCTCTGCCTCTCTCTCTCTCTGTGTATCTAATGAATAAGTAAATAAAATCTTTTTTAAAAATTTAAAAAATAAAATAAATTGTTTGGATGTAACAATACAACAAACAAAATTATTCTTTTGGCCTACATGTACCGTGAAAAAAATTACTGATATGCCAAGGGTGCTCACTGTGAACCAAGAAAGCTCAAGAATCTCTGGCATAAGGAAATGATGATGTGTGAACCAGAGAAATTATAATACTTAATATTATTGTTATCATATAATCTTGCAGTTATAATAATGCTACAACTACCAGCTAACAGGTAACTGAGCCCTTTCTACTTCCTAGGCATTAATCTGAGCATTTAGTTGTGCTTTCAGTAAAGGGGCCAGGTGTATTCACTCCTTTAATCAATCCCTTCAAAAGCCTAAAAAAGTTTCTTTCTCCCACTTACAGAAGAGGAAACTGAGGCTCGTAGACAATGAGTCGCTTGCTAAAGGTCACCAAACGGGCTGATGCTGGAGCTGGGATTCAAATGTTGGCATGCTGACTCTCAGGATCACGGCTCTTAACCACCTGCTTACCGAGGCTGGCAGGGATGCAAAGAAGGGGACCTAGCTGAGCTGGCTGGATGGCACAGTCTACAGAATTTAGGTATAGACTTTAGAGATGGAGACAGCAAATGTTTTGGGATGTTCACCTAGCCCACTTTCTTGAGAAATGCTCCTCCTCACAGCCTGCTGATTCTGGGGACTTAGGGAGAGGGGTGCATTTGCGGTCCCAGACCCTACCCTTGACCATATCCACAGGTTACTGGGAAGCTGCCAGGTGACCCAAGCTAGGCTAAGTGAAGCTTCCTCCAAGGACCTGGAGACTGACACACTGAGCTTCTGTTGTTTTTCTATGCCCGTATCAATCAACTCAAACGGATGGTTATTCCCACAGTAATGACAGGATGGAACACAGAAGGTTTACAACTTCTTGCTTTTGAGGTAGCTAGCTGAGGCTGCTCCTTCCCCATTGCTGATGTGTTCAGTGGTTTTGCAGACTCCCTGAGAGCCGTACCCTGCCAATAACTTCGTTCATTTGAGCCAGATTCGCTAGACTTCTGTTCCTTTTAACCAAAGGATGTTTAACTGGAACCCTGAACAGAAATGTCCTAAAACACATAAAATATAGAAAATACATCAAAAAAGGGTGTGTGGGGGAGGCAATACCTCCATTGCTAAATATTTAGCCCCTTAAATTGGGTGGCCACGAGTTCATTCAGACTGTAGACTTCGGCTGAGCCAACTCCTCTTAGAAACCAGGCAGGTCTGAGGAGTTCACAGAAACAAACAGTTCAGAAAGGCGGCTTTCTGCACTGCCAGAGAGGTCAACAATCTACCAGGCAATTATACTGCTGTCAGATTGTAAATACACATTTGCAAATGCTTCTATAATTGCTCGGAAACAGTTTAGGCCTGTTCATGCAGGGCCAGTTACTGAATGTTAATGGAGAAGCTTATCCAACATCTGCTTTCAAGGTTGGAGACAGATCTGTGCCATTTCCATGCTTATGGGTGCAAAGCAGCATATCGGGTGTTTTTCTTCTGCCAGCCGATTGATTTGTTTGGTGTAGGCAATCACATTTTCAGCTATACCAGAAGCTTCTAAAACTGGTTTGGCTTTCTAAAACTCTGGTAACTGTCAGTAAGATAGGAAATTGCCACCACGGACTTGAGGTCATGTTGTTTCATGCACTGGTTTCTCTGACCTTGTGCAGGATGGTTAATACGATAATTGAACAAAGAAATTCTTGCTAACTAGAGGGCATGATGTATGGAGATGTCCACATAAGAGTGGTAGATCTCAAGGCATGCAATTCAGAACGTTTGTCTTTTTGACTTTTGACTTAGGGCTTGTGCTCAAAACCAGTGTTTTTCTGCTTTCATCATCTTAAGACAGAGAACATGGTCTCTCCCAATTGGTGGGCACGTGGGCCTCTTAAATTCCTTTGTTTCAGTTGCTCTGGATGATGACTACTAAACCTACCAACACCCATGGGTGTCTTGTGCATGTCACAGACACATGTGTTAAATGTCAGAATCATCCCAAATTCTAATTGCTGGCAACACTTCAAGTTTGGGTAAATAGCCATCTAGCCATTTTCAAGTGTTATGGTTTATTATTTAGCAGAGCTGTTGCTCTGCTCTAATAAAATGACTCCAAATAACGGTGGCAGAAAAGTGACAGAATTTTATTCTTCTCTCACATAACAAGACCAAGTGAACAATGCAGGGTGGCAGTTTGCTTTACTCCAGAGTCATTTAGAGATCAAAACTCCTACCACCTTTGAGTCCTGCCATCCCCCTAGGAATTGTCCTCACTTGTACGGTCAAGGCTGGTTTGCAGATAAATCCATGTTGCAGCTCCTGGAAAAGGGAGAGTCCAAGGAAGCTGGCTTATCTCTTCACTTAAGAGATGACCTGCAAGAGCAAATTTTACTCACATCCCATTGGCCCAAATTAAGTTCCAGAGACACATTTAACTGCAGGGGATCCTGGGTAATGCAGTTTCTTCCTGGGGAGATAGGAACTTAGCTTCGACTCTACTGCCAGGGAGGAAAAGGTGGATAGATCCTAATGGCCAGCCAGAAGTTTCTAGTCACATGTAACAACAGACAGAAAGAGATATTACCTCTCTTGAATAAAATAAATGCCACAGGGTCATTCATATATTCAGCAAATATTTATTTATTTATTTATTTATTTATTTATTTATTTAATTTAATTTTATTTTATTCTCAGCAAATATTTATTAAGTGCCTACTTTGTGCCAGATACCTTTCCTTACATGTGTAGAACAAATACTGACATGTTGTGGGTGAAATGATGCAACACTATGAACACATTTTTCCACTTTTGAAAGACTTTTTGCTCTTTCAGCTAATACAAGGCAAGTAGGGAAAAAGTCAAGGTTTTTGGTCTTCATATTGCAGGAAAAAGAGCTGCACCTGTCAAATTCCAATAGCTTGCATTGTTGTTGTTCTTCTGGATCAGCACCCACAAAATCCTCTTAGTTATTTGGGTGGTGGTCTCACAAATCACAACTTGCTTGTAGCATGTTTATGAAGTTTCAGGAAATTCTCTTCAGAGGATGAAATTAGGTCATTGAGATTAAACTCCATTTCAAAGATGGGTTTTCTCCCCAAAATAATTAAGGCAAGGAACAGGGCTAGTTTTGCAGTTACTCCCTTGACTTGGTAAGTGACACCATCTTCAGGGTTTGTGTACTCAAAGCAATGAATAACAACATGATGATCACTATGTGTCAGGTAGCTCTGGTGGTAGACATGCGGATGTAGGAAATATTCTAGAGGCACCAAAAACACGCTCTTAACTTCATCGGGATTAGGCTGGGCCTGGAAGTTGTGGTCTATAAATCCTACAACCGGGGTTATCAATGTATCTCTCTAAAAGCAGAAAACAAAATACGCAGATTAAGAAAACAGTGCAAAGCAGTCAATTACACAAGGTGGGTAGGGAAGGAGCAAGAATTTGCTCCAGAGGTGAACGTCATATCCCCTTTGAAATGGGGGTAGTCTCACCCCTACCTGACGCAGTGTCTATGAGACAAGTCTGAAAATGGTATCTTTTGTGAACATACTGGTATAATCTTTCGGAAGGGCAATCTGACAATATTATAAAAACATGGTCCCTTAGACCTAGCAACCGCATTTGTGTAAATATATCTGTATGATAAATTTCTACCAGTGAGAAAAGATACAAGACTGAAGCATCATTTGCAATAGTCCCAAACTATAAAGTTATCACTCCTCCACTGATGGACATTCAGGGTCGGTCAGTTATGAGTGTATCTACAGGATACTCTGCGGCCCTCAGAATGCATGAGATAGACACCTTTCCCCATCAGGATAGATAAGGATGTGCCATCTTATTAATAGAAAAGTGACAATATTAACTGTGTCATATACCCAATTATGGGAAACTACATTTATCATTATATATTAACTATTTTACATAACAGATGTTTATATGTGGAGAAGGATTTCTATTTATAACCACAATTGCTTGCAAATGAATGCAGGGTATTGTTAAGTGAAAGACCTGCTGGGAAATCTCCAGGGTGAGGCCTGGGGTTTAGTGTAGGAGCTGCATCATAAGAGAAGAGCTGCATAAACTTGAAATGGAAAGTGAGAAGAATCTGGAGTTAGGGGCGGGGTGGGCATTCCAAGAGAAAGTAGCTGGGAAAAGCCAGGGATACCTTGTGAAGCTGGGATATTAGAGCAGGATAAAGAGGTCCATGGAAAATTCTCAGGGCTGTGACAGCTGAAGCATGTTTAAGAGCAGTAATGAGTCAGACCATTAACTGAATTCATGGTGAAAGTCAGTATCTGGACCAGGAGTGTAGACTTTAGCTGTCCTTGGGGTGGGAGATCTGGGATCCTAAGGGGCCCCGAGGCAGAAACAGCATTCTATCATCAGTGAACAACACATGGCCCTGGGTGAATGCTTGGCCTCTTTGGCCACAGGTTCCCCAGAAGCAGTCTCTGGGAGGTAGGGAACACTCAGATGCAAGTGATTTCTTAAGGAAGTGCTCCCAGGACAAAGCCTGAGGTAGGGAGGAGGCCAGGCGAGGGCGAGGGTGCTGCGGGGCATCCAGGTGTAAAGCACGGTGCAGAGCTAGGCTGTCATGCCCCTCAGCACAGTCACTGGTGAAGGCCTGCCCAGCCAAGACCATTCTCAGGCCCTCCAGGCTCTCAGTGAGCAAGGAAGGGTGGAAAGCTGCAGGTGAGAACTTTCAGAAACACAGTAAGAGGGATATGATGGCTTCTGAACAGAACCTGCAGTGTTTGTTCAACGTGCATTTGTGGTTGCTATCACCATG
This sequence comes from Canis aureus, assembly GCF_053574225.1. NCBI lineage: Eukaryota > Metazoa > Chordata > Mammalia > Carnivora > Canidae > Canis > Canis aureus. Next base: position 15,472,603 of record NC_135613.1, on the reverse strand, counting down.
AAGTGACCCACAGCTTCTGGGGCCCTGTCTAGTACCCAGCACCCTCTCCCTGCTTCTTCACAACATGTCTGAACTTGAAGAAGCTCTAACAGCAGACTTGAGGCAACCTGTTCAAGGTCATGGCCACGTAAGACTTGGTAGAAACCAGGATTCACCGGCTGCTGTCCACACACTAGAGCATAGTGCTTAAATGCTGTGAAGACACAAATGTCACCATTATCTCAGAGATGACACACCAGCCTTGCACATGGCTTACATACTGCAGTGGAGAGTTCTCAGCTGCAGCTCGGATTCAAGCTCTTCCTGAGGGCTGAGCTAGGAGCACAAACTCACCCTTACTGGAAGGGCCAAACTGCTAGGCACAGGTATGGACAAGCAACTTAGCGTGGCAGTGCTGGCCCTTGGACTCACATGTATGAGTCTAAGGAAATAACTGGTGTGTGTGGTGGGGGAATCAAAGCCACAAAGGGAGGTAATGTTGTTATACTGAATGTTTCTGCTGGGAAGTCAGGCATTTTCAACACGGCTCTAGCTTAGAAAGTCAGAAAGACTTTGGAAATCTGTGGATGAACCAGAATCTCTGGACACATAGTTCCCAAAACACAGGTGTCTGCCTTAGAAGGAAAAAAGGATGGTGCGTGCACGGCAGACATGCTAAGACAAAGGAAAGACTGAATTTTGACCACTTGCTGAGCTGAAATCCCATGGAGACTGTCTCCTGCCGTGGCAGCAGGGATAAGGCATGTTTCCAGGCTCCTGGAAGAAGCCACATGCACTTAGAAACATTCTCGGGAAAGGAAATGCCACTGAAAGGCACCAAAATGCTTACAGGAGCTGAAGCTGCAGAGGTGGCAAAGTGAAGGAGAATGCGTGGAAATGTATGGGTTTGTGGCTTCTAAAGAGAAAAGGGAGAAATGTCTCCCGAGGCTGTTGCAAAGAGAAGCACATACATGTATGGCAGGACACCTGGAGTGGGCTTGGAAGGCCATAGCCTGCCTTGAAGGATTAACAAAGGAGGTGGGAAACAGCCAACAGCACCCTCTCTAGCTCTGACTCCCAAAAACACCTCCAGACATCGCCATGTACCCCGGGGGCAAAATCAGCTCTAAGTAAGAATCACTGAGTTAGATTCTGCTTGTGTTTAATAAATGGTAGTTTTACACTACGTTTAAAAGATTTGCAAGGTCCCAAAGAACAAAACAACCCTCGCCAGCACTTCCAAACACAGGACATCTTTCTTGAAAGCCTTTGTTCATCCTAATTTCTTGATAATGTGATTGGCATTATTCTATGAAGAGGAGGTCATTTTAGAAATCTCTGGCTTTAGGAGCATCTGGCCCACCAAAATCTCCTGAAGACCCAACATTCTCCTGTGAAGACAGTCGTATTCTTACCCCTCATAGGCAGAACTCAGTAGTTCCCAGGAGCCTTGGAAACTGAGTTACTCTCACTTTGGGAACTTTTTTACCATTAGGGTTCAATCTGTCAATAGAGTTTTAAAATAAATCCCCCCTTTAGGCTGGGGGATTTGTAGACGTTGAGTGGAAGGGGTTCCCATTAGAAAACTTAGTTGCCTAGGAAGTAATTGATACATTTCTTGTCCTAATCCCATGCTTTCCCCTCTCATTTAGGAAGCATTTATTTGAGAGGCCATTAACTTCTTCTGAACAAAATCTCCTTTGAGTGGTGACCTTTCTGTTTTCAAAATGGGCCTGATTAAGATCGATGTCTCAGCATCACTGATCGTCATAAGACTGTACCACCGAGACTTTAAGCCAAATGGAACATAAAGGATGGTCTGACTCACTGTTTTTCTCATTGTTATGCATCAGTGGGACTCTCCTCCTGAAATAAAAATGTACCTGAAAGCCCAATGTATATAAAGCACACAGTTTATACCTACCTTCAATATGGGATTAGAGCACTTCACCTCTGTGGTAGTCTTCTCCCAAACCTATAACCCTAGCTTAACCGAGGAAAATATCAGGTAAATCCAAATGGAGAGGCATTCTACAACATACCTGAGCAGTGCACCTCAGAAGTGTCAAGGTCACGAGAATAAGGAAAGTCTGAGACACTGTCACAGACCAGAGACTAAAGAGCCGTGACAACCAAAAACACTATGGTATCCTAGATGAGATCCAGGACAGAAAAGAGGACATTAGTAGAAAAATTAGTAGAAGGCAAATAAAGTCTGGAGTTTAGGTAATAACAGTGTATTAACATTGGTTTCTTAGTTGTAACAAACATACACCAGTGATGTGAGATGTTGACAATGGGAGGAACTGGGTGCGGGATACATGAACCCTCCATAGTATCTTTGCAACTTTTCTGTAAATTTGTAACTATGCTAACATTACAAGTTTATATTAGAAATTTTAAACCAATAAAATAATGCTGTCATGCAAGTACAAATTTACAACATTTACTCCTTCTAAAGTCCATTAATGCAACAGTTGAAAGTTCATGTGCAGTAAGATCTGGGTATATCAGCCCCAGAATTCATTTTACACCTTTCATGTTTGTTTTTTTATGTATACAATCAAGGAAGTCCTGATTCACACAGAAATGTAGTTACAAATAGTAATAGTTCTTAAACAGCTTGCCTAGTGATCTCAGGGTACTTCTCTATTAATGTGATATGGATAAGCTTGATTCCATGGTATGTATAAAAATATGTATATTTAGGACAAAGGTAAGACACTAGTGGCTTCCAAGAGGCTAAAGTTTGGAACACAGCATGCTCAAGGGCATGATTATTTTTTCAACTGAATTCTCAAAAAAAATGTATACTGGCAAAAAAAAAAAAGTGTAAATTGAATGTTAAAGAAAGAATCCCGAAGCACCTGCAGGATTCTAGAGATCCACTTTCAGAGATGGAGTTCGAACCTTTCATTTCTGGATGGGCAAAGAGGGGCTCCAAAGGGAAAGGGGGCTTGCCCAAGGCCACTTGACTGACAAGGGGCAGAGTCTACATGAGAATCTGTCTCTGGGCTCCATCTGTCAAGGGTCATGCTTGCCCATACACGGAATGCTGACAATCATGGATCCACCAGGGGCTCATGACAGTGTAAGCAATCCAGTTCCACTCTACCACTTACGTCAAACAGATACGGCACCAGGCAGCAGACAACCTCCACCTGATGAGGATGTAGCCCTACTTCTTCCTGGGCTTCCCGGAGAGCTGTGGCCACATCATCCACATCTGTAGGTTCACACTTGCCTCCGGGGAAACAAACTTCTCCAGGTGACCTTCTTAGCTGGATAGTGAAAGAACAGAGCTGTGATGCAGGATTCCAGTTGACTCATTCAACAAGTATTTAGTGACCTATTTTGTGCCAGAGACCACTCCCACACTGGGGGTAATAAGGGGGGGAATAAGAACACCCCCTCCCCAAAAAAGTTTTTACTTGAATCCTCTTTAAAAATGAGCTTTGAGAACTTCCTTCACTTGTAATTTTTTTCTACTTGCCCCTAAAAGATACCAAGCACACGAAACAGATCTATGCTTAATGGGGGGGAGGTGGGAGCCAAAAGGAAGTATAATAAAAAGGGCAATGTTATCAATAGACAGCCTTTACTGGATGCTTACCCTGCTCCAGGCGTGCTTCTTCACAAGAAGCTTTTCCACTTAGCCCTTAGAACAGGTCCGTATGCTGTTATTTTTAAAAAGCATTTATTTTTTAATTGAGGTGAAATTTATATAACATAAAATGAACCATACGTTTAATTTTTTAGAGAGAGAGTGTGTGAGCAGCAGGGGGACAGGGAGAGCAGAGGGAGAAGGAGAGAATCTTAAGTAGACTCTGCTGAGCTCAAAGCCTGACAAGGGGCTCCATCTCATGACCCTGAGATCACAACTTGAGCCAAAATCAAGAGACAGATGCTTTACTGACTGAGCCACCCAGGTGCCCCTAAAATGAACCATTTTAAAGTGAACCACTCAGTGACATTTAATACATTCATGATGCTGTACAACCACTACCACTGTCTAGTTCCAGAACATCTTCTTCACCCTGTACTTGCTCCCCAACCTCCCGCTTCCTTGCCCCTACTTTCTATCTCTATGGATTTACCTATGCCATGTATATCATGTATTTGTTATCCATCCATCCGTTGATGGATATAGAAGCTACTGTTACACTATTACCATTTCCTCTTTTGACAAGGGAACTGAAGCTCAAAAGAGTTAAAAACAAAAAACAAAATAAAACAAAACCTGACCAGGGTCACACAAGGGTTATATATGTAGTAGAGCCAGAATGTACACCAGTGTTTTAACTCTCCATCCCATGCTTTTAACCAGCATACCACACATACATTAAGGCCTACTAAAAGGCAGGTAATGTGACCGCTACTTGAGCCATTAGCATGGACACATCGGCACCTCTGTATCTCTGTGCATGCATGCAAGGGAACAGAAGTCTCTTCTCCCTACACTGCCCCTTCCATCTCCACTCTTGATTCCATGCCTTCCTGACTTTAGAAGAACTGTGGCTCCATTTGTAGCATCCTCCATCTTTGGGTTGGGTTACAACAAATATAACCCAACTTTATTGACTTCACTCCTGCCTGGTGCCCACCATCCTTTCTATTGAACTGCCATAAGGCCTCAGGCTCAGCAGAAGTCCAGGTGGGCCTCTTCTCAATGGGACGACACAGGGGTAATGTCCCTGTATATCTCCCAAGGTCACAGAGCCAGTCACATAGGCTGATGGCTGAAGTTCATGGCACAGGGTCTGGCCAATGTGAAATATTTATTAATGAGATCTTGTAAGGTCAGTTCTTGATGTTTAGAAGCTAAATCAAGAGATCTCACTGGCATTTTTAGCACCAGGGCCAATATATCTATGTAAGAATAAACTAGATGCTGTTATAAATTCTGTAGTGCTCTAGAATTTAAAGTCCCATTTAAGCAAGCTTTTTTAAAAAAACAAAAGATAACATTTTAAAGTAACTCTCTGCTAATGTATCAAGAACACTGCAGGAATTGCTACAGGACGTAGGAATCACACACATCTTCACATCAATTACAGTTACAAGAGTTGGTGAAAACAAGGTTGAGGGATAGGTTTCTACAATCTCGACTACTGACTACCCAAATTTTTAAGAAACAAACCTACTGTTACATCACCTCTGAAAAAAAGTATTCTATTGTAGCACATGGAGCACCAGAGCATTCGTGGCAGAAGGCACCTATGGGGAGTCAGCAGGCTCGACAGAAATACAGACCCGATGGGATGGCTATTTCAAATACTATTAAGAAAATGCTATGCTGTTTTGAAGAAAATAGACACATTCATAAAAATGATTATTCATAACTGTCAGTGCCAAAAAGGGCCCTAAGTACAGACGTTTTTAATCTTTCTTTTTAACGGCATAAAAATTTTTATTAAATAAAACCTTTATGGAAATCTATTTAGAAGCCAGTAAGGTTGTAGGCTAATTTCCCAAAACTTTTTTTTTTTAATTTTTATTTATTTATGATAGTCACACAGAGACAGAGAGAGAGAGAGGCAGAGACACAGGCAGAGGGAGAAGCAGGCTCCATGCACCGGGAGCCCGATGTGGGATTCAATCCCAGGTCTCTAGGATCGCGCCCTGGGCCAAAGGCAGGCGCTAAACCGCTGCGCCACCCAGGGATCCCTAATTTCCCAAAACTTAAATCTATGTTTTGTTCTTGCATTTTCTTTTGCCTGTTTCAAGCCCTAGCAAGCTGGGGGGAGAGGGAGGAAAGGAAAGACAAGTAGAATGGGGGAGAGGAGGGGAGGAGAGAGGAGCGGAGGGGAGGGGAGGGGAGGGGAGGGGAGGGGAGGGGAGGGGAGAGGAGAGGAGAGGAGAGGAGAGGAGAGGAGAGGAGAGGAGAGGAGAGGAGAGGAGAGGAGGATTCTTTACCCTCATAACATTAGGCACTGTTTTCAATCCCATTTTAGGAATGAGAAAACAGAGACTCATAGAGATTAAAAACTTTGTTCTAGGTTCCAGAGTTGGTAGGAGAGCCCATGCTAAAGCAGGAGGGACTGGGGACAGGCACCCCTTCCCCTTCTCTACTTGTACGACTCCAGGGAGCTGTGCAGCTCCAGTAAAGCCTGGGAGGGAATTTCTTGCCCCTAGAATGAGACAGGGGTAGAATCAGATCTAATTAGATTTAAATACTTTTAATTAATTAATTTTAAAAATTTTTTTAATACTTTTTTTTTTAAACGTGATCTTTGCACACCAGAGTTTATGGTGTAAGATGATTCTCACATAATAATCAACAGGCAAAGCTCTCTGGATGAAGTAGTAACCTGAGATCCATTTTGGTCTTGCCTAAACTGTCTACATTATTATTTGTCTGATGGTTCGAAAAATATATTGAAGTGCTTCTCCTCTGCTCTTTGGCAAAACTGAGAACAGACCCAGGTCCCCTGGCTCCCAGCTAGGTATCTCCTGTTGGAATCTGGACTTTCTTACCTCCTGTGTTTATGTGATTGTTACCTGACCCAGACCCAAAAGAATTCACACGAGTCTGATCTCAAACCCAGAAAACTTCAGCTGATTCCTCAGCTTTCTTTTCCCCCCTGAGAGGATACTATTCATTGTTCTGCTTTGAAGCCATGCTGTATGGCCCAGTTTCATTTTTTGTACTTGGATAACTCTGAAGTTACTGCTTCCCCAACTTTTCCTCAGAAGCACCCCAACAGCAAAGGAGAATGACTATATCCAGGGGTGTACCCAGGGAAGCTCCATTCCCAGCCCAACATTTCTTTAAAGTTAGAATAGTTTATCTGAAAACCTCAGGCCATGTCTGCCAACAGCAATAGTGATGGCGGCTGAAGCTTACTGCATCCTTGCCATGTGCTGGGGCCAGTTTAGTTGCTTTGCATTTGTTTCCCTGGAAAATCTTCATAGTAGCCTTATGAAGCAAGTGCTAGCGTTTTGTCTGCATTTTGCAGGTAAGGAGACTGCAGCACAGAGAGGGCAAATAATTAGAACAAAATCACAGAGCTGGCAAGGAGTGAGCCTGCGTTCAAACACAGGCAGCCAGCTTCAGGGCCTAGGCTGTTAATTTCTGTGCTCTAGAATTTTCATATTATAACCTGGGTGGGAGTCTAAAACAGTGGCTGTTGGTGGCAGCAGTTGTACCCATCCCCCACCCCTGCCAGGACAGGGATATCTGGAGACCCCTGTGGTTGTCACAAGGGGTGTGTGTGTGTGTGTGTGTGTATTACTGGCACCTAGTGGGTAAAGCCCAGGGTGATGCTAAACATCTCATTATGCACAGAATAGCTCACACAATAAAAAAAATTATCCAGCCCAAATGCCAATAGCACCAAGATTAAGAAACCCTGGTCTAAAAGTATTTCAAATTACTTGCTAGCTAAATTACTTATTTTTTAAAAAAACTTCTCCAAAAAATGCCTTGTTATCCTGTGGCTTCTTGTACCCCTGAACATCACAAATCTTGAAAGTCCATTTGAGAATGCATGGTCTCAAAATGTGTGCAAGTGACAAATTGTTGTGGGGTTTTCAAATGTCCTGGAACTTGAATGGCAGGAGTCTTTTTGTCACCTACCTTCTCTGACCGGAGGGTGAACAACAGGTAGAGTTTTCCTTCTTTTACCAACAATGGTAAAAGGACAGAAAATTTGTTAGACGACAAGTGAGAATATTTGGTCCCAACATCATGCTTTTTTAAGCGAGCTTTAGCTTCATCCATCAAACTGTGTCTAAAATGGAAACAAACCAAATATTTTAGTAACCAGAGTTATGATAAAAAGCTCCTAGTCCTATGTTTCTGTTTCATTGTGTATCTTGGAGCTTACCATTTCTGACTCTCATTGTATTTTCCAGGAACACAGCAGAAATAACAACACACAAATCACATGACTGTTGGCAAGATAAGATGAGCAAAAAAATAAAAAAAATAAAAAACTAAGAATACAGTTTAGTACACAAGTTCACTTTGAAACTTAAATAGAAATTATGGTAAAATATTCTTTCAACAATGCCCTAGTTAAATGTTGAATTCTTAATTATATTCCAGTAAGGCAGTGTCGGTAAACAAGTCATTGTAAGGTTAGACAACTGTCAGGTTAAGGACTTTCTCTTATATTATCAAACCCTTTCGTCTTCAGTTGCCTTGTAACAGTGGTTCCCAAACTTTAGTGGCAGCAGATTCACCCAGAGGGCTGGGCCCACCCCAAAACTGTGACTCAGGAAGTTTGGGGTGGGGCCTGGAAGTTAGCATCAAACTCCCAAGCAATAGTGATGCTGATCCTGTGGGCCAGGGTAACCCACTTTGAGGACAATGTGCAAAGTATCTGGATTTATAACAAACACTGGGTGCCTTGAGTTTATGACCCTGAATGTTTCGGTCCTTTCGACTGGTGTCTTTTGTGGCTGGTTTGTGTAGTAGTTTAAATAGTGTCTCCCCAAATTCATGTCACCCAGAAGGCTCAGAATGTGACTTTATTTGGAAATAGTATCTTTGCAGATGTAGTTATGGATCTTGAGATGAAATCATCCTGGAGTTAGGGTGGGCTCTAAATCCAGTGATTAGCAACCTTGTAAAAAGGAGAGGTCGTAGACACACACATAGGGAAGAGGGCAAGGTGAAGACACAGAGATTGGAGTGATGTTGCCACAAGCTCAGGAACGTTAAGATCCATCAGAAGTTGCAAGAGGCAGGAAATTTCGGATGTCCAGCCTTCAGAACATTGGGAGATAAATTTCCGTTGTTTTAAGCCATCAAGCTTGTGGTAGTTTGTTATGCCAGGCCTAGAAACTAACCGTTTGGTTTTAACTTTCCGCTGGGAAAGGCAGTTTTTACATCGTGGGCAAAATGAGGTATGTAAGTCAAGGCAGCAGTGGTTTTCAAGTGTTTAGGAATGACCTCCCCAAGCCTTGCTTTCCGCATCTGTGACCTGCTTGAAGATATTTGTGAGCCGGGAGTGACACTGATGGCATATACCGTGGCTGGCACCCGGCCAGCGCCCAGTGCAACGGCAACTACCGCCATAAATGTCTCCAGCATTAGGTGGCCCTGGAGGGCGTTCTTGGGGGAGTGCATCCCAGGCACGCAGGCCGCCGGAGGACCCCCGCCCCGGACCAACCTCGGCTTTAGAGGCTCTCCCAGAACCAACCAGGGGCGCCAGCAGTGGCGAGAGTGCGTCTGTCCACATTTGGGGCTGGTCCCTGGGAGGACCCCACACGGCCCCCCGCAGCAGGCGCCCTGCATGCGCTCCCCCGGTGCACTTTCCACGCTTCTCTTCCCAGCCTCGCGACGGTCCCGCCAGACGAGGCCTTGCTCGGGGCCCAGGCGGGTCAGGTTAGGTAACCGAGACCCACGGTCACCACGGGGGCCCCGAACCCTGAGCTGCCGGGGCGCGCCCATGCTTCCCGGCGTCAGGGTCCGCAGCGGCCCTGGGATGAAGAGGGCCGGCCTCTGGGCAGGCGGCAGCGCTCTGCCCGTGGGGAACGGGCGCGAACCCGGGAGGCTGGAGGCGAGCCCACGGGCCGAGGCCCGCCCGCCTCGCGCGGGGAGGTGCAAAGGCGCCGGGCCCGGCCGGCCAGGTAGGCGGGCGCTCCGAGCCGGGCTCCGCGGGGGCAGGTGCGCTCGGCAGGAGGCCCCGGCAGAGAGGCCCCGCACGGCGCTCCGGCGCTCCGCGTGCCCAGGGCGGGGGAGGTTTTACCTGGCCGGCTCCGGGGACCGACTAGGTCCGGACATCCCGCAGGCAAAAGTTTTGCTTTCGGATGGAGACGCCTCGGAAGCGCTCAGCCGGTGGGCATGCGCAGAGCAGCCGCGGCCTGGGGCGGGCGGGGGCGGGGCGGGGGCGGGGCCTGCGGCCGCGGGGCGGGGCTTAGGGCCAGGCTCTTCGCGGGTTTGCAAAGCGGTTTCTGCCCCGCTTCTTCGGAAGGGAAAAGAATTCTGAGGTTGGTCCTTGTAAAAAAAAAAAAAAAAAAAAAGGGAAGAGGAAAGAACGTACAAATGCAGTGCTGGTGAGTTCAGAGGATTTGACACCTGCATTCACTGTTGCTGGGAGGTTAAATTGGCTCGTTTTCTGAGCAGCCGTCTGCGCATGTTTCCTCTGTGCTAGCAGGGCGCAGATCCCACCTAGCAAAAAGACACGCGGAGCCTACAGGCAAGTGGGAGAGAGAGAGGGAGGGAGACATGGATGAAACAAGTGCATAGATAAAGCAGAGGCCTTTAGTCCTTGACGAATATATGAGGGAGAAACAGGGAGAAACGTGGGTGAACCAGGTCAGAGAAGGCTTACCAGAGACCACGGAAATGGGGAGGAAAGCAGCTGTGCTCAGGCTCCCCACGGGAGCTTCTCCCTCTGCCTATGTCTCCGCCTCTCTCTGTGTGTCTCTCACGAATACATAAAATCAGAAAGAAAGAAAAGAAAAGAAAAGAAAGAGAGAAAGAAAAGGAAAGAGGAAAGGAAAGGAGAAAGGAAAGGAAAGGGAAAGGAAAGGAAGGAGAAAGCAGGTGTGCATGTGCTCTAGGTGTGGTCCTCAGAGCATGAGCATCATGTGGTGCTGTTAAAAGTGTAGATTCTGGGGCTCACCCCAGAGCTGTTGAGTCAGAAACTGGGGATAGGGCCCAGCAATCTGTGCTGTAAGGGAGTGTGATCATTGGGGAGCTACTCTAAGGTATGTGTGGAAAATAAATAAAGGAAAGAGACAGAGGAGTTACAAGAAGAAGAATAAGTTTGTGCGAAGACCGCAGAAGTGGCTGGAGGAGAGGCAGTTGGAGGGGAGCCTGGTTTGAGCTGATACTTGTAAGACCCCAGACTTCAAAGACTGAAAGCCAGGTTGACTTCTCCATGGGGCACAGGCTCAGGAGGAGGTACAATGCCTGGGGTCCACAGTAACTTGGGGCTTCACAAAAATGTTCCAACTTATATTCTTTTAAAAATCAAAAGAAGGAACACCTGGGTGCTCTGTGGTTGAGCGTCTGCCTTTGGCTCAGGTCGTGATCCTGGAGTGCTGGGATCGAGTCCCACATCAGGCTCCCTGCATAGAGCCTGCTTCTCCCTCTGCTCATGTCTCTGCCTCTCTCTGTGTGTCTCATGAATAAATAAAAATCTTAAAAAAATAAAATTACAAAACATAAAAAGAAGAGGGGCACCTGTGTGGCTTAGTCAGTTAAGCATCTGCCTTCAACTCAGGCTCAGGTCATAATCCCAGGGTCCTGGGATCTGTGGCATGGAGCTCCCTGCTCAGCGAGGAGTCTGCTTCTCCCTCTCCTCTGCCCCTACCTCCCCCCTGGTGCTCTCTCTCTCAAATGAATAAATCATCTTTAAAATCAGAAGAAGAAAATGAATATAATAATAGGCAACATGAAATAATGAATCCAGCCTGAGTTATACCCTTCTTTATATGAATGCAGTCATAAAATAGAATTATTTCATTATCATTTTATGGAGGAAGGGGTCCATAAAAACCTGGTTGCCTGATCTCCATGAAAGTCACACTGTGGTCCTCAATCATGGGACAGCTGAGCTACAGTTCCTAAGACCTTTAAAACTACTCAGGTCTCAGATGTTCACCTGGCCAGTCCTTGGCAAGGCTGGGAGAACCCAAACTAAAAGCTTGATGACATCCAAATAACAATGTTCACGGCACTTGCACCTACATTAGCAAACTTAGTTTGAGCAACTGCACAAAGTAATTTCTCTAGAGCTATTACTATCCTCACTTTCCAGATTAGGAAATAACGACGTGTCTTGTGTTATGTCACACTGCTAGGGTTAAAGATTAGCTGGTTCTGACCTCTGTGTTCATTTATTTTGACATCACCTCTCAGAGGCAACTGACCTTTGAATTATGTGAGTCTGATTATAAATGAGGAGATAAATCAAGCCCCTCATCCAATATCCATTGAGTAGCAACTGCATGCTAGCCATGTCTAAGATGGGGCCCCTTGATCTCTAAGGGTTCCTGGTCTATTGGGGGTGATAATAAACATGATCCTCAGCTCTCATAATGCACAGTGTGTTCTCAGCCCTATATGAAAATAGATAGGAGAGTGATTCAGAGGATTAAGTTGAAGGCTGAAAAATCATTGAGGATTTTATTTGCTCTTCTTTTAGATATCCTTTGATTGGATCATTGTGAAGATGAGCACGCTGGAGTGCCTTGCTCATGGTCACACAGAAGGTAAATGGAACAGCCAGGTTTTGATCTCATCCACTGAGCTACAGCTCTGGCACTCTAGTGGCATTTGAGAGATACGTGGGATTTCAAAAGGCCAAGGTGGGAAGTCGACATTCTTGAGCAGAGGGAACAGCAGAAGCCAAGCTTGGGTGAAGAGTCTTGTTCAGACGGGGAGGCAGTATAGCACAGTTGGAGCGAAAAGGGACATTTTGCAGAGTGTAGCTCTGGGAAGACATAAAAAGGTTTGGAAGCCAAAGCAAAATGGAAGTTGAACTTCTTCCTAAAGGGAGAGGAATAACAGGTCAGGGTTTCCAAGAAGATCTCTGTGGAAGCAAGATGGGAATGGAATGAAAGTGGGGAGAGACCGGAGGTGATCAGAGGGCTCTTCCAAAAGTCTGGGCCCAAGGAGCAGAAAAAGATGCTTTAAACCTTCAGAAAAATTCACATACTCTCAGCATCAGAAAGTCAGAAGGTAACAGGAGTTTGGGTTGCTTTAAAGTATAACATGGCATCCCGAGGTGCACCAAGGCTATATGCACAGTTTCTTCTTTCAAGATCAGAAATACTGTTGTAAAAAACTCAGTTCTTATGGCTTTTGTAAGGCTGGAAGCCATAGCACAGAGAGCATCACAAGGTGAAATGTATCATAATAAGATTATATATGTATGAGGTGTGTGCATATATCTGCACCTGCAAAACAAAACAGGCTTCAAGGTTAAACTGGCAATGTCTTTTAGGGGAAGTGACTTGTCTCTGTAGTTTTTGCACACAGACTTGTTGGTAGTAACATAATTCTGGAAAACATGTTAAAGAGAAGCAAAGCTGTGACAAGGTTCAGGCCAGCCTGCAAAGCTAACACCTCACTGGTGCAGTTTCGTTAAAGAAGCACATCCCAGGGGGCAGGAGGGGCCTTATCTGAAGTCTACCCACCTGGAAACTTTATTTGAGCAGCACCTCATGGCCAGCTGGGGTGGTACAGAGATAAGAAAATACCAGTCAGCCTTCAGGAACAAAGAACATCTGGGGAAAAGACCTATAACAAACAATTAGCCTTAATGCCAGATTAGTGCTTTAATCGTGGAAAAAGGGCTAACTGCTCTGGGGAGCGAGGACCAGCAGCAAATGATGAATTCTCTCTTGGCATAGGCCCTGGGGCCTAGATAGGCTGCGGAGAGCAGGTGAGACACTAGGGAACACATAGCACTAGGCATTATTTTCCTAGGAAATCCAAGTTTCCTCCACTCCCTCAGTTTTTTTTTTTAATTTTTATTTTTTATTTTAAAATTTTTATTTATTTATGATAGTCACAGAGAGAGAGAGAGGCAGAGACATAGGCAGAGGGAGAAGCAGGCTCCATGCACCAGGAGCCCAACATGGGATTCGATCCCGGGTCTCCAGGATCGCGCCCTGGGCCAAAGGCAGGCACTAAACCACTGCGCCACCCAGGGATCCCCACTCCCTCAGTTTGCAGGAGGATCTCCAAACTCTTGGAGGGAAGTCATAGGGGAGGGCTTTATTTTTTTATTTTTTTTAAAGATTTTATTTATTTATTCATGATAGAGAGAGAGAGGCAGAGACACAGGAGGAGGGAGAAGCAGGCTCCATGCTGGGAGCCTGATGCAGGACCAGGATCGCACTCTGGGCCAAAGGCAGGAGCTAAACCACTGAGCCACCCAGGGATCCCCAGGGGAGGGCTTTAGATTAAGTCTCATAGACACATCAGAGTGTACTGGCTACCACTGCTGGGTGGGGCATTTGCCAAGCAGACGCATGCTTCCCCCTCTCACCCTGCAAGCTCACAGCCCCATCCTCCATCAACTCTCCCTCACCCCCAAATCAGATGGAATTAAGGAGCCATAGCCTTCCCCTCTTTTAAGGAGAGGGAGTTCTTTGAGGACTAGGTTTTTTTTTTTTTTTTTTTTAAGATTTTATTTCTTTATTCATGAGAGACCCACAGAGAGAGGCAGAGGCACAGGCAGAGGGAGAAGCAGGCTCCCTGTGGGAACCCCGATGTGGGACTCAATCCCAGGACCCTAAGGTCATGACCCGAGCTAAAGGCAGCCGCTTAACCACTGAGCCACCCAGGCATCCCAAGGACTAGGGTTAAAGACGAATTTCTCTATGTGTTAGGGGTCCTCGGCATCAAAGTCATCTGGGGGCAAGGATGCTGCATGGACACCTCAGTGCCCCCAAATCCCACCCCACAGGTCCTTCTCTCGGTGTAAAACTCACCAAGGATCATGCATTTCTCAGCAAGCGTTGAGGTGAATTGGCTATAAAGAGATTCCTACATGATGCAGTCCTTGCTTTTTTTTTTTTTTTTTTTTTTTTCTATTTTTCTTTTTAAGACCCATTGAAAAGAAAAGAGTTTATGAGTTTGGTTCAGTACATTCCCTGGTGAAGTGCCCATTCTTGGCTAGGCATGAAGTTGGATGTTAGAGATGCAGAGATACATAGCAATTGGTCTTTGCTCTTGAGGGTTTGGTGTCAAATATGGTAGTGAGTAGCTTTAGTCTGCACAAGAATCTCCTGGGGCTGATTAAACATGTATGTTCTTGAGCTGAGGCCTCAGGGATACTGACTCAGGGCCCAAGCATCTACATTTGTGTCCTAACCTTTGGGCAATTGTGATATAAGTATATGCTTTGAAAGGGGGAGAAGTGGAATTTAAATCTGAAGATAAAATAAAAATAAAAATAAAATAAAATAACAAAATAAAATAAAATGAAATAAAATAAAATAAAATGAAATAAAATAAAATGGTGGAAATCAGCCTGGCCCAGAAGTCTGGGTAGGCACCTGAGCCAAAAAGTCAGTGACCTGAGGCAGCCCTGGATTTCTGGCAGCAGGTGTAGGCTAGGAATTAAAGGTTAGGTAGGGATTACAGGGAAATGCTTTTAGAACTGTCCTAGATTACAAAAACATAAATTGCTGAGGATTTATTTCCAGGCACTGCAAATGTGATTTTTCAAAGTAATTCATGGTGTTTTCACCCACGTTTAATTTTCATTGTGAAACAATAAAACAGATATATGCTTGCATATTAAGATGTCTTAAAATCTCTGTGTTTCGGTGAGCCAGGCTGGCAAAAACACAAAACTGATGGGCGTGCATAATTCGTCTATTTTATATCATTGTTGGTTCTCATTTCTGTGCCCCTCTAGAAATGAGATAAAGATTACTTATGTTTGATTCCTTTACTGTCATGTTTCTTTGTGTAATGGAACCATCAAGTAGGTTTAATTACCAGTAACAAGTGTGCTGGGAAATCTGTAATCTAAATGAACGCTCGGCCTAGGATGCATGTAATGGCGTGACTGTGCCCCACAATGAGGAGCCGTCTGGTCCCAATTAGCTTGTGAATTAGTTGTGAAATTGGTTTAAGATCTTTCCAGTGCATGTAGGAAGCTCAGTGTCTGCAGAAGAAGACAGCCTCTGCTCCACAGGGAATTCACCCTGTGTCCTCACCTTGGCCTGGGCCACCCAGAACTCACAACTCAACCCTGGTTAAATTCTCTTGCCTTTACAGGTGGGTGGGGGAGGCAGAAACTCATATCCCTCCCCAAATCCAGACTGTACCACTCACCTATCTTGATGCCTTATTCAACCCATTCTTGACACTTCAGCAGAAACCATGCTACCTGTGCTCTGCCCGTAGGAGTGACACTCTGCATGCAACCTCTCCTGATATAACGCATAATAAACACTGCGGTGGGCAGAGAGACAGATGGACAAGTCTTTTGAGAAGATGCTACCAATTTGCTGCTAGCCTCTGGTTTCATGTTTGTCCCATGGCTGGTGTCCTGTTCTTTTTTTTTTTTTTTTAAGACTTTCTTTATTTATTTGAGATAGAGTGAGAGAGATAGCACAAGTGGGGGTGGGGAAATGGGAGAGGGAGAAGCAGATTCCCTGCTGAGCAGGGACCACCCCATACCCCAATGCAGGGATCATGACCCTGGGATCATGGCCTGAGCCAAAGGCCATTTAACTAACTGAGTCACCCAGATGTTGTCTTAAAATGGCTGCATAATAGTGTTGTCAGGGAAGAAGGGTGCTGGTCATTGCTTGAGGTCTTCAGCGGAAGCCAGAAAAGGACACAGGCTGCTTTGGAGCAATTTCAAGGATCTGGTGGTGGAGGGTTATGCTTCTAGCAGTGCTGTATGTAAACTTTCTGCAATGAGGGTAAGAATCTCTATGTTTTCTAATGCAGTGGCCACCAACCAGGTGTGCACTTGATTATTTGGTGTGCCTGAAGAACTAAGCATTTTAAATTTTATTTATTTTCAGGTAATTTAAATAGCCACAGGTGTCTAGTGGCCACCATATTAGCACAGTCTGATGGTTGTAGTTTCTGAGTTTCCAACCATCTTGCAACCTTTTTGGAAATATCAGCTCGAGGACCTAACTTCTAGTTAAACATGTGCTTTGGAGAAAATTCTTGCAGGTTTCTTCCTAGGGTATTTTTGGGAGATGGAACCTAGAAGCACTCATCCTTATTAATTCCCTTCTTTTACAACAACAACAACAAATGTGAGCTCACATTCCCTCTGGCAGACACCTACTCTTGTCCTCCCTCCTATCACATCAGTGAGGATTTGTATCAGGCCTCTAGATTTACCCAAGACAATAAGCTGTTAGCAACGAAAGTGCTTATTTGCTCATGACTACTACATGGCATGAGCTGTGTTGTCATGTGTTGAACACAATGATCAAGTGTCATACTCACACTTGTCGAAGTGTTGATATTCTAGAAAGGGAAATTTTGTGTTTCCCAAAGTGGGATCCAAGCAAATGCAGGCCTGTGAAGTGCTCTGTGGGACAGACTGTGGTCAAATACATTTGGGAAAAGCTGCATTTGATGCCTCCTCTTGCAGATTTATGATCTATATTAACATGGCAAAGTTTCCAAGAAGTAAAGCTGTAAAGAAGTCTCCTTTATTTTGTTTATGGCAGCTTTTCTTGATGTATTTGGCCATGGAGTTCTTTTTACTCCCATAATACCCACTAGCATTGATCTGAACTAGTGTTTTGTTGAAGGCACTTTGGGCGGTGCCGAATTAGAGCGATGAGTAGGGTTTAGGGGCAGGAGGCACTGTTTCTTCCTGGGGATAAAGGAAACCTTCATGGGGGAGCATGATCTGCTGCCCAAAATAGCCCCTAAAATGCTGCCATTCCTTTTTCCCTTAACTCACTTTATTTCTCTTCAAAGCACTCATTGCTGAATGATATCATACATGTTTATTTTTCCATAATTTCCTGCCTCTCCTCACTAAAATCTCAGATCCAGGAGACGGGAAGAGTGCATCTTTTCCCCTATTACTGTAACTGCAGCATCCAGATTTCAATACCTGTTTTTTTTTTTTTTTTTTTTTGCTAAACATGGAAATGAAGAAAATGTTTCAACTGGGCTTTGAAGGACAGGGATGATTTTGATGGGCTTCGGTGAGGGGGTTAGTCACTCTAGGAGGAAGGAGAAGCTTGGAGGGTGCTTGAAGGAAGGGCAGGAAGCCAGTAGTGGGGGAAAGCCTACAAAGATAAATGGAGGCCAGCTGGTGAGGAGAGAAAGAGAGGGAGAGAGGGGAGGAGAGAGCAAGAGAGAGAGAGAGGACTGGCTTGCTGTATAGGAGCAACTCCTAAGAGGGGTGAGATGTGGGGGGCACCCTTCTGTCTCCAGAGAGTGCTGGGTTCTCTACTGGGGAAGAGGCAGTGTGGGCAGTGGGCCACTCGCATCTTCTAGCATTCCGGCTAGGTTAGCAGCACACAATATACCCAGTGCTATATATACATACATGATGTATGCACGGAATTTGCTTTTATAAATTTTTACAAGATTGTACATTCCTAGTGAACTTGCCTCACTCCGTGTACACGGAAGCAAAATGCATGGCATAAAACATGCACAACCAGAGGTTCCCAGAGGACGCCATCCTTATAAACAAGCCTCAGCAGGACACTCACAGAGGAGGTGAGTCATCTTTCTGGGAAAAAGCATCTGCTGTCGGACCGTATTTCCTTTCTGTGTTGTCATTCAGAATACAGATGTGCTCTAGAGGCAGGGATAAAAAGCAGAGCATGTTTCTATTAATGTTGTTTGTCTTTCTTCATAGTTAAAAGTAACATTTTTTTCCCCCAGGTAGGTACTGGGCAGCTAAGTAGGCTCATTTGTATAGCCTCATGGGAAATGAGATGTTTACAGTTGCCACAACATGAGTCTAACTCTGACCTTGTGTTGAGATTAAAATGTATGCCAGCTTAGTAAAGGTAAAAATGTGTTTCTGATAGCATCTTCCGTCACCGTGGCAGCCCTGGGATTACTTGTTTTCCTTTTCCGGCACTGTGACAATGTGAGTTTTATACTCTTTCTATATCAGAAATCATCATCAGTGACAGCCCCTTATGCTTGGGGACCCATGTATGAGGTGTTGTAGGGAAGTGTGTTCCTTGCTTTACATGGATAGGTTTAATTAGTCCTTATAACCACGCTCCAAAGTGGAACTTCTTTCCCTTTCTTTGCCTGTGAGCATTCTGAGAGAGCAGATAAACAGGTGAGTAGCATAGAACAGATACAGATGGAGTTAGGATTTGCATAAAAACCATTTCACTCCAATGGCAATATCCATGTATGACTTTTGTTCCTTATTGAGCATGGGTTTTATACTTTCTCTGTATTTTTGTGTCTATTTGACTACTACTTAATATATATATGTGTGTGTGTGTGTGTGTGTGTGTGTGTAAGTATATGCCCTGAGACGTCTTTTATTTGTAATGTATACCTTGCCTATTAGAAACTGGTTTAAGATGATTTGCCTGATATTAAAACTAAAGAAGACCAGAGACACAGATTGTGTGAGTGGGAAAGAGTAGGAAATTGTACCAGAAGCAGAGGGCAAGGTGGCAAGATGTTCATTGCATTCAGGTTTATCTGCGACCTCCCAGGTAGCCAAGGGAAGAAAGGCAGGCTCCTCTCTTTTTTGTCCTGTGTCTACATCCTGTTAAATGTTTCCAGTTTACATCTTCCTCATATGTCCACAGACAATAGGCTCTTCTCACTGCTGGTGAGGACCCGTGTCCCCCCTGTATAACAAAATGCAGGGCTGAGAAGGATCCAGTATAATCAAGCAGGACATGGTCTCCCCAACCCCCTTCTCTTGGAGCTAACTCTATCAGAGCCAGCCCTGTCGGGGCACTGTCCAAATCCCAGTGGTACATCAGGGTTAGATAGAAGACGCACCCCGGACCAGACAGCCAGGGAGAAAGTGCCAGAAACTAAGGGATACAGACCTGAGACCAAAACCCAGCTCTGGGCTGGCAGCCTCTCCCAGGGGGGAACGGATTATTGGCAGGTCCTAAAACCTACCCACACAGGCTTCTGCAACTCGTCTCATCACTTCTGCCCTCTGCTGCCACCACCTCTACCTTCTACCACCTGGTCACATACTGATGAAAGAAAAGGAAACCAAAGGGAGGGTCAGAATGGGTTTGTTTTTTAAGATTTATTTATTCATTTTATTAAAGAGTTTGTTTATTTATTTATCCATGAGAGACACAGATTGAGAGGGGGGCAGAGACATAGGCAGAGGGAGAAGCAGACTCCCTGTGGGGAGCCCTATGCGGGACTCAATCCCAAGACCCTGGCATCATGACCTGAACCAAAGGCAGATACTCAACTGCTGAGCCACCCAGGTGTCCCTGTTTATTTATTTCAGAGAGAGCACAAGCGGAACGGGCAGGGAATCTCAAGCAGACTCTGTGCCAAGCCCAGGGCCCAGCACAGGCTCGATCTCAGGAAAATGTTGGAATATTTTGTTTAACAATCCCCAGACTCATGCACAGTGTGTGTGGCCCATGACTGAATGATACATAAGAGCGGAGAGTGTCTTGATTCAAGCAGCTCTTCCCCTTTCTAGCTGTGTGACCCTAGGCAGATCACTCAGCCTCTCTGAATTGCAGAGAGTCCTCGAGAAGCATGGCAGTAACCGTTAGGTCTGCCTGGGTGCACTGCCAGGATGCAGTGGAGCAGTGCATGGAGTACATTCAGCCCTGGGTCTGGCCCCTGCAGGCAGGGAAAGGCTCAGGAAGGTGGGCATGGCCAGGTCCGCAGGGCTTTCCGGCCAGATCAAGGAATTGGGAATCCAAGCCTCCACTTCAACCTAAGCACTGTAAATAGTCCCCCGAAGATGCTCTCCTTAAACTGCCTCTTAGCTGCCGTATTTTTGAAAACTGTGTTTAGGTGGCAGCTGCTGCCAGGAGGCTTTGTGTTTTGTGATTACTTGTCTCCAACCAACTAACAGCTGTTGGTTCCTCCTGGAACTCTGTTTACCTAATTTGGTTAGGCTGGTACACAGACAAATGGGCTTTGATATGATAAATGGCCCGTGAAAGCGAAAGGAGTCAGCATACAACGCTAATTTTCCATTCTATCCAGGAATAAAGGAAAAGGTTACCAGCTGTGAAAAACCACCAGATTAGAAGCAGATTTCTGATTGCCAGCCTGCCGGGAGATCATCTCGGCAGCCTGACCTGCAGAAGTGGTAGTAATTTGCAATTATGTACCAGCCTTTCTCTTAGGACACACAAACACTTTCTAAATATTTCCCTCCGCTCAGGGAGGCAGAGATGCTGGGATATTAGTATTTTGCAATTAAAAAGTCATCTTAAAAGAAATGCCTTAATCATCTTTCTCACGCTGTATGTTTGAGAAGCTTCTCAAGCCGAAGTTTCGGGATGGAGATGCTATCCGGTTATGTCACCTGAACACCTAGAAGCTTGGAGCTTGCACGCATGTTTCTACACTGGCCTACTTGTTACATTGTGGAGCAGTGTGCCTCTGGTTTCCTTTACACGTGTCAGAACAAAAGCGCCTTAACCCATGCATCCTACAGAACCTGCCCTACCCGGATGATTCCTGAACGTCAAGAGAAATAATGGTGACCAAGTCCTTGCATAAGGCCTTCCTACATGCTGGCTCCTGGAGTGTATCTTACTGATGGCTGCAGGGCATGGTGTTTCCTTTTCCTGTTTCAAACCTCTTTCTAGAATAGAGACTATGGGGTTTGCCAGTGAGGAATGAGAGCCGAGCCTCTGCACCAGGGGGTATGACAAGAGAAACCTGAGAAAAGTGGGTTTTAATCCTGGTTTTTGAAAGCCACTAACACCGCATGACTTTAGGAAAGTCACTTAGCCTCTGCGAAACTTTCCTTTACCTTTCTCGAAGATGCCTGCCTTCTGAGTGTTGAGAATTACAGAAAGAGAGAACACAAGTAGGAACGGTTCGAAAACCATCAAGGGGTCTACATATCTGGGAAAGGATTGTCACATGTTATTTGGAATCGAGGCCTAACATCAGGGGTTCTGACCTCTTTTCTATGCTGATGGTGAGATAGGCATTGCCCCAACATCTCTGTCTGCTCCCCCTGGAACCTGAGGGGTGAGTGCATGGTGCACATACTCTTGTTCTCGCCCATTATTCACTCATCATGACTGATACTCATCCATCCCAGAACTCATTCAGAGCCAACAGTCCAAGATCAAGGTGTCATCAGGGTTGGTTCCTTCTAAGGGACAGGGGGAGGGAGGATCTGTTCCAGCCTCTCCATAGCTTCTGGTGGTTTGCTGGCAATTCTTGGTGTTTCCTGGTTTCTAGAAACATCTCTGCAATATCTGCCTTCATCTTCACTTGGCTCTCTCCCTGTGTGCATGTCTGTCTCTAAACTTCCTCTTACCATGAAAAAACCAGTCATATCAGACTAGGGACTTGACCTACTCCAGTTGACCTCATCTTGATTAATTATAGCTACACTGACCTTACTTCCAAATAAGATCACATTCTGAGGTAGTATGGGTTAGGACTTCAATATATGAATTTGGGGGAAACAAAATTCAACCCATAATAGATAGTATTGACCCACATTGGACATGCCATCTGTGTGAGGGAAAAAGAAACTTTGGTTTTAAGCAACTGAGATTCGGGGGTCATTTGTGCTATCAGCATTGTCTCACTTGTTCTAATTAACACCAGGAGCTTAAATTAAATCCTCAGCTTCCTCATAGGTGAGCATGAGTTAAGAGCAGCATTTTTGCGGAGAGACTCTCCCAGGTGTGACCATCTCATAGGCTAGTCGGTAATTTACTCTCAGCCTCACAGAACTGGTGCCACCCAAGCTTTCTGAAGACTAGACGAGTCCTCCATGCCTCGCCTCTTACTATTGGAGACAAATCACAAAACAAAGACAGGAATAAAAGAAAAATGCTCTTTTTCTGGAACTAAAGGGCAGATAATCCATTTGTTAGCATTATTGAGTTTTAGAAAGGCATCTCCAGAGATCTTCCTGTTCAAGAAATTTACATATAGATGAGGATATTGGGATCTTGTTGGATGAAGTGGTCACTTGTCCAAGGTCATGGAGTTAATAGGCAGAGCTGGATTTGGGAATTTAGTCTGCTATTCCAAGTGTGTGTGTGTGTGGGGGGGGTGGGTTTGGAGCAAATGATAGTGGCCAAATATATTCTCTGGCCTTGAGCACAGCTATGGTGTGAATGTCTGTGTCCTCCTAACATTTATATGTTGAAATTCCAAAATTCGGGAACCCTGGGTGGCGCAGCGGTTTGGCGCCTGCCTTTGGCCCAGGGCGCGATCCTGGAGACCCGGGATCGAATCCCACGTCGGGCTCCCGGTGCATGGAGCCTGCTTCTCCCTCTGCCTGTGTCTCTGCCTCTCTCTCTCTCTCTCTCTCTCTCTCTGTGTGACTATCATAAATAAATAAAAATTAAAAAAAAAAAAAGAAAGAAATTCCAAAATTCCATGTGCTGGTATTAGGAGATAAAGTCTTTGGGGGGGTGATTAGCTCATACGGGAGGAGCTCTCATGAATAGGATTAATGCCCTTATAAAAGAGACCCCACAGAGCTCCTTCCTCTGCCATTGGAGGACAATGAAAAGTCTGCAGAGAAGTCCTCACCCAACCACACTGACCACCCACCCTGATCTCGGGCTTCCAGCCTCCAGAACTGTGAGAAATAACCTTCTATTGTAGATAAGCCACCTGGTCTGTGGTATTTTGTTGTAGCAAGTTGAACAAACTAAGCCAGGAAGCTTTTATTTCAGCAATGGGAATCGATGCAAGTATGATTTTTGCAAAGCTGATCAAGAATGATCTCTTGCAATAATGACAGTTGAGCACTTGGTATGTGGCTACTATGAACTGAGGTGTGCTGAGAGTATAAACTACACCAAATCTTGAAGACTTGGAAAGAAATCAAGGATTTTGTTAATAAGGACTACACGTTGAAATGATAGCTATAGGGGTGCCGGGGTGGCTCAGTCAATTAAGCATCTGTCGTCAGCTCGGGTCATGATCTCAGGGTCCTGGGATCCCCGCTCAGTGGGGATGCTACTTCTCTCTCTCCCTCTGCCTGCCTCTCCCCATGCTTGTTCTCTCTCTCTGTCAAATAAATAAATAAGATCTTTTAAAAAATTGAAATGATAGGTATGACAGGAGACGAAGTACTTTTTTAAAGATTTATTTGCTTATTCTAAAGAGAGAGTAAGTGTGAGTGAGCAAGAGGGAGGGGCAGAGAGAGAATCTTATGCAGACTCCCTGTTCAGCTGACACTTAACTGACTGGGCCCACCCAGGCACTCCAAAATAAAATATATTTTTAAAATGAATTTCTTCTGTTTCTTTTTGCCTTTTAAAAGTGTAGCTGCTAGAAAATATAATTACATATGCAGCTTGCAATTGTAGCACACAGTGTGTTTTTCTGGGTTAGTGCTGGCACAAGGTGATTTTTCAGTGCAGACTCCAGAACCCTGTTCTGGACCCCATGACCGGAATCCTTGGCTTTCTGGTTCAGGAATCTCATTTTTATAAAGATTCTCAGGGGATTCTGTTGCATGCTACATTTTGAGTTCGCAACATGATGATGGGTGGTGGCTGCCCCTTGAAGTTCACCAAAGTCTACACCATTCCCTGTCTTGTCCTCCAGACTGAGAAGCGGGACAACCCTGGCCATGTACCATGAGACACACATCAGGACAAGTGAGAGAAAAGGAGAGTGAGATACCTTTCTTTACCTACATCTCAAACTTGGAAAAAATAGGAATCATTTTCACTTCTGCAAACACTCTTTCCCATATTTCTTGAAACACAGAATTTCCTCTCTGTCTGTGAGGAAGTATGCATGGATTGTGCATGTATAAAACCCATCCTGCTTCATTAGGATGAGGAGGGGGTGATTTGCTGGATCCCTCTGGCCATGGGAGTCCATGCTGAGTTCCCCTCCACCCGTGGCACGAGTGGTTCTGTCTGAGTGCCGAGAAATTGTAACTTGTGCTTCCCCTTTCTGCTGAGACTCCCTCTTCTCTTTCACACTAGATTTCTGGGGAAATGGGAGGAAGCCTTAAGGTGTGTTCACATTTTTTTTCCTATTATGTTTGAGTCTCTGACTCCAGGCAAAGGTGGTTCGTCTGGAGGAAAAGAGTATTTCACGTTATCCTGGAACTAGAAAATATTATTTCCTCATATTAATAAAGTTATATATATATTTTTAAAGATTTTATTTATTTATTCATGAGAGACACAAAGAGAAAGAAAGAGAGGCAGAGACACAGGCAGAGGGAGAAGCAGGCTCCATGCAGGGAGCCCGACGTGGGACTCGATTCTGGGTCTCCAGGATCACACCCTGAGCTGAAGGCAGATGCTCAACCACTGAGCCACCCAGGCATCCCCATATTAATAAAGTTATAGTTTAGACTTAGTGATTCAAGAAGAAATATTACCCATTTCTGGATTCTTCTTCGATATGTCAAGTGGACTTCTCTAAATTTAAAAATAATCTGGGAATAACATCAGTATAATTTCTTTTTTTTTTCAAAGATTTTTTTTAATATTTTTTTATTATTTTTTATTAATTATAGTCACAGAGAGAGAGAGAGAGAGGCAGAGACACAGGCAGAGGGAGAAGCAAGCTCCATGCACCGGGAGCCCGACGTGGGATTCGATCCCGGGTCTCCAGGATCGCGCCCTGGGCCAAAGGCAGGCGCCAAACTGCTGCGCCACCCAGGGATCCCCAAAGATTTTTTAATTTATTCATTCATGAGACCCACAGCCAGAGAGGCAGAGACAGAGACAGAGGGAGAAGCAGGCTCCCTGTGGGGAGCCCCATGTGGGGCTCGTTCCCCAGGCCCCAGGATCACGACCTGAGCTGAAGGCCGATGCTCAACCACTGAGCTACCCAGGTGTCCCAGGCTTCTATTTTCAGCACAGAAAAGTTCCAAAAGAGTTTAGTCGCCTGACTATGTTCCTGTTTGTGGCTGGGGCCCCTCTGATTTGGGGAGCAATGCTTTTCCGGTCCTGACAAACTCCAGTAATGTCTGAATACAAAGGCAATTTATTTTGTGGGGGAATTCTGAATTTCAGTATTCTACACAAATCATACAGCCGGGGCACTTATTCCCCCTTCTTGTGGAAACCAAGGAAAAGGGGTACCTGTGTGTCATCAGGCAAGCATGCCATGGTCCACTGATCGACGATTAGGTTGGACAAATCTGGTGCCCACTGAGGGCTGGCAGTGACCTCCCCATGCCTCCCCCTCCCTGTCACTCCACCTTCTCATTCTTCCCCTTCTTCCTGTCTACTCTCTTCCTTCTGTCAGAAATAAAAGCATTCTCCACGGCCCAATCCAAGTTTCACCTCAGAATATCATTTGACAGAAAAAGATGTAGCTGCCTTAGGGCTCATGACAACTCCTGTTTGCAGTTATTACTAATTATCTTAACTACACAATCAACGTCTTTATTTCCCATTTCCTGGTTAGGCTAGCTAATGAACTCGTAATTTCCATGAGTTAGCCAGGATTCCCATCCCCCCTGAGGTAGGAATGCCCCGCTGTATTATTTTCTTCATCGTCTATGACTACCTGAGATTTCATTATATGTGCTTACACTGATTTGCTCATTATCTGCCCAACTCACTAGAATTTAAGCACCCTGGGACAGGGTGTATATTGAGTTTACTGTAATATTTCCAGTTCCCTAAAATAGCATCTGGTTTGTAGTCGGTACTCAGTAAACACTTGCTAAATGAAGAGCTGTATGAACAAGAGCTGACTAGTGTTTAAGATAAAAATGGCATCCTGCCTCTTGTCTCCTTCTTGCTTAAGAAAATAGTAGTGGTGGTAACAAAATGGACGCAAAGAGCGGTGCTCAGCTAGTCTAGAAGTGCTGTTTGCAAAATATGTCTTGAACCTTGCCCCATCTCCATAGTTAGACCCATGCGTAAGCCACCTTCGTTACCCCATGTGGACTATAGCTGAGACCTGGGGTCTCCGTGGTCCCCCATTTCAATCCATTCCTCTGCACGCAACAGAAGGGATTTTCTTAAATTTGAACAGCATTGCACCAGTTTTCTACTTAAACTCCTTCAAACCCAGGACTCTTGGCAGATAATCCAAACTGGCACAGAGCCCTGAGAGGCCCAGCATGACCAGCCTTTTCTTTACTGGTCACTGCCGTCTCACACGTCCTCTTCTCTGGCCTACTGTGCTTCACCCACTTTGGCTTTCCAGCAGTGCCTGGGGTGTGCCAGGCTCTTTTCCACCCCAGGGACTTTGCATGTGCTATTTTCCTCACCTGGCATTCTTTCCCCTTCAACCCCTTCTCTTTCTTTAGGCTGAGATGTCGTGTCTGCAGAGATACCTTCCATTGTTCCCATCTAAATTCCCCCATTCCCATTCTGCTAGTCTCTTTGTCAACCCCTCTTTGTTTTTTTTTTATTTTTTTTATTTTTTTTTGTCAACCCCTCTTTGGTTTTTCTTTATTGTGCATCTTGCAGTCTGTGGTTCTTTGTTTTTTTCCCTCTTGTCTCCACCACCAGAGTAGAAACTGCAAGAGGGTAATGGCAGTGGCTGTCTCCCTCATTCTTATGTTCCTAGTACTGAGCTCTGAGCTGTTGATGAAGCTTGTATTAGGGTGTTATGGCTGCTATAACAAAGTGCCACAAACTGGCTTAAAACAGTGCAAATTTATCAACTTACAGTTCTGGGAGTCAAAGGGTATGAAAGGAGTCTCATTGGGCCAGAGTCAACGTGTTGGTAGGCTCCAGAGGCTCTGGATGCTCTAGGAAAGAGCAGTCTCCTTGCTCTTTCCATCTTGTGGAGGCTGCCCTCATTCCTTGGCTCACGGCCCCCTTTTCCATCCTCAAAGCCAACAGTGTTACATCTCTCTGCATCTTTCTTTTATAGTCAGATATTTACCTGACTCTCTTCTCCTGCTTCCTTCTTCCATTTTTAAGGGCGCTGGTGATTGCCTTGGGCCCACCTGGATAATCCAGGCTAATCTCACTATTATTTTATTTTATTTTATTTTATTTTATTTTATTTTATTTTATTTTTTTCAGGCTCATCTCTCTATTTTAAAGTCAATGGATTAGTGCCTTTCATTCCTTCTGTAACCTTAGTTCCTTCCCCTTGGCTATGTAATTTAACATAGTCACAGGTTCTAGGGATTAGGAGATGAATGTCTTGGACGACCATTATTTCTTGGAAGTTCTTTGTGGGCAAATGGCTACATTTAAGTTTTTTTTTGTGTGTGTGGCTTCTTGTGCCTGTTCATGTCAGGCCAATATTCAGGCTTCGTAATTATTCTGATGAATATTTTCTGATTCCCAGAGGAAGCCAGCAGATTTAGGACAGAGTTCTTTCTTTAATTATCAGCTTCAGAAGAGGACCCGGGGATCCTTAAGGTACTAGGTGAAGAGGGTTTTAAAGATCTAATTAAATATCTAATATTCTTTAGAAGCCATGAAATTTATAGTTGGTGCCACGGTAATTGGCATGGTTTCTCCTGGAGTGACGAATGTAGGCATTAGACGCATTTGCACCAAAGGTGGTTCCAACCAAGGTGATTAATTTCTGGAAGATTAATACAGGGAAGCCGAAGGCCATGTTTTGCAATCAACTAGGCTGCGCTTGCCTCGACCTGGATTGAATTCCAGCTTTGGAGTGGAAAGAAATATGGAGATACTTCATGAGTACCATACAAATGGCAGCCCCTTCACCTATGAGGTGAATGAGTGGAATGAAGTAGTGTGTTTGTGGAGAGAAGCTGCTGATGCTCAGCCTACTATTATTTCACGTGCTTTTCTCAAGGACGACACAGCCAAGACACTCAGTCACAAGATAGGTTTTTCTTCTTGGAGGAGACCTCATGTTTAGCTGTCATTTCTTGGGCTATTTTTAGTGATGGTGTTTTAAAACCTTGAGGAGCCTTTCTCCCCTCACCAAGCTCAAGCGCAGGGTTGCTATGCAACAGTCCCATCTCCCCGGTGGTGCTCACACTCTTTTCTCCCAGATATTCAATGAACTGGACCTTGGCTGGAGCCAAACAATAGAGTGAGACAGACTCATGCAAAGATAAAGCAACAGCTTTTGCTCTCACAGACCAGGGTCTGTCTCCACTGCGACCAGGTGCACGGTCCTAGGCAAATCTCTCTCTCTCTCCTTGGGTCTCAGTTTCAGCATGTATGAAATGGGGATGTTACTCCTTTCTAGCCTGTAAGCCTGTTGTGAGGATAAACTGGGATCCTACCTGTAAAAACCTTTAAAACATGATAATTTCATGAGACAGAGGTCTGTTTTAATTTTCACAAAATGGGTTTCATAAAGCCATGTTTGGAAAATTGAGGAAATCCTATTGATTCACCCTTTGGTGCTTCTCTGCCTCCTAGGTTTATTAGAATCTAT
This sequence comes from Canis aureus, assembly GCF_053574225.1. Taxonomy (NCBI): domain Eukaryota; kingdom Metazoa; phylum Chordata; class Mammalia; order Carnivora; family Canidae; genus Canis; species Canis aureus. Next base: position 15,443,718 of record NC_135613.1, on the reverse strand, counting down.
CACAAGATAATATTCTATGAAACTAAAAATAACAGCAATGCCAGCGGTTAACATTTGTGAGCATTTATGAGCAAACGCTTGTAATTAAACACTATTTCATAGGCTTTCACAAAGAGCCTTGCGACTACATGGCTTTGCTACCTATACATCATGGAGAAACCCTGAGTTACTCTCAAACTAAGGTCCTGGTGCCTCTATGTATACTTTAGGACATGGGACAGAGGTCTGGGAAATTCCTTGGTGAGCCATGGGTGACTTCTTAATTCTCATCTAGGGGTGATCACCTTGCATGCCTGCCTACTACTGAGAATAAAACCCATGCATAGAGCTCATCACTGTTTACCAAATGGTTTTCACATCGGTGATAACACTGACCAGTTTCTTACTATGTGCCTATGGAGTGCCTTTGGTTTTTATATTTTTTTAAGATTTTATGTATTTATTCATGAGAGACATACAGAGAGAGGCAGAGACATAGGCAGAGGGAGAAGCAGGCTCCCTGTGGGGAGCCTGATGCAGGACTCAATCCCGGAACTGGGTTATGCCCTGAGCCAAGGGCAGATGCTCAACCACTGAGCCACCCAAGCGTCCCATGCCTTTGGTTTCTTTCTTTTTTTTTTTTTTTTTATTCATGAGAGACAGAGTGAGAGAGAGAGAGGCAGAGACACAGGCAGAGGGAGAAGCAGGCTCCATGCAGGGAGCCCGATGCAGGACTCGATCCTGGGTCTCCAGGATCACACCCTGGGCTGAAGGCAAGTGCCAAACCGCTGAGCCACCCAGCGGCTTTGGTTTTTAAAATGTTCCAACAACCCTATGGGAGAGGTACTATTATAACAGAGAGGGCAAGCTACTTACCTAAGTCTACTCAGCTAAGAAGTGGTGGACAAACACTTTGTATTTGGGGCTGTCTAAATCTAGGGCCCTAGATTCACTCTCAACCATGACCCTGCACTCCCTCCCATTTGACATTTGCAGAAACGCTGCCCCATGGACAGGAAAGGTAATATTTGCTCTATTTTGAATCAGATGGAACAGAGCCTTAGGGAATTCCAGTGACCTGAAGGTAAGTGCCAGGGCTACAGTTAGAAGACAGGCTTTGGACATTTAGAACAGCGGTCCTTTTGCCGTTCCATCATGCTGCATTCAAGTCTTGAAGAAGGACCATTCTCGACTCTTTATGAGGGAATAAGGGACACCTCTATGGTCTATGTATAAAACCAGATCTCACTGCATGTTGGTTTCCTGATTTCTTGAGGATGGCTGTAATAACAGCCCTTGGCCAGCTGGGGCGCTCTAACCGTGGGCCGGGCACCTGCCTCTCTTGCAGTCTTTCCAACTGTAAGGTGCATCGAGATCTCCACCACCACCCCCGACCCCCGCCACCCCTGCCACCCCTGCCCTGGGAATGGGGTGCTAAGCGCAGATTCCCATTCTCTAAGTCTGAGGAAGAGCCTGTGACGTGGCATTTCTAGCCAATTCCTAGGTGATACTATTGCCACTGGTTCTGGGACCACGCTCTGAAGAGCAAGTGCGCAAGTGAGGGAGCAGAAGAAACTTTAGTAGGCTGACTGACAAATGAGAACTTAGGGTCTGGGAGTTTTTCCATTCCTTTCCATTTTTCCTGTTTGTTACTCTGATACAGACTCTCTGATCAAAATTTGAGTCTTTGGAATCACAGCTGCTAAAGAGAGAGAAGAGAGAGGGAGGAGGGGAGAAAGGAGGAGGAAGAGATGAAAAAAAGAAAGGAAAAAAAAATAGGGTATGTAAATCACTGTGACATATGTCCTGGACTAGAAGAAGATTCAGAGGGACGCCTGGGTGGCTCAGCAGTTGAGCATCTGCCTTCGGCTCAGGGTGTGATCCTGGGGTCCTGGGATTCCAGTCTCACATCGGGCTCCCTGCATGGGGCTTGCTTCTCCCTCTGCCTGTGTCTCTGCCTCTCTCTCTGTCTCATGAATGAATGAATGAATAAATAAATAAATCTTGAAGAAGAGAAGGGAGGAGGAGACAGCAGGCCACAACTAGAGGAGCTATTTTGCTAGGCTTTCTCCCAGTGGGAATAGAACAGTGTGTGTGTGTGTGTGTGTGTGTGTGTGTGTGTGTGTGTGTGTAGGGTGGAAGGTAAGGAAAAGGGTCTGATCTGAAATTAATGCAAGGGGATGGAATTGTAAAAAGGTCGTTAAAAGATCCAGAGTCTAGTACTGATTTTGCCAGTAACTCTGTGGTCTTCACAGTTACTGCTTTTTCTAACTTGTTTGACAGGACCCCCTAGTAATTACACCACATTTCCTCAGCTCCTGTCACATCCTGACAGCCTTATTTCCAAAGTGACTGAATGACTTGGGTTTCCTGGAACAATTGTCATTTCAATATCCTGTCTTGGTGTCCAGCTGTGTGCTCAAATCTGCACCCCAGCTTTTAGTTTTGAAAATGCGGTCATTGTAATTATGCCCCAGCAAGAACACATCTGCAGTTGGTTAGCTTAATTGATACCCTGCGTATCTCAAGGGTTCTTAACTTTTGGGGATTAGGAGTCATGGGGCTTTCAGGAATCTTGTGAAAGCTATGGACCATCATCTCAGAAGAATGCTCATGTGCATAGGCATGCAAAAGTTTGCACTTTTCTAGGATGTTTCAGAGACTCTCCAGCGCATTGTATTGCAGGACCTAACTGGATCCATGGGTTCTGGCTGTAGGTGATGAATGCTTAGGTAGACATAGAGAAATGAGCTGCCTTTCTATACACAACTTATCAATATGCCACCCATCATGCTGGCAATTTCATTTCTGCCCCTGCCGAAGAGCATAGGTGATTTTTACTCATGGAGATAGACTATTAAGCAGATGGCTTCATCCCACATAATGTGTTCTGAACACAAGCTGTGCTTCATTTCGTCAATTCATACTTTCCATTTAATATGGTTAAGATCCTCTTCTCCAGAGACATCCATTTTCTTGGTATGTGAGTTACACTCGTAAAGAAAAAGAGAGAGCCCTAAAAGGTGAATAAATGGCTTTTCCCTTTTCTTGTTTCATTTATTTTTTTAGAATTATTTTTTATTTTTATTTTTTAGGGAGAGAAAGAGTACTCAGGCACATGTGTGAGGGGTCTGTGGGGGGCAGAGGGAGAGGGAAAGAGAGAATATTAAGGAGACTCCCACTGCTGAGCCAATGTGGGGGCTTGATCCCACGACCCTGGGATCATGACCTGAGCTGAAATCAAGAGTCTGACGCTTCCCTGACTGAGCCACCCAGGCACTTATAAATGGCTTTTCTAACAGCAGAACACACATTTTTCATAGAGTCTCTAGAACTGGAAGAGACCCCTGAGATCATCTCATCTGGGAGATATAAACACTAACACTGGCCTTCCAGATATGTAGCATCAATGAGTGAAATCATCCTGTTGCATCAGTTCAACAAGGATGCATCCTGTTTGCACAGGATACACTTAGAAATAGTCTTTGGTTCCACAAAAACATGTTCTCTTTGCCACTTTTATTGAAGCACGCAGCTTTCATTGTCTATCTGCTCCTGTACATACTCTCCCCTCCGCCCCATCACTAGTGGGAAAATGAAATGGTTCTCTACAATAGGAGAACAACAGAGTCATGTGAATATAAATGAAAACTAACTTCTCCCAGTACCAGGGATTGATATGAGGAGTCAGGAGATAGTGGCGAACTGTATTGCTGGGGCGCCAGGGAAAGTGGCTAGCAGTTACACACTTCTAACAGCCATGTCCATGAGGAATGCATATGGATGTGGCCCCATCTTCTGATTTCTCTGGAGAGCCTGGAGATGTGGAATTTGAGTGGAAATCTCTTCAGTTGAAAAATCTTGGCTATGTTGGGTTTTAATGTTTGTTCGCTGGTTTGTGTTTGTTTTATACTGTGCAACCCAAAGAAATTAGGTTGCCAGCCAAATCCTGCCATTTGGCTGCTGGTTTGTGATCTCTGATGTAGTCCAGCTACTTCATTCCGCAGATTGGGATGCTAAGGGGAAAAGTGACATCTGTGTATATGTAGTGAGTGAAAGTGTTAGGGGATTGAAGCCAGGCCTCCTGGTTTTCAATTTATTTCTAATCCTGTTTTACCATGATGTTGCATTAATTTCATTCTCTATTTTTTTACTTTGCATTGAGAGCAAGCGGTGTCCTTAAATTTAAGACATTTTTCAATCCAGTGTTAGGAGTTCAAGGATCTCTTAGTTGATATGTAAAAGCGGAAGAATCACACTATTTCTGGCAACATGGCTTTTCTCTACACTCAACCACAACATGCTATGCCCTGCAGATAATTTGTCCTAGAACATACTATGTTTGGAAAGTCATTAAGCCATAAATCAATTACTCTCCAGAGCATTTTATATTGGATTCAAATAAAACAGTTTGGGTGGTCTGAAACCAGAAGCTCTTGCAGGCTGCAGAAATTGTATTATGGCAGAAAATGTACAAGAAAGCTCTTTAGCCTGATAAAAATCCATAAACATAGACAAAGATTTGTCAGTATTTCAATTCAGGGCTTTAATGTGGTCCAGTGAATCAATAGAGGGAACATAACCTCCTTTGAGAACGCTCAGAGCAACAATGCATTGATTTTTCATATTTTGCATGATGACTCTGGCCAGGCATTTAGTCCTAGAGGGGATAAGCAAAAAAAATGAAGATTATAAAAAATATTCCTTTCAAACATCAAAGTGGATGAGAGAAATTCATGCAAGAATTAAGGAAGGGCCGCTTGGGTGGCTCAGTTGGTTAAGCATTTGCTTTTGGCTCAGGTCATGATCCTGGGGTCCTGGGATAGAGCCAGCATTGTTGCCGGGCTTCCTGCTCAGCAGGGAGTCCGCTTCTCCCTCTGCCCCTCCCCCTGTTCCTGCTCTCTCTGTCTCTCTCAAATAAATAAATAAAATCTTAAAAAAAAAAAAAAAAAAAAGAATTAAGGTAAATGGAAAAGGATCCAGAGCCAATGTTCTCGGGAGGATAGGGCCTCTGGGACTGGCTACCAGAAACAAGTGTAACAGCTTCCCTGTTGGAATAGTTAAGATGTTTGGTTCATGATCAGAAAAGGTTGTAACTGTAAGGTCTTTGGAACCAGGCCAATCTTATCCATCAATGTGATCCTATCATTTAGTGTAGAACCTGGTGCTTACAGAGTGCTCATATATATCCAGGGTCTTTTTATTTTTAATTTACTAAGTGCTTACTATGTGTCAGCCATGGTATTTAAGATTGAGAAAAAAAGACACATGTACATATTTCCATGAATCTCAGGGGTTTTGCTCTACTGTGTTGAAGCAGCTTCTTCAGTGGACTCCTGAGCTTTCCCAGAGCTATTTTCATTCATTACATGGATGTCTGTCTAATTATTGTTCATTGTTGGAGGATAGAACCTGGGTCTCCTACTCTGCCATCTTGGTCCTAACCATTCTGTCTTAAATGTGCCGTCTGTTCAGATACCAATGGATTAACAATGGCCAAACTGGGAAATCTGCTCAGAGAAGGATGCTTTTAGAGCTGGATAAAATAACTATTTAATATCTTTTGAACTTTTTTTGTTTTGTTTTATTTTTTGATCAGCATAGCAATTCTTAAGTGATGTCTTCTCAGGGATCATAATATATGAGAGGTTCACCTGGTGAAGCTGAGCTTAGGAGGTGACTGTCATTGCCCAAGAAGCTAGAAATACCTGCAGGGAAACTGGGAACAAGAGGGTGATATTGGTGGTAATGGAGAGGAATGGGTGGGCTCCAGAGGAGCCCTTGGGAGGTAAAATCAATTATACTTCTGTTGGATAGAATTGGAAAAGAGGGAGAAAGAGGCAGTGCCAAGGGATCTCCTGGGTGTCTGGCTTGTGTAGATGATTGGATGGTGGTGCCATTTGTGGAGATAGGGAGCCTTGGAGGAGGATTTGTACTGGGGGAAGGCCCACGAGTTCAGCTTTGGATACAAAAAATTTGTGATATCTAATGGAGATATCAAGTTGTATATCCAAATGCAGGAAAGTTGAAAAAGTCAAAGGAGAGGTCAGAGCTAAGAATGTCAATTCTAGTATATTTAGTGTACAGGTTGGACTTTGGGGTACAGACAAGCTCACCTTGTAAAAGGTTACAAAAGAGGTGTAGAGCAGGGTTTTTCAGCTTAGCACTGTTAACATCCTGGGCTGGCTAATTCTTTGTTGGGGTGACTTCTCCGTGCACTGTAGGATACTTACAGCACCCTGACTTCTGATGCCTGATGCCAGTAGCACCCCCCACCCCCGCAGTTGTAATAACCAGTATGTCTTCAGATATTTTCAATTATTTCCAAGGGGGCAAAATTGCTTCTGGTTGAGAACCATGGGTAAAGAATTACGGTTATGAACGGAGGTTGTGGTACTTGGTTGCCTGGCTTGGTCCATGACCAGCCATACTACACAGGGTGGGTAACTTACTGAATCTCTCTGGGTCTCAATTCCATCCTCTGGAATAGAGACAATAGTAGAGGATGATATCTTATTAGCTTTCATGAGGTAAATGAGAAAGCTTGAGAAAATCTCATAGATGAGTGGCTCATAGGCAGTGTTTGCTGTTGTTATATTCCTGGTGGTGTTCTTATTGAGAAGTGCCTAGGATCTAGAAGCCTGGAGAAACTCCAACATTTAACGTGATAGGTAAGTAGAAGGAGCCAGCAAGGGAGCCAGAAAATAAGAATGAGTAGTTGGAGCATAGGAGCAAAGGAGGGTGAATGTGATGTCATGGGAGTGCAGGGAGAAATCAACTCAATGTATTTTATTGAGACAAAGGCTCTAAAATAAACACCTTTGTTGAATTCATTAGCGTACGAGGACGATAGTTTTATTGTACTATCACATGGCACTCAGAATGTACTTAGGACATTTGGGTAAAGACTTCTTGCTCACTCTCAGGCTGATAATCATTTTAAAGCCATGTTACATAGTCAGTGGAGACACAAAACATTGGTGAAAGGTGAGCCTGGAAGAAGCAGCAACTATGTGTAGAGAGATTACCTAGCTCTGATCACTCCTTCCCAGAAAGCAAGACAGTGGAAGAGGGAAGGGATAAGTGACAGTTACCTGGATAAAAGGCAGTTTACAAGCAAAACTGCATTTTGTCTATACAGCCAAATTATTTTGTCTCTACAGTTCAACATCTTTGGTACTGATACGGCAGACCAAGAGCAATTTTCTGTGTACTTCTCCTTCCTCCTTCACCCCAGTTGACCTACCACGTTTTGCACTAAGTCTCCACTTCAGAAGTGTAATTCTGTTGGAAGAAAACGAATGGATGTAATGCACGGAAGAGTAGGGCTCATGGAAATTACGGATGTCTTCCTCCCTCCTTCTCCTCCTCCTTTCCTTCCCTTGCTCTCTGCTCTCTTCCTCCCTTCAAATACACATGTCTTCGGTATGTTCCTGGCACTCAGCTAGGTGGTAGAATACAGAAGAGAAAAAGAGAGAGGGGATATTCTAACCTAAAGTTCCTTACTTTTTTAAAAATAAGAGCAGGGCAGCGCCGGTGGCACAGCGGTTTGGCGCTGCCTGCAGCCTGGGGTGTGATCCTGGAGACCCGGGATCGAGTCCCACATCAGGCTCCCTGCATGGAGCCTGCTTCTCCCTCTGCCTGTGTCTCTGCCTCTCTCTCTCTGTGTCTATGAATAAATAAATAAAATCTTTTAAAACAAATAACAAATGATAAGCACTGAGGAATATATAGACTTCTTGAATCACTATATTGTACACCTGGAACTAATTTAACACTGTATGTTAGCTATACTGGCATTAAAATAAAATTTTAGGGACACCTGGGTGGCTCAGCAGTTTAGTGCCTGCCTTCAGCCCAGGGTGTGATCCTGGAGTCCGGGGATTGAGTCCCGCATCGGGCTCCCTGCATGGAGCCTTCTTCTCTCTCTGCCTTTCTCTGCCTCTCTCTCTCTCTCTCTGTGTCTTTCATGAATGAATGAATAAATAAATAAATCTTTTAAAAAATTAAATTAAATTAAAAAAATAAGAACAAATGCCTTAAACACACCACACACACACACATACATTCCCAGGCAACCCCCCCACACACACACACACAAACACAGACATACTTATGAAAATGGTAAAGAAAATAACCAGAATGTGTTGATAAGGAAGTGAAGAAGTACTTATTTTCTAAAGAGAGATCCAGAAAGGACCCTGTGAGGACACAACATGTAAGCCAAGATCTGAACAGTAAGCCTGGAGCAGAGCTTGATGGGGAGAAAGCCACAGGTAGAACAGGTCTATGCAGGAGAAGCTTGGCCTGCATAGACCTGTTGGGGTCATGGAGTCCCATGAGGGACTGGAGGGAACCATAAGGACCACATGAAGACCATAGGAGGCCTTTGAAGTTGTCCTGGGTGCAGATCAAGGGCAGAGCTGAGGTGGGTGGGACACTTGTGAGTAAGCACATCTGATCAGGTGGGAGGGGAGGGTGCCCTGACTGGGAGCATAGCTGGGGAGAGAAGGCTGGTGGGCAAATTTGAGAAGCATTCTCTTCTCCCCCACCTCTAGGTGACTACACTTGCTATTAGCATTTGAAACATTTAAATGACTCATGATGGTATCTTATCTCTTTTCCTGAATGAGTCTTTGGAGAATAAGGATACCTTCTAAATTCTCAGCATAGTGTTCTGAGAAACAAGTCACTAGTGTGTATTCCTATCTTGTCATTTGTCTGTGAGAGATGGAGACTTTTAAAAATACCATCCTCAGCTTTAGTATTATTTTTTTTAAAGATTTTATTTATTTATTCATGAGACACACACACACACACACACACACACACAGAGGCAGAGACACAGGCAGAGGAAGAAGCAGGCTCCACACAGGGAGCCCGATGTGGGACTCAATCTCCAGTCTCCAGGATCACGCCCTGAACTGAAGGCAGAGGCTAAACTGCTGAGCCACCCAAGGATCCCCAGCTTTAGTATTAAGTGAGTATCATGTTGCTTCCATAGCCTTTTTTAAAAGATTTTATTTATTCATTCATGAGAGACACAGAGAGAGACAGAGAGAAACAGAGAGGCAGAGACATAGGCAGTGGGAGAAGCAGGCTCCATGCAGGGAGCCCGATGTGGGACTCGATCCCGGGTCTCCAGGATCAGGATCTGGGCTGAAGGCACAGCCAAACCTCTGAGCCATCCGGGCTGCCCCCCATAGCCTTTTTTGAAGAGTAAATTAGAATAGGGCAAGGGTGGGAAGGAAGGAGTAAAGTGAAAAACTGTTTTGGCTTGAAGCTCATTGGAAAGCCTGTTTTTTTTGTTTTTGTTTTTGTTTTTTGGTAAGGATTTATTAAGTGCCTCTGTATACAAGGATGAGTAAGGCTTTTGTTTATTTTTTAGCTGCTTGGGTCTCAGCCTAGTTGTAAAGTCAGATACTTAAACAAATAGAGTGAGATGATTGCATATTTTAATAGAGTACATACTAAAGAGAATTATGAGGGATAAAGTAGGGAGTTAAATTTGCCTAGCAACACTGGGGAGACTTTCCAACACAGGTGAGATGTGAGCTGGGTTAATAAGCTTGGGTGAAAAAATAAAATAAAATAAAATAAGCTTGGGTGGTGGTTCACCAGGTGGAAATGGGAGCAGAGGGGACTTCAGCTTTAAAGAAATAGTACATGCAAAAGTCCTGAGGCCTAAAGAAGCATGCAGATTCCCAGAAAGCCAAGCCATTTTCTAAAACACATAGTGATTAGCAGCAATTAGATGAGACTGCAAAGCTTACAGTAGGCCAGGCTATGATGGGCATATCAGATATTCCAAGGAGTGCCTGGGTGGCTCTGTTGGTTAAGTGTTCAACTCTTGATTTCAGCTCAGGTCATGATCTCAGGGTTGTGTGATTGAGCCCTATATCAGGCTTTGCACTGTGTGCTTGGGATTCTCTCCCCTTCTTCCTCTATTCCTTACCCCTGCTCATTCTCTCTTTCAACAAATAAACAAAGAATCTTTTTTAAAAAATTTAAGACATTCCAAGTAGTACACATTCTCCTGCAGGCTGGTGTTTCCAAAACCCTATTTCAACCATTCAAGTACCATTGTTCATGATATTTTTCTATATACATATGAAGGGGAGCAGAATAGACCACACCAAAATGTGCCTCTTTGGCATAAGGATCAGTTTGGGCTGATTATTTTAAAGAAAAAGCAGACATAGGAAATGCTTTGAAAATTGAGTAGTAGAAGACATTTATATTTATAAGGAAAACCTCCATTTGTAAGAGTGTCTCCCTCTCTGTGCCAGGAGCAGAATGATAACTGAATCTCTAGAAATTCTTCTAAATAGACAAGGAATGGACTTAAATCTACATTGCAGCCTTACCCTTATTTGCTGTGTTTTTCTTTTCCTGGTAACCCCCATAACTAGTTCCCCTGCCCCCAACATCTTTTGTCTTTAGTTGGAAATGATATTTAAGGTAGTGATTTAGGCCATATGGGGGAATTACTTAGTTTTTCTGTGTATTTCCTATGTATATAGGAGGTATACATATTTCATAAAATGTTTTTCTTCTGTTGATCTGTCTTTTATTATAGGAAGATCTAGTCAAAAATCTAGAAGGGCAAAGGGAAAATTATTCTTCCTCCCCAACATACCAGTACCATTTGCTTAAAAGTTGTTGTTTTTTCCTTTAAATTAATTTATCTTGTTCACTTAAACATATTTAGGAAGGAAGTTTTTTAAACATAGAATTTTGAAAAAACTTTACATTTCAAATGAAGTTATGAGTTTGATGTGCTGTTATGTTTTTACATAATATATCTTAAATTATATACGTGACTAATGAAACTTGAGAGGCTCACCTGGACACTGCCTACATCACCTTACCCTACCTACATCACCTCACATGCAACATCTCGCTTTGTTAATTAGGCTGCAGGTGAAGAGAGGGGTGGAGGATTATAAGCAAGTACCTGGTATTATCATGTTGGGGAGGAAACATTTTTCTATGTTATTCAAGATTCTTCTGGCTGGTCTAAGAATGAACTTGAAATGGCACAGATTAGCAAGAGAAAATAAAATTTAATAAAGTGCATACAGGCAAAATGAGATTACGTGTCATCCTGGACTAAGGAGGGGGGGGGTTGGGGTCTGGGGCTTCAACACAAAGGATGGCAGTTGGCTGGGCCATTCAGAAACAACAGGACATAGAGAAGACCTTGATCAAACAGGTCTTGCTGGGTTCCTCCCTGTGTACCACACCTAGTTCGTTCATATTATACTATAGATATCTATCGTGATAGCTCCCTTCCTAGGTCTCCCTCTAATTTCTCTTAGTTGAGAGGAGGCAAAAAGACAATGTCTTGAGTCTTCTGTTTCTTAAAAATAATAAACCTAAAACAACCCACCTGCCAAAAGTCACGTTTTGGGTGGAAATTTTGCTCCATTACAATCACATCTGTGTTTTAGAAGCATCACTGAAGTGGCAGAGTGGATAGTAGAGTGGAAAAGGAATTTCATTTCAAAATGCTTCCCATTCATTATCTGCTGAGTTCAAATAATTATACAAACGAGTTACCTCTGCTGTGTCTGTGGAGTAGCACCGGGGGAAATCACAGTATTAGAAGCCTCTAATTTCATGGTGGAGACATCACCAGTCCCTCCCTCCCCTCTAAACCTGAGCATCTTTGATTTTGCTTCATCTCACGGGTGTTTTGGATGAATTCAAGATTTAGGGGGCTTATGACAGATGTGACATTTTTTCATTGGAGGAGAATGTTATTGCAAAAATGCAGATCAGAGAACCTGCAGGGCCTGGTGATTAATCAGAGGCGACCAGTCCTTTGCAACTTTTTCAAGAAACACAGTGAAACTTGTTATAAAATAAAACCACAGGCCTGAAATTGCTTTACTTAAACCAAGTCACCAAATCTGAATTTCACACTTACCCTAATTGTAGTTTCTTTAAGATTTATTTATTGATTTTAGAGAGAGTGAGAGAGAGAGAGTGTGTGTGTGCTCGAGAGGGAGAGGGGCAGAGGGAGGAGAATCCTAAGCAGGCTCCATACCAAGTGCCCCTGACAAGGGGCTCGATCTTATGACCCTAAAATCAAGACCTGAGCAGAAACCAAGAGTCTGCTCAACCAATTGAGCCACCCAGGCAACCCCCCTACGTTGCAGTTTTAACCTCTCCTAGTCATATAGTTTTAAAACTGATCTTTTGGGCATTTTTAGCATTAATGGAGTCATCTGTCACAAAGGCCTTCTCTCTACCCCAAGGAAAGATGAGACAATCTGCATAATAAGACCCTCTGCCCTTTCCTGAAAGGCACTTTGAGCTTGCTTGAAATCATTTTTTCCTTTCTTTTGGTAATCACTTCTTGCCCCACCCTCCTTCCTATAAAAACCTTCCATTTTGTACTCCTGGGAGTATCCTCCTTGCTAGATGGGAAGCTGCCCAACTCATGAGTGGCTTAATAAAGCCAATTAGATCTTCAGATTTACTCTGCTGAATTTTATTTTTTAACAGACCAGATGGCCTCTTTTGAATCAAGACCTTGAGAATCCCTTTTCAGCAATGGAAGTACAGAATGGTTAAGGCATGATTGCTCACCATTGAATATGGGAAAAAACTGTATGTAGCAGCAAGCCCCAGGGTCAAATATGCAGATGCCTCCAGGGGCCCAGCAGGTACTTGAAATTAATGATGTGGAGTCTGCAGGAGGGTCTGACTCATTTAAAGGAATAAACAGCTACTCAGCCATACCTGTCAGTTATCAAATGTAGCCAAAGGGAGTGGGCCTAGTATCTTTAGATCTCTGTTTTCTAGAAAATCTGGATCTTTTTGGTGTTATCTTACAAATTTTTTTGTTGTTGATGGTCTTCCTCCCCCAATCCCTGTACCCCTTAAGAAAGGAATACTCTGTGGAATATACATTATAATGCCTAAACTATTTTGCCTTCCCATCTGATTTTTGCAGCATTTCTGACAGAGAATATTGGCCTTTGCTTAATCACCTCCAGAGCCAGAGGGCTCACTACTTCACAAATAAGCCCACTGTATTCTTGGACAGAGAATGTCTGTTCAACAGAGAATCCTTATGAAAAAAACAAAGCCCAAATGTCTTAGCCTGGAATTAAAGCCTCTCCCTGCACCCTGCAGTATGGTACGCACCTCAGGAGTGGTCTACTGCTTTCCAGAATGGCTGATCAGTGTCTCCTGAATTTACCATCTACCTTCCCAACATGAAAGTCTTATTCACTAATCCCCTCTGTCTTAAACCCCCTGGGCTCTGCTCTTTGATGTTCTAAATTTAATAGCCTGTTTTTAAAATCTAGCAAATCGTGTCTGCAAAAGCAATGCATTTCAGGAAAAAAGGCAAATTATGGATTTTGAATATGGTTTGAAAAGCTTCTCAAGCCAAGCTTGCCAATTTAACACTCCAAGTCAGCTACTGGCATCTAATATTTATTACTTAAAATATTTGTTGTATGTTTAACCACTAAGATCAAACTCACTTTCAGAACTCTCTCCCACGTATTTCTCTAGGCAGCTCAAGCAGCTGAACTGGCATGCAATTCAGAATCCTGACTTGGGGTCTTTTAGGCACCAGATTTGGTGGTTTTTTTTTGGGGGGGGGAGCAAGTTCTAGCTTTGAGGGGCTATTTTGAAAGTTTAATGGAAGGTGGGGTGGAAGAGAGTTTTGAACCTTAGGGGCACTCCCCTCAGCCTCATCAGAAAAGCATCCTAGTAGAGTAAAGCCTGCTGAGTTTGGGGCCTCTTAAAGGGATAGTTAGGTTTTAAGATGCTGAAGTGAATACTTCAAAGGCAGCTCTGTGATACCCAGCTGTAATGTACTCCTCCTCAGCTGCTGCTTCATTCTTTCAGCTTTCTGCACCTACAATGCAAAACCTGCTGGGACCAGAGGGCTCAGCTCAATTGTAACATTCCAGCAGTCTGCTGAGAATTCCAACACTGTGGCCAACATGTTCTCCAGACTGTCCTCCCCTATACCTTCCCCAGTTCACAAAGTGTGGGGCTGATGTTTCTCTTAGGAACAAGGCAGTGTGTACACATTAAGACTAGCACATTAGAATGACCTCACCTGGCCATATAGTGACCGCAGCCAACTTTGAGTGGATCCCCAGATCTTCTGGGTGAATAGAATTTAACTATAACTAACAATTATTGGTGTCTATACACCAGGATTGTGCTGAACACTTAATATGCATGATTTCATCTTATTCTCCCATCCCTAAGACATAGGTAGTGTTTTTCTCCCCATTTTACTAATGAAGATACTAAGGCACAAATACCTGAGATTTTCCAGGTAGTTACAGAGCCAAGATTTGAATCCAAGGCATTTTGTTCTCAAACCCTGTGCTTTTAATTCACAAGCCTACAGGATAAAAGGTTGTATGTCTTCCCAGTACCTCAATGCCTCTTAACCCATAGGTGCCAAACTGCCATCTTAATCCTCTAAGTCTAAATGTTGAAAGAACTATTCCTGTGAATGCTGTTAGTTGTTTTGAAGACAACTTACATGTTCCTATTGGGTGATGGGGTGAGGGGAGGCAGAGGAGAAGGAGACAGAGCATCTCAGCAGGCTCCATGTTCAGCAGGGAGTCTGACACGGGGTTCAGTCTCAGGACCCTGAGATCATGACCTGAGTCAAAGCCAAGAATCGGATGCTTAACTGACTGAGACACCCAGGTACCCCAAAACTTACATTTTTGACCATCTCCCTTGATTCCTGAACTCACTGTTTATTTCCTGCAATTGGTAGCTTTTGTGTCCTGCTTCAGGTAGAGGGACATTTCCTCTTGTGCACAGTCCTATTCCCCATTTAGAGCCCAACTCAGAAGTTCATTATTCTCAAAAACCCTCCAACATCCACTATCCTCTTCCTCCTCTTTATCTTCCCCCTTCTCTCCCTTTCCTTTCTCCTGCCCTTTCTCCTCTATCTCTCACCTGGGTCTCAAGACTTCGGGCTTTGGAGCTGGCTGGTGATAGAATTGGATCTCAGGTGAGGGGAAGATGAAAAGACCCCTCCTCTCAGACCATTTTTCTGGAGCCCTGCTTGAATGGTGATGAGCACCGTCTGTCCACAAAGTAGAACCTCATTCTTTAGATGCTAGAGTTCCCACTGTATCCATGTCACCAGTTCCTCAAAGAACTAATGGATGGTTGGCAAATGTGAGGCTTAGGCACTGCCAGCTCCCTTGTACTGATTCCATCTTAATGCCATCAAACCTCCAAGATCATCACATTTTCAATTGGTCCATGCTTGATGAGACCATCCCATGAGCAATTTATTTATTTATTTATTTGTTTATTTATTTAAAGATTTTATTTATTTATTCATGATAGTCACACAGAGAGAGACAGAGAGGCAGAGACACAGGCAGAGGGAGAAGCAGGCTCCATGCAGGGAGCCCGACGTGGGATTCAATCCCAGGTCTCCAGGATTGCGCCCCGGGCCAAAGGCAGGTGCCAAACCGCTGTGCCACCCAGGGATCCCCCATGAGCAATTTAATTGCACAGGGGACAAAGTTGAAATGATAAAGCCTCAGGAGGAGATGACTAGAATACTCTAAGAAACGATAAGGCTAATTCGGGGGACTAGGAGAAAGGAGTCATAGTTGGGGGATGCTAGCGGGGTGGGACTGCAACATTTGATAGCTGGCGATAGCAAAGAGCATAAGCTTTGGAAGCTAGAGACCTGGGTTCAAATCCTGCCATTAAACGGTGGCTAAACCTTAGATGGACCATTTAATTCCCCAGGCATCAATTTTCTCCTGTAAGTATTGTTAGGTTATTTGAATATCTATCACAAACATTGATTAGTCCTGGAGACTAACGAGAAGGCAAGATAAGATTCTCTTTTGATCTTGAGGAGCAGGGGCACCATTAACCAGAGGTGAAAATATCAGAAAGCAGGGAGGAGAGGCATTTGGGGCAGCCGGAATTGTGAAGAATTAGGTATAGGTTGACTCAGTGAGGTGTAGTGTGTATCCAGGGAAGACACGTAGTTTATGCTTGGTTTTATTTACTTTGCAGACATATCATTATGTTAAGGATTAATGGGAACAGATGACTAACATATTTGATCTTGAGCTAAACAGTTGGATGCTTGATAAATACGTAAGGATCTACACTTCTCTGGGTTTTCTTTTCAACCTCATGGGCCATGTGATAGATAATCCTGCTTAAGAGCCAGTAGCTGGAATCTGAGGCACTAGTCTTTCTTAGCTGCAGCTGGGCTTAATACTAGGCACAATCTCAGCCAAGTTTTTTGTTTTTTTGTTTTTTTTTTCCTCTCTAACTTTGAGTTTCTCTGGCCCATCATTAACACAAGCACCGAGGGCTGTGTGACCCAGAGTTTCCTTCGGCTCCCTTCTTAAAGGAAGCAGAGTAACACTGTGGTGAAATGGACATTTTCACATTTTCAAAGCTTTTTTTTTTTTTTTCCGGGTAATTCCAACTCCCACCACTTTGCTTTTGGCAGGCAATGTAGCCTCCAAGTAAGTGGCAAACCATCTTTTGTTTTCATAAAGACAGAATGAGCATTTTATTGCACTACAGTGATTAGCAACTTGTGGTCAGTAAAATCAGGGCTCTTGGTCATATAATTGGTGGATTCCCACCAGCAGTCTCTCAGGTCAGACTGCTCTCTGGAAGCTTCTAACACAGCTGGGTATTCTGGGGGATTGGGGAGTGACAAGTCCTTTAAGAAGAAAGCAAAGCGAACCTTTAGAAAAGGAGGAAAAGGTAATAGTTGGTGAGCCTCCCAGGCTAGCAGCAGACTTCATTTACCCATTAGAAGCATTTCCTGTAATTAGCTGAAAATGGCTTTAGGCTCTATTCGATTAGGACTAGATGAAACAATTGACAGGATCTCAAGGCAAGTTAAGAAATGCACTTCAAGCACGCTCATTAGAGAGTAAATGATCTTCCCTTAGACAAAGTTCAGCTCTAGAGAGTATAAAGGGGAAGGGACTATCACTAGTGATCCCTGGTTCCACCACATGTTTTTTTCAGAGGCTTGTACTTGCCCCAAACCATGGACAAGAAGCCAGTGCCAGTGGTGGGACCAGAAGCTGCCATGCCTCAGCACAGGTTTCTCCCCCAGCCACCTGTGTGATCCTGTGCAAGAGGCTGGCCAAACCTACTCTTGTGTTTCCCATCACAGAATCCAGAGCTCTCTCACTTTGAGATCCTGTCATCTCTTTGGGGAGATGCCTATATGGATTCCCCCCTCCCCTCAGGGATGAGTAATTCCACTCTATTGTAAGATCCAAATAGGAAACATGTTAGGAAAAAGGGAGAGGAAATCCTGGGCTATACTGATTAGAACTTCAATCAAAGTAGAACCAGGAAAGGTAGTAGTGAATGGCACAGAATTTGTAGAAAGTCCTGGGTTGAATTCCTGTTCTGCTACCACCTGGACAAGTCACATAATCTCTCTGAGCCTCAATTTTCCCATGTACAAGGGGATGACAGGGCTGCTTTGCAGAGGTAATTGAGATGATGTGTATGTATAGAAGTTGGGGTAGTTACTTAACAGTGTTACCTAGTATGTCCATTCTGCCTTTTGAACTGCTGACCACAGCTATACATTCTTTGCTACTCCTTCTATTAAGAAGTAGAGCCAAGTCCCCCTCTTCAAACTGGGCAGGCTCTGGTGTCTTCTTGACAAATGGAATGATGCTCTGGGACTGACAGAGCCAGATCCCAAGAAGCCTTGCAGCTTCTGCCCTGGCCCTTTGGAAAACTTCACTGTATCGCACTGAGCCACCATGTAAGAAGTTTGACCACCCTGAGAGTTTCATGCAGGGGAAGCCACATGAGAGAGCTCATAGAGAGGCCCTGAGCTGCACAAAGATGGCAGGTGGTCCCAATAGCCCAGTCTTCAGCCACTGGATCAAACCAGGGGAAGCCCCAGACATTGTGTAGTAGAGACAAGCTGCCCCCACTCTACTCCATAGAACCATGAGAGATGATAAGGAGGAGATGTGAATTTAAGCCCCTAAGTCTTGGGGTTATATGTCATACATCCTACGGAGCTGCATAAATACTCAACTCGTGTTGTTGACATTTACTGAAGGGGAGGTCCAGGCATCTGTCAAGTAAGTGCCCTCATTGAACTAAGTCGTTTTAATAAAACTGAGTCATTCACTGGGGCACAGCATTTGTTGTAATTTAGAACACGTGGTTCATGTTCTATAGCATCCATTTATTTATTTGGGATGTCTAATCTGGCACTTGTTCCTTTACAGGAAGAAGAAGCTCACTGCATCCAGGCACATCTGCATCAAAATCAGAGCTGAAGAGCCCACATGGGGGTGGAGTCTCTATGGCAAAAAAGCCCTTCCTGCATTTTGGCAGTTACACAGGCTTTCTGAGAAGATGGGGTATTTTTCACTAGACTATGATCATCAGTGGACCTCTATCTTGTTTTATCTGAGATTATTCTGAGTTTCTGATAAAAGTTATGGGCCCTGTTTCTGAAAACATACACACAAGAAGCAATACTCTGCTTATACTTTTGGAAAGTGGGGGAGGTCACAGACCCCAGAAGCCCATTCTTGAGTTGAGAATCCCTGACCTAAAGAAGGCTCTTATCTTTTTTTTTTTAATTTTTAAAAATTTTTTTTATTTATTTATGATAGTCACACAGAGAGAGAGAGAGGCAGAGGCAGAGACACAAGGCAGAGGGAGAAGCAGGCTCCATGCACCAGGAGCCCAATGTGGGATTCGATCCCAGGTCTCCAGGATCACGCCCTGGGCCAAAGGCAGGCGCTAAACCGCTGCACCACCCAGGGATCCCAGGATCTTATCTTTTGATAAGACCTTCTTCCTTGGGCAGCCTGGGTGGCTCAGTGGTTTAGCATCTGCCTTTGGCCCAGGGTGTGATCCTGGAGACCTGGGATCGAGTCCCACGTCAGGCTCCCTGCATAGAGCCTGTTTCTCCCTCTGTCTGTGTCTCTGCCTCTCTCCCTCTCTCTCTGAATAAATAAAAAATAACAATCTTAAAAAAAAAAAAAGACCTTCTTCCTCAACATATTTTCTGTTGTTTGATTACCTGCTTGTATGGTGTAGAAGAATCCACTGCCCCTCCCCAAGCTATTAGGGTTTTTAGTATGGAATTAAGGTTGTTAATAAGACTTTGGTAAGCTTTTATACAGGTAGGTTATCAGAAATAATTACACTGATTCTTTGCTTTCTTATTTGTTTGCTTTTCTCTTAGAGGTTTCTTGATTTTACTCCACTTATTAAAATCTATACTCAACAGACTTATGAAAGCTTCTGCTTATGAGGGGGACTCATCTTTAGCCTGAAATCAGCTAAGCAAACTCTCTTCCGACCACACTGATTGCAGAATGCAACGCATAATTAAGTGTTTACAGAAAAAGCCAGCAAACAGGGCCTAGAGGAGTATGTCGGAGCAGCTCTTGTTGCCATAGCAACACCCTATGAGCCTTGCAGAAAAATGAACGCATTCGCAGGATCACTGATGCAAAATGATAAAGCCACAACTAACAAGAACACAAAATCAACTACATCATTATGTTCAAGGCATTAAAAATTTAATATCTCAGCTTTTCACGTCGGCTTTCAATAATCCTAATTCATTTTTGGTTGTTTTTAAGTCGCTTAAGTGGAAGACAACTGACGGCTGATGAGTAAACTTCATGATGGCAAGTCTTGACATTATTTACACAGTATTGTAGAACAAATTTTGTAAGCAATTAGGAAAATGCAGTTTAATAAATGACGGCAGGTTTTACTAGCCATGATGCCAGACTACACTCACTCACTGATGAACCAGTGTTTATTCTTTGTTGAAATGAAAAGCCACTCCGAACCACTTTGGGCAACATTCCTTGTCTTTTGAGAAGTGTGCTCTGGAGGTTAGTGGTCTTGGGAGGAGGCAGGTTGGGTTGACAAAGCTACTAGTTTTCTGAGGATGTACATTCACTGTTCACTGTAAGTTCTCCTAGAGTCTGGGTCCGTGACCTTGTCTCAGGTGCTTAAGGCAGGACAGGAAGCCTCAGCTACCTCTGCTAGGTAGGTCATCGTTCTCCCCGTTACTCGGTTTTCCAATTGGGTGGCCAGGCAAGCTCATTTACTTGGCTGACTCAGTGACCTCGCCATCCATTATAAGTAATCAGAATATATAAGTAAAAAAAGCAAATCAGCTCAGTCGCAACCAGTCAGTGTAGACAGGAGGACCAAATGTAAAAGAAAGTATGCAAATTCATGGAGGAGAGCCTTGAAAAAGCACTTTACCAGGGTGTCTGGGTGGCTCAGGTGGTTAAGTGTCTGCCTTTTGCTCAGATCATGATCCCAGGATCCTAGGATGGAGGCCTGCATTGAGCCTTGTATTGGGCTTCCTGCTTAGCAGAGAGTCAGCTTCTCTCTCTCTCTCCCTCTCCCTCTGTCCCTTCCCACCACTTGTTTTCTCTCTCAAATAAATAAAATAATTTTAAAAAGCACTTACCTTTATTTTCTCAT
This sequence comes from Canis aureus, assembly GCF_053574225.1. Lineage (NCBI taxonomy): Eukaryota > Metazoa > Chordata > Mammalia > Carnivora > Canidae > Canis > Canis aureus. The sequence continues at coordinate 15,423,237 of NC_135613.1, read as the reverse complement.
CTCTGTGTTTGGGAGATTTATACTTGTAGGCTGCATATTCATAAACATATTGCTGAATAGTATTTGTGTATATGTAAGTATATTCATATATCCTTTGTAGAATAGTGACATCCATTAACTTATTCAGTGACTATGATTTGCCACACACTTTGCTGGACTGTTTTATATTTATTGTATGTAATTATCCTAATGACTCAGCAGTGTATTTGATCCCCTTTTCCATATGGGGAAACTGAGTTTCAGAAAGGCTAAATGATTTGACCAAGAGTTGCAAGTGGTCCATGAGGATCCTAATCAAATTTGGCCTTAAAAAATAGCGGTTTTCCATGAATGTGTGGGTGTTCAAATGCACACCTGTAGCACGTCTCCTGGTTCTGTAGTCTCCCATGGCCCCATCATGGAAGATGCTGGTCAACGCAGCACCAAGGATTACTGCAGCCTTACAAACCCCTTTATTTTCTGACTGGATCACATGTGGTAAAATGCTGTTTCCATGCCATGGTTTGCTCCCTGTCTAAGGATTCCAAAGAGGCTTCCCGTGGCTTTTGTTCATTCACCCAAAAGAGACCAAAGAGGTGGATAGTGTTCAGGCAAGCTGGAGCTGTTGGTAATGGGTGTTGTGCTGAAACCAGCCTCCCTTAGACAAGAATCTCCCTGGATGCCAGTTCTGAAATTATAGGGTCCACGAAGATTTGAAGAAATTGGAGGAGTATGTGTGTGTGTGTGTGTGTGTGTGTGTGTGCATGTGGGCATGTACAATAGATAGATTCATGCCATTTATTATCTTTGGCTTTCATGATCTTGTTTTTTATAGTCTCTCAATAAATGGCTATAATTTGGAGGTTGGTTTGATAACCTGAGATTGTTATATAGATGTGAGCCCAAGCGCCCTGGGGATGTGACATGCATATGAGAGCCCATAGCAGGAGATACTGCATTTTTAGGAGAGCCCATAGCAGGAGATATTGCATTTATAAGCAAGAGACGTCAGCCTCCATACTCATATTCATAAGGACTTTAGTAAATATATGCAATAAATGTTAGAATGGTGATGTAACAAAATAGCAACTTTGGGATTTATGTAGATTATTTCATTTAATCCTTACACCACTGGATTTAGATAAGGAAACTGATGCTTGGTGAAATCTGGTAACTAGACTGACCCACAAAGCTGATGAGATAGAACAGGCAGCCTTGTTTTAGAGCTTGCAGCCTCCTTTGGACTCTGGTTTAAGTCAATGCTAGGTTCAGTTCCTACTTATTTTTGAAGAAAATAAAAAATTACCTAGACAGAGATCGAGTCTTTCATTATCTACATTTTATAACAGGCTTCAGTTATTTGAGATTAAGACCACGATGATACACTCAACAGGCAGGCATGTTCTATGTTCATAGATTTATTCATTGATCCATAGACTATTATTGAATATGTACAATGAAGCAAAGTCCATGCTGAGTACTAAGCAGACCAAGGTTGGCAAAATATAGTTTCTTGAGAGAAGCTAGGAAATTATACAGTAGCAAAAGGCACACACTGTATGAAAAGGGGGCTTGATTCAGGTTTAGGGGTGGGGTTGGAGTTCATGATAGTAGTGTGGAGTCAATCAGGGAAGCCAGAAAGTTGCTATGAACAGTAAGGAAGTGTGCAAAGGTTGGGAGTGTATTTGCGTGACAATTTAAGTATATAATTGCTGGATTCTTTGCTAAGAGGCCTAATATTCCCTTTTTGACCTCTCCCCACCTGTGGAGCAACAGCAAAGTTTGAAGCAGCTTAAAACCAGAAAGCCTCCAATGGATTAAAGATAGTTGAAATTCCCAACATTGTGGAGTTAATGCAACAACTGAAAAACTCACACTCCTGTTAATGTGTCTTATTAAAAATAAGGAAGGGAATGTAAAATGGTACAGCCACTTTGAAAAACTGACCATTCCTTAAAAAGTTACAAGTATAAGGAAAGTGAAACAAAGTGGAAAAAAAAAAAGTGAAACAACAACTGAACCTATGACCCAACAATTCCATTCCCTTGCATCCTCCAAGAGAAGTGAAAACATATGTTCATGCAAAGATAGTAGCCTGATTTGCAACTGTCGGAAAGTGGAAACAACCCACATGCCCATCAGCCTACACAACAGGTGCTACCTCTATACAATGGAACACTACTGGCTGATACAGAGGAACAAGGTTCTGTTCCTTGCTACAACATGGATGACCCTCAAAGTCATAAGCCAAATGAAAGAAGCCAGACACAAACACGTTTTTGTATGTTCCCATGTAGATATGTCCAGGGAAAGCAGACCTGTCGAGACAGAAATAAGATTAGGGATTTCCTGGGTCTGGGAATGGGAATGAAGAGTTGAGCGCAAGCTGATACAGGGTGCGTGAACCTTTCGGGGCAATAGAATGTTGGACAACTGAATTGGAGTGATGAATGCACAATTCTGAACATTCCCTAAAAAAAAAAAAAATCATTGAATTGTAAACTTAAATGAATTGTATAGTATATAAATTATATCTTTAAAAAACTTTAAAAAAAATGACCAATAGCCTGCTAAATTTTCTGTTTAGGTTAGCTGAGGTATCTGAAGTGTCATCTTAAATATTATATAGCAGGCGTCCTGGCCATACACTCTTTTATTTGTTCACTTATTTGTATTGTAGCATACACTATAACCCAATCCTACATTAGTTTCAGGTGTATAACAGTGATTTGACAAGTCGAATTATGCTGTGCTACCAGCTGTGTATGCCATATGTATAGCTATCACCTGTCACCATACAACGCTATTATAATACCATTAACTATATTCCCTATGCTGGGCTGTCCTCTCTTTTAAACATAGCTTTGAAAGCTGTTCCAATCTTTGGCTTGGGAAAAAAAACAACACAGACTTTAAAGATGGCTCAGGGAGTTAGTAAGTCATTGAAGCTGAAATTTTCTCCATGTTAGTTAATATTAAAAGATCTGTGATTTACAGATGTTTTCCACTAAACCTGAACTTCTTGTCAGCATTTCAGATTCTGTAGGACTTTCTGGGCATATGATAGAGCAATTAGTGCTGACAGCCCCTTTCCATAATTGTGCTATATCCAAGGCAGGCCCTGGAAATAAATGGCATTGCTCAACCAACAGCGATGAATTAACCAAGACACGACTGCGTTATTTTGGGGGGAATGTATCAAATTAACATTTCACATCTCTTTCAATGAGCTCTGGGACTAAAATTTATGGGAAGGAAACATTGGAAAAAATCAAGTTTCCTTGAATTCCAGTTCTCTGTATTAAGCCAACTTTTCTTAGATAAGCACTGAAGAGTCAGTCGAGAAATATAATTCTGGGAGAGGAATTGAGATTAGCCCAACTCATTCTCAGGAATGGAGGCAGGCAGGCATTATCTGAAATTGTTGGCTGAAATTTTCACCCCCTAGGAGAGCTGGGTCCCTTGTTCTCTGTTTCCATAGCGATTAGGAACAAACAGGTTTGTGGTTGAGTTCTGGCTCTACTACATCTTACTGAGTCCTTTTAATCCTCAGTTTTTCCATCAGCAAAATGGAAATAATAATTGTATCTGCTCCAGAGGGCTATGGTGAAGTGTTACAAAGATAACCCCTATATAAAGTTTAGTCCAAAATAGGTCTCCTAAAACATAGACTATTAGTAAGAGTAGTTGTGGCATCCTGTAGAACCTACTCTCAGAGGTAGGAACAGTTTTATAATTATAGATTAAAATGTGTTAGATCTAGAATGTGTTAGAATGCGAACTCTTGTGTCCTCAGTGTCAAACACAGTGCCAGGCACATTGTCCTGGGTTAAAAAATATTCCTCTAGTAATTGAGCTGAATCGTGCCTCATTGGGTAGATGAGGCATCAAGCTCAGACATGGTGGATGGTTTTTCTGGGCTACTCAGCTGGTCAGTGGTAGAGCTATTGATAGAACCTTGTAGCCCTGGCCGTTCCTCTGGGGCAGATGGCCCATTTAGTGTCACAGACTGAAGACCATTCTGGAAAAGAGCTGGGTGGTGGGGTCATGAAATCTTGACCAGCTGCAGCTGGGGGGGGGTGGGGTGGGGAGACTTGTGTTTTTAACTGAACCTCATGGTTGATCGTCTGAACCATTGTCTCCGTAGTTCTTTGAACCACCTCCCCAAACCCCACTTTTCACTGTGCCTACCCAGCAAAAACCACAACTCCAGGTTAGTGTTAAATTTGTCTTAACCCCAGGTTCCTGAGCTTTGTGGTCGAAAAACACGCGATGGATAGGATGTCATCATTACAACTGTATGGATTCCAGGGCTTAAGGAAGCTCCCAGGACATAGTAGACACTTGAGAGAGGGTGTGAGTGAGTGAATGCATGAACCAATCCTGGTTCAAATAAGGAGCCATAGTTGTCTTTGGTCAGTTTTTCTCCCATCCCCAAAGTCCTCGAGCACAGTAATAGAGAACAGCTGTGTGCTCACTTTCTGGAGTTCACATCCCAGTGCCACCATTGCCATCAGCACATTGTTGGGCATAATCTCCCTGTGGCTTTGTGACCTCATCTGGATAACGGGTATGATGGGAGGAGTTAATGGGTTAACTCATGTACAGTGCTTTGCATGTAGCCTTATGGCACACCCATAAATATTATCTTATTATTATTACTACGACTACAACCACCCCAACCTCTGACTCTCAAGCATGGTAAGCTCTTGCCTTCTACTTGAAGGACCGACTTGGAGCCGCTTGGTGGGAATGGTCTCACATTCTAAATTCCATTCCCAGTTTATAAACTGGGAAGATATACTCCGATTTATATTTTAGCAAGATTAGGACTTTGAGAGAGTTACTTCAGGATAGGTGAGAGAGCTAGTATCACAGAATTTCAAGGAGAAATAAAATCCGGGCGGTCATCTAGGATAATGCCTTCACCATAGGGGACACTGAAACCCTATAGTGTAAACTCAGACCAGTGGTTTTTCTCTTTGTCACGCAAGTGTCTGATTTAAGCTGTGATTGCCCAGGCATCCACTTCAAAGAGGCACCCACTTCAGATGCACTAGACTATCTCAAATAAACATAGTGCCAGCCCCAGGACTAGATAAAAACCAGGCCACCCCACCCCCAGCCCCCAGGCTCCTTTGTTTTAGAGATCTTGGTTGATTTCAGGGATCTTTAACCGCCCATGTGGGCCACCTGTTTTTCCTCTTCTTGCAAATTAAACTCTGGCTCTTATATTTTATTTTTTAAATATTTTATTTATTTATTCATAGAGACAGAGAGAGAGAGAGGCAGAGACACAGGCAGAGGGAGAAGCAGGCATCATACAGAGAGCCTGACGTGGGACTCGATCCAGGGTCTCCAGGATCACACCCTGGGCTGCAGGCGGCGCTAAACCGCTGTGCCACCGGGGCTGCCCTGGCTCTTATATTTTAAATTCACCAGTGAAAAGTGAGCCCGAGAAACCCAAGGCCCCCACCCTCCACCCCAGTAAAAGCAGAATCCCAGAGCTGGTCTCTCTCTCTCTCTACCTGTGAGCTTGCTGTGTGGCCCCACTGGGCTGTGTAACTTCCAGGACTTGTAAGTAATCTTTTTTTCTAAGTTTCTTGATGATTATTGCTGAGGGTGTCCTGCGATCTTTTTAAGAACCCCAAGTGCTGGTCCAGCCCCAACATGGCTGAGGTTAGGCAGTGACCTGCACAAACCAGACCCATAGGTAAAGTGACTGACTTCTCACCAGCACTAGGACCCAGGCACATGGGCTCTCAGCCCAGAGGATTTCTCATGCTGTCAGGCACACAGCACACAGGCAGTGATTTATTCTGTGCTTTAATCTGCCTCGGTGCTGGTAAATCTGGGCCCTCCTGTCTCCCTTGGTTATTCCTAGCAGGAGAGGAATGGGCTGCATTGTGCACTCCTGCCCTCTGCTGACGGATGCACATATTGACGCAAGGAAGGTGCTCGAGAAGGCCACCCTTCAGCAAGCCGGACTAAGCGATTCTCTAAGGGGAGAAGGCAATCCTTGGGTCCTTGAGGGGTTAGGGGTGTAAGGTGGTCCCTGGGAATCCAGGGGGTAAAGACAACTGCTTTTATTAAAGGACCAGAGGCCAAGCAGGGGGAGTGTTAGTGTTTCAAATGGAATATTGGAAAGGCCTCTACTGCAGCCGCCACAGCTCACTCCTTACTAGGTCTCAGACTCCCGGACTATTGCCAAGAAGCATCTTGCAGGAATCCTGGTCTTTTCTAGTTGTGAGTCTGTGGACACTTAGAAATCGGTTCACAAATATCTGGAAGGGTGAATGCAAAGAATAAAGAAGGGATTTAAAAAATAGCTACACAGTTTATAGAAAAGATGTGGTTAGGTTAGGCTATGCCTGGTTGTAGCTATGAGTGTTCCTGTTACTATGTCAAAGGAGAGAGCTTTGGGCTGCCTCCCCAGGACCCCCGTGGTTCTCCATCACAACACCCATCTTGCTTACTGAGTTCCTTACTCTTTCTTGGAAGCTCCAGGAGGACAGAGCCTGTGTTTACCTGATTTAATACTCTATCCCCAGAATCTGCCAACAGTGCCCTGTATACATGAGACGCTTACTAATTAGTTATTGACTGGCCAATACAAAACCCTGTTGACTGCCCCTAAGTCATGTTGGTAGTTTACCGATGCAAAGTTCCTTTACGTTTTAGTTTAAGTACATGAAGTGTGGGTTATTATATCGCAATTGTTGATTAGACTGTTTATTATCACAGCCAAAGAATCCAAGGGACCAAATATGTGAATTGATCTTTAACACTGGCAGCGTTGAGCCTACCATTTGCTTAAAGGTGTGACCATGTGAGTAATAAAGATTAACTCGATTATCTGTGATCCACACAAAATGTGTGCTTTTGTTAACTAGGGTTTGATACTGGGTACGGCACTTACCAGCTGTGAGGATTTAGGGAAGTTATTTACATTCTAAGCTTCTGTTTGTGCATCTGTTAAGTGAAGATATAAATAGTAACTATTACATGTTTTTTTTTTCTTCCTGAAGAATAAATAAGTTATGTATTTCGTTTACCTGGTACCATGGCTGACATGTGGAAGATGCTTAGTAAATATGAGAAAGTATTATTACTGCTGGAAGAAGAAAGGGGAAGATAAAGAGTTATGGTTGTTTCAGGTACAATCGATAATTCAAAAATCCTTGTTATGTTGGGTATTACATTTCTTTCCTTCCTTAATTAATTAATTAATAACCAAATTATAGCTTTTAACTTCTTAGATGATCTAGTTGGAGAAATGGCTTTTAAAAAATAGCATTTCCTGGGGTGCCTGGCTGGCTCAGTCAGTGGAGCATGTGACTCTTGATCTCAGGGTCATGAGTTTGAGCCCCACGTTGTGGGTAGAGTTTACGTAATTTAAAAAAAACATTTCTTTTACATAATTAAAAAAATAACATTTCTTTTTTTCTTATTTCAAAAAGTAATGTATTCTCACTATGGAGAAATCAGAAAAGATAGAAAATATAGAAAAACACCAAAGGAAGAAAAGTTACCATGAACCCCACCACTCAGGGTTAACCTATAACCTATAACCTTTGAGGCATTTATATTTTATAAAGCTCACTAATATCACTCTGCTTTGTAACTTGTTCTTTTTTATTTTGTATCATGACTCTTCTCCCATAACAGCAAAAACCAAATTTAGGGGACTGTTTAAAAGCTGCGTAGTATCCCTTTCTATGGACCCACCATAGCAGGGGTAAAGAGAGTTCCCTGTTGCCGGACATTGGGTAGTTCTAAACATACTGCATAGCAATGCGAGTTATATCCATCTTCCTGGTGACAACATCTTGGCACATGTTCTTAACCGTTTATTGGGGAGTAACTCTTTTAGCAGCGAAGTTGCTAGTTTAACAGGTACAATCAGCATCTGGGAGGATAATTTTCTCCAATACAGTTTAATTCTCAGAAACAAGTCACAGATCCCCACCAAATTTCAAAAATGGTGAAAGATAAAGAAAGGTCTTGCATCCAAACTCCAAATTCTGGGTTTCCTTAACTTTCCTGACTCTTGGTCCATTCACCTGACCTCTGCTATCCATTCTCCGCCCTTCTAAGAGATTTCTGGACCCAGTGGTGTGCTGGTAAATGTTTAACAGCTGGCCCTAGGAAGGGTGAGGGAAGCCCAGCTTTATAGCATTTGGCAATTTCAGTGGTGTCAACAATCCCACCGCTGCCAATTTCAAGCTACCAACATGGTATCACTGACCGGGGAGTTGGGTGAAGTGCACAATCCGCTCTCAAGAGCTGGGATGAGCAGACTTCAGCACACCACTGTGGCTGTCAGTGGAGAGCCAATACAGCCCCCAGGTCCTCCTTCCTTCCCCAAGGGAGCTATGAAGTTCAAGAGAAAGGACACTCTTTTTATTCCTCTTTACTTTTGGTCTTCCTTTATTTATAGCCTTGAGAAGACCGTATTTGGATTTCAGGTGCAAAAGAAGGCACCCCACTGCCTGTTCCCACCACCACTCTCCCTCCCCCAAATATTTTCATCTTGTTGTAGAGAGTTTATGCTTCAGGGAGATATACATACTTTCTTTTTATGATTACTGGTGAAAAATAGCTTAATGCCTAATTATGGTAATAATGACTAAAATCTGCTTATACTAAAATGAAAAGGACTACTGTAAGATTCTTCTTTAGATTGTGGCAAATAGAAAATAGATGGTGTCAGATGTCAGGAACATGCTTTTGCATCAGTTATTTCATTTCATAAATTAAAAAATTAAAATACAGAGAGGTCCCCTAGAATGCTGATTATATTTCAGTATTTTTAAACAAGTATTTCCTGAGCATCCCTGCTTAATAAGGGTTCATATTGGGTGCAGAGATGGATACAAACTAGCACTTCCAGGTGCTAAGAACTGTGCTGAACAATTTACATATATTACCCAAGTGGCTTAGCCTTCCTAATAAGCGTGCAGGGAAGGTTATGTTCATCCCCTTCCCACAGAAAAAGGAAACAGATGTTTAGGACCAAACCCATCTCACTGATGACCAGCTCCAGGTCTTCTGAGTCACTCTGTTAATCTGCTGGGACTGCCATTATAAAGTACCACAGCCTGGGAGGCTTACACAACAGAAATGTATTTTCTCACAGTTCTCGAGGCTAGAAGTCCAAGATCAAGGTTTCACAGGGTTGACTCCTGGTGGTGAGTTTCTTCCGGGCTTGTAGATGGCCACCTTCTCCCCATGTCCTCACGTGGCAAGGAGAGAGTGAGAGAAGGAGAGAGGGAGAGAGAGAAGGAGAGAGGGAGGGGATGAGAGACAATGAGAGAGAGAGAGAGAGAGGGAGATCTCGATTTCTCTTCCTCTTATAAGGATCATATGGATTAGGGCTCTACCCTTATGACCTCATTTAGCTTTAATTACCTCCTAAAGATCTTATCTCCAAGTATGGTCACCTTGGGGTTATGGCTTCCCTATGTGAATTGCAAGGGGCGGAGGGCACAGTTCAGTCCATAGCACACTCTAACATGCTTCTTTCCCTTTAACAGTTCCAAACATAGATAGATGATAGACAGACAGATTTCTATATTTCTATATAATATGTTATGTATTATATCTATGCATATATATAGATATAAAACTGGAAACAGGGAACATACGAGCTGTGTGTGCCCGAAGGTCACCATCCTTTGTGGTGCATATGATTGAGAAGGTGAGCTTTAGTCAAATGTTCAGGGATAGTAGTAAAACAAAGGACCAATTTATCCCCTAACATAGATGGATCACAAATGCACTATACTGAGTGAATGAAGTCAGACTAAAAGATTCAATATGCATGATTCCATTTACATGACATTGTGGAAAGGTGACACTGTAGGAACAGGACAGATCAGTGGTTTGTTGATCCTCAGGGACTGTGAGTTGGGGATGGTAGGAGGAGTGGGTTTCGAAAGAGCAGGAGGGAATTTGGGGGATGATGGAACCATTCCATACCTTGACTGTGATGGTGGGTTATACAACTGTGCGCATTTGTCAAAACTGTTGGAACTATGCCATAAATAGTTTTTTGATTTTTAATGATATGTAAATTTTGCTTAGGGAATGTCTGGGATCTTTCATCTTTGTGAAGTCTGGTGTCCACGGCTATGCATCCATCCATCCATCCATCCATCCATCCATCCATCCATCCATATATCTTCCTCCTTGGATGTACATTAGAGAAACTCTTCATATAGAATTTATTTCACAGTAAACATAAACCTCCTTTTCCCTTTGTCTGTGACCTTATTGTGTCTTCATTGATTTCTCTGTCTAGGAAGCAGGCTTGGTCCTGGGCCTTTCATTTATGTTGTATGGCATTTTATACACAACAATCCCGAGAGACCGTTACAGTTATCTCCAGTTGCCTGATAAAGAAACTGAGTCTCATGTTTTCTTCAAATGACCCGAGTGTGCTCACAGAAGTGGCAAAATGGTAGAGCAGCATTTCGACCCTGGTAGACTGATACGACAGATGTTTAGTTATGGCTTCCGGATTAATTTGTCTCATTAAATATTTCCAGGTTTTCATTTGATGGCTCAATATCAACTGGAATACTAAACAAAAACGTTAACTCAAGGGGCCTAAACTATAGGAGAATTTACTGGTTTGTGAATTTCAAAGGCCATAGGCTTTTGTAAGTTTCCATCTACTGACTCAACAATGTCATTACGGATCAATTTCTCTTCATCTTGCCACTCTATATGTAATAGTGCTGTTAATTTGCCATCATCATTCTCAAACCAAATATTCTTTGTGATCCCAAGAGAATGGCCAACAATTTTCCTTCACATTTCATTCCATCACATGCCCAACTCTGAAATAATAATTGTGGACACGGGGTTGCATTCTTCGATTGACTCAAGCCAATCCCCAACTGAACCGCAAGGCTGGGAAATACGACTCTGTTCAGGAGAGAGTAGGGTAGGATGCTGGGGAGGCTTCCAGAATATCTGTTACAGTCTTCAAGCCTGACCAAAAAGCTAGATCACTGGCCAAAAGTATGTTTCCTATTATCTATGTATGTGTTGTCAACATCTTTTATTTGTAAAGGATCAGACTGGCTGGGAAGGTGTCTTGTCTCACACGAGTTTCTGGAAGAGCTCCCTGGACTTGCAGGCATGCCATCACTTTTTCAGTAATGATGGACAGAAAAGTGGCTATCCTTGGGTGTTTGGGAAGGCTTCCTTTTTAATTGAAGCAATGTTCAAAGTCACCCAGTTCTCCTTTTCTTCCTAAATCCACAATCATCTGAAACCTTCCATGGGTACAATTCTGGTGAGACTGGAGAAGAGAGATTTGTGGTCACTTTTGTACAATAATTAGAATAAACATTTATTTAGTGTTTTATGCAGCATATATTTATGGGATTTATAAGCAAACAGAATGTGGAGACGGCTGAGTGCACAATTAAAGATGCAGTCTTCCCAAACTGCATTCCATTATCCAAAGATCTTCATTTGGTATACATCCTAGATCCAGATGGTATTTTTTTTTTTAACAGGAGAAAAACAAATGGAAGTTTAATAACAGGTATACCTCCTGCATACATGGAAGATAATCAGGGAAACTGAGTAACTCCTTAAATAGCCCTTGGAATAGACTCTGAATCTGTGGCAGAGACAGCTAACTGTCTCCCAATATCTGTCTTTCCTTTTATACCCTACAGTAGTAATAATAATAGTAATACTATTATTATTAAATTATTATTATCTATTATTATTAAATATTATCTATTATTATTAAATGTATTAAAAGCCACATTTCCCAGTCTTCTTTAAGACTACACATGACCACGAGACTAAGTTCTGCTCAATGGGATGTAAGCAGAGTGTTGTGCACAACTTCTAGCACAACTTCTCCCTTAATGAGAGGATGTATAATTTTTGCCTTTGTCCTCCTTCCTTCTGGCTGGAATATGGACAAGTTGTCTGGCAAGGGGGTCCCCATTTTGGATGAGAAAGAGAGGATTGTGTATGGAGTTTGGTGGAACATCAGGTTCTAGGTGGGATGAGGTCATCACCCTGGTCCTGGACTTCCTGTGTTTATATGAGAGAGAAATAAATTATCATGTACAAGCCATTCCAATGTTATTTTTCTTTTACTTGCAGCTTAAATGTACTAATGATAATAGCCAATGGTTAAAATAGTACTAGCCTGGCACACAGTGACACTTCTATAAGCACTTCACATGGACTTGGCTAATCTTTAATAACCCCATGGAGGTTATTGTTTTACCCATTTCCAGACAAAGAAAACAAATTCAAAGTCACAGACATCCTAAGTAGTGAGATGATCACAAGACTTGGGATTTGCACCCAGGCGGTCTGGCTCTGGGGTCCCAGCTCTTAATTTCCACGTTGCCTTTATTAATACAAATTCCACCCAGCAGACTCTGCTGGAGAAACCCATGGAGAAGGAGTTCAAGTCTAGCACAGCACACTGAGGAAGTTATTAGGGTGTAGCTTCTTTCAAAATTGCTTCTGATGAATCTAATAGAAATAATCTGAGCCATATGGATTAGATTGTCATTAAAATATACATATGGGTTTAAAAGTTGAGAGCAAAGCGTGTGGTCAAATACATAGTGTGTTTTCTTGAGCTTGGAAGGTTGCATAATTGGCCTGAAATGTCATATGGCCTCAGAACATAGAAGTTCATCTATTTCAAATTAATCAGGTTTTGTGGTGCTTTTGGAGGCTCTTTGGCCAAATTACAGATGAACAGGGAGCCATGACTTGGAATTTCTCTCAAACTCCTGAGGGCAGGTGTGTCTTCAGTGTTTCCACATCTAACTTACAGTGTACCTGAGCAACTAACTTTTTTTTCAGTAGAGCATTTTTCTTGTTTCTATCCCAGGATTTCATATTTAAAAATCTCTTAGGAGGGCAGCCCCGGTAGCTCAGTGGTTTAGCACTGCCTTCAGCCCAAGGCGTGATCCTGGAGACCCAGGATCCAGTCCCGTGTCAGGCTCCCTGCATGGAGCCTGCTTCTCCCCCTGCCTCTGTCTCTCTCTCTCCCTCTCTCTCTCTCTTCCTCTCTGTGTCTCTCATGAATGAATAAATAAAACCTTAAAAAAAATCTCTTAGGAGGCTTTCTAAGCTGGGACAAACCACCTTGAATCATAAAACTGAAGGATTTGTATTCATGTATTCATGTTCAAGGCAACAGAAGCCTAGAGAGATTTCATTTTGACTCTTGTTGGGCCTTGTAAGTTTGTGTATTCATTCACTCAGTTATTCATAAGCAAGCATTTAGTAAATATGCTTGAACTCTATTAATAATGTGACTTTGGTCAAGTTACTTCACGTATATTACTTCCTTTTTACAACAAATTTCAAATAGATTAAAGGTGTTTTGCACATAATAAATGACTGAAAAGGATAGTTGTAGTTATTACTGTTTTCAAGGCCTGATGCTAGGCAAAGAAAAAAATTAGCAGAGTTAGGGCAAATGTACCACCTTCTTTTCAACCTTGACAGATGTGGATAATCATCCATTTATTCAAATGCCAAACAAATATTTATTCAACATCTATTATTTGCCAGATATTATGTTAGATAGTGAGCCTAAAATAGTGAAATAAATAAATACTTAGTTCTAGTTTCCAAGGGCTTACTGAGAATGAGAGTGAGGTAACCTTTCTGTGGCTGTTTTCAGCATGAAAATTTTGGCAAATCACTCAACTACATAGTGACTCAGTTTCTCTATCAGGTTAAAGAAGGAAAATAATTCTCATCTTGTGAAATCATTGTGGAAGTAAATGAGATAACAAATAGTGCCTGGCACATGATGGATGACAAAAAAACGTGGTTTATCACTTCCTCTTACCCCCTTCAAGAGGAGCCCCTGTGCTCATTCCTCTTATATTTAATCCAACAGGGAGGCTAGACAAAACTCTAATTCCCTGTTAACTTTTCTGTATGCTTTTTTGGGAATAGGGTCTACACTGTGCCTGGCACATGGTGAGTTCCCAGTGGTTCTTACTGAATAATATTCAGCAAGAACTGTACACATGGATAAGAGGTAATGACATCTCAGGTGAGACAAAGCAGCAGGTAGAGGAACTAAGGAGTGAAATCAAAAGTGTGAAGTTCATTACTGTTATCTTTTCTTTGCCTTTCTTTCTATTGCAAACTATACTAAAGACATTCCTCCCATTTGAATAGAGTTGAAAGCACCTCAAAGGCAGGGACCATACATTCTACATGAATGCATTTTATACTTTAATATAAATCACTCCAAGATCTTGTTAAAATTCAGATTCTGATTCAGCAGTTCTGGGGTGGGGCCTGAAACTGAATTACTAAAAAAGTTCCCAAGCAGTGATGATGCTTGTGGTCTCAGAGCATGCTTGGAGGAGGAAAGGTCTGTATCTTTCCAATTAGTTACTGACCAGCATGTCCAAAACAGTATTCTCCTTGGATTTTATTTATTTACTTATGTATATATATATTTTTATTTTTAAAAATAGACTTTATTTTTTAAAGCCCTTTAAGTTCAGAGCAAAATGGAGCACAAAGTACAGAGATTTCCCAAATACCCCTACCCCTTGTATAGTCTCACCCATATCAACATTGACCACCATATAAAAATAAATTTATTATAATCCATGAAAGTACAGTGACTCATGATCACCCAAAGTCTCTAATTTACCTTGGGGGTCACTCTTGGTGTTACACATTCTGTGGGCTTGGACAAACAGATAATGATATGTATCCATCATTATAGTATCATAGGGAATAGTTTCACTGCCATAAAAATCCTCTGTGCTCTGCTTATTCACCCTCTCTCCCACTAGCCCTTGGCAACCACTGGTCTTTTTTCTCTCCATAGTTTGGCCTTTTCCAGAATGCCATATAATCGGAGTCACTTTTCAGATCGACTTCTTTCACTTAGTAATAAGCATTTAAGTTCCCACCATGTCTTTTCATGGCTTCATAGCTCATTTCTTTTTAGTGCCGAATAAATCCCATTGCTTGCACGTACCAGAGTTTATCCATTCACCTCCTGAAGGACATCTTGGTTGCTTTTATGAGTTTCAAGTGATGTCAAACGATACTTATTTTCTAATGATCTTCACTGGCAAAATAAAGGACTATACAAGGCAGGAACTGCACACGGTTGACAATTTACTATTTTCTTGCTGTTTCTTTCAGTGCCCTTTTTGACTGAGGGGGGCACTTGATGGGATGAGCACTGGGTGTCATTCTGTATGTTGGCAAATTGAACACCAATAAAAATAAATTTATTATTAAAATAAATAAATAAAAAAATAAAAATAATAAATAAAAATAAATAAATAAATAAATAAATAAATAAATAAATAAATAAATAAATAAATAAATAAATAAATAAATAAATTCTGCAGTCAGGAAAAAAAAAAAAGAATTTCCAAAAGCTGCAGGGCTTGGGTGACCTCTGTGCTCTGAGCTCTGAGTGATTTACAAATCCCTGCGAAAGGCCACTAGGGGGAACCGTTTGGTAGCGTTGGACGGGTCCTGGGTGGCCAGAGGTGTGGTTTCCTTGCCTTGAAAAGTCGACCCAGTAAACAAAAGATGGCTTGCGAAATTAAACATCCCTCTGCCAGATGGCTTGCTGCGCGAGCTGCGGCGATTTTCCTGCGGCCCGCGTGAATGGTCCGCGGGATGGAGGCTCGGCGGCCGGGGAGGCTGATGCAGCGGGAGGATGCCCAGTGAGGATGCCCAGCGAGGACAGGAGCCCGAGCATTTCCAAGCAGCGGGGCTGAGCCTTTTTATTTATAACAAGTAAACCGAGCTCCAGAGTTGTTTATAGAAAGGAGGTGTTGAGGAGATTGAGCTGGACTCTCAGGGGCTTCCAGGATGCTGCACACACATGTTAGATGACAGGTACTGAGAAATTATTGCCCTGCAGGACAGGTGCGCCCCGGCTTCTGGCTTCGTGTGTGCCCAAAGAGTGGGTACATTTACTCCCTATAAGCTGTTAGCTGCGCAGTAGACTTTTAATGATGTTCAGAGTGCTATGCCTTCTAAGGGGACGTTTGTCATAGTGTCATTATTGATGTTTTAGGACCACTGGCTCCAGACAGTAACCTTTTGTAGATCCTTTTCCCAATTCCTGCCATAGCTACAGCCCGTTACTTTTCAATAGTCTTTTTTAAAAAAAGTTTTATCTTAAAAGGAGATATACAGATATACACTGTATGTAGAAAATAAGTTCCACTTGCCATTAAAAGAAAGCACGTGTAAAAATAAATTCCACAAAGGCATTTAACTCTAGCTGGATATTGTGGCCTCTTGAAGGTTTTAGGCCTGAGACGTACTCCCTGTGATTAGCAAGGGCTAGAAAGAGGTGTTAAAGATGTTTTAGGCCCCATGTAGGATTTTTTTGCCTTGACAAAATAATCAAGAAGCCCGAAAGAAAATAGCTTTCTCCCAGTGTGATTCAGAGTTACTTAACGTCTTGTCTGTGTGCAGCTAGTCATTCTGTAATCCACCAAAAACCACCTAATATAACACTAGTTGGACTCCTCTAACACTTTGGGAACTCAGCTTTAAATCAAAGTGATGAAAACATCACCTGCTGGAAAGATCTCCCTATGTTGCCCAGAAGTGAGAAACTGCTCAATTTCTTCAAGAGGGAGGAAGCTATAGGTCTACCCTGAAGGCTAACTGTGTTGTTAAAAATAATTCCATGGGTAAACTAGAATTTAAGAGCACCCCACCACGTGGCAGTGCATTCCCCTGTTTTAGGATTTCAAAATAAAAAATAGCTGAACTAGTTTTCGGGAACTTTGACTCTTCCCTTTTTTTCTCACAGCCCACATTCAATTTGCTACTAAGTCAGTTTTTGCAATCTGCCTTTTGTTTTGTATCCCAAGTGATGCTGCCTGAGTTGAAGTCTTGATCCTCTGTTGTCTGATCTTGATATTGTTTTCCTGTCTTTGTCTCTCCACCTTTCAATCCATCATCTACGCAGAAATGATCTTCCAATACCAATGCATATTTTTTTAAACTGCAATCTTCTTCTGTTAGTGATTTCTTTTTTTAAAATTTTTATTTATTTATTCATGATAGTCACACAGAGAGAGAGAGAGGCAGAGACATAGGCAGAGGGAGAAGCAGTCTCCATGCACCGGGAGCCCGATGTGGGATTCGATCCTGGGTCTCCAGGATTGCACCCTGGGCCAAAGGCAGGTGCCAAACCGCTGCGCCACCCAGGGATCCCCTGTTTAGTGATTTCTAAGTCATTTGCCCAACATCACATAATTTGAAAGTGACAGAGCTGGGATCCAGATTCAGTGGTTTGATACCAAAGGGCATAATTTTAGGACCATATTAATCTTCTTTGCCAAAGAATTTAAGCAACTGACATTGTTTTGCAGAAAAAGATATTTTGTAGACTTTAAGGATATAACATATTCAACATTTCCCAAGTCTAAAAATGGCTATTAACTCACCAATCAATATCTATAAAGATTAAATAAATGTGCATCTTTTTGGTTGGAGTGATAGAAACATTCAAATTGGTTCAAATATTATGTGATATTATTGGCTGTTTACTAGGGATAACTGAAAAGTTTAGGAGGTAGTTCTAGCTTCTGGCCTGAATGAATCCATAAACCAGATCTCTAGGACTTAGTCACTGGCCCTGTGTCCCTCAACCTGCCTATATCCTTCTGTGTGGCTTCATTCTCAAGCAGCTCTTCCTCTAGTGGAGAAAAGATGGCGGGTGAGGACCCATTAGCCCTAACAACCTCAAAGAAGGAGACCATTCACTTCGTTGGCATATTTGCAAAAGTTTCTGGACTGAGTCTCATTGGCCCAGCAGCTTGGGTCATGTGACAACCATGAACCAATTGTTGTTTCAGGGGAATGGGCTTTCCTGATTAGCCCAAAGCAGATCAGGTGCCCAGTGGGACTCAGGATGTGGAACTAGCTTCTCTGAAAAGAATGGACATAGGCTGAAGGAAGGTAGTTCTGGAGATATTGGAATGTGGTTCCCAGAAAAGAATTAGGAGCAGGGTGTGGGGAATAGATGCTGGGCAGGCAAAAGTGACAGGTGCTGCTGCACCTACTCTGTGCTTATGATTAGCTGTATGTTTGTGGGACATAGAGACACTTAAGCAGAAGCACTTAAGGAAGTGCTGGCTCTCAGAGAACTAGTAGTTGGGAGGCAGGTAAGAAATAATGAGACAAGAGGGCGCATTCTTTCTACTTCGTGGTTCACACAAAACAGTTAAACTAAATGAAATAGGAATTCAAAAGAGAAAGGATCCTTTGTGGAGGGTAGGAGGACAATCCTCAGGAGATGCCCTAGAGAGGGTGGGCAGGAAAGGTGAGTCACTACCTTGGGAAAGGTCTTGTCACTCTCCACCATCCCCACCTTCTCCCCTGGTGTTACACCTCAAGTGTTTCATTACATGGCAAAAGGAAAATTACTGCTGTGAATCAATTGAAGTCACCAGGTGGGCAATTTTCAGGCCCCGAGTCATCCTCCCTACATCTCTTCCCCGAATGCCCCACTGGAGGCCAGGATGGAATGGCCGCACATCTAGTACTCCTGATGAGATGATAGGTGTTTGTGCCATTTCTGGAGAAAAGAAGAGGGATGTGTAGTTTGGATCTTGAAATACTGAGATTTCTTAGACACTGAGGAAAAAATACAAAACCAGAAACCATCAAAATTGTGGTTTCAGTGACCACCAGCTTCAGAATCACCCAGAGTGTTTACTAAAAGTCACAGAATCCTTTTGAAGCTGGGGCTGGTGAGGAAATCTGCATTTTAAGGTAATTTCTCGGCCAGCTTTTAGGCATGCTTAACTATGATAACGAATGACTCATGAGGTCAGTGGAACAGACTCTTAGGAACGTAGGGCTGGATAGAATATTAGAAATTTAAGAATTTGGGCTTATTCTTAATAGCACTTTTGCTCTTTCCCTCAAACTTTCCTGTCTCCTTAACTTCTGGCTTTGATGTTGATTACATGCTTCAAGGTCTGCAAATGGGACCAGTGGACGGGGCAGAGGTAAGACTAGTGTATGGCTGAATAAAAGTGGATACACGTGATGGATGGTAAACAGCAACTATTATTTGAATTCTTAGCTCTCCATGTCTCAAGCCCTGCTTCTGTATTCTAGAATAAGAGTTCTGGGTTTGTAGACCATGAATGACAGGGTGTTTGCAGAGCTTCTGGAGGATGGGCTTCAAATTTGGTGTTAATATATATCTGTGAATTTCTGTGCAGGGCTCTATGACTTTATCGTGATCTCAAGGTGATTTCTGATCTTAAGAAATATCAAAAACCACCCCCTTGGAGATTGATTTTCCCAGTGACTAAAGTCTGTTCATAAAAGTTCCTTCAGAAGAATTTGGATGTAAGGCTGCTTCTTGTTTCATCTGTTAGTGAATTGGAACTCAGAAAGCCCCAACCGCCAGCCCTGCACCTTTTCTGTGTCTTGGGAATATAGAAATATGAAAGGAATTTGTTTTGCTGAGTAATTTGAGTAACTTGAGCTGTGTATTTGAGGGAAAGAAAAAAATCTATCAAGCAGTTCTGTGCCCTATTGCACAGACAACATTTCTCCAACCCAGATGCCCCCCAAATTGGAATCACTGTTACCCTAAGAACAATGGGTGGTCCAGGAAGTGGTATGCCTGATTTTTAGAAAGCCAGACTCATCACTGGGGTGATCTTTAATAGAACTCTTTGTTGAACAATGGTTTTTGCCCCAGAATGTGATCACAGCTGTTTTATTTTAGCTAATGCAGCAATTCAAGCAATTAAATCCATATTCCTCTGTGGCTATTTATTTTCATGAAGTAGTTCTCAGTGTATTGTCATAAAAGAATTCTTTGAGACTTGCAAAGTTAAAACAGAATGTCGACTTTTTTCCTTCTAAAATAGCCACATCTGCTTCTTCAAATTGTCTTTTCTTTGTTGATGTCTCATAAAGATGTCAACTTTTAGTCTGTAGGAGTTGAGTTCCATTGGGAGAAGTGAGATTTATAATTCAGAGTCTATAGAACTAGTATTATGGTAAATCATAAACCAGGACAAGGAGGACCTATTCCTTTTAGCAGCAAAATAATAACTTAAATCCTAGAGCTAATGTTGAAATCTTATATTGTTGCAAAATTAAATCATAAGTAATTATTTCCTCATCGTAACATTGTATATAAATGAAAGATTTGATGGTTTTGTATAACTTTCTTTCCTTTTCCTGTGATTATATATTGCATACTTATTTTATCCAATCATTCAACAAATATTTATTGAGCTGCTACTATGTGTCAGGAGCAGTGAATGAGATGGACACAATTCTTGACCTTGTTCCATCTATACACTGCCAGAAAGACAGGCAAGGAGCAAGCACATTGAGAAAAGAATAGAAGAATTATAGATTGTGGTACATGGTACAGAGAAAATAAATAAGGGAATAAAATGGAAAGGAACTGGGGAAGGAAGTTACTTTAATTAAAAAAAAATCTACAATTGTAGAAGCCCCCTCTGTGGAAATATTTAAGGTGGATTTTAAAGGAAAGATGATTTTTGAAGCAAGTTCATACATTCTCATGAATAGGGGAAGAGCATAATAGGCAGGGAGGATTGCCCATGCAAAGGCAGAGGGAAAGCACCTGGTGTGTTTTGAGACCTGCTGGGTGAGTGACGAGGCTGGAATATGAAGAGTGAGGTGAGTGTGGATGGAAATGATTATTGATTGCTGTTCTTGCCTTACTGAAACAAGCTTCCGTTGTTAGCTCTGGAATTCTATTGGCATATTCGCTGCCATCTTGCTTGCCACTGCTGGGGATAAGGTGTGTGCACCTTTCAACAAAATCTAGGATGGACTGTATGGAGATCATGGATGGTGTTATGGATTAATTGTTTATGTCTCCTACAAATTCATATTTTGAAGCCCAAATCTGCAATATGATAGTATTTAGAGGTGGGGTGTTTGGAAGGTTATTAGGTCATGGGACTAGAGCCCCCATGAATGAGATTAATATCCTTATAAGAAGAACCAGGAGAGAGATGATCTGTCTCTCTTTCTTACTCTCTCTCTCTCTCTCTCTCTCTCTCTCTCTCTCTCCCAGTCTTATGAGGGTGCAGCAAGCTGCTGGACATTGTATAAACCAGGAAAAGTACCCTCACCTAGAACCTGACCATGCTGGCACCCTGATCTCGGCCTTCAGCCTTCAGAACCATATGAAATAAATGCCTGTTGTTTAAGCCCCAGGTCTATGGAGCTCTGTGGGAGCAGCCTGAGCTAAGGCATAGGAGTAAAAGGTACCAGAGTGCTTTAAGAAGGGAGCCAATTGAAGGCACTCATTAGTTTCTGCTTAGCTGTAAGGAAAACAGACACCAATCTGCAGAACTCATGGAGCCAGACGCTGGCCAAGATGCTGGAGAAATTATTCCAGCCCTTTGGGCTAAACAGGAACCTGTATCAGGGAAACTTGACAATTTTATATGGTTTATTATTGTTATATCGATTTCCTTTTTTGCCTACTTTTAAATAGAAAGAGAAATTACCTAACTTTGTCAGCCAGCCCTAACTGAGTTAAAGGGAAATACTGAAGGGTTCCACTTACTCTCCCTCACAAGCTGTGGACTGAGGAATAAAGGTGTGATCCCCACAGCAATGGCAGCAGGAATCAGAGAGAAGTGGGGAGTAGAGAGGGAAAATGAAGTCTACTTGGTCAAATTTTCTTCTCCTCTTCTTCAAATGAATTGGTTATTACTTAATACATGTGGTTTATCAAGATGATCTAAAAGTATCACGATGGGACTTCATCCTACCCATTAGATTCATTTCCACTGAGCACCAGTTCTGTGCAAAGCCCTGTGACAGGTATCTTTGATGAAATAGGTATTAATATGAATTACATACTGACTTCCAACTCAAGGAGACTGGAATTGTTAGGAAGAGTCACCAGTATATAAATAAGTGCTAAGATCATTCAAAGGAGGGACAGATTATTTCTGGAGGGAAGAACCTGGAATGGCTTTATGAAGGAGGAGAAATTTAAGTCAGGCTCTGAATTATCAGTGAGGTTTGGGAGACAGATATGGTGAGCAGAGAGTAGTCTCAGACAGAGGGAACATTGTCACAGACAGGCAGTGGGACTCATCACCGGTGTTTGCAAATATTGCCTAGGGAGCCTGTTAAAAATGAAGCTAGTCAAGACCCATCTAGAGAGATTCTCATGAACAAGGCCAAAGGTGGGGGCTGGGAA
Source organism: Canis aureus (assembly GCF_053574225.1). NCBI lineage: Eukaryota > Metazoa > Chordata > Mammalia > Carnivora > Canidae > Canis > Canis aureus. Next base: position 15,401,009 of record NC_135613.1, on the reverse strand, counting down.
TTTGAATTCTAAGGGCACGTCAGATGAATCTGATACAGAGGGCCCAAGACCACCCTTGGAGGGATGGGTCCTAGACCACCCTTGGAGGGATGTCAGTCTAGAGAAGAGGTGACCTCAGAGGTAGAGATATTTGTTGAAGGGCATCAATATGGGGTAAACTTGGAAATGTTGGTAGGAGCCATATACCTAGAAAGTCTTAAATGCTAAGTGCTTTATTTTTCATGCAGCTACCATATTTTGAGAGCCACTGAACTAGATCTTCAAAAGAACATTATGGGGAAGTTATTTTTTTTTAAAGATTTTATTTCTTTATTTGAGAGTGAGAGAGCACAGAGGGAGAGTGAGAAGGGAAGGGAGAAGCGGACTCCCCACTGAATGGAGAGCCTGATGTGGGGCTTGATCTCAGGATCCTGATATCATGACCTGAGCCAAAGGCAGATGCTCAACTGACTGAGCCACCCAGGTACACCTGGGAAATTTGTTTTCATCCCATTGTAGAAGAAGGCACCTAACTGAAGATGAGTATAAGTGATATGTTTGTGTTTCCCCCAGAGGGGGAATGGCAAAGTTGGAGCTCAAACCCAGGTGGTTCAGTAGGGAATGGGAAGGGGGTGGTCAATGTGATGACCAGATTTGGAGTGATGATTGGCTGCACGATGAAAGAGAAGAAACAGATGATGGGGAGCCTACTGAAGCAGTGTAGGCAAGGTTAGGTACAGATCTGTCCAGTGCAAGAGAGGGGAAATAATGCAAGAGTTCCTAGAACTTTTGTGAGATTGCACCATACAGGAGTTCTTGGACCGACCACACTTCTCAGGCTCTTGTGATACCCGTTTGGGACTCGGGGTACTTGGGTGTTGTCACCATCATGTGTGAGGTGCTGACTCCCAAGTCTCTCTGGCCCATGGAGGGGCTGTAAGTGGTTAAGAATGAAGATGCTGAAGTCAGATTCCTGGATTCAAATCCTGACACCCCATTCCCTACCTGAATGACCTTGAGCTAGTTTATTTAATCTCTTTGTGCCCCAATTTTCTCACCTGTAAAATGGACAAATAAACTCTTCAAATGATTGATATGGGACTTAAATAGAAAACAGATGGAGGGATCCCTGGGTAGCGCAGTGGTTTGGCGCCTGCCTTTGGCCCAGGGCGCGATCCTGGAGACCCAGGATCGAATCCCACATTGGGCTCCCGGTGCATGGGGCCTGCTTCTTCCTCTGCCTATGTCTTTCTCCCCCCCCCCCCCTCTCTCTGACTATCATATTAAAAAAAAAAAAGAAAACAGATGGAATAAACACTCACTACATGTTAGGATTCACTAATATTGCTACTATTTTTATTATTTTATTTTTACTTTTGTTTTTGTTTTATTTCAATTACTAGGTCTTGTGACACTTAGACATGCCTCTTGCTAACTTTACAAGCCACAGGCTTATTCATTTACCTCTGAAAGAAGTTCTACATCAAGTGTCTGTCTTATGAGGGACAGTGATCAAGAAGAAATTCCTCTCCTGATTAATTTTATTGCTTTACAGCATCTAAAGAGTATGAAGGAGGCTGGTAATTCAATCCTAGAAGAACACCGAATATTAGAGAAACAATCTGTTGTTGCAATCACATCAACCTCAGTTCTTTTAATGGCAGTTGAGAAGCTCCATCATGAATAGGATTTCCTTGAGCAAAATGTTGCTAAAGTGAAGGGAGTATTTCCTTTTCCTAATGCTTCTTCCTGGTGATGGCTCCATGGCTGTTATGGAGGTAGTTTTATATATAATTCACATTAGTTCAGTGACTATAGGATTGATGTACGCACCCCCCACCTGGCCCCACACTGGGCAATGCCACAAGTCTATATGCATAGATTCTCTTCTCATTAGCCTTTTCATTTATTTAGAATTGAGGCCATCAACTATATAAATCATGGCAATCCTAGGAAGGCTGACATAAAAAAAAAACAAGCTGAATTATTTAAAGAGTGGATTTTCAGGGTGAGGAAGAGGGTTCTACTTTAGAATTCTTCAAGGAAGCTCAATGTAAAATGAGAGAAGAAGGTGAGACTGATCCATGTAACTCTGGGAAGAACAGTCAAGGTGGAAGGAAGAGTGAGTACAAAAATCCGAGCCCTTAAGCAGGACAGACTCCATGCACACATTTGAGGGACTGGAAGGGGACCTGTTTGCTTGTGTGAAGTAAGCAAAGAGCAGGATGGTGTGGGGGAGTGGAAAAATATCAGAAGCCAGAGTAGATAAGGCTTCGAAGTCCATGATTTCATTTTGAGTACAACAGGAGCTATGAAACATTTTTAAAGCAGGGTTGTAAGATATTATGAGTTACATTAAAAAAAATATGTCTGGGGATCTGGTAGAGAAGAGGTTATAGAGGGCAAAAATACAGAGGACAAAAATATAGGATCAGTTAGGAGGCCACTACTGCCATCCCACTGCATGGAATGAGTTTTTGACAAATACAACATAATTCATTTGCCTTGGGTGTTTGAGTTGAAGAAGAGTATGGATTTTTCTGAATTTTGTAGTTGAAAATAAGTTTCTGCAACTACTGGAGAGTTAAAGCCTCTTATTGCCATTTCTAGAAATGGTTGCAGAATTCCTAAAGATAGGGGATCGCTGGGTGGCTCAGAGGTTTAGCGCCTGCCTTTGGCAGGGGGTGTGATCCTGGAGTCCCGGGATCAAGTCCCGCGTCGGGCTCCCTGCATGGAGCCTGCTTCTCCCCCTCTGCCTGTGTCTCTGCCTCTCTCTCTCTCTCTCTCTCTATGTCTATCATGAATAAATAAAAAATTAAAAAAAAAAGAATTCCTAAAGATAAGCTTACAGTGTCATCAGCCCTGATCCCTACCTGTGGCTGTGGAAGCCTCTCCACAGCTTGGTCTTTGCAGCCTTAGAGTGCAATGGGGCAGTTATGAATACACTGAAGAAAATGAGAGCCTTGGCTCTTAAAGAAAGGAACCTTCTGTCAGTGGGAGCCATTTATTAACAAACAATGAACCCAGAGGTAGGAGACTATAATCGAAGTGGGTCTGGGAACCCAGAGAAATGAATAAAAGTCCTTTGGTGCCATAGTTCCCATCAGGCACTGGGCCAGGTGTGGGGGGAGATGAGGACAGCAGGGCACATGCTTCTGCAGGGCAGCTGGATCCTTCTTGCGCTAGACTCAAGTAATGGATGTGACCCACCCCAAGGAGTCTACTCAGCATCAGACAGGTCCTACGCTAATTCGGAAACTTCTGACACTCTTAGAGTAATTGCAAGTCAATTTGGCCAAGGACAAATTATTGCCAGTGGTGAAGTCACTTTGCAGAATTTTCCTTGCTTACCCAAATCCTTGAGCTAAAGGAAATAAGTGAAATTTAAGCAGAATATTGGACCCCCAGAGTGAAACTCATAAGGTAGAAAATGAACACCAACTTACAGAACCTTAGCCCTTTTCAGAAACCCATGAAATTAATGAAATCCAGCTCTCTCTCCCCAGTTGACCTGTTTTTTTTTTTTTTTTTTTTTTTTTTTTTTTTTTTAATTCCAGGCCTGGGACTGAGAACCGATTTTTCAAAGTGTATCTGAGCCTGCTTCAGTGTCATCTCATTCTTTGCCCACAGGCAAAGAAACTATGGTCAGTGGTAGGAGTTAGAAGAGTTAGAAGATAGAGTTGAACTCAGAATTGGGAAGAATGGCTTAGTAATAATTCCTGCCCAACTATGGAACAGTGAAACAATACTACTAATGCTGTTAACATTTACTGAGCATATACTATGTGCCAGGCTAAGTGCTTTACATGCATTGTCGTCTTTGGGCCACGGTATAACTCTCTTTTAGAGGTAAGGAAATGAAGTCAAGGAAGGGTTAAAGTCTCATTTCAAAATTCACCCAGTTATTCTGCTTCATTATCCCTGGGTTGGGACAGGGGTTGGCAAACAGAGACAGTACATCTGAAAGAATGAATGAAGGAATGAATTTGATTAAGTTCAAGAAATATTTGCAAAAAGCTGCTATGTGCCAGGCATAGTGTTTGGCATTTTCTGGTAAACAAAGACCAATATGATCTAGATTATGTCCAGAAGATCTTTCCAGACTAATAGTAACAAGCTAAGCAGACGCCTTCTGATTTACAAAATAGAACATTTACAACCCCCCCCTCCCCGCCCCCCAATTGGGTGGAAGCATTTGGTTGCGTTTGCTGGGTGGAAATAGATTTAGGAAAGGCTTCCTGCATGAAGTGGCATTTCAGCCAAGCATTGAAGGAACATGTGGGAACAAATCTGGGGACCAAGGAATATTCTAAGCTGTAACATTTGTGGGTTACACCAGGATATGAGGAATTCACTACAGCTTTTCCTAATAGGAGGCAATCTGAAAGTACCAAGAATTATCTGCTAGCTAGAAATGAACAGACTTGGTTAAAAGAGTGCAGGTCAAGGGGCAGTGAGATGACCAGAAGAAGGGGAGCAAAATCCTGTACTGGGGTGCCCTGTGTGGAAGGAGAGTAGCAGGGGCTAGGAGGACATTTTGAGAGGTAGAGTCCATCAGTCCAGTGATGTTGATCCAGTGGTGTTGCTTAGACTTTGAAGCTGGTGAGCCTGGAGGATGGTGGTGCCATACATGAAGGACAGGAGATGGTTTAGGGCCCTAGAGTCTGGGATCCAGATAGAGAAAGAAATGAAAATCTTATCATGGATTCACCTTTTTTGGACTCCTGAAAAAAGACTTTCCTTTCTATTCCTGTAGTGGGTAGGAGTTGTTGGGTTGTTAGGTTCTAGCAATCTGTGTCATCAACTAGCTAGTGTTAACTAAGACAGGTGTTTATTGAGAGCCACCTGTGGAGTCTGTGACACTGGGGCACACCAGACGGGTTCAGTCCTTGCCCTCATGGAACTTTCCTTTCTGTGGAGAGACAGGCATCATACAAATGATTGCAGGTGTGATTAGTACATTTACAATTGTGCTTCGAAGGAAGAATGTTAACCTGAACTAGCCTTGGGTCAGGCTTCAGTGAGAAATTGGTACCTGAATGATAAGCAGGTGAGTCCTACATTCCAGATTTTAATCTGAATGCTCTGTTTCCTTGTAATTGTAATAAAAGCAGGAAGAGATGTGGACACTTCAGGCTGCTTGGACTTGTAAACTTTGATTTTCAATGGAATTCTGGACGCAGGTATAAAGGTCTTATTGATGGGAGGTGTTGACCACATTCATCTTGCCAGGATCGGCTCTTCCTTCTGCTGACTTCACCAACTGCCTTGTTGGCCTTAGGTTGTCTGGGTTATTCTTAAATTAAATTCTGAAAATGTGCTTCATTTTCCCTAAAGCGATGACTTGGGGGAGGCCAGAAATGATGCTGTGGTAAGAGAATGACATTGGAATGTAGAGCCGAGGGCTCAGACTCTGGCTGGAGATCACTCAGCCTACCCACAAATCTAAAAATGCACAGTTTGCCTGTAATGTTGGAAAATATCTCATAATGTTTTGGCTTCTGCCAATAGAAAAGAGAAAGTTAAAATCATGGATGGCAGCAATATTATTAATTCAGGAATCTTAACACTCTGGCATTGCTCATTTTGCACTAATGATTTTTTTTTTTAAGAAATATATCATTTCACTGTGAATTTGCCCTAAACCGCATGCAGGTTATTGAGAACAGGGAAGGAAGAGGGAAGGAAGGAAGTAAAATGACAGACTGGGGACACGGTGGGGACGATGCAGAAAGGCCAGCGTTCTTCCTGGGAGATGAGGCTGAAGTGGAGTTGCAGGCGGATCTGTTGGTGCCCCTTCTGTCATTTTTCATTGCATGTCGCCATGTTGATTTGATTGTTGGATCCTTTTCCTGGTATGCAGGAGCCTGTGCCAAGGTTGATCCAAGGGACTTGGAATTAGGCTGAGCTTTTCATCACTAAGATCCAAACATCTCAGCTGCTTTCAGTTTTCTTATTGTAAAGCTCACATTTTTGCCTGTATAGATAACTGGGCCCCCAAGGGGATTTTTAGTCAATGTAAACCCATTGAAATACCATGCATTGGGGAGGAAGGGCGGTATTTTCTGCCATAGCTGTGTGACATAGACCTGCTGACATCTTCAAGGTTGCCTTATACCCTGTGAGTTCCTTTTCCGGATGACTTTTGTCTTGATTCTAATTCATTACCTGAGCAGCTGCTGTCTGTCTGGCAATGGGTTGGGCTGGTAGGCTGTGCAAAGATGAGTAGACATGCGATCCTCCCAAGACTGTGAGCTTCTTGAGGGCAGGAAGTAAGACAAACATAAACCACTGCATAATGAGGTTGAGGTATGGGCATTATTATAACCACAGAAAACCTTTATTGATGACCTGTCCTTGGTCAGTCCTATGCTATTCTCAGTTCTGAGAACCCCAGAGTTGGGAGTAGAGAAATGGTATGATAGCACTCTGGGGCTTGGGTGAGTAAGAATTCACTTCTGGCCAGAGAATTATCATAAATGACATGCACCCAAGTAACCAACCTCCAGGTTGAGAAACCAAACATTCTAAGCCTCTCCAGAAGCCTTTCTCATTCAACTTCCACTCACTACCCTCAAGGTGGCCTTTTTTTTTTTTTTTCAAGGTGGCCTTTCTCTTGACTTCCCACAGCATAGGTTAGTTGGGCTTGGTTTTGAATGTTATAGAAGCGGAATTACTTAGAGAGAACTTTTTATGTTTCTGGCTTCCTTGCTCTATTTCACATTTGTGAGAGTCATCCTGTTGTTGCGTGCATCTGTTCACGTTTAGTGCTATATGGTATTTTACTGTGACTGTACCACAATGTGTTTATCCATTGCACTCATGTGAGGATTTAAGTTTGTTTCCACTTTTGGGGAATTATGAACATGCTTCTGTGACCATTCCTGTATAATGTCTATTGAACACATTGATGCATTTCTGTTGAATATGTATCTAGAACAGAATCTCTGGATTGTAGGGCTGAAAATCCCTTTTTAATAACAAAAATATTCATCTCATATGATTCTAATTATGCTTTTAATATTCCTAGGTTGGGAAATTCAGAGTGATAAATATCTACTGTGAATTCAATAACACTTATGAATCAATTGGTATATCATCAATCACAGAAATATCTTGGTATGAGCATGATATATTTTGTCTGCAGCCGAGGTTGGATGTGCATATGAATACATAGATCCCTTGCAATACCTCTGAGTCTGCAATCAGGAGCCACAAGACTTAGGTGAATGGTGGTGTGTGAGGCCAAGGAGCAATCATCGATTTAGTTTGCGTACATTTCTGCTGCTCAGGCCAACCTCTAATCTGGGAAATCTAGTGGGAGTTTTTTCTCTCTCTCTTTTCTTTTTGCCTGAGAAACCACACATGTGCTCCCTAACTGTAATACAACTAATGCGTTATTAGGAAGATGGTATGGCCAAGTAGAATGGCTATGACCTTTGGAGGAGAATCTGGGCTTGAAGCCACCATTCTGCCTTTAACTAGTTATGTGACTATGGTCAGGGAAGAGCCTCAGTATTCTCATCTGTAAAGTGGAAATGAAAATACGTCTCTGGTATAGGGCCTAGGATAATCAAATAAGATCATGTGTGCCAAACATCCATCACAGTGTCTTCTCACTGGGTGGTAACTACTAGCATTGTCTTCGCCATCACTTTCATCATCCTTTCCTACCTGTGTCTTCTCCTTGGGGTTTTGTTCCTCTTTTGGGGGTATGTAGTACCCCTGTTTTGTTACCTAATGTCTGCACCCCCTTGCCCTCATCATTCCTGTAACAAAGGAAAAGTATTTTGATTGCTCAACTCTTTGGGCTCCAGACATATATCTTTGTGAGATCTCTAAGCAAATATCTTGTATCCATGATCCCTTTTATCAGCCCTGTCAGTGACCAGAACAAATTGGAGTTCATTTTAGCCAGCATGCCTGTGGTCGATAATGGCATTCTGTGTTCCCCATTTCTCTAGCCAGTTATCTTCCATGTTTTAATCCAGAGGAAAGAGTTGAATAATTTTTTTTTTGTTCCTGAGACAGGCTCTGGAGAGAGTCATTGTGGGTCAGAAGGGATCTTTCCATCACCCTCTTAAAGCATCCTTTGTAGGAGACCTCCTCTGTAATCTCCAGAGGGTGCTTTGCCTCTAAGGGACAGGAGCACTTATTGAGAAGGCAGGATGTCTACGGAGAAGGAACTTGGTTGGAGGCATCAGAGGTGGAAATGTCCAGAAGAGCTAATATCTTCCACTAGTAGGAGCTCCACAGTGTGAGACTTCTTCAGACATACTCTCCGCCCTTCAGAGCTAGATCTGGTTTCCAAGCAAAGCGAGGAGAGTCAGATGGTCTGGTCATTTGTCTAGGATTGAGGTCAGACCACAGAACAGGGGAAGGTTTCTGGCAATGGGCATGAAAAGGCTGAGGATCAAGAAGGCAATTAAAGAGGAGTGACAGGTCACGCCCTCATAGGGCACAAGAGTAATACTTCTCGGGACAGATTTTTAGGCAAATGTGACTTTTGATGAGGAACAATCAGATGGATTTGTGTTTTGAAGCACACAGCCGTGGATCCAGCCAGTTCTTAAAATACTCAGAGTTGAGCAGATGGATTCTAACAACTTATTAATCTATTTATAATGCCTTTCCTGACTATTGTCCAACTGGCCTTCGCCATCCTCAGTCTCCTTAAGATAAAAGGGAAGAGGACTTTCTCTGCCTTGATAGGTGTTTGTCCTCTTCCTACGTCTATGAGGCCAAGTTGTCTGAAATCCCCACAGACTCCCTCCTTTGGTATAAGATTCTCTCATGAGATTTCAGACTTCATTGTCCTCCTTGGCATGCAGAGGTATGAAAATTCAAGATATGAGGAAAATTGCATCCCCCAGAATCAAATGCAGTTTCTTGAACATCCTTCCTTTAAAAGAATCATCAGAAAATGCACAAATGAATTTCTGCCTGCTTTGTATCAACTCGTATTTAAAAAACACATACTAAAATTTCCTTATAATTTCAGTGTTTGGAAATTAAAGGGGGAAAGGAAGTTGCTGAGGAAAATGTGTTAGATTTTACTGAGCCCCAAATATCTGGAAAACAGTTTGAGATCGTTGGCCAAAGTTAGAGCTCTGGCTAGGTTTTCATACTCCTGCTATCGACAGCTAATTTCTTGAGCAAATTTATTCACTGTTTTTGAAAAAAAAAAAAAAAACTGGCAGCCAGAAGCCACCTCAGATGTGCAGCCTGTTCAGAAATTCCTGAGTTCAACTTTCTTAGGCATTTCTGTTTCCTTCTTAGCTCTCAAAGAACATTCTAGCAACGTGACATATTATTTGTCTGTGACCTTTCTCCAGAGAGCACAAAGATGGAGAAGCCCTGCTTACTTTCTGAAGATAAGGCAAATGTTTTATCTCTAACACGGCCTTATTTCTCAAAAAACAAAACAAAACAAAACAAAACAAAAACCAACAACAACAAAAAAAAAACCCGAACTTTTTTTTTTTTTTTTTTTTTTTAAGGTCAGAAGGAAGAAGAAGCTTAAACGTCTTTGATTTTGACAGTAGAGTGTAGCTGCTTGTCTCAGGAGGAAATGTTTATGTCTGCTTCAAACTTGGCATCTTGAACTTGAATCTGATTTCATTTATCAAAACCAAATCATTAGCACAGAGGACGTTTAAGGCAGTTGAAAATACTCTGTATGATGTTATGACGATGGATATATGTAAGTATACATTTGTCCAAGCACAACAGAAGGTGCCACATCAAGAGTGAGCCCTAATGTAAACTATGGGGATAATGACATGTCAGTATAGGTTCACTGATTTTAACAAATGAACCCTTGCAGGGGACAGGGTTTTCATAACGGGGGAGGTTATGCATGTATGTGCTGGGGCAGGGGATGTATAGGAACCTTTGTACCTTCCCCTTAGTTTTTCTGTGAACTTAAAACTGCTCTAAAAAATTAAGTCTTAAAAAAATCATGTTTGATTTGATCTACACCTTAAATCTAGATCATTATTCCTAACTTGCTTTGTGAGTAGCTCTTTGTTTGCATTTCCCAAAAGCAGCCCTTGAGATAAGAATTCATCAGCAAAGTGATCCTGGGAAGCACAGGTGATTGGAAGTAGGGTTAGGTGCAGAGAAGGGAGAAAGCCAGTAGGAGGGGCGCCCATCAGCAGATCTTTGAGGTGGGCAACTACAGCTCACTCTCACTGGAGAGCCTCTGAGAACCTTTGTGGAACCCACCCACATGGAAGGATGGGAAACATGGGCATTTATGCACCAAGTCTTGCCATTCTGCTACACCCCGAGCTGTGCCCAGAACAAGCATCCATGGGACTAGAGGAAGTTCTTAGACAGTTACGGGAGTGTAAACACCCTGGGGGTGAAAAGCCATCAGCATGCTGGAAAAAGCCCAGGTCAAGGGAGCCCAGGTGTGTCAAGGGGAGTCAAGGAGGCACTGTCAGAAGTACTTAATGACCTTAGGCAAATGACATCATCTCCCAAGTCCCTACTTTCTCATCTTTCACAGGAAGGAATTGGGATTTCCAAACTGGGTCCCCAAGATGACAGATGTTCCTTACAAAAACAGTTCCTTGGCCAAATAAATTTAGGTATTAGGTTAAACAATGTATATATTTTTTTAAACTGCAGGGCATCCCAGAGCCTTTAATGTCTAAAAGTGGGAGAGCATGGGTGCTGTTTTCCTAAGGTATTTGATCATGGATACCTCCCTCCGTTATTACCATTTTTTCAAGTGACATCTGTCTTGAAGCTCTGATAGTCTGTGGTACACGGTTTGGAATATATCACACTAGATGGTTACCATAGTCCAGCTCAGGTCTGTGGCCAACTGAGCAAACCATAATTCCAACTCTGGAACTTTAGCTTCCGAGAAGATGGGGAAGGCTAGAATCCAGAGGGCTCTAGGCTCCTCACATTCCTGTTTTCATCTGTTTTATCTCTTGGAGTTCTGAGTCAGTTTTCTTTTGGTAAGAGCTTTCTGAAACTAAAAACAAAATAAGAAAATTAGCATATTTAGGAGAAGGTGCTGGGAAGTCATATTGTGGGCATGGGTGGAGACCAGTGTAGGGGCAGAAGGGCAGGGGTGCTGGATGGTGGTCCAGAGGCTCTCTCTTGTGCTGCACAGGGCACCTTTGTGGCTTTGGCACAGGTGTTCTCATCTCTTGTCACATCTTACAATTATCTGGAGAGCTTTCAAAATAGGCTGATGCTTGGGGGACATAGGTGGCTCGGTCAGGCATCTGACTCCTGATTTCAGTTCAAGTCATAATCTCAGGGTCATGGAGTCAAGCCACCCCACTCGTGGGCTCCACACTCAGTGGGGAGTCTGCTTTAGATTCTCTCCCTCTCCCTCTGCCACTCATTCCTCCCTCACCCCCTGCTCGCTCTCTTTCCCCCAAATAAGTAAATAAAAATAGCCCTGACTTGCGACTCCTTCCCAGAGAGACTGATCAAGTGGATCTAAGATATAGCTCAGGCATCTATATTTTTTAAAATTATTTATTTATTTATTTATGATAGTCACACAGAGAGAGAGAGAGAGTCAGAGACATAGGCAGAGGGAGAAGCAGGCTCCATGCACCAGGAGCCCGACGTGGGATTCGATCCCGGGTCTCCAGGATCGAGCCCTGGGCCAAAGGCAGGCGCCAAACTGCTGCACCACCCAGGGATCCCAGGCATCTATATTTTTTAAAAGCTCCCCAGATATTCTTATGGGTAGTAAGAATGGACACCTACTTTCTTTGAAAAGGAGTTTTGTTTGTTTTTTCTTTAGTGTTTTTAGGGCAGAAATTGTTTCAGTTGTGATGAAAGAAAGAAAGAAAGAAAGAAAGAAAGAAAGAAAGAAAGAAAGAAAGAAAGAAAGAAAGAAAGAAAGAAAGAAAGAAAGAAAAAGACTCCAGGATATGGTATTTCCAAAGGAGAGCAGAAGGGAGTTAACATTCATGCAAAAGACCTCGTGTATGTGTTCTCTTATTTAATACACACACATACACACACACACATACACATTCACATACACAGATTCACAAACTCCTATAAAGAAGGATATTTTGAAACTGACTTATTCACAAGTGTGAATAAGTGTGTGTTAGATCCTACTGCTACTATAACAAATTACTACAAACTTAATGGCTTAAAACAATACACATTTACTGTTTAATAGTTCTGAAGGTCAGAAGTCCAGAATCAGTTGTATAGGGCTAACATCAAGGTGTTGGGAAGGGTATTCTTTCCAGGCACTCTAAAAGGATCTATCTCCTTGCTTTTTACAGCTCGTACAGGAGCTGAGTGCATTTCTTGGCTGTGGCCCCATCCTGTATCTTCAAAGCCAGCCATGTTCAGCTGAGTCCTCTCATACTGTTGTCTATCTGTTCTCTTCTGCCCCTCATCTCTATTTAAGGACCCTTGTGATTATATTGAGCTGGCCTGGAAGATCCAAGACAATCTCCCTATCTTAAGGCTAGCTAATTGGCAACCTTAATTCCATGTGCAATCTTAATTCCCTTTTGCCACGAAACCTTGCATATTTCTCAGGTTCTGGGCATTGGCATGTGGCTTCAGGCATTGGCATAGTGGGGGCCATTATTCAGCCAATCACAGACACTGAAGCTCATGTGCTGTGTGTGAAGCTGAGACAATTGTCAGATCTCAGGTCACAGCACTACAGAAGAGAGTTTCCCCGTTTGCTTAATGGTTACTTTCAAAAACATTTCTCAATTTATTGTCAATGTGTCAAAACACATTGTGCTAGAACTATGGGCAAGTCTTAAAACTTTCCTAATAGGACCTCAGTTCACTGTCCTCTCCATGGCACTGGGATGATGCCAGAGCACAATGTATATGGAAACCAACTTCATAAGTCATAAAACACCAACCCCCTCTAAGAGATGATCATTAACACAGATCACACCAGTGGGGGACCCAGAATATAATTTTTGCCTCATTAATTCTGTAGTCCATGAGGCTATGAGCTTACTGAAGGTATGGATTGGGTCTTATTTATGCTTCTATCTCAGATCCTAGGAAGTTCCAATATCCAATACCTGTTGCTGAATTAAGGAATAGGTCACTGGGATCTAAGGGGAATACGCTGGTAAAGAAAGTGAAATTTCTTGACTTGGAGCATTAAAGATTTGGTAGAGGGAAATAGAGCCATGTAAATAATGGAGTAGAATATAGTAAGTGTTACAAGAAAAGCAGAAGGAGACAGTTTTGGGGTTTTCAAAGATGGAGAATTCAACACTGAGTTGCAGAAGTCAGGCAGTGCTTAATTGATGCTGTGACATTGGATGACAGAGTTTTTAAATTTATGAAACTCATGCTACTACTCCTCACTGCCAATCCCAGGGCAGATATAACTAATCAATTGTGTACTCTTTCTCACTAGAGCCAGTGATGAGGACCCAGTTACCCATTGCTTAAAATTGACAAGCAGGTTGAATCCAATTCATCCTATTGGGTTCTAGGTAGGATTTCTCTACTGGTAGTTCAGCAAATAAATTTTGTCTGAAATTCACTTCTAGCAAAGTGTTATCTTAAGGTCCCATTGGGCACCCACAGTAAAGCAGCTCACTGTTTTTAGATTTCTCTGGATTAACATTCCCAGCAGCACAGAGCTTTCTTTATGTCTCAGCACAAATTTTGTTCTGATTGAGAGCCAAGGTTGGGAAGGCTCTGTCTACACCCGCAACTATGTAATTTAAGGGTGACCCTGCTGGTAAGAAGCCTGCACTTGAAAGCATGCTGACACAGGAGTAACCACAGCCTGAAACAATGGCCTACTTGTGAATCTGTTTGCACATCATTGCTCACTCCTCTGTCCTAAAATCTTGGTGACAATATGATGAGGTGTGTTCCCAAGTTTGCCCAGAGGACACCTCATGTGTTTTCATCCTCAGCATGCTGAAGAGAGGGGTCCTCAGACAGAAGTTCCATGGCCAGGAAAGGGGGGTCTAGAGAGAGCAACCCTGGAAGGTGACAGCGTTTTATTCCTTGTTCAGGAAAGGTCTTCTTCCCAGTATGTGAGAGGGGACTTAATCACAACTCACTTGGTCCTGAGTCAATGGCAAAATGAAGGATTGGATTAATGCAGATTTATTTGGAAATGTTTATTTCTGCTCCAAAAACATAGAATGTCCCTTACTTTAAAAAGTTTTAGTAAAAGTGTGCAGAAACCGATGGTCCAAAGTATTTACCTGAGAAAAGTAGAACTGTGAAGATTTCCAACTTTTAAAAGTGGAAAGCATTTAAAAGACGCATTTTCACCTCTATCATCCCTGATAATAATTTTTTGTGGGTCACTAAAAATATATAGAGTATTGTTATCAGACTAATGGGCAGTCATTTTGGGAAGATAATCTTTATTTCCAGAGAAAGGAGAATAGCTTTCTGAACTATATCCATAGACTCCGAAACAGGAGATTGAGCTGTTTAAAAAAAAATCAATTTTTCTGTTTATCTGCAGGAATTTGATCAATAATAGCTAAGGGAGTACCTCATATTTTCACTCATCAACCAATTGGTAGGAATTTTGAGCTGGTTCTCCATGTAGGGAAAGTGTAGTGAAAAATCCTAGCTGGAAGTTTTGGGTACTGATTCTACTTGATTTAAATAGAAAATAAGTTTGATTAAAAGGGTATTATTATTAGGGGCTGAAAATCAGGCTCTGATTTACAAAGTTGGAGACAAAGATCAAAATCATACCCTAGAAGTAGTCTGGGTATGGGGGGGAAAGCTCTGACTGCTTTTGATCTTAGAGCCCTATAGCTGTGCCCTGGGAGCTCTAGCTTGCTGCAACCTCTATTGCTGCCAGAGACAGTCCCACTTTTTGGCACCATTGGGTCCTGTTTCAAAGGCACCTGTGGGTGCCTCTGATTGAAGAGCCTAGGTCACTTGTCTACTCATGCCCTAGCTGCAAGGGAATCTGGGACAACTATCTGACATTTTCAGCATCTGTAGTGGAACACAGAATTCCCCAAACAGAGAAGAACATGCTGATGTTGGGAAGTCAAGATGAAAAGTGTCTCCCACAAGCAATTCAAGGCCAAGTCACTAGCATGTACAAAATCACCAGCTGCATGAGAGATGATTCAGATACAGGCTGGCCCTCTCAGAGCATATCATCCACTAGAGGAGATGGGTCATAGCACACTCTGCCTTGCCTTATGGCTATTCTTGTACAATTCAGTAATTGTGGGTATTTGGAAGCTAGGAGAGAAAGAGAGAGGGAGAGAGAGAGAGAGAGAGAGAGAGAGAGATGGCAGCTTGACAGTTATTACAAAATTATGAAAGATAACATATAATTGTATGGGAACAATACTTGTGTTTTTTTTGTTTTTTTTGTTTTTTTTTATAAACATTTTTATTTATTTATGATAGTCACAGAGACAGAGACAGAGAGAGAGAGAGAGAGAGAGAGAGAGGCAGAGACACAGGCAGAGGGAGAAGCAGGCTCCATGCACCGGGAGCCTGATGTGGGATTCGATCCCAGGTCTCCAGGATCGCGCCCTGGGCCAAAGGCAGGCGCCAAACCGCTGCGCCACCCAGGGATCCCCAATACTTGTGTTTTAAAGATGTGACACAACATAGTCAGTGGATATTACACTTAATACATATCATCTTCTGTGGCACGAGCTTTTTCCAGGTTTTGAGAAAGTTGGAGTTTGGAGAATGAGATATTTGTAAGGAAGTGGCCTTCTGCTATTTATGTGTAGATCTTGCATTTCTCGATTTGTTTTGAGAGGCAGTGGATGGTTGGGGCCATCAAAGCCCAGCCTGGGCTTATGGAAGAATAGGAGGTAAGGTTTTCATGTGAATTTTATTCCCACTGTTATAATCTATCAAGGAAGATATGAGTCTAGGTAAACCACAACGGGGCCATGGGTCTCTTTCTGCTGGATTCAGAGTCTTAGGGCACCTAAGATCTGAGATCAGGAAAGAACCTCTTGCTGTTGAGAGTTAAAGGCAGATGAAAAATTTGGAATTGCCTTCAGCAGCATGTAGGGCAAGCTCACACTGAGTGGATCATTTCCGGTAAACTAGATTATCTACATTCATAGCACTCTTTAGTCTGGTGTTCATTTCCCAGGAGGGAGATGGGAATGCATTAGCAGAGTTGGTTATGACCATCCTAATGTTGCCTCAATTACGGGATATGAAGAGAAGGGTCTTTTAGGCTAAAGCCTGAGTAATTTCTTCTGCTCCAATGCTATGCAAGGCCAGTGGGTGGTGGCATCAGGAATCCTATAAGAAATGTAAATTGTAGAGTCAGAGTCATAGCTGGACAGTCTAGCTAGCCTTCTCTACCAAAAAGTCTCCTTGCAGTGATGAACTTGATGGCTCTGAATTTTATACTTGGTAAGGAAGAGAAAAGGGGGGTTTCTTATATTATGTTTGAGAACAGTCAGGGAATATATAGGTCTTAAAGAAGATCACAAAGCCAGAAAATGTAGCACTTTCCTGCCATATGAACACTCAACACTCAGTTGTGTCAGATGATGGGAAAGAATAATGGTAAACACCATTACCCTGTGCTCTCTCTAGAAAAGGGGCCTTTAAGTAGTACCCTTTGGAAGAAAGACTTCTTATTCTTTCTGAAAGATGCTGCCCTAAATCACCATGGCTTCTAATTGGTAGTGGTGGCATTTGGCAAATCCTCTGGTTTGGCCACTTTAGCAGGGCTTACTTGATTTCACAATTGTGGTTTTTATGCAGGACAAGATGATTTGATCTAGTAATTTTCATGCAAATTAGAGGTTGAAAGGATGTGTCGCATAGTGAGATACCCATGTCCTACATTTCATGTGGGAATCAATTTAAAGGAGTACTAAAACCCCAGTGGGGAAGACTGTTGACTAGACATTCCTTAAAATAAATACAGTTGAGAAAAGCTGGAGGAAGGGCTGATGGCTAAGTGCTGATCAAACCCAGATACATTTCATACTTTTTTCATAAAATCCTCACTGTAGCCTTACAAGGAAGAAATTACTACTGACAGGTTATGGATGGGTTATGCCTAGTAAAAATCTGATGGAAATCCCTGGAGAGGTTTGCTTTCTCCCTCCTCGCCAGCCACCCTGGCATCATCTGGCACCACCTCCTACCTCACTCTCTGTGTCTCTAGTCCTTGGTTTTGCCCTGCCCCCTTCTTCCACAACACTTTGGAACCCACTCTGTTTTCTTTCTTTTTTTTTTTAATTTTTTAATTTTTATTTATTTATGATAGTCACAGAGAGAGAGAGAGAGAGGCAGAGGGAGAAGCAGGCTCCATGCACCGGGAGCCCGACGTGGGATTCGATCCCTGGTCTCCAGGATCACGCCCTGGGCCAAAGGCAGGCGCCAAACTGCTGCGCCACCCAGGGATCCCCCCACTCTGTTTTCAAGCATATATTAAACACCTGTGGAACTTGATCCTGTACTAGGCTACATAGTAATTCTCAACACAAACTAAAGCATCAGTATTACGCATACCACATTCTTTGTCCACCATGCAATAAACTTAGAAACCAACACCAAAAGCTCTCAAAGACCATATGTTTGATCATTTAAGTAATTGCTTCAAAACAGTGTATTACTCAACTAAAAAAATCATAGTGGTATTTTAAAAATATTTAGAACCAAATAATAATATTAACACTATATATCGAAATACTGAAGGATGGGCTGATGTGGTGTTTGGAGTGAAATTTTGAGCTTTACATTAACAGATAAGAAAGATTCAAAATCGATGCAAAAATGCTCAACACAAAGATGGGGGACCATCCACATAAATGAACCATCCAGGACTTTGGCCTCTCTGTCCTGGTCTCCAGTGACATCTACTACCTTTTCTCATTATTCCACCTCACATCTTGCCAGTTTTAATATCTCTTTCTGAGATCTTCCAAGTTTGTTCCTACCATAGGGCCTTTGCACTTTCCCCTGAGAGTTCTTTTGCATTTCATTTGGGATTCTTTCCAAAGCTATCTTCTCGGAGATGCCTTCCTTGACTCTCCTATCTAAATAGTACCTCTGATCATCATTCTCTATCCCTTGACTATAGAATTTATATGTAGTGTAGTAATAAATTATTAGTTCTCTCTCTCTACCTATGTACCTGTTATTACTGTGAGTCCATGGTTGTTGCCTGTCTTATTCACAGTAATACCTTCAGCATCTAGAACTGAGCCTGATGAGTGAGAGTACTTACAGTATTTTTTGATGAAATAAGTAGATGAATTCATCTACGCCCTTATTAAAATACCAAATACCCGAGTTTAAGGGGAAAAAACCTGTTCATAATCTCTGTCCAATAATTGAATTTCTGCCTTGGAATGTTCTATAAAAGTAGATCTTTCAATGACACAGAATTATGGAATATATTCCAGAGACCTTATAATCTTAAATAATCAGAACTGAATATGTAGTTTTGATGAGATTTTACTGTGAGACAACAATATTTTTATGTGAGTTGACATTATCACTTTCCCCACGTGCTCCTAAAACAAACCCTTCAAAAGAAAACAACAGTTCAAGGCAGGTGAGTAAGTACCTGCTGTATACCTCACTGGGAATTAATCAATAGCATTATTTAAAATATCAGCAGCCTATTTTACTGAAGAAAACATGTTTTTTATTATATAAAAATGATTTATTATTTGACATTGTGTGAACTTTTAGAAGTTGGATTTGTAGTTTATAGTTTTTGGATGGCACCTCTTAAAATTTGTAACTGTATTGTTGAAAAATATTTTATAGCCTAAAAATACTACATATTGCAAAAGAAAATCCTGCCCTTTCTAGTACCAAGCCCTCTTTAAATCAGTTATTTAATTTTTTTCCTCTTGTGGATGAGTCATATAAACAACAAAAAAGTTAAATGCTTGCCTGGAAAATGACAGCGGGTCACATTTAACCATTCCTGTTACCATGTTGCCTTCAGCGGTAGTCCTGGGCCCAATACATACCCTGTGGTTCGGTATTCTTATTCCAACACAGACTGGCTTGGCCCTCTGCCCAGCCATCCTGGACAAATCAAAAGTCAAGGATCAGCACAAGTTTGCCCAAGGCCTGAAGAATTGTTCCAATTTGCATTTCTCCTTTCTTTCCTTCCCTTTCCTACTCTTTTGTGTTCAAACCAACTCTTTGGTCCCTTTTAGAGATTTCATCTAAAGAGAGATCCTACAATATTAAAAGAGCTTATTTTTATCTGCTTACATGTTTAAAGTTTGTCAAAATTGAAGGGACATTGGTGAAACCAAAATTTTCCTACTGAGAGTTCCCAGAAAGATTTTGCAAGGGTTGAAAAAAAAAAAAAGTCTCCCTTGCATAATATGTCAGTTAGAATAGGCTGGGTTGTGCTGCAAGAACAAACAGCTCCTATATGTTGATGGCTTGAAGAACAAATGTTTAGTTCTTGCTCATTCCACATGCTTGCATTAGTCAGGTTCTCCAGAGAAATAGAAACAGTAATGTATTATGTTTATATTATGGAGGATGAGAAGTCCCATGACCTATTGTCTGTAAGCTAGAGACCCAGGAGAGCTGGTGGTATAATTCAGCCTGAGTCTGAAGGCCTGAAAACCAGGGGAGCCAACAATGTAACTCCTACTTTGAGGGCGGGAGAAGAGGAGATGAAATGTCCCAGCCCATTCAGTGAGGAAGGGAAAAAAAGGGGACCAATTTCTCCTTCCTCCATCTTTTGTTCTATTCAGGCCCTCCACAACTAAGTGATGCCCACTCACACTGGGGAGGACCATCTACTTGGATGAGTCCACCAACTCAAATACTAATCTCATCCAGAAACATTCTTACAGATACACCTAGGAATAATGTTTAATCTGGGCATTTTATGGCCCATCAAACTGACATATAAAAGTAACCATCACAGTGCCTATCCTGAATAGGTTGGGCGCTCTATTTCATATCACTACAAGCTCAAAGTTCGTGCTGCACCTACTCTGTACAATGATGCGGGCTACTTGGCAATGGGAAAGAGAATGGGATTAGTCATGAACTGTCTCTTAGAGTTTTTCAAGGGTCTTCTGCTCAAAGAGCATTGGCTGAACAAGTCAGCCAGCCATATTTACCTTAAGAGGACTGGAAAAAAATGTCAGTTTAGTGTCTTTCTGCCATGCCCAGAAAAGAGAGTTGAATAACTAAAAATTGACATACCACATCTAATTGCTTGGGAAGAACAGTCAAGAGCACCATATTGGGAGGTCTTAAGTATCTGCTCTCACTTATCAAGCAATACTGTGATTGGTATTAACATTGTATGTCAATTGTATTTCAATAAAAAAAGACTGATTGGTCTGTGTTATCTGTAATTCTAGGCATGGAAAAGTTGAATCATATGGGCTGGGTAGTTTCTTTATTTGGATGGTCATCAGTACACAGCGTTAGTACTTTTAAGAAGCACCAAATGTCCATGGAGATTTCTACACCCACAGATGGTCAGGGCTCATCTTAAGAGTCTTTTTCCTAAAGTTGAACATTATTCTCTTTTTATGATTTTATCTGCCAGACATGGTCCACCAGAACAAAAGGAGAATTTGGCAATAATTTTCTAGTCCCAGCTGTAGAAGAAAAATACTAAGCCTGCTATAAATGTAAAACTGATAACTAGTGAAGAGTTCTCTGTTTTATGGCAGAAAAGGGAGAGCCATGGCTTGGATTAATCATCTCTCCAGGCCAGATATGGCATATAATATTTCATTTCATGTAATAACTCTGACTGATTGGAAGAAGCTGCCTAGAGTACTGTATGGGATGGATATAGAGGCTGCATCAAAACTCATCATCAAAAGCATGCAATGATTGTTTAACAATGTCTGCCATTGGTGAAGGAAGGGTAATAATGGAACACATGCCAACTATTTGTCTTTGCTATTCTAGATCATCACTTCCCACCCATCTACCCCTTTTGGGGATTACATTCTGATCTGACAATCTGATTACTATTTTGTTCCCATGTATTCTTTGCTATTTGGGTGGATGTGATCTGAATGACAGACATCCATTTTTCATTCACTAGTGTCTTCTTCATAGTAAATAAAAAAACAAAACAAGAACAAATCCAAAAAACTAAAACTAGAAGCTTGATATTATGATTTATATCCACCATTTAGGATTTTGATTAGATTGAATCCATCTCTGAGATCTGATCAACTGATAATGTAAATTCCTTAATGTGGAAATCTGAACTTGAGTGTGATCTTCCCAGACGACACTGTCTGGGAAATTGGACTACTTTCATCTCTGGCATCACTGTATTCCTTCTTCTTGACATCAATAATTGTCAACTGGATGGTACCATGGACGGTCACAATGTGAAACAAATAACTCATTATGAACAGAGGAGAAGAAGAAACAGATGAGAAGAAGTTTAAGGGGTGAAATAGAAGCTTTATATTTTGATGTGAAGGATTATTAGTCAAGATTGGGCTAAATATCTCTAAGGTCAGTAAAGAATGAAAGGCTAGATTATTCCAAAGAGCTGCTTGGGTCTTATTTTACCATCAGTGTGTGATTTAGGGGCTGAGAAAATACATGCCTCCTTGGCTCCAGAATAGACATTTAGTATTAGACTTCTTTCTCTACTTTTAAAGACAAGATGAGGTTGGGCTGTCTTTTTAATGTGATCGTTGATCATTGGGAATAAGTGTTTGACAGGTACTGCAGTTACAGACACCCTCATAAGCTAATGAGAGATGGGCTGCATGTCAAGAGAAATTAGGAGAACATTTCAATCTGCCTGGTTACATGACTAGAAGAAAAATATTTCATTTTTTCATATTGTTCATGACTAAAAAATTTTTTATAATCTCATAAATCTTCAAACTTAGAGTCTATACCAGTAACTTGCGCATAAATATATTTCGAGGATATAGTGATATTTATGTAATGACACTGAGTCTCTGGCCAGCTGCCCGCCTGTGCTAGTTAGAGTCTTTCCCAAAAACCTTAGATTTAACCTGTTATTCTCCCAAATGCTACAGAACATAATTTAACAATAAAGAAACAATTTCACTGGCAACTTTAGTTCATATTTTATGAAACATAAGTAAATAGTTTTAAAGGTCTTATGATCTATACATATTTAGAATTATAGGATGTCAGAGATTAATTTATTTATCATGTGCATTTTCAATAGGGGTAATATTTCTCCCAAGAGGGTGGAAATTTGTTCTTAAATATTACAGTAGTTTGTGGCTCTCCAAAGGCCCACCACACATTCAGGACACACAGATGTACAATACATCTGTGGTATTAAAATTTCAGGGAGCAGGGGAATGATTAGGAAAAAGATGTCCAAAAGAAGCTTCTTAAGGAGATGGTAATAAAAAAGATTGAGGAACACTGCTCTCCTTCAATAATTTCAGAAATAGTAATGGTTTTAATGATGACTAACATTTCTGGTATGTTTACTGTGTGTCCAGGATTTTGTCTAATCCAATTTCTCTGCCACTAGGGTTCTTTTGATACAGTGTGTTTCTCATCTTGGTAATGGGACCATTGAGAAAAGTGAACGAAATCAAGGTGGTTGATGGTGTTCAGTTATTTTACATCCTTGCTGACATTTTGTCTACTCAATCTATGAAAGAAAATGTTGATGTCCTCAACTGTAATTGTGAATTTCTCTATTGCCCTCTTTCATTCTGTTAGTTTTTGCTTCGTGTATTTTGAAGCTCCCTATTTAGGTGAATACATCAGATTGTTATGCCTCTTGGTCAACTGACCTCTTTATCATTACATAATGTCCCTCTATTTCTAGTGATTGTTTTTGCTCTGAAGTTTCTACTCTGATAGTCATAGAGTTGTTCCAGCTGTTTTTGGTTAGCATTTTGAGGGTATGTCGTTTCCCATCTTTTACTGTAATCTATCTACATCATATTTTAAGTGGATGTCTTTAGAGAATATTTATTTTTAAAATTTATTCTGGCAATATCTGCCTCTTAAATGGTATGATTAGATACTAATTTCGTGTATATGTAATGATGTTTGGACTTCGGTATACCATTTTATTGTTCTCTGTTCTTCTGTTTTTTTTGTTTCTAGATTTCCTCTTTTCTGCTTTGTTCTGGGTGATTGGATGTCTTAGTATTTGATTTTAATATTTCTAATGAATTTCTTTTTGTTATTCCTCTAGGAATTTCAAAATACATACTCAGCTTCCACTTTCTGCTCAGAATTAATATTTTCTACTTCAAGAGGAGTGCAGAAACCTGACTACATAGAGTATAGGTATTTTTACCTTTCCTTTCTTTTAAAAAATTTTATTTAAATTAGCCAACATATAGTACACACTTAGTTTCCAATGTAGTGTTCAATAATTCGTCAGTTGCATATAACACCCAGTGCTCATCATATCACCCTACCTTTCCCTTCTTTATATTGTAATTATGTATAGATATACAGTTATATATAATTTTATTGTATGTAATTGCATCTATGTACTTTGTCTTTTTTTAAATTTTTTTTTATTGGTGTTCAATTTACCAACATACAGAATAACCCCCAGTGCCCGTCACCCAATCACTCCCACCCCCACCCTCCTCCCCTTCTACCACCCCTAGTTCGTTTCCCAGAGTTAACAGTCTTTACGTTATGTCTCCCTTTCTGATATTTCCCACACATTTCTTCTCCCTTCCCTTATATTCCCTTTCACTATTATTTATATTCCCCACATGAATGAGAACATATAATGTTTGTCCTTCTCCGACTGACTTACTTCACTCAGCATAATACCCTCCAGTTCCATCCACATTGAAGCAAATGGTGGGTATTTGTCATTTCTAATAGCTGAGGAATATTCCATTGTATACATAAACCACATCTTCTTTATCCACTCATCTTTCGATGGACACCGAGGCTCCTTCCACAGCTTGGCTATTGTGGCCATTGCTGCTATAAACATCGGGGTGCAGGTGTCCCGGCGTTTCATTGCATCTGTATCTTTGGGGTAAATCCCCAACAGTGCAATTGCTGGGTCGTAGGGCAGGTCTATTTTTAACTCTTTGAGGAACCTCCACACAGTTTTCCAGAGTGGCTGCACCAGTTCACATTCCCACCAACAGTGTAAGAGGGTTCCCTTTTCTCCGCATCCTCTCCAACATTTGTGGTTTCCTGCCTTGTTAATTTTCCCCATTCTCACTGGTGTGAGGTGGTATCTCATTGTGGTTTTGATTTGTACTTTGAAAACTGCATCAGTGTTATAATTTTTACCTTCATCATCATCCATATTTTTTGTAGCCAATTAGAGAGGAACAGAATAGTTTATTAAATTTACCTAGTTTCCATTTCTTGTGCTTTCCTTCATTCTTGATGTCCTAATCTTCCTTGCCATATCATTTCCCTTCTGTCTAAAGAACTTCCTTTAGCATTTCTTTCAGAGAAGTTTGTGTAGGAGTGATTCCTCTTAGAATGTCTCTTCCACATCCATTTGTGAAGGACATTTTTACTGGATAGAGAATTCTGGTTGACAGTTCTTGACTTGCAGAAATTGAAGATTATTCTTCTTTTGGCATCCATGGTTTCTGATGAGAAATCCATAGTGATGTGATTTGTTGCTCCCTTCTATGTCATATGTCTTTTTCCCTTTGGGTGCCTTCAAGAGTTGTTTTTTATTTTTTTTCTTTGTCTTTAGTTTTCAAGTCATGTTATGTGTGTGGGCATGATTTTTCAAAAATTTATTATGTTTAGTTTCTTGAGAACAGAAACCAAAAAAATGTAATGGCTAATTTGCCTTATGCTATTAGAAACAATCTGTAACCAAGAGTTTTAGGCATCTGCCTGGTCTCTGCTGCTGCTGCTGCAGAGTGGCACGATTGCCTGGTGGCTGGGACAGAAACTTAACAAAGATTAGGAACTTATATCACTGTCCAGCCCCCTTTCCTAATCCTTGGTCCAGAAAGCTAGGTCTTCTTTTGAAGCTCTTTCTGTCCACATCGATGTACACTTCTGGGTCTGGAGCTGCCTATGTGTCTATCTGGGGTGATCCCAGAGTTTGGGAAAAAGTGGGAATCTTTCCACTAGTTTCATTATACTACCCATTCTGCTTTCTCCTATTTTCTGGCTACCTTTCCTTCTGAGATAATTGCCCTCTGGTTCTGCCCAGGGCTAAATTTGCATCCCATGAAGAGACAGGGTGGAGTGCGCTTACCCCATCTTGCCTGGAATGATCCCAATTGGTTTTAAATGTTCTTTGTTGGCTTCTGACTACTTGACAAGCATACAGAGATTTGCACCCTTAATCACTTAAATTCCCTGAATTTTGATGAGTTTCAAATTTTGGTGACTCAAGTTGTAGAATTTTCTATTTTCTTGCTGCTCTGGACACCTGCAAGTTCTGGAAAGAATTCTAAGGGAATGAGAGCTAAGATTTATTGAGTCAGTCCTTGGTGCAACATTGTCACATTTCATCTTCATCATGGTCCTTTTTTATGGGTGTTATTTCCTCATTTAAGAGAAAAGGAAAATTTGGCTAAGCAAAGTCACATAGCTAGGTTAAATGGCACATCCAAACTCAGGTTTATTTTGTTTCATTCTGAACCCTAGTTCTTTCCATCATATTATGCTGAAGATAGACTAAATTTGTATTTTTTTTAATGTGGGTATTGTTGGAAAAAAACATATATTTTTAACCCATTAATATTTGAAAATGCAATCAATATTTTGGTCTCCTATTACCTGAAAAAGATTCATTCTCTTGCTCCAAGTAACTCAGGACCAACTGTCCACTCTGATTCTTTTTTAAAACCTTTCTTAGGGGGACCTGGGTGGCTCAGTGGTTGAGCATCTGCCTTTGGCTCAGGGCATGATCCCAGGGTCCTGGGATCGAGTCCCGCATTGGGCTCCCCACAGGGAGCCTGCTTCTCCCTCTGCCTATGTCTCTGCCTCTCTCATGAATAAATAAAGAAAATCTTTTAAAAAATGAAATAAAAAATAAAAACTTAAAAAAAAATAAAATAAAAACTTTCTCAGGTGTTGTGATTTCATTAATAACCACCTGATCCTCTGGTAGACTCTTGGCCTGAAAATTTCAGGCTTTCATTTTATCAAGAAAAAAAGCCAGTTACATTTAACTTAGAGTGTTTAGCTTGGACAGAACATTAGACTCATAAATACTAATTTTTGAGAAGTCACTGGGGTCTGCACGGATAAGTGGATTGACCTTCAGCGAGTACGTAGCTGAGGAGCCGACTGGGCTGCCCTTTTGTCAGGAAATCCCTGAAGTAATGGATTTGACGCGGTGGGAGAAGTGGATCCACTGTCCTCACTGCCTGATGAGATTGTCCTGGTGGCAGTTACATGTATTCTTTGGCACTCAGCCATTTCCGCAGCCCCAAACCAACAACGGTTCAGTGGTTGAAAGCCATGTCTTAGGAGGAGTGCTTCTACAATTCTTTGGCAGCCTCCCCAGAGTGAGTGATGTGGAGAAGCTCTATGAAGATTGAGGAAAAGATAGTTGAGTGGGGTTAGCAGGTCAGACTGCAATTGTTAGCTTAAAAAAAAAAAAAAAACAGATTAGACTGTACTCAAAGAGAGGTACCCGGAGTCTACAAACTACTTGAAATATGTAGGATTGTTTGTCTCTGAATTTTCTAGGGAGAGGGACAATTCTATAAATTCATCAAGGACTCCACAAAGTTAAGAATCTTTGATGTGTTTGTTATGTAAAGTGACAGGTCAGTGCCTGTGTTATGCACAGAAGGAATCATGAATAATAACAGATAAAGTGTGAGGTGGCCATCTGGGAGCCTCCACCAAGAGGAAAGTCATGTCATCCGTGTGAGGCACTATTAAATTAATAGATGTTTTTTTGTGGCTGTATCCCTATCATGCTGCGGTTCAGTTGATTTGAGTTAGACAGTGATGACCTGAAGATTGAAGACAGTGTGAAAAAAAAAAAAGCCATGGCTTGAGGGAAGCTGGATAAAGAATGTTTGGAAACCATCTTGTACTATATTTGCAACTTTTCTGTTATTCTAAAATTATATATGTCAAAGAATATATATATTTCCTTTGGAATAAAAGGAACTCTAAAAGAAAAGTTCTATAGATTAAATGGGTGAGGTTGACTTTGGGAATTTTGATAGCAAGGAAGCAAGCATGGTAGAGTGTTAAAGAGCATGGACCCTAGAGTTAAGAATTCCTAGTTGTGATTCCCAGACATAATGTTTACTGGCTGTGTGATCGTCATTTTGCATGCTCCCATTTCATAGATGAGAATACTGAGGCTCAGGGAGGTTAATAACAGATACATTACTTCATACTGTGGTCACAGGAGTTAAATGAGGTAATTCAAGCAAAAATGCTTGGCACATGGAAAGCATTTGGTGAGTGTTAGCCATTAATATGATTATGATAATAATTATCATCAAAGTGGAGGCAGAAGATATTTAAAAGACATGAACAGGCTGATGAGATCAAGCAAATTCTAGTCTTGACAGCTAATGACCTTCACATACGTCAGAGCATTTTCAGGGGCTGAAACTACAGAAAGAGGTAGTTGTTGATGGGCACCTGGGTGACTCAGTTAAGTAGTAGTCAGTAGAGTAAAATGGAGGGAGAGTTAATAGATACAGATGCAAGGAGAATAAGCTGGCTGATGGGGGCCGCATTGGGGAATTTCTGAATCTCTGTGGAGAAAGGCATGCTGATTGATCTTGGGACTCCTAGAGCCATATATAATAATATATATATATATTTAAGATTTATTTATTTATTTTAGGGAGAGAAAGAGAGCACACAAGTAGGAGTAGGAGCAGGGGGAGAGGGAGAGGATCTCAAGAAGACTCCCCACTAAATGTGAAGCCTGATGCAGAACTCGATCTCACAATCCCAAGATCATGACATGAGCAGAAACCAAGACCTGGTCACTCAACTCACTGAGCCACCCAGGCACCCTGAGCCCTATATTCTTAATAATTAATATCACAAACTTTGAAATTTAGATATCAGATTCTTTCTCTTAGATAGGTTTTTAAATTCATAATCCCTTTTGAGTAAGATTCTTTCTTTGTTTTTATTTAGGGGCTTTGGGATCCTTCTGTAATAGGGATCTGATTTGCCATTTAATTGTTAAGGCCCTGCCTCTGAGAATACTTGCCCCCCACCCCACACCATGTGCCCAATGACCTCTGACTGCCTAAGACCAACTCTCAAAATGCAACTCTGTTAACCCAAATGTGAAGGTAAGAAACAAGTCCAAAATATTACGAAAATGATGCAGTCATGATCTGTAATCACTTTCCTTCATTCTCACTGTAGATGGAGCGTGTTATTTCCCCCTTGAACTTACCCATGATTTCAACATGATATGTTATCATTTTAATGTCTGTGGTCTTACTCAGGAATTGAGTGATGAAAAACCAAGACACATGAAAAATGGTCCATGGTAAAAGCCTATATTAAGAACATGTTCAGAGAAGAGATTAAACTAATTGCATCCAGGGGAATGTGGGTTATGAGAGACCGGACTTGTGTTCCTACTTAGAGTTACAGTCTCTGAACACATTTCTTTATTTTATATGAAATTATAGTAGAAAGGAGTTTGCCTGAATAATAAATGTAGTGATAACTGAGAGGGAAAACATCATGAAGCCAGAGAACTTTGGTTAAGTGAAGCTGATGATGGTGACTATGGGATGTATGCACAGCCACAAGTTTTGATTTATTATTTTCAGTGATGGGGACATTTCAGTTTTACATGGTCCATAATCTTGTTTACTGAGGTAGTCAGTATCAAAGCCATTTTATTTATTTATTTTTTTGTAGCAATGTGAGATGAAGCAGAGATCCCCTAAAAACAGAGGAAGGAATAGCTAAGAGAAATACTTCTGAGAAGATAAAGGAAAGGTCTGTTCTTGAAATCTGGGGTCACAAGGGAACATAATCATTGACCAAAAAAACTAATCTTTCTCATTATTGTAATTATGTATGTTTTGTATTTTTTTTAAATAAGTGCCTCTACT
The DNA here is from genome assembly GCF_053574225.1 of Canis aureus. NCBI lineage: Eukaryota > Metazoa > Chordata > Mammalia > Carnivora > Canidae > Canis > Canis aureus. Next base: position 15,372,069 of record NC_135613.1, on the reverse strand, counting down.
TTCATTTACTATAAAAATCGAGCTGACTTAGAATATCTGGAAAACATGGAAAAGATAGAAGAAAAAGAAAAACATCTGCCACGTGCAACATCGAGATAGACATTAACACATTTTTTTTGCAATAGTTTCAGGTCAAATAAAAATGTTTATCTCTGGCTGCTATTGTGGATATACCGTTATGCATTCTGTTTTGTATACATGGTGAAAATTTTCCCCATATCATTGAAACTTTGTTGAAACAATGACCTTAAGGACATAACTGGAAGTTCAGCTTACAGAAAGCAGTGCCCATATGTCAGAAAGGCCGGATGCCCCATAGAGCTTGAAGGAACTGTGCTCAGTGGGTTGGGCATAACAGCCACCATCTGTTGGATGCAGAACATCCTTGCTTGGCATGACTGTCCTGATAGATGGCTGGGTGGTACTGAAGAGGGAGTCACATGGCTCCCAGTCCAGTGCTGATTTCTAATCTTATTTCTTCTGTAAATTGAATGATAGTCTTTCCCCGTCTCTGAACCTCAGTTCTTTATCCTCTGCTGATGATTGCCCAGATACCCTCAGATCTAGGGCATTGTATCTCTAGACTTAGCACCTTGGTACCATGGAACATATGTTCATTATTAGTGTCACTATTATTTTACATTTTCTTTCTTTCGATGCCTTTCTATTGTGCAGTTGCTGTGTTACAGACACTGACATGTTTTCACCTGTCACATTGCCAGTCACCCCGTGAAACATGTGTCATTATCATCCTCGTGCCTAAGACAAGGCGAGTGAAGCTCAGAGGCAAATGGGGAGCTGAACTTGCTCTCTGCCCGACAGCAACTCTCCTGAAAGCAGGCTGCTTCACGGGAACTCAAGGGTCATCACCTGGAGCTGGACACACCCCTCCGTCGTCAGTCCACGAGCCTCGTCTCTTGGTCACCCAGTTCCTCTCTTGTTGGCTCACTGGTCATGTAGACATAATAATACTCCCTCCTCACCACAGATGTCCATGTCTTAATCCTCAGAACCCATACATTTGTTATGTGGCAAATGGCGGTTAAGGTTGCAGGTGGAATAAGGTGGCTAATCAGCGACACTTAATACAGATGAGAGCCAGGATTATTCAGATGGGCCCAATATAATCACGACAGTCTTTAAAAGTGGAAGCAGGAGGCGAAGAAGCTTCAGTATGAGAAAGATGTAATGTGAGAGACTCGGTCAAACTCTTGTTGGCCTCGCAGATCCAATGAAGCAAGGGCCAAGGAGTGCAGGTGGCCTTTAGAAGCTGGACAAGATGGAGAAACAGATGCTCTCGTAGAACCTGCAGGAAGACATAAAGCCCTGCTGATGTCTTGATTTTAGCCCTGTGAATCTGTCATCAGACTTCTGATGTCCAGAATGTACGGTAATAAATTCATGTTGTTTTTATGCCACTAAATTTATGGTGATGTCTGTGGCAGCTATAGGAAATTAATACAGAGGGTGTGCTCTGAGAATTACTAGAAGTCTGGAGTGTTCCAGTGTTAATGCCCAGGGGGCTCTGTGTTGTTGGGGACAGAGCAGCAGAGGGTCTGACAGGTGCTAGTATTTGGAGCAGGTGGGCAGCAGCTGCAGTTGCCTGAGTTTGCACAGGACCCAGCCAGTTGTCAGGGGCCTGGGTGGGACCAGCCCCTAGAAAATGACTAGACCACATCTTCAGGAATGAGTCAGGCAGATTTTGAAGGCAGTAGAATAATAATAATGGGGTCCAGGACATCAGGATCTAGAGCTGCGCCGTCCAGTGGAAACATAGTCAGTTTACAGTCTTCAGAAAATAAGTTTTATACTTTTTCTTGGTTCTCCAAAGTTCAGACTTTATAGAGGCAATTTAAGTGTTGCTCAAGAAATATTTATTGATTATTGCTGTGGTGGTTCATCTCATTTTTAACTGAGCATTTATTTAACTACATCTTTTTCGATGACCTGTTTGAACGTGTTGCAGTTCAAACCCAAAATATAACCCCTTCTTGGGAGTTATTAAATTTATCAGTAGTCCTGGTGTTTTGTTGGTTACATATAAAATTGTAGAACTTTTTCAAATGGGAATTATATTGGTCTGTTGGCTCAGGGAAAATAGACAATTGAAACGCACATTGTATGTTTCAAGATGATGGAAACAGAAAATAATTCTGAACAAGAAAACATCACCCAAAGGCAAGAAGCCAAAAGAACAATAGTGGTTAATATACTAATATAATAAATCTAAGCCTAAATCCTTTCTCTTACATTTAAACAAAAGGGCAATAATAATTCTATTTTGTAAGAGCATCTCTGGGAGTTACACATGAAAATATTTTTTTCCCCTAGGCAGTATTTGAATTTTCCTGTTCTGTCATCTATTTTTGAAACAATTTAATATCTGGTAACATCTGCGCAGTCTGCATGATCTTTGTTTCATACTCAGAATAGAACATATGGCAGCATATAAGAACACATTGCCACTGTTGTTAAGGAGTCTTTTATTTATTGACTGTATTTATAACTTTTCTGTTCTCTCCAAAGGAACAAAATCCAATAAAACAAAAATAAGAAATTGGGCAAGGCAAGGAGACTGAGGAAGGAATCCACATGATAGCTCTGTGGGTTGATATATTTACTATGACTGACCTTCCAATTTGGCTGAGTTTCCTAGAAGCAAGGGCAAAATGAAAGAAAAAAAAAAGGAACTTTGAATATACAGGGTCCCCAGTAGCAGAAAGTTAAAATAAAAACAATTTTTAAAGGGAGTTCCCCATTGCTTTTTTAAAAATTTTAAATCCAAAAAGTACTTTCACATTGCAACCACTTTGTTCAAAAGTAGAGAACCCATCACTGTGTTCTACAGTAATTGTTTGTTTTAAAGATTTTTATTTATTTATTCATGAGAGACACAGAAAGAGAGGCAGGGACATAGGCAGAGGGAGAAGCAGGCTCCCTGTGGGGAGCCTGATGTGGTACTTGATCCCAGGACCCCGGGATCATGACCTGAGCCTAAGGCAGATGCTCAACCACTAAGCCACCCAGGTGCCCTTAAGCTAGTTATTCTTAAACTCTAGCAGATATTAAGACTTCCTGGTGTGGGGGACCCTATTAAAACAGATATCAAGGGGCAGTTAGATTTGGGAATTATCTTTCTTGGAACATTCGGGACGTTCCTGGCTTGGGTGTAGTAGGTTACAGAAGGTGAGGGTTGGAAAAGAGTCAGGAGCCTGGGTGAGTGTTGCAAGATTCCCTAGAGCTTTGGTGGGGGTGTCAGTGTCCTAGAGTAAAGCACACTCCAGTCTGACATTTGGGAGGAGGCGGTCAGTCAATCTGCCTGCCTGCTTTGGATTGGTGCATCCTGTGGGGAAGCCTGCTTAATCAGAGGCTCCACCCTGAGTTCCTGGTCTGTCCCCTTATTCAGGGAAGAGCTCCCAATAGGGGGGAATAAACCTCCATAAGAAAACTAGAGATGAATTCTGGAAGAAACATCTGGAGACATTTTCGGTTGTGTTTGCTGGAGACCCTGGGTTGTTAGCATCGAGCAGATAGAGGCCAGGATGCTGCTAAAATACTTCAGTGCATACAGTGGTTCTCCATGACAACCAATGATCCATCGTAAAATGTCAATCATACCAAGGTCAAAAAACCTTGTTCTAAATTAAAACTGTTACTGTCATAATAGTCTTCATTAGGAAGGAAATGTTCCTTGACACCTGAAAGAAATATTTTGAAGAATCTCTCTGTAAGACAAAAGATAGAGAAAGCATGGGAGAATTGTTGACACAGAGGATCAATATAAGGGCCCAACACCCAACGACTAGAAGTTCCCCCAAAGGAGAACAGAGACAATGCAAATGAGGAAATAATCAAAGAAATAATAGAAGACAACTTCCCAGTGTTGAGCAAAGACAGTAGACCAAAGCTGGATGAAAGAAGAAAGACTTGTTATTTGGACACTGAGGAGAAAGTGACTACGAACCTATGAGAATCTGAGGGGGGTAAATGGGAACTCAGGAATATTTGCCATTTTTCAGGCCAAAATTAGTTAAAAATCCAAAAAGTTTCCAGTTTGGTTTGCAGTTTTCTGTTTAACTCCAGTAGCATATCATTGTAGATAAATCTTGACAGCAGATGGTTTGGTTATGGGTCTTTTCATCTTTATCAGTTTAATACCATTTCCTTATTCATGCCACAGCCCTACTGTGAAGTTGGTACCCAAACCCTATTCCTTCTTGCCTAGCTCCTCCCATGTTGTCCTGGAAGGGAACCTCTGTGACGATCCAGGCAAAAATGTTTATTTTCTAGGGGAAGTGGGCGAGTTCCACACAGTGAAGGTTAATGATCCAAGGTCATGGAGTCAGAAGTTCTGACTCTCAGATCATGGGCATTCCAGACAGTACCCAAGCAACAGCAAGCCCACTGTGTGCTAGAGTTTTGTCTGAATTACATCTGTGAACTTTAATGGTTAGTGCTCAAGTTCATAGTCTTTGATTTTTTTCCCCCCTGTGATTAATAGTCCTTTGTTTATACCTTTGAATGCCCTCGTACTTTTCTTTTTTTTTTTTTAGCTTTTGTTTGGCAATTATTTTTTTTATAAATTTATTTTTTATTGGTGTTCAATTTGCCAACCCCTTGTACTTTTCTTGAGCAGTATAGTTATTAATGTACATTGCGATTTTGTTGAGGATAACTTCTCATCTTGCATAGCATAACCTCACAAAGCAAATAGTACAGTGACTTATACTCAATTAGAATGAAATGAATGTTAATTACTTCATTCAACAGATACTGAGTACCTACTATATACCAGGTACTAATTAAGGAGGGGGGGGATGCAGTAAACAAGGTACATAAAAAAAAAAAAAAAACAAGGTACATAAATTCTTTGCCTTCATAGAGTTTATATTTTATAGGGAGGCAGACAATAAGCTAATATAATTTCAGGCTGGTTAAAAATGCACAGAAAAAAATAAATTTGAGTGAAGGGTGATTAGCTTGCTATTTGGGATAAGGCAGGCAGGAAAGGCGTCGCATCTAGAATGCCATTTTCAGAAAGAAAATCTATAGTCATCTTATCACCTTTGTACTTCCTTAGCAATGAAAATTCAGAAATATATAATCATTTTTCATTACTTTATCCCTTTTAGTACTCCCTCTGGGAAAGGGAATGGACTTTGAGAATTCCAAGACCCCTTTCAGGGCTAAAAACTTATGGCAAGAGACATACCACAGAGCAACAGAGATCCTTATCAGAAATGTTGTAAACCTCAGAGAGCTCAGGTTTTCAGATCTAAATGATGATTCTCATGAAGGCGTCTCTATAAGCTATTCCTTCAGTTGCCGTTGTTATGTGGTGTGTGTGTGTGTGAGTGTGTGTGTGTGCATGTGCATGCAGATGTTAAGTACGTATATGAGGTTGTGCCTGAATGTTTACTCCCTGACTCCTGTCATTTCATTTTTCACCCTACAACCTTGGCTGGTGAGGTCCTAGAGAAGCTGTAGAAAAGGAGGCAGTGGGCAGTTAGTTGTGCAGGTATCTGAGGCTCTCCTGGGATTTTGTTGTTTTGTTTTCATGTTTTTTTTTTTTTTAATGAGATGTGGGTGTTCATCTCTTGCTTCTTCCTCTTCTCTCTTTATCCTGTGGTGTCTTCCTCCTCATGTGCACGTTGTTACCCAGGCGATGCTCTAAGACTTAAGCCAATATCCTAGTGGAGCCTCTAGAGGACACCTGCCCCAAATGCTATCTGCAGGGGCATGAAAGACACCAAGAAAGAGCAGCAGAATTCTCCAGCTGCCAAGCTAACCCACGGAACCTTGAGAAAGAATGCAATGGCTGTTTTAAGCTGCTAAGTTTCAGAATGACTTGTCATACGTGCAGCAATAGATAACCAGAATAGTCTATAAACATCATTTTTCCACTGCATGAGCTGCAAAGATGAATTGTGTTTTGCAGTATTGTTTTGAAAACAACCACAAAAACAGTGCCAATGCTTTGTGCTGGATGCCAACTGGCTCCAGGAGACCATGGAACAGCCTGGTGATGGAGGAGGGGTGGGGGATCAAGACTGCCCTTTGCTGCAAGCAAAGTGCTTTGGTGGATGTTGAAATTAAACCAGTTCCTGGATGGCATATCCAGAAGGTTGAGAGTCTGTCTGGTTTGAGGAGCACCTGGAAAGAGTTGCCAGGCAGTCCAAAATTACTGCTTCTGGTGGGGTAAGGGTGGGAGGGCAGGATACAATCCCAGACATCATAATTAGAGGATATTGTTCCGGAAATCAGTATACCCAAATAGAGGCTAAAAATAGTTGTGCATTCTTTGCTGAGCCCAGCTGCTACCAGGGCATTTGGCTCCTAGCCTTGGACTCGCCACCCCCATCCCCACCCCGCCTTCATTTTCGTGCTTTTCCTCTCTTCAATGTTAAATTCCTTCAGTGTGAGAACTATGCATTCTTTTTGTTTCCTTGAAATCTATGTAGAATCATTCCTTTCTTGAAGGACTCCTGAGGTTTCCAGGGTGTTATGGCATCTGTGTAACTGGGAGATGCTAGAAATGTGCTCCTTCATGTAGAGAAAGTAACGATCAAATAACACATAACCATAGCTTGAAGAAGCTATCACATGTTTAATAAGAGTTTTGAGCTTAGTGTAATCACAGAAGAGGCGTAGAGAGGTTTTGACCTTGCCAAAGTCCACATAATTAATCCTAATGGAAAGTTGGGGTTTGAGTCCACTAATTATTGATCCCTAAGAAGGGTACTGCACATAGGGTATTGGTCTTGGGTCCTTATTAATGGTGTCTTACATTATAACAAGTGCAGTGGTAGGGTGGTCAGCGGAGGAGGTAGATGTGGGAACCTTCCAAAGAAGAGGCACTTAATAGCCACTTTGAAGTCACAAATAAGCTTAGTTTAAGTGGAGGGCAGTCAGAGGCAGAGGGAATACCAAAATGGAGTCCAGAAAGCATTTGATGGCTTTGACAAAGCATGAGGGCAAGTTCAAGTATTTCCTTAGCATGTTCCCATATTAACCTTGCAAGCCAATAGAGGAAATAGAAGTTAATCTCCTTCTTCTCCCCTCTACACCCCCACTGCATGTGTGTGAGTGTGCACATGCTCACACACGTGTGCCTTCGTTACCTTTATTCACATATATGCCATATGCTCTTCTTCACATATACAACGTATCTATCAGTGCCTTGTCCAGCTTTCTTTTATGGGACCAATGGATACATCTATCTTGTTTCACCTGCCTTGGTTTATCTTAGGGAGCACTCCCTCAGTCACATGCATCTGAATCCCTGTCTCAGGCTCTGCTTCCAGAGAACCTGACCTCTATATACACACGTACATTCACACACACATAGACATATACATACATGCATATGCACACACAATGACTTTATTTTGCATATAACAAAATTGAAGTTGCTGAAGTTTAAAAAAAAAAGGAAAGAAAGAAAGAAAGAGCCTTGGGCAAGTTCATATGAGATACATTAATGTCAAAACTACAACCAGAAACCATTTATTCCGAATGCAAATCTTGCCTTTGTTCCAAACTAGATTGGCTGTAGCATATAATAGTCCTTCATTAATTCATGGGGTTTTGGGAGTTGATTATACATGGAGGAACCTGTAATTTCCTTTTGTCAATCCTGCAACGTCTGTGCTAAGTAACCTCATCCTGGTTGATTTCAATGAGGAAGGTGAGTATGGGTAACTTAACTAGAAGGTGGGTCATAGTTTTAAACAGACTTTGCTCTGCAGAGTGAAGTGAGAAATGTGTGGCACGGAGATGCTATCTCTCTCCAGGGTCAAACATCTCTCAACCCACAACGCATGGAAATTGTGGAATGGGGCTGTCGGAAATTTTACACATTCATAAATATTGATAGGCTGACAAAGAATTTTAATTTTGAGATGTCTGACTCTGATTATTTCTGAAACATAAACACCTTTTAATTCTCCCCTTAGGCCAAAGATCAAGCTTTGGCTGTCGTCTTTTAGATAAGGCATCTGACTGTTCGATGTAATCCAGATTTGTACACATTTCTGCCCAGAGAAGCTAACCATTCAGCTGTCAAAGGAATGAGAAAGCTGGCTCTTGCCTGGGACCTCCTTGTTTATTTTGCAGCGTTATCCTCAGTAGGTTCTGCTCAGGAATCTCCCACCTTGGGTGGGGGTAGGTAGGGTTCTCCTGAGTAACCCTTTCTTTCCCTTTCTGTCTTTAGACGAGTGTTGATCCTCATTATAATGTGTGGTTTTTTTTTAAAGATTTTATTTATTAGAGAGCAAGTGAGCATGAGTGGAGGGAGGGGCAGAGGCAGAGGGGGAAGGAGAAGCACACTCCCCACTGAGCAGGGAGCCTGACCAAGGCCTTGATCTCAGGACCCCGAGGATCATAACCCAAGTCGCAGGCAGATGCTTAACTGCCTAAGCCACCCGGGTGCCCCATCATTTTAATGTTCTTTAATGAAAAGACAATAATTGTGTTGTGGTAAGAACACCTCACACATGAGATCTGGGCAGATTTTAAGTGTACAGCACAACATTAATGACCAAACAATATGGTGTTACTAACTGTAGATGCAGTTGGGCAGTAGGTCTCTAGAACTTGTTCATCTTGCATTACTGAAGCTTTAAATGCTTTTGTGCTCTTAGCTTCTGTGAGTTGGACTCTTCTAGATACCTCATGTAAATAGACTCAAAAATCTTATAAAAAATAAGATGTGTTGGCGAGGATGTAGAGACATTGGAGCCCTCGGGCGCTGTTGGTGGGAATGCAAAGTGGTACAGCTGCCATGGAAAATGGTACGGAGGTTTAAAAAAAAAATCTTAAAAAGAGGCCTTTGCTTACCAAATATAACACCTGAGCAGCTTCTCACTGCACTTGGAATGCGATCCAAACTGCACTTAGAAGCTCTGGCTGGTACCATCCTACCGCCTTGTCCTTCTTTTATCTCTCATTTTCCTTGGTCACTGCTCTAGCCATGATGGTCTTGGTTCCACTAACATCCTATTGGTCTCCCATGTGGGGTCTTTGTTCATGCTGTCCCATCTTCTTGCCCTTCTTGCCCTTCCCCCAGACAGGCACACACTCTTTAACTGATCATCTCCTCACAGAAGCATTCCTTGACATCACTGTAAATTCATGGAAGAGTGCTCTGCTTTATGTTTTCCTTCAGTTTTATCAGAAAATGCAAATATTCATCTGCTTCTTTAGTTGTTGTCACAAGAGTAAGGACCGTGTCTGTCTTGGTCGCATCCTCTTCTCCTTTTCCCACTTACTTTTGGGTTATTTGAACATTTAAAAAATTATCTATTTTTTTTTAACTTTTAGAATCTTTTATCTATTCAATCTTTATAAAGTTTTTAAGTACTTGCTTTAAGGGATATCTGGCTAGCTGGCTATAGCTTTCCACTGTCTACTGGAAATCAGCAGCTTACCATTGCCAGTGGAATGTAACCCCTTTCCACCATATGCATCCTATACGTCTTTACATGATACCATATGCAGCTCTATACTCTCCCCTCATATACACCCATTTTGTGTCATGATTGCCTCCTATAGTACACCTCTAGATGTTGAAAACACTATCAGACAATGTTTTCATTTTCTTTGGGTCTTCAAATGTATTTGCAGGGATTCAAGAGAAGAATGGCCTATTGCAATTTTTCTTTTCTTTCATTTGCTTATGTTCTGCGTTGTTGTTATTCCAGATTTCTATATGGGATTATTTCTCTTCCTGAAATTTGGTGAGAGCAGATCTGTTCTAAATGATTTTTTTTTTAACTTCACCAGAGAATGTCTTCGTATCACTTTTATTTCTGAAAGATATTTTCACTGGGTAAAGAATTTGCATTGACAGTTAATTTATTTCAAAACCTTAAGCATATTGCACCACTTCCTTATGGTCCCATGGTCTCTGATGAGGAATCTGTGGTCATTTCAATTGTTGTCCTTTTATGGGTAATGAGCTTGTTCTTTGCCTCTACTTCTTAATTTTTTGTAGTTTACTCAGGTATGGCTTTCACTAAATTTGAAAGTTTTCAGCCACTGTTCTTTCACAGTTTTTCAGTACTATACTTTCCCTTCTTTCTGCGATTCTGGTCACATGAATGTTAACATTTTTGTCTTTATCACACAGGTCCCTGAGGCTCCGTTCCATCTTTTACTCCATGTCCAAATTGGATAATTTCCATTGATCTATCTTCAAGTCCATGGACTCTCTGTTGTCTTCATTCTGCCATTAAGTTCACACAGTAAGTTTTTATTTTAGTTATGTTTTTCAGTTCTAAAGTTATTTGATTCTTCTTTATATCTTCTCTTTCTTTCCTGAGAATTTATATATTTCCTTGGCTTCAAAGTGTTTATAGGCACTTGCTCAAGCATTTTACACTAGCTTTTAGAAAGTCTTTGTCAGATAATCTCAATATTTCCACTAATGGATATCCACAAATGGATACCATTTCCACAGTGGTATCACCACTGTGTTGGGGTCTGGCAATTGTCTTTACTCATTTGAGTTCATTTTTTCCCCTCATTTCCATATGTTGAGTAATTTTGGATTGTATCCTGAACCTTTCTAATGTTATATTAAGAGACTCTGGGTATTTCTATAATCCTTGGAGAATGTTGATGTTTTATTATGTTTTTAGCCGTTGACTTATTTGCGGTCAAACTCCAAGTTCTGTGGGCTGATTCTAATGTTCTTCAGTGTTCAAAAGCTTTTCAGTGTTCACGAGGATCTTTCCTGCATGTGCTCCACCTAGTGGCTGGTCTGGGTCCTGGAAGGTGGTCCTGGAAGGTGGTTCATTGACGGATGTTTGCTCTGCTGCATGGTATCAGATCCACGCATGCACTGTAAGGGGGGCGGAGGGTCCAAGTATTCGTTAACACATTTATGGGGCTGTTTTCTTGAGTTCCTCCCTCCTTATGATCTCTACAGTGTTTTTTGGTTCCCTGGGGCACCTCCTTTTGGTCCTCTGACTAGTAAACTTGATTAGTCACTTGGGTCCACTGTGCTACGAAAATGGTGGGAGTACAGAGAGAAAATGAGGGTCCCCCAGTCCCCCCTTGGGATTGCTTCTCCACCAAATTGGCAGAAACTCCTCAGTCTGTACTCTTACGGGGTCTTGTTACTGGTCACTTCACCACCCTTACAAAATTGATTAGGGGTATGATGAGAAAACAGAGAAATGCAGGAGAAAACAAAATGGGACCTTTCCATACTCTCATTTGGAGTTAGAAGTTTCCTTTTCAGGCCCTCAGGTTAGAAGGAGGTGGCCTCTCTTGCAGCTTTCTCTGCTCTGCCCTGGTGTCTCCTGTCAGGTCTAGAGTTTTGAGTTCAAGTCAAAGTATACTGGAGGGAACAAACCTGGAAAACCTACCACTGGTTCAGTGGTATTTCAAATTCTGATCTTCCCCAATCTAAGTGCCACTATTTACTTTTAGAGTCCTCAAATTGCTGCTTCTTGAATTATGTCTGTGTTTTTATAGCTATATACAGTGGGAGAGGCAGGGTGGGGTGTATTTCTTCCCGGTTACCTGGAACCAGAAATCCTTAATTATTAATTTAGGCAGCATACATAACCTTCTGGTATTCTTGCTATTCATCAGTCCAAACAGCTGCCCTATTTTGTTCTTGGGGAGCAGGAGGAAATGGAGTATACCAAAAGACCTGTGTCCTTGGAAGCTATGAGACCTAAATTCTAATCCTAGAGCTGCTGTGGGAGGGTCATATAATCCTAAACAGGTTAATATCTCTGGATCACTATGTAAAAACTATGAACAATATAATATTCTCTTGCCCAACTTGTCCCCCACCCAGGGTCATTGTGATGGTCAGTTAAGATAATGGATGTGATAATACTCGAAAGTACAAAGTAGTATGCAAAGAGAATGGAGTCTTCTCCTGTGACCCATGGACAGTGATGCGGGCAGTGTTCTTGGGCCAGGATAGCAGCTGGCACCTCTGTAGGGATGGAGGGGTCCAGCAGCTGGTGTGTGCTAGTGACCTGCCTCCCTAGGACACTCTCCTCCATTTGTGCACTCTCTTTAACAGCTTTCCCAGGTCTTGAACTTGTGCTCTCGCTCAGATTTCTGGGCATTATAAACAGCATTTTTGGTGATCAAAAGCTAATAGACCAAAAATCAGATGGGGGAAGGATATAATATAATGAGGATGTAATAATTCTATCCAAGTGGCATACTTGTGAATGGATCAGCACAATGTTGACTCTCTACAATAGTCTGGTAGTCTTAGATGATCTACAGAACTCTAAAGAGCTTAGAATTATTAAGAAAACTCCTAGCTTTTCCAATTTCAGTGTATATTATTGGGAATATCTTCCAAAGTATCCTTTGAGTTATTAATACTAAAGGGAAATTAGCTGTAATAAAAATAGGTCAGGAAAAAATGCGTCAGGGAGTAACTATGTAAAGAATATATACACCTCGTAGAATGTGATATTATGAAATCTTAATTAAAACTGTTAACTCATGTTGAATTTTTAAGAACATGGATGTATCTGTTACCTCTTTCGCTAGGTTATGTAACTTTTCTTTCCATCACCACAGAGTGTTGTGTGTGGTGGTGCTGACCTCGAAAATTGTTTAAAAGAAATCTGGAAGAAAATAAATCTCTTTGCACAAAAAGCGTGCCACTTATTTTTCCTCTATTCACATATGACCTCAGTAAGGAAAATAACAAATTTGCACCATGCCCCTTCTGAAGCTTGGACTAGATTGTGATGTTGGCTATTTCTTTGACTGCTCTGCTATTTGTGTAACCGTTATTATGGATAAAAGTGGTATTCACTTCAGAACTTCCTATCTTTGACACATTTTTCTTTTTTCTCAAGCATACAGGCTATGGAAATAGCCATAACTGAATGCAGCCCATAATAATAATTATAACAGTCATTAGACAACTGCTGCTCTTTGTTGAATGCTCATGGTGTACTAAACACTGCGCTAAATGCCCTTTGGCAGGTATGGCACTGGTATCAAGTGCAGACACAGCGTCACGGAAATGACCGTCCCAATCTTTGCACAGAATGGGTAATGGCAGTTCTTCCCCCAACACACCCCATCACACCTAGACAGACTTCTAGAAGTGCACAGTCCAGCAGGACTTGAAACTCATGGCAGAAGGCAGCAATTCATTTTCATTGCTGACTGAGGTTTTTAGTGAAAATTAAAGATTAATGATGCAAGTGTCTAAAAGTCAATAAGAAGAAAAGGCCATGGCTCTCAAACATTTGTAAACAGTAGAAAGCTTTGTCCTGCACAAATGGCCACAGACAGGGAAAGCTAAAACCCACGCAACAAAAACCAAGGGCTAACCTTTCATGGCGTGTCTGGTGCTGAGCTCCCAGCATTTGATGAATGACTACCTCGTGCCAGGAGGTCACCGGGGAGTGCCCGGGTCTTTCATGTGGTTGGGACAGCTGTGGGCAATCTGTGCATATAGATTACCCTGCGGAGAGAAACTTCTACATGTGCAGGCAGCACAGCCTACTGAGGGTGAGTTAGAAGAGAGATAAATATCAAGAACCAGTTTACATCCTGGATGAAGTCTTTGTGGGATTTTCAAGTTGACGGAATCAGCTCCTTGGCTTTGATGTCTGCGTGAAGTGAGATCATTTTGTGTCTGATTCCATACTTACATGAGGGTAATTAGGTTTCACTGTACATCATTCCTGTCCTCTTCGTAAGTCATTTGAGATGGGCACTTTTGCCGCCTCATCCCTTTCCTAAGAGGCTCAGAGGAGCTCAGTAATTAGGCCAAGGTGGCAGAGCTGGCAAGTGGCTGAGCTGAGGCTTGAACCCAGGTCTGTCTGGTTCCAAAGCTTGTGTTGTCATGCAGTTGAAAGTGCATGATTTTAGATTATTATAAAACTTCTTTCTCATCTAAGAGAATTGCTTTTTTTTTTTAAGGGGAGGCTGTGGGTGTAGGACAGGGTGTGTCTCATGACTCTGAAATCCAAAAAGGGCCACATATTAACCTCTATTTCCCTTCCACTTTTGGCTTAGTATCCCCAGTTGGATCAGAAATCAATGGAATGAGTTTCCCTTCATTGTTTTTGAGAAGGAAATGCCTGCTGAACTTTGACAACAGCATTAACAGTTGCCAGAGACCCTCAATTTATTATTCCTCTCTCAGGAGTCCTATGTAAGTTTCCTTTGAAAAGTGTCTCCTCATCAATATTAATAATCCCTTGTTGCCCTGCACATTGGTGTTGGTCTGAAGGCCTTCATGCATATGAGCTAATTTCATCCTGAAATTTTTATGGGAAGCTGTCTATACATGAAGCAGCATCCTGTTAAGTGTCAAGAATATCAAGAGTTGTCTCCCCTAACTTATACTGTCGCCATTTTATACATGATTATTTGCCCTCAGTGGAACATTCTGTCCCCACCCCCCACAAACCCCCTGTCCTTTTTTTTTTTTTTTCTCCTCTACCAAGGCTCTCATGTTTACAGATCCTTGAATGTGACTTGCTCAATTTTATCTCCAAGCTTTGGTTGATGCTGCATCTCTTCGCAATGTACTCTTTTTTTTTTTTTTTTAAAGATTGTATTTATTTATTCATGAGAGACCTACAGAAGAGAGGCAGGGACACAGGCAGAGGGAGAAGCAGGCTCCATGTAGGATGTGGGTTTTGATCCTGGGGCCCGGGATCACACTCCGAGCCGCAGGCAGATGCTCAACCACTGAGCCACCCGGGCACCCCTCAATCTACTCTTCTACTACTTTTCTATTATCTTCAGATCCAAGATACAGTCTCCTCTCCTGCACGGCAGTTCCTTGAGAACTGGATGACCTCTTCCTCCTCTACACTTTATTGGCATTGCTGCCATCTTCTATTTGGCACTTGGACGGTAAGGGGTAAGGCTATTTGATACCAACACATTTCCCCTCTATGTAGTTGGTTTCGTGTGGAAGGAAAAGACCATCAATAGGCACCGTAAATAAATACATTAAAATATTATTCAACGTGTATAGTATTTGCTGGAAAGAACACTTGGAATAATTCAGAGACCTGTGTCAGATTTAACACCAAAATATGTATTGTTTAGCCAGCAAAATGTTGCTATACGCATTGAAAAAATTTAAAACATCTATTGCCAGTATCTAAATATTGGGAGACTTGACATGGCAAGCTGGACCTCTGGCTTCACTTGAAAAATCAGAAGTTCTGACAATGCTTGGCTTAATTTTCACATCGTGGCCATCAGCTGACGTTGAGAGGCAAGTGCCCCTTAGGCATGAGTCTCCTATTCCCCATTCCCACTGTGGCCTGTCCACCGCCTCCTGGATGTAGAGGTTCAGGAGGGTGAGTTTGCCATTCACCACCTGGTCATCCTGATGACTTCTTACAACATTGAAACGAAGGTGAAGGATTTCTGGTTAACTCGGACTCTGTTCAAAGAGGAAAAAGAAATAGCCTGCAAGGGCTATGCGTTTGAAGAAAAATGAGAGGGGGCGATATTCTTATTACCGTCATTATTATTTTGGCAGAGTGGAAAATAGAACTGTGGGTTTCATAGACAGACAAGGGGTGTTTATGTAGAAACAGAAACAAAACAAACCCAAGTTGCTGTTAGGGAATAAAGCTGTCTCACTCCACTCTTTGCCAGCTGGCCCTGGCAGGCTTTTATGGGGGAGGGGATGGGCCAGGCCCAGCTCCTGGCCTGGCCAGGTTACTGGGGTGTGACCTTGAGTGGGTCGTGTCTACTCCCACTCTTCCTCTCCGTGAAACTGGAATAATGTCTATAGAGGGGTGCTGGTCTGCCCTGCAGTGTGGTGCACGAGGACAGATCTGGGTCGTCTCGTGTAGCCTTAGTGCTACAGCAGAGTGTTGAGTGTACCTGCCTGGGGCTTAACAAATGCTTACTGAATGGATGAGTGCCATTTCCAAAGCCCCTAGCACAGAACTTGGCTCACAGAGGGCCATTAGCAAATTGTAACCTGTTCCTAAGGAATTAATCATACTTGCCATTAAAGGCAAAGTTTACTGGTCATCTTATTCCCAGTACCGAGGCCTGCCTCACAGCTGGCGGTTAACATTCATCTGTGGGATGAATAGATAATGCCTCGTGACCTGTCATTCAGCAATCTTAAAGAGCGTGACAGCAACTACATCAGGCTGCCATTTTGGTTTGGCTCCTTTTTTTTCCCTCCCTTGGAATGATAGGATCTTGCTGATGTGCCATGTAGTATAGGTTGTTTTTATTTTCTTTCTTATGGTTCTGGAAGGTGGTTGATGGAGGGTGGCATCTTCTCAAGAACGTTCATTTCACTTTTTGAAGGCCTTCAGAGTTTGAGGCCCACAGGAGGCCAGTGGGATGAGGCATGTTGGGTGCCAGGCTTTGCGTTGGGTGCCAACGGAGTGTTCATAAATGCTAACTTGTTAGTTTAGTTCCTGGCTTACGATGGCTCCTGGTAACTTAAACACAACAACTCTGGGTTCTCCTCTGTGCTATGGTTGTAATTTGGTTTTATCATCTCCCAAGAAAATGTATTCCAGACTCTCAGGGATTGTGATGATGGGCTCACTGGAACATTAAATCTCTTAAATATGAGTAGCTGTTCTTCTGTTTTATGTAACATTCTCGAAGTAGGTGGTAATTGTGGTGGTGGTGGTTTGTGCAGTTTGTGTGGTCAGGGATATTTGTGAGGCATTAATCAAATATTTACTGTGCATTTTGTACCACGCAAGGCTTCCTGGAGGTAGGGGAAAATGGTGATGTGGACATATAGTAGGTAGTCAATAAACATTGGTTAAACAGGTCTTTATTTCTTTATTTTTTTAAACTGTCTATTTCTTTATTTTTATTTCTTTATTTTTTTTATTTTTTTTTATTTTTTATTTTTTTATTTTTTATATTTATTTGTGATAGTCACACACACACACACACACACACACACACAGAGAGAGAGAGAGAGAGAGGCAGGGACATAGGCAGAGGGAGAAGCAGGCTCCATGCACCGGGAGCCCAATGTGGGATTCGATCCTGGGTCTCCAGGATCGCGCCCTGGGCCAAAGGCAGGCGCCAAACCGCTGCGCCACCCAGGGATCCCTATTTCTTTATTTTTAAACTCAATTTGCCAACATATAGTATAACACCCAGTGCTCATCCCAACAAGCACCCACCTTAGGGCCCGTCACCCAGTCTCCTCATCCCCCCCCCCCTTAAATAAGTCTTTAGTTTCTGTTCTTTGACTTGATCGATATTTTTAAATGATGTGCTTGATAAGAGTTGTAACAACAATGTATGCTCCTTGTGGATCATCTGGCATATATAAACACATAATCACGTATTCAACCAACGCCTATTAATTGAACACTTACTATGTTCCAGGCTGTGTGCCGGGCACCGGGGATCTCACACTGAACAATAAACACAGCCCCTGGGTGGGGCATACCTCTGTGTGGGGTATTCTTAGGGGGAAGAACATGAAATCATCCTAAGTAAAACATTTTTTATCTTCCTGTCCCCTTCTCTTGGCCTAAGTGGCACGAAAAGAAAAGCAGAACAGAAACAAGCGACTGGGCTAGACCACGACATCCCCACGCCCCTCGCTAGTATTTTGGTGCATTTCCATTTGGTGATTTGTCTCTGAGTTCTGTGCGAGCGAACGTATACTTAACATCTGGATTCCATTTTGTTTCATTTTATTTCAATTAATGAACCATGTTAGGTCGTCGAACAAGGTGGATGTGCGAGCGCCAGCTCGCGTCTTCATGCTTTTCGAGATTACAGGAGGCGAGCGTTTCCAGCGAGGCCCCTTTGCCCTCCCGGCTTCCCCTCATTCCTCAAGCCCACTATCCCAGAAGAAAGGCTGGCCTGGGCCCAGCGCACCTGGACATGCAACCTGGGGCACCCGAGGCTGCGCCCGGCTGCGCAAACACTCTCCCCCGCCGGCCTGATCTCCAGATTGTGGTCCTGCCATGGCTGTTTTCAGCTGAAATAGCATGAAAAATGAGTTCTTGTGGTGTTTTCAATATAAATAGTGGAGATGCCACAGGAATTCAGGCACTCAAGGGATGTGCTCTTTCAGGGCTGTAGCTGTCCTGAGAAGACCCTCGCGCTGTGCCTGGGCAGCAGCACTGCCCCGGGGCCGGGAGGGGCTGGGGGGGCCCGGGAGCGCCCCCCGGGAGGGCTCCGTCCAGGGCTGCTGGCTGCAGCTCCCCGGGGGCCCAGGCCTGCACCGCCAGCTCCGGGCAGCAGCCCGCGACTCGTTCTGCGAGGAGCCAGATAGTAAATACTTGAGGCTTGTGGCCCTACGGTTGCTGTCCTGCTACTGAGCTCGCTGTCCTGGCGGCCACGGATGCAGCCAAATGGGCAGGTTTGTGTTCCAGGAAGACTTCATTTATTAAAAAAAAAAAGAAAGAAAAGAAAAAGAAAAGAAAAGAAAAAAGAAAAGAAAGAAAAAGAGAAAAGAAAAGAAAAGAAAAGAAAAGAAAAGAAAAGAAAAGAAAAGAAAAGAAAAGAAAAAAGTGGGCAATGTGCTAGGTGGAGCCTCTGTGCCATTTGGCTGTCACCTGCTCTGAGCCAAAGCACCTGGGATCCCCTCCCTGGGCTTCCTGCTGGGGTGGCAGGGGAGTGTTCCAGCTTTCTCACCTGTCCAGTGGAGTCGATAAAAGCACTCACATGTGGCTCTTACGAGTCTCAGCGGCACAGTGTCCCCTGTGACTGGTACCTGAACAGGCCTTGCTACATCCCGTCTCCATCTTTCCAGATGGCTCTGGCCTCCCGGTGTGTTACCTCTTCCAATTTCTAGAGCTCTAATTCTCCTCTTCCATGATGCAAGTTTTCTTACTCCTCTGAGTCTTATTAAGATGTTTAAGAAAGATTTTATTTATTTGAGAGAGAGAGAGAGAGAGAGAAGAGAGCATGAGCAGGGGGAGGGGCAGAGGAGAGGGAGAAGCAGGCCCCAGACATGGGGCTTGATCCCAGGACCCTGAGATCATGACCTGAGCCCTCAATCCCAGGACCCTGGAACTATGGCCTGAGCTGAAGGCAGATGCCCAACCAACTGAGCCACCCAGGAGCCCCAAGTCTTACTAAGATTAAAGGGCCATTTTGTCCCTAAGCTCTTCCCTGACTTCTCCCCTGCAGGTTGTTAATCACTCACATCTGTAGCTTCCTTTTCCTAGCACGTGACGCAAGCTTCTGAATGGTCCTTGTTCCTTTATCCTGCTGATTCGTTTGGTCATCAGACACAGGATGTTGATGGTCCATTTTCCACCCAAGTCAAGGTTCTTTTGGCACATTTCTTAATTAGCGCTTAAAGACCAAAGGCCCTTTGGGGTCAGGGTCTGCCCTGGCATCCCAGAGCCCTGCATTTGGCTTGGCGTAGAACGTCCCCTTGATACTGTCTTTTATAACCAATGGAAGACATTTAAATATTGCTTCTTAGTTGACTTCCCAGCCCTCGCTGTTTTTGTCTCGGGGCCTTGCATCCAGTTCACACACGCTAGTTGAGTTCTACCTCCTTAGAGTTGACTCAGTCTGTAGTAGCGTTTCTCCACTTAAGGAACTGGATTGCCAAGGGGTATCTTTACCTTTCACCTTGATGCTGATGGAAAAGCTGGGGTGGGGAAGGGGGTGCGTGGAGGGTGTGGATGGTGGGGAGAGGTCCAGGGTTCCATCTGGGTGGCCCATGAAGCCAGACGGGATGATTACCCCTCCCGCCTCTGCACTCTAAATTATTTACATTTCCCAGGCAGGACACCACACTCCCACGATCAGACTTGACTGCTCTCTCTCTCCCTCCTGGCTGCCCTGAGAGCTTTTAGGGAATTCAGAAATGGGCACCATGCTTGGAGTCCGTGAGCCTTGGGTTTGAATCCCAGCTTTGTGGTTTTCTAAGATTGCTTCAATGGCAGGGGTCTCAGTCTCCCCTTCTGCGGTATGGGAGGACTACAAATACCCGTCTTCTATAGGTCTGCCGTAAAAAACCAACTGGCCAAAAAGCCCACATAAATAGGAAGTGAGTTTAACACATGGAAAATGCAGTGGCCAGCATCCACTAGCGGACAAGTAAATCTGTGCCATGTTCCTTTTCTTTGCCTCGTTCAGTAGGGTTTGAGTTCTTCCTTGTTTTGCCCCTTGGAGACCTGTTTTGGGAGACACTGGCTTTATAGGAGAAGAAATGAACCTCTCATCCAGGGGTTCTCAACCTTGGCCCTGCTGACATGGGTTTCAGGTAATTCTCTGCTGTTGGGGCGGGCCTGCATATTGTAGGATATCTAGCAGCATCCCTGGCCTGACCTAGTAGTTGGCTGCAGCATCCACTCCACCACCGGTGACAACAAAATCCTGTGCAGACACTGGATCAAGGGGGTACCTCAGGGGACGGCTGCCCCCCTTGAGAACTACTGGGCTAGTGAGCCAAAGGTCTCTGGCCTGGTGTGGGGGATGGAGGAGCGTGTCACGAGAGTGGCTTCTGGAAGGGGACCTCCCTGCTGCTTCTTCGAGGGAAGTGTACTATATGGGGTCCAAGTGCTGAAGGGGACAGAGGGCAGAGAGAAACAAGATCTTCAGACTCGAGGTCTACACAGCCCACAGGTGCTTGGTTTCTGGTTTCCATGAGGGCAGTTGTTACCTACCTAACCAGGAGTCCAGGGCAGAAGCTGGCATTACTGCCTCGCTCTAGCCTCCCTCCGTGGTACACCTCACTGATGTCCTATAATTTTGTCCCCACCAGTCCATTCTCCACACAGTGACCAAAGGGATTTTAGGAGACAGGCCTGATTATGCTTCTCCTTCAAAAGCTTCCAATGGCTACCCCATCAGGAATAAAATTCAAACTGTCTCCTGGGGCCCATGAGAGCTTGTGTGGTTTCTCCAGCCTTGCCTCCCTCATTCTCTGCCCTGCATTTCCACAGCCAGCAATTAGGGCTTTTTGCTCTCCCATGATCCACTAAGATCCTTTCTGCCTCAGGGCCTTTGCACTTGCTGTTCCCACCATCTGGCTTTTTACATGCATGAGCCCTTTCTACCTTTAATGTTCTCAACTTGCACTTATCTGCTGGAATTACTTGGTTTACTTAAGTTTCTATTTCTTCAACAGGGAAGACAAGTTCTGGGGCTTCATGGAGCTTCCAGTCTTGTTGATTTCTGAATCCCTCACACTTATCCCAGTACCCAACGCAAAATAGCTAAGTGACACCTGCTTGCTGGGTCAATGAATGAGTTTCACTTCCTTAATCTCCTAGTGTTATCAAAAGACCCTGCAACTCAGAGACTTTCAGAGATTTTGCACATTCTTATGGTCAAAATTTTAGGATCGCCAGACATGCTGCATCTTACCAGATGTATTAAAACACACTTTTACTTGGTCCAAGGAGCTCTAATAAGGTAACTCTCTACCACCATTTAGAGTAGAATCAGTTCTGTTCTTTTTACATATATATGTATGTGTGTGCATGTATGTGATTTTGTCTTTTTTCTCTTTATCTCTGAACAAGCTGTGAGCTTTCACTATAGTTATAAAAGTAAAAGCTAATAGTAATACGGATAAAAAAAAAAAAAAGTAATACGGATAGTACCACTCCTTGTAGTAGTAGTAGTAGTAGTAGTAGTAGTAGTAGTAGTAGTAGTAAATAATAGAATAGTGCTTTACCCTGGGATGAATTCTAGGGTAGTGGCTAAAGACCACTTCTACTAAAATCTGCCCCCCTCTTCATCAGAAACTGGGATGAAGGGCAGCCCCGGTGGCGCAGCGGTTTAGTGCTGCCTGCAGCCCGGGGTGTGATCCTGGAGACCCAGGATCGAGTCCCGCATCGGGCTTCCTGCATGGAGCCTGCTTCTCCCTCTGCCTGTGTCTCTGCCTCTCTTTCGCTCTCTCTGAATGAATAAGTAAATAAATCTTTAAAACAAAAACAAACAAACAAAAAAAAGAAACTGGGATGAAGCCAAGGAATATTCACTTTTCACCAGCCTCCCAAGAGATTCTGATGCCCCCACTCCTCAAAGCTTTAGGATCCCTGCCCCACTGGAGAGGGCATACGCTTTGGGTTCACAACTGAGTTTTGGCCCTATCCAACCCCAGCCCCAAAGCTTGCTAGATGTGTGACGTAGAAAAAGTTGTGCTGAGCTGTCTCCATAAAATAGGGTCAACAACGTTGGCTTCCCTGGATAATCATAAGGACAAAATACAATTATTTTGGAGCATCTACTCAGTGTCAGGCAAACATTGTAAGCACTTCTCATTGGTGATTTCAATGTACACTCTTATTAACTTCCAAAGGAGGAAATACTTGCACTTTTCACCACAGGGTTCTGCTGTGAGGAGTTTTATGCCCATCTTAGAGATTTAGAAACCGAGGCTTAGGAGTCCCTTCCTCAAGGGTGACACAGACACCTAGCTGGTAGCTGTCGGGCTCCTGTCAGGTGTCTGGCTGTGCACGGGGGATTTTCACTGCTGGTCTTCCTCAATGAGCTGCTGTGCCTGGTTGCCACTGCCAGGTCTTACTCAGGGATAATGTCCAGGACTCTAAGGATAACACTGAAAAGAACCTAATCAGATTGAAAAACAAAAAAGAACCTAATCAGATTTCAACAAGAAGATCTCAGCTGTGAAATCATTGCCAACTTTCCAACACGGCGGGCAGGAAATGCGTCTGCTGGACTCCTTCACCACCTCTAGGAACAAGGAAGGATGCTCAGAATGATTAGTAAGTGAAGACGGGGTCTTAGTTGGGTTCTGGGGATGGGGGTAGAGCTCCACTGTACAATAACTGTCTTGATATCCTTACCCCCAACCTAATTTGCTTTACAATAGTGGGGTTTTTGTCACCAACATGAATATCCTTTCCGAGTCCCCCTTCCATGCAGGAAATAACCACTAGGGAAGGCAAAAGTGGAGGTCAGCTCGTGTCACCTGAATGCCACTCCAGTACCTCTTTTCTTCCTGGGCCAATTAGCTGGAAGGGTCTGCAGGTTTCCCCAAGTGGAGCTGATCCCAGTCGCTAATTGAGATGTTGCAGGAAGCAGAGGCAGAAATGAATTGATGGAAGTGGGCAGCGCTTTCCTTATGTCACTGGCTTTGCTTGAAAAGTCTGTTCAGGAAATTTGTGGGCATTATTTTATAAATGTTTCTTTGACCCTAGACTTCCATGCACTCATTGTGAAAACACCCGATTGGTGAAATGGGGTGATTATCTGAGTAATACAGGGTGAGATGGCATGTGATCATAAATAAAGCCCAAATACTTGCACAGAGGCACAGGCTGCTTGGGGTGGTTTCCTCTGAACCTCAGGACTGCTGAAGACTCTATCCCAGGTCATCATGGTGGTGTGGACTTGGGGATCATACCTAGAAGCAGCCATGTGGTGGTTACATGGAGGAAAATTCACCAACTCATTTTGCCCCCCACCTTTTTTTTTTTTAGAAAGGCTGAATACTTTGCCAGCATTTGTAGCAGAGTTATCTGCCCTTTTTAAAGCCATGTTCTTTCTGTTGTATCATAGATTCACTGAACAGGAGCTTAGGATTTCTCCCATCACCTCTCATTTAGAATTTCCTTTCTGTTCTCTTTCATCAGTATGCATACCCACCTTTCAGAGAATCAGCTGTATGGTGCACATGTATTTCCCTGAAAGGTGATTTTGGATCTTAAATCTTGGAATGGTCGAGGAGTGTTAATGTTTCAGAGCAGCAGAGACCAGATATTTCTGTATGGTTTCCTGCCGCCCCTGCCAACCACAAATAGACTGCGAACAGCTCAATACGGCCTCTGTTTTTCCATGGTCATTTGGCTTGGTTTAGGGTTAGTTTTCTTGATGGTTAACATGCTTTGAAGTTTGAGGATTTCAGGTGCTAATTTTCACTCATAACTCTTAAGGCCAGGAAATGGGACAAGATGGAGTTTCCAAGCAAAGGATTAGAGGCAAGAAGATGCATTGATCTTTTAGAACCCCAAGAAATTGCTATTTCCTTCTAAATTGCCCTTTATGCTTCTTTGGATGCTCCTTGTTACCCGTGCAGACTTCCAGGAGCTGTGAACGGTAGCAGGTAGGACTGTCAGGGTTGTCATGGCCCTAGGATAGCGCGCAGGTTCCAGAGGTGTGCTGTTTTGATCTCTGTCCACCAGGTGGCGACCTCTCCAAGGAAACTGAGACCAAAATCCAGGTTGTAAGCAACTATTATTCTCTAAATGTTTATTGGGCAGCTCCCACAGACTTGGCACTGTACTGAATGCTTAAAAGATTTAGCCTCTACCTTCAAGGAGCTTACCAAATATCTGTCTGCAGAGGTCCCTTGAATCAGACCATTTCTCAGCCTTTCAAGTCAGTCTTTATATTCCTTAGGTCTGAGTCCTTGAAAGAAAAAGTATTGGGGCACCTGGGTGGCTCAGTGGTTGAGCACCTGCCTTTGGCTCAGGTCATGATCCTGGGGTCCTGGGATCAAGACGTGCATCGGGCTCCCTGCATGGAGCCTGCTTCTCCCTCTGCCTATGTCTCTGCCTCTCTCTCTGTGTCTCTCATGAATAAATAAATAAAATCTTTTTTTTTTTTTTTTTAAGTATAGCACAGGACAGACAGAAAATAAACTTCCTTGAGCCCTGCTGCGTGCCGGGTACCGGGCTAGGTGCTTTACACGTGTAATCCTCACTGCAAACCTGCGGGGACGAGATAGCTGCCCCACTGGACAAAAAGGGAAGCTGGATGAAAATTTTAGTATTTGGAACTCCGATGTCATGGAGCTAGTTAGCAGTAGAGGCAGCCTCCAGACCCATATTCCTCTATTGCTATAGTCTTCCTGCTCTCACCCTGTCGCACTGAGGGGAAACTCATTGAATGCATCACCCTTGAGAAGTGGTCCCCCCAAAATGGCCACAAAAACCTTTAGACAACTTTCATGGGTGTCACATCCTTGGGAGGTGGTTATGAAGGAAGACTGAGTTTTGAGAGGCGTGCCTCAACCCTTTAAGGGTGATGCCAAGGGAGCCAGACTGCATTCCCACAAACTTGCCTTTGAGAGAAGGAACCCTAAGATAATTCTTTTATGCTTCAGCAGTAGGTTGGCTCCAAGTTTGGTATTTAGGTATTTCATCCTTCATCCTGGTTAATTTTATCTAACATTTAAAAAGAGATTTTAATTTTATTTGAGAGCGAGATTAGCAGGAGCAAGCATGAATGAGTAGGGGAGGGGCAGAGGGTGATGGAGAAGCAGACTCCTTGCTGAGCAGGGATCCTGATGTGGGACTCGACTCCAGGATCACAACCTGAGCTGAAGGCAAACACTTAATGACTGAGCCACCCAGGTGCTCCTATTATATCTCTTTACACTATTTTATGTGTGCATGTACGTATAACGTAGCCTAAAGCTAATGCGATGTGTACGAATATAGATCTAGAGCTCATCCCTCCCTGTAAGACTGTAAGCTAAGGGCGTGGTTTGATATCACCACACAGTCCATTGGTGCCTTTTTATGCCAATGGTAATTCTTTGACCTGTTTCATATGCAAATATATATATTTTCTTTTTTTCCTCCTTTAAAAAAGTCTTACAGTGGTAAGAATACAAGATGAGATAGATCCTCTTAACAAATCTTAAGTGTAGGATACATTATTGTTGACTCTAGGTAAAGCTCTTATGGGAAAACATAGGGAAGAGACCCATGACGTTGACCTTGGTGATGAGTTCATGGGTAGGACGCCAAAAACACAGGCAACAAAGAATGAAAATAGACAAGTGGGGCTCCATGAAATGGAAAAACTTCTGCACAGCAAAGGAAATAGTGAACAGAGTGAAGAGGCGATCTATGGAATGGGACAAAATACTCACAAAGTGTCTATCTGATCAAAGGTAATCTCCAAAATAAGTCTACCATTTCTCACCTTCACAGCTGCTAATGCTGCTGCTGCTGCAGTGGAGTAGAGGACCAGAGCCGTGAGGCTGAGATGGCCCCAGAGCATACCCTGGGAGGAAGACTCCAGGTCAAGGCAGGTTCTCAGGGAGATCATGAGAGAGCAGGACAGGGCAGAGGAGGGTGCTGAAGAAGACCACAATTTCCTGCAGAATCCCCCAGACGGGAGCGTCAGCCTGACCTCATCAGGGAACCTGGAAGGCAAGCCATGCCTTAGGATCCGGGGCGAGGGAGCCGGTGGATTTCCCACTGCTGCACCTGTCAGCTATGAACAGGTTAAGAGCCACCCCCCAGGAGGAGGTTGGGAGGTGGGCATAGATTCCAGGGAACCTGGGGGTCCCCATGCCTGTGAGCGAAGCCGGCTCCGCTGGAAGCCAAGATCAGACCCCGGAAGCCCCTCGTGGCTGACTGTTGGTGAGCACGCAGAAGCCAGGGTGCACACACGTAGCCCAAAGACACCATCGGGTAGGGGATCGCACTAGTAGGCACCTAGCAGGGAGGTTTTTATGTTAAAGGTTTCAACTTGTCATGCAGGCCTGTGATTTTTGTTGTAGTGTTTTACAGCTAGACTCTAGGTGTTAGTGTGATAACTCGGCGAGGCACTGGCTCACACCTGAAATTCATGAATTCTAACCCATTTCTTTTCTGACCTGCAGTCGATTTGCTCAAGACTCAAAATCTTGGGACATCCTATGTAATCTGCCGCCATTAACACACTTTCTCCCTTTCTGGCTGTCTCTGGACGGCAAGAGGAGCATCCCTTAGCTACCCTGCTGTGATTAGGGTCATCTGATTTGCCGCCAGACTGTTGCGATTGTTGAATAGCCAATAATGACAAACAGTCACTGAAGTTCATAGGTATGAAGGCAAAGAGAATCTCTGAGCCCACTGCGAGCCAAGGCGACCCTGTTACGGGGTCGTGCGTGAGTGGGGGACTTGGGTCTGAGATGCTGCAGTAGGATGTCAACTTTCCAGATCACTTGTGGCCTCTAGGATTTGAGGCTTTGGATCTCCACCTCTCAGTAATTCCTTTGGGTGCTTTTGGATTTGGCCATCATCGAGGTTGGGCAGCACGCATCTGGGGCCCAGACCAGAATCATGTTGAGAACCATGAGCCACCACTGTTCAGAAAATCCTAGGTAACGCCATGCTGGGCTGCGTCGGGGGAAGGCTGTAAATTCTCTTTGAGGAAGCGAGCAACACTTCCAAAGGCGATTGCTGCCCATCATGTTGGGGTTCCAAAGCATCCAGGAAGGGCAGACTTTCTTACTTTTACACACCAAGCAGGAGCTGTTCTTCTAATTTCCTGGTCAGCTCTCCATTCTCAAGGCCAGCCCTATGGGAAAGACTCACAGGCCCTAGGACACCAGAAAGGTGCTGATGTCCTCAGGACAATCACAGGGAAGGTAATTACGCCTCCCTATTCCCGTTTTGGCATTTCCATCAGCTGAAGGCTTACATCCAACACGAATTGCTTAAAGCTGTAGCAGCCTCCTGCTGCATGCTGACAGCCCCGTCCAGGTGTGGACGGTCTGGGGAGCATCGTGGGCTGGAAGATGGTGGGCTGCGTTTCCCAGCCTGTTTTCCTTGACTAGCTGACAGCAGTTCCTCTCGGCTGTCTTGAAAAACGAGTGCTGGTTGCCTCCAATTTACTAGTTGATGCTACAGTAACAGGAGGTAGTGGTAGGCTTCATAGGGTGACTAGAGAATCAAGTGTGGTGTGTAAACTAGGGGTCCCTGACTTTGCTGTTTCCTGATTTGGGAAGGGGCTGTCAAGATTCCAGCACAGTTTGGGATTTTGAAGTCTCTAAAGGAGAAGGTACTAGCTGATGAAACACATTAACAAAGGATTTGAGGCTCTCGGGGACCAATCACAGGGACAAGCTCCTAGACAGGCAGGACAGTTGAGGGCTGGAACCAGAGCACCGAGGACACTTGCTAAGGGCATCCTGGAATGGTCCCTTTGAAGAAGTGATGCTGGAGCCAAGATGCGTTGAGAACCAGGAGCTAACTGGTTGAGAGGAGGTGGTTAAGTCTCATGGGAGACGGATGTAACAAAGGTAGTGAGCCGGGACACAGCCTGAGATGTTTGGTGAGTGGAGAGGAGGTCAGTGTAGCTGGAGCGTGATACTCGGGGGCCAAGGTGGGTGGTATTGCTGGGGAGCCAGGAAGTGGTAGCCCTGTTGCTCACAGAAAGGAATTTATTTTCTCCCTATGGTCACAGGAAGCCATTGAAGAGTTTGAAGCGAGAGGATAACATCCCTTCCCTCATCTTGGGTGGTATTATACTCAGATGGCAGAGGCTCCTCTCTGGCCACATCTTTGGAGTCTGTTTTGAGATTAGTGCCTTCTCAGTGGCGATACCTGACTGGCTTTTGACTCTCACCTGCCCCAAAGGAGGGGGCTTTCCTTGTAGCATCCCCTCCTTGATTGAGCAGTTCCATTATCCATGATAATTGGAGTCTCACCATTGTCACCACATCCCAAGATGGCGCCTCTGGTCCAACTGGATGACTCTTTCCTTTAGGGTTGCCTGCTCCCCCAGACTCTGAAAACCTGTGTGTCCTAGGCTATTTTTTTTAGTTCTTGAAGTCTTGTCCCAGGCTGGGTGTCCTTCAGGAAGGAATATGGAACCATTCTTCAGTGGAAAGTCTGTGACTCCTAGTCTTCTTACTCATGTAGTAGTTCATACAAGGACAGTTAAGCATTTACATAAATTATTTCACTTAATTCTCATCCTGACCCCATCTATTATTGTCCTTTTCCAAGTGAACTCAGGCTGGGGAAATTTAAGTAGATCCATTCCAGGGCAAGGGGCCACTTGATGGCGGAGCAGAATTCAAACCCAGGTTTAGGTCCTAAGCTCTTGGCCACTCTGTTGTATCATCTCACCTAGAGATTGATGCCGAGGCTCAAGCTTTCTTACATCATACTCAAACATTTAGCATTCCCCAGGGTCATTACTAGCTCCACACCAGTCATATCCTTTAGCCTTCTTGTTCCAGATCTCTGGGTTCTGAGCACCATGGGGAGAGCATATTAATAATCACCTCTAGCCATCTGGGGTCACAACCCTTATTCCTTTTCAAAGAAGTAGAAGTTTGAGTCCTAGAAACAAATGGGACCCTCTGGCTTAGGACCATTTATTCACTTTCAGGGTGATAATCTGTTAGGGTCAAGAGCAAGAAGAAAAGGGGAAAATCAGAGGAATTAGTAAATTGATGTTTTAGGTCCAACTGGAGGTGAGCCATAATTTGTGAATTAAGTTTACATCACTTAGATCACTTTACAGACAAGCAGCTTGATATTAGAAATTACCAGTGTTTATTTGCACAGATGCAGTGGAGAAAAACATTTCCATAGGGTCATGTTAGCCCAGCTGATGGGCTGATAAGGGGAGCCACACCATCTGCCGACAGCCAAGCCTCTGAGTACTTTTAGGATCACTGTTAACCACATTTATGATAATATGAGAGGAAATGGATCATTTTGCTTCCTTCCCCATTCAAGCTCTAATTTATATTTTAAACCAAACATGGGCCCTCTTTTCATGCCTGGAGTCTCCTTGTATGTCCCTGGACCTTCCAGTTTATATTTACTTCCAGGAACACTTGCTGATTTGAGTTGTTTATGTCTCCTGGGATACAGGACTTACATCATGGTGTATGATAGCCCATCTGATGGAGAAGGCTTGTGAGGCCTCTTTTGCAATTGACTGAAGAGGAAGTATTAGCAAATATGTAACAGAGATGCTAAGAAGCAATTACCCTGAATGCTAATTTTGCTGGAAATAGCAGACCATCCTTTCCACAGTCTTTGAAAACAGGGAAGGGAATCCATGCAGTCCCTCTTCTCATCTGTATCTGTGTGGGGGTGGGCAGGGTAGAATGGGGTTAGACCCTGGGTAGTATCATGGGATGCTTCCCTCTGACTGGCCGAGGGGGAGTACACTGCCCTGGGAGCTGGATTCTCATCCTGACACCTTTTCTTTTTTTTCCTGGCTGTGTGACCTTGGCTGGTCTCCCGTTCTCTCTGAGCCTTGGTTAGTAGGTGTAAGATGAGAAGGATAGTCTCTTGAGTTGGCATTATGTGCCAGATACTGCCTTTTGTACCTGGCCATGATGACAAGATCTGGTCCTTGTGGTCAAGGAATACAGTGTCAAGTACAGAACTGCTGTGTGGCCCTAATCAGTGAGCGAGAATCTCAAGTAAAGAGATGATTTCAGTGTATCCCCACCATCTGCATGGGGAGAAAGGGAAAGGCAGGTTGTTAGCCTGAGGGCGAAAGGAGGAATAAAGTGATAAAAAGCGTTTTATAAAGATACTCAATCTCTAACTAGAGCTGAAACTTGGACATTTCCTGGTTTAAAGACCTATTGGTCAGGATAGGCTACTTTATGATGTGATAATAAAAACCATACAATTCAGTGTTTTTTTTACATAATAAAAGTTTTATTTTTTCCTGACACTGCCATCCAATTCGTTGGCAAAGGCGGGACTGGTCTCTGTCCTTTGGAGTCCTTCAGAGACCCAGCTGGATGAAGGCTCTTTGTCACCATGGGAGTCTGTTCTCCATGGCAGGAGATGGGACTGTGCAACGACTCTTAAAGCTTTGGTCCTTGGAACACAATCTCACTTCTACTCATATTTCCTTCATTGGTCAAAACAAGTCACGTGACTGTGTCTTATTTCAAAGGAGTCAGAGGAGGGCAATCCCACCATGTGCCTGGAGCATGGAGAGAGACTAGAAATTAGAAATTTGGGAAGACCTCTAACATCTTCTTAAGATATTTTCTGTAGAAATACTGCTGGCCTATGTGAGAGTCAAAAAGTGATTTTTTTTTCTGAAATCCTATAGTATAACTATAAATATCACTTAAAGCTCAGTAATACCATTCCTACATATATATATCCCCAAGAAATTCTCTTCTAGATCTGCTAGGATGAACAGCTAGGCACTCTTTGATTCAGTAAGGAATTGGAGGGGTCTTTCATTTTCCTGGCGATAGAAACCTGTATTAATTAACATATGCTGGACATACATTATAGAGTACGGTGGTAGACGGGAAATGCACTCTCACTTTTGCCCCCCCCCGAAAAGTCCATGTTCTAATCCCTGGAAGCTGTGAACATGTTACATGGCAAAGGGGGGTTTAGGTGGCATATGGTGAATTTGCTAATCATCTGATCTTAAAGTGGATTGTTTGGGATTATCCAAGTGGGCCCCGTGTAATCACAAAAGTCCTTATGTGTGGAAGAGGGAAATGGACAAATCTGTGTCAGAGTGATATGATTTGAGAAAGACTTGACCTGTCATTGCCTCGAAGATGGGCCACTAAGCAACGAGGTGTCCTCTAGAGCTGGAAAAGATGAGGAGACTGATTCTCCCCTTGAGCCATGGAGGCTAGAGAACAGACTCATGCCTGGCAAGGAATGCATCTCTGCTGATATCTTGACTTTAGCCTGGTCGGACCCATTCCTGACCTCTGACCTCAAGAACCGTAAGATTATAAATTTGTATTGTTAAGCCTCCAAATGTGTGCCAGCCTGCTGCAGCAGCCCTAGGAAACTAACACAAACAGAGCGTGGCATTCTAAATGAGCTCATCAGATGTATAATGTACAGATTTTTATAAAGATTCTAGTCAAGCAAAGTAAGAAACAGGATATGATCTTGAACACAAAAACCCTCAATGGGAATTAAGCACATATGCACATATGTGTACATAAAACATAATTTACAAGGTCACGAGCATATTAAAGGAGATATATTAAATACAGTATGGTTCACGGGGGGAGAGAATGGGAGTGGAAATCAGAGATGAAAGGAAGAAAGCTAAAAGGACAGAGGCTCTGCATGGACTAAGGAGGAGAGTGGGCTCAAGTGAGCAATGGGATTGATCGTAGGCCTTTACATTTCTATCTTGGGGGTTCAATGCTTTGAGTCACAGAACTTTTTATACACTGTGAATCTCAACGTGGAGGGGCAGCTTGAACCAGTGAGGAGTCTGGGTTTGGGAATACCAAAGCAAGGCATGAATTTGTGGACTATGTCTGTTTCTTCCAGCATTTTAGCTCTAGGGCCAGGTACAGTGCCTGGCACATGCTAGACGTTCCAGAAACAACCACAGTGTGGTAAGATTCATGACTGAGCCTAAGTGAGTGAAGTTCTGAGTCAAGCCCAAACTAAGAATCCATATTAACTCTTGACTAATTTAACAATCCATGCCAAGCCCGCACCAAACAGAGTTATGTGTTGGAGATTAAGAAAAAAAAAGTTAAGCATGCAGTCTGTTTCATGTCTTCAAGTGGTCGTTTCAAGTGTACATAGGTAACATCTTCCACGCAGGAAATGACATGGCAAAAGCCTGGGGTGAAGAACAAAGTGGCCGATGATGAAGTAGGGGTGACAAAGAACATTCTGGACGTTAAGAACGGTACTTCACTATAGCAGCTGTTTGATGTGCTCACCTGGAGTATTTGGATTAGTGTGAGGCTCAAGGAAACCCTCTCAATCCTGCCCACCTGACTTTGAAGGCCAGAGCAAAGCTGAAGTGGGAAGATGACAGGGGGCCCTCCGGAGTCTGAGTGGGGAGGGAGGAGGGGTGACAGCCCGTGTGGCGCTGGAAAGGCAGACGGCCTTCGAGGAAAACGAGCAACAGGCTTTCCCTGCCTCTCTCCCAGCCCGGCCTGGGGGCCCCGCAGCTGAGTTAGGGAGGAGGTGGCCGTGGCGGCCAAGCTGGCCTTTGTCAGGCAGCTCTGAGGAGCCCGGCCGCCTGGTTAGTTTTCCTCTTGGAAAGAATTGGGGGAAGTTGACCGGCTTATAGATAAGGAGGCAGATCTGTTACCTTGGCCACAGCTCTTGGCAGGTCCTCTGCAGGATTTCCCTGGGCCATCTGAGCATCGTGGGGAGAGGAGAGGTCAGGCGTGGGCTGGGTGGGAAACTCTGGGATCTCCAAGGCGACCATATAACTGAAGGAAGAAAAAAAGCCCTCTGGTGCTCAGCCAGGACCTGCGCCTGTGGTTAGTAATTGGGACTTAGACACTCTTTCCATCGGGGCGGCGGGGGGGGCGGGGGGCGGACAGATTACTGTAGAGAAGCTGCTGGCTCTTCAAATCATTTACAGAGCACCTTGTGGTCTGAGATTTTGAAATAGATGCAAACAAAACCAAAAAAACAAATATCTGCTATCTCAGTAAAATCTGCTCCCTCCCCTGCCCCTTCAGTCCCTCCCGGCCCCTTTCAGTTCACTGGTTCTACCTCTTTCTCTAGAGAAATCCATTTTCATTACTCTGAATCCCTAGTTCTTTAACTACTGGGGCAAATTTGCCCTTCCCAGGGACATTTGATCAACGTCCAGGTTCATCTTGGGTTGTCCCAACTGGGAGGTGCTATTGGCATCGAGTGGGTGGGGGCCAGCAATGCTGCAAAATGTCCTACAATGTGCAGGATGGTTCCCATCCCCCTGCAAAGAATCCTGTGGCTCCAAATACCAAAGCTCTAGCTTCTCTTCCAGCCCCCAGATCACATGCTGCCCCTGCTGAAGTTACAGACTTCAGCACGGTGGCTCAGAGCAGGGACAGCGAGCCATCCAAGGGGCCGTAGAAAAGAGCAGAGTCCCTGAAAGCAGACCTGGGATTTGCTCGCTTTTATTGGGAGCGTTAAGGAGGGTACGTATGTGGTCCTACTAACCCTCGAGTCGCCTCTGACAGAGGTACTGTCAGGATGTCCTTCTCACAGGTGGGCAAAGTAGAACGCAGGCAAAATCAAGTCTTGCTCTAGGTCACCGCCTTTTGGAACTGGATTCGGATCCATGTTCGGCCGCGTGTGTTTGTGGTCTACCCTCCCCTGCCTTTTCGGTGCTCTGCCCACAGATTAAAATTTCCAACCCGGAGAGACGACTTCTCGCATGTTTCTGTCCTGGTCTTACCCACCCTTCTGGGTTGAAGCTGGTTCTCTCCTGCAGGAGCCTTCCCCACCTCCTGTGATCTTCATCGGCCCCTCATGTCCCCTGTTCTCTCCTGTAGGTCTCTATGCACCATCTAAGAGAGTTTGAAATCCAGAGGGCTGGGGCACCCGGGTGGCTCAGACGTTGAGCATCCGCCTTTGGCCCAGGGTGTGATCCTGGGGTCCTGGGATCGAGTCCCACATCGGGCTCCCTGTGTGGAGCCTGCTTCTCCCTCTGCCTGTGTCTCTGCCTCTCTCTGTGTGTCTCTCATGAATAAATAAATAAAATCTTTAAAAAAAAAAAGACATCCAGAGGGCACTTTTGAAATCTGAGGCCAGGGGATGCTGCAGGAGCGCCTGTCAGAATCCAGAGCTTTGGGGGATGAATTATCGCGGGGATCTCCTAGGAATGTACTGAGTCAGACTCTATCGAGGGGTGAGTGCATGTTTTCAAGGACGCCTGCTGCCGACCTGATAATCTGCTAGCAGACGGGGAAACTGAGACCCAGAGAGGGGACATGAGCTGAGACCTGCACTCAGGTTTTCTGATTGCCTCTTCAGGTCTCAATATTCAGCGCGAGGCTCTCAGGTTCCTAGGTCTCTTCCCCAGCCGCAGATCGAAGAGAAGCTAAATAAACATTTCCTGGCTGAGTGATACAAAAAAAAAAAAGAAGCCTTACACAAAAACATTTTTGTCATATTTGTCTTCTTTGGCCCCACCCCCATTCCGACTCCTGCAAGTCTTAGCATTCTTGCGGGTCCTGTTGTTGACTACACAGCTCATCATCTTAAACGTCACTTTCCCCCTTTCTCCTGAACTGAAAGCAATGCATGTCTCTCACCACTCCTGAAAAAGTGTTTATTTTCAGTCTTTTTAAAATCTTTCAGCTTCCTGAGGCTAATTAAAATGCAAGAAAAATAAGTAACCTTTATTAGTTGCCTTCTGCACGTCAGGGATTGTGCTTTGATACTTTACATGCACAATTTCTGATCCGAGCAAGCAACCACACACCGTAGCACAGATCTTTTGTCCTGATGACAGAGTCAGGTAAAAATAAGTCACCTGATGTCACACAGCCGGTAAGTGCGAGTGGCAGGCTGCTGGAAGTCTGTCGACAAAGCCTGGTGGGTTACCCCATGCCGGTGCTCAGTGTCATTCCAAATTCAGATTTTTGAAGGGGCTCCATGGCCGATGAGCAGCAGCTCTGCTACCACTCTGCCTGGAGGGATGACAGCGACAGGTGCCATCCCCAGAGTCCAGAAGCCAGGGCTGTCCACCAGGAGCTGGAGCTGCCACGGAGATTCTCTAGGAACCAAAGTGGGGCAGAGACACACCCATGCTTCTGTCCTCACTGCTGTGATGGACTCTTCTGCCCTTGCCTGCGGTTGGTCAAACCCATGGAGCCAGAGGCCATGGGATGTGGTTTCCAAAGGTCTCCAGAGGCGAGCAGGAGACCGTGGGGAATGGATAGAAGAGAGGAGGCAAATCACAAGAAGGCGAGAACAGCGAAGCTTCCGTCATCCCTCAGCTGAATAGAAGCAAACTCCGCAGCCAACCTGACTCCTGGCCTTGCCATTCCTGTAGTTGGCACCTGAGCTCTCCGAGACTTGGTGGCTTCGTCTCGAATAAAGGAGTAAGAGCATGTCCTGCATTGCAGCATTGTTGTCACGACGAGAGAGGTGTGAAGTGAAAAGCTCAGTCCCTGACACCAAATGGGCCCACAGCAAGTAGAAATTATTTCTATTGCCTTTTGGAAAAATCTGTAACATTGGGACTTGACCACGGTGCTTGCAGTGAGCGTGCCGTGTCACCGCGGACAGCAGTAATGATGAGCACCATTCTCTTCCTCTACAGTCAGGCCCAGAAGACCTTTTATTTATTCATTTTTTTAAAAAGATTTTATTTATTTGAGAGAGAGAGCATGAGCAGGGGGAAAGGCAGAGGGAGAAGCAGGCTCTCCTGCAGAGCAGGGAGCCCGAGGTGGGGCTTGATCCCAGGACCCCAGGGTCACAACCTGAGCCTCCCAGGCATCCTTCAGAAGACTTTTTAGAGATCCAATCATATTTAAGGAATTTTGTTGCTTCTTTCTGCGTGTTTTCTCCCACCTTCCCTCCCAAAACACACACACACACACACACACACACACACACACACACACCCTCTTCAATTTAAGCCCTGGTGGATGTTGAATCCCCTATATTTTCTGTACCTGAGTTATTTCACTGACACCTTGAGTTGCCCACTTCTCCTTCTGGGGCTTAGGGGAAGTCTAAATCCCGGCTCGCAGAGGAGGGAACTTCCTGCTGCTGTAACTCAAACGCTCACGCTGTCTGCCCCGGAGAGACACAGACAGTCTGACCTACTGGGGAGGTCACCCCAAGTGTGAGTTTCTTGAGGACGCGTGTTCTTGTCCAAGAACAATACTCTCGCTCGTGACCCCGGTTGATGGTAAAGATGGAAATGATTCATTAGCGCTTTGCACAGACGTGCTCGGGACGGCTCAGGCGACCGGGGGGCATTGCAGCCTCAGCTCGGTTCCCACGGACAGGCCCAGCCAGGCTGTTTGTTCAAGGCTCCCTGGCTGAAAGTCCGCTTTTGGACAGAGGTGCTTTTCCTTTCTCAGGCAAAGCTGAGATGTTTCTGCAAAGCGACAAGGTCAGAAAGTGAAGGGAAAGGTAGCCCCGTGGACGTTGGAATTCAGGGAGGCTCGCGAAGGCCAGATGGCAGCCCCATCCTGCGGCACAAAGCGCCTCGGGTTTGGGGCTCAGACTACCAGCAAGTGGCAGAGACTGTACTTGGATACGCGTGTGAACCAATCATTGACTCATTGGTTAATTCGATACATACTCAGTGAGCGTGTCCTGTGTGCTGATGATGGATAAAGGACACAACAGTGAACAAACACCACCACCACCACCAAAAAAATAAAAATTAAAAAAATCCCACTTCACGGTGCTCAGTGCAGAGACAAGACACAATGTGAATACTTTAGTATTTGAAATGTTTGGTGTTTTTAAGTCTTTTTTTTTTTTAAATAGAGGATTTATTTATTTATTTATTTTAGATTTTATTTATTTATTCATGACAGAGAGAGAGACGGGCAGAGACACAGGCAGAGGGAGAAGCAGGCTCCATGCAGGGAGCCCCCTGGGTCTCCAGGATCATGCCTTGGGCTGAAGGCAGGCGCTAAACCGCTGAGCCACCGGGGCTGCCCGGTGTTTTTAAGTCTTAAGAAAAAAAAAAAAACCCACTAGAGCAGATTGGAGTTGGGATTTTAGACATGGTGGCCTCTTGGAGACAAGGCATAAAGCCTTGGGGTAGGTGAGCAGAGGGTGGCTCTCTGGCGGGAGGCAGGTCTGGCTGAGGGAGCCCGAGTGCACAGTCCTGAGAGGGAGCATGCCTGGGCTGGGGAGGCCGGGGTGCCCAGGTCACACCTCCTTCCTAAAAGGCCACCTCTCAGAACTGTTGGCATGTGCATGTCCAGTCACTCAGCAAAAGATTTTAACCCTCTATGATCAGCCTGATGTTGTGGATGGAGAATGTTAAGAATCTTATATGTCACAATTCAATTAGGGAAAAAAATACCAGACTGGAGGGATTCTGAATTATTTAACTAGTAGATACTGGGAATCTGCCCCAGTGGATCCTGTATCAGGAAATACAGTTATCAGTGATACAAATCAGTAATGAAACTTGATACACCTGGCACAGACTTCTAGGGGCAAAGAGGGAGAAGCAGCAAGACCCCAGCATCCCTTTTTTAAAGAAGCTGTGCAGAATTAGGGCCGCTGGGACATGCACATATATAAACCCAGGAGCATGAGCCAGTAACCTATAAATAAAGTATGTGTTCGGTGGGGGTGGGGTGGGGGGGTGGGGGAATTGTGGATGGCTCAGTTGGTTAAGCATCTGCCTTCGGCTCAGGTCATGATCCCAGAGTCCTGGGATCAAGCCCCACAACAGGCTCCCCACTCTGCGGAGTCTGCTTCTCACTCTATCCCTCACCCTGCTTGTGCTCTCTCCTTCACTCACTGTCTGTGTCTCTCAAATAAAGAAATAAAATCTTTAAAAAAATGTGCAGGGTGTTCCATGCTTCCTTTTGCCTCCAGACCTCTTCCTGGACTACTGGCGAAGACACAGGTGAGGAGCCAAAGAGGAACTATTGCAGCACCACCCAAAGCAGAGCTCAGAGGTGGATGTTTTGAGCTTAGTTGGGCTTAGCGTTATGCTAAGATCCCCTCTTTGAGAAACATCTGATGGCTTTATAGACATTTTTCCCTGAGGTGAGTTAGGGCTGCATCTGTGCATCGGGCACCCACCTCCTAAGCAGGAATCCCATGCTGCGTTGGGCTGTTGGCCGAATTCCTGGGGATCAAGACCCCAAATGCAGCCTCCATGGAAGGGGGTTATGACCAGCCCCTAGCCACTGAACTTTCTGCAGCTTCTTCTGGGCTCACTGTCTGAGATGGATCAGCCAACACTGTGACTTTGTCTGTTTTCCTTTTTCCTCTTAATGAATTGTATCATCTCCTCCCACTAACAGTGGCAAGGGTATGTCCAGTAAGGAAGTTGCAAAATACCGATAAATATAAACAGCAAAAGCTAATTAACTAAAGGCATGAATTTGAAAGTGTGTGTGTGTGTGTGTACATTTGGGAAGTTTCTCAACTTGTAGGACAGCAGGGTTGCCTGGATTTACAAGTGTTAAGCTACGGAAAGTCTCTCTACAGATTAACACCACGTTTCCCCCTACTCTTCTGTTTTCTTCCTGAGGCATAAATACACACTCACCCCTCCTGAGTCCACAGAAATCCTAACTTGTCTCCAGTTCCAAGGGGGTAAAAGGACCTGCTGGAGCAGGACCAAGCATTCAAGAGAGGCCGCTGCCCGGGGGGTGGCATCGTGCAGTGCCAGCCTGTGGGGAAGTAGAAGGGGGAGCCCCATGGAACAGGGCTGTCACGTGAGATTTCCCATTCACACTAGTGCTGTGAGCTCCGTCCAGAACCCCTTTATCAGATCTGTGGACTCTCCCACCATCTCGTGGCTCTCTCATCTGCCCCTTCTCTGGAGAATTTCCTTCCACTAGGAAGTTACCCCCAAAGGGGAACAGCCCACAGCTGATGGCTGATGCATACAGGAGCACCACAGTCCAATCCCCTTGCTTCAAGGAAGACAGCCCAGTGGTGTAATTAATGCCCAAGGCTGTGGCTGGAACTTACCTGACATCATGGGCTTGTTCGGTTCTTTCCTTCCCTGCCTCACTCTGTCCTAGGTTTCTCCTGAAGAGTTTTCCCTCAATAAAGGACATGCATTTGAATCTGTCTCAGGATCCACTTGTAGGGGACCCCAACCTAAGTCATCATCTGTATTAGCTGTCTCTCTGTGTAATACATTACCCCCAAACTTAGCAGGATAAAACAACAATAGACGTTTGCTATCTCACACAGTTTTTGTGAGTCAGAAATTTGGGAGCAACTTAGAATCTCTTGGGAGGCTGCATTCAAGACACTGGCCGGGGTGATAGGGATGTGAAAGCAGGATGGGGGCTGGGGGGCCATTTCCAAGATTGTTAGCTCGTGACTGGCCAGTCCGTGCTGGCTGTTGACTAGGGGTTTCACTCCTTGCCCTGTGTGGACTTCTCCATGGGCCGCTAGTGTCTTCCCCATGAGGTGGCAATTGGTTTCCTCCAAAGGGAGTGATCTAAGGGAGAAGCAGCCATGGTCTTTGTGCCCTCACCTTAGGAGGCATACACAGTCATTTTGCAGTATCCCACTGATGATGCAAGTCAGCCCTATTCATGATCAGAGGGGGCTACCCAAAGCCACAAACACCAGGCAGGAAGTGAGGCTCTTCAGAGGCCATCTTGGAATCTGGCTCTGATTTGCGAATGAATCCCCATGATTGTGAACTGTGTGTCCCTCCTTCTGGCTTCCTATGCGTTTTCCAACAGTGAGCTTTTATTCCTTTCCCTCTCCAAAATGGCCATCTTAAATCCCAGTCTGGGGGACTCTGGAGCTGTTGGTCTTCACCAGCCAGCTTAACTGATGTCTCCATCTTGACTAGAAGAAGCGACAGCGTGACCGGGTCACCGTGTTTCGGTGGCTCTGCATATACATCGTCACTCTCAGCGACGTTTTATTGTGGCTTGTATGGTGGTTGAAAATGTCAGTGCAGCCCACGTTAACTGTGAAACCTCATTCTCCCCTCAGGCTGCTACGTTCGGGAACATTCGGTGGAGGCAACACTAAGTGGCCGAGAGGGAGAAGTCCTACAGGACTGAGGGGCGGGTAGCTTGGGCCAGGAGCTGTGTTTCTGTCTGAGATACGCGTCCAACACACAGATACAGAGGAATGCTGTTAATTTATTGTGAAACAGATATAACTCATTTTCCTATCGCCTTATCATTTCCTTCTCTTACAGGAATCTAGGGAAAAGGTTGTAAGAAAATCCTATTAGAAATCTGGGGGTGGGAAAAAAAAAAAAGAAATCTGGGGGTGGGGATGGGGTCTCTAGCAGCGCAGCTTGGTGTGAGTTATGAATTTTCAGCACACACAGTCTCTGTGGGGTCAGTTGATAACTGTGGGCATCCATCCTTAATGGAAATTAAGACGCCTGTCTCCCCCCAGGGTCAGTCTCTTCCAATGCCCTTTCTGATCTAACAGGGAGAGTCGTTGAGAAGCGGAACCCAGGGCTTTGGTGGGAGGCACACCTACGCTTATATCCTTCCATGCACGTGCTGTGTGATCTTGAGCAACAGAATGAGCCTCTCTAAGCTCCTGTTGTGTCATCTGGGAAACATTAATACCCACTTCCCGGAGTGGTTTAGAGGACTGAATGGGGTTCTGCTTGTGTTAGCACTGCTCAGCCCGGTGCCCGGTTATGGGCTGCGCTTCGTGAGGAGAAGCTGCTGGATTTAGTCTCCGTCCTGCAGACCAGCTTCCTTGGCCACTTCCTGTGGCCCAGATTAACAACTGCTGTGCATCAGGGCAGAGCAGGGCTCCCTCATACCATTGGAACATTTAAAAAAATATATGTTATTTATTCACAAGAGACACAGAGAAAGAGGGAGAGACACAGGTAGAGGGAGAAGCAGGCTTCCTGCAGGGAGCCGGGTGCGGGACTGGATCCCAGGACCAGGGGATCATGCCCTGAGCCACAGGCAGATGCTCAACCACTGAGCCAGTGAACCAGTGGTTCAACCGCGGAACTACTCAGGCATCTCCCTTGAAGCATTTTTACTTTACTCTCAACTGGGCCCTCTGTGCCTCAGCGCCAGTGGTGTGCTGGCACTGGCTGGCTCACAAGGGCAGATTGTACCTGCCTTCCCCCAACTCTGAGGTCAGATGTGGCGCTGATAGCTTGAAATCAGCCCTGCTTGCAACTGTATACACCGATGCCTTACGAGGCAGAGCTCCTCCCTTCGGAGCTACTTATAAGGATTGGCCGGCACATCTCTTTCCAGGGCTGTGTCTTCATGTAATAATCTGAATTATTGATCTGCTTTGCTACCTGCCCCCTAACACTTTCTTTTTTTTTTAATATTTTATTTATTTATTCATAGAGACAGAGAGAAAGAGGCAGAGACACAGGCAGAGGGAGAAGCAGGCATCATACAGAGAGAGAGCCTGATGTGGGACTCTATCCAGGGTCTCCAGGATCATGCCCTGGGCTGCAGGCGGCGCTAAACCGCTGCGCCACCGGGGCTGCCCCCCCTAACACTTTCTAAATGTCTCTTTAACCATCTCTTCTCTTTTATTCTCGCTTCTTAGCCACTACAAGAGCTTATCTTTTCCGGATTGCCACTCTCTTCCCCTCCATTTCCTTTCCTTAACCAGGGTGTCAGAAGAGTATTCCAAAAGCCCTGATTTCATCATGCCGAGAGATTCCTGCTCACAGTTGTCCGATAGCATCTGCGCTGACAGTGTATGCTTGTTTTCTCTAGAAGTGGGATTTTGTTTATTTTATTATTATTATTATTATTATTATTATTATTTTGAGAGATAGAGACAGCAAGTTGGGGAGAGATGCAGAGGGGGAGATAGAGAGAATCTCAAGCAGGCTCCATGCCCAGTGTGGACTGTTGCAGGGCCCCATCTCAGGATCTTGAGATCATGATCTGAGCTGAAATCAAGAGTCAGACACTTAACCAACTTAGCCACCCAAGTGCCCTAGAAGTGGGATTTTATTTTATTATTTTATTAATATATTTTTTGAGAGATAGTCAAGAGGAAGGGCAGAGGGAGAGAGAGAGAGAGAGAGAGGGCAGAGGGAGAGGGAGAGAGAGAATCTCAAGCAGGCTCCATGCCCAGTGCAGAGTCCAATGTGGGGCTCAGTCTCATGACCCTGAGATCATGACTTGAGCCAAAATCAAGAGGCAGACTCTACTCAAATGCCCCAGAAGTGAGATTTTAAATCTCCTGCTCCACTCCTTCCACTGGACGGACCCAGTGCCCATATCATGTGAGACTCTATGGAAAGTGCATGGGCTCTAACACAATAATTTTGTCTAAATTCAAGTTCTACCACCTTCCAGCTAGGTGACCTTGGGAAACTTACTTCTCATAGGGCTGCTGTGGGATTATAACATTGATGAATGTATAGGTCCAAGAACAGTGACTGTATGCAACAAGCGCACAGCAAATGTCAGATTATTGTAATCCTTCCTCACCCACGTGCATCCTCCTCTTGAACCTGCATAAATTCTTACCTTTTGCATGCAGATGTCACACTCAACAGGACCTGATGCCATTTTCCAGATTGTGGAAGTCCTTTCCTCCCCAATTCCCTGTGCAAATTCACCCCACCATTTAAGACCAGAGTCTAGGGCTAT
This sequence comes from Canis aureus, assembly GCF_053574225.1. Taxonomy (NCBI): domain Eukaryota; kingdom Metazoa; phylum Chordata; class Mammalia; order Carnivora; family Canidae; genus Canis; species Canis aureus. The sequence goes on along the minus strand of NC_135613.1, from coordinate 15,329,417 downwards.
CCCACCCAGAGAATGCCCCCTGACTTTCTCAGGCCTTCTGACATCCCTCCACCTGCAAAAAGAACAGAAGCTCTGAGGGTAATGAAATCATCAGGCTGTGTTCACTGTGGGCCCGCCCTATATGGGCAGAGGGTCACTTCTAGATTTTTATCAATGTCTCAGCCCTGCCTCTGCAGATCCTTTATGCAGAGGCTGCCTATGTCCTTTCTATAGCCTATAGACAGGCAGTGTCGATGTCATGGTGGCCTAGGAGGTTGGGTTAAATGGAGGTACTTACTCAGATTACAGACCAGGGTCTCCTGATCACTCTTCTGCCTTCCTGAAGATTATGGATTCATGGTTGGAATATGGCTAAGTGAAGAGTCTGTCATAGTACACAGTACAGCACAAAAAGTGCTCCAAAGGGGCAAAACAAGGTTTGGGGAGACACAAAGAAGGGGCATCTCATCCATACCTGTGGATTTCAGGGAAGGCTTTCAGAGGATGTAACAAATAAATGGAGAGAACTGGAGAGTGTGGACATTATCCAGATGGAAATGGAAGAGGTGTGGTAGGAATTGGATTGTTCTAGAGAAATAAATGTGCATGAAGGGAGGACTGGTGCTGAGAGCAATCATGACAGTATAGAGGTACTGAAAAGAGCTCATTGTGGCTAAGAGAGTCCCGAGGTGGAGATGAAGGAGAATAGGCTGAGGCTGGGTCTTCAGAAGCCGAGATGTTCTCCTGCAGACCATCAGCATTGAGCGGAATGACTTGATTCGATTTCCATGCTCTTTTGCTACCTTTGCTTCTATGTTACCCATAGTTATCTCCCGAAATAAAACATCTCATCTCTGAGTCTTAACCTCCCTAAGATAAAGGAGTAAGTTCCCATTTTCTTGAGAAAACTCTAAGAAATAACATGTGGGAAAGCATATGGTGGGCCCTTAAAACTGTCTACACTTGAGGGGATAATTATTAATTTTAGATGGAGGGTGTGGGCCTCATGTATTTTACTTTACTGAAAAAAGCTGAGTCCACATCCTAGCATTCCTACTACTTGGGAAAGCTGTTTAACTTTCAGATGCTGGTATCACTACTTCCATTTCACAGATGAGGGTAACACCTAATGCAGGAGGTTCTATGAAATGTGTATAGCATGTGATGTTAGGACATTCAGCAGTGTTTAATGAGTGGTAACCTCTACGTGCACACTTGCACACACATCTATGCACCAAATTACTTTCCTCATGTAAGGACAAAACACATCTCTGCAACTCAAAAAAACAAAGAATAGCTAGCACAGAACTGGGCAAATAGTGGTAAATTATGTCTTTAATATTAATATTAGGTGGTGGAATAATGATTGTCTCTCCTATTGTGTTTGGCATTAGACTAACGAAGTCAGAACCCTGACCTCAAATCAATTTCCCTCACCTGCAACGAATGCACACACACATGCCCCACCCCCCCATCAGACTTCTTGATCCATTAGTATTTGGAGGAATGGTTCAAATTTCCTAATATATATATATATATATATTATATTTCAGTTTCCTTAAGGTGCATAACTGTTCTGAGAGCAAACAGAGGCTCATCACAGTCTTCATCCCTGGTCCCTTGATAACCAACAACCTTGGATCTGTAGGATGATTTCAGACAGCATCAAAATACACTCTGAGGTTTGAGATACAAGAAGGGTAAGGCATTCTGATGTTTGCAAAATGTTATCCAAGCTTTCCTGGGACCCAGGGAACTGCTGATAATTTTAGCACTTCTTCCTTTATTGTTAGGGGTTTTCCACTAAATTACACATACAATTTGGCACATGTATTGCAGAATATATGGTTTTCATTTTCTGGGACTAGATAAGGCCAGAGCACAAGAGATTAATTAAAAACAACAGGCTGGAGTAATTTCTCTTCCCACATCTAGTTCTAGGAGCAGCTTTGCACATCAATCTTTGGTTTGTGCTTGTTCACATAGCTTGGAAGCATGATCACCCTCTCCTTATAGATGAGGTACTGCAAAGGAGGTGGAATGGATTTCTTATGTTTGGAGAACAAGGGTCTTTGGAAATAGTTGGTTAGATTAATCTGTTTACCAGCTTCCAGTTTTGCTTCAAGTATGACATTTCTTAACTATAGATTTCCATGGAATTAGTCTTTATGTTGGAAATCTGGCATTATTTAAACACTAACCAACCTAACAGGTACCTTCTAGCATACCTTCTAGATTTTTATCAATGACTCAGCCCTGCCTCTGCAGATCCTTTATGCAGAGGCTGGCTATGTCCTTTCTATAGCTTATAGACAGGCAGTGTCGATGTCATGGTGGCCTGGGAGGTTGGATTAATGGAGGTACTTAACTCAGATTACAGACCAGGGTCTCCTGATCACTGTCTTCTGCTGTGATCCCCATCTACCTGATGGTGACATGACCTAAGAAGCTGGTCCTGGCCTCCTTACCTCCTGTTTCTCCTCCTCCCTCTCCCTTTGACATTGATTGAATATGGAGTGCATCTGGGCAGCAAATCTTAGTGCCGTTCTCTAGGTGGAGAGATGATACTTATACCCCAGAGCTTCTCTTACAGCCACGCATAATTATTGGCCTTTGATTGTGGTTCTCTTGGAAGCCAGCCCTGCAGAAACAGAGAGTGATTATTTCATGCTGAAGAGAGAAGGCCTCTGATGGGAGAAGTAGGCTTTAGGTTGAAAACAGAATGACACAAGAAATGTATTTCACCAAAGAAGAGATGTAACTAGTTGGAGAAGGTGGACACAGTTTAACTTCAGGAACAAAGGGAAGATAATATATGCAAACTGTTACATTTTATATATCAATTAGGGAAGAGTCTTTTCAATGAAATTCCTCAAGGCTGGCTAGAATAAAATAAAATGACCACATTCAGACATTACAGGGCATCTGATATGACAGCTATTCCGTTTTCAGTAATGTGTCTGAAGGATTAGGGAAGAAAAGGTCAGATGCTATTTATTAACTAAATTATTAATTAGCAAAGAAAGCAAGAAAGAAAATGATCTCAATTACCTACAACCAGGGGATGAATTAGTGACTGTGTAGCTCTCCTAAATGACACCTGTAAAGAGTTCATAATAACATAGCAAAGTTCTTGGGAAATACTACGTGGACAGTTTAGGACAATTTAGGAGAAAATGTTTATACATACGTATAATCAAAACTGTTGTACAAAGATGCACATAAAGCATGAAGGAAATACAGCAACATGCCTCCAAGGGTTACCCTCAATATTTAATATTGACACAGAGTGGTGGGGATTTTAATGGGATGGTGATTCGGGGGCAAGGATGGAGCCACGTGAAAGGGAATTCAGGTAGCTCTCATCTCGGGCCTCCCAGTAGATACAGATCTTATTTGGAATTATTTTTGTTGACTCAGATTCCTACCACCAAAGCCCGTGTCATGATTTTTTTTTTTTTTTGTAGCAAAAGTGACAGAAACTTCAACTGAGCCCAGCAAACTGATAAATAAATGGTTGTTTTAGGTGCGTTACACAAGACTTGCCCCGTGCTGCCCTTCCTTGGCCATGGATGGGGATTTGAATGGAAAAAGCCAGCCGGTGTAGAAAAACACAACTCACAGGATGAGTTTACCTCCCCAGAACTACAGCTTAACAACCCAAGAATATCTCTGGAAAAAAAAAATCACACTTGATTTAAAGCAAAAGGAAGCCAAAGTCACATTTTCTCCTGCTACTTACCTCTTTCCTCCTTAATGAGATTGGAAAAGGATAAGACCTAGTTCCAGGACTGGCCCTGCTATTTGCTCACGGTGTGACCCTGGTCAAGGGTCTTCTCAGTTTCCCATCTATAAAATGTGTTGGAGTCAACTCCAAACAGCCGGAGATGGAGCTCAAGCCAGCTGATATTAAGAGCAAAATTTCTTAAGGATGAACACAAGACCACAAAAATCCATGTATGTTTATGTTTATTCTAATCTAACATAACAACCACCAAGTAAAATTTGCACAGCAGTAGGATGCAATATAATCAAATTTTGGCAAGCATCTACTCCTGTTTGAGAAACAAGGGCTAGGACACTGATTTCCAAGGGCTCTTTCAGCCTTAGCATCCCTGCTCCCCTGGGGTTTGATTTCTCACTTAGACTCCTCAGAGCTCTGCACTTCTGAGACAGACATCCAGATCCAAGATATATATATATATATTTTTAGCAGCCATGTGGCAAGCAGAAAGACAGTTTACGTAGCTATCTTTTTTTCTCTAGACCAAGACCTTGGTGAAAAATCCTGTATCTTTTAGACAAGGCATGTGGTGTTTCCCCAACTATCAAGATCTGGGGGTGGTGGGTGGTGGGAGGGAATCTAGTATCTGTTACCATGTAGAGCCTCACTTGTCTTTCCATCATCCTCAAACCTAGGGCCCAGTTAAGATTTTTACTTGTAAGGAAGACGTTAACACTAATCCCATGTAATACATATAATATGGCATCTTAGGAATGCAAATACTACTACTAATATTAACTGACTCTGTAAGGTGTTTTGGAAGCAAGTCACTGAAACTTCTCTGGGTAATCAGCAAAAATATATGGGCCAACTCACAGGATTGAAGGAAGAATAGGACAATCAATCCTGGAAACACAGGGAACTAGGACTTTTTATGGGATAAGACAGCAGGAAGTAATCAACAGCTTCTTTGGGGTAACCTCATTGATGTGAATGATCTCCATGCATTCAATTCAATTTCAGTTGTCAAGAGGGACAGTAGACTGTGCTGGCTCGGTTTTCAGAGTGATTGCCCAGGAGAGGAAACACAAATTTCTACCTCTTTTGACAACTTGTGTGACCGTCTACAGGAGGATCTATACTAACACTTTATGTAAATTATTCCTAATCCTTAACACACACTTTCAAAGATGTAGTCACGTATATTTTCTACAAAGACCCCAAGGTTCAGAGAGGTGAAGTAATTTGCACAGGGTCACACAGTAGAGTTGCTGAGACTGAAACCCGGGTCCTTCTGGTTCCAGTTGATAATCTTAGGCTGTTCTCCATGGTTCTCACTCATCAGAAAACGATCCCCTCCTGGTCCAGACTCTATTTGCTTAATTCACAATTTGTATTCTAAATAATCTGATTATAATTCCTTTATATTTGGCAAAGTTTGATGTCCTGAATCAGAAGGAAAAAATGTAACTGCGAATTTCTCTGCCTGCCTACCAATCTTCTTCCGTTGCTGTGCTCAGCCTTTATTACCTTTCTTTCTAGAAGCAGCCCGGCATCATATATTTATTTGGATTGTGTCTGATTCCCTCTTTGAATCTATGTCCTACAGGAGCTGGGGTTTTACATCCACTCTTTCTTTCTTTTCTTTCTCTTTCTTTCTTTCTTTCTTTCTTTCTTTTCTTTCTTTCTTTCTTCTTTCTTCTTTCTTGACGTATTTATTTGAGAGAGTGGGAAGGAGGGGCAGAGGCAGAGGGAGAGAGAGAATCTCAAGCAGAGTCTGCCCTGAACATAGAGCCCAACATGGGCTCAATCTCACGACCCCGAGATCACCAACTGTGCAATGCAACCCCAGGGCCCCTTGCATCCACAGTTTTTAATAGAGGCATTTGATAGATATTTCTTGAAGGAATGAATGCAGCTGGCAGATGCAGACCAGGTAGTGAATTTAGCTCCTCCCCTTCTGTGGTAACTAATTCGAAGGCTCTTCCCCAGTCCAGCTCTTCCTTCTACTTCCCTATTTCAGGTCATTTCTCTTCTATCCCCCCCGCCAATCAATCTTCAACCTCCCAGGTGTTTCTGTGAATTTCTGTCTGGTCTTTAAGCCAAATGTCCATGCCTGTGACCACCCAAGGGGGTCAGTTGCATAAAATGGAGCTAACAGGACGTATTACTCACAGTCTCATTTCTTGACCTCTTCCCTTAACCTTTCTCCTATGGCAGAGTGTGATGGTCCTGGCCATAGACCTCACTGGTCAGTCTTTGAATTTTGTATTTGCTTCACTCTTCAGACTTTAAAACTCGGCACCATCATCCCAGCAGGGACCTTGGCTCTTCCAGTTCATCTGAACGACCATTTTGGCCTCCTGTATTGGTGACATTATCCAGAGTGTGAAGGCGAGGGCGCCTTCCTCAGTCAACAGGCCTCCAGGACCCCAAAGCCATGCCTGGCTCTATATCATAAATACACCCCATTCACCTGGTCATCTGAGCAGAAGTCGGAAATGTCCTGCTCATGCCCACTCAAGCCCCAAGTTCTCCTATCTTTATTCTACCAAACCTCACCATCTTTCCATTCCCAGGGCAATGATGTTTCAGGTCTCCATTACGTGTCACCAGACCCACTCCACCGTCCTCCTTCCTCAGCTCTCTGTGCCCAGGCTCACCCTCTCGGGTTCTCAGGGAGTTTGTAGTCTGCCCCAGCACAGGGGAAGCTGGAGCTTTTTGAGCAGGGGGCCTCACCCTAATTGCTCTGGGGGTAGAAGGCCCTTTAGCAGCACCTGGCAGGACATTCAGAGACCCTTCTCCTGCTGGAACTGGCTGCTCTTCACTCCTATCTCTCTGCCACCCCACAGGCTAGCCAACTGGACCACAGTAGTTGCTCTTCTCCTTTGGTCTGATTTTTTTTTATTATTTCAAAGGGAAAATATGAACAAGGAACTTCTCATACTGACATTCCCCTCCCCACCATCTGAAATCTTACCCATATTTCAGGACCCAGCTCACTGCCACTTTTTCCATAGTGCCTTCCCTCATCTCTGTGGTCAGAGTCGGTCTCTCTCTCTCTTTGGGCTCCTATTACATTTTCTGCTTTCCTTAGAAGACAAATAGCATCTGCGCTGTAGCATGACTGGCATCTGTCTGCCATGCTAGACCAGCGATTCTCAAGTGGGATCCTTCCATCCCATGAAAAAGAATCCTCCGGGAGGGAGGGCTCTTGCTAAAATGCATATTCCTCAGCCCCACTCCAGGTGTGAACGTCTGTTCCTTGTGCTGCCCAGCAATTAGTTCATTCCCGTTCTTTCCAGAAACAGCATCCTAACTTCCCCAGGGGAGATTTCTCCCACTCTCCCGATTCATATCCTATCTTGCTGGGATAATTATCGAAGGTGCTTCTCCCTCTCTCATCAAGGGACAAGCAGGTGACTCATTCTCTACTCTTCCTGGCATTCTGAATCTAAAGCAACAAAAGAGCAGAAAATAGTCCTTTGCAGATTTATTCATGAGCTTCCCCAATCTAAAGCAGCCCTTTAGACTAAGGGAGTGTTAGTGCTCTTCTGACTAAGGGAGTGTTTTGGAGGACTCTGTGATGCCTGATGGCATAAGACCTATAGTCTCTCATCTGATGGAGGAAAAGCTGAACCTCAGAAAGGACTACTGAGAGTCCACTTTTGTTGCTTCCAACTTAAAAAGTAAAAGGTAGAACCACTGAACCAGCATATTCAGCATAGGAATGAAAAGATTCATGGGTTGTTTTTTTTTTTTCAGAACTTTGAAAAATTTTTTTTTTTAATGAATAATGTTTCGGAGTCATTTAGATGTAAGAGTTGTGAAGGTACTAGAGGATTCCTTATACCCCACACCATCTCCTGCATCGTTAACTTCCTATTTCTCCATTAGTTCCTGCAACTTAAAACACCTGCTGTGGTTCATTGATCAAGAAACTGATGTGGGTCCCTTACTGTTAACCCAATTCGAGACTCCCCGTTTTTTTCCATTAGCATCTCTTTCTGTTCCAGAACGCAGTGCAGGGTACCATATTGCGTTTAGCTGCCAGGGCTCCCTAGTGTCCTTTGGTATGCGGCACTTCCCCAGCCCTTCCTTGTTGTTCATGACCTTGGCGGTGTTGAGTGGCACCAGCTGGGTACCTTGTGGAATGTCCCCCGTCTCTCCCAGGGACTTTGACACTGCATTGGACTCTGGGCATCTCATAGACAGGGCGCTTGTCTGCACTGTCCCTGCTAGGGACCGCAGGTCCGGTGCGTGCCTGACACGGGGCAAGAGCTCAGTGGCCACTGATGAGGTCACGAACGCTGCAGCCTGTGTAGCTGCCCCGCACTGCCTGCACCAGACCCCAGGCCTCGCCTGTCCCTGCGATCCGAGCACTGTCCATTTTGTGCAAGGACTCGGAGCAGCACCCACCATCCAACAGGGCTGAATGCATTTGACTTGGGTAGGGTTTTCAGACAGAAATAATCACATAATTACAGAGAAGACCTCTAATTGTGATCACCTGACCACGCTTTGACATCTCTGAGTTTATTCATGAATGAGTCGCTTGCAGCCCAAATGGATAATCAGTAAGGAGGTAAAAGGGGACTCTGGCGCTCTCTCATCAGAGCTGGGAAGACAGGCTCTTGCTCTGGGCATGTTTATAAATTTCAAAATATTTCAGATGCTTCTGCGCCGCTGCTTATTCTGGTTCAGTGGGCAGGGGGAATGCGTGAGGGGGACTGTGCTCCATCTCACCGAGCTGCTGCTGGATTACGGGTGCGCTCCACGCTGCCAAGGGGGGGCCCCCACCACCACGCTCGGGCTGCCGTGTCGCCGCGTCCAGCTGACCAGGCTCGGTGCAAACTCTGCAAATAACAGCAAAAGCACCTACCGAGTATAGCTGAGTGGATCTTCATACTCCAGTAAGTACGTCCCAGACATAAATGCCTAACGCTGAGCGTATTCTCCAAAGCAGATAATTTTAATTCTCTTCTACCAATGAGTAGCAAATGATCACAGAATGAAGCCATGAGAGGCTACGGAGAATGAATGTTTGAGACCGGGCACAGCTGGTGCTGGAACCCAGATCTCGATGGCACCCAAGCCACCCCTCTGCGGTTGCATTTCACAGACCATGGAAGCACCTGCGTTCTTTTCCAGGTATATGTGCACACGTGCATTCACCCATCTCCTGTTATTTTGCTATGAAATCAGCAAAATCAATTATCTTTGCTACTCCTTTGACAATGAAATACATTTCATGCCCAGCATTATATGATACAGCCTTCCTCAAGATTTAGTGCCGTGAGACAACCGTGTTAAAACCCCATGGGGGGGATCTCAGAAAGGCCCATTCCTGGACCCCAGTGCAGGCGTCTGGAACCAGAGCTCTGGGGTGGAGCTGGCATGCTCAAAACAAGCCTTGCAGTTGATGAAAATTCTTGCTGAAGTTTGAGAAGCTCCGCCGTGGGGAAGTGTGCAGGGCTGGGAATCGGGCCTTGCATGTGCAGCTTCGGTTCTGTGACTTTTTATCCAGCTAACCCTGGACAAATCAGAGCCTCCACTGCAATATGGGTGGTTTCTCACTTTGTATGGTTGCTGTTAGGATTATCAGCGAAAACGTGGATGTGAGCCTGCTGCCCCCGAGAAAGAACGCATCTCACAGTTTCAAGTACAAGAGAGAGAAGTCCACCAGGAAACACTGCGATGCTGTGATGTGTTTCTCATTGATGTGATGGCAGGAAGGTTGTGAGGTGCTTTACACACCCACATATAGCACAACGGGATTAAAATAACCCTGGAGACACTTGCGCTGCAGGAGAGCATTAATATGAAAACCGAAAAGCCGGGTGGAAGGGTGACAGTTTACAGCACAGCCTCTGGACTAGGGTTTCTGAGCCTCGGGGCCGGATAGTCTTTGTGGTCAGGAAGCTGCTGTGAGCATGTTGGGAGGTTTAGCAGCACCCCTGGCTTCCACCCACTAGATGCCAGCAGCATCCACCCCCTGGTCGTGACAATCAAAAATGTCTGCAGACTTTGCCAAGTGTCCCCTGGGGGGCAGAACTGGCCCTGCTTGAGCACCGCTTCCCTGGAGGGAGATGGAACTGGTTCAAATCCTGGCTCTACCAATTTGCCATCTGTGTGATCTCAGGCAGTGCATTTAATCTGCCGGAGCCCCAGCTCTCTTAGCTCTAAAATGTGGGGGAGAGAATAATACTCCAAGTCTCTGCTCTACTGGATTGTTTTAAGAATTGCACGAGAAAGTGTATATCAAGAGCGTAGCACTGTGTGTTAACTAACTGGAATTAAAATCTTTTAGAAAAACATAAAAAAAAGGAGTGTTGCAAAAATCCTTGGCTCTGTGCTCTGTGTGTGTGTTTTAATAAATCTTGGAATTTTGCCAGACCTTAAAAGTTTGAAATACACACTCTTCCTTTCCTTCCTTTGTGCAGAAAGGGGTTTTCAAAACTGCAAATTCTTAACTTCAGTTTGAAAGTCATGAACCCAGGACATCGTCATTGGGGCGGGAGCACCGACATTGTCTGAGCTGAATCAGAGATGTTCTGTGACCCCCAGAATCGGGTTGCTGTCGGCACTTGACATCCCATGTTCCGCAGAATATTGCCATTTTGGACCTAACTCCCGCCAAAATTTTTTCTTCAGGCTGCAAGTGAAAATCATTCATCTCTTCTCGATGTGAACTTGCTGGTTGGACACACAGGCAGAGCTGAGATCGAGGAGGTATTTGGTTTAGCTCTCCCCTGGTCTGGCTGTTTGAACACTGAGTAGACGGCTGATCTTTCAAGAGGACGAGGGGTTTCTAACATTTGGGACAAATTAACCAGTTTGACAAAAGCAAAACAGTTCCCCTTTTAAGATGAAGTGCTCCTTAAGTGCCTATACAGTTTCCAGCCCAGACCGGACACTTCTCCTCCCCTGTCTGCTCCGAAGGGGCACTGGAACCCAATGTGTGAGCAGATAATCAGGCTCGGTTCTCCTGTGGGCCGGACTCTGCAGAGTTGAGTGATGAGGCCCCCAAACAACCTTGGTGGAGCCTGAACTCAGCCTGAACCCGGAGCTCGCCGCCTTTGGGCCATCCCTGAGGATGTCTTTGGTGTGCCCCCCACCCCCACGCTGCCCTGCCTCCAGTCATTTGAACACCTTCTCTTCTGTTGTTTCTCCCTCAACAATAACCATAATATACAGCTTGATATGTGCCTGGCATGGGCCCAGTTTTCATGAATACTAACCAATAACCCAAGTCCTTTCCTCTGGAACCCCTCCTGTATCTTCAGGGAATGTCACATCCTGCTGTAGGTAGAAAGGACGTCACAAGGAATCAAGTTGATGGGTATCTACTTCCCCCAATGACACTGGCTTCTCATAGTGGCAGGAATATCTGTGGGCCGCCCACCTTTTGATTAAATACTTCCAGAGACATGGAGCTCATTACCTTACAAAATGATGTGCTCCCTGGTGGGACATTGTCAGCTGCTATTCTCCAAAATAGCTGTCTGGTTATGTCCTTCCTAATGCTTGTCAACATCTACAACTAGCAATACATTCATCTGTTCGCTCATTGACCATCTGGGTCCCTGCCCCCAGTAGATGGAGGCTCCACGAGGATAGAGAATTTTTGATCTAGTGAATATTTGGATCCGCTCATGTTCTTGAAAATGAGCTGGATTGAAAGATGAATCAGTGAATTAAAGGGTTTCCTTCTTGAGCCAAACAGATCTCCTGGGGGACAGTTTATGTCTATAATCATATATCACCCCTACCATTAGCCTGGGGGCCAAAACCTGGTGTGGTGGGAAGAATACAGATTTCAGAGTCTGATAAACCTATGTTAAAAATCCCACCTTTCTATGACGCCTGGGTGGTTCGGTGGTTGAGCGTTTGCCTTTGGCTCAGGTCATGATCCTGGAGTCCTGGGATCCAGTCCCACATTGGGCTCCCTGCATGGAGCCTGCGTCTCCCTCTGCCTATGTCTCTGCCTCTCTCTCTCTCTCTCTCTTTCTCTCTCATGAATAAGTAAATAATTTTTTTAAAAAAATCCCACCTTTCTTACTTGCAAGGATCTTAGGCAATGAACATTTTTGAGCTATAATTGCTACAGTTGTCTCAGTTAGTGAAATAAGTTTCATTCTAGGATAGTACCTAGCTCACATATTGTTGTGAAGATTGAAAGAGATTTTTCTAAAGTGCTTAGCAGCCCCTGGCATACAGTAGGTGTTTGGTAAATATGATTTAAATTGGGTGGAGAAGGCCAGATGATTATTACCAGGATGGTCAGGAGAGACCCAGCACCCAAGGCGCTAAGGGTGTGACATATCCACCTCTCAGAGATGAACAGACTGAGATGACCTGTTCACTCATTCTTAAAAGCCATTTTAGTATAGCAGGCATCATTGCCAGATGTGGTCACATCCACACCGGTCACCCACAAGGTGCCCCCTGTGCTCTGGCCAATCGTCCCACTTCATTTATGGTATAGTTGATTTCAAGTGTGCATTTATTTTCCTTTCTCTCTAACTTGTAGCTGCCTGGACTTTTAAACTGTTTATTCCCCCAAATGTGCCTGGATCCCGGATGCTGACAAGCACAACACACATGCACGCATAGGCACGTGTACACACACACATACACACACACACACACACACACACACGCGCGCACCACTCTTCAGGCATTCGTCTGTCACTGCCCTAAATTGAGAACAAATCACAGTCAGTTTAAATCTTCCAATTTAATAAACACCAGATCCCCCAAATGTCAGAAAGTCTAGTCTTTTGCAAACTTGTGGCTCATATTTGAGACTCAGGAAAAAAGTGGTAAATGACATGGGGCTGTGGGAGCAGATGGGTTACTCACTAGGCCAGGAATGTGAGGACAAGTGGTTTGGGGGGCGATCTCACCATGCAGCCAGACCATGTACAGGCCTTCTGGTCTCAGTGGACCTTGCCAGGGTGCTTACACTCCAATTAGGATGGCCCGGACTTCTGCTTTATGATGAGCAGTTAGCTGCTGAGCAACAGGGATTTGCTTTACTAAGATGTTTCCAGAGTGGAAGGCCTTCCAAGTCCTAACACGATGTCAGCTTTCCATGGCCCGAGGAAACATCATCTGTGTCTTCATTTTGCAGAGCTACATGGCAATTTTGACCGCGGCTTGTACGATACTAAAACTCTGCTCCTTTTCATTGTTTTTGATATTGTTCACAGGAAGACGTTTTAAAGTAATGAGGTTAAGGGAAAGGGCATGGGACCAGGACTTGATCCTAAGCTTTGATCTTCCATTAAACCTTTATGGGTCCTAAAAGAAATCAATTCCTGCCTTGAGATTCTTGTTTCCTCATCCATTATCTAAGGAAGGCTTTAGGTCAGTTGCTTTAGAATTGTGGTCTGTGCAATATGGGGAGTTGTCTAGGTACTAGACTTCCACCTGTACTCTGACCAGAGCAACCTCACTGTAGTAGCATGAGTAACAGCCCCCAAGGATGTCCACCCCCAACCCCTGGGACCTAGGAATGTGTCTTCTTACATGGAAAAAGGGACTTTGCAGGTGTGATTAAGGTTTGGAGATGGGGGATTACTCTGGATTATTCTGGTACATTCAGTGTAATCACAAGGCCCCTTGTAAGGAGGAGGCTGGGGAGTCAGTGTGAGGCATGGAGGTGTGGTGAGAGAGGTGGAGTGGGGTGGGGTGAGGGTATGTTATGCTGCTGGCTTTGAAGACAAAGGAAGGGGCCCTGAGAAGGAATTGGATGGCCACCAGCAGCTGGGAAAAAACAGAGGAATAGATCCTGTCCTCGAGCCTTTAGAGAGGAATGCATCCTGCTGACTCCTTGGCTTTAGGACTTCTTACCGCTAAATAACAAATCTGTGTTGTTTTCACCCACTACATTTGCATAATTTGTTTGTAGAAGCAGTCAGAAACAAATGCACTCAGTTTACTTGATTTACACATTGGGGTTTCACCTAGGATTTTATCCAAGGAGGATCTCCATGGTTAAAATGTTTGAAAGTCATGAGACAGCTGAACCTTGGCATTCATTTCAGCTTGAAACCACTATGTCCTAAGTTGTCAGAGGACAATTCTAGGGATAAAGAACATGAACTCTTGAAGTCTACATGGGAAGTAACACATCATTCTTCAACAGTCAAACCCATTTGTCATATCCTTCTCCATGGGCAAGCTAGCTGTGCCTTGGGGTCAGCCAACCCTTCAGGGTGTGGGGAGAACCTTTTGCTCCACCAGGATGTGCGCCCTGAGAGGATAATGGACAGAGCAGCTTCCTCTCCTCTTCAGCCATTCCCCAGACAGTGCCAAGAAGCAGCTCATCTTTTGGGATAACCTTGCAGATGAATCTAGCATGTTCTCTGCCTGGGTACAGACCACAGGAGGGTCGGGGGGTGCTTCTTTTTTGTTCACCCTGCTATTCTGTGTGCTGGTTCTGCTGTAGATGCTTAGAGACTATTTTTGGAATAAATGAAAAAATGATTGAATAAAAGATCGGCCCTGGTGCGAATGAAAATGGTACAGGCACTTCAAAGGATGGTTTGGGGGTTTGTTACCAAGGTAAATTTAGCCTTTCTATTGGATCCAGCAATCACGCTCCTTGGTATTCACCCAAATATATTGAAATATTCTGTTCACATTCAACTGGAACAGGAATGTTGATAGCAACTCTAGTCATAATTGAAAAACTTAGAATCAACTAAGATGTCCTCAGAAGGTGAATGGGTAAGTAGACTGTGGTCCATCCAGATAATGGACTATTATTCACTGCTAAAGAGAAATGAACTATCAGGCCGTAAGAAGACATAAATGCATATTACAAAGTGAGAGAAGCCAATCTGAAAAGACTACATGCTGTATGTTACCAACTATATGACATTCTGGAAAAGGCAAAATTGGGGAGACAGTGAAAGATCAGTGGTTTCTAGGGATTGAGGGGAGGAGGGGATGAACATGTAGAGCACAGAGGATTTTTAGAACAGTGAAATCCGCAGCCTTACACCTTAACTAGCTGCTGCATTATTTTATTTTATTTTATTTTATTTTATTTTATTTTATTTTATTTTATTTTATTTTATTTTATTTTTTGGTATTTATTCATCAGGAATAAAAAAAAGTTTTATTAAAGATTGAAAATTTGATACATTTTACAGAAACTAATTGTGATGTACATATCAGTGGTGACATTTACTCTGTGTGATACTCAAATGGTGGATACAGGTTGTTGTGCATTTGTCCAAACCCAAGGAAAGTACAACAGCAAGACTGAACCCTAGTGTCAACTACAGACTTTGGGTGCTCATGAAGTGTTGGTGTATATTCATCGATCACCACTCTGTGCCATTCCGGTGGAGGATGTTGATATGCAGGGGGCTGTGCATGTGTCGAGATAAGGGTGGAAGGGGGTTCTGTGGGACCCCTCTGTACTTCCCACTCAGTATTTCTGTGAATCCAAAATTGCTCTAAAAAATAGTAAGTCTAGGGGCAGTTGGATGGCTCAGTCGATTAAGCATCTGCCTTTGGCTCAGGTCAGGATCTTAGGGTCCTGGGATCCAGCCCCACATCTCAGGCTCCCTGCTCAGCAGCGAGTCTGCTTCTCCCTCTCCCTCTGCCCCTCCCCACGCACACACACACACACACACACACACACACACACACACACTCTCTCTCTCTCTCTCTCTCAAATAAATAAATCTTTTAAAAAGTTTTAAAAGTCTGGGATCCCTGGGAGGCTCAGCAGTTTAGTGCCTGCCTTCGGCCCAGGGCATGATCTTGGGGTCCTGGGATCAAGTTCCACATTGGGCTCCCTGCATGAAGCCTGCTTCTCCCTCTGCCTGTGTCTCTGCCTCTCTCTCTGTGTCTCTTATGAATGAATAAATAAAATCTTTAAAAAAAAGTTTTAAAAGTCTATTTTTTTAAAAGCTTAAGAAAAAAAGACCTCTAAAGACCATAGGTCTATCTGCAATTTCCTCAACAGACCATGCTTCCTGTAACAACTGTTTCCCTGAGAAGGAATTCCTATCTCTCATCCTCTCACCTTCTCTGAACAACTCCTTCTTCTTACTCAAGATTCTTCTGAGGACTTTCCTGACCTTCCCCACATAAACCACCTGTCCCAGGCTGAGTTCCATGCCCTCACTTTTGTCAGTTTGTATCCCCAGGGGTACAAACTTCCCAGTACCCCCTGAGCTAATCTCCATGCTGGCACTAATCCCTGCACCACTGTCATCAGCACTTATTCATGACCTATTTCCCTGTGAGTTCTTTTTTTTTTTTTTTTTTTTTAGATTTTTATTTGAGAGAGCATATGTAAGTGCACAAGCAAGGGGAGGGGAGGGGCAGAGGGAGAGGGAGAAGCAGACACCCCATTGAGCAGGGACCCCCCCCACACACACACCCCATGTGGGGCTTTATCTCCAGACCCTGGGATCTGACCTGAGCCAAAGGCAGATGCTTAACTGATGGAGCCACCCAGGCTCCCCTCCGCTGTGAATTCTGGACAGGATAAAAGTTCCTATATTTCTGCATCCCTAGGGTCCAGCATGGTTCTCCATATGTGGCAGGGCTCAGCAAGTATTTGTAGACTGAATGATGGAGGTTAAAATTTGTGAACCTGGGCTGTCTGGATGGCTCTGTCTGTTAAGCATCTACCTTTGGCTCAAGTCATGATCTTGGGGTTCTGGGATCAAGCCCCGTGTCAGGCTCCTCGCTCAGCCAGGAGTCTGCTTCTCTCTCTCTCTATGTGCTCTTTTTCTCTCTCAAGTAATTAAATACAATCTTAAAACAACAAAAACACAAACCTGAAGATTTTGAACTATAATTTATGGAGCAGTTTAAATTCAGCTGATTGTCTTAATGTGTATAGCTTTGTAAATAAATTATTTAAAAGAAATTCAGAAAAGGAAGTGATGATAACTGAGAGTCAACAGAATCAGCTGTGTTACATTAATTTTGCCTTCCTTGTTTCAGAATAGGGATGTTAGAAATGCGGAGGCTCTAAGATCCCTGGTTTTCAGGAAGGCGTATGATAGTCATTGAGAAAATCAGAAAAACCTGGCAAGATTATTATAAGTTGAGTGCCAGTGTTGATAGCCAAAACGAGGTTGATGGGCCACAGGTAACTGGAGGTGTTTGGTCAACAGAGGGAAAAAGCGCTTAGCTGGAGTGTTGTAGAAGGGAAGGGAACCTCAGATGGGATATTGGACCAGGTGGGCTTCTAATCTTCCCTCCGTTCCTAAGGGTCTATGGTCCTATAAAAATATATATTTAATCCAGGTACCAAAATTCTTAGAAAAAAAAAAAAAAAAGCTTGACTCTCACAACAGCACAGTTCTTTAGTCTTTTTAGGACTTTATTAGCTTAATTCCGGCCAGTTATTTTTTTTTTATAGCTTTCATGAATCTAATTCAAAACACATTGAGAAGCCAAACGTTTGCTGGGCTTGAGAATGTAACTAATAAAAAGGCAAATACATCAAGGTTGCCAAACACTGCAAAAGAGAAGTATATGACACCGGCTCTAATGTGAGAAATTGTAGAGCTTTATTTTTGTTCTCTTTTTGATAGGAAACATAAGGTTGTTTCATACTCTTGGAGAAAGGCCCTCGTAATACTTAGCAATGACTTTAAAAATATCATTGTTATCAAACGAGAAGACCCTTCACATCGTGGCAACGGGCTAGGTATAATCCAGGCATTACCCTTTTCCCTGGGGAGCTCCGTGCAAGGCTGTGCCTCTCAAGTTTAGTAGCTTTTGGCAGCCAGAGAAACCTCAAATCCTGCTGAAAAACCAAAACCTCACATCGCAGTCCCCAAGGTGACGCTGTGGTCATACAGGTGGCCTCAGAAGAGCCATCACGAGGACCAGGGTCAGCCTTTGGGCAGGGAACCTCTTCTTCTCCTTCGTTGTCCAGTGCCCCCTGCCTCCTCGTCTGCACCACCAATGCACAGTGCTCAGTATGGAGAGGGCCAAGTGCCCCCTCATCAGAAGACCTTCTTTGGAGACCCTGCAGACAGTGAAGCCACCTGCCCATTCCTTTTGCAAAGTGATGAATGGTTTTGCCAAGTGAGCGTGGCTCCTCTGGTTTATCCCAAGTGGGATCCATTCAGCATGTTTGAAGGGTATTTTGTTGTAAAGATCCAGTCGTACGGATTTCAGTGTCCTTCGTACGGCTGGTATGCAGCAACTATGTGCCGTGTCACATTTCCTTGCTGAATTTCACGGCATTTGGAGAACAGTCCTGGGCTATCTAGAGAACGACTTTCCACTACTCCCAGGATAGAAACAAACCTCCTGACGACAGCATCTGGATCTCCTTAGAGGATCTTTTAACCCCGTCACACCTGCCCTGCTCCTTTCTGCTGGTGCTGCTCCTTACACCTGGGATGCTCTTTCCTCCTCATCGGGCCAACTCCAACACATTCTTCAGGCCTCAGCGTAGCCACCAGTCCTCTCTTCTCCCCACCACATCCACGCACATGCTCTAGTAACACCATAGGCCTCTCCCTTTTAAGCACAGAGTTCCAGTTTTTCATTCACCTGGGTGATTACTGATCAATGACCGTCTCTTTGACTATGCCATAATTGACATGAGGGCTTCCGTCTTTTTGCACATCTTCTCTCTAACATGTTGTATAGTGTTTAACATATTCTGAGAGCCCAGTAAGCCTTCATTGAATGAATCAATGTACAAATGAATACATTTCCTCTACTCACCGCCCTCAGTTGGTTGATGCACACCTCTCTGGACTTCAGTTTTGTCCCACAACCATGTGGATAAGAGTACCTATACTTCCTTTCTTATAGGGATTTTATTGGAATCATATGAAATACTGCAAAGCCTTCAACAATACTGTATAGGGACTCAAATATTTGCTGAAGTAAATGGCTGCATTTGAAAACATTTGGCAACATCTCATGCATGTGATATACCTTACATTCTGTATATTTTCTCTTTACCCCAAACATATCTCATCCTGTACCTTCCCTTCCTTTTTCCCACTATAACTTCACCACTTGATATTTTCTCCCAAGGCCTCCATGTCTTTGAAGAACAGCCTCGATGATAATATCTTACATAGGTGTAAGGATATTTCCTGTAGGTTTGTGAATTGCTTAGCAACACTTTTCATACATCCCATTTAATAGTGATGGATTTAAAAAAAAACAGTGTATTTATATAACAGAATATCATAGAATTCTGTTATACGATAACAGAGTATCCTATAACAAGGAGAATAAGTGATTAAAGCTACTCACAAACATGGTTGAATCTTCCAAACACAATGTTGAGGGAAGGAGAGAACACAGAAGGATCCATATCGCATGATCCCACTTCCTATAAAGTAGGAGAGGCACAGTTAATTTCTACTGTTGGAATCAAGGTAGTGGTTACCCTTGATGGGAGAGGGTATTGGAAGGGGGCAAAGGGAGCTTCTGGGTTGTGCTCTGTTTCTTGAGCCGGGTGCTGGTTACCCAGGTGTACCAGTGTGGGGAAATGCATAAATGTACGCTTCTGAAAGCCACAGTCTTCTATGTGTGCATTTTACCTCAATAAAAACTTTTTGAATTGTTTTTCTATACATGATTTAATCCTACTTCTGCCTCAACTCTGTGAGCTTTACAGGGCAAGTATTTTTTTTAAGATTTTTTATTTATTCATTCATGAGAGACACAGAGAGAGAGAGAGAGAGAGGCAGAGACACAAGCAGAGGGAGAAGCAGGCTCCATGCAGGGAGCCTGACGTGGGACTCGATCCTGGGTCTCCAGGACCACACCCTGGGCTGAAGGTGGCGCTAAACTGCTGAGCCACCCGGGCTGCCCCAGGGCAAGTATTTTTAATTCCATTTTGGAGAAGAGGACAATCACACCTGGAGAGTAGACACTTTCATGATGTCCACACCTGTCCCATGTGTTATAATGGAGATTGGAATGCAGGTGTTCTTAGTCTAGAACTCTCTCATTCCACCATATTATCATCAGCTCAGTAGATGTGCTCACCAGCCAGCAGCCCATAAGGAGTGGCATGAGTGGTGGCAGCCTTAGGCAATTGCTGAAGGTCTTGTCTTGGATTACGGAAGCTTTCTGATACACTCCAAAGCCCACCATGTTGGTGGCCGCCTGCTTGGCTGTCCCCTATTTCTAGCTGAAAGACAGTAGAGAGATATTCATAATGGAGAGCTCTCCTCCTTGCACCACCTCCCACACGAGCTGCTGATGGCTACATAGGGAGATCCAAATGAGTTCCAAAGCCTAGGGCAATGACTTTGAGGACAAATGCAGAATATGATAGTGCTGAGCAGATGTTAAGCAGCTGGAACTCTCTCTGGCACATCCCATCAGGTCCCGGATGAACTGATTCTCTGTGTTCTTCTGTTCAGCACCGTGTGTGCTAATCCTTGTAACGGGAAGGCGGATTTCTGGCTTGCACCTCATCACGGAGGGCTTAATGGAGGAGCAGAGATTTTGCAGGGGTCTTTAAAGCCACAAGGGGCTTGGTGGTTGATGGGAGGAAAAAGGTTCCAGATGTAAGTGCACTACAGGAGTGGTCCAAGTTATGGGAAAACTGGCTACAGGATTCCATGGGTGCAGAGGACACATAAAGGGACAAGGAGAGATTTGAGAAGTTTGCTTCTAAAGATAGAAAATGTATGACTCTCAGGAGATTTTGTTTTAAGGGGCAGAGCTTGAACCTGTCAGCTCCAGGGCCTGAACACAAGGCTCTTAACTTCTAGACCAGTGCCTTCTGTTTTAATCATCTTCTGTGTGACCTGAAGCAAATCATTCCACCTCTCTGAGCAAGAATACGGTCCTTGATATTAGAGCTTGTGGTTATGCCCCCGGTGGAGTTTGACAATGCGTCCTAGCAACCAGAGCCTGTTTGTGGATAAGGAACAAAAAACAAGTTTGAGGGATCATAAAAATATGTTCCATTGAAGGAAAAATGAACATTCCACACTTTCTTTTGCAAAAACAACGGACACATACCTCCAAATATTTGACAGATCACATCTAAATAGAATCTTTATTAAAGATAAATGCAGAGCATTCTTTTGACTCCTTTTTTTAGGAATCGAGATGATTTTTATTTGCTTTTGCATTGTTTGATTTTTTTACTATTTTCTAAAGTTGCATCGTGTCATGGGACTCAACTTGGACACATTTTTGTGTTGGCTTTGTTGAAGAGCAATATTTTTTTTGAAAATTGAGGTTTCCTGAAATCTGGTTTTATTTTCCCAATAAAAGCACAAAACTCCATATTTTGATTTTCTCTTCTTATATATCTCTTGCTTCTTCATGGATATTAACAAAAAGTTCCCTATATAATAAAGAAAAATGTGCTTATACCTCTCGCAGAAGTTCACTAATCAGAGTTCATATTCCTTTCACACAAATATTCCAACCTGCCAGGTTTTCAACATAGTTAGAATGGTCCAGCACACATTTGTGGACATCCATCTTATATTTTGAGTAGGATGCCTTAGCTGTCATCCTTAAGTCCCACATATCTCAAAGGTTATGTTTTTACCTCTGGATGGCTTCAATCAGCGTGATAGACATGAAGCACTGGCTGTTGAAAGTGGGTTCTCCTCTGGTAGACTGCTGCTTATTTTGGCTTTGTCTCTCTTGCAATCTCATATTTTATCGAGTGCATAATTTCCTATCAGCTTCAGACACCAGAGTACACCAGCTGAGAAAAAGTTGGGAGGGCAATCTTTGACAGTGGTAAATTTGATTGTACTTTAAAAAACCCCAACCTACACACACCATATGCTGCCATCCGAAGGAAGACTTATTTCATGGTCTCAACTTTATGGCCTTAGATTTCAACATGACATGAATGATGTGGAAGGGAAGTACATTTGGATGATAAGATGGGGATAATTTGTACTGGGAAATTATTTGCAATTGTGATAAATAATCCCTGGCACATCATAACAGAAAATCTCAACCCTTGAACTGAATTATATATGTTTGTGTCTCATAAACAAGGAAGAAAATACATTTTTTAAACTGCTGTGTTTGCAAAGTCCTTTCCTTCCAAGGCACCCTCGTTAATAATCATAAAGGAGCACATTTCCAAGCTCAGAATCACATTAATCTCCCTACACGTGACCTGATCGTGCACTTTGGGGAGAATGGATGGGCTGCAGTTGCCTTGGTGTATATATGTGTTTTTTCCTTGTTTTCTGGTGGATACTGGGAAATACAGTCAGGGAGACTGATGGAAAAAAAACAGTAAGATTTAAAAAAAATGAGTGTTTCAAGAAAAGTAGACTTTTTCTGGTTAATCACTGAAGCAATGATGGAATGATGAGATGAGTGGGTATTTTTTTTCTTCCTACGCTCAGGGAAGGTGAGAAGGGAATAATGTTTCTGTTCGTGCTCATGAACCTTACCATCATATCTGGAAAAGTTGATAGGGAGACTTAACAGGACTTTCCTTTTGAAAGTCTGTGCTTATGTTGGATTTTCCAAGAGAGGGAGGTTATCCAAGGGCTGAGGAGCTGGGGAATGGCTATATATAAGAAAGAATGTGAGGATTCCTTGAGAAGGTGATAGGAATGGCAATGGGAAAAGAGAGTGATGGGATGAAGCAGAGGGAAGATAAGATAAATAAGCAAGATTGACTTGGGTGTCCCTTCAAGTTACTTTCTAGAAGAGGATAAACCTCCAGGTGATGACCAAGGTTGAACAGTAAGTGTGGAATGAGGGTTCCCCATGCTCAAACATGCAGTCAATGGAGGGGTCTGCTGAGAAGAATGTCGAGTACTGCCATGCTGGGCTACTTACAGATGGCCAGTACCCAATGGTGGTGTGGATGACCTAGCCAAAGCAGCAATGGCAGTAATGTAAGCACCCACGGTGGATGAAAATCAGGCCCCAAATTCAGCCTCTTAGGACCCTACTACCCTTCCATTATGACTGAGTTCAACTATTGGTTGAGTTCAACCACCACATTTATCAGAGGCAGAAAATGAGTCCTAGAAAGATTAATCTTCATTCATACAGAAGAATGAAGGGATGCAAAGCCACTGAAGCAGCCTCCAAATAATACAAAGGCGTAGGAGGAGAGACACAGGAGGGTCAGATAATGTCCTGACCACTCATGGGTTTTCAGGTGGATCAAATGAGATCACTGTATGGAATCACTTAGCACATAACAAGCTTTATGACTTCTGTCACTCATCTCTTGAGTAAGTTCATCCAGTGTGTGTTTATTGAGCATTTACAACTATTGTGTACTGTGTTCTGAGGTACCCTAACATCTGATGCTAGAACTCCTGTTTCAGGAAACTTATGGTGACATGTTCACAGGAGTAATTCTACAGTCAGACAAGAAAGAAAGATTACTGTGACTTGGTCTACAAAAGAACACTGTCAAGTGTCACAGGGAGAGGTCACCTGTAGTTTAGAGGCCGAGGAAAGTATAAGGGAACCAAGAGAGTAGAGAGTGTTGGAATCAAGCCCTGAAGAATTACTAAGGTTTGGCCAGAATCTAGAATCTAAACTAGAAGAAAGTTTGAGAATTCTACTTTCTTCTACTCAACTATAGGACATTCCTAGCCATCATGCCCCAGGAATTACCTGCGTGAGCTCCCAAAGAAGTCTTTCTTGCCTTCTATTATCCTCAATCAGGTGACCTTATAAAGCTGTTACTGTCTCTATCCCCTGGGAAGACCAAGCTCAGGGGATATTCAGTGACCTGCTGGGTGTGCCCAGGTGGTATGGTTAGTCTTTGCAAGTAGATGTTAGCAGTTGGGAGCCAGTGCTTCAAAATCAGACAGGCCTGGGGTTGATCCTGGTTCTGCCATCCTGCAGCTGGGCATTTATATAGCTGTGCAGAGCCTCAGTTTCCTGGTGTGTAAAGTAGGGATCATAACCGGAGTTATCATACAGAGTTATCATGAGATTTAAACCAGAGTCAACAGACAGGGCTGTGAAAGTCTACGATGTGTTTAGGACTTTGCAAGTGATGCACTTTCAGTGTCAGGGGAGAGAGAGGAAAGACACACATACACACACAGGGGCTGAGGGTTCATGTGGCCCTGAGGAGGGAAGTGTCATTGTAAAAGATAGTGGAGTCAGGATCATGTGCTGGGTCTGGGTGTCCAGTCTTGCCTGTTGCCACAGTGATGAACTTGCACTTCTCCATAGGTTTTGCTCAGTCTCTCAACCTCAGTCCTGGTGATATTTGGGGCTGAATAAATTCCTTTACGCAAGGTGGATGTGGTGGGGGGGCTCTCCGGTGCGTTGTCGGATATTTAGCCATTTGGTGCCCGCAGTGCCTCCATCCCCGCACCCCCCCCCCCGACTAAAGACAATCAGAAAAGCCTCCAGACATTGCTGAACGTGCTTTGGGGAGCAGAGCTCACCCTGGCCCAGCCACCACCCATGCTGCCTCCACCGCAGCGGCACAGGAGCCTCCCCTATGAAGCTCTTGGCACAGATGCTGGTGGCAGCTCACGGCCGAGAAGTCCTCGCACGACTTCACCAGGAATATATAATAACTCGGCCCAAGACTGTCTTCCCCCCTGGATTCCCATGATTGTACCGTGTTTCTTTTTCAGTTTTCAGCTCTGGGAATTTGTCTTTTCTCACTCGCCAAAGCCACAGCTCAGAGCAACCATCAGAAAATGATTAACACTGTCTGTCTGTGCTGCAGCCGTCGGACAATCGCAAAGGTATACATGTCCCGAGTACAGTCTGAACTTACTCTGTGACCCCGGTTAAAGACAGCATGGTTTATATTTTTTACTGTAAGAATTTCATGGGGAATATTTTTCTTCATTTTGTTTTCTTTTCCAGCTGTTAGAAAAACTAACATTCTTTGTCCTCACGTCCTGCTGCTCTTCTCTTTCTGTCATTGAAAATAATCACGGGAATTTCAGTGAGGGGTTAGGGAGATCTTAAAGAGGTCACCTAGTTTGAGCCATGTCTATTTGGCTATTGCATATGGTCTTGTCCCTGGGGGAGTGGGGTGTGTCCTTCAGGGACCAGGTTCCCAGATGTTCTCTTGGTGGGAAGAAGAAAATGCGGATCTACGCTT
This sequence comes from Canis aureus, assembly GCF_053574225.1. Lineage (NCBI taxonomy): Eukaryota > Metazoa > Chordata > Mammalia > Carnivora > Canidae > Canis > Canis aureus. The sequence goes on along the minus strand of NC_135613.1, from coordinate 15,304,653 downwards.
GGGGAGGAGCTAGAGGCCTTTGGTATTAATTAAGCACCTGGCTGAGCATCTCCCTCCATTATCTTTCTGGACCCACACAAAGGCCTTTTATGCAATGGGAATGATAGCAATTGCACTGTAGAGACAGTGAGTCAGGCTCAGATAAAGACTCACTGATCCTATATCTCACGGTCTATCATCCCACCTGAGATTCAAGCCCGGGCTCTCTGCTGCCATAACTCTGTCTCCTTGGCAGCAATGAACAAGGGCTCCACAGGGATGGGGACTGGTATTTAGGGATTTTTATCCAGCCTGCTCCTCTCCTCCCTTTCCTTGGATGGTAATACCACGTATAGGCCTTAATGCCATGAATAGACTTCCTCTGTAGATGCTGGCCAGGAGGGCCAGGCAGGGAATTTGGCTAAATCACAAGACATCTGCAAATGACCAAGCAGGCAAGGTCAAGGCTTGCCTCATCTTGACTGACTGCATATACTTCAGCTCCAGGACTTACTGATAATAAATTGGTGTTGAGTACTGATAAATGAGCAATTAGGGAAAGTACAGGAGAAAATAGGAAATTAAGGGACTGGGATTCACATCCAAGTCTGTGTGATTTTGGACAAGTTATTTCTTGGTTTTCTCATCTTTGAAATGGGAGTGATGATCCCAATTCACAGGCTGGGAGAGTAACTGGAATAAATGAAATTTAATGGTCCATAACTGGTTCCTGTCTCCTTCTGCTCTACCTTGTTTTTGTTATCAGTCATTGATACTTAAGTTTCTTCACCTACTTCTATATACCTGTGCTTGGACCTCAGTCCTGGAGGCAGGGATGATGCATCCCTTCCTCCCTGCATTAACACCATCTCAGATCCTGCCAGTTCCTGGGGATACTTTCATAAAGCACAGCTCTTTTCCCATGACTCATTGGACTTCCCAAACTTTGTCTCAAGTCTGGGGGACCCTTGCTCTCCTCAGGTCAGCCACTCAGCCTTGCCTCTCTGAGCTCTCTCCTTCCCTTTGCTTCCTCTCTGGAACAGCCTCATCTACTCTGCTTGGTGGGCTCCAACAGCCACCATGTTGTATTTTTTCCTTCTTGGGACTTGGAGTAGACAAAAGAAATTCTCACCACTGCTTGTTTTTTTCTTTTTCTTTTTTAAAAATTTATACATATTTGAACGAACAGATCTTCTTTTTGTTGTTGTCCTGCTTTATGGTGGTAAGTACAGACAACAGAGAAGAAATGTCTCCCAAAGCAAACATGTTGTAGGTGTGATCCGACCAAGAAATGCTTCCAACTTACTTTGATTTAATACAGAAAACACTTCCACAGGGCATGTTCTGTTTTTAAGCACTATTCTAAGCACCTGACATATTTTAATTCATATAATTCTCATAAGAAAGGCAAGGAGGTAGGTTCTCTTAGGATCTCCATTAGGTAGATGAGGAAACAGGTGTGAGGGGTGAAATAATTTGTTTGACACCTAAGCCTGTGATCTTAACCACTGTGCATATTGGATCCTTGTGAAGATAGCTCTATGGAACTCTTACGTTGGTATAAAATTCATTAATTTATTACCAGACATAAAATGTGATTTCATCTCTTATTAGAAAGGATAAAAGTGCATGAAATTGAGAACTTACTGAATTGTTCTATTTCTTTAAAAAGTGTATGTCTTGATGAGTTTGAGCCAGCTCTGGGAACTTCTACCAGGGGAACAATTAGAATTTGCAAGACCACCCTTGAAGGTCCTTTAGCTCCACATGTCTGGGGGAGGAAACTAAGGCAGCTCTTACTGATGGACTCGTTGAGTTGTTCCCTTTTCATGAGGCTTGGAATGGAAGCAGAGGCCTCTTGGTCCCAGCCCCACAGCTCCCCAAAACATACACATTAAGAGAGGGTCCCCTACTCACCACCTCTATTCCCCTACTCTTCCTCCTCTATTCTATCTGCATAGTCCCAGAAAAACAGGTCTATGAGTTTTGTCTGTTGATTTCATTTGTTGTCATTTAACAAAATCTCAAAATAAATCCCAAATAAGTTCTATAATAATTAAACAGTTATATTTTAAAATGAAATTGTAAAATGTTAATTTTTATTTTAAAAGATACATGCTTATTTTAAGTGGTTGGGGAAAAATACCAAAGGGTCCAAAGAGGAGAATAAAAGTTCATTATAACCAATTGGAAATATTCACTGTTAACATTTGGGAGTCTTTTTCTCCCCAGGATTGATCCCCTTCAATCTCTCTCCATACGTGTGTATCTTGTATTATCCCCTTGTATAATTTAGTTTGAATCCTGCTTTTGTAAAATCCAACTTTTAATCAATAATACTTCCCCATTTCATTAAGTCGTCTCTTAAAGCACCCTCTTAGATGACTACCTGAATGGATGAGCCACAATTTTGAAGCTACTTGTTCCATGTCTAGCTTATTTCCAATGTTTATGCCAAAATAATAAACATTTTTCTATATATGTCTCTGTCTGAGTTTTTTCCCCTTTCTTTGTCTGTGTGAATATTTTTGTTAGAAAGTACAGAGAGAGATGTAAGTTTAATTTTCTAGGATAGACTTGGGAAAAATCACTGGGGAAAGCAAAGGACATGTGTTTTTGTGGGCTTTTTAAAAAAGGATTTTATGCATATTATAAAATTATTTTCCAGATAATTTGTACCAATTTGCATTCCCATGAGAAGAGAATTAGAGTATCTCTTCCAGTTCTCCTTTGCCAAAAATGTTTGACTTTTAAAAGCTTAGTTTATTTGATAAGGGAAATTTTAAAATCTCATTTCAATTTTCATTTTCTAAAAATTCCTGGTGAGGCTAGACATTTATTCATGTCATTAGTCATTAGTCACTTCTTATTTTTATCTTTGGTGTTATTTAAAGGTTTTTTTTTTAAGTTTTGGTTATTGGACACTAGTATGTCTTATGTGAAAGATACACATTTTTAATCAAAAATTTCCATTGGGATTTTTTTCTATTGGGATTTTGAGGCTTTTCTTATCAATTTTATGAGTATATTTGACTTACTTATTTTTAAACTTTACTTAAATTTTTAACACACATGTTTCTTGATAGGAAATTCTGCCAATGGTCTCCCTTAGTGAATTCAAAAATATTTATGCCTAGGCACATCTTGGTGAAATCTAGAAACACAATTTTTTTGTTGTCTTTTTGAAAATGCTGTAAGTTGGATACTGTACCTTCTGTGCTGATACTTCCACATGTCTTAGGAAATAAATACATCTCATATTGTCTCTGTGTCTTTTCAGTTGGTTTTCTTGGAGATTTCCTTAACCTTTCTGCAGACTTCCCTAGGGTGGTGCTTTTTTTTTTTTTTTTTTTTTTTTTTTGTTCTATCTTATGGATATTTTAGGTTTTCAAATCTCTTTAAAACATTAATAAAAATTTGTCTATAAAATGATCTTCTGTACCCTGCATTATCTCTATTTCCTTGAGAGTCATTTCTTTTTCTTCTTATCACGTCTTCTCTAGTTTTTATGTTGGACATTTTCCTCAACGGTATAATGATTGATATTTAATATTGAACCAAGGTTCCATATATAAGTATAGGGTTTGTGGAAAGGTGGGCTTTGCATTTGGGGAGCCAGATGATGGTGAGCGACCATCACACTGGGGAGTACAATATGCTGTGAAGTGAACAAAGATAAGGTGAGGTGGATGACATCTGCAAACAGGCATATAGAATTTAAATAAACATTTCTTCCCACTATTTGCTCCTCCATTTCCATCCCATATCTTTCTCTAGTTCTCAGTAGTACCTATATTTACAAGTTTCCCAGACTCCATAGGGCCCCATTTGGATAACAAACTTCCTCCTCCACAGAAGCCTCATTCACACACCTGCGCTGTAACTTTTCTCACTGTGTAGCAGCTATTCCTGGAGCCTGGACTCACAGCCTTTCAGCCTCACCACTAGTGTCTCCTATGCCTGTACCGGATAGTTCATGTGGGTTTGGACTCACTTCACACTGACAGTGACTTGCCTCAAGCATATGCAACATGAATTTCACATTTTGCCCCAGAGCTTCTCATTCCTGGCAGATGTCAAAAGTTGCCCCCCATGAAGCAAGTGTGAGAAGCCTATGAGTTTACGGTAGTTAATGTCTCCATGGACAGCATCAACCAATAGAGCAAAGGAAGTGAATGGATCGGTACTACACTTGGTTAGTCCTTGGGTGGACAGCTTATTTTGTACCACGCTCAGAAGATCTTGGTGAGATTGAGCTTCAGCTGCCCATAGTAGTGGCCTTGGCCATGTCAATAACACTCCCTCATATTGGCTTTTCCTTTCTCTCCCCCTCTTTTGGACCCTCACTACTGCCTCCTGGATTTCAATCTACTTCAAGTCCTTGTTTCCGCTTGACTTTCAGGAAAAGCCAAGACTCCTCAATAATTACCCTTCTATCTTCTTTGTCTTTCTATCTTTTCTGAGGACCCATCTCCCATTCTCTTTGGAGTTATGGGATAATATTTACAGGCAACGTTCACTATCATTCTGGTGTGAACTCAGGAGTTTTATTTTTTTATTTTTTTTAATTTTAATTTATTTATGATAGTCACAGAGAGAGAAAGAGAGAGAGGCAGAGACATAGGCAGAGGGAGAAGCAGGCTCCATGCACCGGGTGCCCAATGTGGGATTCGATCCCGGGTCTCCAGGATCGCGCCCTGGGCCAAAGGCAGGCGCCAAACCGCTGCGCCACCCAGGGATCCCTTTTTTTTTTTTTTTTTTTTTTATAACTCAGGAGTTTTAATGTGCTATTGAATCTATTGACATTTCTCCCTGCATTTTAAAAATTGCTTGAGTTTGGAGCATGCATTGCTATACACCTTTTGAGGGTAGAATTTATGTCAGTTTCTATAAAGAAAACAAAGATATATCATTTGCTATGCCTGATTCAGAAAAGTTTGTTGAATAAATGAACATACACTCACAATGCCCTTCAGCCAAAAACTGCCAGAGATTCATCTGCAGCTGGACAAAATATGATTTATTAACTTGTTAACAGGAAAACAATGCATATGATTAGAAATTGTGGGTTTTCTCAAGAAGAGGGTATTTGGAAGGACTTACTATAGGCTTGTGTTAGGTGACTGTGGGGAGGGCTCTAGGAAATGGGGTTTTGCTCTAGATTGGATGCTGTTAGGACAATAAAGGTCATTCTGTGACTAGATATCATTTCTATCTAGAGGGCAGGTGGAACAAAGCAAACAAAGCTCATGCTGTAATTGGCAAAGAAATAGCAGTCACTTACAGTAGACAGAGAAGTGTAACCTAGGTCTTTTGAATGAATGAATAGATGAATGAATGAATGAATGAATATTATTATCATTTTTTCTTTGAACAATGCACTTTTTAAAAAAAATTTTATTCATTCATGAGAGACACACAGAGACACACAGGCAGAGAGAGAAGCAGGTTCCCTGCAAGGAGCCCAGTGTGGGACTTGATCCCAGAACCCCAAGATTACGCCCTGAGATGAAGGCAGATGCTCAACCACTGAGCCATTCAGGTGTCCCGCACTTTTTTTTTTTTTTTTTGCATTTGCTCAGCCGTGATTATTGAGTAAACTTTCTTTATCTTGCTCCATCATGGTATTTTCCCCAGTACTGGTGTTCTGTGAAATTATCTGTGCTCAACAGGGATACATGACAATCTGCCTTCAAGTACCAGGAGGTTCTTACAGACACCAAGGTGTGCCTGATAGTACCAACCCCATTCCCACCTGTCAAGAGCTACCTCTCTCTTTCTCAACCTTCATGAAAGTTCTCTGTAAAGTATAACATGATATAATTTCCATGCAAGTTTGCTGGGGCCATTGTATATTATTGATATTAACACAGTGCTAATGTGTTTTCTTGACTATATTAAGCTCTCTTAGTCTGTTCTATCACATGTGCATGGTGATAATGATCCTCAGAGAAATCTGGCACAAGGAAGTAATTGATACCATAGAATAAGTACCTGGAAGACTAGTTTATCCTTGCACCTGAAGGGCTATGAATACATCCGTCTTGAAACCACTCAAATAAACATGCCCTCGTGCCCACCTCTTCCACCACTTTTCCTCATCTTCTTCTCAGTCTTACTCATGTGGCTACTTTTCACTCTGACACATAGTTGGAAAGCCAAGATCTTGTTTTTTTTTTTTTTTCTCCTAACTGAGATTTGTATTACATATGAAATGTTTTGGATCTTTCTCCCCGCCTTTTCTTTAGAAAGCTGGTAATAATTAATCCTGCTGTACTTGCAACAATGGAAAAATTGGTAGACATTTTAGAAGCTGCAAAAACCCAAACATAATCTGAAATGTTCTCTCAAAATAATGTACTCGTGACCGTAATGTGTTATATTTAACTTTAAACATCAGCTTCTTGGGCATAATTGTAAGTAATTAAAGAAATACAGAAGAGTTTGGAAAAATGGGTGTGATCCTACATTTGTGTGATGGAATTTATGAACTGAGTTCACACATACACCAAATTTGCTCTGATGCTTTTCGGCTGCCCTTGAAGTGGACCCTGGGCAAGGATTTGAGTGTCAGTAGTTTGTGGGGAGAAGGAAAGAAACACCAGTAGGGGAGTGGACACTTGAAGATCAGAAAGCTAAGACCACCAGTAAAGCCCGTGTTATCAAGCCAGTAAATCTGCTGACCACTGACTCTTAATCTTGCTGGGTGCCAATAGAGAACACATCCCTTTGTGTCATTTTCCTGAGACACAGGCGACTGGGGCATTCATTTACTGACTCCCTCTGGCCATTGGTTGAGGGATGTTCCCAAGGGAACTAATTTCCCAGCACTTACCAGTGGGCATGTGCAGGTAGGCAGGTGCAATGCGCTTCAGCAGCCAGAGAAGGCACTCGGGCAAAAGCCAGCGAGTACTAAGGTGGTAAGAGTGAGCACATAGGGTCGGTTACTAATTGCTACAATGCTGAACACAAACTGAAATTTGAATTAGATACAACTTAACAGAAATGTCTTATTTTTATTTTTATTTTTTTCAAAAGAGTTTGTTTATTTGAAGGAGAGAGAGCACAACCAGGGGGAGTGGCAGGCAGAGGGAGAGAGAGAGAAGCAGACTCCCTGCTCAGCAGGGAACCCAACGTGGGGCTTGATCCCAAGAACCCAGGATCACAACCTGCGCTGAAGGCAGATGCTCAACCAACTGGGCCACCCAGGCGCCCCAATGTCTTATTTTTAAAGGCAAATAGCTTTTTTTTTTTTTTTTTTTTGCAAATAGCTTTTTAAAGCAGTGAGAAAGGTTAATGAGGTTAGTGAGCAAGACATAGGATCTGAAGTCAGACCAGCTGATTTGCAGCTTTCTCATGGAGGCTGCATTGCTTGACTCCTTTGGACTCTGGTTCCCATACAGGTACCTACTACATCCCGCATAGAGTGAGATACTTGGTAGGCATTCAAGGAACCGTAATTTATTTTTCGTTTTCTTCTTAGTAAAAGAAGTTCATTCGACCCCGCTTGCTTTCAGAAATGGATCAAGAGAAAATTAAAAGAGGAAAAGGAGTTTGAAACAAAAGTTTCACCTTCATTGGTTCTGATTGTTCAGTAGCTTGCTGCTCCCCTAGATGATACAGAGAAGACATCAGGGTCACGGGAGTTGTTTCTTGGGGCCACTGCTGCCAACTTCTATGTGTAGAGTCCAGTCATTGTGTAGGACTTTCCATGTTCATTCATGGCTTCTGATTCTTGAAATAAGAGGTCTTTTTTCATTCACTGAAATCTGTTCTGATCATGTGGCCTCAGCCATTTCAAACACACTGAACCTAGAAAAACTTTGACCTCTCAAGAGGTCTCTGCATGTGTTTACTGATGGATGGTCACCCGGTTTTTCTTTCCCTGTGACTTGGTTGAGAGATCAAGGCTTAGTTAGCCACAGACACCCTCTATAACTACTGCTACTCTACACTACCACTACTACTACCACTAGTACTATTACTGCCACCACCACTGCTAGTGTGACTGTGATTGTGATGACAGTGACTCTTACTGCTACTGCTACTACTGTTGCCATCACACTATTGCTATTTTAATGCTACTAATATTACTACTGCTGCTGCTGTCACTGTCACTACAAGAAGTACTACTAATGCTGCTACCACTAGTACTAATGGTGCTGCTGCATCTGGACCACCTTTAATTGCTGTTGTCCTTCAGGGTTGCCAGCCCAGTGCCTGGCAGCAGAGATAGATACTAGATAATATGTACACATCGTTTGCATGCTTAAAATGTTTATCTGCACGACATCACGAAGCAGGCACTGTTTTTGCCCCATTTTCCAGATGAATATCTGAAGACTGAGAGAAAGTAACTAACTTGTCCACCAGCAAGAAGGGCACTTTCCAGAATCATCAGAATTTGATTTTAGATCTACTCAACACTCATGCTTTGCTCTAGGTCTTTGAACATGCCCTCTCCTATTTCCCACTCTTTGCAGAAGATCAGTCTGCATGAGTGCAAGGCAGGAGGGCTGGTTATGCCAAAGCAGGTGTCGGTGGGGTGATTCTATGCAATTCAACACCCATTAATGAAGGAACCTGTTAACAGGGATGGGAAAGCCACACGACTTCAAAGAATGGGAATGTGCAACATTCTGCATTCTCTTGAACAAATCCTTTAGCCTCTCTGAACCTCAGGTTTCTAGATCTATTATGGTGAATATTCCATAACACCTAACTCCCACAGTAGCTCTGAGGACCAAAAGGATGATCTCTTTGTGAAAGCCTTTTATAAATTATAAACATATTCAACCATGAGCAATTACTCTAATAAATCTTGAGGCTGTGTGATGATTAGACAAAAAAACGTTAAGCAAAGCTCATAAATAAAGGCAATTAAACAGTAGTATAAAACAAATTATTTTTCTACTTTGCTTATTGTACAAAGGGCAATCATCACATGAAAAATATGTGGGGAAACTGTCATTTGATGTTGCTGGTGGTCACCGGCAGTGTGGGGATGGCTAAGTGGGGGTAGAAAAAGTGCCTACCTTTCTAATTCCTGGCCTTTCCCATCCCTTATCCCACCCACAGCAATGCCTGAGGGATGGGGTTGTCTAGGGATGGGGTTGTCCAACACCATCCTGCTGGCTTCTTCCTGCCCTATGGGAGGGACAGAGGCTCCAGGGCAGGGCTTCTGACTCTTTTCCTTTCCTAGACCTCCAGTGTTGAAGAATTTTAAAGCTTCAGAAAGATGAGGGAGGAGTAAGAGTCAGAGCTCCTAGTGTTTCTGGCATTTCTCACAAATCAATCCTTATTTGTTGAATGAATGAATGAGTGAAGAGCTCTTGGATATTTCCTTTAAGAAGGGATTTAATTATATCTACCTTCCATTATTAAGCAACCTTATATTAGCTGATTAAATCCACATGTGGTATCTGAAGAATACATAATATAATCATTTATTTCAAGTTCAGAGCCCATCTTTCATTCTATACAGAATCTATGAGAAGAATGGCCCCTATATTGTCTTCAACTTGTTCTAAGCCAACTGCACACTTTAATGGGTGTGGGTTTTATGACATGGACTCTCCTTATCTGAGTACTCTTTTCCCATGGTCAGTAGAGGAGCTCTTTTTCTGGAAAGTTCCAACTTCTCTCTCCTCTTCCCCTCGATGTCCACTTCGATCATCTAGTTCCTTTTTCCCTCTTCCCAGAGTCCTACTTCTAGGTGGATTGTCCATCATTCTGTTCCAGTTTGGATAGGGCTGGGTTGGAGTGGAAAACGAGGCCTGTGGCTCTTCTTCATCACATGCAGGATCCAGTCAAATTGTGCAAACTGACCTTCACTGAACATGCCTCCTTTTCCTTTTTGGGCTAAAAGAATCAGTTGCTTCTGTCTTATTTATTTGCATTCTCTTCTCCTCCACTACTGGAGCCTAGACTTCATCTAATGGAAGATGCATTTTGACGCTTGAGGAAGTTTAGTGATGAGTGCATGGTATTAGAAAATTATTTGCTTGATGAGGAAATAACAGTGTAGATGACATCTGAGTCATTCATTCATTCATTCATTCATTCATTCATTTGACAGAGATAAAGAGAGAGCACAAGTAGGCAAAGTGGCAAGCAGAGAGAGAGGGAGGAACAGGCTTCCCCCTGATGCTGGGCTTGATCCCAGGCTCTATCCCAGGACCCTGGGATCATGACCTGAGCCAAAGGCAGCCGGTTAACCTACTGAGCTACCCAGGTGCCCCTAGTTTCCAGTTATAACTAGAATCAAGAAGTGGTTGGGGTCTTAGCAGTCTTTTAGCCAAGGCATGGCTTTCTTAAATGGTGATTTTCTAGGTTCTGGTTAATTATGAACACTGGTGAGAACTCACTGTCTCCCCAAGCATCCTGAATGAGTATAGTGTTGGCTAGTCCTTGCTAATAGTAATTATAATGATCATAACACAATAACTAACATTTATTGTGTGCCTTTTTATGTGTCATGCCTATCCTAAGTATTTTTCTTTTATCAAGTTATTTATACACGGAGTAAGGCACTGATGTTATTTCCAGTTTACAGACAATCTCACAGATGTCAGGTTATTTACCCAAGGTCACCCAAGGTTAGGTTTCTGAGCCTAGTCTCTAAACTGTTGCACGTGTTACACAAATTCCTACTTGTTCTTCCAAGCCAAGCCAAGCCAAGCTAACCCTCCCTTCCTTGTCATACTGTGGCATCAGGTCTGTGTCTCTGCTCTGAGGCTACATGGAAGAAGAATGTCTACCTCATTTTCTCTTTTCATTCTGAAAACATGTATAGAACCCATCTTTGCTCAGCCCCTTTGCACACAGTGTCTATTTTGACCAATATGCTGATCCTATGAAGTACATGTTAATACTTTCATGTTGTAAAAGAATAAGTTCCAATACTTTCTGCGATCTCAGCTCTGTTCAGAGATGACCAATGGCCCTTTTGACTCAAGCTTTAGTCAATCTAAGGGAAAGAATATCTTTGGCCCATTATAAAGCATGCATTCCCATACCCTCCTCTGTTAAGCATCTTATTTATTGTCTGGACGACATATGATAAAGTGTTGGCTAATCATCTCAGGGTTGATTAATTTTTTCATGCACCTCGTATATTATTCTTTTAGCACTTCATATACATGCATATGCCTTTGCCAAGAACTGTGTGTGGAAGGCATAGGCGAGAGTTGATTCCTTTCTATCTCTGGCTTGTTAAGTTTTGATGTGTCAGATGGTTGTATTTTGGAGAGGACAAATTAGGTTTCTAGAAGTGTTCTCCGTTAGGGGAAGAAATGAAACAGTGGAATCCATCTACCTCTTGCTGATCACCCTAGAACTTCACTCTGGACTTTGCTGTTGAATCACCCACACTCTGCCAGCTTTCCTCTTAGCAATGAAGTATCTGTACAGGTTTTAGGTCAGCGTTCAGAGGCAGTAAGTCATTTTCATACTGCTTTTCTTGGATTCCCCCAGTAGGCTAGGCGAGAGGAATTTCCCCTGAATGAATAATTTACAGTCCTCTCACAGATGATGGATTTACACTTTTGTGGTGAAACGGAACCCTCATCCCAGCTACCACTTGCTTGGCAGCCATACTTTGGGAAAAAGACATGTATTTAAAATTATTTTAAGCTTATATGTAGCCCAACTTTGAGTTTCAGGAATCATAAATTGTTTATATTATAATTATAATATCGTATTAACAAACTGTTAATATTTTCAATATTTTGATAATTCTTTAACTGTGTTGAGAGACTGTTCACACATGGAGGGTCTACTGGAGATTCCCTTTGCATAGGACATGGTAATAAGAAAAAATCCAGAGAATGTACTTTGATCTTAAAGCTTAAAAATCTGGTGTGGACAACATTTTAGATGATTTTTTTGCCTTTGATGTTTCTTGTCATTAGTTGATTTATATTTATTTTCCAGGATTCTTCATGAGATCAGGAGAACAGTTCATATGTTCATAGTATATCATGGTGCCTACATTTAGTGGATACTTTTATTATATGACATTCAAAAAATAATAAATACAGACTGAAAAAGACAAGTGAGCTGCAAGGTGAATTTCTGTATGTTGAAGTTTATTTTTTTGTTTTATTCCACGCATGAAAGAGGATTATGTTTTAGCAAAATATTAGGAGACCTTTCTCTACAACCTATTGCCCAATTTTTGTAGGCAGAACATGTCATGAAGTTGGCAAGAGCTCACCCCACATAATGCTAAAATAGCTTGTGCCAATGGGAAAAATAAGCTGTATTCCTTCCTTTTTCTTATCATCCTAATAGCAGTTATTCTAAGCCAGAGTTTTTCAGACTCAGCACTGTTGACAATTTGGACCTGACTGTTCTTGTGGGAGGCTGTCCTGTGTACTATAGGATACTTAGCACCATCCCTGGCCTCTACTCACTAGGTGCAACTAGTACTGCCCTCTCCAGTTGTAACAACAAAAATGTCCCCAGACATTACCAAATGTCCAGGGGTGCAAAATCACCCTTGGTTAAGAACCAGTGGTCTGAGCTCTTGTATCCTTTACAATGGCTAATAGGGGCAGCATTAAAAGCTTTTTTTGGGTTGCTTGGTAAGCTGGATTTCCATGGTTAGGGTCTGCGTGTCAATTATTTCTTTCAGGCAATGGTTGATTGGAGAAGGCAAGGTGGTACACTGCAAACAATACTGTCTTTAGAGTGGGCACCACCACCTTTTAATTGCAAAGTCTCTAATGGTTTTCCTGACTTTACTGATACTGCTTCCTTTTGTATAATCTAAAGATAATAATCACTATATTGATATGCCCGGCTCATAGTGCACTGTGAATGTGAAATAAAAGAATGCATGTGAAAGATCTTTGCAAATTCTAAAGGTTGCACCAATGAATGGGTTCAGCAATATATTAGGTTGCTGGGCACCCCGGGTGGCCCAGTGGTTTAGCACCGCCTTCAGTCCAGGGCGTGATCCCATAGACCCGGGATCAAGTCCTACGTGGGGCTCCCTGCGTGGAGCCTGCTTCTCCCTCTGCCTGTGTCTCTGCCTCTCTCTCTGTGTGTGTCTCTCATGAATAAATAAATAAAATCTTAAAAAAATTTTTTTATAATGTTAGGTTGCTAAAGCAAAGAGAAAGTGATGGTATATTCATTAGGCTGAATACTGTCTCATCTATTCTGACAAAGCTATGCAGAAATTATTCTCATGCCCCAATTATATACTATTTGCTGTAGCTCAGAAACAAACATGTGCATGTAGGTGCATATAATCCGATGAATATAAAACTTGGATGACTATTTAGAAAATTGGAAAACAATTGGTAAAGTGAATTTGACCATTCCCAGCAACACTGGGAGGGTCTACACCAGAATGAGCTCTCAGAATTGTAAAGAACACCTGCAATGTGACACAGGAGTCCTGGGTGAGGGCTTTGTGCACCCCTGTTAGATCAAGAAAGATGCTGAGATTACTGCCAAAAGCCAGGAGAATAAAACAAGATGAAGGAGCTATATGAAGACAGAGATTCTTTAGGGGTGGGTATACTTAGAATTTCCTCAGTTCAAATGCTAATGAACACTTCCTTGTTTATTCTTTCAGCACAGATTTAGCAAGCATCTCCTGTGTCCTGGGTACTGTCATAAGGACTGGATGGTGAATGAAAAACAAAAGGTCCTTCTACCTTCCTGGGGCTTATATTCAAGTGGGTTAAGACCAGACAAGCAAATCAATCAATACAGAGTGCGATTAAGCTTATAGGGAGAATATGCAGGTCACCCAATAGATGGAAAGAATCTGAGCTGTGCTGGGAAGATTCCTGTGGGGAAAAACGTTTATTTGACCTGGGGCTGAAGAAGATGAGTGAACCAGAAAAAAAAAAAAAAAAAAAAAAGGTGAAGGGGAAATACTCCAAATACTCCAAATAGAAGGAAGGATAAATGCAAAGACTGGAGAGAGAAAGGAGCTTGGTCTCTGAGTTAGGGACAGCCAGTGTGGTTGGACCCAGTGATGAAGAGGGCATGAAGTCCATTCAGGTGGGCCTTGGAGGCTATAGTTAGGAATTTGAATTTTATCTAAGAGCCATTTGGGGGCCAAGAGCTTATTTGTTTAATACTATATGGAGAGTAGATAGAAGAAAGCCAGCTATTATTCTCTATTGCCTGAACAAAGCTGTCTTGGCTTTGGAACATGGCAGTGGAAATGGAACGACATAGAAGGATTCTAGATATATTTTGGAGATGAAAAGCCATAAAATTTATGATGGATTGATTAAACTAGAGGGCAAGAGAAATACAAGAGTTAAGGATGACCATATAGGAAGGTTGGTGGATCAACAATATGAAAACGTCATTGGGCTTTCAGGGTCAGAAAGAGTGTGACTTGTGAATTACTTTAGAACACATAGTCTTCAATGACCTGACCTAGATTATTTTCATCACAATGACCAGCTCTTATAAAGCCCAGGTATCAAGAGCATGGTATCCCTTCTGGATCAACTGCTATTGGTCTACCTGGATGGCCTCAAACACAGGAACACTGGAGACGAGAACGTCTCTGATTGTTGAGTTCAAAGGTTTTCCAACCCTGACCCTCAGAGACATGGGTATCAGAGAGGCTTCAGGGCCAAGCATAGATTCATGGATTGATCTATACCACATGTTGGGACTTTTACTTGCAAAAGGATTTCTTCTATGGGATAAGAAGTTTGAAAATCACTCAGCCCAAACCACTAACTTTGCATGTGAGGAAACCAAGGAATAAGTATGGATACTTCCTCCCAATCAGGCCCCAGAATCCTTGTTGTCTGTCTTCTTTTTTTCTTTTTCTACAAGGGTAATAAAACCACTTGGGTGATTTTAAAAGCACATTTACATATACCACCACCTTTAATTTTCATCTCTATTTGTGCACAAGATATTATTTCCATCTTCTAGGTGGGGAGACTGATGCTTAGAGAAGCCAAATGTCCTGCAACTTGAGTTTGGAGTGCTCAAGTAGGGCTCAATACCAGGGCTTCTTACTTCAGACTTAGTCTCTCCTCTTGTTATCCTAAAATAAAGGGGAAATGGCCTGGGTTTTGCCATTCCTCAATTCATTTAAAATTGGTGGAGAACTTACTGAAAGGGAATAGTTAACATTGAATCCACAGTTCCAATAAAAAGTCTGAGTTCAAATCTCATCTCTTTCTTTTAGTGCTAGGAGTATCTGAGTATGAACAAGTCACATAAACTGTATAGGCATCAGTTACCTCATCCACTAAATGGAGATGATAATGCATATTTGGGGAGGGTCATTGGAAGGATGAAGGGAGAAAATAACATGAAAAACAGACAACTAATGCAATAATATCTACTGTTCAGGTACTGGACCATTGCTGTTAGAACATGATTCCAAACTAGACACTATTGTGAAGGCAAATCTGAGTAAACTTTTTTAATCCTAGAGTTTCTTCCTATGAGTAAGAGAGCAGAACAGCATGACCACATATTCTTCTCTGATAGTTCATTGTTATTGCGATGCAATTATATGGAAAAATAATTATGACCTTAGACCCCCCGTTTTTCTTCCATGTCCCATGGTAGCACACAAGATGGACCATCTCGAATGGGAGGGCTTTGGAAGATCTAGTGGAGAAGGCTGGAATGGAGGGGTGAAGGGAGACACGGCACCTGAGTCAGACACCTTTCATGGCTCAGGTGCCATGTGGAGCACTTCATCCTTATGTAATTTCTTGTTTGCAAAACAAAGTGAAGCATTGCATGGTCAGCTGACATTCTTCAGAATTGAGCTTTTGCCCCATAAAGAGGCTTCCCTACCTTTCCTCTGGAATAGATCTCTTCATCTTCTTGGTGCTTTGTTGCATTTTCTTTGTAGAACTCTTTGATGCGGGGGCACCTGGGTGGCTCAGTTGGTGGAGTGTCTGCCTTTGGCTCAGGTTATGAACTCAAGGTCCTGGGATCGAGCCCTGGGTTAGGCTCTCTGCTTGGTGGGGAGTCTGCTTCTCCCTCTCCCTCTGCTCCTCCCTTCAGCTCATGCTCTCTCTCTCTATCTTAAACAAATAAATAAAATCTTTTAAAAATGAACTCTTGGGGCAGCACCGGTGGTGCAGCGGTTTAGCGCCGCCTGCACCTCGGGGTGTGATCCTGGAGACCTGGGATCGAGTCCCACATCAGGCTCCCTGCATGGTGCCTGCTTCTCCCTCTGCCTGTGTCTCTGCCTCTCTCTCTCTCTAGCTGTGTCTCTATGAATAAATAAATAAAATCTTTAAAAAAAATAAAATAAAAATGAACTCTTTGCTGCAGAAAATGTATTAAGTGCAGGATGGGTCTATGCTTCATCTATCCCTACAGACCATGACTCCTTTGAAAAAAAGACTTCAGTATTTTTCATGTGTATGCCTGCACATGGGCATGTTTGGTATAACATTCAGACCCTGAAGTCAGATGGCCTGGGTTCAAATCTTGACTTGACGTCATATGAGCTCTGTGTCTTGTTTAGTTACTTCATGTTCTCTACCCTCTATTTCCACATCTGTGCAAAGAAATGATGACAGAATGTGCTTGATAGCATTTTGGGTGAAGATTAAGTGAATTAGAATATGCAAAGCACAATATGTGTTGCTGTTATTATGACTATGATTTTTATTTCACATGACTTTGTTGTTCGTGTTTCTTGAAATGCCCTTCCTCATATAAACTTACCAAAGTCCTGCTCACTCTTCTAAACCAACCTTGGAGGTCACCTTCTGAGAGAGGCCATTTCCATCCTCTCTCTTCTCTTTTGGCTTCCAGTGCACCTACGCTCATTCCTCTTTAAGGCATCCCATGTTGTTTTGTGAATTTGAGGGCACTAAGCCTTTAAAAAGGCACTTGGCACGGAGTAGGGAGTCTACAAATAAAAGCACGGAAGAGTAAATGAACATAGAGGAGGATCTCAGGTAATTTTGTTCAGTTGATTTCAGCGAATTGAAGTAAATGGTTTGAAGCTAATTGGTGGGCAGCTACTCCAACTAACTTTGAAAGAGTTTAAAAAGTTGGCTCAGGAAAGGCATGTAATTTTTCACGTTCATGTGCCTTTAAGAGAACTAGCCAGTTAAACCCAAAGCAACAAGGATGCTAATTAACTCTGATTAGAGAATTTATTCTCAGTACTTTGTAGAGGGATAGATAATTGTAATGTTTGTAGTGAACAAATTACTTATTATCTCTTTGAGGCATTCCCACTTGGCCAAGAGCTCTTTGATCATGAGGACATATACACACAGGCGATCATGTATTAGTTCCTTTAATCCTTATGGGACAGAAAGATTTATCAGTGGAAAACAGATCTGAACCCTCCTGACCTCACCTCGACACAGAAATCCTTAATTCGGGTATAAGGACAGGCTGGAAAGAGCAAATGCTTTTAACTAACGTCAACACACTCTGGCACTCTTTGTAATTAATCAGGGCAGAAAATTTGCAGACAAGAGAGTAACATAGGCTCTGCAAGTCATATTCCTGTCTAATCAGCAATAGCACACACTTTTTCTTCACTCCACTTGGCGTTTCAAAAGGACCATCATTTGAAAATGACAACTGCTATTGTTGGGGATCACTGGAAACTTGGTCAGCCTTTGAAGACCTAGTGTTTATTGTTGCAGGCAAGGAATGGTAATGCACTTTGGTTTCAATCAGTTATCCCAAATAATTCCCCCCTAGAAACCGCTAAATCCGGCCCTCTCACTGCGACAAAGGCCGTCTCTATGAAGTCTATGTATTATTTTATAACAAGAGAGTGTAAAAGCATGGAAAAATGATGGCTGAGAATATAAATAAAAAACACAAACGTAGGAGCTGGAGTGCAAAAGTGGATGGTGTTATGAGAACAGTGCCCGAAGGAGGTGACTTCACATTCCCAGCACGTGCGTGCCAGTCCCCACTGTAGTGAGAAGCAGTCAGGCCACGGCCAGAACGGAGTCAGAACACTTTCCTGTGTTTATCATGAGTTGGTAAACACATTAAAGATGACATCTTACGACGCGATGTGGTTAGCATTTTTAAGTGAGTTGGAGCAGTTGAGAATGATCCTCATATTTTTAATTGAGAATTTATTTTTAAATAGCTTTCATTACCCAACTCAGGAAAGACTCAAACCAAAAGAGGCCCAGATGTTGGCTTTGAGGAAGTTACTTAACCACCCTGAGCCTCAGGCTCTTATAAGATGAGGCCAAAAATGCCTACTCTGTAGTTTATTTGGAGATTAAATTAGATCGTTCCCATAAAGAGTCAGAATATAGTAGGTACTTAATCAACGATAGTGGCTGTTACGTTTTTTATAACCGCTGGAGGAGCTCACTTGTATTTTAGTGTCTGTAAGAATGTAAAGGAATACATAGGCCAGAAATATTAAAGAAATGGGTATTGTGAAACTAAATGTCTTCTAAAACATTTCTGTAGAAAATGGTGACATTTACAATATTGAACAGCTGGTGAGATCTAGACACCAATCAGAATGGATGAAGGTCACATCCCTGGGGGCTGTCTGTGCTAGGCTTTAACCCTCTGGTTGCTGGACTATGTGGAGATATTGTTTGGGGGCTACTGGGCAGCAGGAGGTTCTACAGGGTGGGGAGAAGCCTTGGAGTAAATGGCTGTTTATTGAGCCACTTGGTTTCTATCACATATAGAAATATTTCAATACATAAATATCCAAGACAGACATACCAATGCCTGCTGGCTATCAGCCACGTCCGTAGAGAAATCAGTCGTGGTGAGTACTGCTACCCAGGTGCTCCTAGGATCTTGTGACCTGTAGTGAGTTATGGCTGTATAAACTTGGCTCCACACAAGGGATGGGGTCATGGCTTGGGATGGGCAGGGACCCGGTTCCATTCATCTGGGACCAACTTCTGCTCCTAACGAGGACAGCCTGGAACTCAAATCTGATTCTGCTGTGTTTCTCTTTCCTGTTAAGTGAAGTCAGACCTCTGATGGGCTCGAGTTCCTCCATGTGCTTGGGACTCTTGCAAATCCAGGAGCCCATGTGGTCCAGTCTTGTGGCAGCACCACCGTCACAAACCACACTTTACCCCGAACAGGCATTACTGGTATCAGTTGAAGGACACTGAAGGAGACCCAAATTCACACACAATTATACTTACTAATCCTCTCTAGTCGTTTTCCTTGTACACTTTAGCATCTTTCTCTCAACTCCCCTGGTCACGGTCTGTGTGTACATGCTTGAATGCAGGCACTGTATAGAAAGAATTCTCTCCTACCCCAATATACTAAGCAATTTTCTTCTATCTCTTTCCTTTATCATTTAACTAAAATTAAGCTCTGATGAGCAAGAAAGAAGGGAAAAGGATATTGGGCTGATAATCAGGATGTTTTCTTTGACTACTTGAGTGAACAAAGAAGACTTGGGCACTCATAGAAAAAAAAAATCATGGTTTATTACATACAAAATGAAGTCTTTGGGATCAATGAGCACTTAGATACCTTTTAGAACTATCTCTAAGTCAAATGTAATCTGTATTTTTAAAAAGAAAGATAAAATATGTTCAGAACTGGAAAATTCCATAGTTTAGGATGTCTCCAATTTCCATCTCCCAAATGGTCTATAGATTCAATGCAATCCAAATTAAAATCCCATCAGGCTTTTTTTTTTTTTCCTGAGAAATTAACAACCAACCTTTATAATTTTATGGCATGGAAATATAAAGTACCATAATAGCTGAAAGAACAAAGAACAAAGTTGGATGACTTACATTGTTTTGGAAACCACTAAAAAGCTACAGTCATCAAGATAATGTGATATTAGTCTAAATAGAAACATAGGTCAATCAAATTTATTACTAAATCCAGAAATAGATCCACACAATTAAAGGTATGAGGGTAATTCAATGAGGGGGGAAAAAGATAACTTAAAAAAAATGGTGAGGGGGCACCATTTGTTGGATATCCAAATGGGGAGAAAAACACCTTACCTCCTACAATATACAAAAATTAATTAAAATCATGCACTGAAGTATAAAACCTAAAGTTTAGGAGATGATGCATAGAAGAAAATCTTTGTGACTATGGCTAAATAAAGTATTATTAAATAAGAAATAAAATTGTAAGCCATAAATTTTTTTAAAAATTCAAGTGACCTTTAATAAAATTAAAAATATGTGTCCTTTAAAAGGCATCATTCAAATAAGAAAAAAAAATTAAGCCACAGGCTTGAAGAAAGTATAACACATACAACTGACAAAGAACCAGTGACCAGAATATTTAGAAACTCTTAATAATAAAAAGGTGAATAAATAAAAAAATGAGTAAAATATTTGAACTGACGCTTCACAAAAGAAGACATGTGAACAGCTAATAAGCATATGAGAAGATGCTCAACATCACTAGTCATCAGGAAAATGCAAATTAAAACCCAAACAAACACAACTATCCACCCACTGAATGTCAGAGATCAAAAAGACGAACAACCACAAGTGTTGGCAAAGATATGAAGTTAGTGGAATTCCCGTACCATTGCTGATGGGAGTGTAAAGTGAGAACACCTTTGGCAGTTTCTAGAAAAGTTAAACACGCACTTACTATAGCCCAGCAATTTTACTCCTAGCTATGTACCAAAGAGAAATGCAAGCCTAGGTTCACACAAAGACTTGTACACAAATGTTCATAGCAGCTTTATGAATAATAGCTCAAAACTGGAAACAGTTCAGCAAGAGATGAATGGATGAACCACCGGTAGAATATGAATATGATGAAATTCTGTTCAGAAAAACAAAAGGAAGGAGTGAAATACTGAGACACGCTCCAGCAGGAGGGAAGCTCAAAACCACTGTGCCAACTGAGAGAAGCTTAGTGTGATGGCTCCATGTTGTGTGGTTTCATTTAGGTGATGTAGCCAGAAAAGGCAAATTTATGGAGAGAAATCAAATTATCGATCGCCAGAATCTGGGATTGTGAGTTGACTGTAAAGAGAGAAGAGGGAAGATCTTAGGGCAATAGGAATGTTCTATCATGATTATAGTGATGCCTACCTATTCGAATGAACTCCTCAAACTCTGCATTTTATTGTATGTAAATTAGAGCTCACAAAGTTGACCTCAGGTATTTGAAGACATAGTAAATAATGCACAAAAGTATTAATACTGTATTTTGTTAAATGCAACAGTGCAGCAGGACCCTGGAAAACAGTGGGCTCACATTTCTTTCCTTCTTATTCCTGTCTGCCTTCCTCCCTCCCTCATTTTTCCCTCCTCCCTCCTTTCTTCCTCTGTTCATTCCGCATTATTTTCTTGTTGACAATTCACCAGGGCTAGTCTTTGCTAAGGTGTGAATGGCCAATGGTGTGACAATGCGTGGTCGCTCTCAGAGGTCTGTTAATGAGGAACTCTTGAGATAGTCTGTCCATGGCCTTTGTGAGGGATTGGTCCCTGGGGATAGAATTTTTTCTGTGTAGTAGACTTTGAAAGAAAGCTGTTATTAATTAGCTCAATGTATTCTTGGCTGGGGAAATGTAACCATTTATTTAGTAGAAAAACAAACATAAATCTCCAGATAGGCACTCTGTATTAATCAGACAAGTGGAATTTCCAGCTTTATTTCTCATGTGTAGTCTTTTGTTGCTATAGGAGGCGGAGTAGCATTTATGGAAAGAGCATCACCTTTTAAGTCAAGCAGACCCCAGTTTGAATAATAACACCACTTGTTAACTCTGTGACAGGGTACTCCTAACTTTAAATTCTGATTGCAATTTGGTGTTTG
Source organism: Canis aureus (assembly GCF_053574225.1). Taxonomy (NCBI): domain Eukaryota; kingdom Metazoa; phylum Chordata; class Mammalia; order Carnivora; family Canidae; genus Canis; species Canis aureus. The sequence goes on along the minus strand of NC_135613.1, from coordinate 15,282,933 downwards.
GAAACCAGGCATTAAAGAGAGAAATGAGCCCAGTTAAGGTTCACACTGACATAAACAGAGAAGTTTCAGTCTCCTGGGTGAAATTGTAAACTCATGTTTTGGGCTTCAGCTAGTCAGGGGACATATGGCTGTTCTGTTGGAACAGTACCTGAAATCTCCTTCTATTCTTATATTCTCCAGAGGGTGCGGTAGTGTAGATCACCAGGAGTGAATTGTAGATAGGTTAGGTACCTACCTGGTTGGTTGCTCTGGGCCCCAGTTACCTGAACTAATGGCTGAAACTAAAGATGCAGAATATATGTTAGAATTTCCCAAACATTGCATTCATAAAGCTTTCAAAGTTGTCCTTATGTATGTTTTTCTGTTTGATTATCACAAAGGCCCAGGGAGGAAGGGATCTAAAGATGCCATCCATCTGTGTTTTAAAGGCAAAGGGATAGGAATCTGGATATGGTAAGTGGTGGTTCAAGATTCATAGCTGGTTGATGGAAAAGGATGGCTCTGAGTCCTCATCTTCCCTGTGGTGCTCTGCCATTGAGAGACACTGCCCGTGTCCATCTGTGCCTCCTGAAATGCAGCCTGCAGTGTCGTCCTTCGCTGTGGTCCTTGTGGTCATCATCTGTGGCCTTTGGGTCATGCTGGACATTTACAGATCTGGGTCACGGGTTCAATGTTAGGTCATCCTTGCCTTTGGATTCAGAAAGGTCTTTGCGGAGGTCATATTCTCATGGAGCCAGCCTTGTTTATTGAAAGGTACGTAGGGTTTGGGAGTAGGTAGGACGGGGCTGACATCTCTTTTCTCATGATCTCTGTTTGGGTCATTTTATGCACATTTCTTACCACCACTGGATCTGCTTCCTCATCATTCAAATAAATTCCTGGGAGAAATGAAATGACAAATGCATAGTTCCTGGCCTGTAATAATTACCAACAAAGGATGATTCACCTTTTCCTCTTTCTTTCTTATGCAGTTTTGGCTGTTTCATCCTATAAGAAAGTAATTAATAGTCAATAGGAGTGGTAGTCAAGTCAACAGAGGAACCACGAGGGAAACAGAGACATTCTCCTGCCTTCTCTTCGGGTGCTTTGCGAGAGATCTTTGCAGTTCATTACAGTTAATTTTCTACCACTGTGGATACTTTTGGGGGATGTTTTAAACTTAAGAACAGTTTTTAATGTGCAAAGCAGAGGCCGAAGGGAAAATGAGACAACTGATTTATTTTCAGTTCTTGATCAAAACACAGCCCCTGTTCCTTCTTGCTTTGTCTGCAGAAAGCTCTTGCTCTCCTGTTCACATCCACATCAACATTGAACTATTGATTTCTCTCCAGGGAAGGCTTATCAGAACTTCTGGAGGGTCTGGGATGTAAGCGTTCACTCTTTCATGTGCTGGAAGGAGCTTTAGAAATTATATGGCACAACCCTTTCACTTTACTGATGAAGACACTCCCACTCGAGATGGGGAAATGTCTTGTTCAGATTCACCCAGGGACAGACCAGTGTATCTTTTCAGCTTCCCTGAAACTTCTCCTGTAGACTTAATCGTTATGACACCTTGATGAAGAGTGAAAATCCCAGAGGTGACTCTTTGGCATCATTCAGTAAGCCTCCCTAGTGACTTTATCAGAATGGGAACTTATCCATAAGAAAAAAAAAATCATTTAGAAGTGTAGAGGCAGGAATTTTACTTATTTCAAAGAGCAATTTCCATGCATAATTAATTTACTGAGCAAACCTTTTCTTTCTAGAGGAAGGTCCATGGGTGGTCTCGGAGGAGGTGTGAACCCCTAAAATTAAATGCAAAACTTCTTATGTGTTTCCTGGTGAGAGGGTCAGGTCGACTTTAAAGTCTCCAGAGTCACCCAAACACAACCTCCCTTCAAAGCCTGTTCTACATGATAACAAAGGAATAATTTCTTGACTATCTTTGGTTTTTAAGTGGAGAAAGCTCTAGGTTTTTGTTTTTGTTTTTGTTTTTTTTCCTTACATCCACTCCATTAGGTGTGCCCATCAGCAGAGACTGGGAGACATACAGTGAAAACTCCCATCTCCTCTCCTGAAGCTCGGTTGGGCAGCATAGAATAATCTAGAAGAATCTTCTGACCTTCCCTTCCTGCCCTCACCTTCACCCCAAGCACCCTTGTCCCTACTAGTCAGCAACATATCAACCCCAAGCCCTCAGCTTCCCTGATAACAAAACATTACTTCTCTCACACCTTTCACTTTTCTTCCCTCTTTAGTTAGGGAGTTTTTCAAGGGTAACTTTATATTACGTGTGATTTGTTATTGAGGTCACAACTTTAAAACTTTAAACTTGAATAATGTGTGACTTCAGTGTGCATGTGCATGTGTGTGTATGCTTCTGAGTGAGTTTATCTCGTGGCACCCTCTCCCTTCCAGATCTGTCACTCTCTCCCTCCCTAAGGCAATCCTTTCTCAACCTGCTCTGCTCTTTGCGAAGTGAGAACAAATGCAACATAATACACTGTGGGAACAACTGATCCCCAGGTATTTTGGATGCCAAGTATTTTTATCAGTGGTGACGGGAGCTGTGAAAAATAAGAGCAGACTAGACATTTTTACGCTACCATAGAATTACGGTTCCTTTTCCTGTCCCCTGCCATTGGCCAAGCACCACTCTGTTCGACATGCGTGGTAGGAGGTAAAACTCCACAAGGCTTGTCTTCCACACAGTGGTCATGTTTTCTCTCTCTCTCTCTGTCTCTTTCTCTCTCTCTCTCTCTCTATATATATATATATATATATATACACACACACACACACCGTACAACAGCCAGATTAGATAGTTTAGGTTTCCTAAGTCTGAAATGTTGTTGCATATCTTATTTGAAAGTTTTAAAATGTGGAGACAAGGGCTGCTGGTCATGATGAAAAACTCTTAAGTGCTGGAGGTACCGTTGAAGAAACATCCTCTTCAGGATGTGATGGACCCCAATATCAACAGGGAACTCAGCTCGGAAATCTGTGCCAAGAGTCACCCTACTGGGGTCGTCCAGCCTCCCTAATGGGCATGCCCATCTTCCTCCCTGTCAGCCTGTCGGGGGCCCTGCCTCTGCTTGGTTTGCTGAGCTGGCATCTGTTTCCAGGTGGGCTTCTACGAAGAGCTTGCTGGCATATGGCTTGTCACAGGTCTCATATAAGGTCAACAGTCTTGTTCATTCTTTCTTCCCTGGGTCTTTTTGCTGGAGAGAGATTTTAGGGGACCAATGTGAGAAGTAGGACATAAGAGAGAATTGAAACCCCCCAAGAAGCCCCCTGACCCAAAGGAAGAGCTCTGAATACCACAGCCAGGCCCACACCTGAGCTGTCTGGCCCCTGCCTACCTCCCGTCTCACCCTTTACTTCTCTCCTTGCCCTCCAAACTTCATCCTTTGTGAACAACTTTCTTCATGTTCTCTTTGATGCTAGGAGATTGCACCCATGTTCACTTTCTCTGGACTGTTTCCTTCTTCAATTTGGCTAACTCCAATTTGTTCTTCATAATTCCCCTTGTATCTTTTCTGTTAGCAAGCTTTCTAGAACCTTCTAGATGAGATAAATGTGCCTGCTCTGTGCTCTCATAACCCTTTGTTCTTCCCCCTGTGTAAAATCCATTCATCCCACTTAAGGCAATTGCTTATTTTTCCTTGCAAAGTCTTAATGAAAGAGACCCTGTCCTCAGGACAGAACTCAGGAAATGCCTGTTGGATGTGTGCAGAAGGAAGATAAGATACTAGGAAATATCTTGGGGTGTAGAGTGAGAGTCTGAACCCTACTTTCTAGCTGTGTGATCCTGGCTAAGTTACTTAATGTCTCTAAATCTGATTGTTTTTAAAATGGCGATGGTGCCACCCTCCTTGTACGACTGTCGTAAAGATCAAAAGGAAACGTTAGGAGATGACAGACATGTTTATGGCATAGACTGTGGTGATGGTTTCACGAGTATATACTCCTCTCCAGACTCATCAAATTGTCTGTGTTAAATATGTGAAACTTTTTGTATGTCAATCATGCCTCAATAACATGGTTTAAAAAAAACATGAAAAGATCATGAGCACAACATACTTGGTAGATGTTAATCATAAATATTAAAGCAACTTGCATGAGATGAGCGGCAACAGTTTGAAAGAGTATATCTTGTCTGGGATAAAGGAAACAAGGTTCTCAAATGTGAGCATTATGAAAACTAATCAGAAGTCTTGCACAAATAAGTACTTATTTTTAGAAGTCCTTTCAGAGATTTGTACTCCCCCACTGAGAGCCCACATACAGTGTACTTTGCATGCATTGTCTCGTCAGTTTTGACAATGACCCTGTGAGGTAGAAATTAATATCTCCATACTTTACATGAGAAAACAGGGACTCAAGGAGAATGTGCAACTTTCCCAAAGCCCGAAAAGTTGTAGATGAAGAATCTGAACCCATATTTGTCTAGTTTGCCGTTTCACAATCGGGTGATTTTTACCAGCCCCCTCCCAGGGGACCTGTGGCAGTATCTGCAGACATTTTTCATTGTCACAAACTGGGGGAGGAGGTGCTGCTGGTATGTGGGTAGAGGCATTAAATGTCCTGCATCACACGGGACAGCTTCACCAGAAAGAATTATCCAGCCCCGGGTGTCAGTAGTGCTGAGCTTGAGAAACCCTGGTCTAGAGTCACTGCTTTGAGGTTTCCCTTCCTTCATTTGCAAAGATAAAATGGTATTTTATTAATGTAGTTTTGACAGAATGGAGTCCTATCAGAGGGCAGTGTCATTGCAAAAAGTCCTTTGTGCCAGTAAACTCAGATGACTCTGTGCCCTACAAAAGTGATGAAATAAACATGGCCAAGTAGATATTTACACACTGAAAACCCAATTAGAACTTTGGCCTGTTTAAGGTTCAAAAACTCCACACCCAGGAATCTTGGATACCGGATGGGTATGGACTGTCAAAAGTGGAAGGAATGCAGGCAGAGGAATGCTTTACTTAGCAGCTGGTTGTTCTTGGGAAATTTAACTCCTCTCCCAGGATTCATTTCCTACATCTGCAAAATGGGGATGTTAATGGCGAACTCAATGAGCTGATGTGAGGATTACCTGAAATAATGTGACCGAGTGTTCAGTGTAGGATACAGTACACAGAGGGTGTTCCGTGACACCCCAATGAACCTGCACTATGAATATGGTTATTGGCCCCATCCTTCGCATTTATAGGAGAAACTGGATTGGTCCCCAGTGTTGATTTGGTCTGTGCTGTTCTACATGTCCTTGTCACCTTCCCAGCACTCACCTTTGCCTGATAGGATTGGTCTGGAGTTGGCGGTGCCAACCCTCCTACCCCCGTGAGCCCCCCACAGAATGATGACAAATAATGCTTTCCTTGAGTAATATCCCCTCACATTCTTTTTCCCACTCTCACCCTCCTCCAGCTGCTGAGTGGAGACTTCTCTTACACTGCAGCAGAACAGGGCACCTTTGGTCTCATAAGAAAGGATGCTGAGGACATTTGGTCTCTCTGGTCATCTTCATACTCTACCTGGTGGATCTCCTCCTTTGCTCTGTCTTTTCATGTAAGGTATTCAGTTGAGCAAAATGCTACTCACCCAACACCTCCAACATGCCAGAAACCTTGCTAAGCACTTTATATGCCTTTACCCTTCCCCCCATGGCACCCAACAAGATTTTCAATAAATAGTTGTTGAAGGAATGATTTATACAATAATCTCATGAAGTCAAATCACACATCCATATTATAGAGAGTCTCAAAGAGGCTAAGGAACACTGAGAGTTCACACAGGCTCTGTGGGGGAGGACCAGCTCTAGGACCCCAACTGTCTGACTCTAAAACCTACTCTCTTAACCAGAACCAAATATTGATGCATAATGTGCAGGAGATGGCACACACCAACCAGGGCCCACTGGCAGCAGACGTGGTTCCCAGCACTGGTTGTGAGCACACTCCACTCTCTCTGAGTCCTCTCCTTCCTATATTCACTGACTCCACAGGTATTTATTGAATTTCTACTACATTCCAGGAACTGAGCTGGTGTGTAAGAAAAACAGACTAAAACTCCAGCCTGCGTACACTGGACACACAAGTGGGAGGTGATGTTCCTTGAACAACAACAACAAAAAATACGTATGATATACACATGCTGAGTGTTACCAAGGAGATGAATGGACTGGCCAGGTGGAAGATAAGGGAGGCATGAGGAAAAGCCTAACAGAGCAGGTTGTATTTAAAGAGAGATCCTGAAGAAGTCACACATGCACAGGTCCTAGGAAGCATGTTTCAGGCTGGAGGAATAAAGACCCTAAGGCTAGAAGGACTTGGCATATTTAAGGAAGTCGAAGGAGGCTGCTATGCCTGTGGTATAGTAGAAAATGAGGGAATACAAATGCATGACCACGGCATTATGCTGTTATTGTTCGACCGTAATAGATGCCGGATAACTATATGGCTTGCAGCCAGGCCCTTTATTGTTAATAAGTGCTGTGCATTGAGCTGTGTCCCTGCAAAACATACATTAAAGCCCTAACCCCTGGTACCTGTGATTATAACCTTATTTGGAAATCTGGTCTTTGCAGGTGCAATTCAGATGTAAGTTGAGGGACGCCTGGGTGGCTCAGCAGTTGAGTGTGTGTCTTTGGCTCAGGGCGTGATCCCAGGGTCCCAGGATCAAGTCCCCCATTGGTCCTCCATCAGAGAGTCTGCTTCTCCCTCTGCCTGTGTCTCTGCCTCTCTCTCTCTTTCTGTCTCTCATGAATAAATAGAAACTTTAAAAAAGGATGTAAATTGAGGTGAGGTCACAGTGGAGTGGGGTGGGGGCTAATCCAATAGGACCAATGTCCTTAAGAGAGGCAAAGGGCACAGGGACAGACACACAAGGAACAGAAGGCCACATGAAGACACACAGAGACAGAAGACAACTGTGTGATGATAGAGACAGAGATGGGTGTTGTGGAGCAGCAGGTCAAGGAACGCCAAGGATTGCCCACCATCACCTGAAGCTGGGAGCAGGAGCATGACTCTGCTAGGACCTTCTTTGTGGGAATCTCCAGGGCTGGGAGGGAACAAATTTTGGCTGGTGGATGCCAGTCATTTTGTTGTAGTTTGTCGGGGAAGCCCAGGGAGACTTATTTGCAATGATTCTCCCAACTGATCACCAGCTATTCAAGCTGAGACCCCTGCTCATGACAGGAGCGTCTGTGAGGGGGTGAGGGGCTCCTCCTGCACCCCCAGCTGGTGACAGGCCCACGAGGGACCCCAATCTTACTGACCACAGTGCCCGGGTGCTTTCTCCACTCTTCCAGAAGGGCTGCTGAGTGCTTCTCAAAGTGGGCTTTGTCAAAAGGCAGGATACCTTGAGGACGGTAGGCACCCTGTGTTGGAAGTCACATAAGCAGGGGGCAGACCCCTATTTGCACCTAGGCCTCACTCTGGACTGGAGTGTGAACTGATGGCTTGCTAATATCTCTTGGCCCAGCAAAAAGCACTCTCACTATCTACACTTATTGGCGTCATGTCTTCTTTTGCTCTAAAAGGGTCACTCCCAGGTCCTCACGTGTCCTGCAGTTGGAAAAAGGGAAAAACATGGAATGGGGTTATGCAGACTGCATCCTCTCTGTGGGGAGGTTTGGATTACCCTAACATGGACTTCAGATAATTAAGGAAAAAAATAGTTTCATTTGCCCCAGAGAGCTTCTTTGCTTGAACAAGTGTTCCTCATTAACTGAACAGGTTTTTTTTTTTTTTTTCCACCCAGAATGGCAATTGCCTCTTCTTACTAGCACATAGTTCTTTGTTTAAAGATTTTTTTTTAAAAAAGGAATTTAAAGGGAATATGTTTCAAGAATAATGAATTCCTTGGTGTCAGAGAAAGAGTCTTCTAGCATGCTAATGGTGGTCATGGGTTCGGATAGATTTGGGCATAAGCTTGTGACTAGCACAAGTTAGTTACCTTCTTGAGAGTTGTAATTCCTGTTTGTGGAGTTACTGCGAAATGAAATATGAAATAATGTACATTAAGCTCTCAGAAGTATGGGCCCTTCTTACGCACTTCCTCCAGTGCCCTCATTGTGTTGTCAATGGATGGCAGCCTTGGGAAGAATGATGTTCATTCAGGACCTGGGGCCTGGTGCAGTGGCTTGTTCACATCCATGATGCTCTCTAGGTTGCATTGCCTGAGGATGCACAAGGTAGCTGGATGCTTTCTGATGTGCCACACAAGGGCATCTGGACCTTGTTGTGGTGTCAGCAGACCGGAAGGAGGATAAATGTCTGGATTTCTCTGTCCATTCCCTGCTTCCCTATGGAAGCATCCAGAGTTATGGGATCTGAGATTTTACCTTACTTGCAAGCTATCAAGTTAGTCTGCCAAGGATCCATGGATATTGGCTGGAGATAGGAGAGTCATGGGTCAGCAGTAAAGAACTGTATTGGGGCACTTGGGTGGCTCAGTGGTTGAGCGTCTGCCTTTGGCTCAGGTCGTGATCCCAGGGTCCTGGGATTGAGTCTCACTTCAGGATCCCCACCATCAGGAGCCTGCTTCTCCCTCTGTAGTTCTCATGAATAAATAAATAAACAAAGAACTGTGTTACTCCAGGCACAGCAACAGTGTAGGCCTCATGTTTGTGTCAGCTTCCCTTGCCCGAGCTCCCACAGGGCAATGCAAAGAGGGCCAGGTGCCACATCATGAGTCATAGGGTGTGTCACAGAAGAGGAACCATCAGTTTAGGGAACCTGAGTCTTTAAGTTGGCCAGTAAGCATGCTTGCCCACTGCTCCAGAGGAAGACACTGTTTTCCAAGGCTGTTTGCTACACATCCTTAAAAAGATGGTACTGGAGGGTATTATGCTGAGTGAAGTAAGTCAGTCGGAGAAGGACAAACATTATATGTTCTCATTCATTTGGGGAATATAAATAATAGTGAAAGGGAATATAAGGGAAGGGAGAAGAAATGTGTGGGAAATATCAGAAAGGGAGACAGAACGTAAAGACTGCTAACTCTGGGAAACGAACTAGGGGTGGTAGAAGGGGAGGGGGGCGGGGGGTGGGAGTGAATGGGTGACAGGCACTGGGGGTTATTCTGTATGTTAGTAAATTGAACACCAATAAAAAATAAATTAAAAAAAAAGATGGTACATAGCAAAGGCAGTGCTTCTGTTCATAAGACATGCAGGAATGTGTGAGAATCAGGCAAAATTGTCATCATCATCTTCTTTTTTCTTTTTTAAAATATTTATTTATTTATTTAAGAGAGAGCAAGTGTGAGTGGGGGTGGGAGAGGCAGAGGGAGACAATCCTCAAGTAGATGCCCCACTAAGTGTGGAGCCCAACACTCACCCACCTAGTGAGTGTCTACCTCACTAGGTGAAAAAGTTTGGCATATGATAGGTACTTAAATAATCCTGCCTTTGTTTATCATTTGAATTGACATGTGATCGCATTCTTGCCATGGGTCATTTGAAAGAGGAGGATGAACTTTGAAGGCTCATGTCTCTGCAAAAATGGTACCAGGGTGGAAGCTGGCCTGAGCATGAGTGACTCTCTCTATATATATGTATATATATGTATGTATATATATATAGAGAGAGAGAGACAGAGAGAGATTTATTTATCTGAGAGAGAGAGAAAGGTCACATGCTTGAGCAAGAGTGGGTTGGGTGGTGGAGAAAGGCAGAGGGACGAGGGTGGGGAGAAGCAGACTCCTCACTGAGTGTGGAGCCTGACATAGGGCCTGATCCCAGGACCCTGAGATCATGACCCGAGCTGAAATCAAGAGTTGGCCCATTATCCAACTGAGCTACCCAGGCACCCCAGATAAGTGACATATTTTGAGCAAAATTGCACAAATGGGAGTTCACTCACCCCAAGCTTCCCTCTGGGTTCCTTACAAAGACAGCTCACATGTCATCTTAGTGGGAGGCTCATGAGCCGTCCAACCTTTTCTCAACCGTGACCTACATGTATTCCTTTTATGTTTTCCATTTTTGCCTCTATTAATCTAAGGCAGAACACCCTCCACACTCCCACCCTGCCCTCTCTGACCTACTTTCTGCATCATCTTCACCTCCCTAAGTCTCGCCTCAGAATTTTTTCCTTAGCTGCCGCTTTGACTGTGTAGGCAAGCCATAACTCACTGTCGGCACCTCCTCCTCCTCCCTTCCTGGTAACACTGTCTCTCTCCAAATGGGCTTTCGCCAGCCCCGGGAGGGGTGGGTGGGGTGGGCAGAAGGGAGTCAGACATACTCCTCCATGCTCAGCACTCAGGATACAGGTAGCTGAATTCCTCCCAGCTGCCTCACTTCTGCTCTTCAAGTTTCTATTGCTTTGGATTTCTTAGGCAGAGAACACAAACTAAGCCCTCAGCTCCTTGAACGATCCAGAGTCAAGAAGAGTGAAGGGACTGCTGATGACCAGGGCTCTGATTTCACTCACATCCTAGTGAGGAGTGCACTTGTCTCATGAGAATACCGTCTTTCTACCAATTTCTGTATCACCATCCTGGGTGGTGACTGTGCATGGAGAGAATGATACAACTTCTCATACTGAAATCTCTTTTCTGATATTTAGCTGGTGTGTCACATCAGATCCCCTTTTAGGATGACTTCAGAGTACTGGTAGTGATGGAGAAGGAAAATGTCAGCTCATCAAACAAAACCAACCACTAATTATCCATCTGTCCACCCATCATCCCACGTACCCATCTATCCACCCATCCATCCATCCATCCATCCATCCATCTATCTATCCATCCATCCTCCACCATTTGTCTTTCTGTCTATCTATCATCTATCATCTATCATCTTTCTATCTCTATATTGAACATCCTATTTCAGATCACCTAAATCTTACTGATTGAAACTGGCATTGAGGATGAGTATCTGTATATCCTCAGTTTGTTTTTAAATTTCTTTCCTGATGAGGAGAATCTGTATGATTCAAAGTTTTACGGACATGGAGTATTTGCTCTGTGAGTTTCAGATCAACACTAACAAATACTCATTGGCCATTAGGATTTTGGTATTATTAGAGGTCTCATTCAGAACTTCTTATTTAACTGGAAGCTTTTCTTCACCCCTTCAAGAAGAAAGTTTAATTTTTGCTCAAAGGAAAAAATGCAAAGCAGCTCTGAGCCCAGAGTACTTCTCCATTCTTTTTTTTTTTTTTCAATGTAAGTAGTGGATGTGATGATGGATCCCACATCACCATGTATTCTCACAAGAGGCAATACTGAGGCTGGCAAGCTTTGTAGAGGCATGACGAACAGGAGGAGCTGCAACAGAAAGGGGGAATGGGAAGGACAAAAGTCACGGCAGCAGTCCTGGGTGTGGAGGTTCATGTCATTATCAGAACCATGCTGGGCAGTGGATGCTGGGTCATAGCATGGGGCGGCACAGAAACCTTATTTTGAGAGTGGGGTCGCTAAGTAGAGTCAGATCATCATATATTGAACTAACGCCTCCTTCAGTTCTTTCATCAATGCTTCAGAGTGGAATGAGAACCTGGGGTGGGCTTATGTGGCCTCAGCGACATAAAAAGAAGGGGTGTGAGGTTTTGAGATGCCTATAGGGGTTTACCCCGCGGCCCTGCAATGTTGGGAAATGACTGTTTTTACGAGTTCACTCTTTACTGAACAGATTTTTAAGCTGCGTGTATGGAAATAGAATTGGTTGTTGGTGACTTACTGAAGCATTCCTTTTCTTAAAAACTTCCCTAAGAGATGTTGAGAGGTATTTGTTTAAGGTAGGCATTTTATCTAATCGTAGGTGATGGACAGGCATGACAATACCTGCCAAAGGAGTGAAGGAATAAATAACAGGACCAAGCTTTAGAGCAATGTCACAATTACCAATTCACCCTTATCTTCAGTGCAACAACCCTTTACCATCTGGGCCATCTGCTCACGGGGAGATGAGATGATTTCTACCTTCCCTTTCAGTCATCCAAGGTGCTTGTTTCAACATCCTTCCCATCGTGTGTTCTTCCTCCCACCTCTTTTTATCGTCATCCTCGAAAAAGTCATACTTACTGGTCACATGTATCTTAGTGTGATTGTAAGTCCCTAATTCCTCACTTTATGTGCACTTACTTCATTTCTCATCGGAGACAAAAGACTTTATCGCCAAGGATTATATGTCAGGAGACAGGATGGGGTAGAAAACCGGAGGGTGGCTTCCAACCAACAGTCATTTGGGACCTGGGGCCTCCTCTTGGCTCCCCTAAAATTTATATCTTCTCTGTCTGCTCCCAGACACTTCTTTGAGCCTAAATTTTCTCATTTGTAAAGTATGTCAGTTGTATCAACCTCCAATGGTCTCAGAAAGTAAAACTGCAAAAAGACCCCACAAACATCTGTAGAGAAAGCACCTACCATGTAGTTCTTGGCACATGGTCGGTGCTCCAAATGGGAACTATTGTTACCCCAGTCTTTATTATCACTGTCAATTCAGGGGCTAGGTTAAAAACCCAGAAATAATCAGGACTTTCTAAAACATATTACATTTTATTTTAAAGATTTAGAAAAGGCATGTCTTCTGCACCCTGAAATACCTTGGAGATTGCATATAAAAAATGATCGTAATGCGAGCTTGTACTTTAAAGCTCACAGAGAACCTTGGCAACGAAGCAGTTGCTTTAAGAACACTGATGATGGAGTTTGAAAGCATCAGCCTGGGTGTCCCAACCGTAAGGAAGCAATCCTAACCAGACAGAAAAATTCACACTTCGGGAACCCGCCTTGCAAATGTGAGGACACTCTTTTCCTCCCTGACTTTCATGTTGGAATGTAAGTTCTTTTGGAGACAGATGTATCCAATTGAGGCTGTGGTTCGAAAACCATAACATACTAAACACTGTGAAGAGTCAGGGGTGTTCGGGTTTCTAATTTCTGGGTGGACATGTTGGAACTTCTCACCAACTACGGGATGTCCGGGTACTGCAAACATTCCTGCTGAGATCTAGGCTGCCCGACATGGAGCTGGTGTTCACATGAGCTGCAAGGAAAGGCGGAGCTGAGCGAGGACCAGCCTGAGTTAGATCTGCCACCAAGGTGCTCACAGCTTCATAAGAGAGTCACGTTCACAGTGATAAGTAAGATGTGCTGTACAGAAGGTCATAGAAGCATAGCGCATGGATGGGCTTAAGTTCCTAGGCATTCGGGGAAAGCTTCTTTTTTTATATATAAAGATTTTTATTTATTTATTCATAAGAGACACCAAGAGGGAGGCAGAGACATAGGCAGAGGGAGAAGCAGGCTCCCCGGGGGAAGCTTGATGTGGGACTCGATCCCAGGACCCGAGGATCATGACCTGAGCCAAAGGCAGATGCTCAACCGCTGAGCCACCCAGGTGTCCCTGGGGAATGCTGCTTAAAAGACGTTGTTAGAAAGTGAATGTCTGTGTTCCCTACAACTCCATCTATTGAAGCCCTACCCCAGTGTGATGGTACTGGGTGGCGGGGCCTTGGGAGGTAATTAGATGTAGATGAGGTCCTGAGGCTGTGGCCCTTATGAGGGATCAGGGCCCTTCTAAGAAGAGGAAGAGACACTAGAGCTTTCTCTCACCACCAGATGAGGACACAGTGAGAAGCTGGCCATCTGTAAACCAGAAAGAGGACCTTCGCCAAGAACCAACTCTGCCGCCACCTTGACCTCAGACTTCTAGGCTCCAGGACTGTGAGGAATAAATATTCATTGTGTAGGCCACCCAGTCTCTGATACTTTGCTTTAGTAACCCAAGACTAGGACATGGGTGGTGTTTGATTTGACTCCTTTAAGGATACATACAAGTTCAACAGCAGAAGGAATGTTTTCAGCAGAGGGAACAACACATGGACAGGAAGGGACAAGCATGGCATGGATTCCACATCTGTCCTTTTTTCCTTTTTTTTTTTTTTGACTGCATTATATAGTGAGAAGAGAGGGGAGCAAAAAAGAATCGGTTGTGAAAGGTTTATGTACCAAGCTAAGTTTGATTTCAACTAGTGGGCAAATTAGTGGGTTTCTCCCAACTGTGTCACATGTTCTAGTTTGCTATGTCCACACCCTGCCTCTGCTTCTCCACAGCAAATTGGAATAGGGTGTGCTGAGTGCTAGTTATTATTATTTATCCCTTTCACTAAATAGGGAATTCCTTGATGTCATGGATTCTGGTTTTCTTTTCTTTCTTATTTTCTTTCCCCCTCCTCCCCCCTCCCCCCTTTCCCTCCTCCTCCTCCCCCTCCTCCTTTTCTCCTTCTCCTTCTTCTCCTCCTTCTTCTTCTTCTCCCCTTCCTCCTCCTCCCCCACCCCCTCCTCCCCCTCCTCCTCTTCCTCTTCCTCTTCCTCTTCTTCTTTTATGGAGGGAGTTCCACACAATGCCTAACACATAGTAGGAGCTCAATAAATAAGTATTCAATAGGTATCACTGGGGGTTATTCTGTATGTTAGTAAATTGAACACCAATAAAAAATAAATTAAAAAAGAAAAAAAATAAATAAAATTAAGTCTTTGAGAATGTGATATTTCAACAGGGCCCTAGATAGAGTTCAAAGAAGAACTTTCTAGGTAGTGAGAAGGGCAGATAATGTAGGGCCTAAGAGTTAGTAGACTTGATGTGTATGCAGAAGACAGAAAAGGCTTATGCAAGAAGAATTGCATATGAGGAGGTTGGAGAGTAGTTCAGAGACACAGGATTGAAAGCTTTGGTTGGGAATGCATTGACCTCTAGTTTTCCCTCTGCTTCCAGTACATCTCTAACAGCAAACTATGATTAGGCAGGTGGACTCATAGATGGCCCCCAATTATCCCGACCACCTGGTACTTACATCCTTGTGTAATACTTTCCTATTAAATGTAGGCAGGACCTGTGACTTGCTTCCAACCAATACAATATGGCAAGATGTTGGTATTTGCTTCCACATTAACGCTCTGTTATAAAATATCGTGATTTCTGTCTTGCATTTTCTTTCTCTGACTTGCTTTCTTACTCCAGTGAAGCAAGCTGCCATGTTGTGAGTTGTTCTAATGATGAGACCATGTGCCAAGATCCTGAGGATGACTCTTACCTGGTTGTTGGCAAGAGCCACCAGTCCAATGATCTTTCAAAACTAAATTCTACCAACAACCACATGAGCTTAAAAGCCAATCCTTTCCAACTGAACTTTAAGAGAAGATCCTGGCCTGGCTGGCACCTTGATTACAGCCTTGTGAGAGACCTTGAAGTAGAGACCCCAGCTAAGCTGTGCCTGGATTCCTGATTCATAGAAACTATGAGTTAATAAATACATGTTGTTTAAGTCTCTAAGTTGGTGGTGATTTGTTATGTAGCAATAGTGATGTTCCAAGATCCACTGAGACAGAAGGGAGTATGTGGGATGGGTAAGAAGCCCACGTGTGGCCTAGCCATTGGCCAACCACTTCCTGGAGCCTTGGGCCTGGCAGGTTTCTGGGTGCAGTACTGTTGTGATGTTAGCATAGACCCACTGCAGACAACTCTGGCTTTATGAAATTTGGGCAAGAGGCTTCTCCTGGAATGAGTCAGTGAGTCCATATCTGAGTTCCAACTTCCACAATGTCTGACAGAGCATCCTGTGGAATCTTCTGGGATCACTCTGAAGTGGAAGCACCTACTTACATTTCAGCCACTGTTGCAAAGAGCAACTGCTATCAACATAGCCTACAGGGTCAAAACAGGGACTTGGTAGGATAAACAGAAGGTCAAGTTTAAGAAAAATATCATAGAGCTCATTCAGAAAATCTGCTTCCCACTGAATGTTTTCTTGGGTCTGAAAGAATCTGAAGATAAATGCAGCTCACAGCTGTGGTCTTTTTTGCTTTTTGTTCTGTTCGGTCCCCAAAGTTTGGCTGAAGGAATAGCTCAGAAGACAACTTGCTGTGTCATATACGTTGAACTTTAAAAGAAAACCAAAAACCCAATGAATGCCAAATATTTCTTCTTGATTCTCTAATGCCCTTCTGAACTTGCTTCAAATATTGGGATTCTTTCTCCAAATTGTGTTTAGTTGCTATTTTAACATTTTAATCAGGGTTTATTTAGACTTGCAGAGATTGACTTTAATCAAGTGAAGTATCTGGATCTGCAGCTCTGTTTTAGGAGCACTGCAAATGCTGAGGAGCATTTCTCTAAACCATACATACTTGTTTTTCTTTCTTTTATATATTGGGGTTCTCTATAAAATCATAGAAAACTCAAAAAGAGTGAGAAAAAAATTTAAAATCTTAAAGTGTCCCCCAAAACCACTGGTTTTGAGCATCTGCAAAAGATGCTGGCCATCTAAACCATGGTAGATTATATTCATATTTATATTTAAGATACACTTAGCTAGTATAATTTGTTGAGTATTTACCTATGCCAGACACCTGGGTGAATTTATTTCCAACATCCGTGTGCCATTTATTCAAAGCAAACATATTTTTAGATGCTAGCAGAGAATAAAATCTCTCAATAAAGATGACTAAGACATCTTGATCCCTGATCTTTAAGGATCTAGTGAGAGGGCAGAGGACAGTGGTCACTCTGACCTGTGATAAGGCTCTAGTTTGCCAGACTGCCTCTGTTGACTAGAATAATTAGAAACAACCCTCTTCACTTTTAGAAAGGCCCTAATTTGGAAGATAAATCATATAATAAGCTCTAGCTTAGGCCAATAGGCCAAGAGTCATATATGTGTAAAAAAAAAAAAAGTAACTTTTGGTAAAATCACATTTTCTGCTTCCACTTAATGTAAACAAAAGTTGACCATCAATATTTATGTATTCAACTTATATATTGATAGTTAAGTTACATTCTAGGGGTTTGCTATGCCATAAATTACTGGCAATTTTCTAATGCTCTCGACCAATATGTAAAATTAGTCTTGCTTTACCCAGGTCAAGAGAAAGTGCACTTTATTTGACTCACTTCTTCCAGACTTGAGAGTTTCCCAGTTGCCATGGACAACACTCATCCATTGGAAAGCATAAATATCTGTGCTTCTATATGGAGATGATGACTATCGTGATTTTCTGGGGAGGGAAACTACCACCCACACCGTACTTTCTACTCCTCCAAGGAATAATCGTGAATCAGAGAAAAGCTATATGGAAATCAGAGCTGAAATAGCCTATAAATCACACTTGTCATCGTTTCCCCAAACTGTGGTTGATTTATGAAACACCCTAATGCCTCATTGCTATGGCCACACCATTCTCGTGATATGAAATCACATACATATACCACCAGGGACTACTTAAAGACTATACAAAGGGAGAAATAAAAACAAAACAGAATCAAAGCTGGAGAGCACTGAGACATGTATGGGATGCAAATTCATCAGTGGGAAATCTGGGGGATGCTGAAAATACATGTTCAGACTATAGAGAGCAAGAGGGACAATTGTCTGGTCAGCATTGGATTATCTAAGCTCATAGAGAATGGGGACGGTTATTCAAATGCTGAAATAATTGAATTTGTGTCTCTAGGTACAAAGGTGCCCTCCCATGGCTTCATCCTCGGGCACTCTGAGTTGGTTATTTCTAAGCAGAGGAGCAGTTAAGATTTGCTCCCAATCAAAGCTGGGTGGAGGCTTCCCAGTTCATGTTAGTAGCACTGTGTATTGAGGAAAAGTTAGAGAGTATGGCCAGCCAGAGGAAGAGTAGAGGAAGTAGGGCTGACTAATCATCCTCTTCCACCCTAAACTAAGCCATACATTGGGGAGCTGGGGAGAAACTTGGGGTACTGCCCCATATCTGTGTCCACCCAGATTAAAATCACACAACTGGGATTCAGCTTCCAGCACCCCAAGAATATACTTCCTCGGATGAGTCAAGAATCAGACTTGCTCTCACCGGAATGTCCTTCATTTAAAAAATGTCCAAGTGCTACATGTTCCAGAAATATGTCTGGGATAATTTTCTAAAATATTTCAACAGAGAAAAGTAGTCAGTGATGAAGTCGTGAGGGAAGCTAATGTGAAACCTAATTGTCGTCCTTTTGGGCTGCCACGAATGTCCAGGACACGTCCAGAATCAGCAAAAACCCATCACACAACAGCGGTGTGGGGAACGGGCAGAGACACAGAGTGAGAGGGATCTGGATTGCACTTACCTTTGCCAGGGCAGCTCTGTCTCTTCCAGCAGCCTGTCTCTTCCAATTGCAGATGATTTTGCTGGTGATGGTTATTGGGAGGTGATTCCACCCTTGTGGGTCCTCTCCCTTCACATGTTCTGCCTCTTAATTTGTTTCATTTTGCCTGGTTACTTGTCATCACTTTGAGAACTGAGCACAGTCTCGTGGTCAGATGGACCTGAGTTCAAGTGCCAGCTCTGTCTCTTAAAAGCTGTGAGACTTTGCTCAAGTTATCTGATTTTTCTGAGCCTCAGTTCTCTCATCTGCAAAATGGAGGTAATAATAGCTATGCTGTAAAGTGCTGACGAGGATTAAATGGATATAAATAACCTGGCATACAACCTGATGTAGAAGGTCCTTAGTATGTATATGCGTGTGTGTATGTGTTAGAGTTCTCCAGAGAGACGGAGCCAACAGGATGTCTCTCTCTCTCTCTCTCTCTCTCTCATCTATCTATCAATTAATCAATTGATCAAAGGGAGATTTATTTTAAGGTACTGGCTCATGGAATTGTGGCAGCTTGGTACATCCAAAATCTAGAGTAGGTTGGTAGGCTGAACACCCAGAAAAAATTGCTCTTCCATTTCAGAGGCAGCCAGTGGGTAGAATTCCTTCTTGCATGGGGGAAGTTCATCTTTGTTCAATTAAGACCTTCAACTGATTGGATGAGGCCCACCCACATGATGGGAGTCATCTGCTTTGCTCAAAGTCTACCAATATAAATTGTCAATATCATCCAATAAACTCCTTCACAGAAACATCCAGAATAATAGGGGATCAAATATCTAGGCACCGTGGCCTGGTCAAGTTGACACAGAAAGTTAACCATCACAGTGTATATGTATTTAAAATAGGAGCTGTGTAGCTCTTCGTATGTGTCAAATAATTATAGGCAGTGTAGACTTACTAATACCTTTTCAGTAGTCACTGACTTTATGTGGAAAAAAAAAGCTGAATAACTTTGGCTGGTCATTCCAGACCCCACATTTTGGATCTTTCAAAATTTATTCCATTCCAGCTGCCTGTGCCAAATCTTGAGTTAAGCAAAACTCCTCTCTCCGGCTGACCTAAAGCAAATCTTTTGGAAAAAAAAAAAATGAAGCATGTCTAGGCAGAGACATGCTAAAGAGAAAGAAAATCCAGTCACTCTCTCCTCAAAGAGACATGTGACCCCTTCTGGAACTGTAAACTCTTCATTTTGGCTTTATTGGCACCATGCCACAGCTTTGATGGAGAGACCATTTTAGCTTTGTCAGTTCCTTGAGGGATATGGGCCTTCTTGGAGTGGGCAGTGAGATATCCATTCTGTTACCACCCTAACCACACGGAACATATTTTTCACTCATAGCAATCCTTGGACCCCCTTGAAATGAGCCTTTTGCATATAGAAGGGTGGACCCAGCCAAAGGACTCTTGAACCATCAGGTGGAGTTACTAATATTGCTCACCTATGGAACCAACAACTATGGTTCATGAGACGTGCTTTCTGTAGCTTGCCTCTTGGCTTTTGAGACATTAGTCTTGGCTTCCCCACTGTCTCTCTCAGATTACGGTGTCTCTTGGTGTCACTAAATTATATATGGCTTAGACCATAACCATAAGCTGGCTCCACAGAAGAATATGGTTGAAAGAATGCTATGCTTCCCTAGTCTTCCCCCACTTTCTTCTTGATGCCAACAACCATCTTAGAAGATTGCACTGATGTGAAATGAGTTAAGGCAAGCTAGCTAGATAGGTCCTCGGATATTTTACATTGTTTTAAGACAGTTCTTCCAGACTGGCCACATTTCTATGGATTCCTTTGGTAGGAGGTTTCCCACATCCCAAAGATTTTTCTAAGGTAACCATTGCTTCTACTTTGTAAAGCTTTTCCCACCTCTGTTTTTAGCATTCATGTGAGGTGAAGGTTCTCTGTCTCTATCTCATGTCCACATAGCCACTCACACATCTGCCGTACTTTTTTTTTTTTTTTTGGTTACCCACTCTCTCACCTAACACATTCTTACTCATCCTGCAAAGTTTAGTTCAAACATAACTCCTTCTAGGATGCCTTCCCTGGAAATTCAACCACCTTCTTCTCTTTCTATAGAATCCATATGTCTTGATTACAGTTCTTACCAAATTACTGTAAGGGTTGGATATGTGTTTCTCTCCCTGCTGCACGATTAGCTCCCAAAACAGGAAATGGGGAGCCTTTATCTTTTAAACTCCATCATCTTACATAGACAACAGGAAAGAAAACTTTTAATAGAAGTTTGTTATATGGATGGATAGATGGATGAAAGGAGCCTTCAGGAAGATCTTGGAGGTATTGCAGTCAAAGTTTCAGTGCTGACTTTACCACCAACTCGCTGTGTGACATGGAACAATTTGCTTGCTCTGTTTTTTTCTCATGTCAAAATGAAAGTGACTTTTATTTAATAAAAGAGTCCTTTCCTGTTCACATAATCTGTGCTTCCAGCATGCTGCTAGGTGTCTGTCTGTGTGGCAAGGAGCTTCCAAGCAAAGATTTGTTAGGTTGGTATGGCTTCAGCATTCTACAGCAAGCCTGGGGCTTGTTGCCATGCTAGCTAGGACTCAGGCAAAAGTCTTACTCTTTCAGTGTTGTTTATTGCCTGATTTACTGGGCTGAGAAAAGGCATCACTGCACTCTCAGAAATCCTTCTCCCCAGAATTCACATATACTGTGAATGCAACTTAGCAGTATGGTCAGGACCATATACACCTTGGTGACACCAATGGATAGCAGAATGTTCTAGAGAGTTTTGCCATAACCATCTTTGACACAGAACTTTTGCCCCTTAACTACTTGGCTGTAAGGCAATATTGCTATAAAAGATATTTTTTAAAAACCAACCTGGGGGATCCCTGGGTGGCGCAGCGGTTTAGCACCTGCCTTTCGCCCAGGGCGCGATCCTGGAGACTCGGGATCGAATCCCACGTCGGGCTCCCAGTGCATGGAGCCTGCTTCTCCCTCTGCCTATGTCTCTGCCTCTCTCTCTCTCTCTCTGTGTGTGTGACTATCATAAATAAATAAAAATTTTAAAAAAAACCAACCTGGTTGACAGTTTGGTTTCATTTCTCCATTGACAGAGTACTTTCAGTTTTATATTCTATTAATCTCAGCCCTCGTAATGGTCCACACAGTGGACCATTTCTTATAGAACTTTGGAACATCTATTGACAAACACGTGACAGTATGCCAAGAACAGACAACAGCACAGATGCTTCCACAGCACAGCACAAAGCTCAGTTACAAATGTGCAGTAGTATTTGGAAACTGATACCTCTCTTAATGAAGAAAGAAATTTTAGCAAAAAAAGAAAAAGTGGAATGCTGAACAAGAAGATGAATCCGTAAGCAAAAAAAAAAAAAAGTATACCATGAATGAAAGACTTTGAAGACTTTGAAGACAAATGCTTACATACAGTACACAAAATAAAATCAGTTACTTGCAGTGCTGCCATGAATATATACAATACATTTTGAATGTATTTAAATATTTTGCATTTTGCAATAGTCTTTAATTTTGTTCATTTTTCATGTTTCATTCATTTCCTTTTTAATGAATGTCCCTCTTCTACTTTAATGATTTTGTCTTTTATGGCAAAATTGCCTTATGGCCAGTTAGTTACATGAGCAAAAATGCTTGTGGCAAAGGTGCCAGACACATACCACAACCTGAAAGATGAGTGGGAAAGCCAAGACTCATGGGTCCAAAGCTAAGAGGCAAGTCATGAGCATCATAGACTCCCAATATTGGGGAAGACCTCAAGATAGTGGCTTCATCCTGGATCAGAGATATCTTTTCTCAGTGGGCATTTTTGTGTTTTTTTTTTAATTAAAGATTTATGTATTTATTTGGGAGATAGAGAATGAGAGTGTGGATGGGGCAGAGGGAAAGAGAATCCACTGAGCATGGAGCCCAATGCAGGGCTCAATCTCAGGACCCTGAGATCACCTGAGCTGAAACCAAGGGTCAGCTGCTGACCAGCTAAACCTCCCAGGTGCCCCTCTCAGTGGATATTCTATACCTACTTTATACCCCTCCATGACATGCAGCTCACTACATAATGAGGCAGTCCATGCTATTATCAGACATGGAGAAGGAATAATGGTCAAATTCTACTCAAACTCTAGTCAAGCTGGAGCCACATTGTTTGAGAACCCAAATAGCTGAAATCTTAGATATCCGTATGCTCCAGCAATTAGGAGTATGATTCTGTATTCAGCTGTCATGAATACTCATACAGAGTCAGCCATATGCTGATGGTGTGACTTTGTGCAAAATCTCTCTCTCTCTCTCCTTCAGTTTTCTCACCTACAAATGGGGGTATTGTAGTACCCAACTTATAGTATTGTTATGAGATTTGAAAGAGATGATACATATAAAACGCTTAGCACAGTAATTAGCTCAGACTAATGCTACCTATTGAACACTCATTATATCTAGTAGCATATCAGCTGTCATGCAGAGGATCCTCATTTTCCTCTCTTTAGCAGATAATTGGGACAGATACCCAAATAGGTACTTCTAGCCACAAAATCCAAGAGTATCAGAAGAAGGGAGTTGTGTTTGGAATCACAGTGATGGGTCCCAATTCTTAGCTCTGCCACTTGCACTAGCAGGATTGCATTTGGCAAGTCACCCTAAGATCAGTTTATCTGTCTAGAAACGAAAGGTTGTTACTAAGTCAACATTTCTCCCTTTATAGTAAGCATAAACAGCTCAATCCCTTGAAATTTCAAAATGGATGAAATTATTTGAACAACAGTAAATCTAAGCAGTGAGATGATTTTATTTTTTTATTTATTTATTTTTTTATTTTTTTAGTGAGATGATTTTAAAATAATTCTAAGTGTGTGCATGAATTTTCTCCTGGGAAAATCTGATGTGTCCTTTCCCATTTTCTCCCCTTCCCCATAAGACTCCTAGACAACGAGCTCAAATCCTTGTCTTAGACAGCCTCCAACTTTTCTCTTCCACCCCAGAAATGTTTGTCCATTATGCTCAGGAAAAACAACCATTAGAAGTTATTACTCAAAAATTATCATAGACATTTGTTCATCTGTCAAAAAGTAACAAGAAAATTGCATTGAGGGGAACAGTGGTATAAAATTTCATAAGCTCTTTCAGTAATATATTTTAAAATAAGTGAAAGTCAACATGTAGTGAAACGAAAACATGGTAGATCGGTATTACTATCTTAAGGAAAAAAAAAAAAACAACTTGTGCCCACACTGGACTCCAGTACATTCATATTATCCACCCCACACAGAATTGAAAAATCATTAAGCCCACAAAAATTCCGTGTGTCCATAGTGTCTGCACTCATTTTCCTTCTTCTCCCCCCAAGCATCAATGGCTCTGTCTTTCCCTTCTTATCAAGTTCTGCCTCACGCCCCTGCCCATCTCACCCTGGATCAGAAAAAAAGGAGGCTTGGGAATACCTGAAAATGGGCTTCACGGGCGGGATGACTTCCTACCTCCATCCCCGCAAAAGGCTGCAGCTTTGCCCCAGACTTCCTTGGCGCCCACCCGCCGAGGCAGCAAAAGGAAGCAATAGCTGTCAGCCCCTGCCAGGCTGGGTCTTCGCAAGGTGCAGCTGAATAATCAATTATCAGGTCAGTGTATCTCAGTTTCCCCGGCTGCGGTCCACAGGCCTTCACAACATCAAAGCCTGCAGGAGCTGGCCTGGGGCGGGGGTGGGGGGGCCTGCTCCCAGACGCCGGCACCAGCCTGCTGCTCAGCCCAAGCCCCCGCCCTCACCAGCCTTGCTTTGTTTCCTCCATCCTTTCCACAAGGTGTCTGGAAAGAAAGACCACTGTTTCCTTGAAAAGGGCCCAGTTGGAAAGGAGAGACGGTGCAGACAGCAGCATTTGGCAACTCCGTGGCTGGGGGCGAGGACCAGGAGCTCTGAAATAGATACTTCAAACAAGTTTTGTTTTCATTTTGGTACCTTAAGTGGCTGTATTAAAACAAAGCCAAGAGATCCAAACTGTGAGGACCTTCTAGAAGAAAACCAGGGCCCCCGGCAGCCCTCCTGCTTCCACATACCCAGAACCCACACAGTCAGAGAGGGCGCCTGTGCTCCCGGTTGTTTGTAGAGTTTACTGTAAGAAAAGTCAGAATATCAAGTGATTGAAGAGAGGCACCTTGGCAGCTTGAGAGCAAGCTGGGAAACAGTTTAAGGAACAAAAAAATTCTTGTCTGCGAAGATGTCCAGTTTTCCTGAGTGTTGGTGTGGATATTTATGTTACTCTGGGGAAAGTGATGGTACAGGCAGATTGCCTGATAGGAGGGTGGTTGGCAGGCACATCAGACAGCAGGTTGTAAGGGTTCAGTTTAAAAACAAATATTGTTTATAGGGCAGCCCAGGTGGCTCAGCGGTTTAGCGCCGCCTTCACCCCAGGGTGTGATCCTGGAGACCCGGGATCGAGTCCCACTTCAGGCTCCCTGCATGGAGCCTGCTTCTCCCTCTGCCTGTGTCTCTGCCTCTCTCTCTCTCTCTCTCTTTCTCTCTCTCATGAATAAATAAATAAATAAATCTTAAAAAAAAACAAATATTGTTTATAGAATAGGTTGCACACCTGGGTCAAAAGAAGTCCTGCTAAAACAACATTTTCTCAGGCTTGGGGGTTTTGTTTTCTGGCTTGGCTGAAGCGGAGGACTCCAATGTGTGTTGGGTAAATGGGTCAACAATTCTCAGAATCGGCCAGAGGGTGAAGAGGAGACAGACTCAGGTGTGTTCATCTGTAAAATGGGAGCTACGATTGTTCCCTTCATGGGTGTCCATGGTGGAGGCAGAAGGAGATCATTACCAGCTGCCGGATAGTGTGATTTTATTTGCTTCTTCTGGACACCAAGAGAAAATGATAGAATTCACCCAAGTAGCAATATGTATTTTGAAAAATCCTTGAGGGGGGGGGCGGGAATCTAACTTGAGAAGGTATGCTGACAACAAAACATTTTAATTATGTCCAGTGTATATTTATGGAGTGCCCACCACATGGCAGGTGCTAAGAATGCAGATTTGTTGCTATTTCGTGCGTTTGGAACATAGAAACTAGATTACATGTTGCTTAGCATTGAAACGGAAGAGAAAAGCCAGTGACTACTAATCGGTATGAGGTTCCTTTCGGGTGGCCCGAAGCTCTAAAATGAGGCCACGGAATGGTTGCATATATACCTGCAAATATACTCAAATACGCTGACCTGTACATTTTAATTGAGTGAATTATGTGGTACATGAATTATATCTCAATAAGCCTGCTTTTAAAAAAACATAGAGAAACAGTATAAAAAAGAAAAAGCAACGAAAACAAAACGGCAACAACAAAACCAGGTTTTGGACAGGAATATACTAGACTGACTTGGTTTCTTTCCTCATGGAGCCTGAAGTCTTCTGAGGTAGCCACACATTTGCTAATTGGCCAAATAAAGAGGCCGCCAGATAAAGACTAAGTGGCAATAGCGCGATGTGGCCAATGCTGGCGATCACCTGGAACTCTGTGTGTGTGTTCCTCTGTCTCCCTCCAGTCTGAGGTCAGAGCCTATGCTTACAGGCATCCCCGCAGCCAGGTGTGGCCCTGGCAGTAAGTCCTTGACCGGTGTGGGGTGTGAACAGAGGTAACGTGTGCATTTTCCCAGTCAGGTAGCTTCCATCCTTAGAGCAAACTCTCTTATTTTCTGTTCTCCCCACAGACTGGGAAGCCACCATCACCTTCTTTGCAGATGGTACAGAAGAAGACAGAAGGCAAGGCCTACTCATTCCTTTAGACTACCCCTCTGCCCCCTTCCTTGCCTTGTTCGCACTAAGAAAGCTGCTTTCATCTTTATCTGAGCTTTTCTATACATGGCTCTTTTTCTCTGGCTGCTTTTAAGATTTGCTGTTTATTACTGATTTTAAGCATATTGCAATTATGATTTTGACGATTTTGAGCAGGTTTTGATTGTGATAGACTTCTTCATGTCTCTTGTGCTAGGAAGACATTGAGTTTCTTGGACCTATAGGCGTATAGCTTTTATTAAATTTTTAGGCGGATTATCGACTATTTCTGCAAATACTCTTTTTGCCCACATGTACTCTCTTCTTCATGGAACACAATTACATGTATATTCAGGCTACTTGAAATTGCTCTTTCAGAGCAATCAGAGAGGTTCGCTGATCCTCTCTTTTCATACAGTGTATTATTCATTTTACACACCATACATTTCAGGTCTAGAAGCTCAATGTGAATCGAAAGAAAGAAAAGAAAGAAAGAAAGAAAGAAAGAAAGAAAGAAAGAAAGAAAGAAAGAAGAAAGAAAGAAGAAAGAAAAGAGAGAAAAAGAAAGAGAGAAATAAAGAAGACAAAAAGAAAGAAAGGAGAGAGAAAAGAAAGAAGAAAGAAAGAAGAAAGAAAGAAAGAAAGAAAGAAAGAAAGAAAGAAAAAAGAAAGAAGAAAGAAAAGAGAGAAAAAGAGAGAGAAATAAAGAAGACAGAAAAAGAAAGGAGAGAGAAAAGAAAGAAGAAAGAAAGAAAGAAAGAAAGAAAAAAGAAAGAAAGACCTCTTTTATGTCTTTTTAAGTCAAAGCCATCTTTAATTAAAGCTCAACTTTTGACCATCTGGAATACAGTTATAATTGTTCTAATGTCCTTTCCTGCTAATTTTAACATCTGTGGCAGTTCTGGGTCAGTTTCAGCTTATTCATTATTCACCATTTGGGTCATATTTTCTGGTTCCGCTGCATGCGTGCTGACGCTGGGATGTTAGCCATTGTGAATTTCACCTTGATAAACATTTTGGAGATTTTTTTTTGGAGATGCAGTGACGTTTCTTGGCAACAGCTCCATCATTTTGGATCTTCCTAGGTATGATTTGCTGGGCAGGTTGGAAGCAATGCTCAGTCTAGAGCTAATTAACCCCTACTACCGAAGCAAGGCCTTCCTGCGCACTCTCCCCAGTGCCCATGAAATAAGAGGTCTAGCCGGGATGAGCGGCGTTATCCCTGGTCCTGTGAGAGTATCAGACAATGTTCTCTTCTGTCCTTTTGGATGAATCTTTCCCTTATTTTGAGTAGTTTCCTCACAGGCCTGTGCTGATCACTACTCTGCTGAGTATTCAGGGAGGACCGTCTTGCTGATCCTTGGGGTTCTCTCCACATGCAGCTCTCTCGTCTCCAAAATTCTGCCCTGCGTACCGGGTTCACAGAAGTCTGCATATTATAGCTGCCCCAGTCTCCCTGGACACTCAGCTCAGTGATTCAACTCACAGAGTCTCTTCTAGTTCCTCCCACAGACTGCAAGCCTTTTCAAGGAAGTGAGCTGGAGCAATCATAGTGTTTGCTTCATTTTTCTCCATCTCCCAGGGATCACAATCTTTTGTTGCTTGGTGGTGTACAGTGTCTTGAAAATAATTTTTCCCTGTATTTTGCCTCTCTTCATTTATTGGTTTATTTCAGGTGGGAGGGTGGATCTTGTTAATTTATCTTACATGGAAGCAGAAGATATGCTTCCCAATATCTTATTTAACCTTATCAATGAGGCTTTGAAATAACTAAGCTACCCTCATTTGCAGGGGAGGAGGGCGAGGTGCAGGCAGGTATCATAGCTTGTCTAAGCTCACACAGCTCCTAAGTGGTAGTGCCCAGATCTCATCCCAAGTATGTGTCTTGAAAATAGTTACTTATATTCTTTCCTGTGCTATGCATTCTCTTGAAAGGATCTCGGTGGGAGGAGAGGGCTTGAAAACAGGAGCACAGAATACTCATTGGAGCACTGCAGACCACTTTTCTGCTCCTTCAGGGTCTGAATTAAGTCAAAACATAGGGTGCAGACACAGGGACCTCACCAGGATCGGTCACCATCCTCCCATCTCATAGTGAACGATACTCTAGCTCAGCAAGTCTCAGCGTTGAAAACAAACAAACAAATGAACTCTTGGTTGGGGAAAATATACAATGTCTTGAGTTACTAACAACAACAAATTGGAGAAAATAAAGATTAAAAATTAATATACTTAGTTTCTTTCCTGAGCAGAGACTTGGTTGGGCATTAACGCAGGCCCAGCCAATCGTTGGAGCCATGTGACTCCAGCCATGGCAACTGGCCCAGCCTTTACTTCCAGGCCCTAGGCTGGGTCACTCCAGGTTCTTCCCCAAGACTTTGTTCATCTGGGGCCAAAAGAAAAGGAGTTTTGTCTTTTGGGACACAGGATAGGAAGGCATGAGTCAGAGCTCTCTGGGAGCCACCTACCAAACCATGCAAAGAACTTGTATGCAGTAGGAGAGAACAAGACGACACATAAGGCAGACACAGGCAAGAATTGGAGTACAGTGGGGCTAGGCAGTGTGGGGGAGGGTGATACATCAGAGAAAAAAAGGAGGTCATCACAGTTTGGTCGTTCATAATCTGCAGATCTCACCAGATCAGAAGCCAGTGCCTGGACTTCCCAGTTGCATGATCTAGTAAATCCTACCGTATGCCTAAACTGATTTGAATTGAGCTTCTGTTACTTACAACTAAAAGAGTCCCGGTAAATATGGAGAGGAAGCAACGTACCCAATACAAGATCCTGAATTGTAGGGAGGCAGGGATGAGACTTCATTATATATCACATATAACTGGGCAGGAGAGGGAATTCCGGGCCCTAGTTTCTTCACCTTGGGGTGAGCAAAGGCTGCCAATTATTATTGTCATTGGCACATGCATGTTGAAGCCATAAAGACTTAGTGCTGGGCACATTCTCAGGGTTTTCGGTGATCCTTCCACAACCAGTGAGGAAGATCTTGTTAGAGTCTCCCTATGGAAAATGAGCAGAGAAGTTAAATGCCTCGAGTCCAGAGCTGGTTTGTGTTGGAGGCAAGATTCTCAAATGCAGGCAGCCTGACTTTCCCACCATGTTCTTGACCACTGGGCTGTCTTGCCACTGTGCTGGAGCATTTATCGGCCTTCTGCTTGAGCACCAGGTGACGTCAGGAAGTGATCTTTGACTGGTCTCTGACAGCATAGCATGAACCTTTATTCTGTATCAGGCAGTTTCATCCAGATTTCTCCCTGAAGGATGAAAGAGCTGATGGCAGCCACATTTTTGAGCAGAGGAGGAAAGGAACTAGACTGTTCCCCTCTTTGTAAAGTTGTCTTCTCACCCATTATCCAAATGACTCCTCATTTGATGGTGGCTACAGTTCAGAAAGTGCTGGTCAAGATAGCTGAGAGTGAACCCTGGGTGCAAACCTTCGTAACCTAAGTTCCCAGAAAGATTCCCTGTCGCATCCCAGGTGTCACTCTAGCAGAATTCCAATGCGGTTCCTGCTAAACCAGTAGATCAGTGTGCTTTTCCTACAACGACACCACAGCACTTGATTTTACAGAGTTCCCAGTTGCCCCAATTACAAAATGAATGAGAAAAGAGATGCCCAAAGGGAAAAATTGGGGCCACAGGACAGACTTTGCAATTTTCAGTTTCTGAATGATTCAGTAGGATGCATGTCACACTAAGTGGATGGGTGCCTGTTTGGACAAGTGAGGCCAGGAAGTGATTTTCCCTACGGCAGTTTTCCCTTTGAAATTCTTTTTGTTAAAAAGTAAATGGGTTTTCAACCATCAGCGGGACCAAATCTAATAAACAAAATGACACAGGCACCTCTGGCATTTTCTATGATGGCTTTGGATTTTTTTTTTATCAGTGGTAGGGTTTGGGGAAGTTCTGCTGGGCGTCAGAAGAGAACTCGGTAGGGGCTGCATGTTTAGACAGGGTGGGGCTGGGAAGCAATCACAGAAGGCCCACCCTGGGTCTGGGCTGTGGGAACAATAAACACAGGGTAGACTCCCATGTCATAGGAAGGAAGAGACCATCATTAAGCTCTCTGGAAGAACGGAACTGCGGAGTCTCCAGTGGCTTTGGGGCTGGTGTCATCCCATCCCTGAGGTCATCATCACACATGTCTTTCTCACACACCAGATGGTCTGTGCCTTGGAGTTGGCAAGCTGATGCTCCTCCTGTCCCAGTTGGCCAATACCTACAGGCTAGAGTTTGCAGGAAGAAAGTACATTTGGAACCACGAAGAGGGGGAATATTGCCTCAAACCTACTTGGACAACTTTACCCGGCAGATGGCAAACAGGGAGCCATGAGTCCTTGGATTGGCTCTGCCACTTACTAGCCCTGTGTCTTTGGGCAAATTCCATTACCTCTCTGCGACCCAATAGTCTCATCTAAAAAGTAAGCAGTTATAGCCTGAAGAAGCCTTAGAGATTATCTAATTAAAACAAGCTATTGACTCTAAAAATGAAGGGAATAGCCAAGAGACCATTGTTCTATTGCATGTAGAATTTTCAGGAGATTAAAAATTCCTCATTTTTATTCTCTACTGTCAGGTTGCAAGTAAAGGAGCAAAAAGGAGATTATAGGAGAAACATCAGAATCCCTCAGCACATATTCAGAGGACCCTGTGTACTAATATTTCCTTAATATTTGTCTTTAAGCCAACTCACATTTTTTTCCCAATAGAAATACTTAAAAAGGAATCTTTATATCACTTGCCATAATAAGAATTTTAAAACAGTGTATTATTTTCATTGTATTTTTTTCCAATTACCTTCTAATTAGATACTGTTGCCTGCCAAAGGTTCTAGCCTCAGGCTTGTTTTCTCCTTAATGCTTGCTAATCTCTCTTTTTAATAGAGAAGTATTAAAGACCTACTCATTCTGAGCCAAAACACTTCCTCTTGATGTAATCAGCAAGTGAGAAAGTGAGTCCCTTTTCAGTAATGTTCAGCTCCCGAGATTTCATTGTTGTTTTGTTCATGCGCTTCCGAAAACCATCTCCAAAACTACCACTGGTGCCTGGTTCACATTTTCTGCAGTTGGGAATGGGGAATGTAGGCTCTCTCATGCCTAACCAGAAGTCCAATTAAACAGTCAAATCCCTGGTAGGCTGAAATCGGCCCTGGCCATTAAAGAGATTTTCTTGCAAAGGGCAGGACCCTGTGCCTTTATCACCAATGGCTTTGGTGCAAGCTTTATACAGGTGTTCCATAAAAATAAACTATTTTCGAACAACACTGGCCCTGTCCAGTGCCTCCTGGAGAATGATAGAACAGAAACCTCAGCAACTAGGCCGGGCATTGTACCAGCTGCTCCTGTACCCACTTTGAGAACTCAAGCTTCTTGAGAACTGATAAAGCTCTTGAGACATGGCTACAGAAGTCAGGCTATTCCTATCCACATAAAACATCCGTAAGCAGGTCCACATGGGTCAAAATACTAGCACACAGTAAAAAGTAAAAGTGGAGAGGTTTGATAGAAAAATACCTGTTTTTTTTTTTTTTCTTTAAACAACAAATTTTAGAGGTGCCTTGGTGGCTCAGTTGGTTAAGTGTCTGACTCTTGACTTCAGTCCAGGTCGTGGTCTCAGGGTCATGGGATTGAGCCCTACATGGGTCTCCACACTAGGTGTGGAGCCTACTTAAAATTCTGTCTCTCTCCCACACTCTCTGCCCCTGCTCTCTCTCTCTCTCTTTCTAAAGAAATTAAAATTAAACAGTAAATTTTAATATCTGAGTATGTTGGTGGACACTTGAGAAAGTGACACTGTTCACTGTGTTGATATTGCAGGGAACACTGTTGATAGTTAATGAACTTATAAACCATGATTCAAGGACCTGGATCTTTAGGACTGCGGTTGCTCCCAGATCAGGGGCCGTCCAACAGATTGATGAGTTTAGGTTCCAAGATGAGGCATGAGGGTCTTGGTTATGGGGTCAGTAGTCCTCTGCGTGTCACATTTGCTTTATCAGGGAGACAATGGTGGTGGTGGTGATGAGGATAGTTTAATTAAGCACCTGAAACAGGAGCTGTTTTACTCATCATCTCCTTTAACCCCTACCATGATCAAATGATACAGATCTAATGATTACACTTTACAATTAAGACTCTGAAGCACAAAGAGGTCAAGATGTCTACAGCTGTAGAGTCAATTATGAGGAGGGAGCTCAATCTTCTAAATCAGGCTTGTTCTATCACGTTTCCTGAAATCTTCACTGATTTGCTCTCAGGATGAGTTTGCCTTCCCCATCCCTCCAAAAGCCCTTCATCCCTGCCACGTATGCTTTGGCTCTGTGGAAGCTCCCCCTGGAGCATTTTCAACACAGAAATGTTATGTTTCCAAGACATTTGTATCCTCCTTAAACACACACGTAATCCTAAGACTAGACATGATTGGAGAGAAAGAGTGTACTTAGGGTTCCTTAAAGGAATTTTGAATAAATTATACTGGGCACTTTCCTACACATAGTAACTCAAAGAAATTCATACTGTTTTGGAGATTTCAAGCTTAAAATATATCTTCGATGGAGTGCCTACTGAAGATTGAAAAAAAAAAAGAAAAGCTTAATATCGACGATATTAACATGGAAGTTTGATGTTCTATATGAAGTTAAATTGCTTTGATTTGTCATCATGCAAGAGTTAGGATACTCTGGCTACATTTACTAGAAGAGTTAGCATACTCTGGCTACATTTATTACTTCTATCCATTAATAGGTTTCTATTAAGCACCTACTATATGCCACACACTGTGACAGGGATACCAGTGATAATGGGCATTATGAAGAAAAAGCAAGCTGTGATGGTGCCTTGCACAGGGAGCTGAACCTAGTCTGTGGCTTTAGAGAAGATTCCCAAAGCCAGTTTTGAAGCTTGCTTCCAAGGAAGAATATGTACAGGATATGTGAAATCCCCAACTTACAAAATCATAATGGCATACCTCCAAAGTCATGTTAGAAATAAAATCCGAGGAGAAAAAATGCTTCTTTTAAGTAATCCCTACACCAAACATGGGGCTGAAATCAAGAGTCACATACTCCACGGGCTGAGCCAGTCATGTGCCCCTACCCCCAAAAAGTTACTTAAATATAAAAAAAAAAAAAAAGTTACTTAAATATAGCATCAGTTATACCAACTATTGATAGGACACATCCAATCTGGACAAAGAAAAACAGTGGTGTTATAAATCATTTATTCATTTTTTTCCTTTTCGTGGTAAATGTAACATTTGCCATTTGAACCGTTTTTAAGTGTACAGTACAGTGACATTAAGTACACATTAACATTCATAGTGCCAAGCTACCATGGCCATGATCTGTTTCTGAAGTTTTTTTTAATCACCCCAAGCAGGAACTCTGTAACCCATAAGCAGTAACTCCCCAATCTCCCTTCTTCCTCTGTCCACTGGTGATCTCTAGGTTTGTATTCTGACTCTTTGAATTTGCCTATTCTAGATATTTCATAAGTGGATCACACACTGTCCTTTTGTGTCTGCCTTATTTCACTTGGCATGATGTTTCCAGATTTATCCACATTGTAACACGTGTCAGAATTCTATTCCTTTTTATGGTTGCTTATGTGGATAGACTGCCTTCATTACCCCTGAATCTGTTTGTGGATCTTGGGTTGATTTCGCCTTTGGCTCTTGTGAATAATGCTGCCGTAAACATTAGGATATGAATACCTGAGTCCATTTTCAATTCTTTATATATCTAGTAGTGGAGTTGCCTGAAATCAATTCTACATTTAGCTTTTTGAGGAATGTCCGCACTGTTTCCTGCAGCAGCTGCATCATTTTCCATTCCTATTCCCAGTGTATGCAGGTTCCGGTTTCTTTACACCCTCACCAACACTTGTCATTTCTGTGTTTTATTATCGCCATCATAATGGGTATGAGGTGGTATCTCATTGTGCTTTCTTTTAAAAAAGATTTTATTTATTTATTTATTTGGGGGAGGGGGAGAGAGCGAGCGAGCACATGCAAGCATGGGGAGGAGCAGAGGGAGAAGCAGACCCCTGCTGAGCAGGGAGCCTGATTTAGGACTGGATCCCAGGACCCCAGGATCATGACCTGAGCCAAAGGCAGATGCTCAACTGACTGAGCCACCCAGCTGCCCCCTCTCATTGTGCTTCTGGTTTTCTTGATGACTACACTGAGCATCTTCCTATGTGCTTCTTGGCCATCTGTATATTGTCTTTAGAGAAATGTCTCTCCAAGTATTTTGGCCATTTTTTAAATTGGATTGTTAGTCTTTTTTGGTGTTGAGTTTTGGATTTTTTAAAAAATATATTTTCTGGATATTAAACCTTTATCGTGTCATTTGCAAATGTTTCTCCCCATTTTGTAGGGTTTGGTGTTTTTTCTTTCATTTTGTTGATAATGTCCTTTGAGGCAGAAAGTTTTGAAGTTTGCTGAAGTCCAGATTATTTGTTGGGTTCCTGTAGGTACTTTTGGAGTATTAGTTTGTGAGGGCTGCCATCACAAAGCACTCTGGTTTTCTCTTTCACCATATCAAAAATACCTGTGGTTTCCTCCGAGGCCTCTCTCTTTGGCTTGCAGATGACTTCCATCTTACTGCCTCTATGCATGATCTTTGCTCCTCCGTTGTGTCTCTTCATGTGCCCTAACTTCCTCTTCTATTTTCTTTTTAATTTTATTTATTTGAGAGAGAGAGAGAGAGCGAGCACAAGCAAGCATGAGTGGGGGAGAGGGAGGATCTCAAGCAGACTCTGTGCTAAGCAGGGAGCCTGACTCGGGCCTCAATCCCAGGACCCTGAGATCATGACCTGAGCTGAAGGCAGATGCTCAACCGACTGAGCCACCCAGGCGCCACAGATTTCCTCTTCTTATAAGGACACCAGTTGTACTGAATTAGCTTACTTTCTTGTTAAAGGAGACAGAAAAAAAAACAAATAAATGAGATAATACTTGATAGCAACGAGTTCTATAATGAAAAATAAACATAAAATTCCAAAAATGAAATGCCAGAATGGAATGGAGAGTGAATGAGGGAGAGAGACTGTACTTAAGTCCAATGATCAGGGGAATCCTCCCTGAGGGCTTGATAGTTCACTGGCACCTGACTAATCAGAAAGGACCAGGTATTTAAAAATCTGGGAGAGAATTCAGTCTCACTACATAGGAAACCACACACTTGAAGCCAGTGCCCTTGCTTACAGTGGCAGGGCCAAGATTTGCATCCAGGTCTGTCAACCTCCCTTTGAAACAATTTGTATTATGCATTTCAAGATGAATCAGCCAAAGTGAGTGATTCAATATCATGTCAGTAGTGGGAGAAAAGGTAAATGGCAAAAAAAAAAAAAAAAAGAAAGAAAGAAAGAAAAGGAAAAAAAAAGATATTATTTATTTACTTATGTATCGAATTTATTGATTCTTTGGCAGCCATGAGGGGGTAATCAAATGACATATTAACTTGACCAGTATTTTGACAAGCTGCCTGGAATGTAGGTCCCCAGAATTATGTAAGACCAATAAACGACATTTCTTGCTGGGTAAGGTAGCAGACATTCCATTCTCCAGATCCAGGGCTGGCCACAGGGGGATTTCTGGGTGGCCAAGGAGAACAAGAAGTTGCAGATGCTTGGTCTTTGCTGGACTTGCCTGATGAACATCGAAATGACAAATTGTCTTTCACAGTCCCTAACAAGGGATGACAAAACATGGTGGTGGCTCAGTGTACAAGTCACATTCCACTCTTATAGGCTTGTGAAAAAGCCAACCCAGTTCTCAGAGCTCTTCTGGACCCCAGACCAAATTCTTCTCCTTGGGAAAGCCCCACCCAAAAGCAAACACGCCCCAAACACACTGCATTCTCCCACAGCACAGCTCCCAGAGAGTTGCGTTGCTCAGCACAATCTCAGCTTTTAAAAAACACACCATAGGAGAAGACCCTTCTCTAGGGAGAAGAGTTTATTTCTGATTCCCTAGGCATTGGTCTTATTTGGTACCTTTTTAAAAAAATTTGAGCTGCAGAGAAGACATCTCTTTGGGGTTCTGATAAGTCTTCATCAATAAGAGCTCCACCTCCCCCTCCTGCCCAGGCAGGGGATTTTCAATCCCAAATTCATTTCTCCAATCTCTGTCACTCGCCGATTTTCCATATTCTGGCCCCAACTTCTGTGCTTTCTTTATTTTTTTATTACCTTTCCTCAGTTACATGTTTCTAATTAGAAGCATCATGTTTTACTCATCTTTGCCTGTAGTACCACAACACCTATGATGCTTGAAATAAATATATTCTCAATAATTTTTTTTTTAGGGAAGACCAATTTATCTTGTGAAAACCTTTATGTTTTGCATGTACTTTTACAAAGTTGGGAGCTGCTATTATTGGCTTATGCATACCTGTAATAAGGGTAGCATTAGAGGCAACTCTGATAAATGCAGTAGATGGATATTATAGAAAAAATGATGTAAAGTTGCCACATCACACAATCTAATTGCATTATTTCAAAGGGAGAGGAATAATAAACAGAATAAGCCTCTTTTTAATTTATGGCTGGGGAAGTTGATATAACAAGTATTACAATTTGTAGACTGTCCAGGTACTTACAGCCACTAATGTAAAGCTTGATGGAACAATATAAAAGAGAATACTCTCTAATAGAACAGAACACTTGAAAAATTAACAGTACATATAATGTGGTTGGAGTTTTAAACAACATATATTGTGCATGAGTGGGAGCATTATAAATCATTTTAAGCATAAATAGTAATATCCATTAAGAGTAATGAGAATACTCAGGGATGCCTGGGTGGCTCAGTGGTTGGGCGTCTGCCTTCAGGTCAGAGTGTGGTCCCAGGGCGCCAGGATAGAGTCCCACGTCGGGCTCCCTGCGTGGAGCCTGCTTCCCCCTCTGCCTGTGTCTCTGCCTCTCTCTCTCTGTGTGTCTCTCATGAACAAATAAATAAAATCTTAAAAAAAAAAAAGAGTAATGAAAATACTCATTGACTTTGACTCAATTCTCTGTCTCATGGGAATTGATGTTAAGGAAATAAGTCCAATAGACAAAAAGCAATTCTATACTAGTACAGATCTTCCCTCAACGTATGATAGGGTTACATCCTGATAAAGCCATTGTAGGTTGAAAATATCATAAATCAAAAATTTATTTAGTACACCTAACCCATTGACCATCATAGCTCATCTTTGCAGATGTTAAATGGGCTCAGGACACTTATATTAGCCTATAGTTGGGCAAAATAATCTTACACAAAGGCTATTTTATAATAAAATGTTGAATAACTCATGTAATGTATTGAATGTTGTTGTGAAAGTGAAAAACAGAAAGGCTATTTGGGTACAGATGGCTGTCGGTGTATTGTTCACCCTCATTGGTTGTGTGGCTAACAGGGAGCTGTGGCTGCCACTTCTCAGCATCATAAGCAGCATCAGACCACATGTCGCCTGCCCAGGAACAGATCCAAATTCAAAATTCAAAGTACAGTTTCTACTTAATGCACATCACATTCATGGCATCATAAAGTCAAAAAATCCTAAGCTGAATCATTGGAAGTCAGGGACCATCTGTATAGACAAGATCTTTTTCATACTTCCCCAAAAATTAAATTTAAAAATTATGTGGTGGTTAGACTTTCAGTGTTGTAAGATCCACATTACAGTCTAGGCAGCTGATATATCACACACTTTGCTTAAATGTTGTTAATGGAATAGGTAATAGCACAAACTAGGATATGTTTTGATACCATAAAATGGGAATAGAAAAGCACATCGGTGATTACAAATAGGTAAAATATTCATGCACACAGACAAAAGCTGATTTCTGGTAGTTATGGGGCTGAATTGACTCATTCACAAAGCTTGTGGAAATGTAAAGATTTTTTTTCTAAAGCTTTGTAAACCAATTTTCTGAATTCAAAAGATAAATAAACTAGAATTGACATAAGGAAGATTGGTTTGATAAAAAAATTAAGGTATTTATTTTTATAAGGTATTTATTTTATATTTATGTCCATTCCTCCCTTACTGATCTGAAATGGAGCTCCATCACTCTGTCTTCTAACAACAAAGAAAAGATCAAATAAATTTTTGAAAAGCGGAAACTTTCCTAGAGAGAAAGAAGATAGTGATCAGGCGTATAAAAGCAGACATCTCCCTTCAGGGCTTGTGAAAACAATTCTAGGGTCTGACGACTCATTAGCGTCATTTTCTATAAATTTTGAATTTTATTAGAGAATAAGAAGGATGCCATTAGATTAGGCAGGCCCAAATATTCTAAAATGGAGATTATTTAAGTCCCTTTGGGAAAACCAAAGAAGTGACTGAATCTTTTTAAAGAGAAGCAATCTTGTCCAAAAAGCCTGATGCCGATTGTTAAATTGATGAGCATTTACAAATGCGTGTTGACACTAACGTGGTTTGTATTTTTGTGCCAAAATAACTCCACAGACACTATGTTGACAACTGTACCTTGAGGATGGAGAAGCAGAGGACACTTGCACCCTGGTTTCTGAGAAGCATTTGATGAAGTGTCCCTGATAGTTGTGTATGCAGGATTATGACATGGGGACCGGGTTGTAGGGCTCTGAGCATGATCATACGTGACTGAGGAGGTTGATTAATGACTTCTTGTCAACTTGGTGGGAGGTCTGCAGCAGAGTGACATGGGGATCACTCCCCGGGTCTGTCCTGTTTGTCATTTTTTATCAGCCACTTGAGTTGAAAGTATGCTTATCACATCTTCAGCTGCCACAATGTGGGGAGGGATTGCTCATTGTGTAGACAACAGAACCAAGTACACAATGAAATCAACCGGAGGGAACAGTGTTCACTGGTGGGATATAACAGGAAGAAACAGGAAGTCTTACTTTCTGGACTGACAGTAAAATTAATAAGTTTTATTATGAACCTCATGTTTCAAGAGGGTCATCTTAAAAATTTAGAGAAATCAAGAGAAAGGTCAACAGAACAATGAAACGGGAAAGAAAGCGGACAGGTACCAGATTCTTACTCTGTGCCTGGCACTATGCTATGCTGGGAACTTTATATTTTACTCCCCAAAAGCCCTATGGCATAGACACTGTGTTCATCAATTTATAGATGAGATTAAGGCTCAGAATTTAAGGAAGTTGTCCAAAGATTAATAACTAGCAAAGGACCAAACTGAAATTTGAGTCCGGGACTATAAGTTGCGCAAACCTAAACTACTTTCTCCTCCAGGAAAACCATCCAAATTTATTGAGAACACAAGCATTGTCTTCATATATTTCGAGCATTAGCATATAAAAGAGGAAGCAGACATATGGGTTTCCACATACAAGAATTAAACACATTTGGTGTAATTTCTTAGAGCAGCCAACTCTGCTACTTTAAGGAAGGAGTTTTAATGCGTAGAATTATCCAACAGTGCAAACATCTAGCCCACATGAATCTTGAATTTCCTTTTACTGGAGCTGTTTAAGCAAAGAATAGAAGGTCATCCATCCTGGATATATGGAACAGGTTCCTTAAACTCTTTCTGAGAAAGCGGTGGAGCTCAAAGACCTGCACAAAGTGGTTGAGCTCAAAGACCTCCCTTCCAACGCTAAAATTTCTGAGTCTGTAGGTCAAGCCCACATGAACTTCAACTATATTCGGAAAGGATCAATTTGCCAACTTCTCTGTTTCAGTACTTCTGAAGTCCTGTTTTTTAATCCCATGCAGCATTCCAGATGGCTGGGATTTAGTTTCCAGCCCTGGAACTTGGTAGCTCTATGACCATAGACCTAACCTTTCCACTATCATCTCTCCCCCTTGCAAACGGAGGTCCTAATAATGCCTTTTTCAAATGGTTGTGCAAACAAGAAATGGGATGTTCACTTAAAAACAAAAGATCACAGCAAAATCTTCATAAATGTTAATTATTGATAGTAACAGCACTGGGATGGTAGTTATGATAAACAGAGTGTCTTACATGTTTTTTTTTTCTTTTGTATTCTTAAATTCTTCAAGCAAGGATATCAAGCTGCTCAATGTAGCAACTTGAGGCTTGGATGGACCAGAATATCTGAGGTGCTGTCTTTCCTGTTACTCCACTGCACACTCCCCTTGGGATCAAGTCAGCACCCAGCAGAGCGCCAGCAGTTCTGGGGAAAGACTCAG
Source organism: Canis aureus (assembly GCF_053574225.1). Classification (NCBI taxonomy): domain Eukaryota; kingdom Metazoa; phylum Chordata; class Mammalia; order Carnivora; family Canidae; genus Canis; species Canis aureus. The sequence goes on along the minus strand of NC_135613.1, from coordinate 15,242,909 downwards.
AAATTGAATTCTACTTGGTGTCACTTGACTCAAGATACAGATCAAGAACCAAGAACCCCTTCCATGGGTACTTTTGTCTTCTTGCTATTTTAATTCTGTCTTTTTAATCATTGACATTTATATATGAGGCATATTCATCTATAATACATTCAAATGGCGTGGAAGTGTGTAAAATACAAAATGGGAGTCCTCCCTAACGCCACGCATTAACCCCCAGCCCCAACACACACACCTGCACGCACACATATTCCCTAAAGGAGAGCTTGGTTGAGAACTCCCGGAATTTCTGTTTTTGCCTAACCACAAAGAACTCCCACTTCACTATTTCGTTTATGTCCTCAACAATCACGGGAGGTATCATCACTTTACGTATGATGATTGTAAAGATCAGAAAGGCAGAGTGGAACATTCTCCTACAGGTAGCAAGTAGCCATTAGGGTTGGAAGTATTCTACATCTGTTGATTCCTATCTCAACAAAGGCTTCCTTGAGGTTGCTTGAACCAGACTTCTGGCTTATGGCACAAAGAGTCATGAAAAAGATCATGAAATCAAAATTGAATTCATTAGTATTTGCTTTGAAGCTTGCACATTTAAGAGAAAACTAATTTATAGGGCTCTGCAAAGAAATATATAACTAAACCTGTATCATCCAAGAATGTGTCATAATTCTTTCCTTTAAAGTGTAAGACAAAGCCATTACACTTAAATTTTTAAGAGGCAATTTAGACATTTTGATATCTTCTATTTGGAATAAAATATGATTTGATACAACCTCAATTTCTAACTAGTTTAGTCTTTTCCTACCACCAACTCGTGGGAGGAATTCAAAACGCTGCAATTCGGGGGAAGAAAATGTTTGTCTTTCTTCATAACGCTTCCTTTTTTGGGAGTTGTTTATTTAATAATCAGAATCAGACATTTTTTTTTGCAGGCTTGGCAAGTGGCTACCAGCTTTGGATCCATTCTGATTTGATTAATTGGACCACAGAGAAGACACTGGAGCAGAACTGACTAGATGTTTCCTTTTTTTGTAACTAAATATTTGGACTTTGCTGCATTTTTTTTTTCCTGTATACATGAGACCACAGTGATATATTCTTAAATCCAGTGTTGAATTTAGAACATTTCACATTTTATTCTGCAGTACCTTCTCTTCCTGCTGGGTAACTTTTTGAAGTTTAAATTCAGAACTCACGGTACATGAAATGCTCAGACTTTGCATAATATGTCTATGACAGGTCCTTGGTGTGGCTAGCGGGCCCTTCCATATGTCACAGGATGACATGTGGTCAGGTTCTGCAGACCAGAGTTTCCCAGGCAACTGAGTCGTGCCCTATGGGGATTCCTCGGGAAGTTGAAAAAAGAGGTTGGAGATGAGAGGTCTGGAGCCACCACGTCTCCAGGCCATTGTTTTGCTTTCTTTTGTCTGCTCTCCTGCCTTCCCCTTGATTGTAGCCTGAGTCTCCTACATGGGGAATGCATTCCTTTGCTGGCACTCCAGAAGCTTGGGGGGGGGGGGGGCAGTGGAGCGGCACACACAGAACTTTAAAAAAATATTACAGCTTGATGTTTTAAACAATTAATATTTTCATGTTTGATAAAAAAGTTGTAAAGTGAATCAAGTTACATAAATGTGAGTAAATAGTTCAGGTGGAGAAAAAAAAAATACAAGGTAGCAAAGAAACCCTTGGACTCAGTTTCCAAATTCTCTATCATTTCTAGTTTTTCTGTTTATATCATTTTTCTTAACAACAACAGTGATATTGACACCTAATGCTTTATTTTCCTTCAAATTCATACGACTTCTATATCTGTCTGTACAGCTATCTGATTGTCCTTTTTTTTTTTTTTTTTTTTTTTGAGTAAGGAGGAAGCTATTCTTTATGGGCTGGAGGGAAGGAAAAAGAAACCTACAAGGCTGCCTGCTGGTTTGTGTCCAGAGAGCTTAGTCTGGAGTCAGATAAACCTTTATCTGAAGCCCAGCTTCATTGTTCACTAATCCAGTGGTCTTGGGGAAATTATTCGGTTTCTCTGTGCCTCCGTTTCTTTCTCTGTAATATAGGGGGAACAACTGTACCTTCCTTGTAGGATTATTGAGAGGATCCGATGGCCGACGCAGACAACGGTTTAGCGTGGTTCTCAGCACACAGGCAGTACCCACTATGCTCTAGTTATTGTTTATTCTTATCATTATCAGGTTTCTAAGATGCTGCTAATTCCACAACACCTTATTTCACAATGGTTCAAATGTGAAGAGAAGTGTGTTTCAGAAGGATGGTGTGTGAAATCGCTCCAGTGAAGCTTTTGGAGTCCTTATAAATATCTTGCCAATTTGCATCATTCATTAGGATTATCCTCTTGTAATTGGTGAGATTTCCGGAGCTATCTTTGCTTCCAAGACTTCCTCCCAATCGTGGTGTTGTCTGGGGACATCTTTGGAATCATCCTCATGTCGTATGTTGGGACATGGCACTCATGGCACCCCGTTCCCATGTTCTCAGGGCTAAGCAAAGAGAAAGTGAAATGCCTTCAGTTGATCCTAGGAGTATATTTATTTCTAACCAAAGATATAATATAATGCCTTTAATCATTTTAAAAGTTTGCCTTCCTGTATCAATCCCGGCTTATTGTTTGGTTTTGTTTTTAAAAAGCAGATCCCACATCACCTTCTAGAAACATACCCATTTGTTCAGCCACTTTGGAGCCTTATAACTCTTGATAATTGCCTTTTAATTTTATTATAAAAGTGCATTACAGATGATAGTTCTAAAAGAGATGAGATTTTCCAAAAATAATACCTTTTTTTTTTTTCTCTCTCTTTTGAGAAAGAGAGAGTGAGAGAGTGTGGAGCTGGGGGCCAGAGGGGAGAGGCAAAGAGAGATGGAGATAATCTCCTGCGATGATCGTGGAGCCCAATTCTGGGCTCCATCTCATGACCCTGAGTTCATGACCTGAGCCGAAACCAAGAGTCAGATGCTTAACCAACTGAGCCTCCCAGGTGTTCCACATACACATTTTTAAAAGTGGTGAGTATGTACCTTGAGTGAGAAAGGTCAGATGAAGCAATTGGCATAATCCATCCTGATATATGTAATACAAGGTAACACTTCCTTAGGGAAAACAACATAACAAAGATAGTTTAATCTGTCTTTTTTTTTTTTTTTTTTTTTTTTTTTTTTTTTTTTTTTTGCTACGATGAAATCATGCCTAGTCTTTTCCAGTTTCTCTAATAAGGGTAGAGGCTCAAAGTGGATGCCCAAGTTTACTGGATGGAACGCAAAACTCAAACACGCTCCATTCCCTGCCTCCCCCCCTCCATTCCAGTACCACACATTGGATTTCAAAAAAAAATTCTATGAGAAAGGAGATGGAGAACATTATTCAGTCAAGGATTCATTCATTCATTGTGTAATAATTCCACAAATAACATTAAGAATCTTTTGAGTGCCTTGCACAGGGCAATGATCGCTAAGGTTTGCTGTGTGTACAATGTTACATCATGGAATGGAAATGCCTATGTGAGATACAGACCACTCCCCACCCCACCCCCCATTTTACAGATGGAGGAACACACTGCTTTTCCTACTGAAACAAGCTTGCAAGAAATGAGTAACTCACTCATTTGGATGGCAGCACCATAGTTTTATTCTAGTACAATCTATGCTATTCTCATTTTTTCTCCCTTTCCCCTTCTTTCTTCTTCAGGTTATTATACAAACCATTATGGATCCCCACCTATCGAGTCCCACACAGAGTCCCTCTAGGATGGATCCTGAGACCTACTATCTTCTCATTCTAGACTCTTTCACTGGTGTGCTTCAACCCTGAGACACCGATGTGGGCATCACCTCACATTCTGATATTTCTAGCCCAAGTCTTTTCTCTCAGACCTTACTCCAGGCTGACACCTGTAAGTCTCAAGGCCAGCTAAGACTCAACACTTTAAAAGCTTACTTCGTTGGGTCTCACCCCCACCTACCCTGTCCCAAACCTGATGCTTTTCAGAGATGCTACTTCGCTAAATGGTATCCCCATCCCTCTGGCCAGGCAAACTGGAAACCACACTCGCTCTTGACACCTTTGTCCTCCTCACCTCGGGACTTGTAATAGATTCCTGTAGATCTCCACGTCCACCACCCCCATCCTTTTACCTCATCTCTGTCCCAGAAAATGGCACTGCCCTCCTCATTGTTCTTCCTGCCTGGTCCCTTTCCAACCCGTTCTCCACACATCAGGCAGAGTGAGATTTCTCCGAATGCCAGTCTGCTGGTATTGTCCTGCCCATCTTCAAATTTTTCAGTGGGATGCCATGGATCTGATAACAGACCAATATTCTAACATGGTTCCAAGCCTTTTGTATGCATCCTGTCTCATGATTCTTTGCCCTTTGATGTCTGCACTTGGGCCACCCTGATTCTCTGTCGGGTCCTTAAATGAGCCACCTTCATCCACGTGCAAAGCCTTGCCAAACTGCCGATGGCCTGAAAAGCCACCTCCATCCCAAAGTTTATGGCCATCATGTCTCTGTTTCCTTTATTTCTCAGCTCAGATACCACTTCCTCACTGAAGCTTTTGTTAATTTGCCATACCGATCAGGTCAGTACATTTTAGGCAAAACACTTTAAGTAATTGGTGCCTACAAACTTATCTGTGCATTTATTCAGTTAATATCAGTTATCTCTACTAGAAGATAAGCTGGTGAGAACAAAGACCATGTCTCTATATTTACCATTACGCCCTCCTATGTCTAGTGTAGAGCCTGGAGCATAGTAATAGTTGAATACATATTTGAATAAATACACTGTGATGAGGTACAATAGGATAATTACATGATTAAACTATCTGGTGTTCTGGTCATTGGTGAAAAAAACCATCTCTGCCTCTAGAGTAGGGATTCTCAAATGTTAGTAATGATCAGAATCACCTGGAAACCTTACTGAACCTGCTGGCTCCCACCCCCAGCTTTCTGATTGAGTAGGTGTGGCTGTGTCAAATCTTTGCATTTCTGATGAGTTCCCTGGTGAGAACTGTTGCTGCTGTTCTGGGGACCAGACTTTGAGAAACCGTTGTACTAGCCCATATAAATTTTGGAATATACTTCTTACAGTTTTGGGAGATCATCCCTTCTTCATCTATTGCACTAGGCACAGCCTACAGGAATGGTTATTGGATGCTACAGGAAACGGACAGGTTTGCTCTTCCTTGTCATTTCTAGCCCTTCGGAGAGTCTCCCATGTTGCAACAGCCATGCCTGGCATCATCAGGGATTCGGTTTCCAGCAGGGATTTACTCACTAGCAGGGCTCTCCTGATTCTCAATGGGGACAAGTGCCTGCAACTGAAACTAAAATGGGGAGGGAGGGCAGGGAGGCTTAGGTTTCAAACATCTTTCACTGAGGAATTAGTTATAAAGAGACACACAACAATAAAGGCTGAACTGAGCCCAGACACCGTCATTCACAGCAAGCTTACCCTCTGAAACTGGCTGTACGCCAGCTTGCAGCCAGGTGCCTCTCTTGGATCTGAGTCAAGTGCCCTGCGGCCACCTACGGAGCACTCAGGTAGGATCCTGAAAGCCCCTCACCTCCATCTGCCCTGCTTGATTACTGTTTCAGGTCCCACCAAAGGACTCCCAGCTGGCTGGCTGGGGTCCAGCGGCTCGGGCTCGCCCATCACATCATCTGTGCCACCATGGGGAGGATGGGAAGGACCGTCAGGAGAGAAATGACAATTGGGCCACCTTCTGTGCTTGGAGCTCACCTCAGAGAGGTATTGTTTACACATGATTAGAGTGTTTATAGCTTATTATCCTGGGCCTAATGGCTGCAGAAAGAAACAGGAGGGCCAGACCATCAAAGCTAAGATACAGGTTTTAATAAGACACAAAACGAAATAATAGGACTTTCTGGGAGGAGATGGGGTGGAGTGGCATAAGATCATCTGTACATAGAGAAGGGCATTTATAACATGTCCTGCAAGCAGATGAGCTCACTGGCACCACACACGGATGATGATCAAGTGCAATTCAGAGGGAGGACACTGTTTGCCCAAAGGGCATGTGTTTGAGCACATGCATGTCTAGCTGAATTGGAGGCAGAGGATTTGTGCTTGTTTTATTAAACATTTGAAAGTACCTAGTGTGGTGGTCATGTGAGTGCCTCACAAGCACTCCACTTCAGGCAGGTAATTGACCAAGGGCCCAGCTGCTGTCCTGAATTCTGTGGAAATTCTGCATTTGTGTCACAGCAGCCAGGGAGTATGACAGCAGAAGCCATGCTAAGGCATACCCTTCCACCTCCCTCCCCCACTCCCTCCCCCCACTAGGAAACACACAACTCCTCTGCTGGCTCCCTCTGGCTTCAGGTCATTTCAGTGGGCTTCTAGAACCTCCTTAATATTGTATGGAAGTCTAAGATGCTTCTACCCAACCATCATTCCCTCTCTCCTTCACTTGGGGTCAGGCCCTCATCGCAGACTGATGGGTTTGCCAGACTTACTGGCTCCTCCCATTCTTCTCACTGACATTACCCCTAATATTCTTTCACAGTTTCTTCTTTGCAGAGGATCCTAGTAAAACGATAGGGCACAGGGTATTTATTCTTCACCCTGGTGAAGAAACAGGACTTTCACTGAAAGGGGTGGATTGAGGTTCAAAAAAAATGGAGATGTTTCTTCTGTCCCTTGGTCCAGGGCCTCATTATCCACATCATCTTCCAGGATTCTCTGCTTTCTACCATCTGTTAAGTTCCCCTCTCCCAACACACGCACATGCACGCAGTTGTTCTCTAGAGGGTCTTCAACAAAGGTCATCATCCCAGGAGAATACTTTGGCATTCAAGATCCCCTACATTCATGACCCCTTTTTATTCTTCTTCTCTCCCACCTCAAATGGCAATCTAGCATTTCTCAAAACCACCCACCATAGGAAAGGTCATCCTTCAGGTTCTAGCCTGAAAGCCTACTCTACTTGTGGAGTCATTAAGTACAAAAAATGAAATAAATAACCTATGAATCCTATGATGAATATATACTATTTTTCCCAATTGCTTTTTTATCTGGTAGGCAATTGTGTACAATTGTTATGAATCAAGAAACGTAAGTCAGATGCTGTGTTGCCTTAGGAATCTTAATCAGCGTCTCTGGGCTTCCATTCTGTCATTTGAGATGATGACATTACAGAGCTATTGTGAAAATTATAGAAGATAATATTATATATGTGAAAAGTTTGCATAGGGCCCTATACCCTTTAATGGCCTATTGGGTGCTTAGTGTTATTATTACAAAAATAGTTATGGTAAAGAAATAGCACATGGTGATTCCAATCCTTAGCACATGGTGTGATACATAAACAGGGCTTAATAAATATTTGCTAGGGCTGCCCGGGTGGCTCAGCAGTTTAGCGCCGCCTTCAGCCCAGGGCCTGATCCTGGACACCCAGGATCGAGTCCCACGTCAAGCTCCCTGCATGGAGCCTGCTTCTCCCTCTGCCTGTGTCTCTGCCTCTCTCTCTCTGTCTCTCATGAATAAATAAATAAAGTCTTTAAAAATAAATAAATATTTGCTAAATGAACATCCTTTACGATAAGGCTTCTCAACCTCAGCCTCATTGACATTTTGGACAGGATAACTCTTTGTTTTGGGGGTTCTGTTCTGTGCAGTGTAGGACATTTAGTAACATCCTTGGTTTCTACACACTAAATGCCAGTAAAAACCCCTATGCAAGTTATGACAACCAAAATGTCTCCAGACATTGCCAATGTCCCTTGGGTATAGGGAATGTCCCCAGTTGAGAATCAACAGTTAAGGTAGAATTAACATAGCCCCTAAACCTCAGCAGCTTAAAATCCAGTAGGGAAGCTATCCAAGATTATTTCAGATTTAGGTTTAATTTTCCATGTCCTGTGACAGAACAAAATACTGAATGTTTGAAGAGCACAGAGAAAGGTATTGGCCCATTTTGGAGGATTCCGGGGTAGTTTGCTTCCCATAAGCTCAGGCTCATGCCAATTACGGCCTATTACATTGACCTTTACAGATGATATGGACTCATTAGGTCAATCTGAACTCATGATGAGATCTGGCTTGGTTTCTAGCTCTGTGGTTAGAGTGTGTATTCCAGCTTTAATATTTTAGAAACGGACAATGTGAAAATAATAAAAGGAAACCATATTTGGGATGAGGATGGGAGGCCGGCAGGGGGAGCTCTCCTACCTAGCACTCCATTGAAGACCCAACAAGAAGAGATAGACCTTGCAGGTGGATGGATACTGCTTTACCCTCACTACTATCCCAGCGGGAGGAAGAAAGACTTTCCTTCTCCCCTAGCAACAGCCCAGCCAATGAGAGCGTGTTACAATTCAGGCAATGAAAAGCCACCATACTTCCAAGGCCCAGTTTACTCCAATGGCCTTTTTGTTTACAACAGCCTTCCCAACATCCCCTTTCCTTTGTAAAAGTGGTCCTCTGTGTGCTCCGGATTTGCCTCTGGTTTTGCCTAGCTTAGCTTTTGCTCATTGCCATTGGCTGCTAGTCCCAAATAAACCCACTTTTGCAGGTAACATAACTGGCTGTTTTCTTTCTTTTCTTTCTTCCTTCCTTCCTTCCTTCCTTCCTTCCTTCCTTCCTTCCTTCCTTCCTCTCTCTCTCTCTCTCTCTCTCTCTCTCTCTTTCTTTCTTTCTTTCTTTCTTTCTTTCTTTCTAAGATTTTATTTGAGGGAGAAAGCATGAGTGGGGGTTGGGGAGGGGCAGAAGGGGAAGCAGACTCCCTAGGGAGCAGGGAGCCCCACTAGGGGCTGGATCCCAGGACCCCAAGATCATGACCTGAGCCAAAGGCAGACGCTTAACCAACTGAGCCACCAAGCACCTGGCAGTTTTATTTCAAAGTTTAGCAACAACAGTAACACTTTTTTTGCCTTATGCCTAAATTGAAGATTAATATTTCTGCTTTCTAAGGGACATGGCACTCTCCAAAGCCTGAGGAAATCACTCTCTTTTCAGTGTCTTTTGACTGGGTCAAAAGACTCGGTCAGCAAAAGGAGTCTGAAACAGCTGCGCTTCTGGTAGGTGCCCTGCTCCACTGATGAGAGAAGTGAGGGATGGACAACTGTTATTTCTCCAGAGTACATCGGTGAGTTATTTGATATGCTAAGATAGGCCTGGGTCTGGACAGGGAGTGGAGGCTAGATAGTTTGCATAAAAAGCAGGGCAAAGGAGAAGAGGGGAAAGTCTGGGTTTATGGAGACCTCCAGCAACATGGTGGGTGGCCTGATGACTTGTAAGAAAGGGATATCTGATACTGCCTTAAATCAGTTTAAACTCTGCTGTAAACCCATTTGATGGTGGTGATGGTTGCACAATATTGGGGATGCACTTAATGCCACTGAATTGTACACTTTCAAATGGTTAAAAAGGTAAACTTTATGTCGTATGTCCTGGTGATGGTTAATTTTATGTGTCAACTTGACCGGGCTGAGGGGAAGCCCAGATGACTTGTAAAATATTATTTCTGGGTGTGTCTGTGAAGGAACAGATTAGCATCTGGATAGGAAGTCTGAATAAAGATCACCCTCACCAATGCCTGTGGGCATCATGCAATCCTTGGAGGGCCTGACCAGAGCCAAACATCAGAGGAAGGGCGAATTTATTCTCCCTACTTGAGCTGCGACACCCACCTTCTCCGGCACTTGGATTCTCGGGCCTTTGAATTCAGACCAGAACTACACCAAGGGGCTCCCCTGATTCTCATTTCTTCGGGCTTGGACTGCAGCCATAGCACTGGCCTTCAGCTTGCAGAGAGCACACCATGGACTCCTCAGCCTCCATAATCAGGTGAACCAATCCCTGCTCAGAGCTATGCTCCTATATACATGCAAAGTTCCTATTGGCCTTGTTTCTCTGGACTAAGATGGTATTTCACTAGAACAAAAAAAATAAAGAGTATCTGAGTCTCCATACTTTAGTAACAATGGCCATGCCCTGTCTTGAGTGGTTTGGGACAAACAAGGCATGGTGCTCTTTGTCTGGTCGAGGCAGGACAGAGAGGAGAGGGGAAGATGTGAGAGTTGGTGACATGGAGAGTTTGGCAGGAGCCAGGGGTCATGTGAGAAAGAACATGTCTAGGAAGTCTCCCAAGTTCTGGCAAGGTTGCTAGATGTCCAATAGTACAAGGGATCTAGGGCCACTCTTTATGTTCACATTTTAAGGAACGGGGTGAATTCAGTCATCAACCGGCATCCATAAAGATGGAGTTTAAAAGGTTCAAAAAGACTGTAATCTATGTTCTAGCTTAGAGCTTATCAATTGCTATTTATGGTACTGATCTCATGGGTGCTGTTTTAAGGGTCAAAGGAGTTAAATAGCTCTACAAATTTAATGCATATCAATTTTTTAGAAGATTTTATTTATTTATTTATTTATTTATTTATTTATTTATTTATTTATTTGAGAGAGAGAGAGAGAGAGAATGCACAAGCAGGGGGAGGTGCAAAGGGAGAGGGAAAAGCAGACTCCCTGCAGAGCAAGGAGCCCGACGTGGGACTCCATCCCAGGACCCTGGGATCCTGAGCTGAGCCAAAGGCAGACACTTACCTGACTAAGCCACCCAGGTGCCCCTAATTCATACCAGTTTTTGATGTCTGATGCTACCTTTCCACATACTGTTCCTTCCCTTTGTATCTGTTAATTGTTTACTGGTCATCATATTACATCCATTTGATAGTTATTGACTTTGGTTTTTGTTCTTTTAGTTTTTATCCTTCTAAACTTCCTCCTCCCTCCCACATGCCTGATTTTTATCTCTCTCAATTCCTTTCCCTTCTCATTTAAGTATATAAATGCCATGTTGGGTCTGACCTGTGACTTTCCTGGGTGAGCAATCTGACATGCAGGGATAGCCCATGTAAATTATGAAGGTCCTTTTTGGTGTATGAAAGTTAGCAAAGAATGCCAAACGCAGCCCATTCCCAGCTGAGCTGTGGTCCAGTCAAGCCTTCAGGGCTGGCTACCAGACATCTGGTGGGCTCCAGGAGTACCAGGCTTTCACTTCCCACATGAAGACTCCCTGAAACTGAAGCTACTGCTGGCATGATTGGGATTGGGTTGTACCCCCGAGACCAGTGCCTTACGCTCCCCAGTAAAGACTGTGTTTCCACCACCACCACTTATTCAAATTTTGTCAGCTGGTAATTTCCTAACTTCTTTGTTCATTGGATAGTCTTACTTTCATTTTCCAGTTTAGGAAACTATTTTGCAGAGTACTTTGATGCTTATTTTCTTTCAGTGTTCATGATGCTGGGCTCACTACCAAGTAAGCAATCAATTAGTGGGAGTACCTTTCACCGTCGCTGTTGTCATGATTATTCATTTCTTAACCAAACTGGAGTCTCTCTCTGCTACAGTGGGACTTTCTGAGATATATGTATGCCTTGTGCTTCTATTTTCCTAGTTTCTACATCATTAATTAAGCATAGTATCCTTCATATGCAAGATTGAACTCTAAATTGTGGCTCTTAGGAAAAGATGGAACCTTGTGAATCTAATGTTTGTGGGTGCATTCCCTGGGTGTGAGAGTGATGGTATCCATAAATGTATTTATGCAACCTGTGTTCATTGGGCACTTACCTTTTGCGTGGTCTGAGACAACACCTGGGCTCCCCACCTCCCTTCCCCATTATAGGGGCAATGATACAAGTGTCCCCGTTGCTGCCATGATTTGGATTTTTTGTTTGTCTGTTTTTAAGATTTCATTTATTTACTTGAGAGAGAATGAGTATGTGCAGTGGAGAGAGGGGCAGAGAGAATCGCAAACAGACTTTGCTTTGAGTGTGGAGCCCAACCCATTGCTCGATTTCACAACCCTGATATCATGACCTGAGAGGAAATCAAGAGTTGGAAGCTTAACCCACTGAGCTACCCAGGTGCCTCATGCCATGATTTGTTATACCTCAGCTCTCTCATAACAAAGGGGGTTCTAAATTTTTACTAAGTGTGTTATGTTATATTCCTTGGATGGATTATGTCCCAACCATTCACACTGGTGGTGCAGGGAATCTTAATACCTGCAACATATTCGATATATGTACTACTAGTCAAACAAAGCCGTGCACAAGTGTATCCAACACAATCTCAACTATATAAAATGGCACTTATAGCCGGAAGATACTCTGTAATCTGTGGTCATCTTTGAGGGGCGGATAATGAATTATTCGGATTCTTTCATTTCATTTTTCTGTATTTTTCAAGACTTTCAAAAGAGAGCTTGTACTGGCACTTATTACTATTTTTTAATTAAGTAATTTCTTCAGTCCCTCTGCAGAAGGCCTACTTTGCCATTTCCAAAATGTAATGTGGCAATTTATCTGCTTTCTTTGTTGAGGGGGGGGCTGTTTTTGTTTTGTTTTTGTCTGTATTCTCTTTATGTGCTTTGAAACTAAAGAAGTGTTTTATAATTAAAGCAGTGTGTTCAAAGCTGTGTGTGTGTGAGAGATCTTTCATTTACTGTACAGTGAACTCATTGAACAAAGCAATATTTAGGCAATTCTGAAAAGATTTTTTTTTTTTTTTTTTTTTTTTTAGGCATGAGGGAGCATGGGGTGGGGGGAGTTTCAATTGTAATGATTTTCCTCCGTGTCATTTAGCAGTTTTCCAGGGCTTTTCATTATGGCAGCGCTGGGCCATTTGAGGTACTTGCTTTCTAATCAGCCCTGGATGCCTTCCAGTGAGCCTGGGCGGAAATTCACCGGGCACAGGGTTTAATTGGGGCCACCCACCATGGAAGCGCTTCCCCCCTTTGTCCGGAGAGATGGAAGCTCTTAACGTAATGCACATAAAAACGTCCAGTATTGCAGGGCAGGAGCAAGCGGGCTCTGATGTCCCGAGGCTGTTATTATGTCCCAGTTTAATGTTAGGTTTTCAAGGAGGCTCCATCCAATCACGGGGGATGCGAGAACTCTACAGAAAGAGAGCAATATAAAGTATTAGGTTGCAGTCTGAACACAACCCCTGATGTTTGGAACCTCTCTAAATAGATCCCAGACTGCTTTAAAAATAAGAAATACCCCCTCTCATCCCTTCTCCTATAATCCCTCTGGCACCTTGGATTCCTTAAATTAATTCGTTGCAAAAGCCGGTTGAGTTCCAATAATTGGTTTTAAATGATCTGCCTCTTGAAATTGTGCCTTGCAGTCTAGTGGAAACACCAGCCTCAAGCGCGGTGGGGCCAAGTCACTATGCAGCTTCTGGAAACAAATTGCCTGTGTAATGGGGTGCAGGCTCCATACAGCACTCCCAGCAGGATGGTGATTGTGTAACTAGGGAAGGCAGGGTGTCTACAAGGCCAGATCATGGTGGTGTTTTGGATGATGCAGATAAGTCAAGGGAGCTGTGACCTCTTTGCATGCTTAAAATTGGAAATGTTTAATTTGGATGTGACTGTGGCATCTGCAGGCTTCTTACTGGCTGTGCTTCCCAGATTAACACAGTCAGTGTCCTGGGAATAAAGATTATTCTTGCTCTGCCTGCCCCTGCTGCAGAGGGTAGAGGGATGAAGGAAAAGAGAGAGAGAGAGAGGGAGAGAGAGTGTGTGTGTGTGTGTGTGTGTGTTTGTAACAAGGTGACTACTTATCAAGTGTTTAATCTGGCACTTAACCTGATGTTTAGGATGATCCATCTCCCCTTTCCCCACATCCCTATGAGAAGGCACTGTTACTACTACCATCTTGGAGATGGTAAACTGAGGCTTTTAGTAGGGAGGAGACCAAGTTCATCCAGTTAGTGTCTCCGTCCTGCCTGTTTGACACTACTGCAGCCCTTCTGAAGCTTAATGAGCATCCAGTCACTTGGGGATCTCTATCTAATGCAGGTTTTGATTCAGGGCTGGGGGGGCCTGAGACTTTGCATATCTAATGAGCTCCCCAGTGATGTGGATGCTGCTGGTCTGGGGATCGCCCTCTGTGTGTGCAGGCTAAAGACAATGGTTGGGCCTCAACTGGCCGCACATCCCATTCACCTGGAGCCGGAAGCACCGACAATAGTCCTGATACCCCTCAAGACCCATTGACTCAGAATCTCGGCATTGGAGGGACCTGACCACTGGGCAGCCAGGCTGAGAGCATCAGCCAAAGTGGGGACTTGTATGGCTTCAACCACCAGGGCGAGCATCAAGGCACTTAGACTTATTAGAGCAACACACACAGGAAGGGAAGGAGGAAAAGACCACAGTGTGTTACTAGTGAAGGAGGGAATAAAAATGGACCATGCTGGTGGGAGGAGGTGATGTGGGAGGAGGGAACACAGCTGGAACTAGTTCCCAGGCAGGTGTGGGACCTGTTCTTCGCAGGAGGCCATAGGAGTGAGGTTCCCCAGGTGTTGCTGGCTGCCAAGGTGAAAGAAAGTGCCTGTCTCCGTGGTCTGGACCAGTTTCCTTCTGGGCAATGAAGGCTCCATTCAATGTCTTTCCAAATGTGTACATCTCAGTCCTGCCCTTGGTACTAGAAACAGAAAAGGCAGAGATGGCCAGGCCGTACTCTGCCCCGGGCAGCTGGGGAGACAGCTGTGGTTGAGCCAGAGCCATGGCCTCTATAGCACTTGTCTCATGGAGCCAACAAGCCTCCCCACCCCCTGCCAGCCGGGGTGATGTGGCAAGTCTGTCCTGGATGGGACCCCCCCTCTTTAGTAGTCTGAAAGAGCACCGAATGCTGAGGACCTGAACTAAGATAATCGCCATGAGAACATGAGGGACTGCAATGAGGACAAAAGTGCCTGTAGCACTTTTTCAAAGATTTATTTATTGGGCCACCCGGGTAGCTCAGTTGGTGAAGCATCTGCCTTTGGCTCAGGTCATGATCCCAGAGTCCTGGGATTGAGCCCCGAGTCAGGCTCCCTGCTCAGTGGGGAGTCTGCTTCTCCCTCTTACTCTGTGCTCTCTCTTACTCTCTCTCAAGTAAGTAAATACAATATTAAAATTTATTTATTTATTTGAGAGAGAGAGAGAGAGCATGAGTAGGAGTGGCAGAGGGAGAGGGAGAGAGAGTCTCAAGCAGACTCCATGGTTAGCATGGAGCCCAATGTGGGGCTCGACCTCACGACCCTGAGCTGAGACCAAGAATCAGATGCTCCACTGACTGCGCCACCCAGGTGCCCCATGAGCCTGTGGCATTTCTAAAGCAGGTTTGGTGACCAGCTGAGCCTCCATTCTCTCCCACATCCTGGGAGGCTCCCAAACTTCCCAGCTTGGAATTTGGGGCAAATGGTGGAGCTGGAGAATAACTGGTGGCTTTTGCTTGGTCTCTTGTTGAATTTAAGGTGACTCTGAAGTATCCAGTTAAACATGCCCCATAAATGGTTGGAAATGTGTGTGTCTAGAGCTGGGGACTGAGATTCAGGCTGGAATAACAGCTCAGGGAGTCCTAGCAATTCAGGTGGGATCTGAGGACACAAGGGCAAGAGATGATCTAATTATAAAAGGTAAGAGACAGGGATGCAAATCTGGGGAGCACCAATGTTTAAGGGACACAAAAAGGGAAGGGAAATAATTGATTAGTAAAAATTAAGGAAAAAAAAAAAAAACCCGGACATAGTAATGACCTGGAAGCTGAGGAGGTGAATGCTTTTTGAGACGGAAGCAGTGGTTATTAGTTTCAAATGCTACAATTTGGGGATCCCTGGGTGGCTCAGGGGTTTAGCGCCTGCCTTCGGCTCAGGGTATGATCCTGGAGTCCTGGGATCGAGTCCCACGTTGGGCTCCCTGCATGGAGCCTGCTTGTGTCTCTGCCTCTCTGTCTCTCATGAATAAATAAATAAAATCTTTAAAAACAAAACAAAACAAATAAATGCTACAACTATTTTAAAAAGATAAAGACTGCCAAGCGCTTTCCCTCTCTAGAACATTTTTAATGGTTCTCTCTGAGCGAAGGAGCAAGGTCTACATCTTTATATTTCTATTTATTTTTAAATAGCTTTATTCTCATTCCACAATTACAAAATTATCCTTTGGAGTCTGGCCACCTTGGGGACTGTTTTGGGGAACCTGGGACACAAGCGAGGGTAAGTGACTAAGAGCATGATGCATTTACCTTCAACTGCAGAGCCCAGCCTTTTGAAGGGCTTCTTGCGATAGCATGACACACGGGAAGGAGGCTGGGTAAATGCGGGAAATGATAAAATTGCTGATTTAGAGGGGCTTCTGGGGGGCTCAGTCAGTTAAGCGTCTGCCATGGGCTCAGGTCATGATCTCAGGGTCCTGGGATCCAGCCCCACATCGAGCACCCTACTCAGCTGGGGAGTCTGCTGCTCCCTCTGCCTCTCCTCCGGGCTCGTGCTCTCTCTCTCTCAAATAAGTAAAATCTTTTTAAAAAATTGGTGATTTAGAAATAGTAGCAGTACATAGCAGTAGGTGGGAAGAATCTTTGCTTCTAGTCAATTTCCCAATCCAAGTTAAGAAAAGGCCTAAAAGGAAATTGTACCCCAAGCTGGGCACCGTGAATGGTTGTGTCCTGCCTGGGGTTGAATTGAAATGAAATCCACCGGGTCCTAGGCTACTAAATCCTGTCCCCAAAAGTTGCCATTAGCCCAGAGGGGCTGCTCCTGTCCTAATTTGCATAGCTTCCAACTTTTGGCCACTCTGGTGTGCCTGCCTGTGCAGAATGGAGCACTGCTTTCTTTCTTTATTGAGGTATAATTGGCGTACAATATTATATTTGTTTCAGGTGTTATGACATAGCAATTCCACAGTTGTATACCTTAAGAAATGATCAACACAATAAGCCTAGTTACCATCTGTCATCTTACAAAACTTAATACAATATTTTTGACTCCACACCTCACCTGTACCTTACATCCCCATGACTCTTTTATTTTTTTTTCTTTTTCTTTTTTTTTTTCCCATGACTCTTTTATAACTGGAAGTTTGTACCTCATAATTCTCCTCACCCATTTTGCTTCCATCTGTCCCCCTGCCCTGTGGCAACCACCAATCTGTTTCTTTGAGTCTGGGTTTGGTTTGCTTTTGTATTTGAGACTGCACACATAAGTGAAATATGCAGTGTTTGACTTCCTGTCCAATTTATTTCACTTTGCATAATACCTTTAGGTCCATCCTTGGTGCGAATGGCAAGGTCTCATTTTTTTTTTTTTTTTATGACCGAGTGGTATTCCATTGGATATGCTACACACCTTTATCCATTCATCTATTGATGGATAGCTTGTCCCTATATTGTGGCCATTGTAAATAATGCCACAGTGAACACAGGGGTATATGTATCTTTTTGATTTAGTGTTTTTGTTTTCTTCAGGGACATCACCCAGAAGTGGAATTGCTGGGTCATCTGGTCATTGTTCTGTGGGGGTGGGGGAAGGTGGGCAAGGGGACTGTTTTCTACTGTGGCTGTACGAGAGAACATCATTTCCTAATGCACACCTAGGCACTGTTTCTGGGAGCTGCAGCCCTGGAATCTGATGGGAAATATTAGGGGTTCCGTCTGGAGTTTGGATGAAGGGATATTCAGATGACACCACCTCTAAGCAAGCATTGAAGTGGAATGGCCACAGGAATAAGGTTCAAAGGAAGTTCAAGAAAGGGAGAAGAGCTACCATTTCTTGAGCCCTGGCGGTTCTGGGTTCTGCCTCAGATATTTTATATATGTTGCTCCTTTCAACCCTCATGAAAGCAAAAATAGGTGAAGGAAGGATTATCTTCTCGGCGTGAATGATTATGACCATATTAAGACTTTGTGTTCCAGGTCACAGAGCAAAAAAGAACTAGGACTGCTTTTGTTGAAATTGATGAAAACCCAACACAGATCAATGAAAAGGTGGAAAGAGAGTTGGAAAGAGGTGTCCTAACAGCTTAACAGGTAGTGATTTCAAGGATTAGAGAAGAAAGTCCAAGAATACTTGCCTCTGACTGGAGCCCGTTTATCTCCCTCTTTCCTACTCAAGGAGTTTCATTTTTGCAGAGCAGGGGGATGGCTGCTGACAAATCCAGGCTGCAATCACACATTATGACCACCTCCACTGGAAGATGGATTCGTTCTCCCAAATTGTGTAAACAGCAGGGAGCGATTCTAACAGGTCACGCTGGAGTCCAGATCCCGCCTCTTAGGTCAGTAGCTTTGGCCCCGTAAAAGTGCTATTATGTGTTTGGGCAAGTCCAAATCACAGATTAAACCAGAAAGAGGGGGATGGAAATGTTTAGAAGACAAAGTAGCCTCTCCCACCCCAAAAATCTAATCAAACAAGCAAAAAGTGCTTTCCACTCATCACTACAGCAAGGATCCAATCCCATGCCTGCCCTTTATTATTTCTATTATACTCTGATTCCTCCCCAGGTAAGTAGTGGCTCAAAGGCATCCCAGCAGCTCTAAACCCTGTTGACTCAGAAGTAGTGCTGGTGTTTAAGTGAGGGCGTAAGCACAGTGGGCCATGACTACCTGTTTGTGATACATTTAGTTACATCAGAAATAACCAGGTACTGGTTAAAAAATGTCTGAACTTCATCCCAGACCCACTGGAATACTGATAGGGATGCCCAAGAGTGGTTCTGACAACGCCCCAGGGGACTGTGGTTGGTAGTATCTTCCAATCCCGGCCGTCCCATCTGGAGGGAGGACTCGCTGGTCTTAGAAGGGTGCTCTTGGGAATCACTGGGACAGACGTCCGAGCCTGCACGTGCTGAGATCCTGGTGGTGGGGAATGAAGACAGGTCACACAGACAAGAGTCATTTCCCTTTTTTAGCCTGATTTTTTCCCAAAGCTTTTGCAAAGTCTCTATTCCACTCTTCCACTGTGCAGGGAGCTCAGAACTTGGCCCAAGTCCCTTTGTGGAAATGAGTAGGCTAGTTCCAATACAGCCTCCTGAGCCTCAGGCAAACAAACTACTTTTAATAGCAGGTCTTGGGAAAGCACTAAAGATAGAACAGGGGAGCAGCATGCGTAGCCAGCGCGGGATCAATAGAGGCAAGTGGAGTGGAGGAGCCTCATCGCACAGGTCAGTTAGGACACGTACAGGTTGTAAAGCAAAGAAATCAAGGTCCATGTCCTAAGAGGGGCAATGAAAGACTGAAATGTAATGCTAGAGGGGAGAACGGTTGACAACTCCTAAATGGTGCTTGATGACAAACTATTTCCAAAGCTAGTTGTTAGCCTAAGAGGTTCTGCTTCCTATATTGTCACTGACAGATGAAAAACAAAACGTGCTGCATGTCACTTGTTTGAATTTTATTCTTTGTGTGGCACACACCTTGGCTTTCTGGATGGTTATCTCTAAAGAAAATGGAAAAAATTTGTACCTGCCATTCTTTTTTTTCTCTCTTTTTTTTTTTTTTATTTAAGAGAGAGGAAGAGAAAGAATCTTAGCAGACTCCACAGCCAGTGTGGAGTTCCATGTAGGGCTTGATCTTATGACCGTGAGATCATGACCTGAGCGAAAATCAAGAGTCAGATGCTTAACTGACTGAACCATCCAGGTGCCCCAGAACTCATTCTCTTTGGACATGAAAATACTTTCTACAGGAAGCTATTCAGTAAAACCAGAGGAACTATTCAGTGCAGCTTTAAAATGCCAGAGGACAGTGTCCCTCTGCTCTCTCCATGGAAAGGGGGAGGAGAAACAAAGGGGTTGGCTGAGACAGAGAAGTCAGTAGTGGTGGGAGAAGGGGTAAATGTTCTTACTGTCCATGAAAGAGACACTTGCATCCTCCTGAAGCAGAGACCAAGGGAAAATTGGATAAATTACAGGGATTGCCATTTTTTCTTACTCTGGCCACAAAAAGGTACATGGCTTAAGGTGTATTCTTTTGAAAAAAGGTTAAACTTATGTCCATGAAGAAAGAAGAAAAACCAATGCCTACAATCATATCATTGATATTAAAAAAGGGGATAAAAGGGGGAAAGTCAAAAAAAAAAGGGGGAAAGTCTTTAAATACTTAAGGGTGAAACCCTGTGATCCCTCCATCTCTAACTTTCTCACCATTTCCTTCCTTCCTCTCTCTCTCTTTTCCTTCTTGCAAATATTTACTGAATGTCTGCTGTGTGCCAGTCTCTGGGCTATCTTCCACAGAATACACAACCACCGATTTTTTTTTCTTTTCCCCCTTAGGTTTATGTGATGAACTGAATATTTGTGCTCATGCCCCCGGATGGTATCTGGAGAAGGAACCTTTGAGAGGTGATTAGGCCATGATGATTGAGTCAGTGCCCTTACAAAAGAGATGGAAGAGAGTTCCCCCGCTGTTTCCATCATGTGAGGACACAGCAAAAAGAAGACACTCTGTGAACCAGGAAGCAGCCTCTCCCAGACATCAAATCTTCCAGCACCTTGATCTCAGACTTCCCAGCCTCCAGAACTGTGAGAAATAAATGTGTGTGGTTCATTTTATTTTTTTAAATGTATTTATTTATTTATTTATTTGAGAGAAAGCTCCAGAGACAGCACAAGTGAGGTGGGGGTGCAGGGGAAGAGGGAGAAGCAGACTCCACGCTGAGCAGGGAGCCCAACCCGGCAAGGTTCAATCCCAGGACCCTGAGAGCATGACTTGAGCTGAAGGCAGATGCCTAACCGAATGATCCACTCAGGTGCCCCAATGTTTGCTGTTTACATCAGCACTGCTATAGTGTTCTCTCATAGCAACCCAAGCAGACTGAGACAGATGACTATGAACGTTCAATATTCATTATAGTGCCTTACATTCATGGTTTTAAAATCAGCTAAAACTTGTATTTCCAAATAACTTAGAGATGAATGCCGCATTGGAAGGGCTGGACCTTGCGCTCCTGACTCTCTGTCACCATCTAGAGGCAATTTATACATATTGCAGGGCTAGTTCTGAGAATATTGAAAATATACAATCATCTCAGAAGTTGGGGATGGTTTTACAGTGTTTATATATTGACCCTACAGAAGAAAATGGACCTAGTCATCTGCAAATGGATGGAATTGGAAGTTACGATCTCTCCAGGTATGAGTAGGTGAGAAATGGATTTTGGTTTCTGTACCACACCACTGGAGGGTGGGGAATCTACGAAGTGCAAAGGTTTAGTAGAGTGTGGGAGAACAGCTGGAAAACCAGGGGAGGGCAATAAGCCTCTCACATCAGGTTCAAGGCCTTCACTCCTTTGGTGTCCAGTTCTTTACTGAGATCACATAAAGCAGCGAAGTCACCTGTATTAGAAGCACCCACAGGGGCTTGCTACAGATGCATATCTGGGCCCTGCACCAAAATCTACTGAATCAGAATTTCCTTGGTGCACGGCCCAGGAATCTGCATAGTAAGCCAGCTCCACCATCAAAGGTGACTTTGATGCACCTTACAATTTGACATCAGATGTATGAAGTACCAGAAATACAGTGTATCCTCTGTTCTCGCTTCTAAAGCCCCCATATAAAGTGTTCAGAAAAATACAGCCAATCCTTGAGCCATCCTTCTGATACATCATGTTTATTCCTGTTTCACAGATTATAAAGTGGAGGCCACTGGAGCTGAAAGAGATTATGTTGGGAAGCCCCCCTGGTTTGTTCAACCTGGATTTCCTCACTGTGCGGCCTTTCCCCTCGCAGGAGTGCTCCACTTGGGCAGCCCGGACGTTACCCTGTCACTGCTGCATCCAGAGAAACCGATGATGCGCCCTGAGCTGTCACCCAGACTAAGCTATGACGAGGACCTCATCTCAACCACGTCGGTACTCTTAGGGCTGGCGCAGGGTACACATTCCCTTCTCCTGCTACCATCCTGGTCCAGGATGCCGTCATTATTCACCCTGATTCTAGCACATTTGCTTACTTGCTCTCCTCTGGCCCGACCTCAGCACCACCCGTCCCTATCCACACATGATCTGAGACTTTGTACTAGAGATAGTGCTGTCCTCCACGCACACACACGCTCTCTCCCAGCTTAAATTCAATAGGATTTGTAGGCCAGCTTCCTCTGGCCTACAGAGTCCCGTTGGCTTGGCCATGTGCTTTCTGCCCCTCCCTCTGGCCGGTAACTCACCCTCCAGGGCCAGCACTTTTTGTGCAGGAAGACCTTCACTTAGGTGGCCACCCGCCTTCCCTTGTACCACCAGCACACCCTCTTTGGTCTTATGTGCGATGTCAGCTCTGAAGAGACACCTTACATACACACTCATCCCCGCCGCAGCTAAAGTAGATGCAGCTGTACTCTAAGTTAGGAAGGAGCCACTTCTCTTCCCTTGTGGAACTTGTGATTATTTGGGTTCTAGCGCTGAGTTATCCGACGAGTCTTCCCCCCTGGCCTTGGAGACTGTGTCTTCGTTCACCCCTGCCAACAGCAGGGATGCAAAGATCGAGTTAAATGTATTGAGTCCAGGAAGAGGCGCGCGCGGCAGGTGAGACGCACGCCCACCGTCCACGGTGACGGCAGCGCTGTTTGCCGCTGCGGCTGAGCTGTGAGTTGCGGTGTTCGGGGCCAGGACTCGGTCTCGGGAAGGTGGAGGCGTGGTCCCAGGGAGGGGAGAGCCCGGCAGCCGCGAGGCCACCGCCACCAGCGCGCCTTGCCCTGCAGGCAGCGACGCGGCTGGCGGTCCAGCCCTGCAGGCTGCCCGGGGGGGGGGGGGGAGGGCGGCTACTGGGTTCCTGGGGTGTAGCTGGGCTCTCTGCAGCCGGGCCGAGCCCACTGTCCTAGTCTTTGTCGAGGGGTTGATTGCTCCCCGCCTTGCCATGACAGGGCCTGAGGTAAAGGAGCTGAAGCGGGGAGGGGGTCGCACCTGGCGCTCGGGAGGCGCCCCAAGGCTGGGCACCCCGGCCCGGCCCGGAGCGGTGTGCGGCGGCCAGAGCAGCCGCGCCGCGTACCTGCGCCCGCCCCCCGCCCCCCGCCCCCCTGCCCTGCCCGCCGTGCGCGGGGATTACGTGTTCCGAGCCCGACCCGGGGCGCTCCCCGCCCTCCCCCGCCTTCCCTCCCCCCGCCTCCCCCCGCCGAGCGCGAGCGGGGATCCCACGCCCTTGCACCAGCCCGGGGGCTCGGACGGGCCCGGGAGCCGCTGGTCGCCAATCACCGTGCGGGGGAGAGGCGGGCGCTCGGCTCGGCGCGGCGCGCTGGGGAGCCAGCTGGCGCGGCCCTCCCCGGGAGCCTCAGACGCTCGCGCGGACAGACAGACGCACGGGCGGGCGGCGGGCGCGGACACAGCCCCGGCCGTCTGCGCTCGGAGCGCGGGAGCCCCGCGTGGCCCCGGGAGGGCGGGCGCCGCGGCGGGGAGGGCGCGCGGGCGGCCGCGGGAGGGCAGCGGCGGCGGCTCCCACCTGGCGCCGCACCTGGAGCGCCGCGCGCCGGGCCGGCGGGGAGAATGCGCGCCGCCCGTGCGCTCCGCCCGCCGCCTCCGGCCGCCCGCAGCCGCCGCGCCCGCACCTGACCATGGAGTGCGCCCTCCTGCTCGCGTGCGCGCTCCCCGCCGCCCGCTCGGGCCGGCCGGGGGGTCCCGCGGGGCTGCGGCGCGTGGCCAAGGCAGGTGCCGCCGGGGGCGCGCCGCGGGGGGGGCGGGGGGCGGGGGCGCCCGGCGCCGGCCCCGGCGCCGGCCCCGCGCGCCGCTCACGCGGGGTCCCGTCTTGTCTTGCAGGCGCTCCAGCTCTGCTGCCTCTGCTGTGCGTCGGTCGCCGCAGCCCTCGCGGGTGACAGCAGCGGCGGCGGCGGCCTGGACGTCGGTGCGTATCTGCTCCCCACCCCAGAAGGGCCTTTCCGGGCACTCGCCCCTTCCCCCCCCGCCCCCCGCCCCAGAGACAGAAAAGTAGGGGGGCGCGCTCCACCTCCACCTCCACCTCCACCCTCCACCCCCCACCCCAGCCTGGCAGGTGTGCGCGCGTCCCGGAGTGAGTTCCAGTCGGCGGGTGGCTGCTGGGGATGTGGCAAGGACTCTCTGAACTTATCAAAAGAATCAATGCCGCAAGCTGTAAGTCCCATAAATGAGAAAACAGCACTTTCCTTCGTTCACAGATGGCTTGTTTTTTTGAAAAAAAAAAAAAAAAAAAAAAGGAAAAAACCTCACTGCGGTGAGAAATTAGGAAGTGGACGAGGTGGTTGATATCAAAAGGCACCTCCCTGGTTCCTTTCCTCTTCTGGGAAACTAATTCTTGGTGGGCCCTCCCCCTCCCCCCATCTTTCCTTCTCACTCTCCTGTCCGCTTGTGCTCCTCATCTTCCTTCCCTTGTCCCCTGCCCTTGTGTCAGGGATTCCCCGAAACTGTATTAGAAGAAAGCAGGTAGCTGGAGATCTCTGGGACCTTTATATCTTCTGAGGTTCCCAACTGCAAATCTCCAGAACACCCTGCACCTCTATCACACGCTAACTTCTTGGGGCCCCCAATGGAAAATCCTTGTTGCCATTGTCCCACCAGCTTCAGGGGAACAGCTGATCCAGGCGTCTAGCAAGACCTTGACATCCAACTCAGATCCTAGAATTTTTAAGCCTTGCAGGGTTATCTCCTATTGGGGCGGTGGGGGGGGGGTGTTGGGCAATGGCAGGGTCATGGAGGAAGGACTGGGAAGATGTGGGTGAGTGAGGGGACAGGAGAGAGCTAGGAATTAACTCTTGAGAAATTCACTTTTTCTCCAATCAGGGATGCTGGCTGCAGTTTTTAAAACAACCCCCCATTGTTCCGCACGCATATAGTTCCCTCTGTTGCAGCCGCCACCTGTAAGGATCTCATCCTTGGTGAGCCCCTGAGCTGACTGGTTAGATCACTCTCTATGGGAGGCTCTGACTGCCTCCCTTTCTGGTGAGGACTGGAATATTACCATCCACCTGCTCATTCTCTGCTTGGAAACAAACCAGTAGCTGTTTCTGGGGCTTGACTTTTAGTTTTTGTAGGAATTACTGTCATGGAGCTCACTGCATGGGGGCTTTGTGGGCTGATTGCCTGGAAGGCCGGCTGGATAAGGCTATCCCATGGCCTCCTAAGTAGAAGCAGGCAGAGCTTCAGGTGGGTTTGGACTAGGAGGTATACGGAACATCTTCTTGCCGAGACTGGAGCACGTGCAGGCAGGGTTTTCCCACTTAGGTTTTTGTATGGGGAGGAAGGAGGTGGTTTTTGGCTAAGAAAGAGTTGCATTTAACCAAGAGTCGCATACCTGTAAAGCAACAGATTTTCAAAAGAGAAATAGTGTGTGGCCTGCTCATTTTTTTTTTCAAGGTTAAGAGAGGAGAAGAAGTTTTCCAGTTGTTTTTTTTACCATGTGTGTCAGTTAGATAGTATTTCTAGTTAAAGGAGTCAGAAAATGGGAGAAGCGAGACATAAAGTACATTGTGAGAATGAAAGTTGCTCAAGCAGTAAGAGTCACAGATGGTTCATACTGAAGAAAGCAGTTGAAAATTATGATCCTGATGGGATATTTTTTTTTTCCCCAAACGTAGGCTCAATTAGAATCTCACTCATTGATCCCTGTTAGCTACAGGGCTTCTGTTCATTCTTGGGCTTTTCTTATTTGGTTGTTGACTATTTTGGGAAAAAGGGAAATTCCTCTTTCTTTTCCTCCTCCAGTAACCAAGGACCCAAGTGACTCAAACATGCCTCTTAGTTATTCGGAATCTTTCTAAACACTTTCCAAATTAGTTTCCCATTCTGTGCCTAGAAAGTGGAAACGCAGAGTGTGTTTGAACACGCGGAAGGCATACTCCAGATCATTTTTTGATGATACTTTTCAGTTTCAACATTTTGTGATAGAAAACAGTGTGCCGGCTTCAATTTTCCAGCAGCAAATAGTTGTGTGTGTTTTTTTTTTTTTTTTTAAGCTCCTCCTCTTGAGAACAAGCAGCAATTAGTGCTGCTCTAGAGAGCAGTGGGGAAAGTATTTTTAAACATGCCTTTCCAGGTGTCCCCTGACTGACACTCCCCCACCAACATGTCTGAGCAATTTTAAACATCAGACTCTATAGGAAAGTTCTGACAATTTTGAGACATTTTTATGCATCCACTATATTTTATGTTTACAATGAAAGGGGATTGTCCCTGTGAAAGCTCAGAGTAAAATGTTCAGAGCGCTACAAGTGCTGGGGTTTTATTATCATATATACTTAATATCGGAAATATGAAACCGCTGGTACTTGCTCCTTATCTGGGATGTCATCTCAAGTTACTCAGCATTGTGTTATCATTTGAAATTTAAACTCGGCCTCCCCAAATGCTCCCAATTCAGTTGAAGCACGAAGATATTAATCTCCTTGAGGAAAAAAAAAAAAAACTGTTCTTTTCTCTACTCTTGTGGTTTTGCAGATATTTTGTCTCCAAATATCACTTTTTATGTATGGATGGCTCTGACTCACATACTAAGTCCATCTGTCTCCCTCCAGACCATGAGAGAAAGTTGTGGCATTTTCCACAAACATTCTTGAGATTCATGAAGATTGTGCTTGACTTTTAGTTTTTGTAGGAATTACTGTCACGGCGCGCATTGCAAAGGCCACAGCGTTCCCTTCATGAGCTGCTCTGAATTGCTGTTAATCTAGGTGCGTGGCGATAGGAACAAAGACACCTGCGAGCCGTACGCTGCGCTTTGCCAGCCCATTGGAAAAGTGACCCTTCGGCACTGTGAGTTCTGGGTGCTGACAGCTAAACCTTTCCCGTTGCAGATTACGTCTTTGTCACGCCGGTAGAAGTGGACTCGGGCGGGTCATATATTTCACACGACATTTTGCACAACGGCAGGAAAAAGCGATCGGCGCAGAGTGCCAGCAGCTCCCTGCATTACCGATTTTCAGCATTTGGACAGGAGCTACATTTAGAACTTAAGCCCTCGGCGATTTTGAGCAGTCACTTTATTGTCCAGGTACTTGGAAAAGATGGTGCTTCAGAGACTCGGGAACCCACAGTGCAGCGATGTTTCTATCAGGGATTTATCAGAAATGACAGCTCCTCCTCCGTCGCTGTGTCTACCTGTGCTGGCTTGGTAAGTACCCCACCCTCTGGGTCGACTCCCTCTTTTCGTGTGTTTTGTGTAACTTGAATGAACAGATGTCTGCAATATTAAGTGTTCTTCCAGCCAACTCGACACATTCACACTGTCAGCTTTGATACTTATAATATTCTCAATTGAATTAATCTAATCTGCTCCCAGAAAAAGAAAATATAATAGAACTTTAATTACCATTTAGAGCATTCTTTTGATGTTTAATGGTCTGGGCCTCTTTATTCTCCATGTTTGAGACGATCCCCAAGGAAATTAATTTGATGGATGCCATTCGCTTTGTAAAGTCTTGGGAGACCCAGGCATTATATAAATCTAACAAGCCGCATGCCTCTACATTGCTTTGAAATGGGAAAACTGTATTTCAATGCAAAGTTGTGTTCAGCAGCCCCGGGAAGCCCAACCTTCACTGTAGAAGGGAGGCCTTTTGTTTTCTTTTAACTAATCTTTTCGTGTCCTGCTCACATAAGACATCCTTTTAGAATGTGGTATGGGGTGCTTGAGGGCTGGCAGGATTGCATGTGGCATCCAGGGATGCAGAGCACTTAAAGTATCTGGGACAAGTGTTATTTCCTCTCTGTGTAATCTTCAGCAGTTGTGCTCTAGGCCAAGGATATTGGAGTAAAGGATACTTGTTTCAGGATTCAGTCAAATCTGTGAGGCAGTAAATGGGTTCTGGGTTCGCATTGCAATTGAGAAGTGTCTTGAACTGACATCAGAGTCTGTCTGTTGAGACGCATCGTGGTCGTGCTCTGGAATGGCTGGAAGAAGAAAGTGAGAAAGCCCGTTTGAGGATGTAGTTAGTAATGCACACAGCACAGCAGGACACAGAGCAAGAGGGGTTGAAGTAGGTGCTGGTGAATGAAAACCCCCATGTCCTTCGCTAGTCAAAACTTTATTATTTAACTTCTTTTTCACATCGTGGCCTGAACTTTAGCAAACACCTCTCATTGCGGAGTTTTGATACTCTTTGGTATACTCTTTGAAGCATAGAGCAAAGCGAGGATTTAACAATTTCCAACTAAGCTTGATCTATTTAAATGATCAATAAGACTTACTAATGACCTATATATTCTAACATGATTGCGTGCGTGCGCTCGCACACACACGAATCCTGGGATTTCTTGTTTAGCTTGAATGTGATGAGTCTTCTCATTTCTGAGCATTCTCCATATTTCCCCCTCTCCTATCTGTTCCAGTATCCTAACATTTTCAGGAGGTTAGGCCTCTCACCATAGCAGCGTAAACTATCCCATTCCACATAACATAGTGGTTAAGAGTAGACTGTCCAGGACACCAGCACTCACTGGTAGGACCTTGGGCAAAGTACTAACCTCTATGTGTCTTAGTGTCTTCATCTCTAAAATGGAATAACAAGAAGGTTTACATCATAGGGCTGTGGGGATTAAATGACTTCTTCCTAGGAAAATGCCTTAGCAGTTCCTGGCAGAGAATCATTGCCCTATAGCTATTCTAGTTCCAGCAAAACGTAGTTAGCCACCTCGTATTTAGCTCTCTTGGAATTCCAATCTCTGTGAATGATAGGAAATCTGATTAGTTGTCTCCTATTAATAGATATCTGGTTATTTCTCTAAGTTGGAGATTTACAGGGAGCAAATGATCACTAAACACATAGGAAATTAAAAATTTTCCATTGTGATGTAAAAATTGGGATGGATGTGAAAGAATTGACAACTACGTCTGCCTGTGTCTGAGGCTGAGGTGAATTGGAATCATGAAATTCAAATTCTGTCTCCACTGCTCAACAAACCAGCTGCACGTACTTAGTTAAATAACTTTACTTCTCTAGGTCTCAATTTCCTCTCCTGAATCACGTAAAATGATTTCTCAGGCCAGTGCCACTCTAGGCATCTGACTCTAATTTGTTGACCCTGGCCAGATCCACTTGCTATGGGGTAGAGTGAGAATCACGCTTGTCCTCGGTGCATTACCCACCTCTCCATGACCCTGCCAAACAACTGTGAAACATAAGCACATACACCCACACTCAATTTAAAAAAAAAAAAAAAAAGAAAAAAAAACATGCAAGAGAATAGAAACACAACTGAGAAACTGAGAAACTGGATGCCACTCTGAATACTTTATGTAACCTTGTGTTGAAGTATAATGTATACAGAAAAGTGCAAAAGTATATACAGAAAAATACAAAAACCATAGAGTGCAGCCTAATGAATTTACACAATGTTTACACCCGTGTAACCACCACCAAGATGAAACATTACCAGTGCCCCAAAAGGCCCAGCTGTGTCCCCTCCCCAGTCACTTGCCTCCAGAGGTAATCACTATCCTAACTTCTAATTTAGCTTAACTTTGCCTTTTTTACTTATTTCACATAAGTAAAATTATACAGTATTCCTTCCTACGACTATTTCACAATGTTTCCATTTAATTGTTGATGGGCATTTAAGTTGTCCCTGCTGTGGGCTGTCGTGGAGTACTGCTGAGCATTCTTATATATGCCTCTTCGTGAGCAGATGGACACATTCTTTTGAGTTGTTGGTCCTGGTTGTACTAATTGCACTGCCATCAGAGTGTATGGGAGTTCCAGTCACTCCACATCCTCACCAACACTTACTATTGTCTGTGTTTTCCATTTTAGCTACTGAATCGATGCGCGTGATGTGGTACCAAGTTATATGGGTTTAGTTTGTGTTGTCTTAATGGTTGAGTTCTAATTCTTATGCGGATCGGCCATTTGTATATTCTCTTTTGTGATCTATCCATATCGTATGGACAGATAGTATAAATGTTTCCAGCCTACACCGTGGTGTTTTTTCCTTTTCTCTGTAAATAGAAAAAGAGAGTTCTGAGCAAAAACACTGCTTTGCTGGCTTAGTATCTCTCTTATTATGGCTCTGAATCTCCAACAATGCATTGATCTGCTTGTGAAACACTAGCAAATAGCAGTAGTGAACACTGTGAAATCATGTAAGCTCAGGCAGGGGACACTTCACGAGGAACATTGAGAGATGGTGATGGAGAGCAATAATCATGGTGGGAGGAACATTTCTTCATCCTTCTAGCCACCTGGAACACATTGAAATCGCCTTGCTTCTTTGGCCAAACAAAGGGTTCATACCTTTGCTAAAGTTAATTAACAACTACTGTGACAGATTCAGAACAGTGAATGATTTTTAAGAGTTCAGGAGAGGGACAGACCTCTAAATGCTTCGTGGAGAGACGACTCAGGAGACAAGCAACTCTTCTTGCCTTGATACAGAAGCTGACAGGAGGTGAAAGGGACTGATAGGTAGAGCCTCTTCCACTTGAAGTCTCTACATCAGGTTTTCTGCAACGGTGGAGGTGGATGGCTGGCATCAGAATGCCTTTAGTGCATTCTATAATACAGCAACCTCCTGGAAAGCATGCAGTGTGTAAAAGGACAGTAGGTCACCATTCAATAATAGAGTACCAAGGGGAAAACTAACTATGATCCTGATTGCCAAGGAAGCCCCAGGAGAGAATGAGAAAGCATGGGAGGACTATAATAGTAAAATATATGCGTCAGTACGTGCATGCCTACCTGTATATGTACGTATCCAGTGAGGATTTCTCCTGCAGAGAATTTTCCTCAATAATTCAGAATTAAACTGTGCTTAAAATATTTTCTTAAAATACACTCCCTTTCCCACAACTGACAGGGTTCAGTTTATTCAGGAGTTGAGCAGGTATTTACTTAGGATAATGGAAAAAACAGAAGATGCAAACTTCCCTGAGTGAGTCCTGCCCACTGTGATGTCCAGGCAGGATTATTTTAAAAATTTTTGAATGCCTTTACACAGGAGCACGTGCCCTCCAGCTCACCACTGCCCCTACATCTGACTGCCTTGCACTATGGGAAGGTATCTGGGTTTGCAGCCTTTGTTGCAGAATCTTGGCGTCACAATTAATCTAATCACCATCTGCCATCCCTTCTACCTTATCCAGCCTCTCCTTGGCTACCACAGTGAGGAGAATGGGATGACATCCAGGAAGCCCTCACCGTTGTTGGGAGACTCTTCTTGATGTTGAACTACAACCTACCTTCTCATGATTTTCACCTGTATTTGTTAATTCTGTCTTCTGAGAGGATAGAACGGACTTGTGTCTATCTTCCTACAGACTGAGAGATCCAAAAGGCCTTTCTGCTCAAAAATCTTTCACCCTAGAGCTCTTTTTTTATTAGGACAGTGTTTTTCAGAGTGCTGGATCAGCTGCCTTAACTTTGCCTGAGGTGTTGAAAATGTGAATTTCTTAACCCACAGCAGAAGGTCAAAGAGGCTAAGGTCAGGAATGTGTTTTTAATTCTCCAAATGGTTCCTAACGCATACTAACGTTGAAGAACCATTGGATCGAGACAATGAACATATACACAAATTGTGTTAATAATTGCTGCTGGAAGAAAATGCTATTGGTTTGACCCCATTTCTGAAACTTAATGGAAATGTCCTGTTTTAAGAGCTGACTGGAAAGACACATTGAGTAACTACTTTATTCAACAACTATTGATGAGCTTCCATTCAGGGCACAGTGGATAAAGTTGCAAACAAGTTGGATGCCATAATCGAGTTTATAGAAAAAGTTCATGGAGTAAAATTTTAAAAATGGGAGGAAGCATAGTCAAGCTTAGTGCTAAGGCTACCTCTTAGAGCTTTACCATGCACATTAGCATATTAACAACTTAGAAATGCCCTACATTAAAGACCTTTGTTTAAACCTAGAACTTTCATAACTTTGGTCATGGAAGCTTTTTTTTTTTCCCCAAGTAGTGTCTCTTTACAGTCTGGTAGTGACAGGAAAATCAAAGCAATGATTCCCAAAAAAAGATAGTTCTGTATTGATTTCTAACTAGTGAGAGATGCTCCAGGGATAAAAGGATTTCATGACCATATAAGTGGTTTCATGGCCATGTATTCCCATAGAGTGAGGAAAACGTGAGGTTTACATGCAATTAGACAGTCTTCTGTGTGACACATTTCACACCTTTTAATATGCTAATGTGTATTGTGAAGCTCTAAGAGGTGGAATTGTATACTAATTGGACTACTCCCCTCTCTTTAAGGCATGCTTTCATCAACAACTTGTCCAGGTTTCTGCATAAACCATAAAAGAGCAATTGCTAGATCTACGATTAACTGGACTTTATTGGGACCTGATAAACCTGATTACCAGGTGCTCCTGTCAGGGAAATGCACCCCTTGCTTAATAAACTCTGACACCAAGCTCCATTCACAATGTGAAGAGCAAGCGACCAAGCATGCAGAAACTGCCACCGTCTTGCTTTCCTGCCCAGGTCTGTACTAAGGGTACTTGGTCCTTTACCTTTGATGAATAACCTCAGCAAATGCCCAGTGGGAAAGAGTGGAGGAGTGCTCTGAGGGCATCTTCTGTCTTCTCTGATCAGGCCCCAGCCTCAGCACTGTGTCAGGGCCTCAGTGGAAACTGTGCCATGATCAAGGCTGCAGGAGATCCCTCCAGCCTCCCTTCCTGACACACCAACCTAATTTTGTCTTTTAGTTTTTCTTTCGTTTCTTTTTTCTTTGTCCCCAACAATTAAACTATAAGTGGTGTTTCTCCTGCATGGCTGGCTGCCCCAGTGTCCTCATGTCTTTCTTAGTGGTAGCCTCTTTAGACCGTGACTGCGGGGACCCATCCTCTGGAGAGCCTGGGTCCCTGCGAGGAGCTTTGGAAACAGTTGGGTTTCAATAGGCGGTAGGGAAGCTTTGATCTCTCCTTTTCAGAAGTATTTTATGACTCAGAAGGCTCAGCCATTGAGTTGTCTGCTGCTGGCCACTGCCTGCCCAGCAGCCTTTAGAAAGCTGGTTTCCATTCATAAAAGGGTTGAAGTTAAATGACCTTAGTCCAGACAGGCAGAAAGAGACTGGGCTCTCGTGCTTTGTGGGGCCTCGTTAGCCAGGCAGGGGTTTGCTGAATCACATACACCCCCTTGTAACTTTACAGATCCTTGAGAGGATCATGTGAAATTAAGGATTAGACTGGGCTGTATTGCTAAGTTTTGGATACAGGCTGACCCAAACCAGAGATGTTTTCTTAGGTTATTGATTCATTAAGGGTAAAAAGGGGTTTTCTTTTTGTTTTTGTTTTTGTTTTTTTGGCCACTCTTCAGAGGTGATTTGTGAAGACAATTATTTGCTTGTAGCAATACTTTAAGCAGAATGCCAGCCAATCTCTTTTTTGAAAACATAGCCAAGATTCTTGCCAGAGAGCAGGATCCCAAGGCTGATTTGAAGGGTGCTCACATGGGAGGGCGGAGAGCTGACCCTTCCCCTGCACTCCCTGCCTGTTAGAAGGTGGCCACTGGAGGAGCTCACACCCTGGGGTTCCAGCATTGTGAGTACTGTGCTTTCTGCATGGCTCTACACTTGTTTTCTCATCTGTGATGTGGATGATAACTCTTCCTCTCTCCGGAAGACTGTGGCGATGCATGAGGAGTGCTTAGCCCAACATGCACTGGGTGCTCTGTCCTTTGACTGCTTTTGACTTTGGACTGGGAAGGGTTCTGGGAAGGAAATGGCTCCAATTCTGGAGCTTCATCAAGCCTGCCAGAACAGGGAAAGGGCACCTGGGTGGTGGTAACATCCTGCTAGGCTGTTTGGAGATTCTGTGGGGGAATGTAACCACTGCATTATCTACCATGAAGAAAGGAAACGAGAGAAAGATAAAGAATCAAAGAGGAAGGATCAACAAACACATAAAGGTTTGGATTGGTGCATGCACAGTACAGCAATGTAGTGTACTGGCTTTGAGCTCAGACTTGGAAGTCCCAGTTCTGGACTCTACTAACTGTACAACTCAGCTCAAATTACTGATCCTCTCTGTTTAATTTCTTCATTGGTAAGCTGAGGATAACAGGGCTTATGGATGGTGAACTGGAAGAAAAATAGTCTATATGCAATGCTTAAAACAGAGCCTACGCACATAGTAATAATGTTGGTAGTGGTAACGAGAGAGGAATAATCATCATTATTGCAAGCCTCCTTCCATAACAGAGCTTCCAAAGCTGGCTAATGCCAACCCTCCTTACCACCCACAGGCGGGAAAGTTTTAGCCAAGATAATAATAATAGTTTCTATTTATTGAGCACTTCCTGAGTTATTAAAACTGGCCATGGAAAGGAGAATTCAGCTAAGACACAGACCAAGCCCTTCATAACCTGTAACTTCCAGTGAGCTTGTGCTTATTCAAGGTCTAAAGTGGCATTTTTTCCTCCATGCTGAAATGCTAAAAGACCTAGACATGTCAAAAACAAAGCCCCAGCATCCTACACTTAGGCTCTCCCTCAGAGAATTCCATGGGTCCTGGGTAGAGCCTAGGTATCCATTTGGGGATTCAGAAAAAAATTCACAGATGATCCCAACCCAGGTGGCACTGTTGACTGAATCAGTGTCCTAAACGTATCTACAAAGAATCTTCTCAGGGGAAACGGGATTGCTGAAACCTCTTTGGGACAATTATTTTTTGCTTTATGGAATGCATCATGACATATAAGTGCGACTGTCTGTGCTCTAACTCACATCAGCCAATACGTATACTAAAAGGGTCAGGCAGGTGGCTTATGTAATCGAAGTGCAGATTGTTCTTGTTTGTATGCCCTAGAAGTTTCACTGGCAAGTAGAACTCCATCTCAAACTAGGTGAGGCATAAGAAAATATATTTATTGGCTCTGAGATAATTCTAATTCATGCTTCCCGCCTCCACCCCTCCCTCCTTCCTTGTCTTAGGATGGCTAGCTTTGAGCAAGGCTGGATCCAAGGTACCCAGTGACATCATCACTGTTGTCTTTCTCTGACTCAGCTTTTTGACCTTGCTGGTTTTCCTTCTGCATGGAGGACCTTCTGAGTTCCAGAGGGGAATCCAACATTTCCTTAGGTGCCTGTGTCTCATGTGCCTTTACTCAGCAGTGACACCACAGTTATAACCTATATCCTATATATATTATATATATATATAATATATACACACATACATACACAACCTATATCCTATATGAGAATAAGTGTATGGAGCCCTGGACTTTATTTGCTCTCTGTAAGCCTCAGATCCTCAGATGACCACACTCAATTCATCTATATATCTGAACAAGACCAAATTATGTCTTCACTTAAGTATTGATAAGTGAATTAATGCATGGAAGGAAGTCAGGGATGAGGCACAGCAAGCCAACAATTCCAGTTATTGCTTTGAAGCTCCTTTTGAAACCAGAGTTTATTACATCTGTGTGTGTGTGTGTGTGTGCAATGTGTGCACACATACATGTGCATGCATGTGTGGACATTTAAAATGTACATAGATGGTATTAGCCAATACCTGAAGCATTTTGTTTGATGGGAAGGGGGAGTGCTTGAAAATAATGTATATCTTGGCTTTCCTGCTTATCAGTACATGTACATCTGTCTTATTCTTTTAACCGCTACATATTTAATCATTCCATCTGGTTAATATATTTGTTTCCAGTTTTTTGCTATTGCTAAAGAGAACATGCATATATATGTCTTCTTAGTTGCATGCAATTCTATATTCCACAAGAGAGAAAGAGAGACCAAGAGACCCACTTCATGAAAAGCTGAGGCGCCAAACACATACTGGACATCAGCTCTGGCCAGAAATTTCCTTGCTGATATAAACATTAGCCACCCAGCATCACTGGCTATTACCGTGGTGGTAAATCATGCAAAGTTACTGTGAACTCATTTCACCTTTGTTTTCCGTGAGCCCAAGGAAGTCACTTGGGAGAATGGTTCTCTCCAGTGGAGTAGATGTGCTGGTAAAATTGCATGATTTCCCACCATCGACAATAAACAATTTAAGAGAAAGTGGTACTGATTAATTCCTAAAGTCCAAACGTAATGAGGCCCAGGGAGCACTGCCCACTAAGCACTGCCCAATGACCAAAACAATTTGCCTGGGCTTCCCACCCAGCTCTGTCCACAAACCCAGGACGTCCCTTTCAGTTATATCAAGTTATTTCCATGAAAGCCTGTTCCCATGGTTTCTCTATCCAATTACAGGGCAGACTCTGCTCAAATACCATAATACAAGTCTGGTGAGAGTGTTCTATCTGGATGGCATGCTCACCTCTCCTGAAGGGATGCCTTTGATGTATCGAAGGATTTTATTTGCAGCTGAATTCTTTTGATTGCTTATTCATGCCACTGAGTCCGGAATATTTTATCTGCCTTTATTACCAGTATGAGTCAAGGGGGCATGCTTCCTAATATAAATTATATAACGCACACCACTAATTTACTGGAAGTCGGCTACCCTTATTTGAGAGAAGGCACTTAAAAGAGATGGGCATGATCTAGTAAAAGGAGATTATCGGGATCCCTGGGTGGTGCAGCGGTTTGGCGCCTGCCTTTGGCCCGGGGCACGATCCTGGAGACCCGGGATCGAGTCCCACGTCGGGCTCCTGGCATGGAGCCTGCTTCTCCCTCTGCCTGTGTCTCTGCCTCTCTCTCTCTCTCTCTCTCTGTGACTATCATAAATGAATAAAAATATTAAAAAAAAAAAAAAGGAGATTATCTCTCCAGGGATTTCCCGAGTTCTCTGACAGCAGACTGCTTTGTAGCGTCTGTGGGTTCATTCTGTGGTTTTATGATTCCTCATCTCCCTTTCATATGGTACTTTGCCACTTCCAGGAGACAAATGGTTACCCAAGATTAATTTCTCTGTTGATAACGATGAACATAATTGATCCCCTACCTTTATTTAGTGTAGAGCTGTTTCAGGCAACACAGAAATGTGGTGGAGAGAAATTTCTACTTAAATGCGCTCTTGCTCTTCATACACACGCACACACACGTATATCTTATATACAAATGTGTTTCCTATACTTTCCTATATCTTAGTCTTATCTCAGGGGTTTACAGCCACTGTTTTTCAGTAAGACGCATTGAAGCAAAATGAATTCCATGCTTTTAAAAGGACTCTTTTTGTGTGTAAAGCAAATACTAATTTCTGTTTATTCCTGCCTATGTAATAATGATTAAATCATGTCTAAATCAGTAATTCTTAGCATAGAGAGCTTTAAAAAGAAGCATGTATGCTCAGATCCTGCCCCAGACCAATTGAAGCTGAGTATCTGGGGATGGAGCCCTGGCATGTGTAGTTTTTAGTGGCTCCCCAGCTGGTTCTAATGCACAGTCAAAATTGAGAATCCCTGGTCCAGATAAATGCCAGTGGCTTCAGAGGTGCTGTCACCTTAGAAATGCCTGTGCAATAGTTTAAGAGGGCAGGTTGGCATGTTAAAATGCATGAGATTTTAGAAGCCCGTGGTTTTTAATTGTTATGAGATCTCTGCGAAATTACTCTTTTTGAAGACTTTTTATTTTGAAATACTTTTAGCCTCCCAAGAAGTTGCGAAAATAATACAGAGAGTTCCCATCTATTCTTCACTCAGCTTTGGGAAATTATCACCTCTCTGGGAATCTAGTTTCCTTACCTGTAAAGTGGAGTTGGGGGTGGAAGGAAGCCCTATTGATGGACTGCTTTGAGAGGGAAGTGACATTGATGGTGCCATGTACAAACTGTAGCTCTTGGTGTCCAGACATGGCTCTCCAGTTATCCAGTCATTATGCATGTATTGCTGGGAAGAGAATTTTGCAGATGTTGTCAAGGCTTCAAATAAGTTGACCTTAAGATAGGGAGATTTTCCAGGTAGGTCCAACCTGATAGTCCTATGATCGTACAGAATCAGGAAAAGTCAAAGAGATTCATAGCTAGAGGGATTGGACATGTGAGCGTCTCGTTGCTGGCTTTGGATATCAAGCACAGGTGGCCCCTAGCAGCCGAGAGTGGCCTCTAGCTGGCAGCCCCAAGAAATGGGGACCTCAGTCCTACAGCTGGAGGGAGCTGAATTCTGCAAACAACCTGAATGAACTTAGAAGTGGATTCTTTCCCAGAGCGTCCAGCAAGGAATGCAGCCCTGGCTGACACCCTGACTGAGGCCTTGGGAAACCCAGAGCAGAGAACCTAGTCACACTGTGCCCGGACTTCTCACTTGCAAAACGGCGAGCTAACAAATGGGTGTTATTTTTAAGCTGTTAAATATCTGGTGACTTGTAATGCAGCAATAAAAACCTAACACGGAAAATTTCTAGAGTGCTGACCTGCAGCAGGTGGGTCACATAGTAAGTCCCTTCTGTTTCCAGAATCATGGTCCTCTTACATCTTCCACCAACCGCTCATGCTTCCTCATGGAGCACGCGAGACCGTCCGTGGCTTCAAGGAGAAACAGCAAGTATCCGTAGATATTCCCTATTGAAGACTGCTTCGGAAATTATTATACAGTTTAGCACCAGGTTTCTTAGCAGGGCACTACTCACATGGATAGATGCTTGTGAGAACTGTCCTGTGCATTCAAGGATGCTTGACTATTGCCCAGCAGATTCCAGGAGCGTCCCACAGTTAGGACAAAATGTTTCCAGATATGGCCAAGTGTACCTGGGGGTATGTTTGTCACCAGCTGAGAATCACTGATAGCTGGCTTCTTTAATAAAATGCATTTATGTAAGCATTTTTTTTTCCAGAGCATACTTGCTGTTGTCATTAAAATAATTTCACTGACCATGATGATTCAATAATGATTTTTACTTTTGAGACACATACCTCGGAAGACTGTGTATGACTGGTGCCTAGGGACCGGGGTGGATTGGAAGGCAGCAAAAAAAACTGTCTGGAAATCTTTTTAAGGATGTGTATTTGCTTTTGAATTGCACAGCATGCCAACCCAGACTGCTGAAAATAAATGGATCTCTGAAGAAACAGATATGTTTATAATAAAATTTACCCTTGCATTCTTATGAGGGAGGGAGTCTATCCATGTGGATATAGATTAGAGATGTGGATTCCATTTCTGGGTCTGCTGCCAACCTTATGGAAAAGTTAAACATCCTCTCTGTCCTGTGGATCTATAACAGTGGGAACAATGGGCAGCTCTGGAATGAGATCGAGAATGTTCTCTGGGTTTTTATGAATGTATGCTCAAGCCTGAGAATCTTGACAAGGTATACGGATTTTTCTATCTACTGTATTAGTTGGGCATACTGGAAGTTCACAGTACCTGAAGAGGCAAGGAGCTCTGTTTTAATTGGGGTGCAGGAGAAGGGAGCTAATTCTTTCATATGCATAGACTCATCAGCTGACCTGATTGTTGAACCTGTCTCCTTCGTCACTTCCTTGACTAGACCATCTTTTGAGAGGATGTGGTATATTGGTACCTGGTACCTGTATAATAGCAACATCCTCTAAATTACCCAACTTCTTTATAAATGTAATAGGTTAGCAAAGTTAAGGTCATCTGGGGTGTTTGTACGCCTGGCTAATTGCTTGACATTTCTATTCCCTCTGTTCCTTCCTTCCTGCCTACCACCCACCCATCTCTACACCCATCCAACCCTCCACCCACCCATCCTTCTAATCCAAAGCATTTATTTCCAGCACATTTCTATTATGTGCTTTATAGTGTGATAGACTGTGGAAATATAAAAATGATAATATGATTCCTAATTTCTAAGATAGTCCAGTGTCAAAGTGGAGAATGATGGTGACAGTGATAAAAACACAGAAGGACAGCGCAACAAAATTAACTTTATAATGTCTCGTTTAAGGCACTATGAGAACACAAGTGTTGAATGACTGATTTTTAATATGGTGGGAAAGCAGGTTGAATGAAAATGCATAAATAGCAGGTGATCATATACACCTCCCCCCCTTGTACATTTCATTGCTCACAGTCAGTTGAGTTGGGTATTTTGAAAATATACCCAATTCTGACCACTCATTATCCCCTCTCCTGCTACCACTGTGATACATGGCACTCTCCTCTCTCACCTGGATTCTTGTAACAGCTTCCAGTCTGATGGTTCTCCTTCCCCTCTTGTGTCCTTATAATCTGTGCTTCTCACAGCTGCCAAGTTATTTCATCTTTTTTCCCTGGCAGCTAATGGCTTTCCATTACTCCTAGTTTATAATCCAAATTCCTGACCGTGACAGGCAAGGCCGTATGTGATTGGGCTCCTTTGATTGAATTTCCTGTCTTTTATACCATCATATACTTCCCACCCCCCCCCACCCCCAGCCCTTCTGGACTCTTACACCTTTCAAGTCCCCCACTGCCCCTATTCCATTGACTTTGCTCTTTGGATGATCATTCCCCCCCCACCCCCAGTATTCACCTGGATCCTCTCTTCATGTCCTGTGCATTTCGGTTCTCTGTAAATGTCATCAATGCAGAAAGTTCTTCCCTGCACCTGTCACGCCCTCATTGCCTTACCTAGCTTTCTTTTCTTCTTACTTATCACTCGTGTGATCAACACTTTGTGAATTTGCATGTACTGCCCTCTGCACTTGAATAGCAGCTTGATGGGGGCTGGACTTCATCTCTGCTGTTCATAGCTGTGTCTCCAGTGGCAAGAATAGACCCTGGCAAATAGTAGGCACTCAATAAATATTTGTTATACGAAGGTATGTAATTAACATCCTGTAATTTAGAAATACATCATTTCTGTTTGGCATGCATCATGAATTGGATTTTTCTTGTGCATCCATGCATACGTTCATTCACTGTAGAAACTCATCAATAGGTCTCTTTATATGCAGGTTAGATATGGGGATTCAGAGTAGTGGTCACCTATAATTTCTTGTCTGCCCAGCATCTTTTTCCCTAGTCTTTTGGTAAAAAAACGTTGCAGTTTTCCTTGGGGACCTACGTTCTCCATGTAGGAGACCAGTCGGAATCTCAGACGTCCTTGACTACAGTGATTGGTAGGGATTCACATACAATAGGACCAGAGCCAATGAAATAAAATCCTGGGACATCTAGGGGTAGCAAAAAGGAAAAAACGTAAGTCCCGAGTTGCCAGCCACCTTTATATCCCCTGAGAATTGTCATCCCAGTCTTGATACTGGACATTAAAGTACTTCAGGCTTTTCATTTGCATGAAACATATCCCCTTTTCTTGTTAGCCTGGTTTAACTTAGGTTTCCGTCACTTTGAAGTGAAAGTCCTAACTGTGATAGGAACGTAGAAGTCCTGGGTAGTTTCTGCAAAGAACCTTCTAGTCTCACAGAGGAAGCAGGCAAGCATAATGCAGCAAGGGCATTCAGCATACATTGATCAACAAATAAATGCAGTGACACCTTGCCTGCGTTTTGTGAACTGACATTTAGTGGGTACAGAGCCCACTGCACGGAGTGTGACGGCATATACCATTGTCAATATTTGTTCTTGACAGCGCATCTTGGATGGATTATCTGTCTTCTTGATTCACTACTTTGTCAGTTGTCTTGTTATTACACACCTCTCCATGTCTGCCAACAATAACTGCAGATGGATTTAACACAACAAATACAAGTGAGTACGTTCTATGCCTGTCAGTGAGCAGTTGGAGAGAGACCGCTCTCCATGGTTGGCTTAGAGGATGACTTCACACTCCATAACCACTTTTAATTGATTTCTTTGATTTGTTTGGACGATGACATGTGGGGGAATGTTGTGAACCAAGAATGCTTATTGATGGATTACATTGCCCAATGTTCATATGCAGTTCATTTGCGTCTTTGAAGATATTTATTTTAACGAGTCTAATTTTAGTAAGCAGTGGGTTTTTATTTTTAAATAATGACAACAGAAGTGTGTTTTTTTTTTCCTTCCCCCATGCTCTGTTTCTTTTTT
Source organism: Canis aureus (assembly GCF_053574225.1). Lineage (NCBI taxonomy): Eukaryota > Metazoa > Chordata > Mammalia > Carnivora > Canidae > Canis > Canis aureus. The sequence goes on along the minus strand of NC_135613.1, from coordinate 15,201,312 downwards.
GTGATGTATGGAATTCCATCTCCTCTTTGCTGTGGCACAGTGCTGTCCAGTAGAATGTAATACAAACCAACATATGTCATTTAAAATTTTCTAGTAGTCTTATTTTTTTTTAATTAAAAAGGAAGAGACAAAATTTGTATTGGTAGATTTTGTTAATCTAAAGTATTGAAAATGTTCTTTCAAAATGTAATAAAAAATGACATAGTTTGCTTTTGTTTTACATGCAAGTCTTCCAAATCCAGTGTGCACTTTGCAATTACTGCACATTTGGTTCAGACCAGCCACATTCCAAGTGCTCATGACCTCACCCATACTGGACAGGATAGTTCTAGCCTTCTCCTATCTGGAAGTCCTGGGACTTTTATAGTGAAAGTAAATGGGCAGAAAAGAAAGATTCTCTTTTTATCTAATTTGCTAAAATTGCATATCTTCCAAATAATACTCCCACAGTGTCTTTAGTTTTCTTTTGAATACTCTTCAGTTGTGGACAGGTTGATGTTTGGGTTTAGAAGCACTTTGCCACTATACAGTTCCATAGACAATTTGATGGTGGAAATCAGATGTAAAAAAAAGTGAAATGTTGAAGATAACTGGAGGTATTAGGTTTTGAAACATTTTTTAATTTACACATGTTAAATAAAAATTTACCCATGGATTTTCTTATAATTATATTTGATCAAGACTTGCTAGTTTAATAACCTCTGCTTTTTTTTTTTTAAGTGGAAGCCTCTTTATTAGGTCTCATTTTTTTGGATTTTCATAATAACCTTTACAGTTCTGGTAATTAACATATGTAGAAACCAGAGCAAGATAGAGTTTAAGAAAATCCATGGTCAGGTCAGGACATCAAGAGGTAATGTCACACTATATTATAAATTTCCCTCTCTAATGGAAGGGTTCAGTGGCAAAAATAACGCAGATAAATGAATAGTCAAAAATATATCTGGCTTAGGATCACATTTAATGTATCAGAAAATTTAGTTATCTTATTATATTTTTGCTCAAATGGTGATACCTGAGCAAATTTTCCTGGCTGGTGGCTGTGCTAGCTGAAGCTGGCAACTCCACAGACAGGAGAAATCAACCAATAGGTGGATGGATGTCTCCATGCCCTTCCCCGTCAGCCAGGTAGAGCTGCCTGACTGTGGTTTCAGCAAGACAATCTTTTGCTGAGCCCTGCCTTCCTTAGGCCAGAAGAGTAGAGGAGAGTTTTCTCAGGAACACTTGAAATGAGGAGCAGGTGGCTTTTATTCTACAGAAAGGAAGGAGACTTTCTAAGTCCAGGGAAATGGCAGTGCATGCTTTTCAGGGGAGCACCTTCCCTTCTCCATTCTTGGTGGTAGACTGGGCATGCATGGGGCTGTGTTAGGGTTCTCTGGAGAAACAGGGGCAAGTGTGTGTGAATTCTATATATTATACATATGTAGTATTACTATATATCAATATTATATTAGATATTATGTTTGTGATTAATAAAAACATAATGTATATATTTATATATACATATGTATGTTTATATTTATACACATAAATTTATATGTACCAATTTACTTATGTGTGTATAGATATAAATATGTATATGGGAATGACTTACATATTATATTATGAAAAGCTGAGAAGTCTCAAGACCTGCAGTTGGCAAGCTGGAGAGCCAAGAGAGCTGATATAGTCCCAGTCTGAGTCTGAAGGCAGGAAAAGACCAATGTCCCAGTTTGAGGACCATTTCCTCCACATTTTTGTTCTGTTCAGGACATTAGTAAATGGGCAATGCCCACCCCCACTGGGGAAGGAAACCTGCTGATTCAGTCTGCTGATTATTATTATTATTCAGTCTGCTGATTCAGTGTGAATCTCAATAAGAAACACCCAGAAAGACACACTCAGAGTACTGTTTAACCAAATATTTGGGCCCAGTCAACTTGACACATAAACTTAGGCCTCACAGAGTCTTTTTGCCATCCTTGGGCACAGTCGGTTTTGCATCTCTTTTTCTCCTACTGTGCTCCAGTTGTGCTTTTCCGTGTAATAATGTGATTGTTCCAATAATGCCTGTCTCCTACACTAGACGACAAGTGTCACAAGGATGTGAACCGTGCCTTTAAAATTTTTTTTCCCTCATCATTGTATTTCAAGCGTCTGTCATAGCACCTGGCATTCACTCATTCACACTCTCTCTTGAAATATATAAATGGAAATATACATATATAAATATGCATCTCCACATTATATATTAACATAATGAAATAATATTGTTTCTTCAAGAGAATTTCCTCACTTATCAAGTGTGTACTGAGGCAGGACGTATCCAGGAGGCCTCTAGCCTGGCAGTACTAAAGAAGGATGTTAGCATCCTCCTGCTTCCCATGACACCTGTGCTTGACAAACTCGGAGCAACCTTAAACTCTCTGTGTTTCTCCTTTTCCTTGCCAGTGACATACAGATAAGATCACCGATCTCTTATGGTTGTGGTCTTATATTCTTCAGATCACAATGCCTTGGAGAGACAATAGATATACAAATGAGTGAATATAAAGTATGTCAGAAGGTCAAAGTGCTCTGCAGTGGGTGGAGGGGTAAGGCACACCTGCTAGTGAGGGAAGGCTGGGGAGGGGGCTTTTGCTGTTCCCTGTTGGGTGCTCAGGAAAGGTCTCACTGGTAAACTGACAGTTGTGCAAAGACCCCAGGATGAACCCCTGGTGTGGCTATGCTGGGGAAGAGCACCCCGGAAGGAAAGTCAGTGAATGTGAATGCCTTAGGGTGGGTGGGGGGGAATGGCCAGTATGCTCTAGGAAGCTCAAATATTCAAGGAGCACCTACCTTCACAGTAAATCATTGCTGCCATAAGCTCCCTTCAGTTCATCACCTAAAATAGGTAGGCAGTAGGTATTTACGCCTCATTGGCACTTTACAGGAAAATCAGGGTTTCAGCTGGAAAAAATGAACCAGTTTAAAATGATGTGAAGGTCTTGTAAAACAGCTGGCTAAACAGGGAGTATCTGAAAGGCCAGAATGTTATATTCCTTCCCCCACTCTGAGGCTTGAGGATAAAAAGGAAGGTTTGGAAAGATTCACTGTACTGAGCACATTGTGTTGCCATATTGATTAGAAGGGAGACAGGGTTGTCAGTTAAGTATATTCAGTCCTGGGTTTGGTTCTAGCTAATTTCTGCAAAGGGCCTCTTAACATTATTAGTCTTCTTCCCTACTAAGGCTCAGCTTTATTGTGCATTTTCTCAACAGAGGTTAGAACAGGGGGAAAGGTTGTTGACTACCCGCTGAGGTAGTCTGGGACTCTGGAGGTTTGGTTCTAGTCCCGAAGCTCTTACAAGCTACTCTGTAACCTGGTACATATCTGGGCCTCAGTTTCCTCTGAAAATGAAAAGATGGGATTAGAGAAGCATTTATCAAACTACCATTCTGTGTCTACTTGCAGAGGCATTGTTTGGAGTGCTTGATAGAAATTCAGATGCCTAGGACCCATTTCAACTCTCATAATCTCTGGGACTGAGACCCTTGGAATCTGCACTTAAAAAAAAGATTTTATTTATTTATTTATTTATTTATTTATTTATTTATTTAGGGAGAATGCATTAGCAGGGGGAGGGGCAGAGGAAGAAGAAGAGAGCCTCAAGCAGACTCCATGCTGGTTCAGAGCCCCAGACAGGGCTCGACCTCAAAACCATGAGATCATGACCTGTGAGCCAAAACCAAGAGTCCGACACCCCACCAACCGAGCCACCTAGGCGGCCCAGAATCTGCATTTGAGTAATTCCTATGTTCATCAAATTTTGAGAATCTATGAAATTAAAAAATAAAAGCCTGGGATCCCTGGGTGGCGCAGAGGTTTGGCGCCTGACTTTGGCCCAGGGCGCGATTCTGGAGACCCGGGATCGAATCCCACGTCGGGCTCCAGGTGCATGGAGCCTGCTTCTCCCTCTGCCTGTGTCTCTGCGCCTCTCTCTCTCTCTCTCTCTGTGACTATCATAAATAAATAAAAAAATTAAAAAAAAATAAAAATAAAAAAAATAAAAGCCTGATTCCCACATTTGAAAAAAAAACAACAAAACTCTACTTCCTTATAAAAGATGTCCTCTTCAGACTTGGGGTTCTAACTGATCAGGGGGTCATGAATCAACTTAGTCGCAATGAGCATCGGTAAGAGGGAAAATACAGAAGCATAAAATAAAGGAGTCTAGACAATGCCAGATTATCATCTAGGAAAAGTATTTTGTGAAATTTTGCAGTGTGGGTGTGTACATTTGTGTTTACTGAGCCACGTCATAAAATGTGTGGAGGTGTGTATGCTCATGTTTGGGACATGGCTTGTAGTGAAGGTGATTTAGGAGATACTGTCGTAGGGCACCCATATTTAATGGATGTGCAATGTGGTCTGTGCAGTCGTCCCTCAAAAAAGTTGTATTGTGTGAGCCACTGAGAGCCAACCCAGACAAACACTGAGAACTGGACTGTGGTGACGTTACCAGGAGCCCCAGAGTCATTGAATGAATAAATCTTTTCTAGTACTGGTAGGTCTTAAAGCTTATGTACATCTCTATACCTTTGTGCTGGTTTTTTTCCCCTTTATCCCAAAAGCACAAGAAAGATTTCCATTAAGTATTTGAACAGAAATGGAGCATTTTTCCTCCTATGTTAGCAAATGCCTGCCTCTGATAGACCAGCATTTAGCTGAGCCCAGATTCAAGACAAGGCTTGTTTGACGAAGCAGGCCTGTCAGAGTGCTTCACCATAAATGCCATAACCTGTTGATTTAAGGGTTTCAGTGTATACCGTGGGTCGTCAAGCCCCAAACAGAGCACATGGTTTTTGATCTGAGGATTCAGCTCCCCATTGTAAATCTGTCAACCTCCTCTGTTGAGTCAGCTACTGAGAGCGGAATGTCTGTGGGACTATTTATCCTGTCATATCAGCTTAGGTCAACGGTTTTTTGTTACTCTCTGTGGAATAAGCCAGTCCCCCGTTAAATGCTACTTTTGACTCTAACATAGTTTCTTATCTCTGCTTTCTTCAGTGTCTGCTTCAGTAGGACGGGGCTACAGGCAACGAATGGAACTTTGGTCCAGAGTTTCTAACTAACACATGGCCACCCAGTTCCCAGGGTGCTTCTGAAGTCTTGCATACCACCCTTCTCCCTTCGAGAGTGTTGCAATTTCTGCTTAAAAAAAAAAAAATAAGTCAAGGGGCACCTGAGTGGCTCAGTGGTTGAGCGTCTGCCTTTGGCTCAGGTCATGATCCCGGTGTTCTGGGATCGAGTCCCGCATCGGGCTGCACACAGGGAGCCTGCTTCTCCCTCTGCCTGTGTCTCTGCCTCTCTCTGTGTGTCTCATGAATAAATAAATAAAATATTTTAAAAAATTAATCGAGATAGCATAAATACAGAAAGATGCAGGAGGAATGATGAGTATAGAGAGCTCATTTATTTTTTACAAAGTGGCCACATTTGTGTCACCGCGGAGTAGATCCAAATTTAGACCGTCTCCTGCACCCCCGGAGCCCTGCTTGTGCTTCATCTCAGTTCTTAAATGCCTTACTCCCAAACGTAACCATTATCATGGCTTCAATCACTAAAGATTAGTTTTGCCTGTTTTTGAACTTTGCATCAGTGCAATCCACAGAACGCTCTTAGTTGACCAGCTGCCTCTGTTCAATAGCATGTTTGAACATAGCTATGGTCGATTCATTTTTATTGCTTTAAAGCATCCCATTGCATAAAGAGCTGCACTTTATCCCTTCTATTGTTGATGGACATTTGACTGTTCTTGGCTTTGGGCAGTTCCAGATAATGCTACTGTGGATTTTTTTTGCAGGTCTTTTGGTTCAAAGGTGTACTCATTTCTGTAGGGTTTCTAGGAGTGGAGTCTGGGTCATAAGGAATGTGAAAATTGGTTCTACCAATTTGTTTTCAAAGTACTTCTAACCAATCTACGTTTTTACAAGCAGTTTCACTTGTTCCTCATCTTTGCCAACACTTGGAATTTTTTATCTTCTTTTTAACAAATATGGAGTGTACATAGTCTACTACTGAGGTTTTTGCATTCCCCTAATGGCTAAAGAGGTTGAGGGATTTTCCATATGTTTACTGGACACTTTAATGTCTCCCAGCTCATCAGTCTTTGGCATCCTATATCAAAACCTTTTCCTATACCCAAGACCATAAAGATATTTTTTCTGTGTAGAATTCTAGAAGCTTTATTGATTTATGTACCTTCATGTGTAGCCTACAATCTACTTGGAATGCATTTTTGTGAATGATGTTAAGAGTTCGTCAAGGTAACTTTTTTCTCCAAGTGAATATCCAATGGACACTACACCATTTATTTAAAAGATGATTCTTTTAAACACACTGCATTGCCGTATTATCTTTGTCATGAAACAGGTGATGGTATAAGTGTTGGTCTGTTCCTGATTTGTCCATTTTATTACACTTTAAAAATTGTCTTTGTTCTAATACCACACTTTATTAATTACCAATAGCTTTGTCATAGCTATTGATAGCAAGTAGTAGAAGTCATTTTTGTAATTCAAATTGTCTTGGCTATACTGGGTATACCTTTTCATATGCATTTTAGGATCAGTTTGCTAATTCCTACCAAAGTGCTACTGAGATATTTACTTGGATTTCATTGCATTTATGGGTTAATCCTTATAATAGGATTTTTTGATACATGAATATGGTTTATCTCCTTTGTAAGTCTTTAAATTCTTTCCTGTTTTGTAGTTTCATTTTAGAGATCTTGCTTATCCTTTATGGCTTTTCTTGACTGATGTTTTTGATGCTACTTAAAATGAAGTAATTGTCCTTATTTTCTAAATTTTTGCTACTGTTATGAGGAAATGAAATTGATTTTGTATATAAACTTTCATCTGGAAATTCTTCATTATCAACTTTAGAAATTTAGTTATAAATTCTTTTGATACCCCTTATATATAGTCATATCTTCTGCGAATAGTGACAGTTTTTCCCCTTAATCTTTGTTAGTTTTTTTTGGACCTTTGCAAAGTCAAAGACCTTAAGTATGGTGATGAATAGACATAATACTAAACAACTTCGTTTCAGTCCTGAACTTGGGGGGCAACATTTTACCCTTTTACCATTAAGTATGATGTTAGCTGTAGGTTTCTTTGCAGATATACTTCATCAGATTGATAACATTCCCTTATATTTGTAGTTTGCTAATAGATTTTATTAAAACTTCTTCATCTATTGAGGGCATATGATTTTTCTACTTTTTTTTTCCATTAAGCTTATTAACTGACTTTTTTTCAAATGTTAAGCCAACCTTGTCTTTCTGGAATAAACTTTATTTGGCAATGATGTACTGTCACTTTTAGTTATTGCTGGGTTTGATTTGCAAATATTTGCTTAGATTTACCCATGCGTGTTTGTAAGAAAAAATTGATTTGTAATTTTAAACTCTTATTACATCCTTATCAAGTGTGGGTATTGAAGTTAGGCTAGCTTCATAAAATTAATTTAAAACTTTTTTTTCTGCCACTTCCCTTGGGTTTGTTATTTATTTTTTATATAGAATCTTAGCTCATTGCTTTTCATCCTTTTGTCTCTTCTGATACATATGCTTTTAAGTCTAAACATGTCCATATAAACATTACTTTAGCTGCATATCACAAGTTTTACTATGTGAAATGTTTATTGCCATTTATGCGAAACATTTTGTGATTTCCCATTGGATATCTTTTTAAACTCAGGATTAGTTAGAAGTGATTTGATTAATTTGCAGCCATTATCTTTTTGGTTTTGATTTCTAGCTTAATTTCACAGTGGTGAGAGAATATCCATCCACTTTTCAGCCCTTTGAAATGTGTTGAGTCTTGCTTCATGGCCTAGAATGTGATCATATTTAGGGTAAGGATAAATATTCCATAAGCCCTTGAAATGAAGGTGAATTGAGTCCTTGTGTGCACAGTATTCTATACATCAATTTTGTCAAGTACATTAATTGTGCTGTTCAGACTATTTCTGTCTTTAGTGATTTTTCTGTCTGCTTGATCCATTAGCTTTTGAGAGATATAAAGTATCCCATTATGATTGTAAAGTTGTCTATTTTTGTTGTTGTTGTTGTTGTTAGTTTCATGATCTCTTCCTGGTCAATTATCTGCTTTTAAAATATGCAGTGTCTTGCTATACCTCTAGTAATGCTTCCTGCCCTCAAGTCGGCTTTGATTACTGCAGTAACAGTGTCATCTTGGTTGATGTTTTTATGGTGTAACTTTGTTCCATGTTTTCACTTGCAACTCTTTGTCTTTATTTTTAAGGTAAGTCATTTGTAAACAGCACATAGTAGAGTTTTGAAAATCCGTGCTTTGAATCTTTGCATTTGAAATGGAGTATTTTATCCACATACTCTTAATATGATTACTTAAAGGTTTTGGCATTATTATTGCCATGTAGTTGAACTTTATATTTAAATCCAAGATATCACTATTGCTTATAGAATTCCATTTTATTTAGATTTACCCATTTTCCCTTCATTGTTATTCATTCCCTTTCATTTTCATTCTTCCATCTGGGAGTCAATAAGTGTGTAGGTGGGTGGGTGGATGGGAATGTGCATTCATTTATCCATATTCAACCTGAAGAAATCTCGTATTTATTTCCTTATATATCTGATAGTGGCAGACACTTCTCTCTCAGTGTTCATTTGTCTGGACATAGCCTTAATTTTTTTTTTTCCCCTCTTCACTAGGTCTGGAATTCTAAGTTGACCTCTAGCTCCTTAAAGATGATCATTCTTGCCTCCAGGCTTCTACTGTTTCTGTCAGGCAGCCCATTGCCATTTTTGCTCTTGTTCCTTTGAAGGTAATACAACTTTAAAAAAACAAAAACAAAAACAAAACAAAACAAAAAACCTCCCTTCTGGGATGCCTGGGTAGCTCAGTGGTTGAGCATAGAGTCTGCCTTTGGCTCAGGTCTTGATCCCTGGGTCTTGGGATTGAATCCAGCATCAGGCTCCAAGGAGCGAGCCTGCTTCTCCCTCTGCCTATGTCTCTGCCTCTCTGTGTGTTTCTCATGAATAAATTTATTAAAAATTAAAATAAAAAATAAAAAGTAAAAACTCCCTCTGGATTTTTATTTTTTTATTTTTATTTTTTAATTTTTATTTATTTATGATAGTCATACAGAGAGAGAGAGAGAGAGAGGCAGAGACACAGGCAGAGGGAGAAGCAGGCTCCATGCACCGGGAGCCCGACGTGGGACTCGATCCCGGGTCTCCAGGATCGCGCCCTGGGCCAAAGGCAGGCGCTAAACCGCTGCGCCACCCAGGGATCCCCTCCCTCTGGATTTTTAAAGAGTTTTTAACACCTTTGATTTTCAATGCTAGTACTACGATGTGCCTAGGTATATTTTTCTTTTTTATTTAAACTTCTTGGGAGGCACCTGAGTGGCTCAGTCAGTTGAGTGTCCAACTCTTGATCTTAAGGTTTTGAGTCCAGTCCCTGCATCAGGTTGTACTCTGGGCATAGAGCCTACTTAAAAATAAATCAATACATAAACTTCTTGGGGCTTGTAAAGCTTCTTAGGTGTGTGGCTTGAAAAGTCTTGGGAAGTTCTTGTGGCCATTATTTTTTCAGATAGTTCATCTGTCTTAGGCTGTCTCATGTCTTCTAAGATTCCAACTGCATATGTGTTACACACATATTTTTAGATAACCAATCACAGGTATGTTATACATTTTCTACTTACTTGTTTTCGGAGATATCTATTCCCCCTTTAGCTGTGTCTGAAATTCATTTAAATTCTTTTTTATTTATTTTATTTTATTTTATTAAAAAATTTTTTTTTATTATTTATTTATGATAGGCACACAGTGAGAGAGAGAGAGGCAGAGACACAGGCAGAGGGAGAAGCAGGCTCCATGCACCGGGAGCCTGACGTGGGTTCGATCCCGGGTCTCCAGGATCACGCCCTGGGCCAAAGGCAGGCGCCAAACCGCTGCGCCACCCAGGGATCCCCTAAATTCTTAATTTCAGTTATTATAACTTCCATTCTAAAACATGAATGTTAAAATAAATTTTGATTTTCTAGTGAAATTTCCCACTGTCTCAATTCCTAATGAATTTTCTCACTTGTTACTTATTTTCTTGAACATGTTAACCATAATTACTTAAAGTCAATATCACCAATATTTGCATCATCCCTCTTTGGTCCTGTTTCTTGTTAGGTCTTGTGATTTTAATTAAATGATGAACATTATGGATGAAAAATTAGATTCTAGATAAGCCTTTAGGCTTCCTGATGCAGTTAGGTGAGAATAGATTCCATCAGGTAGATCAGTTTAATCCAATCAGTTTTTTGAGGTTGAACTTTAGTCTCCTTCTAATTTTCCTTTACTTCTAGAATATAGTCTTCCGGGGTTCGTAGGTGCAGCCTGGAGGGTATTCACCAGTTTCTCTTCTTCCTTGGTCAGTTTTCTTTTTATCCCCCCTTGAAACTGTCAAGACTGCAGTTTGGCTTCTCCACATTTGGGGTTGTCCCTCTCTGCTTGGCTTCTCTGGATCAGCACCATTTCTGAAGTAGCAGATTCCTTAAAGAGAGAAGAATTTCAGACTCTTGACCTCACTTCTCTGCTTCTCTTCTCTATGAGATGTTGGCCTTTCTAATCTTAGGTAATTTGATAGCTGTAAACACAAATTTCTTCCTTTCTTCGTTTTTTGTATCAAAAGAATCACACTGAGGTATCTGGGGGGCCGGGGGGGTTTTGCAGTTGCTTTAAATTGGGCTTTTCAGCCTCTTCATCGAACATGAGGAAACAATAATGTCAGATGCTCAGATCACCTGATTGGGTTTCCTTCACTCTAGGATCTCAACTCTTTTGGTCCTGAATGTCTAGATAGTTATTTAATATCATCAAACAGATTTTGAGGGGGAGAGCGGGGAGTAGAAATCTTACAAAATGTATCTAGTTGTTCTTAATGGAAAGAATGGTCCACTGGCAAGATCTTGATTTACGTCTTTATTATTACACTGTTGAGTTATTGAGGGCTCTGGAAAAGAGAGAAAAGAAAAATTTTGGAATGATGGGAGCAGCTAACATAAACTGTACACTTGTTTTGTGGCCAGTACTGTGAAGAACTCTGATACAAAGAAGCCACATGGATATTGATAAAGAGACATAATCATTTTGCTTGTAATGCCACTTTATTTTTTATGAAGGATTGTACTGAAGAAGGTAGTGGAATACTCCATCCCCTTATCAGAATTCCTTCTGCATATACCTAGTTAGGTTTGATCCAGGGCCTAAGAATGTAACCACTATACTATACTCCCTTTCATTTGATAACAAAAGTCTTTATTTCTTTTTAAAAATATGTTCCAAGTGCTTTACTTTGATATTCATTTAAGTCTTATAATAAACACATTACAGAGGTACATTATTATCACCATTTTATAGAAGGAAAATAATTTTTTAAAGATTTTATTTATTTGACACAGAGAGGGAGAGAGGGGAGCACAGCAGGGTAAGCAGCAGAGGGAGAGGGAGAAGGAGGCTCCCCACTGAGCAGAGGGTGGGACGTGGGGCTGAATTCTAGGACCCAATGGTAATGACCTGAGCCAAAGGCAGATACCTCACTGGCTGAGCCCTTCAGGTGCCCCCAGAAAAAGAAACTTTTTAAATGTTTTTTTTTATTTAAATTCAATTTGCCACATATAGTATAACACCCAGTGCTCATCCCATCAACTGCCTTCCTTGTTGCCTGTCACCCAGTTATCCCATCCCCCCACGAACCTCCCCTTCCACAACCCTTTGTTTCCCAGTGTTCGGTTTGTCTCTCTTTCTAATTTTTCCCACTTGGTTCCCCTCCTTTCCCTTATAATCCCTTTCACTATTTCTTATATTCTACACACGAGTGAAACCATATAATGTTTGTCCTTCTCCAATTGACTTACTTCACTCAGCATAATACCTTCCAGTTCCATCAAGGCAAATGGTGGGCATTCCTCTCTTCTGATGGCTGAGGAATATTCCATTGTGTATATATAGACCACATCTTCTTTATCCATTCATCTGTCGAAGGACATCATGGCTCCTTCCACAGTTTGACTATTTTGGACATTGCTGCCAGAAGAAGAAACTCTTAAAGAGATATTATGGACTGAATATTCCCCTACCACTTCCCTGAATTCATATGTCGGAGCCCTAAACCCCAATGAGAATGTATTTGGAGGTCAGGCCTGCCAGGGGTAATAAAGGTTAAACAAAATCGTAAGAGTAGGGCTCCCGTCTGATATGATGCCTTTATAAGAAGAGGAAAAGACACTAGAAGTCTGTCCTCCATGTGAGGACACAGCAAAAAGCCAGCTCTCAGCCAGGAAGAGCCCTCTGACCAGGAGGTGCATTCACTGACACCATGATCTCAGACTCCCAGCCTCCAGAACTGTGAGAAAATACATTTCTGTTATTTAAGCCACCCATTGGGTCTGTGGTATTTCATTATCTCAGTCCTAGCAGACCAGTTCGGGAGGTTAAGCAGTCAAGGTCTCTCATCTGGTGAGGCAGAGGAAGAACCTGTGTAGAAGTAATACTGGATTCTTGCTTATGAAAAGCAGTGCTTAAGCAGCTCTTAAGAAGAGCTCATTTCTTAAGCAGTGTTCTTCAACCTTAGATGGAGCCTGACTGGAGAGCCTCAAATCTGTTCTGTTGACGAGTAAAATCAGGGCTGTGTTGGACTCTGAATTAGACATTACAGGATGTTCTCCCTCGTGGTTTGGAGAGGTGCTCAAGGTAGTGAAAAGTATTCTATTGTTTCAGTCTGATTTTTATTCAGGATTGAAAAATACGGGATGTATTTGACCAAGGGCTGCTTGTCTGGACATGAATTTGGACTTAGCTGTCAACACACCACTGAAGGTGTCTAGATTTTCTCCCCCAGTCCCGGCACAGGGGTGGCCAAATGTTGCTTCAAAACAAAGTCTTAAGTGAAGTCTCTTGCATTTCCCTTGTCTGGATTTCAGTGTCACTTTTGCTCAGAGCTGACCGGCTCGAAATCACTTGAAATTTTTTCTTTACCAATGGCTGGGGTAATTAACAGCAGCGCAAAAAATATTTTTCCGGAGGCTCTGGCCTTGTTCTTTTGTGAAGACTTTGTTCAAATATCCTTTGCACTGAGAAATCTCTGATGCTCCCACACTGGGTGAAGAGCTCCTGCTCTGTGCTCCCGGGACTTAACCTTTGTCATCATGCAGTGTTGCAATCACCTATTTTTTTGGCCATCATCCTCATGAGATAGGTAACTCCTTGAAGAAAGAAATCAGATCATAATCTTCACAGTTTCAGAACCTGGCATGGAATGAGTCACATTAGATACGAAGAATCACAGAGTGGACTGCATAAGAAATACTTCAGAAAAGTAGATCGGCTTGATGACCTGGACTGGGCTTTGAGAATTTGCAGCCTTTGGTTATACAAATAGAACAAACAAACAAAAACCAAGAGCGTTATTAACTAACCCATCTACCAAGTATTTGAGAGTCAAAGTATGTTTACTATTTTCCATGTGGATTTTTAAACAAGATTTAGCCATGGAGTTTACAGTGAATTTCCCATGATTTTATTTTTTCTTGTAATTTATTACAGTCACTGATTAGGTTATTAACTGACAGAGAAGGCCAGAGTCCATATGTTAATAGAAAAGGATGGAGCGGAGGCTGAGGCTCAAATTCCATTTCCTCTGAAAACTAGGTTTATGCGGTCCCGAGAAGTTGTCCCTCAATTCTATTTTCTTGTCTCTCCGAGAAGCACCCCCTTCCCTTTGGTCACCAGCATGCATCCATTGTCTCATGGAACTGTATGATCATTGTAGCACAAGTGCAGAATCAATTCACGCTTTTGATTCATTCATTCACAATGAATGAATTTGCTTCCTCTTCCTGCTAGGAGACATGGTTTAGTTGTCCCCCACCCCCTCCCCTTATTGGCAGTTTTACTTTCCAGGGTTTCAGTTACCTGTGCTCAGGAAGCACATGGTTCTCCCTCTGACATCACAAGAGACTACATTCACATCACTGTTATTACAGTATATTGTTACAGTTGTTCTATTTTATTATTATTTATTGTTAATCTCTTAGTATGAGTCATTTATAAATTAAACTTTATCATAGGTATGAACGTACTGGAAAAACTGTGATCTGTACTGGGTTCGGTACTGTCCATGGGTTCAGGCTTTCATTGGGGGTCTTGAAAGGTTCTCCCCACAGATAAGAAGGGGCTGCTGTATTCTTAAAGCTCAGGGCTCTTGATTCACAAGAACCACATCTGAGGAATTTTCAGAGGCCCCACCCTAAGGAAAGCTTGCTGGAAATGTGATTCCTGTTGTCCCTCAGATCTTTGTGTCAAGGTCACACTCTTAGGAAAGCCCTCTTCTCAAGTTAGGTTCATTTGTGTGTCTCTGTTTTACTTTCACAGCGCTGTCTCTTCCTAACAGATTATGTCTCCCTATTGGTGACTGTGCACTTCATTGTGTGATTGTGTGGGCATTGTTTATCTCTTCCACTAGACCTTAAGAACTGTGTCTGATTTTGCTCACAGTATCTGACCTGAAAGTACCTACCCCCATCTATATTTTGAATGGAATGAATGACTCTGTCTCTCCTGCTGAGACATGAAGAGCATTTACACTTTGTTCAGACACTAACTCAGACAGCAGCAGGCTGTATTCCATGCTGGAGAACCTAGATACCCGGAAACAGGGGGAGTGTTGACTTCTAACCACATGGGTCCCTGAGACCTCCCATCAAGACCACCCCGATTTCCCAGCCTCCCTGGTCATACCGCAGTGTGAGGTAGTGGGTTGAAAGCATAGGCTCTGAGCGTAGACAATCTTAAATTCAAATCCTGTCTCTGCCATTTAATAGCATTGTGACATTGGTAAAATTGCTGAAGCCGTCATTTCTAAATGGGAATAAAATACTCTCTATGTCCAAGTATCAGTATATGGATTAAATGAAGTGACTCAAGGAAAGCATTCTCTTTTTTTTGGAAAGCATTCTCAATAAATGCTTTCCATTATTATTGACAGTAATGGCACATCTTAGCCCAGGGACTTCCTTTTATTAGTGTAACTCTTAATGGCACCAGCATCTTCTTAATGACAAATTACTGTCCTCTCCTCTTACCATCTATATGATCTTGGGCGAGTTACGTAGCCTCTTGGTGCCTCAATTGTCTTAAGTATAAAGTTGACGCTATTATCACCTCTTTCATCATCCTGTAGAAATTAAAATTGGACTAACGCACAAAGAGAGGTGTAAGCAATGCTTGGTACATGAGAAGTAGTTACATAGTAGCTTTGTTATAACTTATAATAATGGTGATGCCGAAAATAATAATTATTAATTGTGCATGTGGGCATGTGATTGCGGCCCAGTGATTACTTCCTGTGTACTTGATAAAAGTTTGTGTTTTTGTGACATCGTGGGGCATTTCCCACGCAAAAGCCAGATGAAGAGGTAAAGAATTCAGGGCATTCAACTATGGCTGGAGTTTTTGGTCTTGAGCCAGGCATCTCAAAACTGCAGAGAGTTAGGATGATTTTGTAAGAGTAAGAACTGGAAACTCAAACCTTCGTTTTCTGGGGGGGCCAATAGCGCTAATCCAGCCTGACTTTCTTTGTTTTGTAAAAATGCATTTTCTATTGTTAGTCTTTGGATTGATTATCCATGTTGATCAAATGCAGATTCGTATATCAAGGGGATAGGAAGGCATATAAACATTCCCCTACTTAAAGTTGATTTTTAGAGTTGTTTACATCCTGCTTAAATCTGGGACTTAAAATGTACTCTCAAGAGTTTAAAGGCCCAGCAGTAATTCAGCCGGCACTCAAAAGTGGGCTCCATTCTTGCTCCCCACACTCCAGTGCTTCTAGACGCACAGGGGATCCGTAGGAACCTGGAAGAGCCTCCTCTGGGTTAGTCTCTGTGTTTGGAAAGGTGCCCCCAGAACTGTAGGATAATGAACACTGACTGCTGGTGCCTCGGGCTGTGTCCAGGAAGAAGGCAAGAGTGATCAGAGGTAGGGGACCAGGCATCTCCCCATGAATAGCCCTTTCTTTGGGTGGGAAGCAAGTAGTGGGTGATTTTTTGTGCTCTAACAGGAAATTTAGGAGGTTGAATATGTCATCATTTGACTGAAGTTCTTCTATACCTGTTGTTTTTTTTTTCTCCACTTGTTCTGGAAATAGGCAGAGCTTGTGAGTTCTAGTGTCTGATGAGGACAATATGCACAGTGATTAAAGCTCTGGAGCCAGACTGGAGCCACCATTTGATGGCCATTTACTTGAACGCTCTATGCTTCGATTTCCACACCTCTCGGGCAGGATCAATAATATCACCTACTTTAAAGAACTCATGAATGAATTTAAGTAAAGCTCTGGATATGTCATCTGGTACATAGTAAACATGGGTGCTATTGTTATCAAGGATTATTGGGCCTCAGTTCTGTCTTCATTTGGTTTTTCCCAAAGCAGAAACTGAGACAAGGACTTAGGTGTAGGTGGTTAATTTGGAAGGTGATCCCAGGAAGCAGAAGTGAGAGAACAGGGAGAATGTGATAAAGAAGGAAAAACAGCAGTATTGGGGTGCTTTCTAGAAGATTCTTCTGGGAGCACAGTGAAGTTATTTTCTCAAGAAGCATAGGAGTACCTTTTGGAATTCCCCCTGAAGAGTGACCTTCATGGAGTCCCGTCCTTTATTAGTTGAGGGTTGTCCTGGGGTCTTAACTCACTCCAGCCTCAGTGCTAGAAGCTGGGTGGGCTCCGACATAGAAGACGGCCACATAGCAGGTAGGCAAAGACAGTGCTGGCTTGAGGTGGGATGTGGCCAGCTGGATATATATGTGAAGCCCCCTTGATCTGCTCATTGCAGTTGGGGCTGGAATCAGAAGGGGCTGTCGGGAATGTGATGCAAGGCACCACAGAAGTCTTGTATGAGGACCTGAACCACAGAGTCGGAAGTTCCATTTTAAAGTTTATCAGTTTATTGGAGAGATCCGTGGGCATCGCTTCACTCTAACCAGTGCCGCCAGGTACTTCTTGGTATAAGAAAGTCTTTTTGTTTGTTTTAAAGATAGATTAGCTGGCACTGTCTTCCTAGAGGTAGATGCATGTAGGATTCTAGATTGTAGACACAAAGTAATCTGTGATTTCTATGAGTGACAGTATTACTCAGGCTGATTACAGTTGTAATTAGTGGTGGTGGTGGTCATTAAGTCCTGGTTACATACTGAATAGTAATTATGGTATGAAGTGCTTGGTATAACCCAGGAACTATGCTTTGGGCCTGACAACGTCATCTTACTTTCAGCCCTGGATGGCTCTCTGAGTATATGATACCATCTGCCCCATTTCATGATTGAAGCAACGCAAGGTCAGAGAGATTAAGCAACTTCCCAGCATCCGAGCACCAGCAGGGAGTAGAGTCTCTTACTGAGAATTAGAGGAAACAACAGATATCACTTCATTTTATCTTCCTTTGGGGGAGAAAACATATAAAGACTTAAGACTCTGTCACCCCTGAAGCTCTCTTTTCAAGAGTGAAAAGCTTGACTCTCCTGATTTAAGTGAAACAGGAAAGTCTATCTAGGGCTTTGCTAGATTCGGCTGCTAAACGGGGTCCTCAGGACTTGGTGTGTCTCCATCTCCCTAAGTGGCATCAAGGATGGCCACAGGAAGGGGCTACTCTTCCCCCAGTTTAGCAACCTCACATGGAGGCCAGACTTGTTCGCGTGAGCTCCAGCTGAGGGCACAGGGCTGGCTCTCATGGTCTGCAGGGACGTGGCCTCATTGCCAAACCCAAGCAGAGTGACAGCCCCAGAGCCAGCGGCAGGTCCAGGTAACACCGGCCCCCCATGCAGTAAAAATGAAGCAGAAGATGCTTTCCCACCAAGGGTGGTGGCTTCTGGCCTGGAAGAGCTGCTGGCCAGGTCAGAATGCAGGTGGCTGCTCCGTGGGTTCACAGCATCTCTGTTTTCATACACGAACATAAACATATAGGCCCTTCTTACACGCTCAGCATCTTCCTGCAGCATCATCCTATGACTCAGTCATCCTATGACTTTTTTACTCATCAAACCCAAACTTCTAGATACAGATTTTCAATTCATCCTCTCTTCAGGTCTTAAACTGTCACTTCTTTGTCCCTTTCCATCCGTTTTCTACCTAGAACGGGGGTTCTGAGCCATGAATGATTTTGCCCCCCATGAGACATTTGGCAATGTCGGAGACATTTACGGTTGTCCCATGTCTGGGAGGAGGAGGATGCGGCTGGCATGGAGTGGGCTGAGGATGGCTCAGCCAGGGTGGCTGCCAGACATCCTATAATGCCCAGGAGGGACCCAACCACAGACTTGCCCAGAATATCTAAAGTGCAGAGGCTGAGAAACCAAGCTTAGATAAATGCCTTAAAACTGTTGTGACCAAAGTTAGTTCTCACATCCTCCTTGTTGCTGAAACTGGTACATGGCTCTCTGCCCTTAGATTATCTAACCTTTTAAACATATTTGACAATTATGGTGATGGATCCTCCATTTCCTTGGAATATGTGATACACCACCCATAGGTTTCCTGCTTCTTCCTAGTTCTTACCATTATTGTTCTTTATACCTGGTGTCCCAAATGCAAATCCTGGAACCGGGGGCAGGATATGCAAAAAAGTAACACAATCTGGATGCATTATGCAAAAAGGAGGGCACAGAGGAGCCTGTGGCAAACAGGGGTAGGGGCCTCATGCCACCAGCTTCTCTCGGTTCTCTAGACAAGCCATGCATCCTGGATGTGACTCTTCCCATGTTTAATGTAGACAACTTATTTAACACTTTTGTGGGAAGCTCTGTGTAGACAAAACAGAACCCATGTTTGTGTCATGAGTATGTAGCCACCTCTACCTCAAATACCAGAATTTCCTGGGGATTTTTTATTTTGGGGGGAAATTGGAAAAAAAATGAGGATCCTGCTCATTTCTCTTTCACCACCTAGAGATACATAAATGCACAGAGTTCTTTTCACATGGTTGATTTTTCTTCTTTTCACTGTCTAAAACAGATCCTAAAACTCTTTTTTCATCTTTATTCCACTTGTGGAATTAGCGGTATTAGAGTTGGAACAATAGGAGTGTCTTAAGTGGCCATGCAGATTGGTACAAATTGAGAAGACAAAGCTGGGAGAGCTGTTAAGGGGCAACTCTCTGCAAACAATAATGTTTTGGGAATGTACCTGATCTGTGACTTTGGTTTACAAAACAAACCAATCTCCACTTCTTACAAGCTTTCTTAAAATCTAGATTTGCTCTGGGTGCCAGAATTTAGAACTTGCTCTTTGCAGGTTTCTTCTTGACCAGTTGTCTTACCTTCAACATTTGTTTTGTCATTAAGATTTTTACCTTCCGATATTTCCTGCGGTTTGGTTGAAAATGGTTTTTCAACTTTGTGGTTCTGATAACAACTTCCTTCAAAAATTATACTAATCATGTGAAACTGGTACATAACCCATATGGCGTCTGGAAACAGTTATTTTTAAATGACTTTATGCTGAAGTGTAGTCATATTTTTGTAAAAAGGCTGCGATCTGTTTTTAATTTGTGGCAGTTTGAAGCCATATTGATTTTTTTTTTCTGCTGATATTTCAAATTTCCCTTTGTAGCAAACACAGTAAGTCGATTAACCTCTTGCCTTCCATCACTGTCAAGGGGCAATAGCTTTATTTACCCAATTCAAATGTCTCAAGATTAAAAATTCTTTGATTCTCAGTTGAGACTTGGGTGGAATATGGTAGAAAGCTATAGACTGTCGTGGCCTAGGGCTTGGGCTTGGTACTCAGGTGGCTGGTAGAAATTCTGGCTTTCTCATACCAGCTGGGTGGCCTTGGGCAAGTTGTTTAACTTTTCCTGAGGCTTGGTTTCCTCGTCTGCAAAATATTAATGGAATTTTTCTTACCCTAGAGTGCTATTAGGGTAGTTAAGTGGCCTGGCATCCTGCCTGGTTCATAGTGGTAGGTGCTTCCTAACCGTACGAGAGTACCGCTACTAACCCTAGGGCTTGCAGTCACAGTACTCGTAGTAACAATGGTAGTAATAATAGCAGTAATCCTATCTATCACCTTTTTTGAGAGTGCCTCTAAAATTACCAAAAGGCTTTTCCAAATTCAGATTTCTCCAGACTCTTGTTTGCCGTAGTCCACTCCATCCTTTTGTTACTTTTTAAAAAAGATTTTGTTTGTTTATTCATGAGAGACACACAGAGAGATAAGCAGAGACATAGGCAGAAGGAGAAGGAGGCTCCCTTCTGGGAGCTTGATGAGGGACTGGATCCTAGGACCCTGGGGATCACGACCTGAGCCAAAGGCAGATGCTCAACCACTTAGTCACCCAGGTGCCCCACTTTTGTTATTTTTTTTTAACTCCTCAAGGCCAGGGCCTTTGGGACGCGCTAGATAGACTTTTTGAAAGGAATATTCCTGCCCTTGTGGAATTTGTAGCTTATGACCTTTGCTAGAATGGATATGTCCATTAATGAATCCTAGAGATACACAATTACATTGGTAAGTGCTTCAAAAGAAAGGTGTGTGGTACACTGAAGACCTGCTTGGTAGAGGGGAATTGAGAAGAGATAGCCCTAAAGTAAACAGAGTTTAAACTGAGAAGTAAGAGAAGGACATCTTATCTAGAAGGAGGGAATGGTTTTCACATGTGTTTTGTAGGAGGAGGAAGCATGAAGAACCAATGAGGCCACATGGTGGAGCCACACTGGTTGGTCAACTGTTGTAGCAGGTCGTTGGTGAGTCTGCAGAGGTAGGCAAGGGCCTGACCCTATGGGCATTATTGGACTTTCAGAGAACTTTGGCTTCCCCCATAAACACTCTTCCTACTCACCTCTAATCTCATCTCACATCACATTTGCTAACTAATGATTGAGTTGGGAAGATGAAATAAGTATGGTTTCTAGCTTCCCTAAAGGCAAATTTCAGAAGCCTTCTTATGTCTCCTCTCATGCCATGGCTCACTCGGTACTTCCTCAGACCTACTTGGACTAGAAGAGTATCCTGAAGCTCTACTGATGAAGGAAGATGATTCAGACCCTCGCTAGCCACGGGTAGCGTGATCCCAACATTACCAGTAGTGCCTGGCACATAGTATGTGACTCATCAATTTGATTAAATGATTTGTATCACTTTTGTTCAATTTCCTGTACCATGATTAGCCCATGTGTGAGAGGGGCTTTTTCTGGTACTGAAGCTTCTATGAATATAGGTAATCAATGAACATATTTTATTAATAGCTGTATGAGTTATATTTTTCAAAGTTGAGTCACTTCCGTCAAATCTAGCAGGCCACTTTATCCCTTTGTGAAACTCTTTCCAAACTCAGAAAGTGAGGTGTCTGTTGATTTGAGATGAACCCCTGAGTCCCCCTTGCCTGCCCTCCATGTGAGGAAAACAAGTTTTCCTTCTGTTCAATTTGAAACGAAATACAGTTGTAGTAGTTTTTGTTACTGTTTTTGGGTATTATAATTCCCATTATTTCTAACCCCAGCAGATTATAGATTGTTCATAAAGCTCCTTGCAGATATTTAAAGAGAAATTGAGAGAGTAACTGGATGGCTCAGTCGGTTAAGCGTCTGACTCTTGGTCTCAGTTCAGGGTCTTGGATCTCAGGGTTGTGAGTTCAAGCCCTGTGTTGGGCTCCTCACTGGGCATGGAGCCTACTTGAAAGATGATTGATTAACTGATTGATAGATATATGGATGGATGGATAGAGAGGGAAAGGGAGAGGATATTGATAGAACCTTATGGTTGACCCTTCCTCTCATCATGGCTGTCCATACTGTATCAGGAACACACAAATCATTGTTATCTGACATTGCCAGCTTCCTGCTTGTTTGCAGCAAGCCTCTGTTATATTCAACTGAGACTGAGAAATCATGTAAGGCTGATCTCTACTCTTACCACACTTCTCTTCCAAATGCATGTATATAGGAACATTTAATTCATGCTCGTAGGTAGATGAGGGTTCCTATATGTACCAGTAGCCCGACATCTTTCAGACTTCAAAGGAAAGCAAAACATAAATGTATAAAATCATTTATCCAATTTATTGGATACGGTTGATGGAAGGATGGTGGCATGGTGTGTCCAATAGAACTGTCTACACTGTCCAATATGGTAGCTGCTAGCCGCATGTGGTGAATGAGCCCTCAAACTGTGGCTAGGGTGACTCAGGAGCTGCACTTTTAGTTTTATTTGGGTTGAATGTATTAAATTTAAATATAAATAGCCACCTGTAGCTAGTGACTATTGTATTAACAGTATAAATTTGATGAGTTCAAGGAGTTATCTCCAGAAAGTAAGCAAGGCTGAATGATTCTTTGTCTTTGAACCAGCCTCTGCATCTACAGAAAGGATCTGAGTAACTTCCTTAACCCATTTCCAATAACTAAACCCTCCTAAGTCTTCATTCTGAATTTTTAAAAATGTGTTTACTTCTTCTTTACCATCATTGCTGGGTTTCTATTGTCATTTTGTCTTGCAGAAACCCAGGCAAAGCCTCTGCTTTACATTTCTTAGTCTCGGGTTCTTGGCTTCCTTTCAATCATCATCCACATTTTAGCCACACTGACTCTCCTCTGGATTAACATCCCTGAAGACTCTCTAGTTTTCTCAGGACAAAGTTCAAAGTTGCCAGCTTTAATGAACGTAATGGCTTCTTTGGTTTTCTCTTAAGTTGTGAAATTCTGGCTGTGTCAATGTCAAGCTGATTGTGAGTTTTACTGATAATGTTATTTTTATTCCTAATTACATAGGGGTTCCACATTATCTTTTTATATTTAGGGCTTTTAAAAAATCTACTTCTTTCCACCTGCCAAAGCACATACGTGCCAGTGCACGAAACCATAATATGCTTGGCAAGTCAAACAGCTTCAGGCAACTGAGCCTTTCACCTTTGCTCCCTCACCTGGATATCCCTCCCCACCCCACCTGCCTTGCTAGCTCCCTCCCCCGCCCTGTTCACCTGGCTGACACAATCCTCATTAAAGACTAAGCTTAGATAGCCCCTCTTTCAAGAAATCTTTCAGGGGCCAGCACAGTCTGATTCCTTGTCCCTAGGGCCTAGGTCAGAGCTGAACCTGTTATAGATACAAAATATTTGTTGAATGAATTCATCTAATAGTCATATACTGTCATGTGGGGAATTTTACAAAGCCACCCTCACCTCCTCTCTCCTCCAAAAAAAAAAAAAAAGTTACAAGCAAAATAAAACCAAACTCCTCATAACAGGACTGTCATCTTATATACGTTTTGTGGAACTAGCTAATGCAAAGATTGAGATACTCTTGCTTTTATTCATTATTAAATCGTGTCCTCAATCCTCCAACTAATGACTTCTTTGCTTAGTTGACTATTGCCAGCTTCATTCGTGGCTGCTGTCTTGTCACAAAAGCATCTCTTGGACATCATTCATTCAATCCACAAATACTTATTCAGAATCTGTCATGCATCAGACACCACTCTTGGTGCCCGGAAGCTAGGGATTTAAAAAATGGGACAAGCACATACAAGGTCTTTTCTCTCTACTACCCCACCTACTAGTGGAAAAAGATAAACAACCAGTCAGTTGAGAAATATGATACTTTCAGGCAGTGAAGCAGCAAATGAAATAGGCCAGCCAGGCACTCACTATGTGTCAGACACTATTTTAAGTGGTTTATATATATTAGTGTCTTTAATGCTCAGAGCAAGCCTATAACCTTCATTTATCCTCAGGAAACTGAGGCCCAGAGGGTCAAGGAACTCAGCCAAGGTCACAAGTCTTAGAAGTAGCGGCGGCCAAAATTGAATGCAAGCATTTGGGTTCAGGCTGTGGCATGATCAGACTGTGGCCCACAGTGTTTTTGATTATATGGTCAGGGAAGAGTTTCCTGAGAAGGTAAATCCAGCCTTGCTGAGAGCTGGGGGTTTCTCCTCCTGGAGAAAGTCAGAAACAGGTTTGGCAAGTTGAAAGAACTGCAGGAAGACCAGCCCTGCTTAGGAAGTGTGGAAAGGGTAGGGAGTGGGGGGTAGGGGTCATGAGGAGAGAAAAAGCCAGAGAGACTAGAAGAGCCAGTCAGGCACTTTCTTTCTCATTCCTGCTGGGTAGGTGAATCCTACCCAAATGAGGGCCGAAGTCATCAAGTACATCAACTACTGGATAGAAAACGTACCATTTTACTCATAGTCTTGGTTGTTGATGGATAAAAGTAAGATACTGGCTGTCTTCTCAGTTCACATGTTATCTTAGCAATGGTCAGAGAACCAAATGAAACCTTTTTTTGGCAGAAGTTAAAGAACTCAACATCTTGCTGTTGATTTTCTCAGTGTGATCATGGTAAACCACTGATACCCAGCGTGCAATCTCTACTTAAAGGAGAGACAGGACGACAGAAACAGTTCACTCCAAAATGCTTTATTTAAAAGAGTGGGTATGTGGCCCCAGCAGCTGGGTTGTGACAGAGCTACCTTTTTTTTTTTTTTTTAATTTATTTATGATAGTCACAGAGAGAGAGAGAGAGGCAGAGACACACAGGCAGAGGGAGAAGCAGGCTCCATGCATCGGGAGCCTGACGTGGGATTCGATCCCGGGTCTCCAGGATCGCGCCCTGGGCCAAAGGCAGGCGCCAAACCACTGCGCCACCCAGGGATCCCCAGAGCTACCTTTGTGTCTAAACTCTTGAAGAGTGCATTTTAAGATTGCTTCCAAGAACTAGCTGTCGATTTTTATTAGTAATCTGGAAGCCTACACAGACTTGGTTTATTGAAATACAACTTATCCTAGGACAAGGGTGGCTCGAGCCATCTGACACTGTGAACAACTTCGTAAACTGATCCATGACCCATGACAGACTAATATGTAACTGTTGATATCAGATGGAAGTGACCCAATGTTTGGCAAGAAAGCTACTTCTCATCTTCCTGCCACACTGTGCTTGTAACAGGAAGAGAACTTGCACAACAGTTGGATGAGCCAAGGAAATCTATGCGAGCATAAAGAAAACCTTGGAAATCACTGCACACATTCAATTAATCCCTCAGTTTTATGTTAACGAGTTAACAGCATATGTGTTTGTCTAACATCCTGTCTTATTTGTGTCTTTCTGAAGCCAAATCTGGATGGAGGGTATTAGTTTAATTTAATGCAAAAGGTCATTTGCTATTTTTGCCTCCAGGCTCCCCTCCTCCATCCCCAGCATCTGTTTGGAGTAGTAATCTGGATACTACAGAAGGCAAGTTTGGTTCACAGAGCAGAAATGTTTACCCATTGCAGGCTTCTGTAGTTTGTTTCTGCATGGAGGCACCAAGTATTTGCAAACTCCCAGACTTCACAAGGTAAATAAACTATGCTGCTTTTCCAACCTTCCAAGGAAGCTGTGTTTATCTACCTGCCTCATGCAAACAGCGCCACTCGTTGATCTCTTGGTTACTGTCACCAACCAGTGTACTTCTTCAACCGTTTCCTGATAGAATCCCAAGTGATGCTATACAAAAATAGAATTCTGTGTTATTCTCATTTGTACAGTTCAGGAAACTGAGGCAAAGGTAGGGAATGCAAATGGTGCAAAGTTGCAAAGATTTTAAGGTGTGGATTCAGAACTTGAATCTACATCCAGACTCAAACTCCCAGTTTTTCTTTTTTTTCCCTTTGCTCACTATAGACTCTCCATTCATAATCAGATCCTTTTTCCTTAACAATTACTTCTGTGTGCGACACATATGTAGAGTTGGCATTGTGCTGGATGATCTGGCAGTTACAAAAAAAGGACAAATGCCTTGGATGATGAGACATGATTCTTACATAAGCAGCGCATCAAAGATAGGGCTGAATTAAGGCAGAGGTCTCTAAGCCAAACGTCCACAGGCACAAGACTGGTCATGTAATGAGGGACGTGGGACAGTGGGGAAGGATGCAGACTGTGAGAGCATATCCAACATGCTTAGGGGATTAGCCACTTCTTAGCTGCTGTCCAATAGCCCTATATGAAAAACAGAATTCCTGACTTCTCTTGAAAAATTGGATGAAATGACATTAACACAGAGTTGAAAACCCAGCCTAACTGAGGAGGGGGTTACATCAGCAAGAAGGTGGACAAGTTTCCAGTGCTTGTCCCCTTGTAGAAGCATCAGTTTGAATAACTGGCCATGCATGAAAATGCCTTTACGATAGTGCAGCTAAATGAATTAAAGGCTTAAGAATAAGACTGGAAACTGTAAAACTCTGTTAGAACATAAAAATTCAACTGAACAAATTTTAAAGATCTTCTTGGCTTTGTTCCATGATTTGGGAATTAAGGCAGCAACCCATCTAGTGGATAGAAAGGAGCTCCAAGAAGCTGTGCAAAATGGAAGAGTTTTATAGGCAGAAGGAAGTAGGATAAGAAAGTTATATTGGCAAAATGTGGATTGATTGTGGCAAGACCACCATCCTTGAGGGGAAAGCAGGGGTCTTTCAGGAAGATTATGTCCTTGGTACTGACTAGGTAATTTCTGAATGACTCGTTTAGGGTTTCATTCCTGAAGAGACAGAAACTGTAATTAAGTATTAGGTCTGGGTTTGGGGACATGGGGTTTAGCATAAGTGATTCTATTTGGGGGCCTATTGTCTCTTTCTTAACAACTACTGGAAGAGAATGTAGGGAAAATGCTTTTTGACATTGGCCTGACAAATGAATCTTTGGATATGACCCCAAAGATGCAGACAACAAAAACAAATATAGGCTAATAGAATTGCATCAAACTGAAAAGCTTCCGTGCAACAACGGAAACCATAAACAAAGTATAGAGACAACTTTTGGAATGAGAAAAAATTTGCAATGTATATCTGTGTATCTGGTAAGTGGTTAATATCCAAAATATATAAGGAATTCCAGTGACCCAATAGCAAGAAAACAAATATCCAGATTTAAAAAATAGGCAAAGGCAAATGACCTGAGCAGACAGGCAGATGGCCAACTGGTATATGTAAAAATGCAGATCAAAACTACAATGAGATATCACCTCACACCTATTAGAATGGAAGTTATCAAAAAGACAAGATAACTGGTATTGGCAAAGACATGGAGAAAAGAACCCTTGTACTGTTAGTGAGAATATATAGTCATTATGGAAAACAGGATGGAGGTCTCTTAAACAAAAATAAAACTATCATATGATCCAGCAATTCTACTTCTGGATATATACCTAAAGGGAGTGAAATTAAGATCTCAAGGAGATATCTGCACTCCCATATTAATTGCAGCATTATTCACAATAGCCAAGATATGAGACCAACCTAAGTGCCCATCAGTAGATGAGCAGATAAAATGTGGTATACATGTACAATAGAACATTACTCAGCCTAAAAAAGGCTGTCATTTGTAACAACATGGGTGAACTGGGTGGACATTATGCTAAGTGAAACAAGCCAGACAGAGGGAGACAAATACTTCCTATGTGTGGAATCTACAAAAGTTGACCTGTAGAATCAGAGAGTAGAAGGGTGATTGCCCTGGACTAAGGGTGGAGGAAATGGAGAGATGTTGGTTAAAGGGTTCAAACTTTCAGTTATGCGAGATGAGTACGTTCCGGAGATCTAATGTATTACATGACAACTGTAGCTGATAGTACTGTGTTGTATACTTGAAATTTGCTAAGGGAGTAGACCTTACAGTTTTCAACACACATACAAAATAGATAACTTTGCGAGGGGATGGATATGTTAATTAGTTTGATTGTGGCACTCGTTTCACAATGTATGTCTGTTAAAATATTACATTATACAGCTTAAATATATATATAATTTTTATTTGTCAATTATACCTCAGTACAGCTGCAAAAAACCCCACCAAGAGCCAGGCAGGGTCTGTGGACTTCAGTTTCTAGTATCTGTTCTAGAAGATTGGTTTTCAAATCTGAACTCTGAGGGTCCGAGGGGGGAGCTGCATCCTTAAGCTTGGTGTTCAGATTGGTCAAAGACAGGCTCTAATGCCTGTAACTGGGCTCTGATGCTACAAAGCGCCATCAACAAACATTTTTGTTGCTACACGTGTACTAGGCTTTCAAATAGGTTGCTGCCTGTACAGAGTTTGTACGTTGCATCACAGTAAGTTACCTACATATCATCCCAATTGATAAAAAGAATAGAATTCCAGATGTGGAAAGGGCCTTAAATGATCGAGTCTAACCTCTTTGTTAAGTAGATGAGAAAACTGAACAGGAGGCAGAAATGATCCGCTGCTGATTGGTTGCAAGGCTTTGGGCAATGCCTTTGTTCTCTCTGGATCCCATCTCCTTTCTCTGTAAAATCGGAGGATGAAGTACACAATTGCTAACATCCCATAATCCTACAATTATTTTCCTTGGTTTTACCTTAAGGCAGGGGGTGAGGAAGGGCAGGAGAAGATAAATAACTGAAGAAAATTGGGACCAGCCGTTTCAACATGGTGTTCATCTCTAGCTCTTCCACACTACCCCTGGGAGAGCTCGGGAAGTCCAGTGAGCCACCCAGCCACTCGGTGCAGCTACCCAATGAGTAGATGCCACGTGGCATACTTCATCACATCTCTGACAGCTGGTTACTGGCTTGGCTTCCAGCTCCAGCTGTCTGTGAAACAAATGAATGTTGTCAGTTCCAAGGGAGGCAGGGCAAGGTGGGGTGGAGAGCTTGACATAACCCATCACCACTGCAGAAACAAGTAAAAACATATGTCTTCCTGATGCCGTGCATCCGTGGGCAGCAGCCTTGGGAATGGAGCAGCATCATTTATTCCAAAAAAGCGATTTGCACTATCGTGCAAATACAGCAGACACTATTTGTGCTGCTCCAGCTGAGTCACGGGGCCCATGTCAATTGTTCCTTCTAGGAAAATCACTACTTTCGGCAAACATGTATTAGACATCAGCTACCATATTTCCTACTCTCTAAACTCAGAACCAAGTAAAATTGGATAGTGAGAATTTAAGCAGTGGGAGATACCAATAATCTATTGATTATTGATTTTCAGGTAGCCAGGGGTTAGAGTTTGGATATAGTACTTTTATGAAAATATTTATCTGGATTAATTTGATATTGAGAGTGTAGGTTTCAATACCTGAATACCTATAGCTGGAATGCTTAGGCTCTTTGAGATAGCAATCTGAAGCAATGATAGTATAACAAGTTGAAAAACTGGATGTTACCTAATATGTAATGTTTAAATTTTCTAGTCTAAGTTTTTGGCATATTTCAAAAATGGCAGGCAGATTATATAGTGTCAAATTAGCATATCCTTCACTGTTACAGGAGGCAGAGTCCTTACAACTTGGGTCCAGCCATTTTTCTATAACATAGATGGATTCTTCTGGCTTGGCCTTCAAAACCCTCAGCTGTTTCTCACTGTACAAGAGTTTGATACCATCCTCAGAGGTGGTCTGACTTTACACTCCCATGGAATTTTGTATATTCCTCCATTCCTTCAACATGATTGACTGTCATGCCAATGCCATCTGAGTTCCAAGAGCATAAAGTCAAAATACAGTATCTGTACTTGCAGGGATTTTACATTACAAAAAAGTTATATAGCTCCCTTTGATAAGCACTGTGGTAATGTACATGATGATAAAGAAGCCTATAAGAGAAGCTTGTAAATCATAATGATGAATCAGGAAAGAATATAATATATCTGATTAATTGTTTATGTGTTTGTCTCCCAAAAAAGAAGCATGCTTAAGTACAAGCATCAATGTCTTGCCTATTTTTAGATCTCTCTTAGTACCAGGCATGTTGCCTTATTCCTCCTTAATTAATTCTAAAAATATTTACTGAGCACCTACCATGTGCCAGAGATAAGCAAGAGAAACACAAGCACCAGGCTTTATGGAGCTAATAGAAGCAACAGACAATAAACACAAAGCAAACAACTACAGGATAGACCATCAAGTAACAATAAGGGCTCTACAGAAAAATTAAGCTGACTGAGATGGAGGATGACAATATTTGCTTTGTTTCATAGGGTGGCTTGAAAAGGTAACCTTTGGGCAAAACAAAGCGAGGCATCTGGGGACACAGCCATCTAGATGCAGGAAACAGTAATCACAAAAGTCCAGGATGGGAGCTTGTCTGTCCTGTTGATGGAGCCAGTGTACCTAGAGTTTAGCCACAAAGGGTTGAAGATGGTTAGAAAGGCTACTGGGGGCTGGAATTGGATTAGACTGGACTGAAAAGTGGTTTGAAATTCATATTTCTTGGTTTGGCACTCATCTTGTAATAATAGAGCATAAATGTGACCTGTTTTTAAGTGATACTTTAGAAAAATAACTTTGGAACGAGAGAGGATAGAGCTTGCCAACAAGGAGACAAGATAGGAGGCCCCCTGCTTTATTCTAGGCCCTCGGTGATATGTGGCCAAACTGAAAAGAGAGTATAGGGCCGGACAGGGTTAGGAGCTCAAGAGATCAACTATGTGTTGAGATTTGTCAACATTGTTAACCACATAATGCTACATTCCATAGGACGTTGTTGGAGGAAATGAGGATTGGAGGTTGGAAGCATAAGTTTGGATTCTGAAATTGACATAAAAAACACAACTTCATTGGATATGAGTTATGACCATTTCCTCTCAGACATTTAGCATGCCCCTCCCTCCAGAGGATGCTGACATGACATGTGGAGAAGGAAGACTGTTTATTAGCAGACACAGCACCAAAGGCTGGAATGATCTAGAGGGAGAGGCTGGCTGCACGGTCCCCTGCAAAATAGGCAGAGTCTGGTTTCTATTAAATCCAGACCTGCCAGCTATCTCCACTTGGTCCCTCACAATTAGCCAACAGCCATTATGGTAGTCATGTGTTTTCCAAATGACATCCTTCCTTAAGCTTCCTTTGAAATGATCTGATTCTCAAGAGACTGGAGCAAAGAGGATCATGCGACACAAGGCTGTCAAATGGCTCCCTCCTTAGTCTTCCCCAGATGAGAAAGTCTTTATGACCAAACTGCCTATAAGGGTCATGGAGCTCTGATATCTGTTCTTGTTGATTGTGGAGGCATATTTAGCTTTCTGAGGAGCTGAGAAGATGTGGTTTTTCTCTTCCCTTATTATTCTGTGTATATCTCTCCCAAAGATGTGTGAAGTGCCCCTGACATGCAGGACATGCTGTGGTGGTTACAAAGCAGAGTGTCCCAGCCCTGCCCTGAAAGTACGCGCAATACACTAGAAGGTAGGAAACCAGAGCACTGCAGAATGAAATCTGAAGCAGATTAGTAATGTCCAGTAAGGCCGCATTCCAGAGAGCGGTTGAGCTGGTTACCTCTAGATCCACGGAGAAGCTTTTTCAGTGACTGTTGAACGTCCACCCCTGCCACCCCTTTGGTGTGAAGCCAAAGGGGAAGCCAAAAGGATGACTGCTTTTAGTGCCACTTGACCTCAGCCTTCATTTCTAGAGATCCGAGTTCATGGGTATTCCTCTATGTCCTTTGGATCCATCAGCGTGGCAGCAAAAGGTCGTTGCCAGGAGGTTAGGACCTACATGAAGCCAACTCAGAAGTATTAGTTCCTCAGGAACTAAATAACTCTGTTATTTGGGCTGCTACCCTCTTCCCCCAAAAAGTCATGTCCTCTCTGGAACCTTTCTTTTTTCCAACTTTATTGAGGTATAATAAATAAAATTGTAAGTTATTTGAAGCATATAACATGATGATTTGATACACATATACAGTCCCTCCCACTGAGTTAGTTAACATATCAAACACCTCACATATACATTCATTTTTGTGAAAACATTTGAGCTCTACTCTCTGTAGATTTCTTTTTTTTTTTTTAAGATTTTATTATTTATTTATTCATGAGAGACACAGAAAGAGAGAGAGGCAGAGACACTGACAGAGGGAGAAGCAGGCTCCATGCAGGGAGCCCAACGTGGGACTCGATCCCGGGTCTCCAGGATCACACCCTGGGACGAAGGCGGCGCTAAACTGCTGAGCCACCCAGGCCGCCCTCTTTGTAGATTTCAGTTAAACAATACAGTGTTTCTGGAACTTTCCCTGAACCCTAAAAAGGTGTGTGTTTAAGAGTGAGCAGAAGCTGTGTGGTCAGAGATCCCTGAGTTACAGAGAGGTTAATAAAAGTACCCATCAAACTGAGCTGACAGGTGGGATTTTGCAGACAGATTGCCTTGTACAGTATCTGGTACATAGGAAACGAGGAATTATTCTTCCAGGTGGAGCAACAAAAGAAGGGGGAGAGGGAGAGAAGGAAAGAAATTCCTCTACCTGTATGTATGTATGTATATGTATACATATTCATACATACAATGGAATACTACTCAGCCATCAGAAAGGATGAATCCCCACCATTTGCTTCAACGTGGATGGAACTGGAGGGTATTATGCTGAGTGAAGTAAGTCAATCAGAGGAGGACAATCATCATATGGTTTCACTTATATGGAGAATATAAGAAATAATGTAAGGGATTATAAGGAAAAGGAGGGGAACTGAGTGAGAAAAATTAGAGAGGGAGACAAACCATGAGATAGACTCCTAACTCTGGGAAATGAACAAGGGGTGGTGGAAAAGGGAGGTGGGCGGGGGGTTGGGGTGACTGGGTGACGGGCACTGAGGAGGGCGCTTGATGGGATGAATACTGGGTGTTATATGTTGGCAAATCAAACTTCGATAAAAACAAATAAATTAAGAAAAAAATTCCTCAACATCTATTGATTGTAATTAACCACTTGGATTAATTAATAAATGTTGAAACAAAAAAAAATAAATGTTGAAACATAGATGCTGTATAAGACTGCTTCTAAAAATTGTGTGCATTTAGGAGTATGTGTGCATTTAATTTTTTGAAATTAATACTAAAATTTAGACAATAGGTCATGGTAAACTGACAACCATTTTGGTATTAATACAGTGTTTGGAAAAAAAAAAAGAGCTTTTTGGAGGTCTGTGCCCTTCTGAGAATGGGCACAGGCATAAATTGGAACAGAATGGGTTTATATCTCCCAACCTCATGTTGCATCGGGAACTGCTATACTCTGGTCTCATGAGGTTTGGGCTGTTGAAGTCATTAAGTGTTTATTTCAACAGACATATTTTTAATTAGCCAAATAAATAGGTTTCATCAATATGTTCTTAATATCTTTGAAGAGCTGCTAGTATTGCATCTTTTATACCAGTACAGACGGTTATACTTCAAGCACTCTGAGGAAAGAGTCGATTCATCTTTGTGTCAGTAGCTTAAACCATTGCACATGGTCAAAGCCATGTTAGTTAATATTGTCTCGGAGCCAAATTTGGTTAGTGTAAGTGAAAGCAAAGGATAATTCATTTTCCGCCTACTGGAGTATAGGAAGAAGTAGCCCAACATCCCAAGCTAGGGAGGAGGAAAAAAGCCAGGCCATTTTAAGAAGTTCTGAAGAAAGATTTTTTTTAGACTGTTTTTCTAATCTATCCTTATCAGTATGACTCAGAAAACCATAGAGACTGACAGTACCTGGAGACTCTACTTGCCTAGTGGAGGTCAGGGGTCACCGGGAGAACTGGGCTTTGCCCAGTGATGCACCAGTGTGTGCCGCAGGTGGGATGCTTGGTGAGCATCTGTAATAATCTACCATAATCTCCAGGAAGTCAGCTCCACTTTTTTTCTCCCTGCAGTAACCTTCCATTTATTCCCATCAAAGTATCCTTTTCCCCATGATGCTGCTTTTTTTTTTTCTTCTTCTTCTTCTTCAGTAGAGGGCAGGTGGATAAGAGTAGGTCTTCAGAATGGACCAAGTCTGGGTTTCACATTTAACCTGTGAACATGCAGATGAGAAGTTAATAGGTCCAAAAAGTGTCATTGAAGTGGAGGAGCCTAGCAATTCCCCCTCTACGTGTCATTTGTCTTTCCCATCCCCAACAAAAGAAAACAACAAACAAGTTAAAACTAAAACCTGAAACCTTTGGGTTAAACAGATCTCCAAGGTAGAAAAACTCATGATTTCTCCTCTGTCTTTAAATATCTTCAGTTATATTTGTGAGAATATCATTAATGTGTCTCATCACCTCTTAAAGCCTTGTGTAGTCTTCCGACTATTTTCTCAATAAACACAATACTTAGGACACCAGATTCTGGTCCCCAGAATTTCAGGTCCAATTGAAGGGGAAGATTATAATATCAACATATTACTAGAAAGCAGGATGACTTCTCTGCTTTGTCCCCTCAAATAATCAAATGGAATAATGATAACAATAAACATTACTGGATGTTTCTCAGTGCCAAGTGCTCTTCTTAGCACTTCAGAAGCATTAACTCATCTAATCCTCTAAAAATCCTCTAAGGGAAGTGCTATTATTATTATTCCTACTTTACAAATCAGGGACTGGAGTATCTGAGAGTTTTGTAAATTTCTTCAGGGCTAAGGGAAAGGAAGAACGAGTCACTTAACCATTACAGAATGTGAAAATTCTGTGGCTCTGCATCTTGGCCCCCTTCTCTTGCCAGGCTATTTGGAGATACTGGTAGTATCTGAAGAAATTTGCGCTGAGTGGGCTTTTCAGTTTTCTTGAAGGAAGATTACTATGTATATAAATCTGGAAAGCCTAAATGCCCTTCTACATCATATTTGTATTGTGAGTCTAGTTGATGATAATATTGCTATCAATGAATGGATGGGAAATACCAGATTTTTGTTGACATGTATATTTTTGTTTTTTTCTCCCAAAAATGGAAGATTTTCTTCCCCTTGACAGTAATAGGGCATCCCAAATGTTTTTTTTTCCCCAAAAGGCATGTCCACGTGTGAGGGCCTGTCCAAGTTGTCTGTTAAACTACTTCTACATGTATGGATGCAGATGGTAAAAAATTCTATGTCAGTGTCTTAGAATTGTGTGCTTTGTAGAGAACTGAAGATGTTACCAGCATCTGTACGCTCTTGGCATGATGTCGTATTTTGTCTCCTCAGCCTGACCACTGATCCAGATAGTCTACTTGTTCTCATCTGGAACCTGGTGAATCATTTGTCTTTAATCTCAAGATTCTTACTTCCTTTTTTAAAGTCACTATGGCGCTGTGTTTTATGTTTAGATTTACTGAGCAGTTGACAACTTAGCACAGTGCTTGATAAATAAATATTCACTTATTTGACCAGTGAGAAAACCCAAGTTAGAGATACTTTTATTCCCACTTCACAGATGGTGTAAAAAGGCAACCAGAAGTTCAGAATGCTTAAGCCCAGCAAGTGAGCAATGGAGCTTCAAGTGTACCTGTAAAATGTTTACTTTTTGTTTGTCTGTTTTTTAAAAGATTTTAAAATTTATTTTAGAGAGAATAGGGGAAGAGCAAAGGGGGAGAGAGAGAGAGAGAGAATCTCAAGCAGACTCCCTGCTGAGCACAGAGCCCATAGGTGGAGCTCAATCCCATGACCCCAAGATCATGAGCTGAGCTGAGCTGAAATCAGGAGTCAGATGGTCAACCGACTGAGCACTCAGGCACCCCTAAACTGTTGTCTGTATGTTGAGCATTTCCTTTATTTCATTATCTTTGTGCCATTCCATTTTAGCTTAATTCTTGTCACTTCTTCACACAATTCTAAATCCCTAGTCCTTTGCTTCTTTGATGGTCCCTTTCTCTCCTCCTCCAGCCCCTGGACCGTGGACTCCTGTTTCATATTGACTCTGCTTCCTTAAGCTTTTTGCTCACTCTAAACTGATATTTCCTTTTGGGGCATCCTCATACATGCTGGGCAACAAATGAGTTAGTTATCCTTTAGTCCCGTTGTTTGGACAAAATAGTTGTTTTTTTTTTTTAAAAGAATGTGACAGCTTGACTGAAGTTTCAGTATTTTTTAGGTCACTATTGTTAACAATGGGTTAAAAATTTTAAAATGAAAAATAAGTTGATTTTTCGTAATCACAAATATATATCTTTGCCAATATTTTCCCAGCCAGCCTCATGGGGGCTACTTTGTTGTTTTATTAGCCTTCCCTAAGAAGAGCAATAGAATGTTAAGACCGCCCATGGGGGTTCTTTTTTTATTATTACTTCAGGACCTTTCTTTAAGATAGATCATCTCACTTTTAGCAAACATCATTAATCCATTGAATCCATTTTTGATTATTTAATAGGTACCAGTGCTGGGATACAGGTCACTTAAGACAAGGACCTTGTCTTTTCTCGAATCTGCAGTCTCCCTTTTTTCATTAAGTTTAAAGCCTTTGATAGAACTTAAATATGACCTAGAGGAGTGGGTGTTTTAAAGAGCAATTTCCTGAAGTATGATTTATACCCTACCTGAATCCTTAGTGTATTATTTGGCCACTGACATCCAAAGTAGGAAACAACTGCTAACAAAATATATTGTCTATAGTATCTCCATTCTAAAAGTATAAAGTGGCCAACTATCACTGCATAGAATATTGACTCTTGGTCTTTATCCCTAGCAGTTAAATTTGTAACTGGGTTTCTAGATCTTTGAAACTAGAAAAGGTTGACATGTAATGTGGGAACAATATTCAGTCCAAAAGGGAACACCGCCGGGCCTTTATCTCTGGCTTCTTCTGTCTTCTGAGAGAGAGGAGTCCCTAGTTTAGGGAGTTGGGGGCAGCTCTGAGTGTGTCACACTAGCCTCCCCAGGGACTTGAGGCCTTTCCTGTCCTTCCCAGACCTAGAGGATGCCTCAGTGCATCCTCAGGCTCCATTCCCTTCTGGTAGGCCACTGGGTCTCTGTTCCCTCCTGTCTACCCTCATTTCCTGCATGAGCCAGGAAAGGGCTCTGATCTCCCGGAAATGCCCATCCTCAGGAAAGCCTCCCATGTTCTCCCACACTCCTTGCCCTTTCCCTCATCTTGTTTTCTCTCCTAGAACCCTTTTTTTCTTCATATTTTGCCCAAAGGAATATTTCATACCCATTTGTGATCTTGTCTTATCCCTGCTCCCCCATTTAACTGGAAGTCCCATGAGACCACGGCTCCATCTTGCTCACCACTGTTGGAGTCAGAACATTGCGTGTGTTCAGCAACTCAAGATGCTTCACACATTCCGCAAATAAACAGATGGCTCCTTTTGGAGGTGCTGGGTTTGGATTTTTAAACCATAAAATGTATTTATTTGGTCAGACTCCAATGTTTTCTGTCAAACCCAATCCAAAAAAAGAATATATTTCTTCCTTAATAGCTAGTGCTGCAAAATTCTTGTTTCATTTTGAAGAATTATTCTAGATTTTTGTCCTTGTCACTCTTGAACTGAAAAAGAGAGGATCATGTGGCCTCTGTGTTTGTCCCAATATGGGAAGACAATTCTTATTTTTTTAGTGCTTTCTCAACACAGAAGCTTTCACTGTGCCTTTGAGTTGCCTTAAGGTGCTCAGGAAACAGGGAGAATAGAGAAAAAGCTTCCCAACCGGTTGGTCCAGTTAAGACACTTAAGTGGCTTAAGCCTTTGATATTAGTTTAACCAAGTTAGGAAGTTAGTAAGGCAGGAGGGCTTTCATGGATAAATCATTGCTCCCACCCCCACCCCCCACCTTAACTGTTCACTCTGCTGGGGACTGTAAATGGTGTCCTTTGTCTTCAGGCATGTAGAAGAGGTGGGGGCACTGGAAGGCCAGGGTTTACCTAGGAGGGACCCAGATCTTCCTGTGCTTCCAACTGAGATTTCTTCACAGGGTGGTCATGAAGTTTAAATAAAGCATCCCATCGAGTGTTCCAGGCTTCACAGCTCGACTTCAGAAAGAGTGCCTGGATTTTATGTATTGGAACCTGTCGCTTCCCACCTCCAGTGTCCTCCGCTATGGAGGGAGTGGGTGCTGGCGCATCCCCGCATGCCTCCGGTCAGAGATTCTTTCATTCACTCACTCCACAAACATTTATAGACTAATAAACAAATGTTGATTGGCTGATAACATGTGACACACAGCAGGGATGCCAGTGTGGCTTCTGCTGTCACAGAGAATTATGTTAAAATTACATGTCCCTGGTGGTGGGGAGAGGATGGCATTTTGTTTGCTTCTGTCGTTGTAGAGAGACATGAGCAAGGAACTGTGGCCTCAGAGAATTTGGAAGTGGGGGGTAGGGGGAAGCGGGGCCATGAGTGAATTTTCTTTGAGGGGAAGGTGACAAAGTGGTGAGCACCAGAAAGCCAAGCAAGTCTATGGGAGCAGGAGATCATAGGTCAAAGAAACAGTGTGCAAGAGTTTGTGGGGGAGGGAAAAATAATTTTCCCTCTACCCTACTAAGTTCTTGGCTCACCCCCCTGTAATAGAAGACAGATCAACAGGAAAAAACAAAGATGATTAATAACATGGGAGGGACCCAGGAGAACTTTGATATTTCTCCAAAAGGGCACAAGACACCACCCTAAATATGATCTAGATAAGATGTTGAGAGGGACAGTTATGGGAACTAATCGGGCCCAGTGCAGTCAGCAAGAGTGTGATTGTTATGCAGAGTTAAGTCCACACCTCTGTTGAGTAGTGTCTCCAGACCTTTGGTCATCCCCCTACTCCTGGTACACAGAGGGAGACACTCTTATAAATGGAGATTTCCTTTATAAACATAACTGTCTCCTACAGAAAGATAACTTCTCGGGGCATCTGGGTGGCCCAGTTGGTTAAGCCTCTGCTTTCAGCTCAGGTCATGATCCCAGAGTCCTGGGATCCAGCCCTACATTATTGGGCTTCTTGCCCCACAGGGACCCTGCTTCTCTCTTTCCCTCTGCCTGCCACTCTACCTATTTGTGCGCGCGCACCTGCGTGCTCGCTCTCTCTCTCTTAAGTAAGTAAGTCTTTAAAAAAAAGGAGGGGGGGGTAACTTCCCTAGGCTTTCAGAGCTTCTCCTGTATGGGCTGAGTCTTAAAAATAACCAGCTTAAGATAATCCTTGTGCCAAAGAGGCATATTTTGGGGTGGCAAATTCTGCTCACCTTCAAGTAAGAGCACATAGTAGATCTAAGAAGTGAAATGTCTTGTTTTGAATGGTGAGGAGAGAGGGAGAGGGGATGGTTAAACCGCCCAGCTCCACCTGGGGCAGGTTATGCAGGGATCTGTGGGCCAAGGAGAAGGGGCTTGGATTTGAGATCAATACCCGAGTGCATGGAATGAGTTGATTATGTTGGACAAAGAGACTATATGTGAGGAGGCTCACATAGGAGATGGCTTGGGGAGACTAAACAGAAAGTGTCCAAATGAGGAAGGGAAACCCTACCAGCATGGCTCTGGGCTGGGTGGGAAGGGCAGGTTACTCTGAGATCCAGCCTGAAGATATGATGGACAGGATTCCTAGATTGTGGGATTTTACTCAACTGAATGTTTATCTTGCCAATCAATTTCTCTTCTGTAATCTCCAGGAGAACATGAATGTGAACTGTTCTGTTGACATGTGGTGTGCCTCTGTTCTTTATGCCAACTCCTAGACAAGGGCTGCTATTGAGGTGCTCAGTGTGAGTTCACCGAGCCAAGCAAAGTATCTGTCTGTTCCCCGGTTCTAGATAATAGGTCAATGCTATAAGTCAACAAGACAGTCTTTCAGAAGGCAGCATCCTTCTGAAGGGGAAGGAAAGTCAAGGGCAAACCACATATTCTGGGACTTATTTTAGGAATGAGAAGCTGAATCCTAACATATGGCCCAAATTAGGCCTGAGCACAGAGCCCGTCTGCTGCAACCCCTCCACTCCATTGGGTGGGTTAGGTGCCAGCGCCTCCATGTTCCCATAGTAATCTGCTCTCAGCCTGACACCCCCTTGGCGTTTGGTACCATCCTTAAATTTTTAGGTGTCTGGCTCCCCAGCACAGCACATCCTCTGTGTAACTCCTACACAGTTGTGTGCCTTGCACCTGATACCCAGTGAGTGTCGATTCAATAGGCGCATCATCCTCACCCACCCAGACTGCTGTAGGTGAGAGTGTATAAAGGGATCCTACAATGGTTATTCGATCTCCCCTTATAAAGTAGTCAGGGAGGGAAGGATTCCTCCCCTTTTGCTCATGAAGAAGGGGAGGCCTAGAAGACGGGCTCATGAAGCCCTTTGTGCATTGATAGTCCTTGGAGCAGTTCAGAACAAAAGTTCTGATGCATGAATCATGAGGAAAAAGATGTGGATTTTGATGGTATGCAGTTCTGCTTGGGAGTGAGGGAGTCTGTGTGCCTCTTGGATCCCTGCGTGTTTCTGATGTTCGGCAAAGTTTAAGAGTTGCTGGCCCACGTAAGTGCTTCCCAGGCCTTCAGAGACATATGAATCGTGTGGGGATCTAAATAAAATGCAGCCTCTGATGCCACAGATCTGGGGTGAGACCTGAGTCTGCATCTCTGACAAGCTCCTGGGTGGGCTGAAGCTGCACACCAACAGACCACACTTGCTATCCCGGGGCCTGGATGTACAGAAACTTCGGAACCAAACGCAGAAAGAGAGAGGATGGAGATGTGGAAGGGAGAGTGAGGTGTGCTCCAGC
This sequence comes from Canis aureus, assembly GCF_053574225.1. Lineage (NCBI taxonomy): Eukaryota > Metazoa > Chordata > Mammalia > Carnivora > Canidae > Canis > Canis aureus. Next base: position 15,160,882 of record NC_135613.1, on the reverse strand, counting down.
TGAAATATCAGGTCCAAATATATACACTTTATGCCACAAACTTGGAAAGCGAAATTGTGATTGGATGGCTGGCTGAGTCATGGTCATCTCCATGGGTCCCGGGCTGCACCATCGAGAGACAGATCTGCTAAGTGGAGGAGAGAGAGTGAACAGGGACTCTACTACCTCCGCTTTGACCTCAGTCTGTGTGTTCTAATTGATGAAATTCTTCTTCCCAGCTTATTTCTTAACTCAGGCTGAAGAGCCAGTGGGTGGGACGCCTGGGTGGCTCAGCAGTTGAGCACCTGCCTTTGATTCAGGGCATGACCCCAGGGTCCCGGGATTGAGTCCTACGTTGGGCTCCCTGCAGGGAGCGTGCTTCTCCCTCTGCCTGTGTCTCTGCCTCTCTCTCTCTCTCTGTGGTGTATCTCATGAATAAATAAATAAAATCTTAAAAAAAAAAAAAACAGCAGACATGAGAAACTCTCTGAAAACCAAATAGAAGTTACCATTTTACATTCATGAGGGAAATCTCCATTTTGGGGGTGCCTCCCTCTCTGTGCCAGGACCAGGAAGGTGATCAAATCTCTGGCAACTTGTCTGGGCAGAAGGCCAGGACTTAAATCCGCACATCAACCATATCTCTTTTTTCTGTGCTTTTCCTGGTAGCTTGCGTGACTGCCCTTCTCCCACCCCCATCGCCTTCAACATCTTCTCACATCTTTAGCTGGAGACAGTATTTATAAGGTGGTGTCTTGGTCCCTTTTGGGGAGTTACTCAGTTTTCCTGGATGACTCCCATCTCTACGAAAGATATACATGTTATTATACCTCTGTTTGTTTTTCTCTTGTTAATCTTTTATTACAATGGGGTCTGAGCCAAGAACCTAGAAGGATAAAGGGAAAATTTTTTCCTTCCCTACGATGTCAGCGCTCACTTTCCTACTTCCTACCTTAGCCTCTGTCTTGACCTCCGTAAAATGGGGATAAAACATGTTAATGCTAATGGTACATAGAAAATACCCATCAATTACTTAGCGCAGTGCCCGCACCCAGGAAGTGGCCAGTAAACAGTTGTTGAAAATCACCACATAAGAGGAGGCCTGGAATCATTCATGTTTTCTGTGTGTTTGGCTTTTTAGTCAGGTCTAATAAGGACGCAAAAAAACGAATTCCTCATCTCACCGTTACCTCAGCTGCTGGCCCAGGAACATAACTACAGTGCACCTGCAGGACACCATCCTCACGTACTGTACAAAAGGACGGCAGAGGAGAAGGTCCACCGTTGCCATGGCTACCTGGACTCCAGCGGACGTTCTTCCGGTCTCTCCCCAACTCACACTCCCCGCACATCTTGGAGTCAAGAAAGAGAGCATCACCACCCAAGGTTGCAAAAGCAGCATTTTTGTGGACGACGCAAGAAATGTATGTAAGGAAACTTTTTCTTATTCTGTTCTCATGCGGGGCCCTCCGTAGGCTTTCTTGAGTGTAATTGGGTGTGCTGACTTTGCAGGTTAAAATTGGGGCTACACTGGGAATCCCTTGAAATCAGTCTTGGAGATGGACCAATATTCATCCCTGTCAGGCAAAAACTGGGCGACCAATTCTCAATTCTTCTAGGTTAAACTAGGAAAGATTTTGATATGCTTTTGTTGGTTTTCATTTAGCATCTCCTATGTTTTAGTCTTGGATCCCCATATTATCTTGGTTTCTGTGCTCATGCTTCTGTACTGAGTCTTCCAATGATGAGAGAAATCAGAGGTGTATCCTCAGGTGTGGTTGGATGTTTGTTCCTTTTGAGCTCTTGAAGGAGAACTTAACAGGAAATGAGAACATTGGCACCTACATGGAGGTGACACTGAGATAGATACAGGGCCCCTTGGGCATGATTTGTGACCCAGCCATGGCATTCTGCACTTCGTAGACCAGTGGTATCTAAGAGAAATAAATGTCAGCCCCACAAATAGTTTTAAATGTTCTACTGGCCGCATTTTTAAAAAAAATTAAAGATAGGAAATTAATTTTAATAATATATTTAACCTGATATATTACAAAATATCTCAACATGCCAACACTATACCAAATTATGAATCAGGTATTTTATATTAAGTTTTGGAAATATAGTATTTGTTTGACAATTAGATCACGATTTTAATTTAGACAACAAATTTTCATCAGAAATAATTAATTTGTATTTGAGTTTCATGAAATGAAGGTTGGAAGTGTAGATTTACATATTCAGGTTCTCCCAAACTCCCTTGTTTTCCAATAAGTGCAGCAAGTATTGCTTTCTTACTTTAAATCAAAATTAATTAAAATTAAAATAAAAAATTCAGTCTCTTCAGTGGCACCAGCCACATTTTAAAGGCTCAGTAGCCATAAGGGCAGGTGAATGCCTGGTTGGACAGAGCAGCCAAATGGTGGTTCTACCCAAGGAGAAGGGGAATGGATATCCCTGAGCAGTTGATTGGGAGCAACAGTGAAATGCCATGTTTCTAGCATTTTAATTGGTCTTTGGGGATTTGGGGTGTTAACAAAAATTTCCTCTTTAAGGAACATCTATTTGGCATGGATTTATAAAAATAGTGATATTCATAGTGACAGTGATATATATTTGATAGGAGATATCAAAGCTAATATTTAAAGCAGGGTTCAGATTGGTATTATGGATATTAGACTCCTTCCATTGAGAAACTGAGACTTAGGTCACTTATGAAAGTGGCCAACTTGAGGCTTTATATCTAAACTATATAATTTGATCTTTTAATTTTACTCTTTGGAGAGCTATCTGACTTCACTATTATGACTCTACTAGTTGTTGAAGTATTAAAATAACTCTGTGTTAGTATCACATTTCCAAATGCCCTATTGCCCCCCAGCAATCCTTGGACTTGTCCCTCTCCATTAACTGAAGGGATTATGCCTGGGGCCCAACATCCTGAGACTTCCAAGTCTCTTCCTAAAGGCCATGGCCAATATCCATTCTGTTAAGGTGGTGCCTGCACCTTACCTATTATGAAATATTTCATATTTTAAATATCAGCGCTGACTATGCTATTTCCCCCCAAACGAGTTCAATATTATGTCAAAGAGTCCTTATTGACCACTTATTTTGTGCTATATTCTAGCTTGTGTTGATGAAACAAGGATATTAGACATGGACAGTGTTCATTCTGTAGGACGTATATTTCTAAATTTTATTTAGAAAATAATATATAAAATGTCATCATGAATTCAGAGGCAAAGGGTAATGTCTACTTCTGCAGTGTTTTATTTTATTTAGAATAAAATAAAATGAACATTTTCTGTTTTTAAAGACTATTCCAGCAAAATTGATTTTTGTCGACCTGCTATACCAACTAGATTTGTAGTTTGGTTGTGTGTGTATGTTTACTCATTAGAGTATTTTTGAGTTATTGTCTGTTCATCTACCAACTTGTTTGAATGAATCTTTCTCAACCACAAACTAGGTACAAAGCCCCAGGACAAGCACTGAAAGCATCATTTATCAGTAGATCAGTGAAGTGTTGGTTACAGACTCTCTCCCTGCCTTGTGTAGATTTCTTTCTATCTCACTCAGCTGTTCTCCACTGGTAATCCCTTCCAAATGCTCTTATGTTCGTTGTAGATGCCCCTAAGCCTCCCACGGAGGATACCTATCTCAGGTTTGATGAATATGGGAGTGCAGGGCGACCCAGAAGATCAGCTGGAAAATCACAAAAGGGCCTAAATGTGGAAACTCTTGTGGTAGCAGACAAGAAAATGGTGGAAAAGCATGGCAAGGCAAATGTCACCACCTACATTCTCACAGTCATGAACATGGTAAGGGAGTTTGCCAGGACTCTGATGCTACTCGTCCTCCAGAACAGCTAAAAATTAAGAGTATTGGGATGCCTGGGTGGCTCAGCAGTTGAGTGTCTGCCTTCGGCCCAGGGTGTGGCCCCGGGGTCCCAAGATCGGGTCCCGTATCAGGCTCCCTGCTTGGAGCCTGCTTCTCTCTCTGCCTGTGTCTCTGCCTCTCTCTCTGTGTGTCTCTCATGAATAAATAAATGAAATCTTTTTAAAAAATGGAATGGTTTAAAAAAATTAAAGAGTATTTCCTTGTGTGGATTGAATAGCAGATATAGCCACATTATTTTATTGGAAAAAAATGAATTTTGAGGAGATTTGACTTCATATGTACATATATTTGGTGAAGTTGAGGCCTGTATACTTATAAATATGTCTGATTGATACAGAGTTTTGGAAATGTTAAGATTTACTTTATTTTTGCTTGATTTCAATTGTTCTGACAGGTTTCTAGCCTATTTAAAGATGGGACCATTGGAAGTGATATAAACATTGTTGTGGTGAGCCTCATTCTTCTGGAACAAGAACCTGTACGTGCCATACTTCACTTATTTCTTAATTCATTCTACCATTCAGGATCCACTTATTGAATACCTACTATGTATTGATCCGTGAACTAGTCATTAGAAATTCCAACTTAAAAATATGCTGATCCTATCCTCAAAGAAACTATAATGTAATAGGGTTGTGTATTCAAACAATGAAAACATCACAAAATAATTACATATATGTGCATGTATATACAACACACAATGACATATATATGCATATATAGTATAAATGTTACATTCTATATAAAAATACAAATATTATGTAGGCTTTACAGGGAAGGTGCCTTTGATATCAGATTTAAGGGTTAGTTGAATTTTGCACGTTGGATATCCTGGGTAATTTGCAGGTAGATGCAAAAGGATGTTTTGAAAATATACAGAAAATAAGTTATCAGAAGATTCTTGTAGTAAACCTACTGTTTCCCCAACACCATCTTAGTACTGCAGAGAATAAATAAGGAATATTTAACTGCCCTTGAATCGATTACCTTGAAGTGTAGGTCACAGGCACAGAGTAAATTATAAAACCAGAACATATAATAAAGTGTTAATTGCATGGCACCCGCTGCTTTGTAGTGTTTTGATGCAGAAACTGTATTTTTCTGAAATGGAGACTACCACAGGGTTTTAAGTCCCCTGTGGCTTCTCCTCTTCATCTGCAACCCCAGTAATTAACGTACAAAGCAAGGAGTCAGAGACAAGACAAAAATTAATTGTCCAGGTGTGTAGAGCAACAGAGGTTAACAACCTGTCAGATTGTTCTTGGAATTTTAGAAGGGTAGAAAGGAGGATGTGTGTCATTGGGAGACACTTCTGTCTTTAACCTACCACTTATACTTTGCCCAAGGTCATTGAAGCCAGAGGCATCCTAATTCATGGATAATTAAAGACCTAGTCTAAAAACCCTCAACTTGATCCAAGTCAATAGTTTCAAGCAAAGATTTTTGGTAAATAATTATCTTAAGGCTAGGTCCTATCTTACCCTCTCAGAATCTTATAATTATTTGTTTCTACATCCATTCAGTGAGCTTTCATTTTATTGATTGATGGATGGACTGATGATGTGCCAAGCCCTTTGCTGGAAATTTTGGCATAGGAGTAAATAAGCTGTGGTCACTACCTTGCTTGTACTATATTGAAGAAGGCATTGAACTTTATCAACAATAACTTATAATTAGGTTCTAAAAGCTATCAGTTTTATAAAGGTGGTAACAACATGAGATGGACACAGATATTCCAACTGATGTCAGGTTATTTATTTTTTTTATAAAATAGAACTAATTATACAATATACTGCCAAAACTCTATAGTTACTGGAAATATTGTGAGCATTTACCTGAAATATTTTTAGGTTTTTCTTTTTTTATCAGTTGTCTCCAACCTTAGCCCAAGTGTTTTCCTCCACAGACCTTTCTCCCTAGAAACATGAGGTTTCTGTGTTTGCCTGTACAAATGGAATGATTCAACGTTCTCACTCCTGACAAATTCACCCTCTGGTTTCTGTGGGTTTCCCATAGGGAGGATTATTGATCAACCATCATGCAGACCAGTCTCTGCATAGTTTTTGTCAATGGCAGTCGGCTCTCGTTGGGAAGAATGGCAAGAGGCACGACCATGCCATCCTACTCACAGGATTTGACATCTGTTCCTGGAAGAATGAACCGTGCGACACTCTAGGTATAGTATGAAGGGAGGCTTCTCTCACGCCTGTGAAAACACAGTATGGAAACTTTCAACTGGGTGGGTGGCCCTTAGGACCCTTAATAAGAAGAAACATCATATTTAAATTGTGGGGTAGTATCTTCACTCAGCCCTGTGGTGAATATTGTTCTATTTAACCAAAGTCAAGGTAGAATGGTGAGCTTCATTTCCTTTATTTGTTTTGGGTGTTTCTTTATGAACTCTATGGGATGATCATTGAGGTAAATTGTTTAACCGGAAAAATTGTGGTTTGTTCCATAAGCATGAATGCAGCTGGGTAGCTGAAGAGAATTAGACTGATCACCATGGTGTATAACTGTGCCCCTAGGTAGCATAGCAGTGCATCCGTTAGAAGGTTACTTGACTTTTAAGGGACTCAGCTGTTCTATATTTACCTAAGACACTGAGTAAGGACTATATCTTCTACATTTATACTATGTTTTCTAGTATATTCCATTGCATACATTAGGAACTCAAGAAATTTTTTTTTTGGTGAATTAATGATCATCTAGATCAGTGGTGATGATGGCAGTGGTGGTAATGATGGTGTCACTGATGATATGTGCCAATACATTAAGTTTCTCAGATCATCCCGTGGACCTCATAGCAGCAAAATGGATTCAGTCAGTCCACAAATGTGCATTTTATACTAACTGGGTCCATATCCTTGTTCTGCACATGAGGACCCAAAACTGGGAAGAAAGACCTGTACCACTATCATGTGATTCAAGATAGAATCAAGTACTGGCTGAGATGATTTGATAGCTGCTCTTTGAAGGATGTGGTTTTGGGGTTTTTTTTGTTTTGTTTTGTTTTTAAGATTTTTATTTATTTATTTATTCATGAGAGACACACAGAGAGAGAGGCAGAGAGACACAGGCAGAGGGAGAAGGAGAAGCAGGCTCCATGCAGGGAGCCTGATGTGGGACTCAATCTCTGGTCTCCAAGATCAGGCCCTGGGCTGAAGGCGGCACTAAACCACAGAGCCACCTGGCCTGCCCAATGATGTGGTTTATGAAAACAGAAGCATTTATCACATTATAGTGAATATGAGAAAAATGCACTTAATCTGTTCACATTGTTCAGGCCTTTTCTTGTTGTCTGCATCAGGAAAAGACCAGGATGTATGTTCTCTTAGGAAATATACCTTGAGTTTTGATGCTACCAACACTGTTAAGTGGACATTTTGCATCAGTTTAACTTAGATGAGGCCTATAAATGTCCTGCAGCTTCTTATTCTATATGCAAAATGGAAATTACAACACTCATACTGAGTTCTCAGGGCTGTAAGGAGGATCTTTTGATGACAATATTTTTTAAAAGGCAAAAAATGTTAAATATTGTGTTTATCAGGGTAGGACAAATAATCATATGCCTATAATGCTTTTCTGCAAAAATATTAAGTACATTAATCAAACTAAAACTAATTATGTGAATCAGTTAAACTAAAACTCTACAGAACATTTTGAAGCCATAAGAAATGATCAGGTATCAGTATATGTGCCCTTTAGCCTAACATTTGAAATTGCTCTCTCAATAGGATTTGCCCCCATCAGTGGAATGTGCAGTAAGTACCGCAGTTGTACCATCAATGAGGATACAGGGCTTGGCCTGGCCTTCACCATCGCTCATGAGTCAGGGCACAAGTGAGTGACCCCTGGATTCACTACTTTACATGAAATTGGTTGGGTGATTCATTGGTGTCCCTCTAATGATTATTGTTGATCTAGTTAGAATAGATAGGCTAGATCTTGGGTAAAGCTTAGAATAATACCTGACTATAAGAAGGGTTGATAAAGGCCAGTCATTGTGACTAATATTGTTTTTTTTTTTTAAAAAAACAAAACAAACAACAATGTTTCATAGCTGTACAGAATTACAGATGGACTGCGAGTCATCTAATGGACCCTCTGGTCTTTTAGGAATGTCTTCCATGCTGTGCTGCAGTGAAGATTCTTTTTTAGTTCATTATGCCAAGGAAATAATCATGCAGATGTGTAAATTTCCAGAATGTAGTGATATGTTAATTGTTCAAAGACTTTCAGTGCACACACTGGATATTCTTGGTAGTTGGTGTCATTGAGTGTACTTAGTATTGTTGTCAGTGGTGTTAGTAAATCTTTCTGAGAATAGAGTTTGAAATGAGGAATGAGAAACCTAAGAGTAATGAGTTGAATTTATAAAGCATGTTATCTGGTGCTGAGGCAGTTCTGGAGAGGATTTTCAAACGGTCCTTGAATAGTAGCATTCATATTGAAATAAGCACACTGCTTTACAAAATGACCTTTTCAAAGGACAAGTTCTTTGGATATATGAGTTTAGGAGTGTTTATGTGTGTGTCTCATATTCAGCATGTATATTAAATGCTCATTTTCAGGGCATCTGATTGATCTCTGACTTAAAAATAAAAGCAAAATCATCTCCACAACTATAATTTATATTTGAATATTTTGTATTTTAAATATTATGAGCATATTATATTCAGGAAATTTGAATCCTGTGTATGTACACAACCACTTTCTTAGTAAGGTACAAATGAACCAATTTTATTGTGAACAGTGGTACAAAAATTCCTATTAGGTACAAGGCCCCTTTGTACAGAGCAGGAAAGAAATACGAATGTCAAACATATATCTAAATTTATTTCTGTACCTATCACCTCCTGACCCTGAACTTCCTTATCACAGTCTCACAATTGAGATTAGTAAGAAAAAAAAATTGGTACTTGAAATAAAAGAGTTTGACTATCCCATCATTTTAATTTAACTTAGATATCTTAACCAAAAGTTTCTCATCCTTAAAAAATAAAGCAGACATATCGTTTGATTTTGTGGCCAAGACAGTAGAACAAAGCCCTTAGCATTCTTTAGAATTTTCTACATAAATTTTACAGTACTATGGTTGACTTTTTTTTAAAGATTCATTTATTTATTTTAAAGAGAAGGAGCGTGTAAGCAAGGGGGAGGGGCAGAGGAGAGGGAGATAAAGAACTTCAAGCAGACTATGCACTGAGTACACAGAACCCAACACAAGGCTTGATCCCAGGTCCTTGAGATCACGATCTGAGCTGAAATCAAGACTCAGATACTTAATTGACAAGCCACCCAGGCTCCCCTATAGTTGACCTTTGAACAGCATTGGTTTGAACTCTGTGCAGGTCCACTTACATGTAGATTTTTTAAAATATAAATACAATATAGTACTTTAAATGTATTTTCCTTATGATTTTATTAACATTTTTTTCTCTAGCTTACTTGATTGTAAGATATGTAACATGTAACATACAAAACATGTGTTAATTAACTTTAGGTTATTGGTAAGGCTTCCAGTCAGCAGTAGGCTATTAGTAGAAGTTTTGAGGGAGATAAAAGTTATACTTGAATTTTCAACTGCAGGTGGGGAGGGTCAGAGCCCTTACCCCTGTGTTGTTCAAAGGTGGGTTGTATATAGTAACTCATTTTTGTCTGTCTTTTTTCTTACAAATTTGATAAATCTGTCTCACTTGGGTTCATTGATTGTCAATGCATCTTCTTCCTTTGATTATAATTTGGAAAATGGGTTCACAGGAAGATTTCTGTTTTCATCTTTCTATTTCAGCTTTGGCATGATTCACGATGGGGAAGGCAATCCCTGCAGGAAGGCTGAAGGCAATATCATGTCCCCCACACTGACAGGAAACAACGGGGTATTTTCCTGGTCTTCATGCAGCCGGCAGTATCTCAAGAAATTCCTTAGGTGAGACAAAATAAAGCCAGGAGTATTCTGAGGGTTGGAGTGGTGACAGCAAACCATGCTCAACAGACGTTTAAAATAAATACTCAGGGGATTGGTGATGGTGATGATGATGATGGTGGTGGTGGTGGTGGTGACAATGATATTGTCATCATTATTGCTATTGAAAAAATACATTGAAAGTCTAATACTGTACTAAATGCTCTGCACATGTTGCCTCATTCAATCCTCATGGCAATCCTATTATGATCCTTATTCTCCAGTTGAGGAAGCCCAGTCATAGGGAGGTTAAGTGTGTTGCTTAATATCCTACAGCTGCTAAGGTGTAGCCATAAGACTCAGAGTTAGGTGTGCTTCTGTTCCCAAGATTTATGCTTATAACTATCTCCCCTTTATGACCTCCAGACGCTGCTAGATATACTTTTTACTGTGACTAATTTTAATCTGATCAATCAATTCAGTCATAAGAGTATTAAAAATGCTAACATGGTACACATGTTCTATAATGAACGGAATATTGTCTTGCTTAGCTATTTTGTTTGAAATGACCATGAGCTATCTGTGTGTCCAGAACACATCCAACAGGGATGATAAGTATATAAAATCTCTTTGCTAACTCAAAACACCTATATGGTATTAGTAAAATGGAAGTTAGGAAGGTAGTGTGATTCATATTAAATGTTATTTATGATTATGTTATTATGTTATTAAATGTTAATTATGAATATTAAATTCATATTAATATGTGGTTCATATTAAATGATGAGCCCAAAGTTGAACTCTTTGAAGTTTCCTCTAATTTTATTTAGCAACCATATATATTTGACCATTGTAATTATAATAGCACTCTAGTTGTTATTAGGTATCTCACCATGCTGTGTTGACTCAGAAGAACACTTAGGTTCTAATCCCATTTCCCTTTGACCAAATGTTAGGGCAACTAACAAAATTTCTTTGGGAATTCATAATATTGATACCTTTTTTTAACCTGTACTATTGCATATTATTTGCAGATGTTTACAGAATTAGTAATACAGGAAAAGCTGATTAAATGTAAAGATGTTTAACCAAACAATGTCCCAAAGAACAGTAAAAAATCGACAAACCTTTTGTTAACTATGTTTCATCAAATAGAAAATTATCTTGGGGCACCTGGGTGGCTCAGTCAGTTAAGCATCTGCCTTTGCTTCAGGTCGTGATGCCAGAGTTCTGGGATCAAGCCCCACACCTGGGGGGCTCCCTGCTCAGCAAAGAGTCTGCTTCTCCCTCTCCCTCTGCCCTTACCCCACTCATGCATGCTCTCTCACTCTCTAGTGTGCTCTCTCTCTCAAATAAATAAAATCTTTTAAAAAAATTAGAAGGTTGTCTTAATAGTTCTAAATTTATGATCGGGGCTTGAAATTATCTTTTCTATCTCATGTGATAATAGACTCAATAAATATTATAAATCAAGGTCACCTTAATCAGATTGAATTTCCATCATTAATATGATACAGTTAAATGTTTTGGGATGATGATAACAACAGTTGACTTTGAATGCTTAATATGCCTTTTCTTATTGGATCTGTTAAACTCTTGTTGGAAGTTATTGTCCATAATAAGGAATATTAGCGTTGTTCTTGGTCTCATGATTGACTCAGATTCCCATCTGTCTGCCTCCAAAATCATCCCTAATCACCGTGCTATTTTGCCTCTCATTGGTACCATAGTTTAACTATGTAAGTTAAACGGAGGGAAGGTGCCTTTTTTTTTTAAGATTTATTTATTCATTCATGAGAGAGACATACACAGAAGGGCAGAGATACAGGCAGAGGGAGAAGCAGGCTCCATGCAGGGAGCCCAACATGGTACTCGATCCCGGGACTCCAAGATCACGCCCTGGGCTGAAGGCAGGCGCTCAACCACTGAGACACCCAGGGATCCCTGGAAGGTGCTTTTAACAATATCCACCATCAAGACTGATTTTTTTCTTAACACATCCCAGTTGAGCAGACTTTGGGAAGTTACCCTGCTTATTGCCCCAATGCATCCTTTCTCCTGATGCTTTCAAAAGCCTTGTTTATTTTTTGCTTATAAAGATTATTTGAGGTAAAGCACATCTTTGACCACTGTCCCATTATTTATTAAAAAAATACAGCATGACTTTCAACTCCATGAAGACAGGTACTGTGTCTGGCTAGCTTATTTTGTATCTTTAGCACTTAGCCTGATGCTTACCACACAGTAGGCACCCAATACAAATTTGTTGAATATTGTCAAATGAGATTGTTGGGGGGTTTCCAAATATATTGACTTTTCCCATCCAGCAGACCAAATCAAACTACTTGGATAGCTCTAACTTCTCATACCAGGTAAAATCTTCCATAGCTGTGTACATTTCACCCTCTTAGATAGGCTAGGATTCACTCTCTGGGAAAAAAATATATACATTTTAATTTTAAGTATTACCTATATCTTTCACCATGCTATATTTTTCTTTGCATGAGTGCATTCAGAGGTGTACTGTTTTACATGGAAAGATCACGGATAAACGTAGGAATTAACAACGATGTGTTTTCACGGCAGCACACCTCAGGCTGGGTGTCTGGTGGATGAGCCCAAGCAAACAGGACAGTATAAATATCCAGACAAACTACCAGGACAGATTTATGATGCTGACACACAGTGCAAGTGGCAATTTGGAGCAAAAGCCAAGTTATGCAGCCTTGGTTTTGTGAAGGTATGTTTGCTTGTGATTTCAAACTTACATTAAGATTCTGCAATGTGTCTGTGTCCCTAACAGAAATATAAACATTTGGTTTGCTAAGGCCAAGGGTTAGAGTCTGGGTTATCTCTAAAATGTCAGTTGTTTGGCATGATAATTAAGTGGCAATTTTACTGTCAATGAATTATCCAGGCTTATCCCCCATAGGCCATGCCTGGTTTAAATACCATCTGACTGCATCCTTGGAAGAAAATCTCTCCTGTGTGGATGAGGATTTCATCACAAGCAGTAAATCTGAGTACAGTCACGTTTACCTTCTTCTTATCATTCTATCATTGTTGTATTCATATTTCTTTTTAATGTGATACATTGAAAATCATCACCACCTCAAAATATATTCATATGCCTTTATGGAATATGAAAACCGTTGGCAGCCAACTTCTTTGTGTGTTAAGTCTTTCCTTCAATATTATGAGGAACATGGATGGGAAAAGCAAAAAAGTCCAAGCAATAGACATGGGAGAAACATCAAACAAATTGGCCAAGAAATCCATCAATGTCCATCTCAACATCAATACAGTGGGATCAGTTTTGAGTTTTTCTTCCCTAGTATTCAGAGAGAAACATGGAAATCCTAGGTATCTAGAAACAGGGAAATGACACAGTTTTATAGCTCTGTTTCCCTGTTCTCTTCCTATTCTTCCTCCTTTCTGTCCCTTGTCTTTTCCTTTCCTTCTTCTGCAACCAGCACCACCACCACCGCCAGCATCGTTGTGGCTAGCACTGCCTCTTCCACCACCACCCCATGTCCAGCAGTTGCCATGCGAGTCTCTGCTCCACATCAGGCACCTTCTTAGAGACTTATTTTACTTTTCCACAATCTTCACAAAGACCTTTTGAAATGAGAGTTATCATTTTTTACATGGAGTTCAGAGAATGTGTATTCCATTTGCCCAAAGCCTCAAAACTTTTAAACAAAACCTATCAATCACATTGATGTTAAAACTTCCTTCTCTGCAGTTAATATGAGTGTTTCCTAAGCTTCAGTCACTAACCTCAACATCCAGTTCCTGACAACTACCTTCATTCATTGTGCTCTATCTCTGTATTGTGATTCACTTGTTGCTTTTCCAATAAATCAGCTCACTTAAAAATATGTAAGTCCAGGCCTAATAAATAACCACCAAATCACAGGTTTGATTTGGGATCACATATTTTTCTAATGCTCTTTAAATGTATAATTATTAGAAAAGTGTATCCACCCACCATCCACAATTTTTTTTGGTGTCTCCTCCATGGTGCATGGACATCACTTTGGCAAATGCTGGAGTATCATGGATACACTAATAAATTTACAACTGTTTCTAATTGCCTGTTAAGTTGATGTGTTTGGCAGAAGTCAGTAGACATTCACTTTGTCGACAGTTTGTCCTAATTCTCTCTTGTTCGCTTCATTCTTAAAGGTTTCACTAGTTTACGCATCCATTAATGAAACATTTATTAAGCACTTACTATGCAGCAAATGCACAATTGGTAATAAGTTTGATTTTCTTTAGAAACATAAAGGAAATTTTAAAAATTACTCTCATTCCTTCAGGATTAGACATTCAACACACGTTTGTGGGGTGTTGATGGTGTCAGGGCTCACACAGCCATTCTTCAGTGACAGATATTTTTCTGGAACCATACCATATTTTGGAGAGACAGCACCTCAGCGTGATGGCCTTCCTTGAGGAGCAGAGCAAAGGGAAGTGGGAATGGTAGACTAAAAGGCTGGATAGAATGAGGCAGGCACAGACGGGAACCTGGGGGACAGGGAGATTGGCTTCACGGAGGGATTTGAGATGACTATGAGGTAGGACAGGGAAGGTAGTGGATTCTGAATGTGAAATTTCCCACCACCAGCCCCCCAGCCAGGGGCAGAAATACCTGCTTATAACGAACCATGGCATGACCTCTGAGACTCACAGGTAGTTCCCGCCTGGCACTACATGGGAGGGGTTTCCCAAACAAGCAAACCTCCTAATGGCCCTGCTGGTCTGGGCAGTGTGGACCCATCTCAGGGGCACAGATAACGGATGGTGTTTGTTTTCAGAGTCCTCAGATGTGTCATTGCTTTGCTTTACACACCTGTTCTCCTCACTGACTATTTTTTTTTTAACTTTATGCCTCCTGGAAAGGCAGTTTTGCATAATAGTTAGAAGGAAGGAAAGTAAAGGAAAAAGAAAAGAGAAAGGGAAAGGGAAGGAAAAAGGAAAGGAAAGGAAAGGAAAGGAAAGGAAAGGAAAGGAAAGAAGGAAAGGAAAGGAAAGGAAAGGAAAGGAAAGGAAAGGAGAGGAGGAAAGGAAATGAAAAAGAAAAGAATGCTCCAGTGTCACTGAAGCCAGCGATGCAATTGTCAATATCCCCTGGAACTCGTTAGAAATGCACATGCTCAGGTCTCATCCAGGTCCTAAAGAAGGAGGTTTCTGGGTAGGGCTTGGCAATCAGTGCTTGAACAGGTGATTCTGGTGATTCTGATGCCTGCTCAGGGTTGAGAACTACTGAATTAAGCAGTCTTCAGTTTTACACACACACACACCACCAAATTTTGGACTTCGGTAGACCTGGCTTTAAAATCTTATTTCACCACATCCTAGAACCCTGAGCAAATGGCTGAACCTCCCTCAGCTTTTGTGTCCACATTTCTAAGGTAAGGATAAGCACAACTCTTCCCTGGTAACCGTGAGGATGAATCTCTTGGGATGGCGGCACCCCTCAGCATATCGCCAGGGTATGCTCCCTGCCCTCCTCCTCCTGCCTCCAGCAGCTGCACCCTCGCAGCCTCCTTTCTCCCAGTGACCTCCTTGTCTGAGGCCTAGGCTGGCCATCCTTCATCCCTGTCTCACCTTCCCTCCTCTCCCAGCCACAGGTTTTCTGTCTTCAGTATGTCAAGCTTGATCTCTCTTCCCTTTCAAAGAGTTCAAGAAAATGAGTTGACCTCTGATGGGTCCACATTATCTGGACAGATGTGAAGGAGGGTCACATCCACAGCAATGGGGAAGAACATGCCTTTGGTTGCTACACATGTATCCTGCTGCCTGGCAGTACGGGAATTGGTGCTGTCTGCGGAATGCCCCAAGTGCTGGAAGAGACTCTGGCCAGTGCTTCCCATGCATGCTGCTTATTTTACTAAGTTAGCAATGAGCAGCTTGGGCTCTGTACCTCAGCAGCCAGCAGTGACTGTCACATAGCAGAAGCTCTGTAAATGCTCATGCTTACAGATGCACCAAGAGGGTTTGAAGCAGAATAGGAATTATGGGGAAGGTATTTGAATTCTAGTGAATATTTTCACGCTCATCACCTCGGAGAACATTTCCTTTGAAAGAAAAGGCATGTCAAAAAGAGTAGGATGGGCATATATTTCTTCTTTTGAGAATCTGACATTGTAATGCATAAAGGACATCAAAGGGTACAAAGATCTAGAAAATAGCTCAGGGAGATGCAATGTACAGCATGGTGACTGTAGATAATGCTTTATGGCACATTGGAAAGTTGCTGAGAGAGTAGATCCTAATAGTCCTCATCACAAGAAAAATAATGCAATAATGCATGGGGACAGATGTTAACTGGATCTATTGTGGTGATCTTTTGTAATACATACAAACATCGGATCATTATGTTGTATACCTGAAACTAATATAGTGCTACCTGTCGGTTATACCTCAGTTTTAAAAATTATTTTTAAAAAATTATTTTAAAAATTTATTTTAAAAATTATTTTTTTTAAATTATTTTAAACTTTTATTTTAAAAATTATTTTAAAAAAAGAACTTGACATGGAGAGAAAAAAGTGGAGACCAGAGAGAAACTTCCTGGTATTTAAATTTAAATATAATCAGTAAATTGTACCTACTTTGCAACTTACTAAATTTGTTACATCAGGTTTCAGCTTTTACTAACTTCCCCCTTGGACTTGTGTCCCAACATAAGTTGATGTTGATGTCCTTGTATTTTCTCAAACCGTCCCTTCTTTCATGTCTACAAGTCTTTGCATATATGCCTCCCAGCTTAGAATGCTGCATGACCACCCATGTGACAAATACCTAATCATCTTCTACGGTCATCAAAGATGCAGCACAAGTGAGTGTTGCCTCCTATTTTCCCCAAGAAGATTTAAACATTCCTTGCCCCCAGGCTCAATCTGCACCCTATAAACTTGTGATACTGTATTATAACTGAGTACATGTGTGTCTTGTCTCAGTGGATGGCAGATACGTAGCGTGTACCTGCCATGTTGGCAGCTAGATACCCAGGACTCATTTACTGAATTTACAGTGGTAACTAAAGCTAACATTTCTTTAGCACTCCCATTTTCATAGAGTGGAGGATTTTGCCTCTGTCCCCTTCTCATCCTTCCTCAAGGGAGCAGAAGGGACTGACTTCTCTGGGAGAAAGAGAGAAGTCAGGGATGACTCTAGGATTTCTGGATTGAGCCACCAGAATCACAGAGGTCTCATAACAGGAGCTGGAAGAGTCTGAACAGATTTGAGGGGGACAAATGGGGAATTTAGTCTTGGATGGGTTCAGCGCTTTATAAACTTTGACCTGCAGAGACCATTCACATTTTTAGCACAGCCAGTTTCACTTGTATAGGGGCATCCTTCAGAATCCTTAGGATGCAGTGGGACAACACGGTTAACAAGTGACAGGACAGAGTCATGCATAATGTTGAGACTCCCCTTAGAAGTCACATCCAGGCTACACGAGACCTTGGAGTCCCTGTGGTCATTTCTTTTTTCCTGAAATTATTACTTAAGTCTAGGGAATTATAGATAAGGAAAAGTTAGTCACATGTGCTGGGGAAAAAGAGGGAAGAGCAAGCAAAAAAAAGTGCAAACTCCCATTTCTGTTTACTTTGAAAGGGAGCTTTCTCAGAGGACTCTCCTGGTCGTCAAAGCATGTAGTTGGCTATAATTACGTTTGACTTATGTACCTCACCACAAAAGAAATAATATGTTCATACAGACTGTCTGATTTCACTCTGGATTCCTGTGTTTTTGTGTTTTGCTTTACTTTCCCGGTCTTCTCCAACTGTCCCTTCCCCTTAGCCCTGTGGCTTGGCATTGGCTGTGGAATCCATGTCTCCTTTGCTTTGGTCTGCCCCGGGGTCATTTCGGTGGCTGCCACATAGGCTAGGGGTGTGGGTTATGGCTTCCTGCTGGCTGTAAGGAGGAAAACAGTTTAATGCTGAAAGCCTTTCTAACCATGGCTGGGTTTCAATGGTTACCTCTCATTTCTCCATCTTGATGTAGACTATCTTTTTCCACATTAAATTGTTCCCCTCAGGCCCAGGGTAACACATGGAGGAGCACAGAGATGATGAAGCTGATTCACCCGCTGGAAGGCTGCCTTATGCTTTCTACTAATGTCAGTGGCAGGTCCACTTTTATGGGAAACATTGACATATTGTGTCTTATGACTTATTTTGAGATTTGAAATGGTTTTGTGTGGCACACGTCTGGGGCCATGGGTGGGTGGTGTTTCCAAGGAGTGTACTGAATATCCTTCCATGCTCTGTTGGGGGTAAAGACTTTATGGTCTATAAGATCAGGCTCATAGCACATATCTCTGGTTTCCCTGTGTTTCCTTTTCTTGGTTCCGTGGAAAACTTTTTTTGTGAAATAACCTCCAAGCACGTTCTTGCCATATTTTCTCACCGTGAAATCTACGTGAACCGGAATGCTTAGGGAATTGGGTGCCTGGTTAATTGAATTTTCAGGGCTACACCAAGTGACCACAAAAGTTCGTTCATTTTGTTTCCTCCCTGGTTGTTAATATTTTCCCCCAAATTATATTCGTTCACACGTCTATCCTAGTAAATAGAATGTGGCAAACAAAATGGAATCATTTTGACATTTCATGATTTTGACATCCTATTAATGACATAATTCTGAATAGCAACTTTAGCTGTTTGAGCTGGAAGGAATCTGGTCCAGTCCCCTTTCTTTAGAGATAGGTAACTGAGGCCCCAGAGAAGTTGAGAGCTTTCCAAGTCCCATTAATGGCAAAACCAGGTCCAGAGCAGTGGTCAAGGACTCTGGCTGGAATCAGGCCAGTTTGAGTCCTGCATTTGCCACTTACCAGCTGTGTGACTTGGCGGCATTGAAAGTGTCAATAATTTGCTCAGTCTCGTCATCTAAATTAGTTTATATGGGGAGTTAGTTGAGTGTCTACCATTAAATGGTGTTAGTAACAGTATTAGTTTTCTTTCTATGGCTGCTCTAATAACTTTCCACGAACTTGGTGACTTAACACAAATTTATTTTCTTGTAGTTCTGGAGGTAGACATCTGGAATGAGTCTCAGTGGGCTGAACTCAAATGTTGGCAGGGTTGTGTCCCTTCTGGATATTCCAGAAGGGAAGGCTTTTTTTTTCTTTGCCTTCTCCAGCTTCTAGAAGCCTCCAGCATTCCCAGGCTCATGGCCTCTGCCCCCATCTTCAAAGCAGCAACATCCTCCTTAATCCTCCTCACACTGCCCTCCCTCTGGCTCCCTTCCATCCCCCTCTGCCCTGTTGAAGACCCCTCATGATTATCTTGGACCCATCTGGAAAATGAAGAGTTTCCCCATCTCAGGGCCAACTGATTAACAACCTTAATTACATCTGCAACTTAAATTCTCCTTTGCTATGTAAGTGCATGAAGTCACAGGTGCCAGTGATGTGCACATGGTCGTTTTGGGTGGGACAGTGTTCTGCCTACCACAGTGTAGCATGAGAGTCCAACCACTTCATGGTCTAGTGTGAGAATTGTCGAAATACTTGAAAGTTACTATAAAGAGGAGGAAGGTGATGATGGTGATCATTGGCCCCATTTATCCTTGAGAACCAACCTAAAGGCAAGAGCTATGTTTAGCACAGTTTGCGCAGGTAAGAAAACTGCACATCACAGACTTCTATAATGTGTCTGTAGGGTGCAGAACCACCTGGAATTCTAGGGCAAGGATTGGAGTCAGATGTGCTCAATTCCAGACTTGGCCTCTTCTGCTTCACTGGTGGCAGTGTTGCTGGTGGTTATTACAACCCAGGTCTCTTAGTTTCTGAGAGAGAACTACAATTACCTCCCTGTCATTACTAAACACGTATGCAGGTAGCATAGAAACTTCCTGCTTATACATTTGCTAGAACATGTTATTACTGGTTACCTTGCAGCTACCAACTTCACTTGCCTCTACTTCCTGGATAATGTCTCATTCCAGCTGCCTCAAAATATAATATTGTGTACCAAAGCTTTGGATATTTTCATTTTTATCGTATCAACACCCTTACTCGCTTCTTCTTACCTTTCAGGACATTTGCAAGTCACTTTGGTGCCATCGAGTGGGCCACAGGTGTGAGACCAAGTTTATGCCTGCAGCAGAAGGGACCGTTTGTGGCTTGAGTATGGTAAACTGCATACTTGTTAGTTTTTAGTGCTGGAAACATGACAATGCATAGAAACAAGCCGTTGTACAAACTATTTGAACTGAGACCTCAGAATGGAATGCCTTGGGCACATACATTTTCTGACTTGTCTTTAAATTAACCTGCATTATTTAGCAGCTATTATAAAAAAACTCAATGTTAATATAAACCAATTGGCTCAATTGTTTAGAATTTTTTTCTGCCTTTGGTTTCTATTTTTAGATGAAATATTTCTATTTCAATAAGCTGGAAGGTTTCACTGTATACTGTTTGCCTTTTAAACTTGATTCAGTATAGAAAAGCTTCAGGGAGCAAATGTCTCCTTTGGTAGCAAAGGAAGGACTGTCCTCCCATACAAAGCCCCTGCTGCTCACCTCACAGGACCTGTCACTGAGCCTCTGACGTGCTCGGGAGTCCTGTCACTTAGAGGGACTCCTAGCAAAGGATAAGCCGCATCTCTGTCTAGGTTGTACCAGAAAGCCATTGGCCAGTCAACCCTAAGAACCAGCTCTGATATGGGAAGTTTCTGTGTTTTGAATGAAGAACATTCATATATTAGTTTCTGGGTATTTTTCTCCTTTCCTAGTAGCATCTGGAGGAAGAGGTGCACTTGAGGCAGCAATAAATGACCCAGATTGGGGACATTCCTTTGAGAGATCATGATCGAGGAGCTGTGAGAGAGGGGAGCATGGAGATGCTCCAGGTTCTTTGATCTCTGCTTTTGGCTCTCTCGAGGTGGCACGAGCCTGCATAGAAGCCTCGGTCATTTCAAATGAATTCAATTGCACAATAATTTATCAACTGCTGGGTATCAGAGACAAGAGGCTCTGGGGATATGAAGATGAATAAAATTCAGTTTTATCTCTTCAAGAACTCACAGTCCAGTGGGGAAACCTGTGCAGAAGCCAGTAACTCTGTCTTTCTTTGTAAACAGATCTTGAATCCCTCGTTGCTGTCAATGCTTGGAATTAGGTGTGCACTTAGGATGAAGTACAGGGATGCCTGGGTGGCTCAGTGGTTGAGCGTCTGGCTTTGGCTCAGGGCATGATCCCGGGATCCTGGGATTGAGTCCCACATCGGGCTCCCCGCAGGGAGCCTGCTTCTCCCTCTTCCTATGTCTCTGCCTTTCTCTCTCTGTGTCTCTCATGAATAAACAAATATAATCTTTAAAAAATAAAAATAAAATAAAGTCCAGTGAGTGGGGACCCCAAGATGTATGTTCCTCAGCTGGGTGGGAGAGAGATTTTCAATGAGAGATTAATGACACAGGCAAAGATACAGGCCCACAAAAATTAGCAAGTGTCCAGAAAACACTTTCTAATATTTGTGGAGTCATTTATTCAACATGTTTTAAAAGATTTGCATTTTTAACTCTTTGATTCTAAAGAAAAAAAACATTTTTTAAAAATTGAGGTGTTAATGTGCAACTTTCCATCAGCAGTCCCTGTCTTAGGAAATTCCAATAAAGTCTCTCCTTGAAAATGTGCATGGAATGTTTTAGGTGTGATGAAGCGAAAGAATGAAATAATTAATTGAACATGTAAGTACTGCTCAAGGCATCTTATTTATTTTATTTTTAAAATTTTTAAAAAGATTTTATTGGTCTATTAGAGGGGGAGAGAAAGAGCACCAGGGTGGGGGGAGGGGCAGAAGGAAAGGGAGAAGCAGACTCCCCAGTGATCTGGGAGCCCAGAGTAGCTTGATCTCAGGACCCTGGGATCATGACCTGAGCTGAAGGCAGACGCTCAACCCACTAAGCCACCCAGGTCCCCCATCATTTTTTATTTTTAAAACATCAAAATTCAGGACTTGCAACTCAAGGGTTAGTGACCATGGGGAAACCTGTGCAGAAGCCAGATCTTTTCATTATGAAAGCAGCAGCATTAAACGTAAGAGAGATGTACAAGAAAAGATTGCTCTAATAAGCAAGGAAAGTAAGTGCCAAATGGCATAGGGCTAACGTTTGTCTTACATTACATATGCCAGGGGGGTAGTTCCACTGGGATGAAAATGCCCCTGGATTAGACTTTAGTTACCGTAACCTGAGACAAATCAGGCCAGGAGTTAGAAAACAGATGTCCTAACGCCCCTCCTGCACCTCATTATTTTAAAAGACCAGACTGCAGTTCTAAATACTGGGGGAGCGCCCCTTGACCGAATGATAGAAGCCCCCCTGCTCAGCAGAAAGCCCTAAGAAGAGTGTCACCCATCGTCACCCCAGTGTGATTGTTAGTGCCCCCATATGCACGGTTCTCCGACTCTTCCTCCGCTAGGGCATGGGACTGGCTCTCCCCTGGACTGGAAACGCCGTGAGGCCAGGGCCACGTCTCACGCTTTTATCTCAAGAGTCCTACAGAGCAGCAGCTACTCCATGTTTGTTCATTTGTCCCCTTGTAACTGGGCGCTCACTGAGTCCTTCCTGTCTCTCTCGTGGCCCTGGCCATTCGGTGATATTCGTACCATGAATGCTCAGTAAACACGTGAGGTTGTGAAAGCCACATAGTTTTATCGAGTTACACATGTGAGGAAAGAAAGGCTTGTGCTCACTCTCTGTTGTAAAAGCTGTCTGCCTGGTTACAGCCATTCAATTTGAAATGAGAAGTATATATATATATATGAATAGATCCAGCTTTATATGCAGAATTTTATTAATGTGGATTATGCATGTGTGTATTCACATATATGTGTGTATATAGGATATGTATATTATGAACGAGGTCTACATGACTTAGCATAACTTCACACTTTCCTAAAAGCCTCTGCAATTAGAGCCAAAGAGGGATGTCTGTGTGTATGTGTGTGTGTGTATTCACGTATTTATTTCTGATTTCTACACTGAATGAAAAAGCCAGAGGAGACCATCTGTTAGCAACCTAAGCCAATACTAGGATGAATCCTGAAAGAAAAGAAAGTTAAATTAATTGAAGATTGGAAACAGATTTAAAAACCTTATTTCTAAAAAAAAAAAAAAGAAAGAAAGAAAAGAAAGAAGAGATAGAAAAGAAAAGAAAGAAGAAAGAAAAAAGAAAGAAAGAAAGAAAGAAAGAGAAAGAAAGAAAGAAAAAGAAAGAGAGAAAGAAGAAAGAAGGAAGGAAATTAGGTTTAAGATATATCAGTGGGCCCTTTGCCTGTGAGGCGAGAAGTTTACGTATCCTGTTCAGAAGCTTTGGTTACTGAGTTTAAATCGAGCCCCAGCTAGTTGTGCGGCTGCTTGGGTAGCGGTGTTAGTATTTCTTTGCTAAATTTCTCATCCAGAAAATAGTTATTAACTCCTTAGCGCTTTGGGAGGATTATGTTAGAAAGTGCATGGGAAGCCCTCCCTCTCTCCCTGCCTGCACCATTTCTGGCACCTGGAAGCGACTTCATAAAGCGTAGCCTCTGTTGGTGTTGGCTGTTGTTATTTTGTCTCCGCCACTGAGCTCAGCCGGGAGAGTCCTGGGGATTCCTGGTCCGGAAGATTCGGATTCCTGCTCGTGGTGGACAAAATCCTTTAACGACCAACTGCTTTCCCCCTAAAAGTGCTCAACGGTGTTCTATGAGTTCATGCAAACTCTGAGACGCCAATTAAGCCAGGGAAAAGAGAAATGAAAAACACAGGGAGGAATCGGTGCACGGCAAGAACTGGAAGAGAGGAAGCAATGCCTTGACCTGGGCAAAGTGCACCAGAAACAATAAACAGCCAAGGAGCCAAATGGATCACAGGGGAAAGGCGAAGGCTTGGAAGTCCAACATCCTCCCCCGATTCCGTCACCGAAGCCCCACTCCTCGGCAGAACCTGGCAGGTCCAAAGCCCAGCCCGTTGGATCCCACTGCAGAGGCTCTTAGGAGAGTGTGCAGTTACACCAAGCCATGCAGAACTCGCTCATAATAAAGCACCGCAGGAATAAAACCACTGGCGGGGCGAAGGCGAGCCCCAGGGACAGAGACGGCCGCGGAGCCTGGGATGGATCGCAAAGGAAACAAACGGAGGTTGGCGCAGCCCCGGCTTGGTGGGCGCCTTGGCAGAGGCAAGGCCCGGGCTCCAGGTCACCAGAGGCCTGGGGTTAGGGACCTTTCCTGCAGACCGAAGGTCAAAGGGCGCTTTCTGCAAGCACAGTTCTCGGGCGGGAGCTGTCGGGTTTGGCGAGAAGCGCTGCGCAGGGGCCGTTGGGACGAGCAGGAGTGTCCGCACGAGGAGGTCGTCAGCCTGACGACTTCTGTGTCTGTACCTCGTGCGACAGCTGGTCCTCCTGAAGCGAATGAGCGACCCAGGCTGTCCCTGAAGCGGCTTCGCTCGTGGGGCTCGGGGAGGCTCAGGTGCCGGCGGCCCCACGGGCGCCCTGGGCGTGGGGTGGAACGTTCTCTGAACCTTTGGCCTCGGCAGCTCACGAAGCGCGTGAGCCGTGCCTGCGGGTGACACACGGCCCTTCCCTGGGTGCCAGCTCTTCGCCCCGCTCGCAGGAAACGTGGGGGGCCGGGGCCGGGAGGCGCGGCGGGCGGGGGGTCACGGCCCCCCATTTGCCCACATACCTGTGTTTGCTGCCAATGGGCAGGTGTCTGCATCTCCTCGCCTTCCCCAGGTGGACTCTGACGGGAGACATGTCGCACGTTCTTTCCACAGTGGTGTCGGCAAGGCCAGTGTGTGAAGTTCGGGGAGCTCGGCCCCCGGCCCGTCCACGGCCAGTGGTCCGCCTGGGCCAAGTGGTCCGAGTGTTCGCGGACGTGCGGCGGCGGCGTCAAGTTCCAGGAGAGACACTGCAATAACCCCAAGTAAGGCCGCGCCACCCAGTCAGCATGCGGAGGCGACTGGTTCGATTTGCTTACATACTGCTTTTTACTGCAGTTTCTTTCCCTCCAGAAAGGAACCTCCAGAAAGGCTTTACTGTTTGCTATAAAGGCTGCATGCCCTGGGGGGTGCGGGGGTGCAGGGGTTTGGTGGTCAGAAACCTAAAAGCCACAAAGGAGTTAGTTGCTCTGTGTGTGAGTGAGTACGGTGATCAGGGGCTCCAGGGCTAGTCTGAGCTGCTTTCTCAACCTCAACTAGAGCCACCCAGTCACACAATCAGATGCCTGTGTTGTAGAGCAGAGGAGCTAGGCCAGTGGAATGTGTGTGTGTGTGTGTGTGTGTGTGTGTGTGTGTGTGTGTGTGTGTCTCAAACTGATGAACTGGAGAAAGTATGCTAATTTTTGCCTTGCAGGAATGTACATCAACACGTGTTGACAGATCTGCCTGACTTTTCAAGAGAAACCAGAAATCCAAAAAAACATGTGGGAAATTTCCCAACGGTTAAGACATTGACCGCAAATTCAATTTTCTTTGAACACAACACAGTGAGGACTAATGACAATGTCTACAGATTGAGATTGGCCTGTGGTCACCTGCAGGCACCCTGTGGCCCGGGGTAGCCCGGGATTCTGAACCGCCGTCTGTGTTCTTTGAAAACGAAGATGGTTTTATGTTCCTTTTATCTGCTCTAATTCCCACGTGCAACATGCATGAGATGTACACTTCCTGACTGGCACAGTGATGGAGAGAGAGGCCAGGTTAGAGAGAGAGAGAGAGAGATTAGACTACAAAATCCTGGGTCTGCTGCCTATTAGCTGTGTGACTTTGGGAAGTTCACTTGAACTCTGAATTTGGTTTATGTGTGTAACAGAGATAATAATGTCTCCTGTAGATTTGGGGGGATTAGAAGTGGGAGGAGAGAGAGAGAGAGAGAGAGAGAGAGAGAGAGGCCTTACTGATGAAGCTGGACTTTGGAGAATGTGGTAGAGAGAGAAGAATGAGATGGGTCCTTGGAAAATAGGGATTTCACTTTACAGCACTGCTTGAGTGGTGGCGTGATGTGAGGGTCAAGAACATAGGCTCCCAATCCTGGAACCCTAAGTGTGCCTCCTGGCCCTGGCTCTCTCCAGCTATGTGGCCACAGACAACTTTCTCTCCCTTCCCTAGATGCCTCAGTGGTAAAAATGGGATGAGAAGAGTGCCCGTGTCAACTGAGTTAATATTTACAAAGCGCCTGGCGTGTTATAAGCATCCCATAAATGTTTGGTAGGTTGTGAATTAAAATAAATAACGAAACTGGAGCAGATGGAAAATTTTAAAAAGACATGGCATTTCATCTGAGTCAGCAGCCTGAGCTGGATCAAGAGGCCAGTTTGTTCCAAAATAGAGGGTCAGAAGATACTTTGACATGGTTTCCTAGATGCTCTTTGGGATATCAGGCTAATTGTATTTTTCAACTTTGGCACTATTGACATTTGAGACTGGAAATTTTTATTATGGGGTTTTCACAGTACATGGCAGGATGTTTAGCAGCAGCCCTGGCCTCTCCCCACTAGATGCCAGTAGGATGACGCTCTCTCCCTGACAGCCGTGTGATAGATAACCAAAAATGTCCCCTGGGACTATCAAATGTCCTGTAGAGGGTAAAGCCATCCCCAGTTGAAACTCATTGGTTTATTCAGATCCTATAACTAGGTGTGATGGTAGACAAGCTTGTGATGCATTTCCAGCTTATACCAGATTATTAAAACCACCCTCCTCATACTTTGCATGTAGCCCATATCTTGGATAGAATTCTTAAAATCATTATATTACTTTTCATTTTTTCAGCCTATTTTGTGGGTCTGGTTTTCATACATCACAACATTTTACAGCTCAGTATTTTCCCAAGAAAGAAATAGATTACCTAATTTAATAGCTCTGCTGGTAAAGTGTGTGAATGACACCCCTGAGATTTAAATTAAAACCTCTCATATCTGTGGGATTGAGAACTCTCATTATAATAGGGCATTGTTCATGGAAATATCATATTGTAATTTTAGAAATGCCTAATAAAAGAATCACTAATGTAGTTCCATTTGGTGCTGTTTTATCATTTTCAACAAGATTAAGGCTCCTCGGGATACTGTTTAATTATGCATCACAAATAAAACAAGTACATGAGCGGCTGTCCTAAGGCAATTGAATTAGTTGTTCTCTGTTCTTATTTCACTTTGTTGTAGTAAAACTGGTTCCCCCCCCCCACCCCCGCTCCATTTTAAATTACTGATTCCTTTTTTTGCTTCAGTTTAAACATCGGGTCTGTTCACATCACTCCACCTAACCAGTTTCATTTTCTCATGTGAGAAGCAGTAGGAGCTTTGATTTCACATAATGATGATTTTCCCAGAACATATTTTGTTTCATAAAAATGAACTATTCCTGGCTGATTTGTAGACTCCTCCAACTTTTCAGCTTCAAAAGTGTTTAAAGGTTATCTGGTTCTGGAATAACCGGTACCACACACATGTGGCCCTTATTTTTCCCCATGTCTAAGGTGGACATTTTTGTTTATTTTTAGTGAGAGCATGCGTGCAAGTGGGGGCGGGGGCAGGTGGAGAGGGAGAGAATCTCAAGCAGGCTCCGTGCTCAGCATGGAGCCAGGGCGGGGCCTGATCTCACAACCCTGAGGTCATGATCTGAACCGAAACCAAGAGTTGGACACTTTACCAACTGAGCCAACCAGGCGCCCTTGAGGTACAGATTTTTTAATGGATTAGAAGCTCTGTTTTCTACTGAGCTGTACTGTGCTTTAGGAACCTCATAACATTTTCCCAGGCCTTTGCTCCCAATCTACCTAGAACAGATGCATGAGTTGCAACCTGTTATTTAATCCAGTTACTTGACAAATGAGTAACCAGGGGAGGCGGAGGGTCCCAGAGTGGCAATCTTTGCCCGGGTCACCAAGCTGGTAGTAGTAGAGTCAGACCAAGAGCCCACAGTTTTAATCCTCTGACATTCTTTCCGGTTCCCTGGCTATTCAATTATTACACTCTAAAAGAGCCTAGTGGAATTTCTGTAAAGTCTGTTCAAAAAAATTAATCGCAAAAATTGAAGTAGCGAATATCAAACATGCAAAGGCATTCTAGAACTTTCCTAAAATGCAGGTCAATTTGAGAAAAAAATAATATGCCACTACAGTCATAGCTCTGGAATGATAATTGAATCAAATCTCTGGCCCATTCTTCCACCAGTAATTTCCAGGCTCAGTTGATTATCAAAATCACCAAATGTTCTTTAAAAAAACACTGATTTTTCTCTGTCTTCCTATCATATATTCATATTGTGAAAGTCTGGAGGGACCCAGGAGTGAGTGATCTGTCTGTGTGGGTGTGTATCTTTTTTTAACAGAGCTCCTCCACTGATTCTATTGATTAGTCAACCAATAGTATAACTATTTGTAGCCAGGACATGATAAATTATGCAGAAGTAAAAATGAACATACTTTATAATGGTCTAATAGAAGGACAAAATCATGTTCCCAGACATTTGTTTTCTGACTGTTCATATTTTGGTTTTTAATCTTATTACACCAAGTAATATCATGGTAGGATTTTCTGTTAGTTTATCCTAACACTCCTGTTTACAGCTGCAGAAAAATGTACCTGCTTTGGAGCATTTGATGAAAAAGTACAAATTCTTGCCAGTTGTTAAAGCAGAAAACATTTTAAAATAGTTATGATTGATTTGTGCTAACTCTGCCCCAGACTCAGCCCTAAATTCTTTTTTTTTAACATTGTATCCCATTTATTTTTACAACCTTTTTTATCATTTTATTTAAATTTTTTCATGATGGTAAGTGTAGTCTTTAATCCCCACCCTCTATTCCCCCAACCCCCCAAACACCTCCCCTCTGGTGACCATCAGTTTGTTCTCTAGAGTTAAGAGTCTTTCTTGGTTTGTCTCTCTCTCTTTCTCCCTATGATCATTTGTTTTGTTTCTTAAATTCCAAATGTGAGTGAGATCACACGGTATTTTTTTTCTCTGACTTACTCCTTTCGCTTAGCATAATACTCTCTAGCTCCATCCATGTCGTTGCAAATGGCAAGATTTCATTCTTTTTTATGGCCGAGTAATATTCTATGGTATATACATACCACCTCTTCTTTCCATTCATCTACCAATGGCAACTTGGGCTGCTTCCGTACTTTATCAGCCCTAAATTTTTTTACGACACTTATCTCAGTTAACCATCCCAGCTGCCCCCATTTTACAGATCAGGAGGTGGAATGAAATTGCCTAAAGATAAGCTGGGAAGAGACAGAGAATATTTAAATCTAGATCTGCCTCATTATAAAAGACCAACCCCCTAACCGTTGTGCATGACTGTCTTCTCTTCAGCGCCCGGCCCCTGCTCCCTAACTCAGCTAAATGCAGGCAGAGTGAGTAGGGTAGGGATCCTGGGGGAGTCAAAGGCAGGGGGCTTAGCTGTGCACTGTCTCTTGCTGGCTCTGTGATCTTCATTCAGCAAATTTCATGAGCCTCCTTCATTTCATTCGCCTCATCTACAAACTGAAGGGGTGCTATTGAAGTTTCAAGATCTTTTCCATGTTATGGTTTCTGAGTTGAAGAAGTAACATGTGGTCCTTGCTTTATTGAATCTGAGTTGTCTAAATGAAGGTTATTTGTAAACTCTCAGATGGAATGTCTTAAACTAAGAAAGTTTTAACTATGCCTTGTGAAGATGACCAGGAATAGTAAGGCTATCAGATGGCACTTTAAGGTTTCTCTAAGTGCTTTTAAGATAATGATTTAAGAAGTCTTCAGGGATTTGATCTCGCACAATGGCTGCTGAATGTTTAAGTAGTTGCTCCAAAGTGTTTTGAAATAGCAAAAAAATCTCTTTCTGGCAGCATGACACTTCCCGTTTCTGTTGAATCCATCTTAGCATGCAGTTGCACGAGGATTTGATAAAATATGCTGAAGCAAATCCAGGGGTGTTTTATAGCATTCTTGTGCTTCCTAAAGAGACAAGGAATTTTAATCACATAAATTTATTAACCTCGAGCGTTCTTTCATGTTACATGTTTGCATTGAGCTTTTGTATGAGATGATCCATAGTTGGGTTTTAACCTTTGAAGAAAAATACAAAAAAGTGGGAATGAGAAAGAAAACAATTGCTCTGTGCCTGGAAGAAGCTGGATAAGCTGTTATTGGTAATTTTCAGTTTGGTTTATGCTCCTTTTTTTTTTTCCTTATATTGCTTTCTGGTTTTTGCAGTCTACCTACCAAGAGCTTAAAGAGCCTGCCATTAGATCATAATTATTTATGTTCTAATGGGATTCCCTACTCTGGAAATCCATTTCCCATTGTGCTTGGCAGGAGAGGAGTAGGCCACCTACAACGTTAAAGAGTGATTATGCAGATGAAAACAGGGGAATTTTTGTTTACAGTTTAGGATCAACTAGAATAAAACATACACTAGTCAGACAATAATCAGAACATCAGCTCAGTGATTGACACAGCTGAGTTGGAGAACATGGCAAATGGGGCTTTCTGCCCTTCTTTTCAGTGTCCTGATCTTCTCCACAGCATCAGGTGGGTAGCCTGCTGTAGGAAGCTGGGTGTGTTTAGAAATGGGGGGAAAGCTGGGGAATAGGTTGGGTCCACATTTGAAGAGCTTTGATGCCAGTGTGAGTGTATGTGTGTGTGTGTGGGGGGGTGTTCATGCGTGTAGCACACAGACACACATGTGCGTTAGAACATTTAGGTGCATTTACCAATTTCCCTAATACAGGGATGAGGGCCAAGAATATGGTTTCATCATTCTTTAAAGAAATTGCCAGAATATAAAACTGGGATTAGAGATGACAAGTAAGTTTTACCTAATATGGCATTTCCAGTTGCTGAGCAGTGGTAGTGCCTACCCAAGGACTATGTTGAGAAAAGAAAGAAAGAACAAGCCCCTGGTTGATGGGTCATGCCTGCCATGGATACAAGGAGGGACGTGGCATGTTGTATACCACATTATTTCCATCTTGTGATAGACTGTATACACTGCATACTTTGTGACAATATTCATCTTGATTGTTGCTCCTCGTATTACTGCTTGTCACTAATCATAAGCCCTTTGTTTGCTGGCACTAAAGTTCTTTAATTTTATTTTCAGGCCTCAATATGGTGGCAAGTTCTGTCCAGGTTCTAGCCGTATATATCAGCTGTGCAATGTTAACCCTTGTAATGAAAATAGCTTGGATTTCCGAGCCCAGCAGTGTGCAGAATATAACAGCAAACCTTTCCGTGGATGGTTCTACCAGTGGAAGCCCTATACAAAAGTGGAAGGTAATTTGGTCTCTATAAGCCTCCAAGAAATATGAGTCTATGTGCCCAGTAATGGGAACAAACACACAGGAGAAAATGCTGCCTACATAAAAGAATTTAGATGTTGACGTCATCCCCTAGACCTGTCCTGCCCCAGTTTTTCATTCACATCCATAGATTTTGTTTACTTTTCCATACTTTTTTTGTCCACAAGACACCCCTTGTCCCCCACATCTGTAAGCCAAAGGGTTCATGTGTTTGGAATGTACTTATGTTTCCAAACTTACCTTTGACATTTCAGCAATTAAATCTCCCAGGGATGTTAATTGAAATTGGTATGCATTGTCCAGACCAAGAACTCGTGAAACCATATATGCCCCATAGAGACGCCATATTCAGCAATTGACATGTTAGATGATTGCGCACATGGGAAGGCCTATTTGCAGGGTATTACACACGCACACACACACACACACACACACACACAGAGCCATGTATTTCAAAATGTCTCTATACTGGCTTCTTAGTACTTACTATTACTTAAAGTTATAGCCTGTATTTTACTTTTTAAATTGAATTGTGACCTTACTGAAGTCTCAAAACATTTATTTTACTTACAATGTACAAATTTAATTCACTTTCTATTATCTCCTCAGACTAAGCTGTCATGGTGGGGTTGTTTGCCTTTTTTTTTTTTAATTTTTATTTATTTATGATAGTCACAGAGAGAGAGAGAGATTGAGAGAGAGAGGCAGAGACATAGGCAGAGGGAAAAGCAGGCTCCATGCACCGGGAGCCCGATGTGGGATTCGATCCCGGGTCTCCAGGATCGCGCCCTGGGCCAAAGGCAGGCGCCAAACCGCTGTGCCACCCAGGGATCCCTGTTTGCCTTTTATTATTTCCATTCCCTTGCTTAATCAAAACACAGCCATCCTCCCTTGGGAAAGGGTAGCTCTGAACCCCAAGGCCACACATGTAGAATGGGAAGACACTGAATTTAGTGACAGTTCATGGAAATAAGACTGAGGGGCTGTAGCTGTGCAAAAGCTCCAAATGAACCTGTGTTATCAGTTACCATAGAGAAGTTACCAGAGTTAGAGACAACACACAACAAGTAACAAGGGAAATGATAGTGCTGCTTTGCCCAGTCATTCATTGCAGGAGCACTGTATGGTGCTGGGTCATGACTTGTCCAAAAGCACAGAGGGAGACAGGCATAGAAATTCTGCAATCTATGTCTTAGGAAGAAGCAATGAGCAATCAATCTATAAATGTCTACTTATATGTGTTTCTTTGTGTGTGTGTGTTTCTTTTTTCACATAGACACTCAGCACTTTATTATTTGCAGTGTTTCAAATTGCACTAAGAGGTAATATATACGATGTTTACTAATGAATTTTTAACAGTTTTTTAAAAGTAATACACAATGGTACACCTCTTTCTTGCTTTATGGAACAAATGTGTTCTTGCAAAGACAACTTGTCTAAGGGCCTTTTGGACTTCAGTGATAAAGCTGGGAATATATTCATTAAAAAAAAAAATTCTCCAGTAGAATCATTTGGAAACTTACCAAGGAAAAGAGAAAAGAAACCAGTTACCTACCAAAATTCAGTGATAGTAACTAGAAAAGGATTTAGATTTATTTGAAATCACTCCAGAAGACAAGACTAATTCAAGGGCTATGAACTTCTAGCCATAGCACCTCCTCAGGGAGGCCTCCCTTGCCAGCCTGCCCAGAATATCCTTCCTTCATGTCATGCTCTGAATCCTTAACCTGCTTCATTCTTCAGAGCTCTTATCCACGCATGACTTTATATCATATAGTCACCTATTCATTATCTTTCTCCCCCTAAGGCTTTATGTTCCATGGGATGAAGCCTTTGTCCATGTTGAGCATGCTTGGACCTCCAGCATCTGAGAACAGCACTTGACACATATTTATAATTTTCAGACTGAATGGGTGAATAAGTATCAACTGTCCGTAATGGACTTTTATGAGTCGTCCACTCCCCATCACTGGAAGCATTCTATGAGGAACTGAGCAGTTATCTAGGAAGGGCACTGCACAGCAGGTTCCCATGGACAATTAGAATACCTGCAGGTGCTTTCAAGTCCAGCATTTGAAGGTTTATTTTCTCTTGGTCGAATACTCCCGTAATCCCATGTTTCTTATGTATGGCTCTTTCCCCCAGATCCTATCATCCTTCCTTTTTCACTTCCCCTTCTGTCTTCTTGGAAATTCCTTGGTCTTTCTCAGATTACAGATTTCATTCAAATACAGTGTCTACGGAATATGTTTTGTTATCACCCTTAAAATAGGTTCTGTGTGGAGTACCTAAGGAGAAAGTGAAGCAAATAAATACTGTAACTGGTAAAATGTCTTTTGGTTTCACAAGTTTTTCACTAATTTAACTGCAGACTTACTAAGTAGAGAGCATGCCACTTTATTGATTAGCTCAACAAGTGTTTACTGAGCCTTTAGTGCGTGGAGCCATTCTGCTGGATATGGAGGGAACTACAATGAGTATATCAGAGATCTGGCCTGGGGAGCTCACGTCCTAGCACAAGAGACAGACAGATTAAGGCCTTTTGTCTCTCCCTCTTCTTCTGATATGTACCTGGAATCAGCAAATACAGACCTTCGTGATTTTAAGGTCTAATGATCTTCATGCAGTTTGAGATGAACAAGAGAAGACTCTTGTATAAATGTAGACAGTCTTTGTCTTACAGCAGTGAGATTTTTTTTTTCCCTTCTGTGTTTCCAACAGACTAGTTAAGAACCTTGCTCAGGAGCCTTTTTAGAACTTGTTAATTCCCGGATGTGATGGAGAAAAGAAAGGGTATAGCTATGTCTTCCATAATCTACTATGCAAAAATTAGGAGGTGTTAGAAAAGCTGTGAAAAGAAATTTCTAGGTAAAGGAGAAACTTTCAATCCATTGACACGTCTGCATATTGGGATTATAATCTAACTTCTTTCACATTTAAGTTTTGACTCTGTCTTCTATCGAGAGGTTTCATGAAGCACAGCAATTTGCAAACTGTTTACACGTTTGTTGTACAACTGTTGTCAGGGCTTTTGCACGGTGTCGCCCACGCACGGTCTCCCATGAGAAATGTCATCTGGAGCTGCTGGCCAAGAAGAATGCTCTGTATTTGGGAAATTGGCATAACTCCTTTCTGATAACAAGAGCTCTATAGAAATGCAGTATTTTTTTCCTTTTGCCTATGATACCCGAAACTTCTCAGGGACTTTATGGTCAATAAGTTACATTTTTTTAGCCTTTAGCTTTATTTTTTTTCTCTTCCTTTTCATGACATGAGTATTCTCTATATGTTTTATAAACATGAGCCATATGCCCCCCTTTCTTCTCCAAAGTGCCTAGAATTTTTTTCTCTTAACTGCAAAAAGATCTAAAGTGATCCATGTCTTAAATCATTGTCACCAATCCATGGCCTTGGTGCCAAATCTGACCAGTTTTTTGTTTGTTTTTGTAAAGTTTTATTGGAACACAGAAGCACTCCTTCATCTATATATTGTCAATAGTAGGCCATAAGTCCTGTAAAGCCTAAAATATTTGCTAACCAAGGAGAGTAGCTATATAACCCACCAATCTTATGTATTGAGGCTATTACTGAGGATTAGAAAAATAAAATTTTTGCATGTTAAAACAGTTTTATATGAATTGCAAATGCGATTCCTATTTTTAAAAGCACATATATGCATTCATGCATGCACACCCA
Source organism: Canis aureus (assembly GCF_053574225.1). NCBI lineage: Eukaryota > Metazoa > Chordata > Mammalia > Carnivora > Canidae > Canis > Canis aureus. Next base: position 15,126,116 of record NC_135613.1, on the reverse strand, counting down.
CATACAAAACTGCAACATTTCCCATTTTAGACATGACAGCTTTCTAAATAAATTTAGTTCGACCTTTTGGACATCGTGTCATTTTCCTGTTATTTCCTCCTGATCACGTGCTATCTTGGTCTCTTTGCTTCTAGAGGCAGATCGATGTAAACTGTACTGCAAGGCTGAGAACTTTGAATTTTTTTTTGCAATGTCCGGCAAAGTGAAAGACGGAACTCCTTGCTCCCCAAACAAACACGATGTTTGTATTGATGGGATATGTGAAGTAAGAAAACATTTCTGCTTTGGGATGTGTGGTCACACTCGGGTTTCCTCAGGTCAAATGTGTACCATGAGAAATGGTACGAGAGATTCTGTGTCTGGAGAAAAGGCGGTGTAGGGGAAAAGGCCAGTGTTTGCAAATTGCATGTGCACACTGTCCACCATCCCCTCTGATTTTCTGCAAGGCCCTGTCTGATAGTCTTAGTTCCTCTTCACCCATCTCCACATGTATGCAATGGAGAGGATGATGTCTCTACTATGTGCACTAGTTGCAAAAATCAAATAAGAATGTGAAGAGTAGTGGTAAACTTCTGCATGTTTGCTAAGGATGTTCACTCTGTGGTCAGAGCCTCACAGTTGTGTTTTGAAATAGTCCTATTTACCGCCAATTAGTATTCGTTTTAATTCCATGTGAGCTCTCATAGGGGGCAGGGGGCATTGGAGGCTCCCCATTTTTATATTTCAGCCATAGAGCTGGCCCAAATAAGCTCACCTGCCATTAGTAGAAGCAGTTTTCCAGACAAAGACAGCAAGCTTTAGACGAGGTCTGTAACTTCCCTAGTCTTGCATCTGCTAAAGGCAGAGCAGGGATTTGAACCCTGAGTCAAACTTGAGACTCTGCTTTTAACTCTAGCGCTGTACTATCTTCCTAATGTTCTGAAGACTAAAGCCCAGTTAGTTATTCTTTGCCACTGGCTTTTCTGATCTTTTTCACCTTATTATTTTTCTAAATTTTTGTCACAGCCAGTGGGATGTGATCATGAACTTGGCTCTAAAGCAGCTTTGGATGCGTGTGGTGTTTGCCAAGGGGACAATTCGACTTGCAAGTTTTATAAAGGCCTGTACCTGAACCAGCATAAAGCAAATGGTAAGAAATGCCTGCCCTTTCATTGCTCTGGCTTTGCTGCTGAGTGATTTTGAGTCAGTCAAGCTGGAGATGGCCGAGTGGGTTTCCAGGCTCACCTGACACACACAGGACGGTGGCTTTGTCACCTCGCAAGAACAAGGAAGGCTGGGCGATTTCTCAGTGTGACGAGTTCTGTCAACACCTACCGCTCTGAGACGTGTCACACAAATGCCTTTCTACTTCACGGTTTGTCCCGTATCCCACACACCTTCATTAAACGAAGAACTGATTTTGAAATCCACCGTTTAGGACATGAATCACAGTTCATGCTCACAGTGTTAGGTGAATATCCGAAGCAAGTATCTAAAAGAATCCTGAGTAAAAGGAAACCTGGAGCCCTGTTTCATGACTATCACCATAGAGGTCCATGGTGCTGAGTTTCCTCCAAGTAGATTAAAGATAAAGAGCGTTCTTGAGTAGCGTGGCCTTGATTGTCCTGGGAAGGAGAAGAGTGTATCTCCTCTACACACACACACACGTGCTTGGGAAAGGAACACACCTTTTCTCTCTGGTGTTCCTTCCACTGGGAACATGAAACAATTGATCATTTGCACTTCATAGAGTAGGAATTAATGTCCATTGGTTATTCAACAACCCCCCACCCCCCAATAAACATGGATATCACCATGTCTCTGAGTCCTCAGCCCCGTTTCGCAGCGTACAACATGGTAAACAGCACCCTTCTCTCCTTCCTGTTTAGAATATTATCCAGTAGTCACCGTTCCAGCGGGGGCCCGAAGCATCGAGATCCAGGAGCTACAGCTCTCTTCCAGTTACCTTGCAGTCAGAACTCTGGGGAAGAAGTATTACCTCACAGGGGGCTGGAGCATCGACTGGCCTGGGGAGTTCCCCTTTGCTGGGACCGTGTTTGAATACCAGCGGGCCTTCAACCACCCAGAACGTCTGTATGCACCAGGACCCACCAACGAGACACTGGTCTTTGAGGTGAGCCCCTTCCATTTGTTGAGTGCTCGCTGCGTCTTGCTGTGTTTATAGCAATGGCCCCACTTTGAGCTAGCTTGAAGAACGCCTATCCTCTGATTCATCTTTGTCTCCTAATAAGCAAAATTGCAAAGTGCAAAGAGGAAGAGACAGCATCTACATTTGGGAGAAGAGGGCAGGAGTCCACTGGGTCTCCAAGAGAATGCCCTGATCTTTACATTTGGATGCCAGCCTCTCAGCATGGCACTTGACTGCCATGACACTAAGGGATGGAGTAGGACTGATTTTTAGATAATTCCATATAGTCTGCATCTGCTGTTGGGCTGGTCCACAGTGGCTCTTCACCACGTGGGTCACCTGGCCCAGGACATCGACTGATAAAGTAGAAAGAACACTTGCCTGAATGCCAAGAAAGTTTTAATCAGAGCAATCCACCTTACTTGTTCAGGTTGTTGTTTCCTTCGAAATGAGAAAAATGAACGGATAATAACCAGCCAGTGTATCTGCAGATGACTCTGCCAAACTATTATCATGCATTCATTTTCCTTGTTTGTAAAGTAGGGCCGATGTCTGCTTGTAGAGGTGGTTGATTTGCTTCAGGCTGCGTAGAAGCCACGCTGGCTACAACTTGCGGAGGGCTGAGATTACCAGACACTCAAGGCGGTCTTCCTGAATTTCAGTTTCTCACCTACAGAATTGGGATAGAAAGCCTACCTCACTGGCTTGCCAGAAAAATAAGCAGTGAAATGGAGAGAAGCGTTCAGAGGCTGGCCTAACTCACAGCTAGGGGAAAAGCAGAACTGAACAGGACTCTGGATGTTTTCCATCTACAAGTGTTTAAGACAGCCTGGTTGGGGAGGGGCAGAGGAAGAGAGACAATCCCAAGCATTCTCCTCGCTCAGGGTGCAGCCTGATGTGGGGCTTGATCCCATGACCCTGAGATCATGACCTGAGCTGAAATCAAGAGTCAGACACTAGTCAGACACTTAACCCACTGAGCCACCCAGGCACCTCTCCATCCATAAGTAGGATGTCTATACTTAGTCCATGCTGCTCTCTTCTCAAATAAAGGAAACATTAGCTTAATTTAACTATTATTATTTAAGGCACTGCCTTTAAACATTTACTAAGAAAGATGAGTAGAAGAACATTGGAAAAAAAATGGTCACATGTCACTTTGGATTCTAAGTCAGACGTTGTCCACCTTGGATGAATAAGATGACAGATTCCTAACTAAGCAACTTGAACAAGCTATCTGGTTAAGTTCCTTAACATCCATGTCCCTTAATGTCCACATTTGTAAAATGGGTGGATGGCACCAGCTAAGTGTTCAGGTTATCCTAGGGAGAATTTAAGGCAAATTCAATGCTTGCAAAGTACTCGGTACCTAACGTGTAACCATTCTTATCACTTTGCCTTCTGCACTTGCCCCGTATATATTTTTTAAAACCTTGGCAAAGGGCACTTGGGTGGCTCAGTGGGTTATGCATCCGACTCTTGATCTCAGCTCAGATCTTGGTCTCGGGGTCATAAGTTCAAGCCCCACATTGGGCTCCATGTGGGGCATGTGGAGCCTACTTAAACAAAAATAGAGATTTGGACATTTCCTAAGAGCAGGGAACTTCTAGCCCCAGTAGACATCTCAGTTTGCAACCTTAGTTCTAGATGGTGACCATGGTTTAAATTCATTTACATTCCTATTGTCTCGTCACTTGAGGTATTAGGTCCCGTCACCTCTGTCTGTGTGGTGGGAGGTCACTCAGATATCTCACGTCACTTACTCAGAGAGAAGCTGTAGGTAGGAAAGATTCTCCCAACTGTCTCAACTCTTTCATTTCAGAGATGAGAGCAGGGACTACAAATTGAATTGAACTAAAGGAGCGCCTGGGGGCTCAGTCAGTTAAGTGTCTACTTTTGGCTCAGGTCATGATTCCAGGGTCCTGGGATCGAGCCCTGAGCTGGGCTCCCTGCTCAGCGGGGAGTTTGCTTCTCCCTCTCCCCCACCCCTCTGCTCATTCTCTCTCTCTCCCTCTCAAATACATAAAAGCATTAAAAGAGAGCAACTGGACTAAGGGTGATTGGGAGCTCCATGGATCCAGCCCCTGAAATTACTTCATTAAACCTAACGCACAGGAATGGAATTCTGATTCAAGATTTCTGGATATTTTTTCAAACTTTTTTTTTTCAGATGTTCTATTTCTTTTCTATGAAGCATCTGAGCAGGAAACATCTTTTCCTTCTCTTTAGGAATGTCATATTTTCTTTCAAGGGGTATATTTAGCTTGCAAGGTATCCGTTTTAGAGCAACAACGCTTCATTAGTTCTGCCAAGAGGCCTTTGATCCATCTCTGAGCAAATGTACACAAACCGAGTTCTGTGGCTGCCGAACAACCTAAGTCAGGAAGTGGGGCTAGGTGCCTCTCGTGGCTTGTGCCACGGGCAATCAGAGCAAAGTGCAAATCATTCCCGGGGAGAAATAGGTTTTCTACTACTTCATGACAAGCAATCTCTTTTTGTTGTTTCTCGCTCTGGTTTTGGTCATAAACACAAAGTTTTTCTAGTAGATTTTCACAATGCTGTCTGTAATTTCAGGTTTGCCATTAAACATATATTATCTGCAGGAAAACCACAACAAAAAGACAAGAAATGATGGAAAGAGCAGAGCAGAATAACAGAGTTCTCTCTTACTTTCATCTTGAGGACCTGAAATACCCCCTGGCATTGCGTTGATCGAATTAACCAGATAATTGACACATTGTCACTGAACATTATACCAGCCTGGAGCTAAGAATTTTTCTTTATGCTTTGCTTAATTTAAACATAAATCCTTATCTCATTCATCCATATTTTGTAGCCCTGACTGACACTAAATCTTTAGAGTGCTCACCAGGTCCTAAATTTTTCCTGATGGAGCTATTTTTAAGAAATGGTGTAAGAGAATGGTCTAGTTTCATTCTTCTGCATGTGGATGTCCAATTTTCCCAGCACCATTTATTGAAGAGACTGTCTTTCTTCCAATGGATAGTCTTTCCTCCTTTATCGAATATTAGTTGAAATGGAAGGAGGACCTCAGTTAGTGATGGAGTTCTCCAAAATTGGCCAGGTCCACCATCTGTCTCCTTGCAAATACAGACACCTCCTTGAAAATAGGTCAAAATTTAAGGAGAACTATTTGGCTAAATCCAAATAAAATTATAAAAACATAAAGTCTTCCCTGGGTTCAACCGGATATGTATTTTTTTTAACAGTTTCTTACTACTATATGACTAAAATAAGAACTGTAATAATATCTACTAATACAAGGTCATAGTTTTGCCACAATGGATTAAGGTCACATTTGCTTAGCTGTTGTACAGAATTGTACTTTATGGACTCTTTCTACCTACAGGTTGAATGAAAGCTTAAATTAACATCTTAGGAATGTGACCTGTCTGAAAACAATCTAGAGGGAGACTTGTATGATTAATTGGACATGCCTTGCTTGTATTTCTAAGCAGTTACAGTTTCATTCAAAAGTTGCAACCATGTTTGGAGATAAAAAAAAGAAAAAAGAAAAATCAAATCTAGTAACCTAGCATTATGTCTGTTTTATCTTTTAAAAGAATTTGGGTTAATGACTTTAATATATAAATTGTACTTTATTGCTCTGAGGAGGACGTCATCAAATTCCTGCTCAGTTTTTATCACATGTTCATACCTTTCCAACATCGGTAGAACAAGGTGATTTTTAAAACTTAAAATCACAATAAGCAATAATGTACATTTTCTAAAATGAAACTATATATCAGTATCCAAGTAATCCATGGCTATATTCTTTAAAGGAAGTTAAATAAAGTTCACGTGCCTTTCCATACAACTATGGATTGAACCAAAATGAATACTTTGGGAGCCAAAAATATGTTCACTCCAATATAAAAATGTTGAATGTGTTTTAATAGCCCTGTGGGATGCTGGAATCAAAGTGTGGGAACCTACCAAAGTGAAAAATGCTATTCCATCCACAGAAAGTATAAGTCTGTGAAAGAAAGCACTTTCTCTCTTGGCCTCTTAAAATTTCTGAATGTTCGCTAAGTTCTTATTATAGTGTAAAATTCAGCAGAAGGGTATGTTTGTCAAAATACATGGGGATGGCATTGGGGAGATAATGTTTCTCTCCTTCATATGTATTAATCAGATCCTCCCAATATCTTAGCTAGGTCCCATCTTCAACCACCGTGGTATGTTTTGATCTAGATAGCTACTTTCAAAGCAGTTTTCCCCGTTCACTTCCATGTCTGGTAAAAATAAAATTAAACAAACGTTCATTGGGCACCGAATTTTTTGCCCAGTTGTGTATGAGGCATTGGAGATGCACAAGTGGGTAAGACATAAATCATGTTGCCAAAACATTATAGTCTGTAAAGAGTGAATTTTATATGTGAATCCCATTCTTGTTAGAAGCAACATAGATTAGAACAAGGAACATCTATACAAATGGTTGGCTCTGCTATTCCCTATGTCACTTTGCATGAGTCACTTAAAATCTCTGGGTCCCAATCTTCTCATTTGAGGCTAAACTAATGTCTTCCACTCTATCCTACGGCAGCACCCTGAGGTGCTTTTATAGCATCCCAAACCCCATAATTGCAGAAAGAGGACGTACTCATCTTTGTAGCCTCCAAAACTTACTGAATCATTACGTTGTACATCTGAAACAAATATAACCCTGTGTGTCAACTACTCAAGTAATAATAGTATTAATAAAGCAAATGAAAGGAGAGCTTCTGACCAAAGTCAGGAGTGACAAGCCGAGAGGCCAGCCTTCTCCTTTTCACATCCCAGCCCTTCAGTCCCAAACCACGGTCATAATCCAAAGTCCTCTGAAGAGGTCTGAACTTCCGTGATACACATTTTAAAAACCACTGGATTGCATCATCTCTTAGGACTAGTTCTCAAAGTATATGGTTGAAAGTTCAGTAGAGTGAATAGCATTTAAAGGAATGAAATTTGAGCTCCTAAATTGCATTTGAGGAATCAATATGCTTCCTAAAATCCTTGCCTTTCCCAAAGTGAATAATTTGCACATAAGAAGTTGCTGACCAGTTTGTTCAGAGCAGATTTAGTTTAATTTGGGAGAGTAGCAACTTGCCCTCCCAGGGTGGTAGATTTTATCAGATCTTTTCACTCCCCCCCCCCCCCCCCCCCGGTGTAGCCTAGTGCAAGGCAAGGGTAATGCAATCCTGGGAATAATTGACTGCTGTCAGTTAACTTGTGGCCTGACACCAAAAAGAAGTGCCTTCTGCGTCTGGTTCTTTTTACATGTCAAAACCTTATAGAATGTCTTTATAGGGAAGCTCAGTTTAAACTAAATGGAAAACAGACCTTCACTTCTATCACTGAGTCACCCAATTTAAAATGCAGTCTCTGTTACAAACATTCATTCTTCTTGGAACCTTGACTCTACATGTTTCAACATTTGCAACAGGTGGATGTCAATTTAAACAGAGCTGGCTGCATTGATTTCCTTGGTGGCCAAGGGAAATTCCTAAGAGTAATCAAGGATTTATATGATTGTCTTAGGCCTTAAATTTTTAAGGCATTATTTAAGTCCATCAATCAAGTTTTTATTTTGAAGTACATTTGTACATATACATGTAAATGACTTGAAGAAAAGGAGCTAATTTTCAGGACCCTGTATTACATTTCTGCATCACCCAGGGAAAAACTATTCATACACATACGTACCCCAGCAATAAAAAAAAAAAATCAATATTGATTTGGCAATCATATGCTTTCTGAGATCACTACAGAGACAGTTATTATAAACTAGATAATTTCCACATATTTCTTCTATTCAACATATTCCCCACAACATAAATCTGGCATAAAATCTATAGAATTTATCATTGAACCAGTACGCTCATTAGTCATCAGAAGGATTGAAAAGCCAGCTTGTATGTTAAGTCTTTAGGATATTATGTATGGACCTCACCACCTGATGTATTTTTTATTGAGTATGGGAACATGAGAGAAGCTAAATGTGTTACTTCTATACCCACGTAGCTAGATTGGGTGTGTGTGTGTGTGTGTGTGTGTGTGTGTGTGTGTGTTATGTAAGAATTTAGATTTTGAACTGGCAGAAATGTGTAAACTGATCATCAGAGTTGAAATTTACACATGCTTTCATCAAAAAATGGTCATTTAATCTGAAGTATACACAGGTATATGTTGGGCTTTTTGAGAATAGCTGAAAACTTAATATTTTTCCATGTTGAGGTTGAGATATAGGTAACGTAAGGTCATGCCCTTTGTACTTTGTTCAAGCACAGGGTAAAAGGCCTGTTTAACGTACCATTTTAAGAGACCTTGACAAGAATTAAAAAAAAAAAATCGGGGCACCTGGAGGGCTCCGTTGGTTAAGCGTCCAGCTCTTGGTTTGGGCTCAGGTCATGGCCTCAGGGTCGTGGGATCGGAGCCCTGAATCGGGGTCCGCTCAGCATGGAGTCTGCTTGAATTCTCTGTCTCCTTCTCCCTCTGCCCCTCCCCTCTGCACTCATTCTCTCTCTCTCTCTCCTCCCAAAACAAACAAATTAATCTTTTATAAACACGCAGAATTTATTTTTCATGATAAGGAATCTCCTTAGAGATGACACAGTTTTTAGAAGCAGCTGAAGGTGAGCTTTTTTGCTACTTGATAGTTGATGCATTCTCCCCTTGTCATCCTCTCCCCTCCCCCTTATTCCTCTCCTCCCTTCTGGCTCTTTCTTCCACTTCTTCTCTGTCTCCCTCATTTTCTCTTTCTCCATCCCTCTGTCTCTCTGTGTCTCTGTCTCTGACACCCCAAACAATTGACTCACACTCTGTCAAACCAGCATACCGTCAGAGGGAAGGTGAGGAAATTCATCACCGTGTTTCATTGTAAAGTCACTTCATCTCTGGCTGATAAACAGGATTCAGGATGACAGGATACCACAGGTTGCCATTCAGAGACCGAAATATGATCCCCTATGTTTTTACAGCATTCATTCCTTTTTTTAAGACGTCTTCAAAAGAAAAGCTCTCTTTTATGTTGAGGACTTCCTCCTCCCTGTTAGGCAGCGTGGGAGTGTTTAACTCTTTGGAAGCCCTCCTGCATTTCACAGTGTCCTGCCCCCGACGGCAGGGCAGCAGCCTTGGCAATGCCAGTGCGTGAGAAGTCGCTTCGCCACAAGCCAGGGCAGAGAGAGACCTCTAAGGAAAACTGCAATAAACAGCTTGGTCCGCACTTGGGCCCAAGGAGATGATGGGGGCGGCGGGGAGCAGGCGGCGGGCGCACGATCGGGGACACGGTGGCCTGCGCCCGGCGAGCTCCCCCTCCGGCTCTTGCTGGGCCCCGGGGTCGCCGTGGGTCCAGATGCGCCCAGACCAGGGCGGGGGGGCGGGGTGTACAGCCAAGTCACTGGACTGAGCGAGGACCCAAAACACAAGAGGCAAAGCAGTAATGGGGAAGTAATTCAGAACAGATGATGCGAACCTCAGACTCCAGAGGACGATTCAGAGGCGCTTTTTTGATGCCACATCATTCGTCTAGAGGCTGCCATTCGCTATTTGAAGCGTGGCCTCCGGTTAATTCATGGCAAATGCTTCCGTGACGGCCGGAGCACACTATTTATTTCTGATCATTAGACTCGGAGGCAGGCCGGCGGGTGAGCGAGAAGTGGAGCCAGGCTCGCGTGTCCGCCCACACCTTTGAAGGCGCCTAATAGGTGCACGGCCCGTCCCCAGCGGAGTCCGTGCTGCCTCCTGTCGCACCAGAGCCCTGGTGACACCTGGTCGTGTTCTTCCAGCCTGGAAGCAATTGAGAAGGCAAAGACCACTGGCGGAGCTGCGACATCACGGGGGCTTCCAGGAATCGCAGGGCCTTAGCAAAAGGTGACAGCACGCCGCCCAAGGCTGTCCCTTCCCTGAGCGTCGCCCGGCCTGTAACGTGCGGTGCGAGTCTCAGTTTATCCAGAAGGGCCAACCTACAAAGCGGGTCGGATCTCAGTCGTCACGAGAGCAACTGGGTAAAACATCCAAACGAACACAGGAGAAGACGGACTGAGGGGATGAGAAGTCGTGGAGGCTCAACCCAGCCCTTGGCCCATTCGGGAAATACAGGTTCCAGGTGTGAGCCCAAAGCAGCAGGCACACGCTCCAGCGAGCCGCTGAATCCCTGGGAGACAGTCTTTCCAGCGGCTCGTACAGGGTTCAGAGCTTCTGTTTGATTTTTAAAAGAGATTTTATTTATTTATTCATGAGAGACACACATACACAGAGAGAGGCAGAGACACAGGCAGAGGGAGAAGCAGGCTCCCTGCGGGGAGCCTGATGCGGGACCCGAACCCAGGACCCCGGGATCACGACCCGAGCCGAAGGCGGATGCTCAACCACTGAGTCACCCGGGAGTCCCAGTGTTCAGAATTTTAAAGTGCGGTCCCGGACATTGTGTTTCAGAGTTTGGGGAAGAGTGTTGTAAGAGAGAAGATGTCAAGTTGGAGTCAGTGTCAGAGACCTGAGTCCCAGTGTTGCCACTTAACTGGGCCCGTGCCCCTGGAATTGGTCTGTTCAGCTACAGGACTGGGGTATGAGCAGCACTCAGCCTTCCTCATGATACATGGTATTGTTACCAACTTTAAGTGAGACGATGCACATACAGTACTTTGGCATGCAATAAGCGCAATAAGCATTGCTGTTGTTTCAAAGAAGTCAAATGAATTATTGAGGACAAGAAACAAGCTTTCTAGCTTGTATTAATTAAAAAGCCAGTCTTTAAAGCCTCCCTATAACTCTGATTTACATGGGAGAATTAGGACTTTTTTTTTTTTTCAAAGCGCCTTAAATGAGGGGGCCCCCTGGGTGGCTTAGTCCATTGAGCATGGAACTCTTAATTTCTGCTCAGGTGACGAGATCGAGCCCCACATGGGGCTCCACATGCAGCTCGGAATCTGCTTGGGATCCTCTCCCTTTGCCCCTCTCCGCCACGCCCGTGTGCACATGCTCTCTCTCAAAAAAATAAATTAATCTTTAAAAAATTAAAATTAAAATAATAAAAGGCCTTAAATGAAGAAAATGCAACACTGGTTGAAGGCATTCATAGTTTTAACATTAAATATTAAAAGTGGGAGCAAAAGAAAGATGTTTACCAAGATTACTCAACGTGTCCTTTGTTTTAACTTCCTATGCCCTAGGCAGAAACCAAACCCCCTTCCCTCAGAGGGCAGTTGGTAGAGTCCAGCCCGTCTGTGGTTTTCCAACTTAAGAAGCTGTAAATTTTATAACTCTGCACCCTGCGGTCAAAGCTGCTGAATGTTGTGTCTGAAGTCAGGTGGTTCGTGTGTTAAAGGTAGACATTAAACAGTTCTACTGAGGACCTGGAAGTAGTTAAGGAGGTTGCTTGCCAGCTGTAAATTAGAGACCCAGTGCCAGTTGGCTGGAAAATTCTCTGGACTAAGTCCAGTTAAGTAGACTGAATCACTGGCGGTCTTTCTAAATTTGTGCATTTACCAGCTCGCCGTACAGTCTGACATGCAGCGTGGGGTGGCTCTGAAACAGTTATTGTGAATTTCTGCCACTGACGGAGGGTGGGGGGCATTCCCGTGACCTGGAGGGCATCTGCGTTCTCCACTAGTGCTGAGAACAGTTATTGACTGCTTTTGACAAGGTTGCTGAAAATGCTTTAAAATAGATGTGAGTGGCAGGGACTATCATGTTCTAAATCACCCCTTATTCTGGATGTTTCCAGACGTGCTGCCCAGCATTCATGGGGGAAGCTGGAGTCTTTGCTGTGTGGTTATTGCGCATCATGCTCGTGCTCTCCAGGTTTGGGTGGGACAGCCTGTGATCAAAGGGACGGCCAGGGTCACACTGAGGCACTTAGGTGCAAGCCCACCTCACCAGAGGCTATAGTCCCCGTATGGGAAGGATGGGTGACATCAAGGTTAGACCACAGGGTCATTTAGAACTTCAGAACTTGGAAAATCTAAAACTGTGTCTTAAAACTGGTACAGGTGACAACCTTAGAGATCAGACGAAGCTGGCCTTGTGGATGTGGGACCAGCAAAGTCCACAAAGCCTCATGCTCAGAAGGACTCTGTTTGGTTTACTGCTCTGCTGTCACTAACTTAAAAGTCTTAATAATTTTTAAAAATACTTTATTTGAGAGAGGGGGAGGGGCAGAGGGAGAAGCAGACTCCTGCCAGGCAGGGAGCCTGATGAGGGGCTCCATCCCAGGACCCCGGGATCATGACCAGAGCCGAAACCAGACCTTTAATCAATTAAGCCACTCAGGTACCCCAATAATGTTTCTTAAACAAGAGGTCTTGCGTTTTCACTTTGTATCAGGCCCTATAATTTCTGTAGCCATTCTTTAGGATTGATTTTTTTGTTTTTTAAAGACAGTCCTCTCTTTTGAGAATAGGATGAAAGAGTGACAATAGAGATTCTATTAGCTAGGCAGACACACTGTTACCAAAGGATTGACTATTGTGCTCATTTCGGCAGCACATATACCAAAGGATTGACTATTTGCCGCATCAAATAGTGAGAGGCAAGATGATTGCTATGTAGTCTGTTCTTGGTCATTTTTCTTCTCAATACAGGATAAAGAAAAAGGCAGAGAATACCTTAATTATCATTGAGAAGCAAATAATATAATTGGCAAGTACTCATCTTTTATATACTTGGCCTTGATATCTATTTATTTAAATAATTACTGTCTTTCAGAGGCCTTTATAAGCTGATGTTAGACACTTAAGTCAACTTTGCTGGTTTATACAAATATTGTCTTTCAGTCTACGTGATGGCACACACGACTCTGCATGTGAATTAACAGCAACATAGACAATTTACTCAAGCCTTAAGTCATTTGACTTTTAGTGCTGAGAATCTTTTATTAATTTATGCATTCACTGAATGCATTAATGTGTTCCGCAAACAAAATATAAATGATGTGTCCTGTGTGCCATATATTATATGAATACATTCATATAATGTTGTGCATATTTGTAATAAATTGTGTAAGTTATTTCTCTTCTTGCTTTGGCTGGCTGAATAAACTTAGTACTTTGATAATATAAAGTGGATTAGTAGCCCTCTTGGAATCAAATCTTTGCTGCTGTTTTTAGTTTTAGCTCAAGAATGTTACTCTTCAGGTTAATACTTATCCTTCTCAATCTATTTCAAAAAAAGTGAAAAGGCAGGAAAACTTCCAAATTCATTCTATGAGGCCAGCATTACCATGGTACCAAAACTAGATAAAGATCCCACTAAAATAGAAAACTATAGGCCACTGTCTCTGATAGGTAGATACAAAAATCCTCCACAAAACTAGCAAACCAAATCCAACAATACATTTAAAAAATCATTTGCCATGATCAAGTGGGATCTATTCCTGGGTTGCAAGAGTGGTTCAATATTTGCAAATCAATCAACATGATACATCACATTAATAAGAGAAAGGATAAGAACCATCAGATAATTTCAACAGACATTGAAAAGCATTTGACAAAGTACAACATCTATTCATGGTAAAAACCTTCAACAAAGTAGGTTTAGAGGGAACATGACTCAACATACTAATTAGCCATATTTGAAAAACCCACAGCTAATATCCTCAGTGAGGGAAGAACAGAGCTTTTCCTCTATGGTCTAGACAAGACAGGGATGTCCACTCTCACCACTGTTATTCAGCATAGTACTGCAAGTCCTAGCCACAGCAATCAGACAACAAAAAGAATTAAAAGGCTCCTACACCAACAAGAAAGAAGTAAAACTTTCACTATTCGCAGGTGACATGACACTCTATATAGAAAACCCTAAAGAATCCACCAAAAAAACTGCTGGAACTGATAAATGAATTCAGTAAAGTCACAAGATATGGAACCAATATACAGAAATCTGTTGCATTTCTATATACCAATAATGAAGCAGTAGAAAGAGAAATTAAGCAATCAGTTCCATTTATAATTGTACCAAAAATAATAAGAAATAAACCTAACCAAAGAGGACTATACTCCAAAAACTATTAAAGCACTGATGAAAGAAATTGAAGATGACAGAAAGAAGTGGAAAGACATTCCCTGCTCGTAGATTGGAAGAATATTGTTTAAATGTCTATACTACCCAAAGCAATCCACACATTTAAAGCAATCTTTGCTAAAATACCAACAGCATTTTTCACAGAGCTTGATTAAACAATCCTAAAAAGTGTACGGAATGTACAAATTTGTATGGAAAGACCCCGAATAGCCAAAGCAATCTTGAAAAAAGCAAAGCTGGAAGCATCACAATTCTGGACTTCAAATTATATTATAAAACTATAACAAACAAAATTCTGTACTGGCACAGAAATAGACATGTAGATGAATGGAGCAGAATAGGTATCATGCTGAATGAAGTAAGTCAATCGGAGAAGGGCAAACGTTATATGGTCTCATTCATTTGGGGAATATAAAAAATAGTGAAAGGGAATAAAGGGGAAAGGAGAGAAAATGAGTGAAAATATCAGTGAGGGTGACAGAGCATGAGAGACTCCTAACTCTGGGAAACAAACAAGGGGTGGTGGAAGGGGAGGTGGGCGAGGGGTTGGGGTGACTGGGTGACAGGCACTGAGGGGGGCACTTGATGGGTTGAGCACTGGGTGTTATGCTATATGTTGGCAAATTGAACTCCAATAAAATTAAAAAAAAAAAAACAGAAATGAATCCACAATTACATGGTGAATTAATCTTTGGCGAAGTCGGAAAGAATATCCAAGAGGAAAAAGACCATCTCTTCAACAAACGGTGTTGGGAAAACTGGATACAACATGCAAAAAAATGAAACTGTACTGCTTCCTTATACGATACCCAAAAATCAATTCAAAATGGATTAAAGACCTAAATGTGAGAAGACCTGAAACCATAAAAATCCTAGAAGAGAACACAGGCAGTAACTTCTTTAATGTTAGCCATAGCAACTGCTTTCTAGATATGTCTCCTGAAGCAAGAGAAACAAAAACAAAAATAAACCATTGGGACTACATCAAAATATAAAACTTCTGCACAGCAAAGGAAACTATCAACAAAACTAAAAGACCTCCTGAATGGGAAATATTTGAAAATGTTATTTGAAAATGACATATTGAATTAAGAGTTAGAATCTAAAACATATTTTAAAAACTCATAAAACTCAACTCCCTAAAACCAAATAATCCAATTAAAAAACAGAAAACATAAAAAAAAAACAGAAGACATGAACAGACATTTCTCCAAAGAAAATATATAGATGGCCAATAGACATATGAAAAGATGCACAATGTCACCAATCATCAGGAAAATACAGATCAAAACTACAATAAGATGTCACTTCACACCTGTCAGAATGGCTAAAATCAACTGTTGGTGGGAATACAAACTGGTGCAGCCTCTCTGGAAAGCAGTATGGAGGTTTCTCAAAAAGTTAAAAATAGAACTACCCTACAATCCAGCAATTGCAGGACCATTTACCAAAAGAATACAAAAATACTAATTCAAAGGGAAATGTGAACCCTAATATTTGTAGCAGCATTATCTACAATAGCCAAATTATGAAAACACCCCAAGTGTCCAAGTGAATTGGTAAAAATGTGGCATATACATACAAAGGAATATTACTCAGCCATCAAAAAGAATGAAATCTCGCTATTTGCAATGACATGGATGGAGCTAGAAAGTCTTATGCTAAGCAAAATAAGTCAGTCTGAGAAAGACAAATACCACATGATTTCACTCATAAGTGTAATTTAAGATACAAAACAAATGAGCAAGGAGGGTCAGGGGCAGGGAACAAACTAAGAAATGGAGTCTTAAATAGAGAACAAACTGAGCGTTACCAGAAGAGAGATGGATGCGTGGCCGGAGGGGGGGTGAAATAGGTGATGGGGATGAAGGAGTGCGCTTGTGTGCTGTATGGAGGCGCGGAGTCACTATATTGTACACCTCAAACTAATATTATACTGTATGTTAACTAACCGGAATTTAAATAATTTTTTAAAATTAAAGTTTTACCCTTCAGAGGATCCTTAGATATTTTTGTTTAAACTGTGAGGCAAGAAAAATGGGAAACTCAGTATAAAGGTTTGCCCCTCATAAGGGGATAGAAATCCTCAAAGAAAAAATTATCTGTTGTTTTGTGGCTTCTTTGTGGAAATCATCACCAAGATAGTTTATTAATGAAATGACAGCTTACAAAGCTTCTTCAGTTAGTCATGTGATCCGTCCCCCCTGCCCCCACCCCAAATTTCACAGTAGCATTTGATGTTCCTTCACAGGTTCTAAGGCACTTTGTTTGTAATCCCTTAAGTAACTGTCAGCAAGCAATTTTTATAATACTGAATGGTACAGCCTTATCTCCTCTATTTGGAGAATATGGCTCCTCCTCAGCCCTAGAGCACCTTCACCATGGAAATCAGAAGAGGTGATGATGGTAGCTCAGACCAGAGAAGTAATAGTAGTGATAGACAAAGCGAGACATGATCAGATTGGAGGTACACGGAACAACCGTGTCCTGATTGACCAGATGCAGAGTGGGAGAAAAAGGAGATCAGGATGCTTCCAACTTTTTAATTTTGGCCTGAACAATCGGAAAGAACAATTGCCATTACATGGGATTGAGAAGAGTAGGTTACAGAGAGGAGAGCCATGAGTTCCATATTGTATGATGATAGGCCTTTTTAACATTCAAGTAGAGCTACTCCCTAGGCAGCTGAATGTGTGAATCTGAACCTCAGAGGATGGGTTTCATCTCCAGCTCTGCTGCCTAACAGGGGAGCCTCTATCCACATACGGTTATTTAAGTTTAGATGTAAATTAAATGTAAAGTTTATTTAGTCATAGTAGTATGCCAGAGCTCAGTGGCCACATGTGGCTTGTGGCTACCATGTGAAGCAACATGGGATTATAGTACCCTATCATCACTGTAGAATGTTCTCTTGGAAAATGTGGGGAGTTGTGATTTGGGAGTAGTCAGCATATGAACTGTACTTAAAATCAGAAATCACATGAAATCACCTACAGGAATGTATGTAGAAAGGGAGACAGAACATGAAGACTCCTAACTCTGGGAAACGAACTAGGGGTGGTGGAAGGGGAGGAGGGCGGGGGTGGGGGTGAATGGGTGACGGGCACTGAGGGGGGCACTTGACGGGATGAGCACTGGGTGTTATTCTGTATGTTGGCAAATTGAACACCAATAAAAAATAAATTTACTATTTAAAAAAAGGAACGTATGTAGACAAACGAGAGGTAAAGAAGTTGGAGGTCACTTTGATAATAAATAGTTAGAAGATAAGGAGGATTCAAGCAAAGAAACTAGGAAGGAAGTTCTGTGAGGCAGGAAAAGAACTGAGAGAATGAGCTTCTGGTAGCAAAGCAATGAGGAAGTGATCAGTGTGTCCAGTAAGATGGGGCCCATCAACTATTGGATATGGCAGGGTGCCCTTGAAAGAACAGTTTCAGTGATGTGCGGGGGAGGGGTGCTTGATCCAGAAGGCTCATGGGTGAATGAGAAAAGCTATGGAGACAAAGAGTGAAGACAACTCTTTGAGGGATTTTTGCTGTAAAGGGAATCAGTGAAATGGGACATGAGCTGGAGAGATTAAGTAGAGATCTATCCCACCCACTTATGTGGAGTATTATTAAGATGAGAGAGATGATAGCATGCTTGATGCTGATGGAAAAGATCTAATAGGCAAATTTCAGTAAATCTCAAGATAAGGGGAGTGGGCAACTATAGTAGTGGTGTCATTATATAGATGCGGGAAGATGGAATCTGGAGGGTGGTGGAGAACCTGGACCAAACAGGAGCTAGAGTAGGGCATCCTGGGTTAAGGAAGGAGAGCTAGAGTATGAGTACAGATGCAGAAACAAGTTTGACAGGGGAGATGGTGTAAATTCTTCTTGTTGGTAGCATTGATAATTCTCTATGGGTAGCTTTCCTGGAGGCTGAGAGAAACTTAACATCTTGATTGGTTTTGTTTAATAATAATGACACTTGCTGCGTAATTTTTTTTCTTAAACTACATCCTACTGTTCACAGCAACATTTTAAAATGTTTTACAGTGAAACCACAGGACACATATGGCTTAGGTTCTAGAGTCTGTCTAAAAAGATGAAAGTAGAATATATTTTCAATGCCCACTGAAAGTGTGTTAAACCCCTCTGAAATCACCACAACGTAAGTCTTTTAAACTCAAAAGGCAAGAACTAATATTTTTAATTTTTCTCGCATTTCCATTGGGCACCCTTTTGCCCTATAGTAGTCAAAGTCAGAATCTAGTTTGAATGGAAGAGAATGGGATGGTCTTAGGAAGTGGAGATAAGTGAGTGGATTTCTTTTCTCTGTCATGCTTAACACATGAACATGTCTCCCCTACGCCTGTGTGTGATACAACTCCATGGATTGTAAAAATCATCCTGCCCCATGGGCTTTAGTGCTCACTATATCTCCTATGTGCTTCACCTACATTTTACTGCTACACATGGGCAGGTGCACTGTATTACTCTCTCCTATGAGATCTCTGTACAAAGAGATTTTGCGTAGAGATATGGCACAGAGAAAACAAACCCAAAGTGTTACATACAAGATACTACTTTAATTGAAGGAGAAATTGAGTTGAAATGTCAATGAGCATCAAGATTATTTTCGGAATGTAAAACCTCTCTCAAAATTCTAGTTTGCAAATAAAACTCTAAGTTGTTACTTAATATCAAGAACAGTTGTATGACAGAGCTATAAAAAGAAGAAAAAAACTAGAAAGATCCTCAAAAATAAGACTTCTAGGACCTTGATTTTGACGTTTTCATTGGTGACTAATGAGAATTTGGCATTTGTCTGTTTTAATGGTATTATTACCTGCTGTGTGTTGGTTTGGGTTTGGATGGGGGCGACGGGAACAAAGACCCATCTGTCAGCATGTTGGTTGTTTCTGGAAGGCACCAAGATTCATTTTGTTGTACAACAAATGATGTTCACACCATGGAATCTTCAGAGTAAGCCATAATATTCCTGGAGACATTGAAACTAATAGCAAAGTGGAAACCACTTTGTAGCATCCTGAGCAGTGGTCTGGTATAATGAAGGTCCTTGAGCAGCTGCCATCCACCCAGCTTTAACTGAAGTGGGATCCCACCAGACAGAGATAGAGCCAGGGCTTCCTATTTTTAGCTGGAAATCTGCTTTGCTCTTTGGGCATGAATGCCCAGTCCTAGTGGTAAAGTATTTTCCACAAGACTCCTGGGGTGGGAGAGAAACAGCTATTTATACTCATGTTGGAAATTAAAAGAAGGAAAAAAAAAAAAAGAAAAGCAATATTTAAGAAAAGAGAGCATCAGAAAGGGAGGCAAATAATGTTTGCCTACACCAAAAGCAAGGTGATAAATTTCAGTATTTAGGCACATTTTGTTGGTGGTCCCATTCTATTTTAAGTTTATTCACTGGTCATCTGTGTGATTCTGTACAAGTTCTTTCTTGTCAGTTTTTTTTCCAATGAAAAAATAAGCAGCTATATTGTAGAGCTATTATAGGAATGTTTTGAGATAATGCATAGAAAATGCCCAGCAAAGGGCCTAACAAGTAGGATCTGCCAGTCAATGATTGCTCTTATTTTAGTGGCCAGACCTTATAGGATCAGATTTATCCTAAATCCTTGTCCTTTTTTTAAAATTCAAATTCTAGTTAATATACAATGCAATCTTAGTTTCAGGTTTATAATATATTGATTCAGCACTTTCATACATCACCTGGTGCTTATCAGGACAAGTGCACTCCTTAATCCCCATCACCTGTTTCGTCCCCCCCACCCCACCCCGCTCTGGTAACCTTCAGTGTGTTCTCTAGAGTTAAGACTCTGTTTCTTGGGCATGTGGGTGGCTCAGTCAGTTGGGCGTCTGCCTTCAGCTCAGGTCATGATCCCAGGGTCCTGAGATCAAGTCCCTTGCTGGGCTCCATGCTCAGTGGGGAGCCTGCTTCTTCTTCTCCTGATCCCCCTGCTTGGGCTCTCTCTCTCCCAAATAAATAAATGAAATCTTTTAAAGAAAGGCTCTGCTTCTTGGTTTGCCACTCTCTCTCATTCTCCCCTGCCCCCCGTGCTCATTTGTTTCTTAAATTCTACATATGAGTGAGCTCATATGGTATTTGCCTTTCTCTGACTTATTTCACTTAACATCATACTCTCTAGCTCCAACCATTTCATTGCAAATAGCAAGATTTCGTTATTTTTTTATAGCTGAGTAATACTCCATTGTATATAATACCACCTCTTCTTTATCCATCAACCAATGGACGCTTGGGCTATTCCATAATTTGGCTATTGTAGATGATGCTGCTATAAACATTGGAGTGCATGTATCCCTTTGAATTTGTATTTTTGTATTCTTTGAGTAAATCTTCATGTAATTGCTGGATCATAGGGTAGTTCTATTTTTAGCTTTTTGAGGAACCTCCATACTGTTTTCCACAGTAGTGCTCCAGTTGGCATTCCCACCAGCAGTGCAGGAGGAACTCTCTTTCTCCGCATCCTTGCCAACACCTGCTCTTTCTTGTGTTGTTGATTTTAGCCATTCTGGCTGGTGTGAGGTGATATCTCATTGTAGTTTTCATTTGTCCTTCCTTGGTGATCAGTGATGTTGAGCATCTTTTCTTGTATCCTAAGTCCATTTGATATTAGAGATTAAATCCATTCCTGTATATACATTACCAACCCCTACTTCTGATCCTATTTATTTTTGTCTTATCCATTCATCCTGGTACAAAATCAACAGACGCGTTTTCTTTGGACAGATTCTCTTTGGAAATCCTACTAAAGCCTGCTTGGATTCTCAAGTGGATGATAGGGGTAGTCTGCAGTTTTTGGAGTACCTCCCTTGTGTCCAGCTTCTCATGGCACCCAGGAAACTTTAAATTGTGGCCCAGGGTATATAAATATATGAATAAATACACAAATATATAAATATAAATATTTTTTTTTCAGTTTCCACCATTATCTGTGAGGCACCGCTGTGTGTTAGTACTGTGTCATGCTTTCAGGTTAAATGGGAAGATTGGACCTCATAATATAACCTTACTTCCTTCAATATACTGTAAAAAAAAAAAAGGTTTTTTTTTTTTGCTTTATTAATGGACCTTCATAGAGTTGAAGGTTGTGGGCATATAGCAAATGTCAAGCCATATTTCCCTATTGAGCATCTATCTAAATCACAGCTTTGATGACATGGAAATACACATTTTAAAGTATCAAGGGAAAACCTGAAATCAACATAAAACATACTTGGGAACAATGGTGTGACCCAACGTTAAGGTCAAAATGTCGTACAAATATCTTTAAAACGTTTGGTGAGATTTCTGGAATGCCAGGGTCTGACCTGTCTCTCAATCTCTGGTTTGTATCTTATGCTGTCCAGGTCCTGATGCAAGGCAAAAATCCGGGGATAGCTTGGAAGTATGCACTTCCCAAGGTCGCAAATGGAACTCAGCCAGCCTCAAAAAGGCACAGCCACGCCTGGAGTACAGTGCAGTCCGAATGCTCCGTCTCCTGTGGTGGAGGTAGTGGATTTCCCAATTCTACCTTCCAAGTCTCCTCTCAAAACAGGTTCTTTGATCTCAGACCTCTTTAAATTGTATGATTTAACTAAGCAACAAAAGAACTGTGTTTCGTGGAAACCATCCCTATAAAAAGCAAATATTATTATACTCTTTGAGGATATTCCTACAGAGAAGGAACCAAGTCTCCCAAAATCCGAGTCATTCAGAAGCAGGACTCAAAAGTTATATATCTGAATTTTGGGGGAGAAATCTACAAAAGACCCCTTTATTTATATTTTTCTTTTCAGCCAACAGTTTAGTTTCTCCCTATACTGACTTTTCTGTCAGTAAGAACCTCCACTGAAGCTTGTGGAAGGTAGGGTCAGAACCAGAGAGAACACAGGCAAGGCAAACATAAGGCCTCTGTCTGAAACACGGGTGTCATATCACTGCATCCCCTCTGGGATGAGGCCAGCAAAATCTCTATCGGGAGGGAAGTGTGTTCAATCTGAGAAATCCCTCTCCTAAGGGAGGGGAAACAACAACCATCCTCTCAGTGAGTAGAAGGCAACCGTTTTTATTTTGATCCAAAACACTCATATTTTTGTGTGTAAGGCAATCTTTTCACTATGCTTTCCCCTTTGAGAAGAATGAAAGTCTCTAAATGGACCCATAAAACTGAAGCATGAAGGTTTGGTCACTCATTCTCTCATTATCAGAGCATCTGGTGATGGTGGGTCTCCCAACCGTGTCCGCCCCCTAAGCACAGTGGGGCATCTTGAACCCGACACAGAGCAGAAATACAGAAAATGAAGAAGTTCTTCAGTCTATGAGGCTGCTTCGGGTGTTTGTGCTAATTAATAAAATACGAGGAAATACTTCTTTTTAAATATATTAAATACTTGAAAGGTAATACATTTTTATAGAAATAGATGAAGGGGATTCAGAGCCCATGTATCATGATGGGCAATGAGCAATGCATAGCATTGTTGAATCAGTATGTTGTGCACCTGACACTAATACAACACTGTGTGTTATACTTAGAGAAGAGAAGAAAATGTAAAATGACCAAAAGTAATACATTTTTAGTAATACACGTTTTAAAGGCAACATGCTAGGCAGAAGAAAATAATTTTCCCTAATCCTTTAATCAGCAAAAGCCAATGTTAATACTTTTGTCTGTGTCACTCTATTGTTTTCTTATGCAAGTATAAAAACAGGGGTGTTAGATGTTCTCAGACATACACCACACAGATCATATTCTTTTTTCACTGCACAGAAACCATGCTATCGATACATGTTTATACTCAGCTTTTTTGCACTTGGTCTTGAACGATGAGCAGTTTTTCATGTGCCAAATGCTCTTTGAGATCATTTGCACTAACTTCCTGGTATTTCCGGGAGAGCACAGTTCCTTGGGAAGGAGAGAGAGTCCATCCATTTTCCATTTATGGGGAATAAGTCCAAGCGGAGGGAGGATGCTGGAGAAGTGCATTGTGGGATTCTCCCTTGCCTTGATATAGCAATCCCTCCACATGACTTACAGACTGTAGTGTGTCCGAGGCATGTGAGAAGGAGAGTCCAAATGAATTAATGCTCTGGAAGTAAACGATTAACGTAAGGGAATCCTAGTGTTCGGTAAATGCCTCCTCCAAGCAGACCTACTTTGACCTAACCATTATTACAGGAGTGACTTTTCATTGTTTCTCAGATTCCATTTTAAGGAAAAATATAAACAATCAGAATTCAGAGAGGAAGCAGCATTCCTATTTGGGGAACTGACAGACAAAATTATTCACACACAAAAAATATGTGCCTCTGATGAGAAGTCCGGGGACAAACATTGCAAGTCAGGCAATAGGTGCCTCTGAAGCAAAACAACAAAACAAGAATAGCTGACAGGTTTGAATACATATTCAGAGAGTTCAACTTTTTGTTTCTATCCACTTCTTATGGAAGTAGAAGATGCTTCAGGGAAAAAGCAGGATAGTAGAGTTTCCACACATAATTAACCAACAGTTTTTCTTTGAAGAACATTTCCCAATAGATGGATGCAGCGCGAGTTAAAGTTTTTGAGGAGTTCCCCCTTTCCAGCCACCCTGTTTTCAGAAGGTTGTATTTGTCACTTCATGGTTCAAGAATCTGCAGCGGTCTTGAAAACTAAGAAGCTACACATTAAAACTATTAAAATATGAAAACTATGATCTTGGCGGGGGGGAATGGGATTCAAATTAGTTGCAGATTTTATCAAAAGGAGGTGTTCTCCACACAGTATTTGGATTCGGTACCTTAAGTAAAACATCAGAGGCCTGCTAAGTCAGAAGCTGCACTTGGAAACGAAGTTGAATCTGGTTATCTGTAATTTTCACTTTGTAACTCTTGATGTCTTATTAGGTTACATAAGCATAAAGGCCATTTGCTTACGAGATCAAAACACTCAAGTCAGTTCCTCGTTCTGCAATGCGAGAACCAAGCCAACAACTGAACCCAAAATATGCAATGCTTTCTCCTGCCCTGCTTAGTAAGTCATCTGGAAATGTCTTTCTGGTTATATTTGTACTTGTATGCTCTTCTTGTTGATATGAGAAAATTAAAACCCACTGCCGGTGCTTCTGCTCAAAAGTGACCCAGAGAGAGATAGAATGCCCAAAAAAAAGCAACAGAGAAAAGAAGACAATTGAGGTGAAAATATATAACTAGAAAAACACAGATTTGCTTTAGACTTTCATTTGATGCCAGCTGTCCAAACCTAACCACAGGATTTAAAGGTGTCTCTCTCTCTCTCTTTTTTTTAATCTTATATAGAACCTCCTCTGAACTAAATCACACAGATATTTAAATAACACAAAATCTTATATTAGTTAAATTTACGTGTGGTTGTGTGCTTAACTTTCATATAGTCATCCAAGAATCTAAAAATCATAATACTATGCAGACCTTCAATGAAACCCCAAATGCAAATTACACAGTAGCAGGACACAAAATAAAAAGAGGTAGAGGCCAAGTGGTAATCCACTTCTGATGATGGCACTCTTTGGGGAGCTGGGTGGGTTTGTTTTGGGATAGATTTTAGCCACACTATTGTTTGAACACTAATTTTAAGTAATCTTCCCAGCCGAATGGAGTCTTTTGTGTGATTTATCATCTGCCAAATGTATTTATATAGAATTGACAGAGTTTCTTCTAAAGCAGTGTTGTGTTCGCTAATGTTTCAGACCATCTTAATAAGCAGTATTTACTTTGTGGTGATGCAATTATATTGCACAATATTTTTATACACATACATATATTTTTTCCTTATAATAGTGCATTTATCATAATTGTTTGGGGCTTCAGCTATTCACCAATCCTGTGTGCCCAGTTGTCCACCTAGTTTTTCTCCAAGAATGTGGAACCAGCTGTGTCCTGAACACAAAGAGTAGACAAAAATTTGGTGAGCTTCCATAGATTTTCCCGTTTTGCTAAGAATTATCTGGTTCTAAGAAAATATCCAGTGGCTCTAAGATATGGTTACCAGACAGTGTTATTGACACTTTTAGAGTAATATCTTCTTTACAAACGTGTGTGTGTGTGTGTGTGTGTGTGTGTGTGTGTAGGACCTGTGAGTCTGCTTGAATGGCAAGCTGATATTTTGTGATTTTAAGCCTCCTTCCTATTGTTGGTTATTTCTGCTAAGCAAAGAACGGGACCCTACTCATATGTCCATCCATGAAAAGAGAGAGGGCCTAGCTTGTACCTGACTTTTAGAACTTCCATGATGACCATGTGTAGAAATGATGCTCTGCAGTAACCACTTACTGGCGATTTTTAAAAGATTTTTATTTATTTATTCATGAGAAACACAGAGAGAGAGAGGCACAGACAGAGGCAGAGGGAGAAGTAGGCTCCATGCAGGGAGCCTGATGTGGGACTTGATCCCAGGTCCCCAGGATCACACAGTGGGCTGAAGGCAGAGCTAAACTGCTGAAACACCTGGGCTGCCCATTACTGGCGATTTGAAAGCAGAACAGGCTCGTATAGTGACTGCAGGGTTGGTGTGGTAAAACAGGCAGGATCCCTTCCTTCCCTTTCTTTCCTTTCTTCTCCACGTATCATTTATATCTTGGTATTTTCTGTTGGAATAATGGGACCTTCAGGGACTGTTGTTCCCCAGATATATATTGGAAATAAGGTCTTAGACTATTCGAGTTACAGGAACAAAGGAGTTCATGTGATCTAACAGTTACCTTCCCATACAACAGCCATGTCATATGCACCTACTTGGTGCCAGCCTTGGGCTGACAGTGGGGGTCTGGAGAACTTGTATTCCTGCCACCAGTGAGCTTACAATCAAAGGGAAGAGACGGGTGTGTAAGTAAATAATTGAGAGGCAGTGAAAGATGTGCTAGGAAGAGGTCATGTGTAAAAGAGCAAGGAGGAGAAAATGGACAGTATAGGAGCTGGGCTCGGAGGTGGGGTCAGTAGGAACTGAGGTTAGATGGGGAGTGAGCCTGGAGCCCATGGGGGCAGGACCATGTCTGGCATGCAAAAAGTCTGCCTGTGTTGTGCTCTTTCCCTACTTTCACGGACTCCTCATATTTATCACATGAAGGAAAAACTTGAATTGGGTAGACAGAAATGCCATCTTTATAGGAAAATGTTGAAACTAATAATCTCATAATAATAAGTCTCTTTTCTCTGGTAAGCCAAGGTCAGTTTTAGACATCGCTCCTATGACTGAAATGCAGAAGGTCGCCTCTGGGGGATCTTGTTTATGCTAGGCCTTCCAATCCTAGATTATCAATTAATCAACTGTAGTTGTTGGGAAGGATTAGTAGGTTTCACGGCATCACCTTTCATTCAGATACACTCCAAGCCTCAGATCACCATGAAAAATGTGGTCTGGCAATCTTTCAATAAAGAACACGAGGTTGTGTCTCTAACCCATCCATAAAGTTTAAGAGTAACCAGGATAGTTGGGGGAACTGTCTCCTTAGAAATAATTCCTATAAGACCACAGGTGAATGCGCCTCTGTCTCCTGCAGGCATCCCTCCCCGCTACTCCCCTGCCCCCCTTGGATCACTCCTCCCTCTGTCTCATTACTGTACTTTGTATTAACATCTATTACAGCAATTATCTCATAGTATTGTCCTTATTCACATATCCACCTCATCACTGTGGTGTAGACTCCTTAATGGAAAGAACATTGCCCTGTTCATTTTTCCAACCCTGATGCCTAGGAGAGTCCCTGGCACAAAGCGAAGATCCCAGTAGATTTGGCTGAATGAATGAATTGCTCAGGTTTCCAAATGGCACACGTTTCTTCCCTAGCAGAGAACAGGAATGTGTTTTTGCCCAGAACTGTGTGGTGATTAAATATGACTCCCTATCACTCCCTTAAATATAATCCTATCACATTAGCATAAGCTTCAAAGCCCAGAGAAGAATAATTACTAGGATTTGGTTCTTTTTTTTTTTTTAAACTTGGAAATATCATTTATTCTCACTAGACTCAGTGTTCTTGGTTGTAAGTGGAAGGAACAGATATAGATCAGTTACTCTCAATTCTGGCTGCATTTTCCTGGGGCAGGTAAATGTCTGTGCTCATCTCTATTTCCAGACCAATTAAACCAATCTCTGGAGGTTATGGTGTAGCTAGTGATTCTTGAACTTTAGTATATGATTCACACAAACATTAAACACAGGTTGCTGGGCTGCATCCCCAGAGTTTCTGATTATGCAGGTTTTGGGTGGGGCCTGCAAATTTGAATTTTACCAGGTTCTCAAGTGATGCTGTGCTAATAGCTTGGGGACCACACTTTGAGGACCACTGGTCTAGCATATGTGTAAATGTGTGTGTGTATGTGTGTGTGTGTGAGACTGTGAATATGTAGGTATATATCTTATTGGTTCTAAAATTGACCGACGGCTTCCATCGGGTGGTTAACGCTTAGGCAGTAACTGCTTTGGAAGGGATGCTCCAAAGCCTCAGCTTCACTGGAAGTAATTTTGTTTTTCACTGCAAGCTGGAAGCCAGGCGAATGGAGTGTGTGCAGCAGGTCATGTGCGGGGGGCCAGCAGAGCAGAAAGATCCAGTGTGTCCAGAAGAAGCCCTTCCAGAAGGAGGAAGCAGTGTTGCATTCTCTCTGCCCAGTGAGCACACCCACTCAGGTTCAAGTCTGCAACAGCCATGCCTGCCCTCCGGAATGGAGCCTTGGGCCGTGGTCTCAGGTAACTGGGCAAGACTTAGGAATCATGAGTCTTGTTTCTTCTGGACAAAGGTGGCAAAAATAGGGGTGATGTCTTTGCTCCCCACGAGGCACTCACCCATTTAATGCTTTCCCAGGAATCACATGGAGTTAATGTGACAAGGCATTTTAATTCACAGGTTTTTTTTGTGTGTGTGATTTTTATGCAACCTGAACTTTGGGAACCCCTGCACAATAGCTGAGAGTCTTCCTTAGAAGTCTAGAAAGTGGAGTATGAGGGCCATTGAGGCTAGACCAGTGAGCACAGCTAGAAGGGATTTGAGTGTCAGTGATTGGCAGATGGAATGGCTCCTGAATTCTCCAAAGCAAATGGAAAACACAAATACAAAGGTGGTGCTGTAGGAAGGGTATTGAACTCTTACTTCAGGGGAAAGAGCCATGGGGGTTCGAGAAATACAGAGGGGGAGTCAGGCATAAAGTTTCCCATCATCACAAATTCTCAGGGAAAGGTAGAAATCTAAAAAGTCATAATAGTCATAGACCTACCTGCCATTCACAGCTCGGAGGTGCTTAGCGGGGCCCGAGTTTGTCAAAGGTCCTCTCAGGCGCAGTGTCTAGAGGCATTTTTGACTGTCCCAACTTGGGGGTAAGATGCCTTGGGCATCCAGGTGGTAGAGATAAACATCCTCCAGTGTCAGGACAGCCACCTGAAACAAAGATTGATCTGGTCCCAGATGTGCTGACGGTGAAAATTCTGCTCTGTGGTAGCCTGGATGTCAGGCAAATTTTATGGAATAATCAGAAAGATGCAGGGTTCCATCACCTGAACTGGGAAGCCAGGGAGAAGCCCATGATCACATTTCTACTATGCTTTCCTTTAGGGAACATTATCCCAGAGCACTGATTTCTGATTAAATATAGCCATGTACTGCTACATCCAGAGTTGTAGCAACAGAGTTCAGATTAAGGCTTTTGTTTCAATTATGGATCATGGGATCTTTTTTTTTTTTTAATGTTAAAACTCTGTTAGGGGATTAAGGTGACAGCAGGGGGAAAGAGTATCTTTGACATGCATCGGTATGCTTCAAAATGAAGGAATATATTCATTTATAGCAGAAGGTCCATCTAAATAAGGGTATGGTGTCGTGTCTGGTCTCTTTCTCTGCAAGTAAGGAGGCACATTTTTTTTACAAGAGGAGAATTCAGAGGGCTGTTTTAGCTAAATGTGTGTGGGTAGGCATGGAGAAAAGAAATGGAGGACCAAGCAGTTCCAAATGAGACATCATGAAAAGCTTTCGTTCAGAGTTTGCCCCAAATGGAAATCTTTTGAGAGAGTGTTTTATGCCCTTAATTGGTTGGTTGGTTGGTGTTTACTAAGACCAAATGTGTCCTTTTGAGAACATCTTCATGATGAATTTGAAAGTCCCTCAAAATTTGTTACTGTAATCTGTTCTCTGGAGACCATGTCTCTGAAATCCTCTGGGATGCAATTTTAAGTTGTCTCATCATTCTTAAATCAAAAAAAAAAAAAAAAACAATGAAAACATAAGAATTCTATTGAGTAAGGATCAACCATTTTGCAGTTTTGAAAGTGAATGAATGATGATT
The DNA here is from genome assembly GCF_053574225.1 of Canis aureus. Classification (NCBI taxonomy): domain Eukaryota; kingdom Metazoa; phylum Chordata; class Mammalia; order Carnivora; family Canidae; genus Canis; species Canis aureus. The sequence continues at coordinate 15,096,673 of NC_135613.1, read as the reverse complement.
TGCTTAATGGTACATCTCCCCGTCTGATGCCCCACAAATCTGTCTGCCTGTCGCTGCCACGTGACAGCTGTTTGATCCTGGTCAAGTTCTCTAAGCTCTGAGTCTCAGATGACCCTTCTGGAGAACGGGACAAGAGCAGTATCTCAGAGGCTTGGTAGAAGGTTGTGTGATAATAGGTGAACGTGCATCATCACATGGAAGGCATTAAATAAACGTTCTCTGCTGCTGTGGTTTGCAGAGTATGATACTATCATCCTCGTCACCCCTCTTCCTTAAGGACGTGAAGAGCCAGGAGTCATGTTGATCCTCCGAAGAGGCTTGGAATCATGCCCAGATGTTCGCATATTGACAAAGAGCCAAGGCCCAAGGGGCACATTTCATACGGCCCTTCTGATCAGAAAACAGGGCCAGGGATGGGACATGTCCCTTGAGGGCAGACCCAGACCTGGAGCCAACACCTCCTAAGTGACCCTGACAAGTTTTTAACTGTTCATCTGAAAGTGAGGAGATTACTCCCCACTTTCTCACAGAGTCCTTGGAAAGGACAAGAATGTGCTGGTGCAGGAGGGACAGGCCCATTCACGGACATCCGCCGATGCTTACTTATTTCTTCCCCTAGAGTTAGCACAGAGCCCACCCCAGAGGCAGCAGGTGGGTAGAGAGAAGAATTGGACCCCTCAACCCATTTCTATCAACGCCATGATCCGTTGCTGCTACATGTGTACATGTATTTCTGTTCTACTTCCTGTCAGGAGCACGATAATCCTCCTTAGCCAAGTGCCCAGACCAATTTTGCCCTGTGCCAGGGAGCGAGCCACAGTTAGGGCCGGGAGCAGGCCACGTACCGTTTTCCCAGTAAATCATGCTTGTTGCACAGAGAAAGCCTCGGCCCCGGGCATTCGCTGGTGAAGGTGAATGCCAACCTGCATTTAAGGCCTCTGGAGGGAGGAAAGATTTCTCCTGCTGGCTGCCAGGGATTATATTGGGCATTTGGTTCTAAAGCTTAATGTTACTTTTGTGAATACCTCATTAATTTGTTCCCAGCATGCAAATGACCTTTTCCCCCCATCTCCAGTGTTCCAAGACGTGCGGGCGAGGGGTGAGGAAGCGCGACGTCCTGTGCAAAAGCTCCCCAACGGCAGAGGAGGTCCCCGAGGCCCTGTGCTCCAGCATCCCAAGGCCAGAGTCACAGGAGGGCTGCGTGCTAGGACGATGCCCCAAGAATAACCGGCTGCAGTGGGTTGTCTCCTCCTGGAGTGAGGTAGGAGTGAGAGTCTGTACCGCTGGGTCGTGTCTTGGAATGCTCCGCTCGCTCACCAGCACCCAGATGCTCACACCTCCTTCCTGCTCCACACATGGAGCAGGTGCCTACTACTCGTCCATTCTTCCTCCTGCCTCTTCATGGGACCCTGCCGAAGCCTCCATCGCACTGAGCGGGCCCGTGCGTGGGCAGTGGAGGTGCAGGTCTCCACCCCGTGCATGGAATGCGCCGCGGCTGGGGCACGCAGAATGCTGCTGCACTGGGGGGTCTGTAATGCCATGGGAGACCTTGGGGTCCCCCAGCCCTGCCACCAGGAAGAGTCTTTGCCAGGAGAGATGTTCCAGGGAGCGTGAGTCTGAAGGATGAGCAAGAACTGGGCAAGGGGGGGATTGAGGGAAGATCCTTCCAGAAGGAAGGTGTGCGCCATACGAGGGCGCAGAGAGAGAAGCCAACGGGAGCAGTGGCAGGAGGGCGTGGTGCAAGCTGAGGCCTCCTCAGGGCCGGGGTGGGGGTCACTTGGCACTGAGCACGGAGAGCGCAGCCCGGAGGTGGGCAGGGCACTCCGGGGAGGTGGCCGTGGCTGGGAAGAAAGAGGGTGTTTCAGGAGTGGAGATCTTCTTGAGCCCCCGAGGAGGCCATGCCTCGTTCCGGCCTATGTGGTGGTGGGAGGGGGGCGGCGGGGACAGGGCCCGTGAAGATGTCCCTGGGCTTTGTGGCGTGGGAAACTGCAGTGCACACATATAGACGCAGGAGCCCTGAGCAGAGGAGGCCTGGGGGCTGCACCCGGTCCTGATGGCAAGGTGTCCGCTCCGGAGGGGACCAGGCGGCCAGCAGAGGCAGGGCCTTCAGCCCCGCAGCCCCTGGTAGTGGCCGCTGGTGTCCTTTGTTCAGTCTGAACAAGAAGCCCCATACCCAGCAGTGCGTGCCCCGCACCCCATTCCCTTGGGGTTCTAGCCGCAGGGCTAAATGCACCTGCAAATGAGACGCCCCCTTTTCCCTGCAGCCTTTCCTCCCTCCTGTGCGACCTGGAGCTGCCCACTTGCCCCGCAGCCCCGCTTCCTCCCCACGCGGGGAGCTGCCGTGAGCTCAGCGCTCCCCTCTGGGCACCAGGCTCCGCTTGGATACAGGGCAGTTAGGAGGCAGTTAGGCAGTTAGGCCTTACCCATTCCCCATCTCACCCGCGATGCCATTTAAAGTACTTAAGTTCTCACATACTTCCTCAGCCTCCAGCCTGCCCTTTTTCCTGCTGTCACACAGCTTTGGGTGGTGGCTCCGCCCAGTGAGACGCAGGGTAGGGGACAAGTTGTGACTTGGTGGCTCCTTCCCACGTGGCCCCCCCGTGCCCCGCTCGCCCGTTGCACGCGCAGCTCCTCAGAGCCAGAGGCCACAGGCGATCGGCCACGTGAGGCTGCACGACGCCCTGCGCCCATCCCCCGCCTGCCCGACTGTCCAGGGGCCGTGTCGCGCCCACACGGGCCTCTTGGGGCTGCTGGACGGCGCCCACCTGGGGCCTCCGAATTCCCTAGGCTTGGGTTCCTTTGCAGCGGCATGAGGGACGCGGCTGCCGCATCTTCAGGATCCTCGAGCACACGTGGTTGACCCGCTGCAATCCCATTCCTAGAAGTCCACGTGGACGATGCTCTGCTCAGCTCGCCTGACCGCGGAGCCTTGCACCCCTAATGCCTCCTCTCTTGGCTCCTAGTGTTCGAGGACCTGTGGCTTGGGCGTGAGGAAGAGGGAGATGAAATGCAGCGAGAAGCCCTTCCAGGGAAAGCTGCTAACTTTCCCCGAGCGAAGGTGCCGCAATATTAAGAAGCCAAACCTCGACTTGGAAGAACCCTGCCAGAGAGGGGCTTGTCCCGCCCATCCTGGGTTCAGCGTGGCGGCTGCGTGGTACTCGTCGCCGTGGCAGCAGGTGAGCTTGTGCAGATTTCGGCTGCGTTCCCCAGAAGGAGGCCCAGCAAAGGCTGCTGTTAGCCCCCCACCCCCCCACCCCACCCCCGTCCAAATGTAAAGAGGAGAAGCTCTAGTTCTGGAGGCCGAACAACTGGAGATCTTGGCCAGCTCCACCCCGTGTGGCCCTGGGCCGGTTCCACAATCCGTAAGCTTCGGCTTCCACAGCTAGAAAATCAAGACGATAATGTCCTGAGGAGCGGATTTTTTTCATGAGCGCCGAAGATAATACAAAGCACTTATACCAGGCTGGTCACATGGTGCTGAAAGGTCACGGTTGCTGCTGTTTTTAAAATCCCCACAGATTAAAATCCCCACAGAGTCTTCTGTATTCTGGAAACCTTGCTCATAATCTTGACTCCTTTGGTTTTTATGGCATGTTTCTGAATTATGTAACAGCGGACATTTGTTGTAACAGCCTGTTCAGGCGTATTTTTGTCCCTGTTTTGTAGAGGAGGCAAGAAAAGCTCAGAGTTGGTCAACTCAGGCAAGGACACCAGCTCTTAAAAATCATCAGATGTTAGAGGGACCCTTTTTCTCAGAAGACTCGGATGAAATTTTGCTTGCGGTAGTTCGGTTCTGATTGGCTGGGATTGGTGTGTGAAGCAGAGTCTGGGAGAGGGGCCGCGTGGTGGTCCTCACACTTCCCAACCAACAGATGTCCCAGCTCTTTCAAGGACTCGCCGGCTTGAGAGGGGCCGCCCACCCCATCATTAAACACAGGGGCTAGGTGGGGGGATGTGTGAGCACAAATGGAGGTCTATAAAGTTGTGTCTATGTAAGTTCACCTTCATCCATACGTGTATATATAGTGTGCGTGTGTGTGTGTGAGAGCCTGTGTGTATTGGGGAAGATCTGAGAACTAAACTACAGAGAAAAGGAAAGGAAACTAGTGCAATTGTGTATCTCTAATCAGCTGGACATCATGCTAGGCACTATTTAGATGGCTGTGGGCTTTTTCAAATTTTTTATCACTATCTTATTTAAGAGATTTGGAAATTGATTATTTTAAGATTATTTAGATCAGATGTCAGCACACAATTGCCAACAGGCCAAATCTGTGCCCCCAATCTCTGCCTATTTTTTTTTTGTAAATAAAGTTTTATTAGAACTCAGCCATAAAAAACAAAAAACAAAAAACCACGCCGTGCTCTTTTGTTTACATATCGTCTGTCCCCGGCTGTTTTTGTGCTTCAAAGGCGGACTTGAATGGTTGCAACAAAGACAACATGGCCCACAAAGCTGACAATATTTACTATCTTGACCTTTATCGAAAAAGTTTGCCAACTCCTGATTTAGATGATGAGCCCAACTCATAGGGCTATACGTGAACTTGGCGCTAAATCCACAACTCCTATGCTTTCTGCTCCCACTTATTTTTTCCCAAATACCGGTCCATATAATGATGCTTGTTCAAAATGAACACTTAACCATATCTGCAAATAAGAAATCTGAAAATAAGAAAATATGTAGTAAATTTTTTAAAAAGCAAAACAAAAAATAATCAATTCAAAGGGCTTTTTTCCTGATACTTTATTCCTTAGTTATAAAATATCTTTCTATTATGTGTCTGGAAAAAATAAAGTTTATAGTCCTTGTTAGTCATCTATTTTTTATTTTATTTTAATTGAACGGGGAAACCCTTGACTTCTATCTAGGAAACACCACACCCACTGTGCCAACTCAGAGTTTGGCTGGGCAAAGAGGGCAGGATTCCAACACTGCCTCGGACGAAGTATTATTCATTCACTGTCCTAATGCTGAACCACCCCCCTATTGGATCCGCAGAGATTATCTGGAATTCTTTAAATACTGTGAGGATTTGTTCTGCATTCTATGGCAGCTTCTGTATTTCTGGAAGCTCTCTCCTTTACGAGCCACTTAACTGGAGACACACTCTCTGGGCTGAGATAGATGCATCTGCCTAAGATCCCCTTCTAACCAGATCACAAGGCTCCCGTGTATTAACTGTGGCCATGGGCCTGCGTGCCGGGCTCCGGCCAACCCCTGCTTCATCAGCAGGCACCCTGGTCATGTCACAGAGGCTTCTCTGACACTGCTGACCTCTGAAGGGACACCTTCCAGCTGGGTGTCGCTGACTCCTCCCTCTTCCCCTCTTCTGCAGTGCACGGTGACCTGTGGAGGGGGTGTCCAGACTCGCCTGGTCCGCTGTGCTCAGCAGGGCCGGCCTTCCTCAAGCTGTCTGCTCCGTCAGAAACCTCCAGTGCTACGAGCCTGTAACACAAACTTCTGCCCAGCTCCTGAAAAGCGAGGTAAAGGGCCCCACACCCGAGTCAACTTTACTAGTCTCACCCATCCTATCTGGTTGTGCAGTTTATTCCTGGCACAAGTCTAGGGGCCTCTCCCAGTGCGGTCAGTGTGAACGAGGCTCCCCACAGGTGTACAGGGCACAAATCCAGGGCAGCTCCTGCTCAGAATGATCTTGTACACACACATGGGCAGGGAACACTTAGTTCTATGATACGACTCTTTAGCCATTAATTCTTACTTGGAAAGGGGGAAATGGTAATCTTGCAAGTCCCATTTTTTTTTAACACCGTTTTAATTGAATAAGCAAGTGAAAAAGTAACCACCGTGCACCAGAGATTACGCTCACGAGTAGGAACACAGGGGGGAGTGGGAGTCGTCCTCGGGGGAACTTGAGCCGTGAGTTAGCCCAGACAACAGCTTCCGTGTGTGCGTGTCTACCGTCCTTCCAACGAAGCGCAGTGCGTGCTGCTGAGAAAACGGGCAACTGAATCATCTGCGTGAACTATACTGCTTTCCACTCGCCCAACTTTCTTTAAAGTCACCTGACAAACACACCAGGAAAGGTCTCTTTCCCCTAATCCGATTTCCTTGTGCTAAATTACGTTCCACCATGTACCTGCTGAATTTCCTTTCTTCCAATGACAGCTTTTCCAAGACTAAATTTCTTAGCCCGTGCTTCCCAATTGATGGTGAATCAGATTCAGGACTGTCACTCTCCCTTGTCCTCTCACTTCACATTTCTAAATCGTTATCCTTGTTTATCTACATCTTAGAGCCTTGGTTCCAGGCCCAGGGCATCAATTTGCCCCCCTCTGTCCTCTCTCCTTCCCTATCTGAGGTTTGCATGAGACCAGAAAACTAGTAATGTAGCAGCTTCTCCGAGCCACGCCACGTCCAAGGTGATACTAGAATTCTACAAACCTGCAGCCTTTCTCAGCACAAAGTTTATGGGGGAAGAAACCCACATTCTGAGCAAGTGGTCATGAACTTGTAAATTATTTCCTCCTTTTTTCCCTATTGGTGACTTCCCTTTCCCCTTGTTAGTCAGATGACCCCGGACAAACCCACACATGCCAAGAATCAGTGGATGCCCCCTAGGTACTTTGAGACAGGCTAACGGACAGTGGCCAATCATGAAAGCTGCTGGGCGGGAGTACGTGGTGGGGGGAGAGCCAAGACACGTGTTAGATCCAAGATGGGGAGGGAGGCCATTGGTGTTATTTTGTTCATCCAGCACCACGCCTGTCACAGCATAGGTGTTCAACATGTGTGAAGTGCAAGATTGTTTGTAAAGTACTGTGAGGTTCTCTATTTTCATTCAAAGCCAGGTCACAGAGCACCTGCCACATATCCCTACCATTCTTCTAGGGATAAAAGAACAAGGCAACATCCTCTTCTTTTTTTAAAGATTTTATTTGTTTATTCATGAGGGAAACACAGAGACAGAAGTGGAGAAGCAGGCTCCATGCAGGGAGCTTGACACGGGACTCGATCCCAGGACCCTGGGATCATGACCTGAGCCAAAGGCAGATGCTCAACCTCTCAGCCACCCAGGTGCCTGGCAACATCCTTCTAGATACACACATAGCTCACCTTCCTTTAGGGTCACCTTTAGGTCGCCTAAAGGAACACAAGCTATGTGCATATGTAGAAGGAGAGTGTTCCTGCCAGTTGGAACAGCACATGCAAAGGCCCTGAGGTGGGAATGTGTGAATATGATCAAGGAACAGCCAGACACCTGGAGGAGGATGTATAAAGTAGGCAGGCGTTAGGTGATTAGCTGAAGTTGGTCCTGGAGGCCTGGTCAGCCATTGTAAGGACTTCAGATTTAACTCTGAGGTGTTGATACAACAGTGCAGTTAGGACCATCATTTTAATGGTCTGTTTTTATCCTGATGCAGTATTTCCACTGCCTCAATAGGATAATCTCTATGATTTAAATAGAAACTGACTCAGATGTACATTCTGGTGGACTAGGCTATGTGCTAGTTGATTGGGATAGAAGATACTGTACAAGTATATATTAAAAATAATTGAATACAGATCCCACACCCTTCTCCTGGGGCCCCACCCCTAATCCCTGTGATGGTCCAGGTCAGTATTCCCTCTTCTAGATGCTCAGAACAAAAAGCCTATTTTCCTCCTTTTTTCTCTTATATCTTTACCAGCCTGTCAGAAAATTCTCTAGACGCCATATCCAGGACTTCCCGAAAAGAAGAAAAATTCTCTTCCTTCACCATTATACCCAAGTTGAGACTTTGTGGGTTTCACATTGGTTGTTTCAGCCATGATAGTTAGAGGAAAGCTATTTTTTTTTAACAAACATTTTCTTGAGCAGCTACTCTGTGACAGGCGCTAAGCATTGGGAATAAAGTAATGAAAATAGTCGGCGAACTCTGCTCTCAAGGATTTTACGTTCCAGAAAGGAGCCAGACAATAAGGCAACACATAATAGGATGAGGGCTGATAGACCCAGGGTAGAAAAATAAAGCAAGGTAGGGAGGAGGGAGTGCTTTCTGGGAGGCCAGGGAGCACATTGCTTGTATGGGGGAGTCTGGGAAGGCCCTACTGTCAGTGGCCTTTGAGTAGAAACTAAAGGGAAAAGAAAGGATCTGGATGCCTGGATCAGGATGCCTGGCACGTTATGGCATCAGGCAGGTGGCCCATGTCGGGGAGGGGACAAGAGGAAGAAGATGAGTCAAGCAGTAGTGGGGGAACCAGATCCTTGGGCCACGTCAGCCGTTGTAAGGACTAACCCTTTCATTCTAGGTGGATGGAGGGGCCAAAGGAAGAGTTTGGGGCTGAGACATGACATGAACTGTCTTATCTTGAGAGGATCAGCAGGACTACTATGAGATGGGAGAGGTGTATTTTAGCAGAAAGACAAAGGCATGGGGAAAGAACTACAGGCAGTTCTGAATCAGAGAGAGCAGGAGACAGATCGGGAGCAGCAGGAAAAGAAACCGGAGAGCCGAGAGCCTTGCAGCCATGTCCAAGGGCACAGAGCAGAGCTACTTAAGGATAATTTTTTTTCATGCAAAAGGATTTTATGTAACTTGAAATGTTTGCCTACTTATGACATAATTTTCTTATCTTCATTACCAACATGTTTTTTAGCACATCTTTTGTTATATGTAATTTTGCCTATTTCCTATTTTGATGTTTTATTTAATGTGACCTTTATCATAATTTTATTGCTCTTGTTTCCATTTTTCCCATTTAAAATTTTTTATTTTTTGTATTTTTTTATTGGAGTTTGATTTGCCAACATATAGTATAATACTGAGAGGGGCACTTGAAGGATCATTTTGGAAGGGATGTAGGTGGGTGCCTATGAATAGTAGGGGGTGTTGGGCAAGGTGAAGGTAAAGTGACTTCTAAGCCTTGCGTAGATGAAGGGGAAAACCCTTCCAACCGTGAATGAGGACATTTATTTATGTACAAGGTAGGCCATAAGCACTCTTTTTTTTTCCATAAGCACTTCTGAAGTGAAAATTCTTTGAGTATCCAGTAAAACAGCTAAGACCCAATGTGCACGGAGGTTTATATAAAGAAAATCTTACATACAGCTTCACACGCATTCTGTATCTAGGGAGGGCCTTCTGGGTGAAAATCCCTGATGTACAATGTCCTGCTTCCACGGTCCATAATCACATCTGTTAATAAAAGAAGTTAGGACCGGTGTTGACTTAAATTCACTTAGTTGCAGACTGGCTATGAGATTTAAATTGATGTGGAGTACTGCAGCTGGGCCTCAAACCCAGGTGTGATGACTCCTGATACATTAGGCCTCTTGTTCCCCAAAGTAAGGTCTGTGGACCAAGTAGCAGCAGCATGCCCTGGGTGCTTATTAGATATAGAGCCCCTTAGCTCTCACCCCACACCCTCTGAATCAGAAGCAGTGGCTTAACAACATCCCCAGGGGATTCCTCACGTGCTGTGCTAGGGATGCAGAATGGTAGCTCCAGGCTACTGGGGTCAGACATGAATCTCTGGCTGGATAGAACATTTTTAACATCCACTTTCCCCCTCCTGTCAACATTTAGTCCCTTCTGATGTCTTAATACTGCTTCCCCCACCCTCCCAGCGAAGTCCTAGTGTATAATGAGCAGAACCACTCAGAGGCATGAGGCTGGCAGATCCAAGGTCTTTGACCTGTAGGCTCTCACCTTAAGAAAAAGGCTAAGGTTTCTCCTAAGGGGTTAAATACTTTTTCTCATTGCAGAGGATCCATCCTGTGTGGATTTCTTCAGCTGGTGTCACCTAGTTCCTCAGCACGGCGTCTGCAACCACAAATTTTACGGTCAACAGTGCTGCAAGTCATGCACGAGGAAGAGCTGATCTCCATGCCCTCCCTGACACCTGAGGGCCAAGATCTTACCTCTCGCCTCTGGAGAGACCGGCCACGTTTCACATCGAAGGCTGGTCACTGCAGGCCACCTGTTTGCTGCTGCAGCATCTGTGGAGCTGACTCTCAAGAACAGACAGGCTCCCCATTCACTTCCCCAAAGCACATGGTACTCCGAAGCACTTGAACGTGGGAAGCGAGGACAAATCTGACTTGCAAAAGAAAGGACAAAAGAACTTTGATTTGCACTGTTACACGAAAGAAGTGATGGATCACACTGAGCTACGTCACATTTTAATTCTGACAAAGTGAGAATCTGGTCAATGCTGGGAGAGATTGCTCCCTTTGAACTTCAGAGGGTTCCACGGCAAGACCTCCGTTTTGCAAAGGTCCTTGAAGACTTCAGGTCAAAGACTGAGGCTTGGAGCAATCAAGTCTGGATGGAACACATTGCCTAACTGTTACCTGGAGCTCACAGTTTGATTGGCACTGTGGACAGCCCAAGCTCGGAGTCACACAGGAAGCCAAATGGTGCTCATAACTGTGCTTGCTGCTGGACTAGCAAGCTTCATGTTACGTTTATCTCGTGTGCGTGTGTTGTTTTTATAATTTTGTTTAGAGGATATTCTGCTTAGAGAGTCTCCAAGACTAAAATTTACAACTTGAAAAGTATTCCAAGGAATATTCTGAAAACAGGGCAACATGGACTATTTAAGATCTCCATTTAATTGAAGTTCACACTCAAAAAAACAAAACAAAAAGCCCACAAACTCACATAAAAGGCAAATGTTGATGTCCTATGCAGTATATCAACCTCATAACTTTTGGTGCTAGTGGAACAAGTACACGGAAGCCTCTAGTCTGCTCTTTGGGAATCAGAACTGGGGAGATTTTAATTTCTGGTAAAAATCTAGGAGGAGCTAAAGAGCAAAACAGCAGTGTTTTGAAGGAGAGTAGACCGTCATTTATAAGGCTCCCTACATAATATCAGAGCTGCTTGGAAAATTAAAGACCACTTGTGGTTTTTTTTCTACCAACTGTCATGTTTAAATTTTCCCTGAGATTTAGTTAACAAGAAAAAAGAGTGGCAATAGAAAACCCCATCTGTCTTCTTGCTATGTTAACATTAATAAATCATAATAAGCCAAGATCCTTCAGTGAATAAGAATATTTTATAATCTTTCAGATGATGTTTTTAGTCACCAGAAGCCAGCTGTTGATAGGCACTAATGAGCTTAAAATTGTTCTCAATTGGAAAATACCACACTATTTTGCCAAAACCAAAGTAACTTACAAGGCTGAGTCCTTCTGTAAGTTTTTGAGATGTGGTTAAAAAGGGCATATTTATATAATTCTACTCTATTCCTCAATTTCTTTGATGAATGTAACCCAGTTTTACTGCTTTATAAAGTCTCAATTCAAACAGGGATTTGCCAGCTCAGCACAACCAACTAGACAGTGGTTTGTTAAATTTAGAGCATCCTTTGTTCCCGTTCTAATTAAAATCATGCGTTCTTGAATCTCAGAGAAAAAAAATGATTAGCATAGTCTCTCAATCCACTTGGCTTGGCCTAGGGTTGTGGCCACTTTATCATCAGAAACACACAGTTCCATAACACCACCCTTGCCCTCTGAAAAATTGCAAGTTATTTGTTTCTTTATATAATGATCATTTTATTATTTTATGGAAAAATTAATTTATTAATAGCCTATTCTTATGTGTTCTCACTTGCTTCTCTGAGTAAGTGGTATTAATTCTGAGGAAAACTGTTGAATAAAAAACAATGGGTTATAGAGAAAAGTCGAAATATATGTGTAATATTTAATTATTTTATAAGTTTTATAATAAAGTGTTCTGTTTCCTTACCTTTGAAATTTGTTAAGTTCTTGAATAAAAGAGAAGTCAGCTACTTCCAAGATCATTTAACTGTATAAATACTGATTGGGAAACTCAGTAATTGCTCAATGAGAAATCGGGAAGATAAAGCACTCATTGATTTTTCTTGCTTGTGTCTAAGAAAATTAGAAACCACCAAAAGTTGGGGGTGAAATGGAAGACATATTTAGCATCTTATGGAGATACAGAGTATTTTTTCCTGCTGTAATGCTTTGTCAACATTTATGGAAATCATCCAGGTTAGATAAATCTACCCTAAGTGTAGTTGGTTTTCTCCTTTATTTTTTTCCATTTGAACAGCATTCTGGTGAAATCCTCTTGCAAAAAATAGAGAAGGAGGAAGGAAAAACAAATTAAAAAGCAATTATTTCAGGTTTTCCAAATTTGTAATCATCAGACCAATGGAGAATAAAAAGTCTGGGCAAAGTCAGTCCAGTTGACCTGAGTATATAATATTCTTCTCTATGTGATATCTATCTATCTATAAATATGAATATGTCATACATATGTGAATGTATGTGTGTACATGTGTATCATTTATGCATGCAAATCTTTAAAATATATTTAAGATTTTTATATGAATTATTGCTATTTGGCAAACAAAACTGGTTAAGAATGAAAAACAATAGATGGCACATAAAATAGAAAAGAGAAGATATCCTTGTGACTTTTGGTGATAAAATATTAATGAAAGCAACCACATATTTGTTGTTTAATGGGTGCCAGGGAGTGTGCCAAGCTCTTTGTATATGTTACCTCTTTTAATCCTCACAAGACTCTAGTTAGAAAGATACTACTTTTTCCCCTTTGTAGATGAGGACTCTGGGATCCAGAGATATCACATATCTCATCCAAGGTAGCCATAAAAGTGAGCTCCATAAATAATATAAACATTTCAGTTCATTTTAGTTAAAATAGTCACTAATTGGTTTACAAAATTCCTATCTATAAAAAGAATTTCCTCAGCGAGAATAGGGGAGCTGTTCAGAGCTCCTCAGGAATATTCAGTTTCACATCACTAAGTTTAAGATAAAGAAGGAATTTTCTGTAAGATGAGTTTTATCTTTAATCCTAAGTTACATTTGTGCATAGAAAGGAAAATGGGATCTATTTAAATGTACCTTTCTGGATAGACATTGAGAATAATGATGTAAGTGACTTTGGTTCCAATTGCTCTGTATAGAGAAGCCAGCAGGAGCCATATCCAGAACGTATCCTCCTTTGCTTCTGTAAACTCATGCCTAATTGCCTTACCCCTGCACACCACCACCATCCTATTTGAATGTTATGAAGACATACGTGCTGGGTACAGTTGTTTTCCTAAGCTATTTTTAGTAAGGGACATAGTTGAGTTCATAATCAGGTCATTTAATAACAAGCAAGTTATATAATTGTTAATTATTTAATGAACGAAGAGGTTCAGAGATTTTTCCTAGCATCCTAACTTGGATGAGAAAGAGGCACTAATGGCTAGGAAAATGAAACCCTTAGGCCATGTCTCCCCAATACTCCTGTTTATTCCCACCCCCTCTTCCCCTCTTCCCTGCATCGCCTTGGCCTCCCCATTCAGGCTGCCTCTGCCCCATAGAGGTTAGGCCATCACCTGACGCTACCTAGCGCTGCACCCTATGCCCATCCCACACGTTAGAAAAGACGGGATGAACACTTGGTACTCCTCAACCTTCCATCTGACAGCTAATGGACTTTCTAAACCAAGTGTGCAGTACAGAGGGGCACTTTCACTGTATAAAGTTAACAGAGCCCTTGAGAGATGGTCTTTGAAGGTGAACCAGGGCCAGCGGCTCTTCCTGCTGGAGGCGAGGCCCAGACATGTCTCTCCCGCTGACTCCCTCTCCTTTCTTTCCTTTTATGTGGCTGGAGCACAGGAAGGACCAGCAGCCCCCCGCCCCCCTCCTTGTCAGAAGGCCAAGCCAGCTCTACTGTTCCTTAGTGTGCTCCTCTGTTTCGGCAGCCCCATGTCATGTACCATGAGGCTGAATATCTCCCCTTCCTTGGAAAGAAGGTTCTTTCTCCCCTGCCCCATCCTTTTTGAGAGCCAGGTTGGATCTAGAGTAAGTCTCAGGACAACAGTTTCTAAATAATTAGCTGCACTAACTATCACTTAGGGATATTTTATATATTCCTGGGCCCCATTCCAGAAACAATTAATTAATTCTGGGAGTAGGGCCTGGGAATTTATATTTTAAAAGGCATGCAAGTTTCTCTGAGGAAAAACTCATTTTGGAATCACTTGTCTAGGATAGATAAAGGAAAGCACCTCGAGTCGGTCTTCCTTGTGTAGGCAAAGGAGTTCCCTTGGCACCATGCCCTCTGCTACAGCTCCGCAGGGGTCTGAGCTAAACCTGGCCAGTAATGAAGGGGGCTTTGCCATCCTGTTGTCATCCTCTGTGTGGATTTCACCGGGAGACCCTCAGGGCTGTAAATAGTGGGTCAAGAAAAAGACTCACAGGCAAGGACCAGTTCCCTGGCCATCTTTGTCTCGATTTCTTATTTCCAACCATGTCAGTAGTCGACAGCAGGGTTGGATGGGCAGGCAGTAGAAGAGCCGGATGGAGGGAAGTTGGCCATTTCTCTCAGGCAAGCACCCACATGCAAGAACTAGTACACTGTATTGTTTTTTGTTTCTTTGTTTTGTTCTGTTTTTTAAGGACACACAATAGAGAAGCCAATGAAATCCCCATTGGAAAGTGGCTTTTGGCAAATTACTCCAGGTCCTTGTGTGTGCGTGGAGACACCCCAGCGCTTGAAAGAAACAGTTGTGTTCCTGAGATCCAGAGTCAAGGCAGAATGAAGGCTTCCATCCTATTTCCTGCCAGGACACTGGGTGCCAAGAGGTGAATTAATCACTCGTATGAATCAGGCCAACTGTCACTTGCTTACAAATTGCCAGAAATGCATTGGCTGACTCGAGTCAATGAGAATTGTAACTTCAGCTTTTGTATGACAGAAGAAAAAGAAACAAAGCCTTTGAAAAGATAGGGAAGAGCAGCTAGAATGATGTTTTTGGCCGCACTAAAGTATAAACAAGGTAATGTCATGTTCCCTACAATTGCGCTGTTCTGGGACTCTGATTTTTCTCATTCAGTGGCTCATTTCCTTAATTTACAGGTTGTTTTTTTTTTTAATACATTGGCCCCACATACTTAACGTGAACATGTCTGTCTATTTATGTATCTGCATGGTCCTAAACCAATAAAGGCATAATTGTTATTGTACTCAGCAATTTTCTCCCCTTTGTGAGGATGCCCACATTGTCTAGGGCCTTTATTACTTGCAGATAGGTCTGCCAAGGGAGCAAACAATTCACATTTTCTTAGAGGTTAGCATTTACTTTCATGCTAAAAGTCTCTCTGACAGAGTAACGCTCACCCTTTTTTGAGCTCTGCTACACTAACTTTTTTTTTGCATTCTTGCTAACCAAAATACATTCGTTCTTTGCAGCCAGCATTTATTGAGCACCAACTGCACTGTGAAGTCCAAACACAGAAACAGATCTTGTTCCTGATCCAAGGGGATTGGTATTTGAAAATATGGGATGCACATCCAGTCAAGCAATGGACCAAGGTCATATAGTCCTGAGGTTTCCTTTTAATTCCTCACTGTCACATTCACCCTAGTATATATTTGATCATGTGTTTTTTAGGCTTGTATTACTGTCACATAGGATATGATGAGATCACATATCTGCAAATCACTATCATGCAGACTGCAGACTTCTTTTCCCCTTCAAAATTAGTAAAGTCACAAAATTACAGCATTAAGCAGAATGGCCCACTTACAAGTCATTGTATAGAAATTAAGAAATCGAAGAGGATTTTGTTATTTCGCTCTCTCTCCATCACAGATGTAGACAGAGAAATATTTGAAGGCCTTTCCTAAAATTACATAATGAGTCACTGGTAAGTCTAGATATAAGGCCAGTTGTAACAATTTTCATGCAAGTATATTTTCACTGTATTATAAAATATTTACTGATTTTTCTTACTTGACAGGCAAACATTTTTATTACATTTAAGGACAATCTTAATGAGTAGTAAGTTTCAAATAGAAACCTAGTAACATTGCTGATTTCATGTGCCATCTATGCTACTACCTTAAAATTCCCTGCCCTCAAAAGAAATACATACTCTGGTACCATAAGAAGCATAACAAATTTTGTCATATTTCCTCTATGTAGAGCAAAGGTGATCTCATGAAAGTACCAATTATTAAAAACCTCTGACCCCTTCCCTTTCCAATTGTCTGGTATCCCAAGGAACCGAGCTATTGCTTTGCTTTGAGCCTGGAATTAAGAGCGATATTGGGCAGCCCTGGTGGCTCAGCGGTTTAGCACCACCTTCAGCCCAGGGCGTGATCCTGGAGACCGGGGATCGAGTCCCACGTCGGGCTCCCGGCATGGAGCCTGCCCCCCGCCCCATGTCTTCATGAATAAATAAATAAATAATTTTTTCAAAAGAGCGAAATCAAAGGTCACAAACTCTATAGATATACTAAAAACCACTGGACACTTAACATGGGAAGATTTTATGGCATGTAATTTACATCTCAATAAAGCTGTTTAAATTAAAAAGTATGCAATGTGGGCTCAAGACGGTGAACTAGGAAGATCCTGAGCTCACCTCTTACAGACACACCAAAACTATACACATAGAACAACTGTCTCTTAGAACAAACTGAAGACCAGCCGAACAGATCATAGATATAAAGACAGGCAGGGAGGGCAGAGACCCGCTATAGTCAGTGCACACGCCCCTGGCACAGCAACCCACAAGCAGGAGGGATATCCCAACTGCAGAGCCCCTCCGTAAGGAACAAGGAATCTGAGCCTCACATCTGGCTCCCAAGCCCAGGGAACCTGCAAAGGGAAGTTGAGCCACCATTATGTCTGCTTTGAAAACCAGCAGGGCTCACGTCAGGGAGAGCCAGAGGGCACACTGCTCTTCAAGAGCATCTCCACCATCTTACTTCTGCCTAGTTCAAGTGCAGAGGCATCAGTTTGAAAAGCACCTGGGTTACACATGAAGGAGCACAACTGGCTAATTGGAGGGCATGTGCCAGAGGGATCCATTGGAATGCTCACCAGGGGTAGAAGTGATCGTGGGCACTAGTTTTTGTTCATTCCCCTTCTACTAGCTGGGCCCATTTCTTACACTTTCCTGATACATCTACTGCAAAAGCACTACTTGCCCCACCCAACTGGCCTGCTCTGGATAGCGCCACTCCCAGGCAGCTCCCATGATGCCATACACAGCAGGCAACCTCACCTACCCCCAAGCCCCTCCCAAACAGGCCCCCTGCACTGCCACACATAGTGAGCAGCCTCAGCAAGCATTGATGTTCCCCCACCATGCAGCCTCCACCCCAGGAGCCAACCTTGTTCAGTCAAGTCCAGGCCTCATAGATAGCCACGTCTCCCACACACCAGGGAGTCTGCATCAATCATGGGCCAACCACCATAGAAGGATACATGAGCACACACAGGGGACACTTGGCTCAAGTGACAAGGGAGACTGTGCTACTGGGCCCCACAGGACACCTTCTAGATAAAGCCACTCCTTCAAGACTGGGAGACATAACTGATCTACCCAATACATAGAGAAAACACAGACTAGACAAAATGAGGAGACAGAGGAATATGTTCCAAATGAAAGAACAAGACAGAACCTCAGAAAAAGAACTACATGAAATGGAGATAAGCAATCTACCAAATAAAGAGTTCAAAGTCATGGTCATAAAGATGCTCACTGAATTTAAGAATAGATGAACACAGCAAGAACTTCAACACAGAGGTGGAAAATGTATAAAACAACCAATCAGAGCTGCAGAATACTGTAACTGACATGAAAAATACATAGAATGAACAGCAAATTAGATGATGAAGAAGAATGGATTGGTGACCCTGAGGACAAGGTACTGTATATCAGCCAATCAGAAGAGCAAAATGAAAGAGAATTTTTAAAAAGCTTTTATTTATTTATTCACGAGAGACACAGAGAGAGAGGCAGAGACACAGGCAGAGAGAGAAGTAGGTTCCCCACAGGGAGCATGATGTGGGACTTGATCCCAGGACCCAGGATCATGACCTGAGCCAAAGGCAGATGCTCAACCACTGAGCCACCCAGGTGCCCCAAGAAAGAGAAATTTTTATGGGGATATAGTTTAAGGAGCTCTGGACAACATCAAGCAAGCGAATATTTGCATTATTGGGGTTCCAGAATGAGCAGAGAGAAAGGGACAGAAAACTTATTTGAAGAAATAATGGCTGAAAATTTCCTTAACCTGGCAAAGGAAACAGACATCCAAGACCAGGAACCAGAGAGTCTCCAAATAAGAGGACTCAAAGAGACTCACAATGAGACACATTATAACCAAAGTGTCAACAGTTAAAGATAGAGAATCTTAAAAGCAGCAGGAGGAAAACACTAGATCCATACAAGGGAACCCTTATAAGACTATTAGCTGGTTGTTCAGCAGAAAATTTACAAGCCAGAGGGGAGTACCACGATATATTCTGAGTGCTGAAAGGGAGAAAAAAAAAAACTTACAACCAATAATATTTGACCAGCAAGGTCATCACTCAGAATTGAAGAGATAAGGAATTTCCCAGACAAGCAAATGTTAAAGGAGTTCATCACCACCAAACTGGCCTAACAAGAACTGTTAAAGGAACTTCTTTAAACTGAAAATAAATGGCAATAACTAGAAATAATTGAGAAAGAAAAAAATCTCACTTATGGTAAAGTAAGCATATGATAAATGCAGTGGATCAACTACCTATATAGCTAGTATGAAGGCTAAAAGACTAAAGTAGTAAAATCATTTAGACCTACAATAGTCAAAGAATACACAAAATAAGAAGATGTAAAATATGAAGACAAAAACACAAAATATAGGGAGTGTGCAAAAATGTATTGCTTTGAGAGTGCATTTGAACTTTAGTAACCATCAACTTAAAACAGGATATTATATATGTAGGAGTTTATACATGAACCTCAAGGTAACCAGAAACCAAATACCTAAAATAGGCATTCAAAAAATAGAGGGAAAGGAGTAAAAACACTAAGGAAGATGACCAAATCACAATGGAAGAGAGCAAGAGAAGAAAGAGGCAGAGAAGAACTACCAAAACAAACAAAAATCAATGAAATGGCAATAAATACATATTTTTCAATAATTATTTTCAATTTAAATGGACCCAATGCTCAAACCAAAAGACATAGGGTGGTTGAATGGATAACACCCATGTACTGCCTACAAGAAACTAATTTTGGATCCAAAGACACATACAGACAAAGTGAAGAAATGGAAAAAGATATTCTACGCAAATGGAAATGAAAACTGGGGTAGCAATACTTTTATTAGATGAAACAGACTTTAAAACTAAAACTATAACAAGAAACAAGGGAATTATGTCATGATAAAGGAATCAATCCAATAAGAGGATATAACACTTGTAAATATTGATACATCCAACATGGAGCACTCAAATACATAAAGCAAAAATTAACATAAATGAAGGGAGAAATTGACCATATATTATTAGTAGGGGACTTTAACACACAACTTATCAGTGGATAAGAAAAATCAATAAGGTCTTGGCCTAAAATGACATATTAGACCAGATGGACTTAATAGATATATACAGAGCGCTCTGTCAAAAACAGAAGAATATACATTGTTTTTCAAGTACACATGGAACATTCTCCAGGATAGATCATATGTTAAGCCACAAAACAAGTCTCAATAAATTTAAGAAGATTAAAATCATACCAAGCATCTTTTCCAACCACAATGATATAAAACTACAAATCAATTATAAGAAAACTGGAAAAAAAAACACAAACACATGGAAACTAAACAACATGCTACTAAACAACAAATGGGTAGAAAAGAGTCAAATAGGAAATCAAAAAATACCTCCAGATAAATAAAAAAGGAAACACAACAGTCCATAACCTATGAGCTGCAGCAAAAGCAGTTCTAAGAGGGAAATATATAATGATACAGGTCTACCTCAGGAACAAGAAAAATTTCAAACACTCTAACCTAAAGGAAATAGAAAAAGAAGAACAAATAAAACCCCAAGTTAGTATAAGGGAGGAAATAATAAAGATCCAAGTGGAAATAAATAAAGACTAAACCATTAGGGGGTGCCTTGGTGGTTCAGTTGGTTAAGCATCTGCCTTAGGCTAAGGTCATGATCTCAGGGTCCTGGGGATCAAGTCCCATATGGGACTCCCTACAGAGCAGGGGAGTCTGCTCCCTCTCCCTCAGTGCTCTCCCTCTCTCTCTCAAAAATAAATAAAATTTTTTTAAAATCCTGAAAAAAAATAGATCAATGAAACTAAGAACTGTTTCTTTGAAAATATAAAATGGATATACCTTTAGCCAGGTTCCTCAAGAAAAAAAGAAGGCTCAAGAAAATCAAATCAGAAATGAAAGTTATAACTGATAGCACAGAAATACAAAGGATCACAAGCGACTATGAAAAATAATTATATGCCAACATATTAGGACACCCTAGAAGAAATGGGTAAATTAATAGAAACACAATTTTCCAAGATTGAATCAGAAAGGAATAAAATCTGAACATACCACTTACTAGTAATAAAACTGAATTGGCAATTTAAAACCTCTCAACAAACAAAAGTCCAAGATCAGTTAGCTTCACAGGTGAATTCTACCAAACATTTAAAGATAAGTTAATGCCTATCCCTCTCAAACTAGTCCAAAGAATTGAAAAGCACACTTACAAACTCATTCTATGGGGCCAAAACCCAAAGACACCACAAAAAAATAACATTAAAGATCAATATTCTTGATGAACATAGTTGCAAACTTCTCAAAATATTAGCAAACCAAATTCAACAATAAAAATAATCATATACTGACCAAGTGAGATTTATTCCAGAGATACAAGAATGTTTCAATATCCACAAATCAATCAACATGATATACCATATTAACAACAAAAGAGGCAAAAATCATATGATCATCTCAAAAGATATAGAAAAAGCATTTAATAAAATTCAACATCCACTTATGATAAAAAAAAAAACTCTCAACAAAGTGAGTATAGAGATTACATATCTCAACACAACAAAGGCCACAGCTAACATCACTCAATGGTAAAAGCTGAAAGCTTTTCCGATAAGATCAGAGAGAAGACAAGGACGTCCACTCTCACGACTTTTATTCAACACTGTATTAGAAATCCTAGCCCTAGCAATCAGACAGAAGAAAGAAATAAAATGCATCCAAATTGGAAAAGAAGTAAAACTGTCACTATTTGCGACTGATGTGATACTATATATAGAAAACCCTGAAGACTCCACCAAAACACTATTTGAATAGATGAATTCAGAAAATTGAAGAATACAAAATTCATATGCATAAATATGTTGTATTTTTATACCCTACAGTGAAGTATCAGAAAAAGAAATTAAGAAAGCAATCTCATTTATAATTTCATCAAGAAGGAAAAAATACCCATAAAACACCCACACTTATATATTCGATTATTCCTTGACAAAGCAGGCAAGAACATACAATGGGGGAAGTCTCTCCAACAAATGGTGTTGGGAAAACTGAATGGCTATATGCCAAAGAATGAAAACGGACCAATATCTTACACCATTCACAAAAATAAACTCAAAATGGATTAAAGGCTTAAATATCAGGCCAGAAACCATAAAACTCCAGAAGAGAGCACTGGCATTAAGTAATTTGACGCTAGTCTTAGTAGTATTTTTTTGGATCTGTCTCCTCAGTCAAGGGCAACAGAAGCAAAAATTAACAAACGACCTATGTCAAATTAGAAAGTTTTTGCATGGAATTTTAGGATTTTTAATGTTTGTTTCATGTTTCTCAGCTTCAATAAAAATCACTAAATCTCAGGCTTTCTAAAAAAATTTTTTTGCACAGTGAAGGAAACCATCAACAAAACAAAAAGGCAATCCAATGAATGGGAGAGGATATTTGTAAATGATATAATTGATAAGAGCCTGATGTCCAAAATATATTAAAAACTCACACAACTCAATATAAAAAATACAAATATTCTTTTAAAAAATTTGTTATTTATTCATGAAAGACACAGAGAGGGGGGCAGTGACATAGGCAGAGAGAGAGAGACAGGCTCCCCGCAGGGAGCCTGATGCAGGACTCAATCCCAGGACCCCAGGACCATGACCCGAGCCAAAGGCAGACGCTCAACCACTGAGCGAGGTGCCCACAAAATACAAATATTCTGATTACAAAATAGAGGAGTAAAATAGACATTTCTCCAAAGAAGACATACCGATGGCAAACAGACATGAAAAGATGCTCAATATCACTAATCATTGGGAAAGTGCAGATTAAAACCACCATGAGAAATTATCTCACACCCATCAGAATGGCTAGTATCAAAAAAACAAGAAATAACAAGTGTTGGCGAGGATATGGAGAAGGGAACCCTCATGCACCCATTGGTGGGAATATAAATTGGTGCAGCCTCTATGGAAAACAGTATGAGGCTCCTCAAAAAAAAAAATTAAATCTAAAAGTACCACATGATGTTGTAATTCCACTTCCAGGTATTTATCCAAAGTAAATGAAAACACTAATATAAAAAGATATATCCACCTCTAGGCTCATTGCAACATTATTTACAATAGCTAAAATACGGCAGCAATCTAAGTGTCAGTAGAAACCTGCATGGATAAAGAAGTATGTGTGTGCATATATATACAATATAATATGTACGGTGTATGTTACATATGTATACACATATGTACATATACACATTTATATGTATATATATGTATTGTGCATATAATATACATTATGCATGTGTGTACAATATATACATGATACATGTGTATAATATACATATTACATATACATGTACACTATGTATGATATATACATACTATATAATATATACATACAATATATTATACATAATATGTATAATGCATTATATTGTACAAATATGCATAATATGTATATTGCGTGTGTGCATATATGCATAACGTTATGTGTACATGTATTATGCATATATATACACACACAATGGAATATCAGTCAACTATAAAAAGAGAATGAAATCTTGCCACTTGGGACAAAAATGGATGGACCTAAAGAGCATTATACTAAGCAAAATAAGTAAGAGGAAGACAAATACCATATGATTTTACTTAAATGTGGAATCTAAAAGCCAAAACAACCAAACCAAACAAAACAGAAACAGACTCATAGATACAGAGAACAATCTGGTGGTTGCCAGAGGGGAGGGAGGTTGTGGGATGGGAGAAATAGGGGAAGAGGATTAAAAATTACAAACTTTCTGTTATAAGATAAATAAACCACAGGGATGTAATACACAGCAAAGGGAATATAGTTAACAGTAGTGTAACAATTTTGTATGGTGACAGACGGTAGCTAGCTAGATTCACCATGGTGATCACTTCATAATCTATATAAATGTTGAATCACCATGTTGTACACCTGAAACTAATATGTCAACTACACTTCAATAAAAAAAATAATATGCTTAAAATGATGACCATCTATGCTCCACTTAGAGTCACACAGGAGCTTTTCTGGGAAGCATCAATTTTTCCTGTATTGTTCCCACACCACTGGAGATATTTACTTGGGGCAACATAGAACTCCAAAAAAAAAAAAATGTTTGTTGCTGAAGGGGCAACTTTATTCACCCATTTGCTATTTCACTGAACAAATAACCATAGAATGATCATTTTCAACCATTGTCCTTGGTACTGAAGATGCGATTAGAATTTAAGGTCCATAAAGGCAGGGAATTTTTTGGTATCACTACCTAGAATTTTTTGAACGGATGATACACAGAGAAACAAGACAGACATACTCTCTGCCTCTTCAAATTTATAGCCTAGCAAGGGATTCAGAAAATTAAGTAGCATTTTCAAAACAATTGAAATCCTCTATGAAAGAGGATTTTTGTGGGACTGGAAAAAGAACACTATGTGAGACGGTTTCTAAAGTTCTTTCTTGTGACTATTTGATGATTGAGATGAAAAAGACAATCTAAACCTTAGCATTTGTCTTAAAAGTTTTCTAAATTGGTTCCCTATACTCTTTTCAAATGGAGAAGCATTCCCGGTATTAACGTTTAGGCCGCAGATAGTAAGCGTGTTTTTTGACCCAAATGATGTCACGAATCCGTATGCTTTAAAACCAGCTATATATGCCCAGTTAAAAGAGTAGTTTGATTTACTAGGTTTGTTCAGAAACAAAGGACAATAACAGAGTTGAAACTATGATAATTAAATCCTCCTGCCCCTGACTGGATCGTAAGGGGAAATAAACCAAATTGGAAGTAAACTCTTCATTTTCATTATGTCGTCACTGAGGGATAAGGACCTTGTCGGGAGCATGCCTGTTTCTGCTGGAAACACTTCTGAGGTTCTGAATTCTAGTTGCAGAAAACAGGAGGATCGGGCCCTACCACTGGCACTATACCTTACTCATTCAGCCTACGCTCAAGAGCACAGCAGGTGCTGCTCCTTCTGCCTTTGTAACCACCTCCCTCCCAGGAGAAAAAAGTATCTACGATGAGGTTGGGGCTGCAGAGGGCGGAGGGAAAGAAAAACTAATCTTATACTACTCCCTTCTTTCTACTCCACACATTAAAAGAGAAAAAGAGGCACACCTAGAGGAAGGTGTTTTGGACACAGTGTTCTTTAACATCTGGTGGAGTCTCTGAAAGATATATATTTTTAAAAATCTGCTTTAAGAGTCATCTAATGAAATTTAAATGTTTTGTTTATTTCTGTAAAATTTTCCTAGGACCTACTTGGAAAACCAGTAACAACAATGTAGTAAGATACTAGAATTCCCAAAGACTAGCAAGAGGAATGGGAAGAGCAGGGAGAGGCGATAATGATGTCATGATGGCTGATATCAATGCACATCTGCTATGTGCAAGGGATTTTCCCTGTATTAGTCTGAATTTTCTGACTCTTAAAACAACATGTGAAATAAATTATTATGTCTCCTAAGTTTGCATGTGAACCAAGGCTCACATGCATTTTATATGATGGCATTAGATTACAGAAACCCCACACTGTAAAGAACCAAGAATCTGCAACCACATGATCTTCAAGTCCATCTCCCAGGTACCCCCAAGGAATCCACCCGGTCAGAAGCAGTGGTGCTTCATCTCTTTAAGCCTTAATTTCTTCATCTAGGAACATGACTGTAATCATTCAACGAAAGCACCACTGTGCTGGATGTTACACGGTTGGAGAGAAACAGGGTTCTACCAACATTGGGCTTATGATCCATGCCCATGGAGCACCATTAATCCAGTCATTTCAGACAAACACAAAGTTTCAACCATGATAAGGGTTAAGCAGAAAAGGTATATGATCATACTGGAAGCTGTATACCGTTCAGTCCATTCACACTTGGAACCTTTAGTCATTTTCTTGCACACCAGTCTGTGTACCTGTGCATCCTTTACCAAGGTTCTGCTCTCACTGCCAGCCCCCACCTTGCCTGCAAGCACAAGTGCCTGGAAATTTAATCCCCCGCTCAACCCTGTGCAGACACTGGCCCAGTATGTCATTCATTCCCAAGTGATCACCCGAGTCAGGAGTAACTATAGTAACTAGAATTTTCTGAATGTTCAGTAAGGTATTGTGCCCTCAACGGGAGCGCCTGGCACATGGCAATACTCGACACATGGTAACTATAAAAATGACAATCAAGAGAAGAACCCAGAATGGTGAAGAAGGCAGCAGATGCTCTTGTGACAGCAAAGGAGATTTGAAGGGTAGAAGATGAGTTTTAGGATTTTGCAGCTTTTCGGGAACTGCCTTCAGAAGCAGGCTCATTTGGGGCTCACATTTCTCAAGGCCCTGGACCAGCTGACCCCCAGCTGCCAGCCTCCTGGCACAGGTGCATGGCTGGTGTCCTCCAAGGATTGAGAGCTGGCAGCCTGGGAATGGCCAGCTGCCAAACTCCTTTTCCCCAAGTGGGAGGAAGTTGGTTCCTGTGTGACTATTAATTAAATCCTGACTGGGTGGGCACTTTTAACGTTCTTTCCAGGGGCAGTCTTACTAGCCGAGTTCATAACTGAACTGCAGCCAGCCTCAGTCAGGGAGCAGGAAACCACCTTTTGCTGGGGCCAACTCACTTGTTCCGCATCCAAATTTACTCACCCAGGTAGAGGTCTGAATTGGAGGTCAGCCTGTGATTCTCAATGGATTGATTGTTTCCACCCATCTCCCCTCTGCAAGGTCCGGAAGACATGAAATAGGATTTGGGGGGAAGATTAACATGCTGCTTTACCATATTGTCTATCTGGAAGGCACACTCTGGGTATTGTTTGCTAACACAAAGAGTCTTTCAGAGTTACCCTATAAAGGACTGCTTTTGGAAGATTATGTTTGGGAGTTAGGTGTCTCAGTATCCCCCAGGACAAAGTGGCAGGGAGATTTAGCAGTGATCTAGATAATCTTATCAACCCCGATAATTCAGATGTTGGTTTTACTGCCTTCAAATGCACTAGCCAAATAGTCAGCAGCTCGTTCCATTCCTTTCCAAAGTGTTTACTGCTACACAGAGAGAAGGGAGCTGATACTTACTCAGCCCCGATGGTGTGCCAGGTGCTGTCCTGGGCACTTCGTGTGCACGCTCCCCTTAATTCTCCTATCAAATCCCTCGTTATCATTTCCTCCCTTTAAGGATAAGGAAACGAGGTTCAGTAAAAGGAAATAATTCATTTAAGGTCACACGGTAAAACCTGATGTTACGGGGTTTAGAATACAGGTCTGTTTCAGGTAACAAAATACTTGGGAGTAACTCAGAGCTTTTGTATCTCTTAAGCTCATGGAGGTGTTTCTGGCATGCAGCCAGGACAAAGAATCACAGCCCTAGACTGAATGTACTCAATCTAAGTCGCATGGCTAGTCTATGGCAAAGCTGATACCAGAGCCCAGTTTTACCGGACATGCTTTCTACAAGCTCTGCTGCCCCTTAAAAATAATAGATTCAGCCCAATTCTCAACAACAATTAATGGAAGCCAATATTCTGGTGACCAAGGATCCTGGCTGCCTGAGTTTCATTACTTAATGAAAGAGATCTTAAGATTTACTGTCTCTCTTCCCAGAATTGATTAAGTAGACATTACTAAGTGCATTACTTACTAAGTACATTGGAAAGAAGACCACGTTGGAAAACAGAAAACCTGGGCTTTAGACTTTGCTCTACGTTAATCCCCTGGATAAACTTGATTTTTTCACATAACCTCCCTGAGCCCAGGAGATCACTGGATCTTGTGATTCTCAACCCTAAATGTACATTGTAATAACCTGGAGAGAATGTAAACAATTTTGTGCCCATGCCCCACCTCCAGAGTTCCTGATTCTATTGATTTGGGATAGAGCTATACGGTCCCCTCACGTTATTCTTACATTCAGCAGGGCTGGGAACCAGTGATTTAATTCTAACAACATGGTAGATGAGTCATGTCAGGGCTCTTCCAAGCCCTTGAATCTTCCATAATTTTACGATGGTTTCCATTCTCACTGAAAATCTAAGAATGACTTCAGCCTATTGTGTAAGTTGCCTGAAAGTACAATTGTTAAAGCAATTTATCTATCTGCCCTGGGTGGGTTCAACAAGCAAAGATTAAAAACATCTGTGCCGAGTGTTAGTTCCCGCAGTGACATGGGACACAATGAGGATGCGGGAAGTGGTCCTTGGGGAACTTGTTGGAAAACTCAAATGAAAACTTTTTTATATGTAGATCACTGTTGCTATGATGCTATATTGATGGATTTGGTACGATGGGGTGCTTGACTTCTCTGGTTTCACAAACGATTTTCCTTCTCTTCCCCCCAATAACATCTGAAAACTCACACTGATATTGGTCTAACTCTGGAGTGGCAACTACTTGTACCTTTTGGATGGTGACAGTCACAAAGGAAATGGGACAGGGGCATAAATGAGCCCTGATGTGCCCAGGGGAAAAATAGCTTAAATTCAAGCTTACATTTGCAAAAATTAGTTTTCTCTCTTTCCAACTGCCTTGATTTCCTACTCCTAAAAGGAATTTTTAGTGTTGAATATTGATCTTCAGTACTTGCTTAGCGAGCCTGATCCACTGTATCTATTTTCCCTTTTCCAGAGAAAAACCACCTCACTATGGAAGTTAGGGCTCTGCATTAAGAGAAGAGAATGCCGGAACCCAAAGCAGAGGTGAATGGGGTCTCCTCCAAGTTTTCTCTTTTATTAAAGAGCTTTTCTCTACCTCTGTCTGGCACCAGATGCCTGAACCTCCTCTTAATGCTGTGGTGTTAATATCTGTTTTCTCTGTCCCTTTTGACTCATTCAATCAATTCAATCTATATGGCTTTTCTTCCAGCAAGATTTATGGGGATGACATTAGACATTTTGGATTATGAAAGGTATAGAAGAATAAAAACCAAATTTACTCAAGTGATCTAATTCTCTTCTAGTTCCTTCCATTAAAAAAAAAAGGTGTTAAAATTGAACTTGGATTTTCCCCCCATTTCCAAAAGGAATAATTTGGGCAATGTAACTTTTAAGGCTTTTTCCTGCCCTAATAGCTACAATTTCTATTTTATCTCAGCCTTCTCCTACAAAAAGTTGTTTCCTATAAAAAGTGAACTTAGATTTAGTGTTTAATAATAATAAAAAAAAATAACACGTGCTGCCTTCTACTTTATCTCAGGTGCTATTTTGTACTTTATTTCATTAGCATTGATTTTGGCCCCTAAAAGTAGGTTAGGGTTGATGAAGGGAAAGAAAGGAAAAGATAGTTCATTGATCTATTCTTTAAGTATCCATTATTTGCCAAATTTTAAGTCAATATTAGAAATGCCAGATATGGCCCTTTCTCTTATATGTCACTTTGTAGAGATAAAATTGTACAATGAAATGCATCTTCTTTATGAGATAACATAGAATTACATACAGCGTGCTGTGGAAAAGCAGAAAATTAATAATTCTGTCTAATGGATTCAGAGAACACTCCACAAAAGCAGTGGCATTTGAGGAGATTCTAGAAGGATGGACACTCCTGTCCAGATAGAACCAGATCTATCTGAACCAGATAGAAGAGAGGCAAGGGCAGCTGAGATAAAAGAAACAGCAAGCCTGCAAGAAAGTCCCCAGTGACATCTGCCTCCTGGTATTCATGCTTAGTCTTGTATGGTCCCCTCTAATACTGAAAAAAGCCAACTTTTTTTTTTTTTTTTTTTTGCCAGAATAACGGTGTGTGATTTCCAAAGCAAGACCATAAAAATACTGTTTGGTATTGTGCTCTCTTGGATTTACACTGTGGGGTGGTCAGTCTCCATGTTGTAATGATGCTCAAGCAGCCCATGGAGAACCTCCCAGAAGAGGAACTGAGGTCTCCTAAGGGCAACCAGAGCCAAGTGAGAGCCATCCTAGAAGCAGATTCCCTAGCTCAGCCAAGTGTTCAGGTAATGGAGACCCATCTGACATCTTTCCTGCAACCTCATGAGACACCCCAAGTCAGAACCACGGACCTAACCATTTCTGAATTCCTAGGAGACAGTACGTCCTTATTGTTGTAAGCCACCGTGTTTGGGGATCATTTGTTATGCTGCAATAGATTGCTGATACAGGTGGCATCCAAGTTTATGTCATGCTCTGAGATAAGAAGGGGAATAATAAGGGATGAGGTCTAAAGGGAAGGAAGAAGATCAAATTGGAAAGGTTTCATAGAGTGGACCACAAAGAAGTATTAAAGTGGATTCTTGCTGATTTTAGTAAGGAAGTGATGCAATTGGATGTGTGAGTTAGGAAATACACACCTAGACACTAGAGCATGAGCTGAGGAAGGAGTTAGCAGATATAATATTAAGCATAAATTATAGGGTTTTTTTTTACACTGGATTACTTGTCTACCTTTATTAAAGAATGATTTTGAGTTGCAAGAGAATTTATAGATTCCTACCTCCTTCCCTCTCATTCAGAGCCTACTTGACAGATGACCTTGCTCTCTCTGCTTAAATATCTCTAGGGATGGGGAACTCACCACCAGTTGAGCCAGTCCCCAACATGCTGATTTGAAAAGCTGTTTGGCTCCCTATAATTTTAATGGGCCACTGGACTGGGCTTTAGATTTGTCTCTCCCACTGAAGAACTGGTAGCCTTAGGACTAGAACTTTTAAGATCAGTGCAGATTGGATAGGGTTCAAGATTCTAGTGTCTGCCACTAGCCTACTCATCCTCTTGAGATAAGCTCACATAGATTAGTAATAAAGTAATAACCTCAGAGATACAAACTCTAGGTTGGGGTCTGAGAAGTAGAGGAATAGAGACTTTACACTTACCATTTCTAGACCTGGCCTTACCAAATTAAGTAACAGAATCACTTGAGAGAAAGATGACTACATCTCAATCTGTCTACTTGACATCTTATTTTGCAGCTATTTTAAAGCATCGGATTGAAAGAAGAGGCTTTGTATTGATGTGTGGTTTTCTGAATACTCCAGAGAGTTGATGTAGCACTAGATCCCATGCCATCCCCCTCTGATGGCTCTCAAGTGGCCATGGATGGCGGTGGTCTGAAGTTTGCAGTCCCAGGATATCTATGATGTAGATGAGGTAATGGTTAATCAAGACTTGGCTCAGACCAAACCCTGGTAGAGGAAGCATGAGAAGCAGTCCAGCTTGTATAAATCCTTTGCCTTTCCAGCCCAGGGTTACAACACTTGGCGACCATCAGAGCCCTGTTAAGTGATTTGGATGTCCACACAGTTGCTTAATCAGTAGGTTCAATCATCTGGGATTTTAATAACTTAATCATTCAGTATATTCTATGATCTCTGTAGGTCCTGCCAAAACACAGTTTCAAGAGAGAGAAAACAGAGTAATGGAAGCAAGACTGAGAACAAGAAGGCCACCTTGTATCTTGTTTTACATAGGAGCTTAACCTTGAATGTCATATTCATATTGTTATTATGCTGATATAGTTCATCCGCTGGTCTTTGAAGCTATTTCAAGATATGTAACAGGAACCCCCCCTAAGTTTCAAAAGTGTAGTGTAGTGAAAATGGACCTTAGGGTCAGACTGACCCACTTTCAAATCATGACACCATTGGAACATCTAAGTTGAAATGGCAAGGCTTCCAGTTAGCTGAGAGTTTCCAGCTGAACCACCTTCCTTTCAAACCTCAGCTCGGCATACAGCGGGGATACTGGAGGACAGCCATTTCTGCTCAACGTGGGACATCTCTAATGGGCAATCTTTACTCTGGAGGTCCTGGCTGAATTGATCAATACTGCATCAAATCTGTGTCATGGTCTGTAGCCCTCCATGCCACATCCCACGTCCCTCTCCCACCTCCACCCCCACCCCTGTTTATTTGATAAGTGCCAGATCCACACTACAGTATGAGGATTTCCCCCCAGCATTGTCTCCTCCCTCTTTTAGCTTCCAACCTCCCACTGGGGCCCCTCCCACAGAATGATCCATTTGGACTCCTAAACCCATCTGAGAGTCACCCCCAAATGATATAACAGATTAAGTTATTGAACTCTGAGATCCAACTTCTTTATCTTCCCAATCCTATTGCGACCACCTACACCATCAGAATTTGAACAGTTTAAATGAGGTGGAATACATACAGTATCCTGGCTTATAAGTAGACCATCACCAAGACTTTTTTTCCCCCTTCACTCAGCTCATCAGTAGGACCATTGGTGTGTAAAAAGAAGACACATTCTTCGCTTTCATTCACCAACTGTGATATGCCTAGAATAGCATTAACTGTCACGAGGGGGATGGGATCCTGGAAACACACAGCTGTGGAAGAGTGGGACACATCTGTTACAAGCCTGTGAGCATCTTTGATGCTGGGGACTATGGGTTTCCTAAGTGCTAGGACAAATGTCAGAGAGCAGCAAAGAGCAGGGGCACCTAGCCTGGAATGTCAAGAACTACCACCTGGGGAGGAAACACTTGATTTGAGTCTACAAGAATGAGTACATGTTCACCCAGCAAAAGAGGCAGGTTGTTGCCAGAAGAGGCAGCAGCCCTTGCTGTGTCTGAGACACACCAGAGAGCAAAGTTAAGATGTTCTAAAGCTATTATAGAGCAAACTGGGGAAGAGGGCAGAGGCACCCCAGCAAAGCTGCTCCATGAAGGGCTTGGGCAGAGATTCTCTGCCCTGCTGTACAGAAAAGGATGCCAGCTGGGGCCCACATGGGTTAAATGCCTGGCCCAAGGTCACAGAGTTGTAAAGTCACCAACACCCCCACCCCCAAGCTAGAGCCAGGTGTCTGGTGCTGCTCTACCTGTAAGTATAGGTAACTTTCAGGCAGTTCTCAAGGTGATCTGGAAACAGGTCTTACTCAGCAGATTGCCTACAGAGTGAGAAGGGTGCAGTTAACCTCAGGACCAATATTTGAGGCTTTCACTGCAGACCATGCTCAATAGTCCAGGGAATTGGAGCTCCTTTAAAGCATGACTTTGGGGAAACAGAAGCCAATGTACACATTCACAGCATTTAGTTCCCCTGAATCAATTATGTTTAAGTGATGTTAAGGGTCTGACAGAGCCACAAAAGAAAGAACAATCTTTAACCTCAACACTGAAGCTGATCCCTGTGCCTTAATCTAAGCCATTGTGTCTGGCCCTACTTGTAAGCTCAGGTCTGGTTCTCATTGCTTTTGCGGATTTAAGCAAAATCCTTCACATAACTGAAATTAGGGTTTGTGTTGATATTTCTTTTGTTATAATATAAAAAAAGAAAGAAAACCACCCAAATCCCTGCAGTCCAGGCCATTGGTCTGGTGGACACACACTGTCTCAATAGAGCATCTTCTCAGAGAATGAGGGTGACATTGGCGTGGGCATCAGCATGTGGGGTGTGAACTGCAGCCCCTTCTGAGAGAGCCAGATGGGCTTGAGTTGTACCCCTCCTGCCATGGCTTGTTGGTGCAGAGATGCTAATGGAAACCACACAGTATCAGGCTGTTGCTATTGAAGCTGCCGTATGCCTTTGCTGCCTTGAAAGTAGCCTTTGGATGCCGTTTACCTAAAAGAAACCACATTTCATGCTAGGAAAGACTACCGAGACTAGGCTAGCTCAACTCCCTCACCTTCTAAGTGGGAAAATGCAGGATTTGATTGGACAGGTGACTTGCTCCAAATCAAGGTCAAGGCACATAGAATTACCATCCAAACTTTCTGGTTTCCAGACCCCTCATTTGGCTTAGCTCCTCAGAAGACAATGAAAGGCTTCTGGTTCCAAGTTTTTCTTTCCATTTGGGTGAGAAAAATGGGACACAATTCCGAAAGAAAAAGTTACCCAGGGAACAGTGGAAAAATCTAAAAACCAGTTTTGGCAGCAACGAGAATGTTGTGAAATGCATTTTTAGATTGTGCATATTATTATCTTCTGTGTGCATGCACTGATGAGTGTGTATTTTACCCATGTGGCTCGGTATAAATATAGATCTGTCAGTTGCCTGTGCCACATGGTTTGTGATGGACAGATGGGGCCAACAACAGGAAAGCATCTCCCCTTGTACCTGATGTTGAAATTATAGAAACAAATGTGGAATATAGGTGATGGTGGTAGACAGAAAAGATTGCCCAAGTTGAGAAGGCTCCTAGGAGATCACTTAGACCAGAATGTCTCAAAGAATAATCCATGGGAGGGTGATTTATGATGGAGGGGAAAGTCCTGTGGTCAAACGGTTTAGGAAACATGAATCCAAATTAAAGAGGTTTCCTTACTACAAGGCTTCTTTATGCAGAGTCCTCACTATGGGTATGTATAGTAGGGTGTTCTAGAAGAGGAATGCAAGATAGAAACTGCCAGACTTACATATCCACTGAAGCCCTGTTCACTCTAAGGCCAATTTCATGAAACTAATATTTCTTGGAGAATAACCTTTAAGTGTTGACCTTTCCCATATCCTAATTTTACAGATGAGAAAAAAGAGTGTCAGAGAAAAATGACTTTCCTTAGGTCACACTAGTCATCAGTGGGCAGAACCAGGACTCAAAAAAAAAAAAAAACTAGACCTTCAGACAATAGCCAAAGGACCAAATCCCTTTCTTGTTGCTCTATCCCCAATGTGTTTCCAAGAGAGTTACCAGCAAGTAGTTTGGCAGTGACTAATAAAAATAGCAAAATATTTTACCTACATTATTGTATATGATCTTGATTAAAATCCTAAGAGATAGGGACTCTTATTACTAGCTTTTCAGATAAGAATGTGGAAACTTAACATACCAGCTGGTTGGCCTGGGGCAAGTAGTAGCACATGGAAGACAAATGAATGATTGGATAAATGATATAGGGTAAGATACTACTATGGATTTAAACTACTCTTGGATACTTCCCTGAAAAGCAACAGCCATGGAAATAGAAGGAGGAAGGGACGCCTGGGTAACTCAGTGGTTGAGCATCTGCCTTTGGCTCAGGTCCTGATCCTGGAGTCTTGGGATTGAGTCCCACATCAGTGTCTCCTTAGGCAGCCTGCTTCTCACTCTGCCTAGAACTCCACCTCTCTCTGTGTGTGTCTCTCATGAGTAAATAAATAAAATATTTTTTAAAAAAGAAATAGGAGGAATAATAAAGGAGTATGGTTTCCCTATGACCATGGCAGAGATCCTGTTCTCAAACTAGAGCTGAAGATCAACCCCAGGTGCAACAGGTCTGTGACTCAGTCCCATGACCAACAGTTTGTGCAGACTAGAGAAGACATACAGCCTGAGATGTCCCATTCCGGCCAGAAGGAAAGCATTAGCCCAGCCTGCCCACACTTCTATTGGTCTCTTCTGTGTTACTCAAGCTTTTGTGCCATCACAGAAATCCCATCTCTTGGGATTTCAGATTGTTTCCCATCTCTGCCCTTAATTCTGTGTTCCTGTCTCACAACGGAAAACCTTAAAACTTTAAGTTGGGCCTGGGATTGTGCCCTAGCTCAGGACCTTACATGCTGTTTGACCCTGGGCAAATCACCGGAGAGATAACACTCCCTACTGTCATCATCACCATCATCATCAAAGTGCTTATTATTGGCTTTATCTTCCACGATCAACTTTAAGCTTCCCAACAAACCACTGGGGCAACTCTGATTATTGTCCACATTTTGTAAATAAGGAAATGTGGCAAAGAGAAGTGAAACTAGTTCTTCAATTCATGACCTTTGTCAGGTTGCAGAGTCTGAACACAGGTGGTTAACCGCTTAACAACCTGGAGGTGCATATATTGTGTAAGAGCGAATGAATTCTCCTCTGCTGTCACAGGCCTATGACATAAGTAGTATCCTGCCCATCACAAAGAGGAGACAGGAGTGTCAAAGAGATTTAAAAGTCTGCCAAACGTCCCATGGCAAGTAAGTGGAGCTAAGAGCTGTGCTTCTCTAGAACCCAACCTCTTCTAATTGTATCCGGACACAGTTTCCTCATTTGCAAATTAAGGTAATGATAATGCCTGCTTCTCAACGACTGCAGCGAAGATCATGGTACCTGAGAGACCTCATAATCTATACACTCAGTGACGGTCACCTAGCCTCACCTTCGTCTATGTAAACGAACAAGGAGTCATCTCTCTGGCAGGCTGCCATTTGCTGACTCTGTGTTCGTGTGTTGGCTGGATGTTAGATTCACTCACCTAATTTTTTAGGGCCTTGTAAAACGTATGAGGTAATTCGTCTTTGTTAGTGAAAAAGATTTAGTGATGAATTCACCCTACAGCATAATTAGCCCCAGGCCTGTCTGTCCCTGAGGGAATCCTTCCTATCTTAGCAAAACAGAGGCAACCTGAGATTCAGAGGCATGTCATTTTACAGAATCTAGCTAATCAAACACAAAATGCGTGGAATCAACAGGTCTCTATTTCTGCCACCTCTAAAGAGACTCCGCTTCTCCCCAAAGCAAAACAAAGGAGGAGTTTTGCCAGCATTAAGGTTGGCCGAACAACGTAAATTCCAACTGGTAACTATAAAGAATTGTTGGATGCTTGGTTTGTATTTCTACAGATGCTCCTTGGCTTTCAAGGAACAAAGAGGTATGCTTAGGAAGCGGAAGACACTTGTTATACTTGCTATTGCTTCGAGAATGTGCCTCCACTTGATTTTCAAAAGACTTTCTGAACTAAAGGCTACGTGGTTGCCAGACTGCCTCAAAATGACAGAAGGATTTGCTCAAAGGAGAGAGTTTGCATTTTAATTTTAAATCATGCTCTGTTCCTGCCCACAGAATAACCAAACATGTGCGGAAATGTTTGCTATCCTTCCCCAGTGGCTTAGGTCATTTGGCTATCATATGACCTTCGTTGATCTAAGTCACCTCTCTCCTGGCTTTGCCAAAAAGTTGATTGCTGTTCATTTCTTCCCCGCACTAGCCATTCGGCAATAAAACGTCTTTTCCTTACCAACTGAAGACAAATCCACAGGAGAAAAAATAAATCTCCTGTGGCAATCCAGGTGGCAGTAGATGCGTGTTGGCTTAGACAGCTTCTGCCCTCAGAGCTAAAGTCCACATGCTTTCCTCATGGGCCTCAGAGTCACTGGTGTCAGCATCCACAATGAAGCCAGGTGGGTCTTTGGCAGCCAGCTAGGAGAACAGTACATCTCCCCTACTCCTGGTGAGGTAACGTGACCAAAGCAAGGAAGTAGGACTCTCAGAGATAACCAAACTGGGGGACACAACAAGTGCCAATAATTGGCGTTTTGACCAAATCCAAGGAATGAAATAATTCCAAGGCAACTTTATGCAGCATCTGTGGAATGACACTTCAGATATATAAAAACAAAACTCATCACCTGGGTGGCTCAGTAGTTGAGTGTCTGCCTTTGGCCAAGGGTGTGATCCCAGGGTCCTAGGATTGAGTCCTGCATCGGGCTCCTCTGCCTATGTCTCTGCCTCTCTCTCTCTGTCTCTCATGAATAAACAATCTTTCAAAAAAAAAAACACATCATCTAACTCATTGAGGGAAATGTCTCACTGAACTGCATTTGATCATACAGGGATTTTTCAGCAGGATTTGATCATACAGGGCTCTTTGTAATCTTATGTCTTTCAGTAGGAAAGACAGTCTTCTTTATCTGGTGGTCACAGCATTTCCAGAGGACAAAAGAAGACCTTTCAAAGCATCTTGATGACTCACGTAGTATCACATATGTCCACAGTGTAAGAAACAGCGGAGGGCACTGGGGAGGTCTAGCCAGAGGCACTTAGTACCTGCCCCTCTGGTCTTTCTCCTCCCGACAGGTTTTTCTCTTGCCAAAATGTTGCAGCAAGAACTTGGCATCGCCAGGAGGGGTCTGGCCACAGCAGAGTAGAGGAAAATGATCATGGTCATTGTTTAGAACTTTATTCTGTTCTTAATGCCACATCATGCTCATACGGCTTTACTGGAGAGATGCACGATCCAGGTCCCGGTGGCCTTGCTGCCAGCAGCAGCCCGTGTGAAAGAGGCATCTGGGCCATGTTCGTTCCAGTCTCACCTTGACCTGAGAATATGCACTTGATTTTATTTAAGAACATTCTAGAGAACAAGCACAGCAATTTCCACTTAGCCTTGTTTTCAAATTGATACGGTCACTGGGCTTTTCAGGTGCTATCGTGATTAGAGAAAATTGTGTTTTATGCAGTGCTCCTGCAAATCCACCCTGAGCCAGAATTCCATCCTACATTCCATTTAACTTAGAACTTGCCTTTGGTAGAAAAGTTTCTATGTAGCACTTGGCAAAAGTTTTTGTTTAATTCACCTGTATTCTATTTGGAAAAGGAAAAACAATTACAAGTGGCACTAACTTCCTTCCAGAGGACTGATTATTCCTTGTTATCCCCATGTTGTAGGAGAAGCAGTTAGAGGCTATACAAAGGAGAGAGTGTTTGGAAGCAGATAAATTCAGGATTGAATCTCTTTCCTACTGCTCAGTAGTTTATGATGTTAGAGAGGTGACTAAGAAGGGACAGTAAAATGTACAGAGGGGGGATGAAGTTACTTCTCTTGCAAAATTAAGCCATATAGGAACACCTGGGTGGCTCAGCGGTTGAGCATCTGGCTTCAGCCCAGGGTGTGATCCAGGAGCCCCAGGATCGAGTCCCACATCAGGCTCCCTGCATGGAGCCTGCTTCTCCCTCTGTCTCTGCCTCTCTGTGTCTCTCATGAATAAATAAAATCTTTTAAAAAATTAAGCCATATAAGCCTGGGTGGCTCAGCGGTTTAGTGCCACCTTCAGCACAGGACGTGATCCTGGAGCCCCAGGATCGAGTCCCACGTCGGGCTCCCTGCATGGAGCCTGCTTCTCCCTCTGCCTGTGTCTCTGCCTCTCTCTCTGTTTTTCATGAATAAATAAATAAAATCTTTAAAAGAAAAATTAAACCATATATATCTTTATACATATATATTAATATATATTATGTGCATACAATTTCATTTGATAGATACATCCCTGATCCCCGAGCCGAGCAGAGAGATGCACACATTTGGTCTTAGTTCATTTGCTGTTGTTTCCTACTGGATACAACCTCTGTCCATCCGGTACCCTGGTTGACCTGGGAGTCTACCAACAAGTCCTGCCACTGAAACATGTATTTAGCACAGGACATTTCTTGTGATTGCCAAAATGTACAACAGTAGGTAAAGGAGAAATGGCACCTTGAGATTTGGTAGTTCATTGGCCCTGTCTCAGCATAGGAATCATGTGTGCATGAGAGCCTGTGTGTAACCATTACCTGTGTAGACAAGGGCCCTCCTGTGAATAGGCATAGGAGTGAGAGTGTGTGTGTGTGGATGGGTGAGTAGTTGCAAGGTGGAAACTAGGAAAGGAGATCCTCTGAACCAGCCGGTTCTTGGAGCCCTCTTGTGTTCCTTAAATATATGCCCAGCGCTGGGAGCCGGCGGGGTGGCTGACACATCTCTGAGCACATGCCGCCATCTCCTGGTCAGACCCACATGTAGCAAGTGTCGGATTGTTCACTGCTGTCAGCAGGAAGGGGCCTTTCTCACCAGAACCCCCAGACTCCGCCTTGGGAAGGCACAAAAACATAAAGGAAAACCAGCTGGCTGCCAGCAGAGTCCACGATTACTTCCAAACATACTCTTCACCCATCCTCCCCTACACCAGTCTCTGCTGTTGCACTTTGAAAACCAGTGTCTGCTTAGTTTTTTTGTTTTTGTTTTTGTTTTTGTTTTTCCCCTGGGCTTTGAAGACTCTCTGTAAGAGGAATAATTCTGCAACATCGTTGTTATAGGACGATTTTGTTGGGGGTGAGAATGAAGCGACTTTATCAGAAAGTAAGCTTTACAATTTGTTCATACCCTGAAACAGGTGATCCAAAGTACTAGTAAATAGACTGTAACCCAGCAGGTACTTTTCACATATGAACTCCTTTCTAACCCCCACCCCAACACACCACACCCCAAACAGGCCTCTTACCCTAGTGCCTCAACCACTGCACACAACTGTGACTGCACAGTCGTCAGCTGCTGCCCAACCTGTCTGATTACCTCTGCTGACAGACCTCTCACTACCCGATGTGGCTGCTGACTCTACTGTTGGGACAGTGGTATTTGTTACAAATCCTTGTCTTGATGGTTCTTTATTACAGAGAAAATATTCCTATGAACAAATGATTTCAGTATCAGCTCTCAGTTCATCAGAAAAAAATATATTTTAAGATTTCAGAGAGAGAGAGAATACGTGTGTGTGCACGTGCACAAGCAGGGGAAGAGGGAAAGGGAAAAGCAGACTTCCCACTGAGCAGGGATCCTAATTCCAGGCTTGATCTCCAGACCGGAGAACATGACCTGAGCCAAAACCAAGAGTTGAATGCTTAACCAACTGAGCCATCCAGGTGCCCCAGGAAAAAATATCCTTAGATTCTTCAGTCTGAGCTCTCATGACATAGATTTCAAAATCTTTATCATACTCTCCCCACTGGATGTGCTTCATTGTATTAATTCCACCTCAAACTGAGTTTACTCAAGTTTCATGAAATGCTGTGAGCAAAGCTAAAACAACAGAACCATGATCTCCTTGCTCTCAGCACTAGAGTTGCATCAATGTGTTTAAAGATGCCAAAACAAAAAATAAATAAATAAAGATGCAAAAACATGGGACGCCTGGGTGGCTCAGCGGTTGAGCTGGTCCTTCAGCAACATAGAAATCACATTTGTGCCATGGCAGGGGTTCAAGCACTCTCGTATACTCATCCTCCTCTCCCTCTGATGGGGACGGTTTAAGGCTTCGGTTTCTGTTTGCCATCCTTGAAATAGGAAACGTATTTACTGCCTTTGGTGCATGTCCTCACTGGTCAGAACTGTGTGGAACCCACTCATTTCATTTTAAATATTTCTTTAGATAAACGGATTCTTTTTGTACTTAAACTTATTTAAAAGTACCTTTTCGGTATTATCATGTGAAAATATCACCAGCTGTCTTTAGAAGGAAAATGCAAAAATAGAAGGAAAGCTTAACAAATACATTAAGTTTTTTTATAATAAATTTATTTTTTACTGGTGTTCAATTTGCCAACATACAGAATAACACCCAGTGCTCAACACATTAAGTTCTATAAAAAAAAAAAAAAAAAAAAAAGAGTTGCTGGCCAAAGGTGTTATTGAAAGGAGAGGGGGGCATCAGAAGTTTCAGGGATGAATTTTATATCAAAACCAAAAACTTTTTAAAAGCATATTTAACGATTTTGAACATGTTTGAAAGGAGAATAACATCATTAGGATGTGGAGGCACCTGGTGGCTCAGTGGTTAAGGATCTGCCTTTGGCTCGGAGGCCTGACCCCAGAGTCCTGGGATGGAGTCCCGCATCCGACTCGTGGGATACGCGTGGCTATACAAAAGGACAGGTTTTCTTTGTTCTTTAGTGGATTGCTTGGGATATGCATCACATTCGCGTTTAATGCTTGTTCAAAAACGAAACTGTCTTCTACTTTGTGCAGAGAGGTTTTCTGGATTGGCTGCAGATTTTTAGTTACATTTTCCCAGCAAGATGGCACAGTGAACCAGGGCTGAGTCAGAAAAGGAAGCACCTGATTCCTAGCCAGCTGCTCTTTCTATTGGCCCCACTGCCATTTATGGCCGAAGGGGACGAGAATATGTCACCTTAAAATATGCCTCTTTGGCATATTATTTTGAGCTCGGTTTGTTTTGAAGAAAAGGCACACACAGGAGAAACTCAGACAAATGAGTAGAAGTTACCTAAGGTAACTTATCCTTTGTGATGTAAATGTAACATTTACATTTATAAGGGAAATCTCTCTGGGGAAGGGTGTCTCTCTGTACCAGGAAGAGGAGGAGGACTCTAACTTACCAAGAATGAAGGCAGGGATTCAAGCTTACATAACAGGGATGCCTGGGTGGCTCAGTGGTTGAGGGTCTGTCTTTGACCCAGGGTGTGATCCTGGGATGAGTCCCACAATGAATTCCCTGCATGGAGCCTGCTTCTCCCTCTGCCTATGTCTCTGGGTCTCTCATGAATAAAAAAATAAATAAAAATTAAAAAACCCACAAACTTACATAACAGCCTTGCTCTGGTTTGCTGTGCTCCCAGCAACTTCCCCTAACTGGCCTCTCCCTCCTATCCCCTACTTTTGTCTTTCTCTAGAGATGCTATTTAAGGTGGTGGCCTTAAATAGGAATTACTCAGTTTTTTTTTTCTGGGTATCTTCCACATACACAGGAGGTATATATTTTAGTAAACTTCTGTTTTCTCCTGTTAATCTGTCATTTTATTACAAGGTGGAGGGGTCTCAGCCTAGAAAGGTTGAGGGAAGTTTATTTTTCCTTTCTCACATGAACACAGTGTTTCATGTTTGTTATCGTGTATGGTGCAAGTCTTTTCTCCCTGCGATCAGTTGATCGGCTCCTCTAGAACAGAACTTATAACTAATACATTTTCTGTTATTTTCTCAAAGCGCCAAGGACATGGCATAGTCAATAAATGCAAGTTGAATCACTGAACTTGGAAAAATGAAGTCAGATGGATTGTGACCTTTACTCACTACAAAACTGTTAAAGAGCCAGCAGGACCTAAATGGAGTCGCGTATGCTAACGTCATCAAAATGAGATTTCATTTACATTTCTGGTTCTCCCAAAGCTGGAATCTTAAATTAGTCCCTCAGGAATCACTTAAACAGCACTAGTTGGCTCATCTTCCTGATGGGCCTCTGCTATTCTCTACAGGAAAGTGAGCTTGCAATAACTAACCAGCTTTTTTGCCTCATATAACTTCCTTATTCCCCTCCTTCTGTCTCTAAAAGCCTTTCACTTGATACAGCGCCTTGGAGCTCCTTTCTACCTGCTAGATTGGATGCTGCCCAATTCATGAATTATGGCATAAAAGCCAATAAGAGATTTCACATTTATTCAGTAAATTGTGGGCTTTTTAAAAGAGATTTTATTTATTCATGAGAGAAACAGAGAGAGAGGCAGAGACACAGGAAGAAGGAGGAGAAGCAGGCTTCATGCAGAGAGCCTGATGCGGGACTCGATCCGGGACTCCAGGATCACACCCTGAGCCAAAGGCAGATGCTCAACTGCCAAGCCACCCAGGCGCCCCTGGAAAATTGTGTTTTTTAATAGTTTGGTGGCAATGATAGGATCTTCTGATGACTTCAGGGACAATGAGAAATGCAGGTGTTGGTACCCATGAGCCTTTTGAGTCTGCCTCACTGTTTCCAAGCCATGGGTAAGTAAGTTCTTGATTCTAACTCTGCCATCTTTGCGATAAGCTCCAACTTGAATTGGTTTTCTAGTCTAGGGTTAACAGATTAGTCTAGATTGGCAGGAGGCTCTCACAGAGCTCCAGCTCTCAGCCCCTGCTCAGTCCAGGGCTTAGTGGGTCACCTTGAACCAGCAGATGCTTCTCCCTGGAGCCCAAGTCCATAGCCCTTGATTCATTCCACAGCCCCATTTGTTGAGATCTGCTGTTCAATCTCTGGTTCCATTTTAGGAGCTGCTGGTCCTGTACACCTAAAGCCTTCTCTTAGCCAGTCCATGGTACTATCTCTTTGCTTACTGCTGGTATCCACAGTTCTATTATCTTGGTTATTCTTGGTCTCTATTAATATGCATATGGCATAAAGGAACAAGAGATCTGTTATAAATGGAAATCTCAGAATCCACAGCCATCAAATTAATGGGCACAGGTTAAACACTTCAAAGCTGCTAGAGCATTTGCCATCTGATTGTAAGAATCTTATACAATGATAAATTGGTTACATAAAAAGTTAGAGGGACACCTGGTAACCTATCGATCTCAAAATTTCCATGCAGGAAGTACACTGTAAAACACCACATAATCTCCTAGCCAGTGGCTTATCCCTCTTATATATTAATTTGACTCCCAAAAGCTAACACTTAGAGAAATGGAATCCTCAAGTTTCAAAGCGTTGAGCGCTCCACCTTCTGGCATACCTATTTCTATATCCAAGAACTCTGATCTCA
This sequence comes from Canis aureus, assembly GCF_053574225.1. Classification (NCBI taxonomy): domain Eukaryota; kingdom Metazoa; phylum Chordata; class Mammalia; order Carnivora; family Canidae; genus Canis; species Canis aureus. Next base: position 15,053,459 of record NC_135613.1, on the reverse strand, counting down.
GAAGCTATAGATATCTATAAAAATGGCAAAATCTTACTAAGACAGCCTTACTTACTAAGACAATCTTACTTACTAAGACATCCCATAATTGCCACCAAACTATTAAAAATACGATGGCCACTATGGCAAACGTTCCAAATTGACAAGCTCATCTAAGAAGTACACTTGAAAACAAGGGCTCTTGGAAATTAAACAAACAGAATAGGATACCAAACTCAAAAGCAGAAGCCTCCAAAAGTCTTCAATATCCCAAAATGGCAGGCAGCCTGGGTCGCTAAGCAGTTTAGCGCCGCCTTCAGCCCAGGGTGTAAACCTGGAGACCTGGGATTGAGTCCCATGTCAGGCTCCCTGCATGGAGCCTGCTTCTCCTGCCTGTGTCTCTGCTGGTCTCTCATGAATAAATAAATGAATTCTTTTTAAAAAAAGATTCTGAAATGGCTTTATTGAAGAATTAAATGCAAAAGGTCAATGAAAAATTAAAGACAAAATGTCCCTGAAACAAAAGACTGACAGGATTCCTACTACCCCCCCTTCTTACCCTTTACCTGTGTACTCAGTCTACTAATCCTCTATTTGAATTGCCTTTCCACTTTGAAGAAATTACAAGACTGGTAAAAAAAAAAAAAATCCACCAAATTAGCAGCAGCCATACAGGTGATCTGATATTTACCCTGGAAGGAGGGCCCCCCTACAGGCCCAATATTTACCTCTAAGGGTTGATGGAACTCAAAAGGATTCTCCTATTAGCAGTTAGCAGTTATTCCCTTAAATAGCCAAGGGGAAACTAAAATTAATGGAAAACTTGTCAAATTCTGCTAAATATTGGAACTACACTCTAAAGCCCAGTTGTTCTGGAGCCTGAACAAGGGATTCTCAGAATATTGCAGAAGCTGGCCAAGGGTGAGAATTTTTACAAGTCACTTCTTCTGGATCTCTGTCTGTGATATCCAGTTGAGAGAGGAACATAAAATTTCACATCATCCCTTCCCGTTGGTTATTGGTCCTTCTTTTCCCAGGGACAGCTACTGCTCTCTGGTAGGTCTCATTTTGTGTCCTAAGAACATACCTTGGCAGGCAACCACGAAGGTGGAGGGCCCCCAAAAATGGCTGGACAGAAATCAGTTGTAATCCATTTGTGATTGGAAACCTACCATTTGCTAGCTTTCAGGGGAACTGTCTTTTGGGTGACTATCTCTGGGTGTGACTCTGGATCTTAGGAGGGAGTTTCTTTTGCACTCCTTTTTGAGGATGTCTCTTGGGTCTGTGGGGTTGTTCAATACTCCCAGGAATATTTTTACTGGCTGTCCCAACTGAAGCCCGATAAAATATTTGAAAGGATTTAAGAAGCTCTATAGTTCAAAATTGGCCAAACTGGAAGCTGGTATGCAGAACCTGATTTGAATTTTTTATGAGGCATTCTCCCCCAATCTAAATGTACCTAGAGAGAAAGAAAAACACTCCAAAGACAAAGCTCAAAATCTAGAACATAGGAATCTTTTCATTTTCATTTTGAATATCTTCTGATATAAAGAAGCCAACTGAACATAATGCAATTGGATCACTAGATCAGCCCTTTTGAAATCATTCATACGGCAACCCGATTATTTGATAAATTAAACTGTCTTTGTCTTACTATTTACAAGAACAAAAATACAGCTCTAAGAGCAAACCAAAATCTACCTATCCTTCTTATCAATCCCAAAACCTCCCCATCGCCTCAAAAAGTTTGTAGATATTGTAAAAATGATGGCTTTAAGAAACAGAAGTTCCTTCCTAGAGGAAGCTGCATTATTTCTCTGTGTTATTGAGATATAAAGGTCCTACGGTCTTCTCCAAAAATTCTTATCCAGGCCACCTCTTCCAAATGCAAACTTCAAAGAGATAATTTTTTATCAAAAGGGAAAAAAGGGGGAGGGCTATTTGGAAATTAGATGAATAAAAACTCTTAAGTTTCTGTTCCACAAATATTAGTAACAAGCCTTAGCCATCCAGTAGGTAACCTTAGCATCCCATCTGCCAGAAACACAATTTGTATCCAACCTTTCTTTTATAAACGAGTGAGTTTTGCATTATCATTTGTGTCTCATAGCTAAAGTTTTCAAATAGGAGCTAGAAAATCTGTTTACACTTGTCTGTATGTTTAGGTATGTCTGTGTGTGTATATTATGAAAGTGTGATTTTTTTTTTCTACTCCAAATGGTATTGCCATAATTAATTTGTAAAGTGCTCTTTTTAATTAAGGACAAACAAGTGTTATATAAATCATGTATATGCTCAGAAATCAAAACTAACCCAAATTTCATGTGATTTTGGATAACCTCTGGTAAATAGAAGCTAGTTTAAGTTTGTTGGTTTAATTTAAACTAGCATGTTCTTAGAGTTATCAGCATTAAATACAGTACTTTTACTCATTTACTAAAAGTCAAATAAGCTCATATCTCTGTTACAGAATCCGTCAGCAAGGATCATTTAAGATGATGGGTAGCTATTGAATGACTTGTGAACCTTCCTAACCTATCTAAACATAATAGTTAAGAATAAGTGAGTTACATAGACATAACCAAAGTTTGCAAATGAACTTTTCTACCATAAGTAGGCTTTAGGGTAAGTCTACTTATAAATACTTTCCAAATTTTTTGTTAACTAGAAACCTTAAAGTCATACTGAGATAGATTATGGGCATTCCGGGTTACCTAGGTCATTTCCAAATAAAGAAAAATACTGAAACACTGATTGCTGAATATGGAGTTTTCCATTTTTTCCTCCCCCCCTCCCCGTTTTTTTTTTTACACAGACACTAAATATATTGGGATCTAAACATGTTTGCACCACCTTGACAAATCTACCGTGAGGAAGAATATGCTTCTGGAAATTGTGAAATGTATTTATAAATTTGCTAATCACAGAATACAAGTGTAACAGACCAGCATTGCTTACTTCTCAGTTTTCATTAGGAATTTAGGATTCTGAGGGTTAAGAATTCTGATATATGTATTTAAAACTATTTAGAAATAATAGGGGTGAAGGGAAGTTACTGTGTATGAGAAGTAGGTAAGGGGAGTAGAGCAAGAGACTGTTCCATTATGAGCAAGAGGACATAACCTTAGAGGAATCTGGGAAAGCATCCAGGAGGCAGTGACCTCTCAGCTGAGATCTGAAGAACTACAGAGGTTGGTGACATAAGAGATGGGGAGAACATGGTCCATCCATAGTCAAAAATGTACCCCAAGGAGGGAGAGTGTCGAGCAGCTAAGGGTGAAAGAAACGTGTTGCAAGATTTGGAATGTTCAGGGAATGGAGAGGGGAAACTGGAGACATTTAAGAGGCCTTCATAAGCCATGTAAAACATGCAAACTGTACTAAAAAACACCATCTCAGGATCAGAGACCACTCCTAACTTCAACATCCATCCGTCAATCTTGCCTACGACAGAAAGAGTATTTCTCAAAATTATTATAACCATGATATTTGCAACTTGTCTCCGAAGTTAAAAATAATAATAACAGTGATGATGGGAAAAATAGGTTTCCCATAGCTATATGACTTTGTTGCCAGATTACTAACAAAAACACATTTCCTTCTGTGGACCTAAGTCTTAGCATTCGGACAGGCAGGCAGGCAGAGGCGGCCACGGTGGACAGTAAAAACTGTTGGAAATTCTGGAAGCGCTTTGCTCAGTGAGGGATGGCAGATGCCCTGACAAAGCAAGTGTCTCTAGGGTGCCCCCTGCCATGGGGGTGGGGAGCAGAAGTCATTTAAACCTAACTGTAAAGATTCAAGGGAGGCTTTTCCTTTCCTCTTGGCTCATCACCACCTTTACTACGCGATGCCTGGAATCTCTGCAGCCAGCAGGCGACATATGAAGGGAGCTGAAAAGCAGGAGCCGGAGCAGAGAGACAGAAGGCATCAAGGTCTTTGAAGAGGTCAGCGAGAGGCTGGCCACCCCAGCTGCGAGCCAACCACTCCCGTGAATGATCGTGATGTCGGAAAATACGCCCCTCAGCGCACCGGGCATCACGGTAAGGATGGGGTCCACCTGGGCCCACAGTGGCCTAACTGAGAAGGAAGCCCAGACAGCCTCGGGCGCGGAGCTCAGAGAAGCAGCGCAGGGGCTGATGCCCTGCAGGCTGGGATCTGGTCCAGCAGCTTAAACTTATTTTTTTTTAAGATTTTATTTATTTATTCATGAGAGACACAGAGAGAGAGGCAGAGACCCGGGCAGAGGGAGAAGCAGGCTCCATGCAGGACTCTATCCTGGGTCTCCAGGATCAGGCCCTGGGCTGAAGGCGGTGCTAAACCACTGGTCCAGCAGCTTAGAGGCGACCCGATCAAGATGTCGTGTGCGCTTTTAACCCCAGCAAGCTAGAGACGGAGACAGAGAGAGAGAGAGAGGACGCTACTGCTTTGAGAGGGAATGAATACATGATCCCCGCAGGGGAAGCCCAGCTACTAAAACAGAATTCCTTCTCCTCTGATTTTATATAAAACACGGATAAACGAACAGCTATGTATGAAACACGTGTTAAACCCCAGTTGATTTGAAAGCTTCTAATCTCCCTGCGTCCTCAGTGGTGCCACAGGAGCCTGACAGCCGAGGGCAGGAAGAGATCCCGCAGCCCCACCTGGTGCAAGTGCAGGCCCAGCCCCGGCGAGCCCCGGGCCCTCGGGAGAAGCCGCTCCAGGCTCCTGCTGCCGCCAGCGCCGCCCTGGGCCAGAGGGCCCGGGGAGGAGGGGACGCGGGACCGAGCCCGACTGTGCCAACCGTCCTCTAGGTTCTGGGAAGTCAGGCGGGGGCCTGTGGGCTCCACGATGCCTTCCTCCTCCGAGGGCCTAGACGGCCACGCACCTGTGGGAAGGCTCGGGTACCCCGGGGAAATGGGATAGTCGTGGATGCGGGGAAGGCTAATAAGCTTTAAAAGATGAAGTTTTCCAAAAAAAAAAAAAAGATGCAGTCTTCCTTTAAGTAGTTGGTATTTTTGTTTTGGATGATGGGAGCACTACAGATAGAGAACGGGGTCAAGTAAAGGTTTTTGGCTGAGAATCTGACAAAAGGAGCACAGCTCCCATTCCAGCCACCCATCCCCTGAAAGCACACGGGGTGAACTTTACAATTATTCTGGAGGCAGAAATGTCAGATGATCCAAGTGGAGGAAGAGAGAGGATACAACATGGTTCTGGTTTATAAAATTAATTGTCATGCGGTCACAACGGCTGGTCACTCTGGAGCCGCCACCCCCCTGTGGGAGATACTCCGTCACCAAGGGCTTTCTTTCACAGAGATTTTAGGGATCACGTAGTACAACCATCTTTTGAGCCTCACGATACTCTACAGGGTCTCCTCTGAGTGATCGCTCAGCCTAAACCAGACACGGAATCACAGGGAACAGAAAACCAGCAGTTTCTAAGCCCGATTCCTAAAAAGAATCTCCCCAAATAGGGACACACACTTGTGCACTCAAACATGCCTGCTCTTGGACGGAAGTGCCGTGTTTCACACCCACACCAATGGTGCTATTATTAATTGCAGTACTGACATGATGTTTAAACCTCAAATGACCATGGATCACACTTGGGTTGAACTGACAAGGTAGCTCCTCGAAGAGTCTGAAATTAGGGAAAAAGGAAAACTAGTGGTTCATCTTTATGTTTACTGGCCATTTTCTCAAGCATTTGACTCATCTAGGAAACCTAATGAAAACAGGGCAGCACTTCAAGGTAAATTTTTTCATGGCCAAGTTGGAACTCCAACGCCATGTTCCCAACCTGAGTACTGGACACTTCCCACCGCAAAATCCTGATTCTTGTGACACAAATACTGCAATGTTTAATGTCACCTAAAACAGATTTTCCCTGTGTATTTCTCCAAAGACAGAACATAAGATTAAACTGTATTAAAGTTCAGAAACAAATTTAGCAATTTACTGATTGATCTCTCTGAGGTGTGCTTTCTTTCAAGCCTGACTTCCAAATGATTGTGTGAGAGACAATGGGATTTGAAGAACCCAGAGGAAAATGGAATTCTTGGTAACTTTAGCATAACAAATCTTCATACCTATATTCATTGCATCTTTAAGGATAGTTAAGTTGTAATACTGTAAGTATTTTTAAATGTTTGTGAAATTTGTAGCACAGGATTTAGGATTGAGTAGATAGTACAGTCTCTTAAAGGTTGATATTTTCAATGGCAAATAGCTGCCAGATATGAAAAAAAAATAGACTGTCTACACACACACACATACAGCAGGTAACCCAAATTAAAAAAAATTCTCAAAAAATCCTCTTATTATTATGTAGTCAGGAAGTAGTAATTTCATTATTTATATTTCATTCCATACCCTACATTATATTTTTAAGAAATATTGTAACTACATACGGGATGCATGTGTCACAGGAAACCAAAGGTTGTATGCTTCTTGTGATACATCGAGTTCTATTCTAAAGGAATTCAGAGATAATTTTCCTCTGTTTAGTCCCTGTAGAGTATTTTAAAATACTTTAAAATTCATGGGAATAATCAACACTCAGAAGCATTACATCTTTGGCAATGAAAAACAGATTGAAGGATTTTAGAGCCTTTGCAGACTGCCACTCAAGCTTATTATTTATGAACTCTTTGCTCTTTAAAATTGAGAACAAAGCAATTAACTATAATTTCACACCTCCAGGAAGATGAGGAACAGAGTCTGCTAGCTATTGTAAATACCCAAGGGTATTCTTACACTTAAATTTATTGCATGGAAATTTTCCTCTTATTCAAAAGAAAGAAAGTGAATCTTTTAGTTTGTTCACTGAAAATAGTAGGAAACGCATGGCAATCTACTGCTAAGAAAATAAGTTTAATAGACCCCATTGTCCAGATCATCGCAAGGCCAATATTTTCGAACATGAAGCACAGAGGTAGACCATAATCAGGGAGGCAACGTGCTGGCTGGCTTGCTCACTGAATGCGGTGATCAGAACTTCACAAACACATGCCTTGGCAACAACAGTTCAGGTGTTCAGGTTACCGAGCATGGCACTTGCTGGGGGTCGGGTCCTCGATCCCCACGGTGGCTGTGCTATGCTCCTACCACCACGAACCACCCAGAGGCTTGAAGCAGGGAGATCAGGGAGGGTCCCCCAGGTGGGAAGGCATGGATTGGAGCCCGGGCCGTCGGACCAGCATGCGAGCACCCCTCTCTGTTCACGGCTCTCTGCCCAAACAGGAGTCCCCAGCAGGCGCAGGGAGAGGCTACACAGCATGGATGACATCTGTACCAAAACACCCCAACTCAACACAGGTGCCACCAAAAGAAAGTAACGGGATGTTCCTTTTGGAGAATAACAAAATGACTCACTTGGTTTTCATACTTTACAGCTGCTCAAAGAAGGAATTAGAATTGAACCAATATCCCTTACGCCTTAGACCTGAACATTATCCTCTCATTCTTCCTCTTCCTACTGCCTGGGGTAGGCCCCTGCCACCGCCTCCTCAACTATTACACTAGACTCCAACATCATCCTTCCAACCTCAATCTCCTGCTCCATTTAATTTTTCAGAGGGACTCTGCTCACGACCAGTCTGCTGCTCAAGGAAACTTCCGATGGCTGCTCCTGACCATAGGATGAAAGGTATACAACCCAGATGTCTTGGGTTCAGGTCCCAACTGGGCTCTCAACACTCTCCTTCCCTCTCTCATCAAGAAGTAACCACCAATCTATTTCCGTGCAGTTCCCCTCCCCCACCCCCACCTCACGACTAGTCCACAGGTACTTACCAAGAACATGCTACATTTAGTGGTCTGTGCTGGGGGGAGGGGGGATGGGACACCCTGATAAATGCAAATATAAATTCTTCATGGATCCTACCCTCAAGTTGCAGGTACTTAAGGCTCACAGGTACCATGCATGTACCTAGCTAAAATGAAACGACCCAGAAGACTGAGGGCAACTTTGGGGATTTCATCTAATCAGTTGGGAACTGTGTTTTTAGCTCAGCTATTTTAGTCATCTTAACAACTCAAGCAAATGAGCATATCTGGGGTGGAGACGGGGCTGGGTTCAGGCAGGGGGAGATTAAGGCCAGGGTGTTGACGTTCAAGGAGAGAAATGTTCAGTGACTTTCCCCCATATTCTGACTTCATTTCTATTTATTTTCAAACTTGCCCAAAGTTTATCCATTCAAGATAAGTGTATGTTGGACATTTCACAAAGGCAGAGCATGTGGATTCTAACATCTGAGGTGGTTTCTTGTTTACCTTTGCCATGGCAAGTCTGTGCATGACATGGTAGGGGACAGGAAAAAGGTGAGGGTCGCATACTGGCCATCACAGTGACTTGATTCTGTGAAGTGCGGCCATTCTGTGTACACCCGCACGTGGAGACAGCAGCTAAGGGAGGAGGAAACTGATCTACGGACGCCGGTCAGCCCTTCCCACAGCACAGGAGCCAGCTGGCTCTACCAGGTTGAAATGGATCCCACTCACTCCACACAGGGGTGACATCGCCAGCACGGAGCACATCTGTCAGCAATAAAATGCACGAAGGATCAACAGTAAATGGCCCTGCCTGCCCATTTTCCTATCGTTTTCCTGCATATATAAAATAATCAAACAGGTGCCTATGTGTTATACAGGTGATTGCCATTTAGCGTCAGGGAAGGAAAAATTCATCAACACACCCCTTCCCCACAGAGGGTTATAAAAAACACCCAGGAGGAAATTGCTCCTCAGATGTAAAATATTTGTTAGATTTGCTATTGTAATTATTTATTTGTAAGTAATTTTAATTTATTTTGATCTAGTCAATATCTATTTTTTTAAGATTTAATTTGTTTATTTATTCATGAGAGGCAACAGAGAGAGAGAGAGAGAGAGGCAGAGGGAGAAGCAGGTTCCCTGCAGGGAGCCCAATACAGGACTCAATCCCAGGGCCCCAAGATCACGCCCTGAATCAAAGGCAGACACTCAACCACTGGGCCACCCAGGTGCCCCTCTATTTGTAATTTTCAGACACAAATGGGTTTAATAAGATTAGGAACATGAGTAACAAACTTCAATCACAAAGCACCTGCGTTTTCTCTAGCTGTGTACCAAATTAGCATCAACTTAGCTGCTTAAAACAGCACATATTTATTTTCTCCCAGTTTCCATGGGTCAGAAGTCCAGCCACAGCTGAGCTGGTCCTCTGCTCACGGTCTCACAGAGCTGCAAACAAGGCATCTGTGGACCTACGTTCTCATTTGGAGGCCTCACTGGGAAGAATGTGCTTTGTGCTCATTCGGGTTGTGGTTAGAATGCAACACCTTGCAGCTGCCTGACTGCCCAGGTCTCTGCGGGATGGTGGCTGGAGGCGGCCTCGAGGTCTTAGGGGCTGCCTACCAGTCCTAGAAACCTCCTGTAGTTCCTCACCTCAGGGGCTTCTCACACACATGGCTACTTACTTCATCAGGTTCACGAGGGGAGGCTCTAGCTCCAGTAGGCTCTAACAGAGTCTTCTACAAGCTAATGTAATCTCAGGAATGACATCCCACTGTGTCTTCTCAGAAGCCCAGCACAGGCCCTGCCTACAATCGAGGAGGGGGCCCTGCACAAAGGCAGAAACATCAGGGACTGGGGATCACTTTAGGGTCTGTCTGCTGCAAGTTAAATGGACAACCTATTAAAACACATTTATATCCACTATCTCAGCACCTGAAATTAAAGGGTTCAAAGAAATGACTGATAAGCTAGACTTCATTAAAATTAAAAACTTCTGCTCTGAGACAATGCCCAAACAACAAGATGAGCCACAAACTGGAATACTGACCAAAGACACAGCTGACAAAGGACTGTCTGCTAAAACATGCATAGAACTCTTAAAATTCAATGTGATTAAAAAATGCACCAAAGACCTTAAGAGACACCTCACCAAAGTATATATACAGATGTAAAATAAGTATCTGGAAAACACTCCCTTGATTTTTCATCAGGGAAATGCAAATTAAAATTACAAGCTATAACCACACAGCTGTTAGAATGGCAACAATCCAGAACACGGACAACAGGAAATGCTGGCAAGGTCGTAGAGCAACAGGAGGGGGCAGCCATCACTAGGATGGGGGTGCAGGAGGGAGAATAAGGCGGCCACTTGGGAAAACAAAACTAAACCTACTCTGAGAATATGATCCAGCAATTCCGCTCCTTGGAATTTCCCCCAAAGAAGTGGAAAATGTATGTCCATATGAAAACATGGATGTGGTGGTGGCTTTATCCCTAACTGCCTAATATTGTAAGTAACCACGATGTCCTTCAGCAGGTGCAGATAGACAAACTATGGTCCATCCAGACCATGGCATATTACTCAGCACCAAAAAGACATGAGCTACCAAGCCACGTAGAGACAGAGAGGAACATCAGGGGTTGTATTAATGAGTATTTCTAAGTAAAATAAACCCATCTGAAAAGGTCGCATACTCTAGGACTCTAAGTATAAGGCATTCTGGAGAAGTTGAAACTATGCAGACAATCAGATCAGTGGTTGCCAAGGGTGAGGTGGGAAGACTAAGTGGAGCATAGAGGATTCTCAGGGGAGATAAATACTCTGTATGCTATCATGATGAAGGATATAGGTCATTATACCTTTGTCCAAATACACAGAATGGCCAACATCAGGAATGAACCCTCATGTCATCTTCCTACCTTGAATAATTATAATATGCAGAATAGGTCCATCAGTTATAACATACGTACCATTCTAGGAGGATGTCAACAAGGGGGAAGCCATGCATGTGTGGGGTAGGGAGTATATGGGAAATATCTATACCTTCCCCTCAATTTTACTATGAAACTTCACATTCTCTAAAATAATTTCTTTGAAGGGACACCTGGGTGGTTCAGCAGTTGAGCATCTGCCTTTGGCTCAGGGCATGATCTGGGTCCCAGGATCAAGTTCCACATCGGGCTCCCTGCGAGGAGCCTGCTTCCTCTGTGTCTCTACTTCTCTCTGTGTGTCTCTCATGAATAAATAAAATCTTTTAAAAAATAAAAACACTAAAGAAAACTAAAGAAATACTGTTTCTTTTAAAACACTAAAGGACTGATCGAGGTATGTGTAGGATAATATTTCCTGTCCCCATTTCCCAGTGATCCTATACAATGTCAAGTTCTTAAATCAGGGATCCTCATAAGGGGCTTTAAATACAATGAAAAACAGAGAATTTTTAAATTAAGGTTCCTGATTATGTCGCTATGTTTATCTAGGAACTTTGCATTTAAGAATTAACACTCTCGTGAACCAATTTTTTTTCTTAATTTGCTTCTAGAGAGTAAAATAAAAATCATATGTGATAAAAATAGAATCCTAGCCTTTTATATTGGGATGGAGCAGCTGCTTAAAATTCAGTCTTAGCCTACAGCCAACGGTGATATTTGAATGTCAGCAGATAACCTGGAGAGCAAACAAGTAAATACTGCATTCAATGATTGCAAATTATTATTTTTAAAAATCATCAAATTGATTGAAGCCTCTGATTTCTATACAGAGGCTTATATATTTAGGTCTAAAATTTTTGTAAATAGTCTGTAGTATAAAAAGTTAGTGAACAGTCCATTCATTCATTTAAGTATTTTAAACCTTTACTGAGAATCATCTAAATATATCAGGCATTATTCTAGGTGTTGGAAATTTCATAAGTTAGGTATTGGTACTTAACAAAATAACCCCCAAACTCAGGAGGTGAAAAAGAAAACACTAACAGTTTCTGAAGATCAGGAATCCAAGAGCAGTGTCCCTGGGCGTTCTGACTCAGGGTCTCCCATGGGATGGGCATCAAGATGGCAGCCAGGACGTTGGTCATCAGAAGGTTCCCCTGGGCTTTTAGGATCTCCTACTAAGGCCATTCATGTGACTATTGGCTGGAGGCCTCAATTCCTATGTATGCTCCTCCCTAGAGCTATTCATAACGTGGCAGCTGACTTTTCCCTTGAGTGAGCAATCCAAGAGAGCAAGTACACAACCAAGCAGCAGTTATTTATAACTTCATCTCAGAAGGGACACACTATCCTCTCATCTGTATTAGACTGGTCCCAGACACCAACCCTGGCCCAAGTGGGAGTAAACTGCAAAAAGGTGTGAGTCACTGGGAACCTGGTACTCTCAGTAAGACATGAACGAGCCATATCAGAACAAGTATCATTATCTTACTAGGTCGGCTTTATATCTGATGATAACCAGGAGTCCTTGGTGCCAATAGGATGAATAAAGAGCATGCACGGGAGCTGGGTAATATCTGCTTGTGTCAAAACACTCAGTCTGTAGCCATCATTCCATTCTCCCCAAGATTAGAGCATCGTGCCTCTCCTCTGCTCACCATATTCCACCTCTGGACCTCTTTCCCAGCCTGTGAGATAATGCCCATTCTTCAAGTATTATTTCAAATGCCGCTGCCTCCATAAAGGTGTTCAACATCCCCTCTTAACCCAATGTTACTCTCTTCTGAATAAGGTTTCAAATGTCTCTTACACCAACTATAACCTTCCCCCTACATTGTAATTATTAATCTAAGCATTTCTTCCCACTAATCCAGTTTCAACATTGTGTGAGGAAGGACAGGGTCTTCTTTCGTCTATGTCCAGCATGGCAGGTGTTTCACCGATTGCAGAAAACAGTGCATTACTGTGTGAAGGGAGATATATTGACACAGCAAGCTGTCGGAAGGACTCACACACAGGGAAGGGCCCAGGCGACAGGAAGACATGAAGGCAAAGGGAAAAATACGTTTTGAGGCTGAAGGTAAGACAAATAATTACAGAAATATCTTTTTGAGGACAGCTCTATCCACCACATTGACCGTATTGCCTGCATGCCTTTCCCCCAAACTCTCTAGTGAAGCAAATGCTCTACTAACTGGCAACCTTCTTGACATCTACATGGGTTAAACCGCATGAACTTCACAAAATTTTAAGTTTCTACTCATTTCCATCTTCTTTTGAAAGTACAGACATCCAGACTGAAAAACCATTCCATCTCCATCACATGGTCTATTCCTGAATCCTGCTTGACATACCATCTTCTCATATAGAATATTGGGCCATATTATATCCTAACATATCAACAAACCCAGGATTTATATTCCAATCCATTGAAACTCAACAGAATCATGTTAAATATTAAACATAAACTGAGATCTGAATCTGCTTCTACCACTTCATCTCAGTCTGTGTCACTTCAAAGTTACTGTCATTCCCTTCAGCATGTTGACCCTGTCATAATGCCTGTTCTTTTCCATTGGGTGGTCTGGGATGGTTTGTGTTCATCATTAAAGTAGGTGCCTATTAATGTTTAGAAGATAATAGTATTTTAATCAGTAACTTACATTGAATAAAAGAAGTAATATCAGTTAGTAAAGAAGGAATGGCATTACATCCTGACCCATTTTGGCCTCTATTTGATTTACAAAGCCCTAAATAATCTAAACCACATCTCCCCTAACTTCAATTCTGCCTCCCTCTCAGCACCCTGGCTCCCTTTCCATTTCTCAAATATTCAAAACTTTGACCATTGACAATCTTCTCATATTACTTCCTTTCATTTTTCACATGGAAGACTGGTCATCACTGAGTCTTGGTTTATTTTTAAGAGACTAGAGAGAGAGAGGCAGAGACACAGGCAGAGGGAGAAGCAGGCTCAACACAGGGAGCCCGACATGGGGCTCGATCCTGGGCCTCCAGGATCAGGCCCTGGGCTGAAGGCGGCGCTAAACCGCTGAGCCAACCAGGCTGCCCTGAGTCTTGGTTTAAATATGAATTCCTTGAGGTACTTTCCATAACTACAATTCTGAATAGAAGCCCAACTAAGTTATTCTCTATCATAGCACTCAAATGTAATTGTATTATAATATAAAATTTAAATTTTTCCTTGTTCACTTACTTATTGACTCCCTCAATAAGGAGGGAGATTTGAGTTCCCAGGGCAATGGTCTTCCTCCCCCTGCCTTATAACCAAGCATAATGTGGTGTGCTTAGAGCACGGAGGGAATTCAGGAATACTTTAGAAAAAAATGAACAAATAGGTCATCAATCAAACACCATCTTTTGCTACTAATCCTTCATAAAATTTCACCCTGCATTCCTGAGCAAACATTTTAATTCAGTTTTACAGAGTTTTTGTGTTATCATTCACCCAAATGATCCGCCTATCTAAAGTACATTTTAGGAAATGAAGTGAAAGCCATCCCCAGGATGGGACACACCACAGAGACCTTGGGCGGACATGCAGGGCAATAACGTGCCATCACCGAGTCTAGGATGGAAGAGAGCCACCAGTCTGAAATAAAGCAATTTCCAGAAACTGAAATGGAAAGAACACTTAGAGAATGTCTCTTTGAAAGAAATGAGAGTGTGAAGGTGCCAGCTAAACATCCATCCCAACTGTGCTGCAGAGAATGGAGAGGTTTCAAATTTTTATTAAACCACACAGAAAAGACAATAAACAACCGCAAAGTCACAGAGCAAAAGTGATTGGACCAGCCTAGTAGCCTCATTTTTCTGTCCTCTCATTGTCCTTTTGCTTTCCCATCTCCTTCATTCTGTACTCAGCATGAAACTCTTCTTATCCTTGTCTTCCCTGCCCTGTTTGTGACGAACCTTCACCTGGGCATGCACACAGCCATTATTGTGCACTAAAACACATGCATACATAAACTTTATAATCTTAAAAAAAAAAAGGAAGAAATAATGGGTGCCTAAGTGGCTCAGTCGGTTAAGAGTCCCCCTTCAGCTCTGTTCATGACCTCAGGGTCGAGGGGATCAAGCCCTGTGTTGGGCTCCCTGCTCAGTAAGGAGCCTACTTCTTCCTCTCGCTCTGTCCCTCCGACCTTGTGTGCTCTCTCTCCTTCAAATAAAGTAAAATACAAGAAGCTATCATTTTGGGAATTAACATTTTTTCTGTTTGCCTTACTTTACAGAAATCTTTTCCCTGGTTTTTTTTTTTTTTTTTAAGATTTTATTCATGAGACACACACACAGAGAGGAGAGAGGAGAGAGAGAGGAGATAGAGAGAGAGAGAGGCAGAGACACAGGTAGAGGGAGAAGCGGGCTCCAAGCAGGGAGCCTGACTTGGAACTCCATCCTGGGTCTCCAGGATCAGTCCCTGGGCCAAAGGTGGTGCTAAACCGCTGAGCCACTCGGACTACCCAGTTTGTTTGTTTCTATCGTGGACATCCTGATGTCTTGCTGGTATTTTGTATGGGATGTAATAAACTCTGAATCATCCTAAAGTAGAATATTATGATTTAGGATTAAACTTGGATATCTAGAATGTATGTATGTTTTACTACCTCTATGGAGGATGGATGAGAATACTTCACTATTCCTAAATAAGCTTTTGAATGCGGACTTAAAGCCACCAAGATATTTGATGAATTGAGAAACTTGCTGATACTAATTTCTTTACAATATTTCTAACAAAAATAAATTATCATCTACTTCAATGATCCCCAGCAATGCTTACACAAGCCCTACAGATTTGAAGATAGGCTTAAGTCTTTAAAAATCAAGTGCTCTAAAATTACAAACCAATTTAAAAGTGAGAACAAAGAAACCAAGCTACCAACTTTTATAATTAGTAGTTCACTCAGAGCTACACTTTTTGATAGATCAATATTATTCATTTTACAGATGAATAAGTCTAGACATAGCATTTTCCAAGTTTGATTAAGGTCATATTTCCAATTAGGCAACAGGCCAGATATCAAACTATAAACCTTACTGTGCCTTGGTCGGCTCTTTTTCTAAGATAATTAATTTAGAGAGTCCATCTGTAGTGGGTTCAGTAGTGTTGCTCCAAATTCAGGTCTACTCAGAATATCTCAGTGTGATTTTATTTAGATATAGGATCTTGGCAAAATTAGTTAAGAATTAAAATAAGACCATACTGGATTAGGATGGGTTCTAAATCCAGTGAGAGTGTCCTCAGAAGACGTATAAAAGTATGCCCAGGAGCACAGGAAGGAAGGCCATGTGAAAGAGATGGGAGGAGGAGATGGGAGGCTTTGCCCACAAACCAACACACATCAAGGATTCGCTACAACCACCAGAAGCAAGGAGGGAAGGGTGGGGCAGCTTCTCCCTCAGAGCCCCCAGAAGACCTGACCCTGCCAATGCCTTTATTTCAGACTTCTTGCCCCCAAAACTGTGAACGAATCCATTTCTGATGCTTTAAGCCACCCCATTTGGGGTATTTTGTTACAGCGCCCTGGGAAGCTAGAGCACCATCACTTATAGAAAAGGATGTTTAGTTACTAACGAAAACCATTTTCTTCATGAAGCCAAATGGCCATTGATTCTAGGGTCTCTTGATCTATGTAATAATGTGAATTGTTCTGTGCTGAATCTGGAATCTTTGAGATATCAGAATCATTTACAGTGTTTAGATTAACTCCCTATTTCCATTCGCAACTGCAAACAGAATAGCTAATGTTATGGCCGGTTCTCTTTCTAAATTCCTCTCCTGACCTTGATTTTTCTTAATAGTTGTATTTAAATGCTCTTCCTTTTTCAAAATAATTGAGTTGCAAACTCATGGAGGGCAAAAATCAGGTTTATGCACGTTTAGCAGATTACCTGTTGGACCGAACCACTGAATACACTCACCGCCTTTTTATCGAACCAAACCCCTGGAGAAAGTTCCAGTGTTCCACCGGTCTCTAACCTTCTGAACCCAACAGACCGCCTCCATGAACAGAAACTCTCCCGGAGGCTGAGAAAGAGAAGATAACAGTACCTTCTTTGAAGATTTCCAGGATCTCAAGGCAGAACAACTGCCCCTCAGCCCACACGAGCCCGAGTCCTCCATCTGTCCTTCTTAGACTGAGTCTGTCCTTCGGCGCGTCGGTCATGGAGCCGATATACTACATCAGGTGGATTATCCTGGCGACCTGCCCCTCTTTTCACCCGGCTTCTCCAACCATGCCCGTCCCTTCCCTTTTATTTACAATCCTATCAAGATGACCTTTTCCTAAACCCATGTTAGCAAATATCTAGGACCTAATTCTCCAGAGAAAAACAGTTAAGAATAAGTTACAGCCCCAAATTTAACATTTAGAATCGGTCCTTTCATCCAGCACTTAAACACAACACCGCTTCTTTCTTGGCTGTCTACTTTATGGTCCTTGGGGCCCAGAGACCCCAGCCAGCGCATGGGAGGACAGGTCCACCTGCCCCAGGGGCCACCTGCAGGAAGCCAACCGGCCCCCCCCGCGGGCCTCGGCAGCCAGGCCGGGAAGCCGAACAGCAGCGCCTCTGGCAACCGTCCCCAAACTCCTGGGACTTGATTAATAACTGACCGTTTTCCTCGTTTTGGCCCTCACTTCCAACTTAGGACCCACACGACAGAGGCGTAGCCAACGCACCAGCAGAAAGCAGCCCTCCCCACCCACACAGGGGCTCCTCAGGGCAGCCCCCACCACAGCCTCCCCGAGCCCACAGCCTCCAGCCAGGGCCGCTGGCATCGTGGGCTGTTTGCACCATGAAGCTTTTCTTCTCTGTCTGCCTTGGAGAATCTGCCAAACGTGCGAGAGGGTAGCGGACTCCCTGGAGGAGTAACTCTGAGCAAGTAGCTCCTGCCTGTGCTCGTCCAGGTGGCTGGCACTTATTTCCACAGGGGAGCCAGAAGCAACGTTCCCGCTTGATTGGCACTTGAAGAGATTGCGATGTGACTGTTCCCTACGCAGAACCACAAATCCTGCTATTCCTGGTTTCGGGGGCTGATTCTTTTCAGTAACGTGGGCCTATATAATAATTAGTCCCCTGTCTCAGCATATATGCTGTACTCCTTATCCACCTTTACAAATACTGGCATAGGGCAACTTGACTCCCAGGTTGTGTTATGTAATACATGGGATTCATTTTATTAGATTATCTCTTAATTCTTGCTTGCATTTTTACTTCTACTAATTTCATTTACTTTGCTGCTTAATTTTATTGCTACTAATTTAATTCTATTAATCTATGTGGATTCCAACCTATCAGAAATGCCAATATGCTACGAATTGAAATATAATCATGTAAGGATTAGATCCTTATTTTCCATGTGTGTCATGTTCACATGGAAAACTCAGAAGTGATTTCCCAACAAAATTACTCAATTACTCAGGAGGCTGCTGCATTGCAAAGAGAAACAGCTGGTCACTCAGCCACACAGGACATCGCTGGACGGCGTACAGCAACTCCCTACCTCAGACCAAGGCATCAGAGGACAAAGGCTGAGCGAGTGTCTCCAGCTCCTTCCATGTCCCATCTTTCACTGGTCAAAATTTTCCCTACTAGGAGTTAACATTTCCAGCTCTTGTCATCTGAGCATTTCAGACGTTTACTGGTAAAGCCATAAGGCACACTCTGCTGCACCATATGGCACCACTTCCTTCTTGCCCAGAAGTAGTGGGAGCAAACAGAGCCTTGGTGGATCCATCAAGTCAGAACTGCTTGCTGTAGCTTCTGGGTCTCTCATCCAGTGGTGACATAGGAGTCCTTCCAGATGCCAGCACTCACCTTGGGGGCCGAAGAGAGCCCATGCTACTAGTAGGTGATGTCTCAGAGGCCACAATTTGGAGGTGGCAGCCAAAGCAGAGACTCACTCCATAAACAAGTAGTCAAAGCTCAAGACACAACGAGACCAAGAAACATGTGATCCTTACACATTTAACATGAGGAGATACAATCAAAGTGTCAGCACAGTAAAACATCCTGAAAAAATCATTCTATACAACTAGAAATAGAAAGCTGTAGTACCCCAGAATTTATGTTACTGGAATATATAGCCACCTGTCCTCCCAACAGAGCGAGCAGAATAAAATCAAAATATTTAATAATGGCAACGTCCAAACCATTTGTCCTCAGCTGGTGTCGGTACAGAGAAGTAACAGTGAAAATTGAGTCAATCTACCCCCTCAGATTAAGGACTGAGGTTAGGCTGGCCAGGCCTAAGATAAAACATAGAGAACACAAGACATTTCCAAAGCTTGAAAGTAGTTATTTTGGGGGAAAAGTACGCTATCACCTTTGACATATAAACATATTCCTACACATACAACAATGAAAGAGCATCCATTCAAGGAAAAGTCATGCTAAATGAGCTGCCACAGTATTTACCTGTTTAACTGAATAATACTATTGATATTTTAATTAATATGCATGTGTTACAAGAACTTAGGGAACCTCAATTGGAAAAGGATTACCAAGTGAGTCTGCAGGTCAGTCTCTGAGTTATGAATGAATTAGGTCGTGGAGCCCATGTGCTCTTGTAAGATTATGATCATCAAAAATGGTCCTGAAGCATATTAATAGGAGGACATTAACGCTGATACATATGGGATATGCAAATATTTGGCGATCAGATTACTTTCCCTCTGTAGGTGTCTAATTCCCATGGCTTGTAGCACAGCAACGAGCTCCTTTGTGTTCAACGTGGTTTCAGATACAGGAAGGCCTTGCTGTCACCTCTGTTCCTTCCGTCCCAGTCCCGTCCTCCTCCCCGACCCCCAGGGAGCCCCTTCCCACCCTTCGTGGTTTACCTTCCCCAGACTACATCATGCACTTCGCCGTTAACCCGCCAGAGAGGAGACCGCTCACCAGGCCGAGCAGTCTGGCGCCTCCACACATGCCTGAGCTGAGCTGGATGCCTGCGCTGATTAAGGACAGTGATTGGAGCTGCCACAGGATGTAACAAATCACAAGGCGCTTGGAGGCAGGTGTGGTCTAAAGTGCTAAGCCCCATGATGCTGGGAAGGTAAGTGACCTCTCTGAGGAGTGAGGCTTCCTCATTCAAACCAGGAGTTCCCCGCCTGCATCAGAATACAGAGCCAAGAGTCCTAACAAGACCCCAAACAGGGGGAGCCTGAGCAAGGCGGCAGCTGATTTCCCCTCTGCCTGGACAAGGATCCTAAGAGGTGGCCCTGGTGTGGCAGCTCTAAGGCCCAAGGACTCAGGCTCCTCCTTTCTTACTGTTCTCCCCTGGGCCCCTGGTCTGTAGGAGGGAGGTAGCCCCGAGTCAGCTGAAGGGAGTGACTCCTAGCAGGGAACACACCCTTCTGTCTGGAGGGCACAGGCAGGGCTGTCCTTGGGGGCCCAGGGCCAGCTGTCACGTGAGTTGGTTGTTAAACACAGCTTTTATTAAAAATTCAATCACAGAAACTCACAATTTATATTGAAAACAAGGGCACCTTCCAAATCGTGTATTTTACTATCGTCTGTGCTCTTACAGTTGGTTTTTTACTCCCATTGTTCACGCCCGCGCTTATCACAGGATATGCTACTGCGTGTTCTCCGAGGGGAGAAACTTCACGTTGGCGGCATGAGATCAGCCACGGGGGGTGGATTTACACGGCAGACATTGGCAATTCAGCTTCCTTGTATTGTTTTGTTGATTCTCTAGACCAGCAGCTGGCCAACAAGTTCACCCCTGTTTTTCGGTCCTTAATCTAAGCCCTTGTTACATTTTATTTTTTTTATTTTTATTTTTTTTAAAGATTTTATTTATTTATTCATGATAGTCACAGAGGAGAGAGAGAGAGGCAGAGACACAGGCAGAGGGAGAAGCAGGCTCCATGCACTGGGAGCCCGACGTGGGATTCGATCCCGGGTCTCCAGGATCGCGCCCTGGGCCAAAGGCAGGCGCCAAACCGCTGCGCCACCCAGGGATCCCGCCCTTGTTACATTTTAAAATATGAAAGGAAGAGAGAAAATCGGGGACCGTGACTGGATGCGGCTGCAAACCTGACCTACGCTCGAGCTCGCAGGCCCTTTCCCAACACGCTCCTGAGCTGATGGGAAGTACTCACAACGCCAAGGGGCCTGAAAGCCGTCCCTGCTGGCTGACAGCTGGCGGACCCCGGGCTCACAGAAGCCGCACCTTCCTGGTCACCTGGGCCCTGGAGCCTCCAAGCCAGCAAGGGAGAGGATCCCACGGGTCCGATGCCTCCCGGGCTTTGCGTCTGGGCCAGCGAGCGCCAGCCCCGTGCAGGCCCCGAGGGAGGCCCGGCCGCGCTGAGAGCCTTCCAGCTCGACGCCCAGCACCTGCCGTCCCCCACTGGGATGCTGGGCGACGCCAAGGACTTTTGCACAAATAACCTCTTAAAGACTGTTAGTGTGTCTCAGCTCATCCTTCGATGGTTCTGGGTCGGAGACGGTAGCCCAGGAGAGCCCCGGCCTCCCCCAGGAGCGAGAGCAACCGGCCACGGCACCCGCGGGGCCCCAGGGGCTCCTGCTCTGAGGCCCACGGAGCCGGGCGGGCCCTCTCGGGTCGTGAGGAGGCTGCGGGACCTACGAGCACTTCAGAGGGATCAGAACCGGAACCGGACCGGGCTAGAGCGGGGTCTGACTCAAGCTGGAGTGGAGCCAGCCAGAGGCCTCAGGTGAATGAAATTTTAAGGGTGAACAAGCAGGTTAAACATATCAAAGAGAATCCTGAATTAGGGTGGCCTCAGTGGAGAACTTTTAACCTAGATAAGCTTATCCATTTAGAAGCTGCCCTAGAGAAAAAGGGGTCTCAGGCAAGCACTCACCATAAAGGGAAGAGGGAAAGTTATTTTTCATCCTTTACAATTTTTCAAGGATGAGAGCCCAGGGACACCCCACTCCTTACAGAGCCTGCAGATGGGATCCTGGGAAAACTGGCCTAAGCTGGCATCAAAAGTCCAAAAAACAAAAAAAATAAAATCAACAAATCACTAAAGTAGTAACTTGGTAAAAAAGCTTATGCAGGGGATCCCTAGGTGGCGCAGCGGTTTAGCGCCTGCCTTTGGCCCAGGGTGCGATCCTGGAGACCGGGGATCGAATCCCACGTCGGGCTCCCTGCATGGAGCCTGCTTCTCCCTCTGCCTATGTCTCTGCCTGCCTTTCTCTCTCTCTCTCTCTGTGACTATCATGAATAAATAAAATTAAAAAAAAAAAAAAAACTTATGCACCTACCAAAAAGACAGTTGCAAAGCAGTGCTAGTTAGGTCATTTTTTGAGAGACCCCTACCGTCTCCTAAAATAAAGTGACTTTGCAATAACCAACTCTTTTTAGCCTGGTCTAACTTCCTCGTTCCTGCTCCCCTTTAACCTAGAAGTCTTTCACTTTGTACAGCTCCTCAGGGCAACTTTCTATCTGCCAGATTGGATGCTACCTCAATAATGAATCATTGAAGAAAGCCAGTAAGATCTTTAAATTTTATTCAGTTGAATTGTTTTCTTAAAAAGTGAAGCAAAAAAGGGGGGGTATTATATAAGACAGATGAGTCACTGACCTCTACTTCTGAAACCAATAATACATTTTATGTTGATTGATTGAATTAAAAAAAAAAAAAAAAAGCCAGACCAACCTGGATGGAATAGGAAAGAATGCAGCATGCTGTGGCATACAGAACAAGAATTCTAGACTCCATTTAGGAAGCCCCGGGCTTGAATAGTAGCTCTATCCTGGTTTTTCTATGTTGTTTTTTTAAAGATTTTATTTATTCATGAGAGACAGAGAGAGAGGCAGAAACATAGGCAGAGGGAGGAGAAGCAGGCTCCATGCAGAGAGCCCAATGTGGGACTCGATCCCAGAACCCCAGGATCATGGGGAGCCAAAGGGAGAAGCTCAGTCACTGAGCCACCCAGGTGCCCCTCTATCCTGGTTGTTAAGCGATCATCAGTTTTCCTTTCCTGACAGAAACCTATGGTGTTGATTAGGATTGCTGTGGGGACTGCTCAAGTGGTGACGCAAAGCAAATATGAAAATTCTTTGTAATGATGGTAGCTGTCTCCAACAGAGTGCTCCTGCTGTGCCAAGTCTTGTCTTAGGCACTTTCTCTATATTATCTGTTTCCTTAACTCTCACAACAACGCTGTGCTTTACAGGGGAGGAACCTGGGGCTCAGAGAAGCTAAACAACCCGGTGAAGTCACAGAGCAGGTGTATGGCCCAGCAGTCTGGCACCAGGAGCCCACAGGTCAGTCGCCCAGCCTGCCCCATGGCCTGGGCAGAGGATGCAATACCCCAGAATGTCTACTGAGGTCGCTGGGACTCTCCCTCACCCACCCCTCTGTGGGAACCCGTCCAGTCCCTCTGGCTCCTCGCGGGCTTCCCACAGTTGGCTCCAGTCTACCTCAGGTTCCCTGAGGCATGCTCTTCAGCTTTTGCAAATGCTGAGCTGCCCCGGGGCCATTCACATGTGAACTTGAAAGACAAAGGAGCAAAGTTCTGAGAAAAAAAATGACAGGAAATGAATACAAGCCCTGCAGACAGAGGCAGTAAGCAGGGGGCAGAGGGAGGTTAGCTGAGCCAAGAGAACAAATAGCAAATCAAAAGCCAACAGGCCAAACTAAAAGGCATCCTATGGAATGGGAGATGTTTGCAAATGACACATCAGATTAAGGGCTAGTATTCAAGATCAGTAAAGAATTTACCAAACTCAACACTCAAAATAAATAAATAAATAAATAAATAAATAAATAAATAAATAAATAAACAAACAAGTCTAGTCAAGAAATGGGTAGAAGACATGAACAGACATTTCTCCAAAGAAGACCTACACATGGCCAACAGACACATGAAAAAATGCTCCACATCACTTAGCATCAGGTAAATACAAATCAAAACCATAGTGAGATACCATCTCACACGGGTCAGAATGGCTAAAATTAACAGGAAACAACAAATGTTGGCAAGGATGCGGAGAGAGGGGACCCTCTTGCACTGTTGGTGGGAATGCAGGCTGATGCAGCCACTCTGGACAACAATTTGGAGGTTCTGCAAGAAGTTAAAGATACAGCTACCCTATGACCCAGCAATTGCACTACTGGGTATTTACCCCAAAGATACAAAGGTAGTGATGCGAAGGGGCACGGGCACCCCAATGTTCATAGCAGCAATGTTCCACATGGCCAAACCGGGGAGTCAAGATGTTCATTGACAGATGAATAGATAAAGATGTGGTATATATATATATATATATATATATATATATATATATATACACAATGGGATATTAGCCATCAAAAAGGACCAATACTTACCATTTACATATATGTGGATGACACTAGAGGGTATTATGCTGAGTGAAATAAGTCAATTAGAGAAAGACAATCATATGGTGTCACTTAACATGTAATTTAGAATGTTCTAGCCACATTAAAAAAAATTAAGAAAAAACAAGGTGAAATTAACCTTAACATTTTATGTAAGCCAGTATGGTCATTAAATATTATGACTACACCTACTCACAAAATAGTATCATTTACATATGTAATCAACATAAGAATTGTTAATGATGCATTTTAATTTTTTTCCTTCTTCCAGGATTTTGAAATTTGGCAGGCATTTTGTACTTGGGCCATGCCTCAGTTTGGACCAGCTAATGCCACTCTAAGTGCTCAGAAGCCCCACATGGCCGGCCTGGAGCTGTCACGCTGGGCAGTGCAGCTCCCATCTACGACTCCATCTTTTAAAGGCTCACTTCTCACACTGCTGTTCCACAGTCCCAAATATCGGTCTCCTGTCCTTTTAGTCTCCCATTCCAAGCCCACAACCCCAACAGAATAAAGATGAAAAAACTAAAAGAATTCCCTGACTGGAACACCGTTTGATCCTTTCCTTCCCGGGGAGGGGGTGGAGGGGAATAATTTGACAACTGCCCTTAACCTACAAGCAGACGACAAAGGGAAGTGTGTGAGAGTGAAGAAGCAACCACTCCAAGTATGAACTTTTGGGGAACTCCAGGAATATGGAATAAGCCAGTGTTTATTTTATATGAGAGAGAAGAAAAATGGTTAAGAATAAGAACTACGGGCACATGGAAACAATGAAAAATTAATCATCAGTAGCCTTCAGATGTAAGGAAGTTCAGTGGATTCCATGCATGTACAAAAATATCCAGGCGATGGCTGAAAGGGGCATCTGTTTTCAGGCTGGGTTGTTTTCAGGCCTTTTACTGGAACCCAGGGAGGCACAGTAGGGCTGGTCAGTCTCCACTCTTCAGAGTTCAGCCTGGGAGGCAATCGACCATCTCCTTATCCTGTACCCACAGGAGGCAATCGCACTAGAGGAGCAAGGAGTTAGCTAGGTTTATAGTAATTTCTGCGAGGTTGGTATCACCATTTTGCAAATCTGGCAGTTGTGTTTGGGAGACATTAATCAATTTGCTGAGGTTACTGTGAGTAACCTCTGCCAGTGAGCAGGGAAGCCAGGATTTGAATCTAGGAGGAAAATAATAAATTGGCATAATATCCAGGCTGTCCCATCTGTGTGACACAGAGACACCAAAGGTCCCCTAGAGATGCCTGGAGGCTGGCCTAAGGCAGGTGGACAGCAGGCCTGCGGATCCGGGTGATAACTAGCATATACTGAGGGTTTGCTGTGTGTCAGCCCCTTCCAAGAACCCCGCACACAGACTAGACAGACAGGGCCAGACGTGGCTGGGTCCCCAGCAATTCTCCAGTATTAACCGCCCCCCCCCCACACCCTTTACCTCACTGTGCTCCAGCACACTATCTCCCTCCAGATGTTTCTCAAACAGAACAAAGCTCGATCCCACCCCACAGCCGTTACACGAGCCATGCTCCCTGCCGGGGGCACCTTTCCCCAGATGCCTGAAGGGCTCCCTTCCTCCCTTGCACCCCTCACCCCCCTGCTCTGGCACCACTGCCTCCCTCAGTGAGACGCTGTCTAACCACGCCATTTAAATTCACAGGTTATGCTGCTGCCTGGCACGTAGCAGACGATCAGCACCGGCATTTTGTGAAGAGTGTTCAGTAAATGGCCAACACCCTGGTGCAAGGTGCCTCTTGAAATAGGGTCCCCCAGGCCAGCCTTCAAGGAAGTCGACAGTTGTTAGAGGCCTAGGGAAGGGGGCCCCACAGGAGGACAGGGCAGGGCAAAGGCTCGGAGAGGAAACAGTGCTCCGCCAGGGTGCCAAAGGCGAAGGTGCGGTGTGTGGGGGTGGGGGGGCAGGGGCGGCTGAGGGGTCAGTGGGAATGGGGGGGCAGGGGCGGCTGAGGGGTCAGTGGGAATGGGGGGGAGCAGGGGGCGGCTGAGGGGTCAGTGGGAATGGGGGGGAGCAGGGGCGGCTGAGGGGTCAGTGGGAATGGGGGGAGCAGGGGCGGCTGAGGGGTCAGTGGGAATGGGGGGAGCAGGGGCGGCTGAGGGGTCAGTGGGAATGGGGGGAGCAGGGGCGGCTGAGGGGTCAGTGGGAATGGGGGGGCAGGGGGCGGCTGAGGGGTCAGTGGGAATGGGGGGGCAGGGGGCGGCTGAGAGGTCAGTGGGAATGGGGGGGCAGGGGCAGCTGAGGGGTCAGTGGGAATGGGGGGAGCAGGGGCGGCTGAGGGGTCAGTGGGAATGGGGGGGCAGGGGGCGGCTGAGGGGTCAGTGGGAATGGGGGGGCAGGGGCGGCTGAGGGGTCAGTGGGAATGGGGGGCAGGGGTGGCTGAGGGGTCAGTGGGAATGGGGGAGCAGGGGCGGCTGAGGGGTCAGTGGGAATGGGGGGGCAGGGGGCGGCTGAGGGGTCAGTGGGAATGGGGGAGCAGGGGCGGCTGAGGGGTCAGTGGGAATGGGGGAGCAGGGGTGGCTGAGGGGTCAGTGGGAATGGGGGGAGCAGGGGCGGCTGAGGGGTCAGTGGGAATGGGGGAGCAGGGGCGGCTGAGGGGTCAGTGGGAATGGGGGGAGCAGGGGTGGCTGAGGGGTCAGTGGGAATGGGGGGGAGCAGGGTGCAGCTGAGAGGTCAGTGGGAGTCGGGGATGGGGACGGCTGAGAGGTCAGTGGGAGTGTGGGGGGGAGCAGGGGACGGCTGGGAGGTCAGAGGGGGTCGGGGGGGAGCAGGGTGCAGCTGAGAGGTCAGTGGGAGTCGGGGATCGGGACGGCTGAGAGGTCAGTGGGAGGGGGGCAGGGGACGGCTGGGAGGTCAGAGGGGGTCGGGGGTGGGGACGGCTGGGAGGTCAGAGGGGGTCGGGGGCAGCCGGCGCTCGGCTCCGGAGAGGCTGGGATGGCCTCCGGACCACGGGGCACAGACAGGACCCTACGTGGGGTCTTGCCCCGCTCCCTCTGGCGCCTGTCGGCGGACAGACAGGAGGCGGAGCGGGGCGGCGGAGGCGGGGTGCTGCGGCGGCGCCCCGAGCTTCCCGAGCCGGCCGAGGCCCCGCCCCGCCCCGCGCCGCGCACAGACTCAGGCGGGAGGGGAGGAAGCCCGAATCCTTGCCTTTATTTCTCGGCCGCCGGGCGGGCGCGGGGCGCGGGGCGCGGGGCGCGGGGCTCCGGGCGGGTCCTACTGCTCTGGGCGCGGCTGCAGGTCGTCGCGGGGGGCGCCGGGGCCCGAGCCAGCCTGCGGGGGCCGCGAGTCAGGGCGCCGGCGGCCGCTGCCCCCCCCGTGCCCCGTGCCCCGCGGGGCGCCCCGCTCCCCACTGACGCTCTCCCGGGGGGCTCCGGGGGCACCCCTCGCCGCCATCGCCAGGCTCCCTACCGCTCCTTCGCAGGCTCCGTGCTTTGGGGCGCAGTGGGCTTGGGCGGGACCCTGCCCCCCGAATTCCTCGAGCTCCGCCTTCAGCCTGGAGAGCGGCGGGCGCGGGGAGGAAGAAGAGGACCAGGTGGGGCGGCGCGGGGAGGACCCGCCGGGGACCTCAGACGAGCAGCGCCGCCCCAGAGGCCCCGCGGACCCCGTCCCGGGCCGGGTCCTTGCGGGGGGCAGGGCCGGCCCATTCCCCGCCCCCTGGCTCCTTGCTTCGGCCCCGGCTCCCGGCCGCTCTCACCCGTCGTCCACCGCCTGGACGCCCCGGGCCTCGGGCGCCGAGCTCAGCCGCCGCTCCACGTCCTCCAGCTTGGCCAGGGCCCGGCTCTCTGCGGGCGGCCGGGGCGTCAGGTCCCCCGCGGCTCCCGCGGGCTAGGCGCGCCCCCCCCCGGCCCCCACCGCCCCCCGCCCCGGCCCGGCGTCCCACCTTCGGTGAGCAACTGCTCCCTGCTGCTCTGCAGAGCACGGATCTCCCAGGCCAGTCGCTGCTTCAGCATCTGCGAGAGAGGAGACCTGTCCGTCCGTCTGTCCCCTTACCCGAATTATGTCATTCATTCATTCAACTATTAACTCGATGTGCAGTTCCAGCTGTGGCCTGGTGGTGATGGGGACGCATTTCCTCTCCAGAAGCTCTCCACGTCCCAGGGTGCCTCGCAAATCTCTTCTCATTTCCCTCATCCTCCACCGGCTTCCCCTTGCTCTCCTACAAATAACCCGGGCACGCTTCAGCCTCAAGGCCTTGGCATTGGCCTCTCCTTCTAACAGGAACATCTGCACCAAGATACCTGCATGTTTTCCTCCTTTATGTCTGCATTCAGATGTCACCTGCTCAGAGACCTTCCCCTGACATTACATGATCCACTTATCTTTTTGTTTAGAGTCTGAGTATGCCTTCCCTGCCCCCAGCCATCCTGGGGACAGCAAATAGTTGACCCCTTTATCTCCTCACTGTCTCTTCCTTTATTCATTAGTTGAATGAAGGAATGATCAGACCATGGCCTTCAAGGTTCCCATTTGCCATTGCAAAGGGAGCAAACTCGAGGTGAGTAGGAAGGAAGCAGGATGCTTAGCAACAATCTGGGCAAAGATGCCAGGCATGGCAACGGGACATGGTAAGAGGTGGCTAGATTTAAGGTAAAACCTGAAAAGCTTAGTAGGTGGGTAAGAGGAAGAGGAGTCAAGGACTATCCCATGGAGTTGTGGTGAGCAGTGGGTGGACAGTGAGTCAGTCAGTGGAGATACTGAAACCAGGAGAGGAAGGGCTGTGGTTGGAGGCAATGAGGATGGCTCACGTGGAATTCCCAGAGTTCCTTGTGCTGGCCCATCAAATTCTCCAGCTGTTCTTCAACATGCAACCTACAGGCAAATACCGAGGAATGAGAGGATATATGGTAGGACTGACAGCCAGCCTGGCCCAGTCTGGGGAGTCCTGTGGGAGGCCTCTGGATCTTTGCCCTGTGCTCCCTCTCCTAGGATCCCCTTTATGGGCTTCTTCCTCCACGCCTTGGTTCCAATAGCTCCTCTTCCAACAGACTCCCTGATGCAAGCCCCACTCCCATGTTCAACCAGCACCACGCTGGGCCATAGACCAGGGTTACCCCAGCAGTTACCCCAGCTTCCTCTGTCTGCAATTCTCTGCGACCTGAGAGTTATGGATAGAAATTTGCTCTGTGCAGTCCTGCAACATGTTCTTCCTGGAAGGAGAAAGACAACTCTTAGTCATATCTCTGAATAAGCCCTCACTTCCTTCAGCAGGATTGGGAAATGGCAGTGGTCTGTTCACAACTTTCATCATTGTCCTTTCTCCTGTGACTGGATGTGCAACTTTATGGGCCTCTATTGAGATGATTACCCTGTCCATCCTGTCCCTCATCAAACTATGCCTTCCCGAGAAACCTCTGTGAGGGGTATAGTAGTTTAGCTTAATAGATTCTGAAGTCTCAGCTTGAGTCCTAGATCTGCTATTCCACTCTGACCCTGGACAAGTTACTTAGCAAGTCTGGATCTGTTTCCTCATATGTAAAATGGTGATAGTGGTGGGAGGGTAACAGTAGTCCTTAACTCCTGTAATTAATGTGAGGATTAGGTAGAAAAATGGACATAAACTGCTCATCAGACAGTCTGTGTGGTGTAGTGTAGTTAAGCATACACCTACTTTATCATCAGGTTTTCCCACATAGTTAAAATCATGGTACACCAGGGTGTGAGACCTCTGGTTACAAGTACGTGTTAAGGAAAGGTTCGAAGGATGGAGAGATGGATGGATAGGTGGTTGGATGGACAATAACTGATGGGTGAATGACTGGCTGAAGAGACAACGGCTGGTTGGAGAAATGATGAGTGGAGGGATGATGGCTGGACAAAGAAATGAATTGCTGGAAGGATGGATAGATGTCTGGATGGATGACTGGGTGAAAAAATGATCAGCTAGATGAATGGGTGGTTGGAAAGATGGAGAGAGGATGAGTGCATGATTGGATGGATGGAAGATTGGTTGGAAAGCTGGAGACATAATGGCTGTCTGGAAAATGATTACATAGATGTGTGGATGAATGGGTGAGTGGGTGGACAGGTGAGTAAGTGGATGACTGGGGGCCTAAATGGGTAGATAAATAAACAAATGAATGGATGGTAGAAAAGATGAATAATCAACAGAAAATGATTTAGAATAATACCAGTGAGTGAAATTTATTTAATAAAGAAATGAACAATGAATGATCAAATGAGTGACTTAACCTCAACACCATCATCTGATATCAAAGATGAGCAGAGAAGTCTCTTGTCTAGCTACTCTATTCTATGGAAAGAAAAAATGAAAAGTGTGTGTCCAGGGTATATTTTCCCTAGCTCTTGCTCCCTCCTCCTTCAGGTTGAGGAAAAATTGAGCAGGACCTCTTACCTATGAGCTCCACTTTCCTTCCTTTGGCAGTACAACTGGAGGATACTCAGTGCCTCTGTAGGAAGAGGAATCAAGGTAGCCTGTGTGAACTCTTGGGGAGTCAAGACTGGGTGGAGGTAATGGGCCCCACATTGTATCACACATTGGAGGGCACTTGGGGGCCGTTAGTGTCTTTGAGTCAGGTGGCAGCCAAGGGAGAGGTCTGAGCAGAGAGTGAAACACCCTGACTCAGGTTTCAGTGGGACTCCTCTAGCTGTTCTGGGAAATGTGGTCTCTTGTGGGTAGAATGGGGGTAGAACAATGAAGACAGAGCAGCTGATAAATACCTTGCTTTTTGTTCAAGACCTCCTCTAGATGCACTTTCTCTTCATTCACTGGAAAACACAGTGACACTTTGAGCCTCCAGAGGTCACATTCTGTGCCCCCATTGCAACTTCATGCAAAGGCATATCAAAGTTACAGAACGTATGGTACAGTGCCAGGGCAGGGGAGGTATTTTTTCTTGCCACCCTCAACCATCTCCCATTGGGGACCATCTTGATGCACATCTCCGTGTCCACATTCTCTGTAGATGACAAAGGAGTGAAGCCCTTGCAGAATGCACAGGGGTTTATAATGGGAGAGATGCCTAGAAATAAATACACTATGTCAAGTGGAAATAAAGGCTCTGAAGAAACAAATCACGCCGGGGAGTGGGAGTGACAGAGGGAAGGTGGTAATCCATATTTAGATGGGGTGGTCAAGGTAGATCTGTTAGAATAAAGTTTGGGCTAAGAGCTGAAATGTGACTTGCGATAGCAAAGAGACAATCGGTATCATACAGATAAGAGCATTGCAGATGGAGGGAAGAGCCGATGCAAAGCTCTGAGGTGTACAGAGAACACTGACGGTGCTCATAAGATCTGTGGGTCCCTTTTTTGGTCCCACTTACAGGAGTCCAATTCCCTATGCAGGGTCTCCCAGAGAGCTTGGGCTTCTCCCAGTTCCTCGCTGGATTTCTTCTTTGCTGGGCAAAAGCAGAGAAGAAGACTTTGTGTGAGTGCAGCTTCTAACTTTGCTATTCTCTTGCACACTATGACACTGCACACTCCTCTTTCATCAATGTGAAGGTGCCTGGACTTTATAGATGAGGCAGTGGAGGCATTCAAAGTCCAGGTACTTCCTGGCTAGCTAGGAAGTGTAGGTCCTGGAGTTTACCTTGCTGAAGCTCATTAATCCGGTTAATCAGGTCTTCAATTTGTGGTTCCAGGCTTCCCTCTGCAGCATGAAAGAAAGATTGAGCCAGAGAAGACAGATGCCTGGCTGTCTAAGGCAGATAGAGATGGGTGAGTGTTGGCACAGTGTCTCTGATACTAGCAATCAAAACTCATTTATTGAGTGCCTGCTGTGTGCTGGGCTCTGTAAGGAGCCCTTGCAAGGGCTTCCATTTTGCACTGGTGGGATAGACATTGAGCAAAGATATTTGCTATCAATGTGGGTGGCGATAACTGCTGCAGATGGAAATAAAGTGAAGCAAGGGGTTCAAGGGTGAAAGGATAGAGGTGCTTGATATGGAAGGGCCCTACCTGAAAACCTGCAGTTTTGTCGCGTGGGGAGTAGGGAGACCCTGCCAGGCAGAGGGACAAGTACAAAGCCCCAGCAGTGGGACTGAGTAACGCACATGCCCAAAGTAATGGCTAAGGGGCTGGTGGTGGGGGGAGAAGGGCTGATGTGAGTTTAATGAGTAAGGTAAAAGTACCAGGAGGCAAGGTAGGGGAAAGTGGGGTTGACAGATCACAAAGGGCCTCCTGGGACATGACATGGTGGAGGCTTCTAGATGTAATTTTGAGTGAAGTGGGAGACAGTGATCTCCACCCTGTTAAAAGCCTGGCAGTCACTGCCCATCTGACTCTGGTATTGGCCTCATTTGAGAAATGGGGACAATGCTGTTTTCATCTTGTGGGTGGCAACTTTAAAGCTTTCCAGTGACAGAGAGATCATGCTCTCTTTAGGGAACAATCTCTAGCTTCTTACAGTCCCAATTTTTGGGCTCTGTTATGGAGAAGACTTCCTCCTCATCTCTCTTTGGCTTCAAGGTCAGCAGCACAGATTTGGGGCAAAAGCTTCCCAACCCTTGCTGGGTCTCACTACCAACTCTGACTGGAGTTCTGGAGTTAATAAACTCAAGCCCTTGATTTTCTGAGGCCACCAACTCTATCTCCGGAGACTGCTAGGAGAGTGAATGCTCTCCAAGGTGCTGATTATGACTTACACTCCTGAGGGTCTTCATTTTACTCGAGAATGTCATGGTCACTCTGCATTTCCAGTCCTGTAATTTCTCTACCTAATTTTAGCCTAGGCAGTAGCCCCAATGCACTCCTCCAGGTAGTCATGAGTGTGCAGGGCTGGAGGAAGAGGGTTCTCTTTTATTTGGAACAGATCAAACAGACCAATGGATCATAGTATTTTAAGTTGCAGATGGGCTGGGCTGGGGGCCAAACCTCAAACCTAGCCAGCACTCTGCCCCCACCCGGATGTAGGCTGGCTCCTAGGCCCCCTCAACAAGCGAAGCAAGTGCAATCATTTGCATTGACATTTGCTGTTTGTATATAAAAAGGGAGGACAATATGTATGTGTTCTAATCTCTGGAAAAAAAAAAAACTAAGACTTTAAAAATAGTTGCTGCTATCCCTTGGGCCAAGGACACGGATGGCAAGTGTATGTGTAAGACAGTAGGCTTTTCTGTCTCCTTAATACTTCTTGAATTTTGAAGCTGTACTTTTGGTTCAAAGAATTAAACTGTATAAGGGGGAGAATGCACAATGGGATAATTTCTCAGGTCGTGAGTTAAGGGGACTCAGTTTGAACCACATGTGCCTGCCTCAAAGCCCCACACTGAGCCTCAGACACAAAGAGATGCATGACCTTTCTGCAGTTTTTTCACCATTGCCAGCAAGTCTTCAGTCATCTTCAAAGACTTGGTCTGCCCTGCAGAGATGAAAACCAGAATTATAGGATGGAGGAAAGGTCCAGGCCTATCTGGGAAGGGAGGAAGAAAAGGCACAGTGAGTTCTGGGGAGCCCCTGAGCTGGAACTGAGGACAGGCTGGGGGGCCAGGTTTCCAGCCAGAGCAGGGTTGCTGTAAGACCTCGTCCCTTGCCCCTGAGGTTTATGATGTGTGCTGGATGAGTCAGAACTAAGGGTCAACTTCTCCTAAGAAGTCAGAGAACACCACAGGCATCCCCTTTGTGAAATGAAATTCAGGGTGAAAGGAGGGGATGCACTTTTGCTGCTGCTGCTGCTGCTGCTGTTTAAAATCAATATGAAGTTCTAAGTGATGCGGTAGGGCAGAAAGATTGCATATGAATTTTTAAAAAATCATGACAGGCCACAATTTGCAAATTCTTAAAGAACTGATGGGTGTAGGAAATGGTTGTTGCTAGCATCAAAAAGAGACAACCAGATGTTATGAGCCTCCTCATGGAAGAAGACAATACCACTTATGAAGGATTCTTGCCAAAAATCAAACCAAAACAAAACAAAACAGTCCAGGAATCTTACCAGGTTTCTTGACCTAAATACCAATTCAGAAGAAATAAAAGGGGGAGAAAAAGAAACATGTTAAATGATACCATGGGGATGCAGATGCTGGGAAACTCCACAGGACAATTTGGTTTCTTCAATAAATAGATTGCAAAGAAAAAAAAAAAAAGAGGGAGGGGAAAACTAGTAAATCAAAAGGACTTGACACATCTATCATTCAACTGTAAGGAGAAGACCTTATCAGATCCTGACTCAAAGACACTTTTCACCATATATACTTCCGTATGTATTTAACATGAACCTGCATTACTTTTAAAATTATAACAACTAAAAAAAAACCCCACAAACTCCTCCTAGGCCACCAGCTGGATTAAAGAGCATGTGTACTACTAAATTTGACTAGATTTATGAACTTGTTTTCCACCTGTTTCAAGGAGGCCCACAAAAGATTCCTTCCTCGTATCCTTAGCAGCCACATATGCTAACGCCCTCATTTGCCAATCTGATAGGCAAAATCATGATTACATTTCAAGCTTTTTGGTAATAAATATCAAAAAATTATTTAAATCCTCTAGATGATAAATTCCATATTTAGGAATCTATCTCAAGGAAATAAGTAATGGTGGGGAAGTTGTTCATTGTTTCTAATCTTAAAAAAGGAAGCAACCTAAAGATATTTTAGTAACTACAGCACATTTATAGAATGAAATTTTTTTGCAGCCACTAAAAATCATGTTATAGGGGCACCTGGGTGGTGCAGTTTGTTAAGTGTCTGACTCTTGGTTTTGGCTTGGGTCATGATCTCAGGTCCACACTTAGCGCAGAGCCTCCTTGAGACTTTCTCTCCATCTTCCTCTCCTTCCCACACCTGCTCTCACTCTCTCTCAAGTAAATAAATACGTCTTAAAAAAAAAACCATGTTGTAGGTCAGGGGTTTTTAACCTAAGCTTATTAAGTTTTGTTAAAATGTTTGGTGCTATATTTACTTTCTTTACATGTCTTGTTTGAAATCATCTGTAAGTTAGTATGCATTAATTTGATTTTCATTTGAATTTTTAATTCCAGAATAAACAAATGTAGAAAAACATGGACTAAAAAGTAAAAGCTTCTTCTCAGCAACAGCCCCTTCTTCAATAAGCTGCTCCCCTCCCCAGAGGTAAATACTGTCAACAGTTTGATGAACATACTCAGACCTTTTAGTAAAGTGTATTTCATGTATTCCTGTTTTTACTTTCTTACCCAAAAAACATTCAAACACTACAGAAATATGTGAAGTTAGAAATGAAACTTCCCCTTCTCTCCTTGGCTCTAAATCTTACTGCCTTTTTCCAATAAAATCACTAATAATAGGTTCTGTACTTCTTGAGACTTTTTAATTTTTATAATACTCATAATATTTGGAAATGAAACAAAACAATTAAAGCTACTTTATTAACAAGGGGAAGTATTTGTAATTATTTGTTTTGTTATATTTCATATGAAAATTTTCAAACACACATGAAAGTAGAGAGGACACCATGATGAACTTTGATTATGCATGGCTAAGATCTGACGACTATTAATATTCACGCATATTTGCTTCAGCTGTTTTGCCCGTGCTGAGCTATTTTCAAGCAAGCCCTATGCTTTATGTCATTTCATGCCCAACTATCTCATTTAGAGTCTCAACTACTTGAGGACATTTTCTTAGATGTCTCCAATCCTGTAATCACACTGACAAGATTAACAATCATCATGTAATATCATCCAGTGCCCAGACAATGTGATTTCGGCTTGGATCGTGATCTCGAGTCCCCACGGCTTTTACAGCTAGCTTTTGTAACTATTTCTGCAAAAGCTCTATCTATCTGTGTTTTTCCTCTCCATTTCTAGTCCTAGTCATCATGAGTGATCAGTAAATCTTAAATAATCCAACTGACATCTTGATAAATTTTTTTTGAGAAATCCATATTACAAAACAGCCTGTACAGCATGAATCCCTTTTAACATTTTATTTTGAAATAATTCCAGATGTACATAAAAGTGGTAGAAAAAGGCCACAGTGCTATTTGCCTGCGTATTGGATTTCTCATCTGTGAGCATTTCTGTACCATAAATTGCAGACATCATGGCCCATTATTCCTTAATATTCCAGTGTATATTTCTTATATACAAGGGGGCCCTACCAGGTAACCACAGTATAACCATCAAAATTGGGATGTTAATATCGATAAATATTAATATATGATCCTCAGATGCCTTTCAAAATTTCACTTTCTCTATTAAACATTATATAGCACTACATTTTCCTGAAAGAAAAAATCTTTTAAAAAATCACAAAAATGCCTCCACCTTTGCACGCTCCTAAAAATATAAGTAGTCCCTTGTGGTGAGTGATTGGTTAGGCCTTTAGACATTGTTCTGTGCAATATATCTGGGGCTCTAGTTGACACTGCCCCTTTTACTTTAAATCCCAACTTGCTTTTCTCTCATAAAAGTATGATCATTTTTGAAGCTCATTCTTTGTCAATAAACCACGATCTTACTCTTTAAAAAATTTTTATCTTGTATTTTTCCAACTGCTTAAAAAAGTGTCCACCAGGCATTCCACAGTGGGCATGGGTATATCTAAATCTAGACATTTCCGATTGCTCCTTGTGTTTTGCTTCTAACAACACTCCAGTGATCCTTCATGGTCCACACATCTGCATATCCTATGATTACCAAGCATGGTGACTAAAGATATGGAATAGCATTTTAGACACTAAAAATATTCTGCCAAACTGCTTCTAGCAAAGCCTTTACTGGTCAGTTCTGAGT
Organism: Canis aureus; assembly: GCF_053574225.1. Classification (NCBI taxonomy): domain Eukaryota; kingdom Metazoa; phylum Chordata; class Mammalia; order Carnivora; family Canidae; genus Canis; species Canis aureus. The sequence goes on along the minus strand of NC_135613.1, from coordinate 15,016,765 downwards.
GAGGCAAGAGAGTCTGCTTCCCTACAGAGTAATCAATACTAGATTTATCCCTCTCTTTTTAAAGCCATTTCCAAGGGGCTAGAAATGGTAATTTATATACTTTTCAATGTTCTCCATTGCTGGTGAAGTTAATCATAACTTCAATTTTGACTAATTTGAAAGCTTGACACTAAAATGGTTTTTAGCATAGTTGCGACTATCTTAAGTGCTATAGGAAGTGCTCAATAAATGAGATCTATTTGCATCTGTCTTCTTCCTGCCTATCCTTCGTTGGAAGCTGGCCCTTGATGGGTAACCCTAACCTAAGAGAGCTTGTTGTGTGACACTTATTATTCATACCAAAAAATAAAAATAAAAAAAAAATACTGAGCACCTACTACATGCCAAGCAGGCATTGTTTTAAGTGCTGGGGAAGTAACAATAAACAAGTGAACAATCATAATTATTGTTGATGTCTGCATAGGTAGATCTGGAAAGATGCAGTCCAAATATTATTATTAATACAGTAGTTTAAAGAGTGTGCAGGAAGGGGGTACAAAGATAGATCAAAGGAGGGCACAGTCCAGAGCTGCTGAAACAAGAGTGATGGGTACATGGGCCGTCACCATGCTGTACTTTGGTACATTCCAAAAATGTCTACAATTAAAAAAAAGTTAGTGGCATAGCAGTGGATCACCGAATTGGGAAGGTTTCTTCTTCAAGCTACGCAGTAATCTCTAATCATCTTTAGGGCAATAGGCTGTGGGATGTCATTCTGGACAAAGGGCCCCATAGAAAAGAAGCCGTCCGTGGGAGAGGCCATTCTCGATTCTTAAGTCTAGTGGACTTAGAGTCCACGCAAAATGTGACATGAGCTGGGTGTGAAGTGATCCTGGGGGAATTACTGCTGCGTTTCCTCGGTGTGGCAGGAGCAGGGCGATTTTTGTGACAACGTCCCGCCCCCTTTTTGTTTGAAGAAATGCATACTGAAATGTCTAGTTGTTTCTTCGAAACACTTAAACCAATGTGCCTGATAAAGTGGAGTTGATCTGAATGATGAGAATATGCACGTTATTTGCCTCCCCTTTGGTGAAGTTTTTTTTTTTTTTTTTTAATAAAAAGCTTAAATTCTTATTTCTTAGTACTGCTCTTTTACATCTCATAACTGTAACGGGCCACAGGCTCCCTCCCTCCTGCTCTGGCCGGGAAGAGGCCGGCTCGCCCTCACTACCTTCAGCCTCCTCAGCCTCCTCCACGACTTCGGGGGGCTCCATTCTCAAGGACTCCAACTTGCCCGCCATTTTCCAACGCGGGGCCTGAGCTGGCGTGCGCCTTGGAGGACTACTGCTAAAAAAACAAAACAAAAAAAACCCCAACCAACCAACCAACCCCGCTGTGCGAGCCCCCGCCCCCCCGCCCGCCAGGCTGCGGGTGCGCATGCGTGCACTGCGCGCCCGCCGGTCGGTTGGCCAGCGCCGGAGCAAGGCTTCAGCTCCAGCCGAGCGGCCCCGCGGCCCTGAGCCGGGGCAGCGCGCATGCGTACACCCCCCAGGCCCACCAGCTCCAGTGCAGGGAAAACAGGGCACAAATGGGTCGAGGAGGGAGCGCTGCGCACGCGCATACAAACTCTGGGGAGGCCTTTTTCTAGGGTGCTGTGTGGTGCAGGTTGTGGAAGTCTGGGACAAATGCACATGTGCTTTGCGGTGGTACCCAGAGTTCGAGTCCCCTTTCGTTCACAAATCCTAGCATAACCGCCACTGCGAGGTTTTCTGCACTTCACGGTTGAGTTCAAAGAGCCTTCAAAGCCGAGTGCACCTTCCACACAGAAAGTCTGATCTCAGCCACGTGTGAAGTCAGGTGCTCTGTCCTGGAGCGAGGCCCTGGAGGCCACGTGCTCACTGGTGTCAGCAGCAGGTTACACTGATGGGGGCCACTTCTGACAGGGTTAAGATGGAGTATGTGAAGGGCAAAGGAATGTCCTTGTAGGAACTGAATTTAGGTCTTTTATGTACTGTTTCTTTCTGAAACTCTCTCCAAGCTGGTTCCAGTCACAGGCCGGCCATGCATTCCCAGTTCCAGAGCCCCTGTGGACCACTCAACGGGACCCTGGCCAGCCCTGGACACTCAGGGCTGAGAGCCCATCAAGGAGACAGACTCCTGATGCAGGACAGGGGATGTGGTACCAGGACCGGAGGAGATAGCCCCTGACAGAGGCGAACATCATCCAAGTGGAGGAGGTGAGGCAGAGGGAGAGGAAGGCAGAGGAAGGCCTAAGGACTGTCCCAGAGGTGGTAGAGCATGACGGAGCTGTGGAAACAGACTGTCCTCTGTGCCTCCTGCCCCATTTCCAGGGTGGAGACAGAAGGTAAAAGCCTAAGGTAGTAGTTCTCAGCATTGCCCAACCTGAGAACTCTGCCTCTCAAGGTCCAGTGAATAAGCCATTATGGGAAGGCTGGTCTGTGGAAGCAGCTGGGGCTGGTGGGGGTGTGGAGTACTTGGGTGGGTAACGAATGAAGAGTCGATCCTCTTCTTTCTTCACCCAGCGCAGGAGTTTGGTCACTACCAAGATGGCACCTGCCTTTGTCACCAGGGGGCTGAGGCAGGTATAGAGTTCAAATTTGGAAGTCACCTGCAGGTTTAGAAGAGTCAGTCAGTTGGGCCAGAGCTGGCCATGCCCAGTCCTGTCCACCCCACCCAAGCCCCATGCCTGTCTCTGGTTTGGAAAACACATCTGGCAAGGGTTCCCACCTTGTGCTACCTGGTCACTGGTCTAATAGGTAAACTAATATTTTGTCATGGTGGGCTAGGGGTTTTCAGCTAGGCCAAGGAATTTGCTGGATCTAGTGACTTCAACTGGATAATGCTGGCTGTGTGTGTGTGTGTGTGTGTGTGTGTGTGTACTCCCTGGATCTCAGTTTGCTCATCTGTGGACCAGGTATAACAACAATGGTTAACATTTACTGAGCAGTTGTTGTATATAAGGTTTTAAGCTCCCCATACCTATTACCATTTTTTGTAGCCTGGGCATAATCTGAGGATTAATTCAATTTAATATACGAACCAGAGAGACCTAACTTGACCAGGTCACTATACCTTTCTGTATCACTTGTCATTGCTCTCCCCCTTGCTCACTCTCCTCCAGCACTCTAACCTCTCCTTGCTATTCCTCAAAGATAGCCAGGTTCTGTCTCACCTCACAGCATCTGCTCAGTCCTTTCCCTCTGCCAGGTGTACTCTCGCTCTAGACACCCACATGGCCTGCCACCTCCCCCTTAGATACCATCTCTTCAGGGAATCATCCCCTGACAACTCAATTTAAAATCCTAGGCCTACCATATTTTGGTTTTGAAATGCCATTCTTCACTACAAGGGCTCCTTGGACAAATGGCTGATTCCAGGACTAGCATAGAGAAAGCACTTGATGAGCCTGGAATATCTTGTGCCAGAAAATTGGAATGCTCATATAGTGATGGAGATGTATCAAAAAGACACAGGGGCCAGCTGGCTAACTCGAGATACTTTTGTCATGTACCAAAGTAAATGACAGAAAAGGCTTTTATATGAACAAATGAGTTAAAGAAAAATCCATGAGGCTATACTGATATAAAATTAAAAATTCAACAAATAGAGGGAGGAAAAGTTCTTCTGTATAGTAGTAGAATCTCAACCAATATGCCTAGAATGGATGACGGAGTTCAAAAGTCACTACCTGACAAACACCAGAGTAGTAACTATTGCAGACAAGAATCATGGATATTAAAATGAGTGCATGAAGGTATGATGTAAAAGAGAAACCTGACAAAAATCACAAGATATTTACTAATTATAAAGGGGGAAAACACTAACTTTATACTAGAGAAATCTGGAAGATCCCACCTTAACCAAGTGATCTAGGTTATATCAACAATGGGACAAACTGACAATGTGGATCTCCTGATCAGATGCAGAGAAGAGCACATCATTCACTCCTCGGATATTCTTGCCAAAAAATGCATGACCTTAATTCAGTCAAGATAAAATACTAGAAAAACCTAAGTTGAGGGACATCGTACAAACTAGTTAGCTGGTACTTTTCAAAAGTGCCAAGCACATGCCAGAAAAAAAAAAAAAAAAAAAAAAGAGACTGAGAGAGGATTCTAGAATAAACAAGACTAAGGAGATAACAATAGATAAACCAACCTATGATCCTGGGCTGGCTTCTGGACCAGTGAAAGGACATTAGTGGGGCAACTGGTGAGATCTGAATTAAGTCTGTGGATTAGTTGTTGTATTGATGTGAATTTCCTGATTTTAATAAGCTCCCATGGTTAGTGTCTGGAGAAACTAGGTGAAAGACCTACTTATAGTAATTATTTGTATCATTTTGCAGCATCTTTGCAAGTCTAAAATTGCTTGAAAATGAAAGTTATGAAAATTTAAAAATAATAAAATCCTGCGGTTAGAACAATGCCTGATACCCAATAAGCATACAATAAGTGATTTAATACATGTGTGCTAAATGGCAGAGCCTGGGGAAGGTACCGTTTCCAATGGGGTCACCTTGGCCAAACTCTCTGAATAGCTGACCCTCAACATGGGAAGTGAGGAGAGGAGCCCTGAGGACCTCAGGGGAGGACACACAGGTAGAAGGCACAGCCTGGGACCAAGCCTGTAGTGTTCACGAGTGCTGGGGCTCCCAGAGGGAAAACTAAATAAATAGTAGGGCTCATGCACAGGCAGGGCTTATGGGAAAGCAGTGGGCACACTGATGGTGGTTTATGGGACCTCTTCAAAGTCGAAGACACTGTACTGGTTGCTAATGGGGTAACAATGAAAGGAAGAGTGGTACAGGAGGCTTGTAGAGTGTGCAATTCTCATGTGTTTCAAAGACACACGTGTAATGATAGGAACAGCGCTGCCGGCCAAGGCATAGCCCAAGCGAAGGCATACTGTGACTCATGGTGCCTGTCATGGTCAGAGGGGACAGAGTGGAGGAAAAGGAGGCTTGAAGTCAGGAATAAAGTCTTTCAGACCCCTCTTGGACTCACCCAGGCCAGCAGTGTCTCCCTCTCGGCCACATGGTAAATGAGGCGCAAGGGTCTGGAGGAGCTGTGGAGGCGTGCGTGCAGACGGTGGTACAGGTCCGACAGGCGCTGCCGCTCCTCCTCCCTGCTGTATGGGGCCTCCAGCTCGGGGCTGCAGTGGTGGAGGGAGGGGAGGCCAAGGTCAGTGGGAGGCTTTCTTGGCTGGCCTGTCTCCCCTTAGTCTAGGGAGTTCAATTAAAGGAGGGAGCTGAGCCTCCCCCATTAGACTTGAGGTTTCTCAGTGGTTGGAGGCCCAGCTTCCCCAGCAAACGAGGGGGTTCCTGGAGTACTGGGGCCCTCTTCACCAGAATAAATGATTCCTTGAGGTTGGTGGTTGAGCCTCCCCCATCAGACAGACACCCATTCTATTCCATCCTTCTAGAGAATGCCTGGCTCTCTCCTGCCTCAAGTCTATGAGATGCTGAATCTTTCCTGCCTAGCCAACTGCCCACAGGGTCAGGGCCTACCTGGTAAACTGGGGCAGCTGGCGGTGATGGTCGGGGATATCCAGCGGCTTATAGAGGAAGTGTCGGAGGCCAGGTGCCCCCACAGCCTGCACACTGTAGGCAGGAGCATTGGTTGATGGGAAATTTGAGAAGCTGGCCGCCTCCCCAAGGGCACGCATGGCACCAAGGGTGTGCATGCCCTCTTCAACCAGGCGCCGGCAGGTGGCCATGTCATGGAAGGCCTCAGGGTCAGTGCCGAGCAGCAGCAGGCAGACCGGCATGGCATCCAGGCGAGCCACGTAGGCGTAGAAGAAACCGTCAGGGTTGAAGCGGGGCAGGCACACAGGTGCCCATGCCTCCCCTGCCGCAAAGGCCGGGGCACCCACCCAGTCGAGCAGCAGCTGCAGGTCAGCGGGGTCCAGCCGGCACTCGGCTAACACAGTCCGCTCCTGGGCTGCCGTCACCAGTCGACCTCCAATCGCCAGCACTGACAGTGCCAGGCCAGGTGCTGTGCACCGTCGTAGCAGTGCACCCAGTGCATCCCTCAGAGGGCGAGCCAGAGGCACACAACGCACGGCGCCCAGGAGCAGGGCACCAGGGTCCCGTTCCACACTGTCCAGAAGCCGGTCTAGTGTGCGCTCTGAACCGGCCAGCAGGCGGCGGAGGTCGTAGTTCTGCTTGCGTGCGAAGATGCGGGCCACACTCGCACGTGTCAACGTGCTCACGATCTGTGCGTGCACAGCTAGCAGCTCCCCCCGCAGCTGGGCTGCTGACTGAGGAGTCCTTGACACGGCCACCAGCAGCAGTGGGCCCTGCTGCAGGAACACCAGCTTGTGGTCCTCTGGGGGAGGTAAGGGAGGCGAAGGGGTAGAGATGGGTGAGCAGTGACTGGAGGGGTCAGGCGGGGCTCTTCTCCTCTTTCCCTGAACACACACACTCCTGGCCCAAGCTCACATGGTCACTCTATGGTACACTTGGACTAGGATAAGGACAACTTGGCAGAGTTTGGATGTTTGTAGAGACATGATGGGATGGTCAAGGAATCAGCTTAGACACACAGCATGGATCAGGGGAAGACAGAGCAAGGACTGACACAGAACCCAGAGGCACCCAACTCAGCCACAGAGCCCTCAAAGTCACGCTTGCAGATAAACAAGGAAGTACCCAGCCAGTGAGTCAAATCCAGGTGAGTTAATCACTCAGAACCAAGCAGGCCAAACAGACAGACAACAGACAGTTGCCTGGCCAGCCATCCACATACAGGGACTCACCCCTGGCTGCCTGGATAGTCTCCCAGGCAGCCAACTGGCCAGCCAGTCATTTTCCCAGTCACCATCCCCTGCTCTATCTCCTCCTCCTTTGCTCACCAGCATAGATGGCGCGGATGGCATCTCCTGCACTCTGCACGAAGGACACGAGGGCTGTCATCACACCCATGGTCGTCGACAGAGCCTCCACACTACCGTATCTTGAGTAGATGGGCTTGCCTGCCTCGCTCAGCACAAACACGTGCTTTCGCTTGCTGCGCCAGTCCTCATCACTGGGGTCCCCACCCTGGCCCCCAGAGCCACTCTCAGGGGCCCCCATGGGACTATTCTCGGAGGCTGCAGGATCCCAAAGCCCACAGGTGCATGATGGGGCCTCTGACTGGGGCAGTGGTGACAGCAGGCCAGGTGGCTGATCCTTCGTCTCGGATTCTGAAAGGGAACTCCTGGTGGGTCATCTGGCTGTGGACTCCCATTCACCCCATGTGCCCAAGGACTACCAAATCTCTACCAGTCCCCCCCAAAGACCCCTGATGCTGACACAGACCTCCAGGTGTGTCCTCCACCCTTCAATGACCTCCACATGGTCCCCCTAAAGCCCCAACAATCCAATCTCTCACTGTCATTACTGAACCCTCTATGTCCCTAGAGACTATTTAGTCTCCTTTCAGGAACTGCCACTTCCAAGTCTTCAAAGCACCATATTGCTTCTGAATGAACATTATTAATATCTTCATCTTCAGTGATCCCCTATAAACATCTCTGACCCCTCATGTATTCTCCTAGTATCTACTCACCTCATTGGCCACCATGACATCCACTAATATCTCTACATTCTCTCATTCCAATCCTTTCCCCTGCCCCACCCCTTCTTAATCCCTTATTTATTCTCATGGATGTTCACTGATCCCTAATGACCTCATTGACTCTTCTGGTCACCCATGTATATTTTTGGTGATAACCACTAATTCTCCCAATGACAGCCATGAATATCTACTAGCACCCTAACACCCTATTTACTCCCACTGCTGTTCACTAACATTCCAATGACCCTGCATTAACATCACTAATACCTGGTCTTAAATGACCTCCAGTGACTTCCCTGACACACAATCTATTTTACCCCGTGTGCATTCCATCCCCACTATGACTACCATTAACCTCTACTAACATCCAAGACTTTGATGACCTCCCCCGACCCTCTTGTATTTCATTCTTCCTTCCCCAATGACTACTGGTAATCTCCACTAACATCCAGGACTTCAGCGACCTCCTCTGACTTCCCTGATCTCCTTTTATTCTGATTGATAATCCACTCCCCTCCTTATAATACCCACCATAAGATACACTAACACACAGGACTATAATAATGATTTCCACCACCCTTCCTCATGGCCATCATTAACAATCAGCAATGAAACCCACGACTTCCCTTGACACTCTTCCCATTTCCAGTCAATGTCCACCGATCTCCCAGTGACAACCATTGTATCAACAATTTTCCCATAAAATCCCAATGACCTCATATTTCCTCATTCTCTGATTGACATTCACTGATTCCCATGTTCCCAATGATCCCTATGCCTCCCAGTACCTACCACTACTTGCCAATAATTCCCAAATTCGCTAAGACCACGATCCCCCCTCCCCCCACTTATCCTCAGTGATGCCCACTCATCCTTCCTGACGCCGCTGCTAACATCCACTCATTCTGATGTGGTCAATGAGCACTGATTCCCAATGACTCCCATTGAGTCTCCACCAAATACCTTTACACAACCACCTAGGTCTTCAAAACCCTCCTACTGGTCCTCCGACTCTCCAAATAATCTCACTGATGTCCACTGCCCCCTCACCAATGATCACCATTAACACCTGCTAATTTCTGGTTCCTTAAAGATTGCCGCCAACAACCCACCACTGAGCCCTCATAAACACTGAGTGTGCATTGGTTGCCCCTGATCCCCCTTCCCACCTCAATGACTTAAACAACACCCTACCCCCAAAAGACACTGACTTCTGAATAGTTTCCCTTCGGCTGTATTAACTTTCTTCCGGTCATTCGTTCATTGACCTAAACATCCTAAATCCCCATTGCCCCTCATTGACCCCCGCTGATCCCTTTCTGATTCTTCAAAGACCTGAACTCACACCAAGTTCCCAGTGAACATCCACTGACACCCACTGATTTCCTGTTCATTGCTTGGTGATTTAAATTACACTCTGTGTCCACAGTGGCCTCCTACTGATCCCGCTATGGTTTAGACTACTTTTCTGAGTCCAGAAGGCTCCTCGCTGGCCCCCCACTCCTCCCGCAACAGTGACACCCTCTCGGTATTCCTTCCGAGACCCTCGTGAGGGGAGGGCATACCTGTTTTCTCCAGGTCCCCGTCTCCAGGATCCGGCGGGTCCTCGTGAACCCCTCCACCGTCTCCAGCCTCCTCACTGGGGAACCGCGTGTCCTCCAGGTCCTCCGCGTCCCCAGGGGCCGGGGCAGCAGTGTCTCCTCCAGCCTCCATCTGCACATCCCTGTGGGGTAAGGGAATTGAGGGTGACAGCAAAAGAAACTTCTTAAAAGCCTCTGCTGAGCCCGGCCCTTGGACACAACCCTAGTGCTCGTTTCCCCTCGGGTTTCAACAGGATGAGACAAGCAAAAACATGGCCAAAGACTTGCACCCTCCAACATTTCCCGAAAAGGGAGGTTCCAATGAGCTCCAGCAGACAAAGAGAGAGAAACACCTGTTTTAACCCCGTATCCCAGCTGGCTGGGTACCATCCCTTCCCGAGCAGCCGAGCATCCCACTTCCGGGTGCGGCTCCGTCCGGCCACACTTCCCGGGGCGCGCCGCGCCGGAGGCACTTCCGGTTGCGGAGCTGGATTCGCTCGGCGCCGCGCCGGAGCCCGGGCTCCCGCCGCCCACTGGCGTCCCCTCACCGTTGAGACGACGCGTGCCACTCCCGGGTTTACGTCGTCTGGTCGGGGGCCCGGCGAGCCGCCTGTGCGCCCTTCCGCCGCACCGGCTCGCACGGCTCTCAGGCGAGCGGGGCCGCCTCTCCTACAGCCGGCTGGCGGCGTGACGGGGGCGCGGTTCACGCTCAGCCAATCCGGAGCCGGAGGGCGGCACCGCCTCCCTTTGTGGCCCAATCAGAAGAAGCCTGCTCTGCCCCACCGGTTCCGCCCCCTCTCCGGCCGCGCCGGATCTCCACCAATACAGCGCGCTGCGCTGCGATTGCCCCCGCCCAATCTTGACTGACAAACCCCCGCGCCCAATCGGAGGCTCGGGCCGATTTCTCTCCTCACGCGGGGACTTCCGCAGCCGCGGTCGGGGTGGACTCCGGGGCGCGGCCAATAGGCGTGCTCCCCCGGAACTGAGGCGGAGAAGGCGAGCGGGCGAGGTGGAGTGGGCGGTGCAGAGAGGAAGTGCTTGACGGACAGCCGCCGCTTCCAATAGGAGGGCTGTGCGCAGACTGGCCAGCCTATGGGGCTCGGCTGCTCAGAAGCGAGAGGCGGGCTTCTCAGAAGTAGGAAGTGCTCGTGTGTCTCTCTGGGGTCGTCCGGGCAAAGGGCTCGACGGCCTCTGGAAAAGGTAGCGCGGGCCGTGGACGTGCTCGTGGAGAGGGCGGGGCGGGCTCACGAGGCAGCGTGCGGGCTGCTCGCGGGTTGCCCAGATCTGCCAAAGGCCCGCGGACCTCACTTAGGAAACAGCTCTGTGGGCGGAGCTATGCGGTTCCGGGGTGCGGGCTCCGAAAAGCCCAGGAGCCCTGGTGTCGGGGGAAATGCGCCCCAGCCTCGGCGTGCACCCTGGGCGGGCGAGGGGCAGCGCGACGCCCCCCCCGCCGCTCCCGCCGCCGCCGCCCCCGCCGCCGCCGCCGCCCCCGCCGCCGCCCCCGCGCCCACGGAGGGCCCGCGCCAGCCCAGAAAGCGCCCGAGGCGACGTCACCGGGTGAACGAACCGACTCCGCCCACATCGTGTGCCCGGCGAGATGCGAGGCGCGAAAACTCAGCTCTGCCCACGGGACTAAGCTTCTGGAGTCCAGTGAATCCCGGGACGAAGCCAGACCCTGGACTCACGCAAATACTTTTCCATCCTCATTACAGAGGCCCGAAGGAACTGAAGGGTATTTGGGTTTGTTTATAGGGCTGCTAAGGAGACTAAGTGTGCTCACATCCCAAAGTGGGCGTCTCCAGTGGGGACTTCTGCATTTGGGTCGAGTTGATCAATCTCATGCCCTTTGCCATCTCATTCTTTGCACAAACACTTCCGTACTGGGCTCCACCCACAAGCCCAGGAAGGCCTGTCCTTTCTAAGGACTTTCTTTTTTTTTTTCATGAGGTCACTAGAACATTGTCCCCAGGTGTGCACAGCCGTGCCTGCTTCTCTCCTTGCCCCCAGGATGCACAGCGCCTCTGAAACTGACAATGCGTAAAGCACACGAGGAACCTGCCTGTGCCCATCTGGACACGTTGTGATGCGCCTCCTGCCCACGGGTTCTTGTCTCTCTAGACTTCCTGAAAGCTAGGAAATTGAACTTGAATATATGGGTGGACATTGGAGTGGGAGGAACACAGCTGTGAGAAGAAACAAGGCAACTTGTCGTGTACTTGTGCTGTCACTTGTATGCACTGTGCAGGAACATCTGTGACCTCGATTTCACTACTACCTGTCCCTCTTCTGTTCCTTGCTAATTCTCTCTTTTCTCTGCCCCTCTCACTTTGTTCCAAGCTCTCTTCTCCGATTGGTATCACTGCTCCCCGCTCCTACTCACTGTTCCCTGCTGTGTTTCCTTGGTCCTCGCTCCCTCCCCTAGTTCTTTGCCTCTTCTTTCTCTACCTTGTCACTCTCCTTGCTTTGGATCCCTTGATCTTATTATCGCCCTCAAACTGGGTTGGGAAAAGGACTAGGGAGAAGAGGAATGATGATCTTAGCTACATGTACCACATTCTTCCATGAGGAAAGGGTTGGGTGCTTTCCTAAATACACAGTTTTGAATGGAACACCCCTACCCTGCATCCATCAAGTGCGAAGATTGAACAAGTTTAGCCTACCCTATGTAACTAACCAATGTAAATGGAACAAAAAAATTCATAGCCTTCTCTATTTCACCTGACGGACGTCTAGCCCCATTTCCAAGTTTACTATCCTCCATAAGCCAACCAATTTCTTCAAATTTCTAAATACCCAAACCTACTAATTTAACCAAGCCCTTAAACACTCCTTAAGTCATCGACCTCCATAAAACATCCAATGTCTCCAATCCCAAAACATCCCCAAATGCTGTCTTCACCCCAAGCCCCATCTTTACCACACTCACCAGTGTTCCTAAAACTCTCACTCTTCAAATGGAAGAGTTTGGAAAATGTCCAAAGCACCTAATCATTCCACACACCCCATGATCCATTAATCTACCCACATCCCTAAAGCTGCCAATTTCCACAAATCAGCAACCTTCCGAAAACGCTAGTCTTCAATACCAAATACACTAAAACCTCAACTTCCCCAAGGTCAACAACATTTCATGCCCATCAACCTCCTCAAGCCCAACAATGTCCGATGTCCATGCCCATCAATTGCCCCAACAATGTCCCATGCCCATCAAACCCACCATATCCTTATGCTATTCAGCCTCTCCAAACCTGCAAACTTCCTAAACACACCATACTGCCTGAATATACCCATTTATTCAAACACATCAAACCCTTCAAACCTCTATCCTCTCACAAGGCATCAATATCTCCAAACCTTCCAAGCTCTTCAAGTCCTGCCTTTTCCATGAGGTTCAAATCCCTTTCTCAGCTCCCCCAAGCCACCAGTCACATAACTTCCAAGTGTATCAAGCCCTAAACCAATCCACTGAATTTCTCAAACCTCAAATGGCTAATTTCTTTAAGTCTCCAAATACCCATCCTTGTTTCCCTAATCCCGTATCCTCCATAAAGCCCAAATCTCTAAGTCCATTGAAATCCCACCATCACTTTCAATCTTCTCTCTTCCTCAGATCAGCACATCCAAACTTCCCTAAAATATGAACTGTCCAATTTCTCAAAGCCACTGATTTCTCCAAACAAGCAACTCTCCCCAGCACAGAAAACTGCCCGTATAGCAGCCCCCACAATCCTGCCAGATTATGGATGTCAACAGCCTTTCTAAACCATGCCATCTTCCCAACACCATTAGGTGCTGTCAGTTTTGAGGTCCTCTATTTGGACTATCTCTTGCTCTGGGTGCTGGTGGGAGGGAGTGTAAACTTAATAAAATTCCTCAATTCATTCAATTCCTTGTTGATATCTTTGGTTTCTCTTTTATCTAAGAACCACATCCCTGTGTCCGTTCCTTCTTGCTTGGAGGCACGCCATCTCTTCCCACTGGGAGCAACCAGACACTGGGAGTAAAGAGAGTATGAGATACAGACAGTCTAAGACCACAACAGGCATGGCATGAACATTGCTTGGCATTCTTTCTTTCTTTTTTGAATGAAGTATGGTTGGCATACAGTGTTACAGTAATTTTGGTTTCAAATGCCAAAACCTCTGTGGGTCCAGGGAGAAGACTCTGGATTTGTGGTGGGCCTGGTCCTAGGTTGAGTGCTCTGTCTCCACAGAGGATACACAGCCCTGAAGAATTGGATCTGACAAGTGACTGGAGCCTGAGGGCCAGGGTCAGGCCAAGTGTCGCTATCAGAACTGTGGTGATATTTTTCCCCAACATGCCTGTGACATTCCTCAATCTGTTTGACCCTGGTTGTAGGGTGAAGAGGTTGATCTGTGATAAAGAATGCAGAGACTGATAGTGCAGGGCACACAGCTCAGAAGAAAGCAAACCCCCTTGCATAGACAATTTCAAAACTCAGAGTCCTCTCCCATAAAAGGTCATGGCTCAACCCAGGGTAAGGCCACTGTGTGGCCATCCTGGGGTTGGGTGGGGTGAATAGACACAATCACTGATCTGTTGCAGTCTCATGACTAGTCCTGGATGTGTACTGTGTGGGAAGAACCTGGGGCAGACCATCTACTGAGTGTCTGCCCAGCCCTGAGAGGAGGGCCTGCTTGGGTCCATAGACTGTTCTCCAGAGATTGTTCTCCTACTCTGGAGGAGAGTTTGTTCATTCATTCTTTCTCCATCTCTTCTCTTCTCTTTTTTCCCCCTTTCTCTTCTTCTTTCTTTCTTTTGGCTTAAATGGGGGTAGAACCTCATTTGTAAAGCCTTGTTATTTGTCACTGCAATTTTATTCCTTTCTAAAAAAGATATATTTATTTTAGAGAGGGGGGTAGGGAACAGGGGAGAGGGAGAGGGAGAGAGAATCTCAAGCAGACTCTACCACCGGTGTGATGCAGGATCAATCTCAGGACCCTGAGATCATGACCTGAGCCAAAATCAAGAGTCGGATGCTTAACCAACTGAGCCACCTAGGTGCCCCATCACTGTAATTTTATTCCTAATAAATATGGTAAAATTGATACTAATGTTTAGTATTCAGAATAATGGCTCACTAAAAATACCTACATCTCAATCTCAAACCCCTTAACCTGTGAATCTATGGCCTATATGGTAAATGGAGCTTTGCAGATGTGCTTAGATTAAGGTACTTGAGTTGAGGAGATTTATCCTGGCTTATCCAGTGGCTCAGTGTTATGATATGAGTCCTTAAAAACAGAGAACATTTCCCAAATTGAATCATAAATAGTTATGAAAATGGAATGCGTCAGAGAGATTCTACATGGTTGGTTTGAATATGAACACAGGAGGCCAATGCTGTCAGCTTCTGAAATTTCACAAAGCAAGGCACAGATACTCCCGTAGACCCTCCAGAAGGGAAAATAGTATTGCTAATATGTTGATTATAGTCTGGTTGAAGTTCTGACATACAGAAATGCAAGAGATCAAATCTGAATTAAGATATTAAATACGTGGCTAAGCCTGTGGTGTTATGTTATATACATGAGTGAGCTAATACGTAATAATATTAAGAAATGCACAAAACAGTCATAACAGCAACATACACTGAGGGATTAACATGTACCAGACACAGCTCTCTGTGTTCCATGTGCTTTTCAAGTTATTTGAGAATACATTGAGAATACAATGATCATGGAAGAAAAATTATTCTCATATCACATTAAAGAGGGACAGAGGGGATGAATGTCCTGTCCTGAGGAAAGAGAGCCAGGAAGAACATAGCCTAATTTTAGTCCTGGGGTCGTTTGAAGCCTGGTTCCATTCTTGTCTCCACTGTTTCTCCCAGGGTGATTAAACAGAAACTTGCTACAAGTATCTAGTATCTATATTTTGTCCATATTATATTGATACACTGCTGGTGTCAATAGATCAATAAATACTGATGTCAGAAAATGGGTGAAAAAATGCAGCTTCAGGAGTTTAACAACAGGAAGATAATGCTATCGACACTTTTCCATCCTCATTCCCTGCACAACCCCGCTCTTCAGCTGCTGTGGCAGCTGTGCTGCGGGGGGCGGGGTGTTCCAGGCACCCAAAAGGTCCTAGTGAAACAGCAGGGTTCTTTTTCCCTCCTTCACCAAAGATTTTCCTTTCTTTCTTTTCCACACACGTTCTCCTTACAGATGATCAAAAGGCCTGAGGGACAAATGATATCTTCAAATTAGCTAGGTCAGTGATTCCGTATTATAAGAACAGTGAGGTTGCCTTTCCAACAGAGATTTCCTCACATGGGGTATGTTGACCTCTGCCAGGTTTCTTTGTCTTATTATCTCACAAAATGGACTCCTGAATCTTGGACCCCATGCATGCACCAGGTCACCCAGAATGCCCCTCACTCCAGGCATCCCGCCCACTGAGTCACCCCCTGATAGCTGTATTCACAGATCTGGCAGCTCTTGGCTATTTCTGCACCTGCTTCAGGGCTTCTGAGCCTCCAGGACTGACCACCTATGACCTCCAAGCAGTGTGTGCCTGTCAGTGGACATCTGTACACACTGTGCTGACCCTTTTGCTATAGCATCTGTTCCTGTGTGGCGATTTGGATAGTAATAAATTATTTTTGACCAAGTATAATATGATTTCTTGCAGAGAGGTCAACAAAGATGAGAAAGAAGATTGTGAGAGAAGAGAGAGAGTTACATCTTCTAGTTTGAGTAGCTCTAGGTTGAGTAGGCTCTCCAGTTTCTGCAGCCAGGTCCTGGTGCTAGTTTTACTTCCTATCTTCTGTTTCTTTCCTCTATTTTTTGCTCCCTTACCTGGAACAATGCTCCTTCTTTCTGCTCTTGCCTGGCTCTGTGCTCTTGCACTCATCCCATCTCTCTATTTTGAATGGAGTAGGACTCAGGGAAGGAGGGTTGGGGGTTAGGTTTGCTGAGGTTTCCCCCCTCCCCAGATTATTATGGCACTTACATGACTTCGGTCAGCATCATACTGTAATGGTGCTGGGCACCTTTGTCCTCTCTGATGACTTGCTGTACCCCCTCCCCACACGTGGAAGAGAGCAGCACTTGCATCTTCTGGTATCAGGCCTGAATGTATCTTCCAGTTCCTTCATGTCATGCCATCTCATGGCATGGTCTAAGACTATGACACTCCCAGAGAGCACTTAATCACGTAGTCCATGAGCCACCTGAAGCATTTCAAATATTATCTGTATGGGTGTTCTTCATGACTTTCTCTTGGTCTGAGTGCTGCAATAAACGAGAGGTGGTTTGTTGAAATGTGTAAATGCGTACACAACTCTTTATCTGGATTATGCATCAACAAACTCAAGGAAGTTCAAATATTAATAAGCTACAAAGAATGTAAAAATCTCATCATTTTGACAGATAGTATCTATACCTTCATTCAATTCCTCTTCCCACCTCATTCTTTTTATTTATATAATTGCAATTAAAAATATAGATGTGCTTAAAAAATATAGATGTTCTTGTAAACTAGGATTAGACAATACATAGTGTATACACACACACAATGGAATATTACTTGGCCATCAAAAAGAATGATATCTTGCCATTTGCAATGATGTGGATAGAACTAGAGTGTATTATGCTAAGCAAAATGGGTCAGTCAAAAAGGAAAAATACTATATGATTTCACTCATGTATGGAATTTAAGAAGCAAAACAGATGAACTCAGGAGAAGGGAAGGAAAAATAAAATAAGATAAAAACAGAGAGAGAGAGAGGCAAACCATAAGAAACTCTTAACTCTAGGGAAGAAACTGAGGATTGCTGGAGGGGAGGGGCTGGGAGATGGGGTAACTTGGTGATGGGCACTAAGGAGGGCATGTGATGTAGCGAGCACTAGGTGTTATATGCAACTGATGAATCACTGAACTCTACCTCTAAAAGTAATAATATACTATATGCTAGCTAAGTTGAAATTTTTAAAAAAACAAAAAATAAATAAATAGAAATGAGTAAGAATTTCATTTGGAAGGCAGTGTTCATTACTGTTGCAATTTTATTCCTAATAAATCATAATGAAAGAAATATGTAGAAATAAGAAGAACAATAATCCCTACTTCTTACTTCTGAAACCTGTCAGTGTTATCTTACATGGCAGAAGGGACTCTGCAATGTGATTAAGTTTGGGGATCTTTAGAAGACGGAATTTTTCTGGACTACGCAGGTTGATCCAATCCTAAATAAAATATGAGTTTTTTTAAAAAAATAATCTTTCATGGCTGTGCTCAAAATTAGGTTTAATGGAAGAAGGAGGTTTAATGGAAAAAGGAGGGGTGCCTAGGTGGCACGGTCAGTTCGGCCTCTGACTCTTGGTTTTGGCTCAGGGCCTGATTTCAGGGTAGTGAGGTCAGGCCCCACGTTGGGCTCTGTGCTCAGCTCAGAGTCTGTTTGAGATTCTCTCTGCCCCTCCTGCTTGTTATCTCTTTCTCTCTCTCTAAAATAAATAAATAACTCCTAAAAGAATCAATGGAAGAAGGACATGAGAGAGATGCTCTGTTGCTTGCTTCGAAGATGAAGTGGTCCAAAAGCCAAGAAATGACAGTGTCCTATAGAATCCCCCCAAACAAGGAAACAGATTCTTCCCCGGGATCTCCAGAGGGAAAGCAACCCTGTTGACACATTGGTTTTAGCTTGGTAAGACCTGTTTTGGACTTCTGACTTACAGAACTGTAAGATATTTATGTTGTTTTAAACTGCAAAGGTTGTGGTGCCATCTAACAGCAGTAAGAGGAGCTAATACAGAATCATTTTGAAGATTTCTAAAAAAAAAAAACCAGCAATAAATATTGAGTTGTTAATGTGTGCCACGTACTTCTCTATGTGCTTTACTGTTGATTTTGACACTGTATTTTGAGGAGCAGAAAAATATCCTGCTCTGAGATGTCATACCTAAATGAAATACATCTTGGATTTGATCCTAGGATAGTTTGAGGCTGGCTTGATTCATTTAAACATTGTTTTTCACAGGATGATTAAAGGAAAACTTTTGAGGAATCTCAACTATGTGTTTCCATGTTCTATCAATATTATACTGATGCTCTGGTGGTGCTGATGTCAGCAGGGTCACACAAAGTAGATCCGGACGCAGAAGCTGAAGATGACTGGCATGCACACCAAATGCTCATAGAAGATTCAGTTATCTTCAATTTGCATCTGGTTTTCCTATAAAACAGGCTAAGAATTTAAGTAAAATTAAACAGGAAAAAGTTTAGAAAGAAACATAATCCCTGGTCCTGAGTAAATGAATGATGGTTGCCTCTGTCCTCAGGCTTGATTCCAGCTCCCTACCTGCCCGACCTGCCTCAAGTTTTTTGCCTGAAGGAAGACACAGAATATCTGTGTTTGCTGTATATTAATCCATGATATGGCTAGGGTTTACTGTCATCACTAAACCCGTCAAATTTCCTTTCCTTTGCTTTGCAAGTGGCTGACATGGGATTTGATATTTTCCTATTTCTAACCAGACTTCCCAAGGCATGGTGTGGGAGCCCATGCCGATAATGGTGCCCATAGGAAACATGAATAGTGATCCAGGTGATCCTTTTGGAGGTAGCTAATAAAAGAAGATGATTTCAGTCTGATGAGTCCCAGCTACTTTCACCCATTTCCTATTTCCTACTCTGGTAGATGGCCAGAGGCTTGATCTTCAGATTAAAAGGTGGGGGGTGTGACTCACAGGCTATCCTGAGATTGACAATCTACTCTTAAACTCTGGCTTCCTGCAGGACCTTCCAAACTGGCAAAAGCAGGTAGGAACTCCATGCGTTCTCTGCCATTAGTCCCTGGGGAGACATTCTGTTTCCCCCAGGGCCGCAGAGATCAAAGATGGTAGATATTTTACAGAATCCATCCTATTTCAGATTTGAGTGGGTAGATTAAGTTTTGCTGTGAGACAGTTGCAATTTACCTCTCCCTTGTGCTTTGTTAGGCCCTCACCATGAAACATACCCTCCTGCTTCCCTCTACTGTGGTGTTGTCCCTGTTTGTCATCTTTGCTGTATCTGATTATAATTGCTTCCAGCATAAACCCCGAACTATTTATTTCAACTTAAACATTGGTGTGCTTGGTGAACATAAGAAGGGCCACCACCATGAGTCTCATGGGGATTCTCACCAGAGGTTACTGAAGGTTGAAAAAAATCTCCTCCTCCAAAAGGTTGCTGGCCAGGGAAACTCACTGATTTCCATAAATTCTATCATTTGGAGGCTTGAATATAGGTGAATGAAGAGAAACTTGAATCTCTAAACATGAGGAGGGGTAGAGTTTTTATTGAATATTTTCTTCTTTGTTGGTAAAGACTGGAGAGTCATCCACATTACTCACAAGCCAGCTGTTTCATGATTTCATCATCACCTAGGTGAATCATTCAGCTCCTCCCCAAACTCATCTCCCCACAGACACACCACCCCCTAGACCTTACTGCAGCGAGGAGGTGAGGAAGGTGAGTAGGTCCTGGTGATGCAGCAAGACCATGGCCCACTGTCTCATAAGAGCTTCTCTATCCTTTAACACTCTTCCACTTTCTTCTTACAGATGGTCAAAGGTACTGTGCCCTTTGAAATTTTTGAATATAGACTAAGCCATCATGTGATAACATGTCTATGAATATATTTCCCAATGAAGAGTTTCTCATATAGGTGACCTAACCCAAGACCCATGTCCACTTATCTCCCTCCCCTGCATGGACTCTTTGACATGAGCCACATTTGTGAGGATGGCAACATGGTCACTTCCACTCCTGACTCTCTCCTCACAGAGTGTTCCAAAAGATACTCTGTCCTCTGACCTGGCTGTCCTGTTTATACCTTCCTTTGGGTGTCATGAAATTCTAAATCTGAAATCTATGGGTCAAAATGTATGTATTCTTGTCTATGGACATCTGGACATACTGTGCTGATCCTTTTGTTACAGGATCTGCTCCTTTCAGATCCTCTGATTTTTAAAAAGGTTTTATTTATTTATTTATTTATTTATTTATTTATTTATTTGAGAGAGAGAGAGAGAGAGAGAGAGGCAGAGACAGAGACAGAAACACAGACACAGGCAGAAAGAGAAGCAGGCTCCATGCAAGGAGCCTGATGTGGGACTCAATCCCAGGTCTCCAGGATCATGCCCTGGGCCAAAGGCAGCGCTAAACCGCTGAGCCACCTGGGCTGCCCAGATCCTCTGATTAATAAAAAAAAATCAACTAAATGTGAGAAAGGGTGATATGGTGTCCTGGGAGAATGTCAGCAAATACCAGAAACAATGCCTTCATGGATACTAAGAGGCAGATGTAACTGCACTGTGAGTAATCCTCTCAGCCCTTCCTGCAGCCCAGGAATTGTTGATTATTTCTTGTTATCATCTGCTTCTTGTCTTTGCTACTTGCTCCCACAACTTGAAACTTCCCCGTCTCTGTGCCTTTTGGTCTACTTTCTGCTCTCCGGCCCCTGCCACACTTGTGGTAATGAGATGGAGCTGAGTCCTGGGAGGGAAAGTGATGAGTGTTGCTGTGACCTCTCTCCAGATACAGTCTGAGAATGAAAGATCTGTCAATGTTCACTCCACATGTGCTGATGGTACCAATCTTGCCTCAGCTCCGTGGAGCTGTCACATGTCTGCAGCACCAGTGCCTACACCCTGTATCTCCTCTTGCCTGCAGACGGAAATGTATAAGTGAGGCCATCTAACCTATGCCTCTATCTCTCCCATGGCATGCCATCTCTTGCATTTCCAAATATCTACCCGAAGACCATGAGACTCATGAAGAACATGACTCTCATTAAGTCAATGAACCACTCCAAGTGTTTTAATTATTGCCTCTTCAGGATGTTTGTCAAGTATTGTTTTTCAATCTAAGTACTTCAGTGAGGGCTGTGAAACCTCTGTCAAGATGTGTAGACATGAACATTTATGATGTGCACATATTTTGTTATGTAGTTTCTGCCCTAGAAGAATCAAGTCTCCAGTATCTGTGTTTCATCCATACTGATGTCATGCCGGTGGTGATGGTGATGTCAGCAAGGTCAGCTGATGACACACTTTCATGGATACACACAGGTCAGTGATTGTGCGTGGGGGCCACCAATGAAGCTAGGATCCCCCTCAAAGGTTTCCTCATGTGGAATCAACTCATGCCAATCATGTTGTCCTGAACGAATTCCATGGGTTAGTGCTCATTCATATATCAGGTAACACAGAATACCTCATGTCAGGCATTCTGGCCTCTGAGCTGTTCCCAGAACACTGGAGAAGAACAGGAAGTCCTTGTGGGTCCTGTACCTGCCTCTGGGACAGACTCCTGTGAACCATGATGTGCCCTTCCATGGGGCTACCTAGACGCACTATTTAGGCTCTAATGTTCCATGCAGTCCCTCAAAGTTATCTGAATAACAGAGAACTTTAATATTTGCCACATGGGTTCCTGGAAGGTGCTCCTTTTTGGGCAAAACCAAAGCTTCCTAGAGATAGGATTAAACTTTACCATGAGCAGTTCCTTAAACTGCGCCTGCAGCTCTGGGGACTATGGCTGACTTCTCTCCCTGTCTCCTGTTGCTTCCCTGCGCTCCTTGGTCCCTGCATCCCCTCCTGGGCCCTGCACTCTCTCCTCTTCCCAGAATCCCCTACCGTTGTGAGCTCCTTCACCTTGTTCCCTGGCCTCTTACTCTGCTATTCCATTACCCCTCTGCTGGGTGCCTCCATCCTCTGCTCCTTCTCTGCTTGCTTTCTGCCTCCCTCAGCCTGTCCCCATCTCTGCTCTGTGGCTTCACCATAGCCCATTTCTTTCTCTCACAAGCCCCCATTCACTTCTCTCTAACTGGGGTAGCCTACGGTAACAGAGCAGAGGGGAACTGATGCTGCTGGACACTGATCCCTGGAGACCCACTGCAAAACTAATGGGAGTGGCTGCTTTCCTGAGTCCTGTCCTGTCCATGGGCACAGCGGCCTGAAAATACTGAGTTCATTCTCTTTTCCTTGACCAGCTCCTGCTCCCCCTGCCACCCTGTCACTGTGACTAGATCTATATAAACAAGAGCTTCTTGCAATTCACTCATCCCACCCAACTGATGAGCTGTCTTAATCTCTATGCTCAACATCCCCCCAGGACCATCCATGCTCCCAAACACCATAAGGCTACCAGGTGCCCCAGTCATCCAAAACACTCTATTCTCTTTTTCCCTCAACCCCCTCCAAACCCTAATACTCACCAAGTACATGATTTCAGATCTGTGCTTGGGCACTTATTCTGTTCTGCTTCTTGATCTGCATCCTAGTGAGACGGATGTGTAGACTTTGTTACAACTCACAAAGCTGTACACACACCATGTTCACACATTTTGTCATTCAGTTTATGCATAATATAATGTAATAAATAAAAAAATTGACAAATTTCCTCTCTGCTTCTTCATTCCATTTCATCTTAGCACTTTGTGTCCTCCTTCCTCCCCAAGTCACACCCTTGACTCCATTTTTTTCAAGCTCAGGTACAGTTTGTGTCCTTGTCCTATTGAAAGGATAAACCTGGAGATAGAGAAGGTGCCAGATCCAGAGTGCTCTAGGGTAAGAAAACTTATGAAACTTCTTGTGAAGCTCCCTCAAATACTGGAAGCCATGAATCATCTCGGGTAGGGAGTCAGGGAAGACACTTAGCCTATTTGGAGGGTTGAGTGCTAAGTCTGATCCCTGATCCCTATAAGATCTTGGTTAAACACAGGAGATAGGCTTTAGATGTGAGTTTAGTTTAAGGAGTAGAGCCATGCTTCATGGATGCCATTGACAGCTTGACCCTTTTACTCTGATAAGCCTAAGCCTACCTCCCAGTCTAAGGCAGGAACAGGGCTATGGTTCATGAGGTAGTAGACAGGCCTGTGGAAGGGGCATGATGCACAGGGAAAGCTGCCTTTGTTGCTTGTGACTTCCTCTTGTCTAGTTTTGATTTTCCCCTGAATCTCAAAGGCCCAATATCCTTCTTCCTGGTCTTCTGATCTCAGGGAGCCTTTGGAGGAAGTATACTGCTTGAGGCAGGAAGCACATATCTTGGGTGCTCAGGAGTTACCATGGCAGACTAGGTGAACTAGTCAAGGCCCAGACAACCAAACCTACCTCCTCCAAAATACTCTGGGGACTTTAAGAGGCCCAACGGTACACCTAATCAAATGGATTTATTTCTGATATGCTTGATCTCCTGCTGTGTGCAGAGAAGGACCATTCCCTATGACCTTGGGGAATGGTTATGGGCTGGGGTCACAATCCAAGTGTAGGTTCCTGGAGGGCAATAGGGCCATTGGTGTCTGACCTGCCTATGTCCTTGAGCCACATACCTGCTTATCTTTGGGACTTCCTAGAACAGGGAAAAAGCTGAAGATCTGGCTACTGATTGATATGGATCTAGCATTTATGAAGGCATTGTGACTGCTTTCTGACCTGTAATTGCCCACTCATTAAGTACTCCAAAGGACAGTTCCTTGCTTGACTTGTGCTCTCCTATGACCTCCTCACAAAGGGTTTTCAGTGGTCAAGGGGACATAAGATTTTTAGGAAACCAACAAGCTATAGTGCAGGCCAGCTAAACTGATTAAGGCCTTGAAGACTTGGATAAAAGGAAGCCTGCTTCTCTGTCCATCCCATGAAGAGGCATGGACTGGCCTTGCTAATGACTTGGGCATGGCCAATCCTGTAGTTTGGAATAAGAGCCATAATCATTGATCACTGACCTGTGTGTGACCTTCCAGTGAAGGCCTGACAGGTATTGGACATTCTTAGGATGGGAGTGAGGCCATTAATGTTGCATATGATTGGCCCGGTCTAGGACCCGGGAACTATGCTGCATCTCTAACTGTTCTGTTGTGGTCATGTTTACTTTTCTGAGAATCAGGAAAGGCTCTTTACTTTTTAAGATTCAGGCAACTAAATTGAGCACACCAGATAATCCAAAATAATTTCCCCATCTCAGTGTCCTTAAATTTAACCACACCAGCAAAATCCCCTTTACTATGTAAGGTAACATATTCACAAATTCTCAGGACTAGGACATGCACGTTTTTGGGAGGGCCATTATTCTGCCTACCTTCTATGCATTGAATTATGCCCCCACAATTCATATGGTGAAGCCCTAACCCCCAGTGTGATGCTATTTGGATACAGGGCTATTGGGAAGTAAGTAGGTTTAGAGGGTCATGAGAAAGGGTTCTCATGATGGGATTAATGGCTTGTTGAGAAGAGACCAGAGAGCTTGCTTTCTCTCTCCACCATGTGAGGATAAGCAAGAAGGTAGTGGTCTGCAAACCAGGAAGTGGGTTCTCACCAGATACCAAGTCTGTTGCCACCTTGATTTTGAACTTCCCATCCTGCAGAACCGTGAGAAAAAAATTTCTGCTGTTTAAGTGTCCTTGTCTATGCTATTTTATCATAGAAGTCTGAGTTGACCAAAACACTCCTATACTCCTCAAACCCATGCCACACTCCTACCCTTTGTTACAAGTGATCAAGGCAACTGAAGAGGTAGCTGAGTTCATTTATATGACTTCTAAGGATAACAGTGTTTACATTTAAAAGTGGGCACCTTGGGAGAAATTCCTCATCTAGGGTTAATTGATTAGCCTCCAGACTCTTACCCCTAACCCTTGGCATGTGTTCCTCAAAAGTGGAGACCCCCATCTTCCCAGGACAAAAGGTCACATCATTCTTCATGAGGCAGCCAGGACACTGCACTCCTGCGGCTGGTGAACCATGCCCCATTCTCCATCTGCCCCAGGCCCCTGAGCCTCTGGAATAGACTATTTGTGGACCACAGTGTGTTCTTTTCTGTGGATATCTGCATGCACTGAGGTCACCTCCAGGCAATGACTTCTGTTCCCACGAGTCCTTCCAAATCATAAGAAATTAGAAGACAAGCAGCAGGAATTACTCAGATTTCTAGTTGGGAGAAGTAACAAGGCAAACCATAGATCTACAAGAGAGAATGCAACTATGCTATTTTAGACTGTATCTTGAACACTTTGAGTATTATTTGACATGGTTCTTTTTGAAATCTTCCATTTTAGTAAGTGCTCCCCTGTCTGGTTTTGGAATATGCCACTCTGGCCTACTGCTATGGGCTGTAGCTCAGCTATGAATTTAGCTTACCAAGTCTTTACAGTAAGATTTGGTTTCTCTTACTTATGTGCTACTCAGAGGCCAATTGTGAAACATGCTCAGTATTCTATCCCACAGTTCATGTCTCAGATATTTTGCTGTCAGTCTGGTCATTTTCATACATGCATCTCTTAGGAGTTTGCCAGGATATTGTATACAAATTTAGTGAATCCCCTTCTCTGGCTACATCATTTCCATAAACAATGTCTATATTCTCTAGCTGGGATATGTGCCATTTTATTATTGAGGGGAAGTAACAAGGATGTAGGGATGGAATTCCAAGCTGTAGGAAACAAGATGACAACAGTCACGAGTACACTGTGGAGGAAACAGACTTTATAGAATTAGTCTAGGCAAGTCACTAAACAAACAAACAAAAATCTAGCAACCACCACCACTCACAAGGCAAGAACAGAATCCAAAGTTGATACAATGCACTATCTAAATTGCTGATTTTTCAATAATGCATGTAAAGAAATAGGAAATCTTCTTCACAGGAAAAAAAAATTTGTCAGTAGACATACTCCGAGGGGGCTGAGATGTTGGACTTAGCAATAAAGGACTTCAAAACAGGTATCATAAATATCTATTTAAAATGAAAAGAAAGTATATATAAAGAATTAAAGCAAACACAATTATATGGCTCATAAAATAGATAATATGAATAAAAAAGTTGAGATTATACATATGAACCAATAAGATTATCAGGATATGGGTAATTCACTGGAGAGATTCCACAGCAGATTTCAGCTAACAGAAGGAAGAGTCTGCAGAACAAAGAGTTGCAATAGATACTGTCCAGTTGATGGACAGAAAGATAAAAGAATGAAGAAAAATGAACAAATCTTAAGATACCCTTGGGAAACCATTAAACATACTGCATTAAATATGTAATGCTCATTCCAGAATGAGAAGAGTCATAAAAATATAATGGCTGAAAGTTCCTCAAATTTAAGGGAAAGTATTAATGTGTACATTTAAAAAGATCAACAGATTCATAATGGCTTAAGCACAAAGGTATCTGCCCCTGGAATCTGTAGACTGGATGCACCTGGTCTAGGTCACTCATAAAGAATTTCCCCTTTGACCGTCTTGGCTGAGACATTCCATCAAGTTTCTGCAAGGCCCTCAAGCTTCTTGGAGGATGTACAGTTAACTGCACTTCATTTTCATCTTTTGTGGCATAACCATGAGGGAAATAGAGGCTAATGATGGGTTCACAAGTCAACTGGAATAATTCTTCTAAGGTTTCTCTGTATTTGTCACCAACTCCATCCACCTGCCCTTGGACTCCTTTATTTTATTTTGCTTATTCTTTTTAGGCACTTTTACAATGTTGTTTTTATTTATTTTTATTTTTTATTATTCTTTTTTACAATGTTGTTTTTAAAGCCTGGCTTTTTTAAAATGGACTTTTAGGGGCACCTAGCTGGCTTGTTGGTAGAGCATGCTACTCTTTATCTTGGGGTTGTAAGTTCGAGCTCCCTGTTGGGTGTAGAGACTACTTAATAATAAAATCTTTTAATAAAATAAATGAACTTTTAGTTTGGAATAATTTTAAACTTATGGAAAAGCTGGAAATTCAGTATGGATATTTCCTATATGGCTTTCAGTTTCTTCAGGGGTAATATCTTACATAAGCACAGTGCATTTGTCAAAGCAATGAAATTAACACTGGTGCAATACTATGAGCTAAACTATAAACTTTATTCTTGTTTAAGTAATCCTGATACCCAACCCATATTCCTTTTCACTTCTCTGATCAGATCCAGGAGTCTTCTTGTGCCTTTAGCCTTCTACAATATGTGATAACTTTCAATCTCTCCTAGTTTTTCATGATTTGGATAATTTTGAAGAGGACCAGTCAGGTATTTTGTAAAATGTCTCTCATCGTTGGTTTGTATGTTTTCTCTTGGTTAGGTTTGGATTACAGATTTTTGAGCAGAATATACCACAGAAATGGATTACCCTTCTCACTCCATCACATCAGGTGATACATGATATCAATATGAATTATCCCTGTTTATATTCCCCTGATTAAGAAGGTGTCTGCCAGATTTCCACTATAAAGTCACTATTTTTACCTTTTAATACTTTATTTGGAAGTGATTGAGTCACTAAATGTAGCCTGCACTCAAAGAAGAGGGATGTGAAGTTCGCAGAATTATCTGCTTATCTTACTTGGGATTATTTTGTAAGAAAGACTTGCCTTTTCATTTATTTCTTTATTCAACCTTACACTTATAACCATGTGGTCATAGATATTCACTTTATTCTTTTGGGGGTATGAGACTATACTACCAACATATATTTTGGGCAAATTCTCTAGTTTCAGCCATTGTGAGCTCCTTTAGATGGACTCTTGTGTCCTTTTGGTATAACTGTAACTTTTATTTACTTATTTAAAAACTGTACAACCTTCTAGGCCATGGTTACCAGGGCTGGAGAAAATGGGAAAGATTGGTCAAAAGGTATAAACTTTCAGGCAGCCCCAGTGGCTCAGCGGTTTAGCGCTGCCTTCAGCCCAGGGTGTGATCCTGGAGACCTGGGATCGAGTCCCATGTGGGGCTCCCTGCATGGAGCCTGCTTCTCCCTCTGCCTGTGTTTTTGCCTCTCTGTGTGTGTGTGCCTCATGAATAAATAAATAAAATCTTTAAAAAAATTTTTTTAAAAAGGCACAAACTTTCAATAAGATGGACAAATTCCAGGGATCAAATGTACAACATGGTGACTGTGGTTAATAATACTGTATTGTATACTTAAACTATGCTAAGAGAGTAGATATTAGGTGTTCTTACCACACACACAGTCATTATGTGAGGCGATAGATGTGTTAATTGAGCTTGACTCTGCTAATCATTTCATAATGTATACATATGTCAAATTGTTACATTATATACCTTAAATGTATATAATTTTTATCAGTTGTATCTTAATGGAACTGGAAAAGATAGGTCTTTGATTTATGGAGCTCCAGGGTTCCTGTGTATTTTCCATTCTTCGGCTCTGGAATCAGCTGTTTCTCCAGGGTCGTGCATTCTTATCATATCCTACCATATTCCTAACTGAAAGCCTCCCAAGGGGTTTCCATGAAGTCAATAACTAGGAGAAAGTCATACTATATCCTAGCCAAGGACGTGATGAGCCTGCTAGTAAAACAGGGGCAATATCTTAATAGAATAGTGGTATCTAGCTGTCATGTACTGACAAGAGCCAGGGGGTAGCCATGGGACCAGAATCTGTGATTGGTGGCCAAACAGTATGGAAGATTAAAATTGGATACAGGACTTCACACTACAGCAGGAATTGCAGTAGGTGGGGTGAACACATTTCTAAGATGGCTCCTAGGGATGATTTCATGATTCATGTGGAATCATGAAAGCGCTAGATGGAGAAGCACCAGAATTGCTATGGCAGACAGCAGGAGTAGGCACATTCGAGTGGATAAATTGTGGAAGACCAAGTAGTTTTCTAGCACCTGGTAGTGTTTTGAGCCATGCCTATTCCTTTTCTGACCTACTGTCTTGTGTTGACTTCCAAGTTAGATGAAACAGAGATGAACCACCTCTGCCAGTCCTTCAGGAAAATCCCAAGACAGGTCTGAACACACACACACACACACACACACACACACACACGCACACGCACACTAATTTGCCATTAAGGTCTACTCTGATCCTTCTTGGTTCAGGGAAGAGGAGGGTACCTCTCTGGGAATGTGGGCTGCTATTGCTTTAAAGCCGCTGCATAGCTGGGGTTGAGTGAAATAAAGGCAAACAAGATCACCATGGAACTCTTCTACTGTTTTGAAGTCATGTTTTTTTTCTTGATTCAGCATTAGCTTGGTTGCTGTCAGCGGTTGATTGTTTTGTGGTGTTCTGATAAAATTGGTTCTGACATTTTCTGCTTGTTTTTTTTGATGTGTCTCTGAGGGGATGAGAGCTTGGAGCTGCCTACTCTGCCATTCTGATGACATTACTCCTCTAGTTATTGGTTTTTAAAGACCATTCTCTGATTTAGAAAATATGGGCTTTGTAAATGGGTATAGAAGCCAACCTGAAATTGCTCCCAATAGGCAAAGCTGGAACAATTTGAGCAAATACATAAATAATATTAGGACTGGATTATAACCCCCCAAACAAAATAAATATCTAGGAGCCCATAATAATATCAGTGAATAATTGAATCAATAAATAGATGGGGCAAAGGGATAAATCTCCTCACAGAGCAATTTGAATTAATTCCAATTACTTTCCCTCCCAGGAATGTGGGCTGGATTTAGTGACTCACTTCCCAATGAAAGGATATGGATGTGGAACATGAAAAGTGGGTTTACAGTGGTGAGACCTAGTAGTAGCCACTTTAACCAAGTGATCAAGGGTAACATCACTGGAGATGATATGTACATATAGTGCACCCCTGATATGACTCGATGAGAAGGGCACTTCTTTGTGGTAGCTTTCTCCATAAAAACCATAATCTCAATTTAATAATGAGAATATAGGAGACTAACAAAAATCGAGAGACATTGCATAAGATAGGTGATGAGGACTCCATCATGTTTTCTAAGTTAATGGAAAACCAAGGACTGAGAAATAGATCAGAGATTGAAGATGTGGTGATTGAGGGCTGTGGTGATCTAGATTAGATTCTGGCACAGAAAAACATTTGATTTAGTGGAGAAATTAATGAAATCTGGGTATAGAGACTGTCACTGAGTTAATAGTATTGTGCCCATGTTGACTTTTTAGTTCTGACCAATGTCCCCTGGTGATGTAAGGTGTTCTCATAAGGGCAAGAGTTAGGTGAGGAGTATGGAAAAAATTCTAGGTACCGTCTTTGAAACTTTTCTGCAGATCTAAATTTATTCTAAACTTTAAAAATGGAGTAGGATAAAAAATAGGGAAGACACTGTTGTGGAAGGAATCTGGACAAGTTTGAAGTTGATGAATTATGTTAAGGGGAGAAATTCAATCACCAAAAACATTCATTGTTCAGACCTCATTTATTCTGTAAATTTTCTACAATTTCAACCTGGGTCTGCATCTTGCAGTGTTTTCATTTTACAGAGTTTATGGTATTTGATTTTATTTTGGAAAACATGTTTTATTTTAAAGTAGTAAGATTGATTAATAATAGCCTTCACATTTTGTGCTTTTGTATCTTGCAGTCCTAAAAGATAGTCTTTTTTTGTGTTAGTTTTAAAAGTTAAAGGTGTTGTGCTAGGGGAATGAGATTCTTCTCTCTTTTCTCATCTAATGATTTCTTGGTTCAGCAAATCATGTAGGGAAGTTTCAAGTCGTGTTGGCTGGAGTGTGACCCTAGGCTTCTCTGGGTCTATTCCATTCTGTAGGCTTTGTTTTGCTTTGGATGGAGTGAGGCATCTGATTTTAGAGAACCTTAGACACAATGTGTCTTTCCATTCATTCGAGTTAATTTTATGTCTTTTGAGAATGTTTATATTTCATATATACTTTGGAACTTATTTATTGATGGTTTTTAATATTTTTGAAAATTACATGCACATTTTATTGCTAAACCACTTTGAAGGTAAATTGCAGACATCAAGATATTTCACCTCTGAATACCTGCATCTCCTAAGAACTAGGATATTTTTATACATAGCCAAGAAATTTACATCAATTCATCAAGCTTACCTAATATATACTCAACTTTCAGACATTTTTTTTTTTTATCATTCAACTAACAAGGTTCCACATTCTTGGGCCTCCAGATTCTACATCATAGACCGCTCTGTCTAAACTTCATTTATCCTGCATACTCTACCGTAGACAAAATAGATTCCACATCTCAGATATTTCAATCTCCAATTCTAGACATTATTTCTAGAGACCCCATGGCTAACTCCAGAAAAAATCCATTTCTGATTCCAAAACCTTTTAATGATTCAGCCCTCAGTCCCACTCACAGACCTAGAGAAATTTGCTACTGAGCCCACAGACACTAATCACTGACCCCACGCATGCCTATCAATGTCTCCATACACCACCATTAATCTCAAAAGCCTCATCACCTATTTCACAAACCCAGTTCCACAACCCACAATTCCAGGGAGATTTATGGGTAAGTCCTCAGGTAGATCAAGAAAGAAGAGAGGCCCTCAAAGACCCCATCTTTGTTCACATAAAGATTGTTGTCCTTCTCAAAAATGACCAGTAGATGGCAGAAAAATCCATGTTTTTGATATCTGCTCCAAAGATCATGGAACTTGAAGAGTTTTTGAGACCAGCTCATCTGTGATCATTGTGATATCAGAAAATTCCCCATCAAAACCTTTTCTTCTCAGCCCACTTCAGGCCACCTCTAATAGCCCGTCCCACTTCTATGTCACTAATCCAAATCTGTACCTATCTTAAGGGTCTTGTGCTTCCTCTCACCCTTTTCTTCACTAAAACCCATTGGGAGGAAATAAATACATTGAAAACTATTTATGAAAGTCTTGCATGTGATATTTTATGTTTCCTACTAGAATTTTCTGCATTACCATAGAGATTATTTGTTAATCCAAAGTGATTAATCTGTAATAGCCAGAGTGGTGTATATAACATTTTTGGATAAGGAAAGAGTCCATCTGCCTCTTAAATTAGGTTGGTGGAGGCAGCCTTATACTTTTGGAAGTAATAATAAGAGCTGATATTTGTTAGAATATACTATGTGCAAGGCACTGTACTAACCACTTTTCATGGGCAAATGAGAGTCTTCATATTAACTCTACTAAGTGATGGATATGAAACATTTTGTTACTAAGAAGTACACTGATGCCCAGAAAATTCAAGTAATGTGTTCAGGTTCCTACAATCAGAAAAATGCTCAGGATTATATCTTTCCATATATTCATACTGCATGTAGTGAACAATATGGCGTTAGCATTGTTGGAGCTTTGTGGAATCAAATGAAGTTACTGTTCTCTTGCTGCAACATGTGTTGGAATCTTCTCATTATTGGATCTGGCAAACAGTTTTAGCTGTTCTACCTTGGGTAAGTATGACCATTAATCAATTCTTCAGGAGGGTGGCATTGTGACAATACCTAGGCTGATGCTAGCAGAATATTTTCAGCTAGGTCCGCCCACTGGCTCCTGGTTGCATGACTCTCTTTAGGGGAGTGGAGTGTTTAGATTACACATCCCAGCTGCTGCCAGGGACCAGTTCAAGACCATCTTCTTCGCCCCCTGCAGGCAAAACATCACTCAATTTTTCAATGTGATTGTGTTTCTCTGGCAGTATAGCTGGACACTCAGGATGGTGAGCAACAGCTCTGTACCAGCACCCCTGGGGCTGTTGTCAGAGACATGGTATACAGTGTCATAGTCCTGTGCCTAGAAAACAGTCTCCCTACTCATCATCCCATTTCCTACAACTCGCTTTGGTAGTTAGGATTCTGGGTTGAATGTAAGAGAAACCAATGCTAAGGCGCTCATTTAAAAGTGAGTTAAGGAAGTGTTGCTCCTCTTTCTCTCTCAGGAACTTCTCCCTCACCCACATGGCTCTTTTAGTCATCACCATCCTTCCCTGGTCACAAGAGTGGAAAGCTTGAGCCAAGCCAGTCCAGTCAGAGTACACCAGCCCAGGCCATACAGATTGGTCAGTGAAGGGCACATGACTCAGTGAGAATTCTTGGAAATTTTGATGCCGGAGAAGATTAAAAAGCTGGTTATTTTTGGTGAGGTTGCTGAGCTGGCAGATGGGAGCCTGTCTGAGGAAGGATGCCAGAAGAGACAAGCAGAGCTGTGAGGTAGAGAGATAGACCAAGAGTCATAAAGGTTCTGAGTCTTTGCATCAAGCCAGACCTGAAGCCAGGGGGGGCAGTTCTGTATTTCCCAATTATGAGAGCTCATAAATCCCACCTCTTATGTGTAAGTGACTTTGAGCTAGTTTTCTATCACTTATAATCTAATGTACTGGCTTGTTACGTCTCAACCTACAACAGGCTCTGAAGGTCCCTCAGTCCTGATTTAATCATTTCCTTAATGGATGATTATTTTATTTGTAAAGATCTTTAAAGGAGAGCATCTAACTAATCACCAGAGCCCTAGAAGGTCACCCTTCATAACCCTTCAAAGTAGCCTCCATATCTGGTGCTGGGATTGGTATTATTCGGTGTTGCAACATAAACACATTCATAGGCTTAGGGATGTTATCTTGTTATTTTCTGTTTTCCCTTAGATGAAATATTTAGGGTCAAGATCATGAAGTAATTCTTATAAAAACAAACTGCTGAACTTGAGGAGAAAATTCACTAAAAAATTTCAACTTTAATATTAGGCATTTCTAAAACCTAAATACAGAACCACACGTGGAAACAAGGGATAGTTATGTCTGCACAAAAATTTGGTGTCAAGAGCATGAGTTAAGTAACACACAGATCACTTACTTAAATTAGTGCAAACTGTCTGATCCCAATCATTTGTTTGCCAACTCACTTCCCTGATAAGCTATGGTGGTATCCACCAAATGTTGCAGAGACTCCCAAATTCCGCTCAGCTTGCAAAACCAAAAACTGAACTCAGTATATGTGAAAGAGAGAAGTTTGAAACAAACAAGATCTGGAGATCATCAAGTATACTATTTTTCAACATATATGTGCTAAACATCTTAAAGGCTAGAATATCTCCATCTTCCATCATCAGCAACATGAATTCGTTATCGCATAGGGAAGTAGCCAATCTGAGTCACATTCTCAGCAAATATCCTGGAAGACCAGAAAGCAAGAGCCCTATATGCCAGTAGTCCCATTTTGAGATTGTTTGCATTGTATTAGTGGGTCCTAGGTGACAAAATCCAACAAAAAAAATGAGGACAATACTGTATGGTCAGTATTTAATTTTGTTGCATTATTTTAAAGTTAGTGGTTATAGGTTCCTTGATACAAATTTAGTATAACAGATGTTTAGAAAGGAATTATGACTTAAATACAATGCAGTATGTTACATATTTAAGTAAATTTCACTTTTAAAAGGGAATAATATTTTTAAATATACTCAGGGGTGGAGTATGTTTTTTATTGCATCATATCAGGGGGTATATGATGCTACTCTAAATGATCTGTGCTGATATTAGCCTTGATCACTTGGTTAAGATGAATTCTTCAGTGTTTCTCTATTATAAAATCACTAGTTTCTCTTTTCCATATTCTATTATCTGGGATATGGTAAGTCCTTCTCATACTTAAGAGAAAGGAAATTAATTTCCCACCTCCTAGAAGGCAGAAATCTACAATGCTATTTGGAATTCTTCTATAAGGAAGATTTGCTCCTACTCCCTATTTATTTATTAAATATTTTATTAATATTGGTATAGAATTATGGATATTAATTTTATTTTTTGAGCTATAATTTAATTCTATATATTTATTTTTCTAGGAAAAATTTCCTAGAAATTGTATATTTTGCTTGGAAAATTGTTTCGGCCATGGCCATTGAGAGTTCTTTCATATTGATCCATGTGTCCTTTTAACACACATGGGATCATCTTGTGTTTTAACTGCCCCAGCCCTGTATTCAGCCCTTTTCCAAAGGGCCCTGAGTTCTTGTATTGGATAATGGTGTTTAGAAACCAAGATCTGGGCATTAGGTGTTCTCATTGCTATCAGGATGTCAGCGCTTCTAGGTCTGCTCAGGAGACAGTCAGGAAACAAACAAATTTTATAAATAATATAAATATGTATCTATATATGTATATATATACTATATATGCTAATCTTTGTATATAACCGTATCTATAATAATTTATGCATCTATGTATCTGAATATATATTAAAATAGATGTGAATTCATACTGTATTCATATCTCTGACTAAGCCTCATCACAGGATACAATGTAGCCTTTCCCCCCCTTGCTTATGCAAGGTTTTGGATGAATTCATGGATGACACTTAAGAGGCCCTAATAGGGCATGGAGAAAAGCAACCGATCCTTGACCTATTTGTGACTTTCTCCTGAAGCAAAAGCCTAGGTATTGGTTAAAATAATAGCCTGAAAAAGACTGCATGTTGTAGATCAGAGGCATGGCTGTAGGCCTCCGATGTACAAGTAAGATCTAGTTACATATCTTCCTGGACTTGGGAATTTGCAGAGGAGAGGAAGAGATTAGGTCATGGCCTAATGGTCATGGCCTCCCTGTTGAGTGGTCAGTGTGGATGAGGATGCAGGGGCATGGCTATGTACAAGAAAATTTATGGCCAACTTTGAAGGATAATGGGGGAAATGATTATAGGAACTAATCTCTGAGAAATTTTGTGACATCCTATAGAATTCTTTCATATCTCAGGACCTTTCCAGGGTCAAAGAAGTAATGGTAAGTATGTTGGCTTTCTCCTTGAAAATACTAGTTTCCCTTTAGGAAGTGTGGATGATTTCAGTACGTTGTTAATCTGAATTAACATAATACTATAACAATGATTAATACTAGCCTGGTGAATCTTTTGTTGTTCCTTTTTAATCTATATGAAACTGGGACAGCTGTGATACATCATTACTTTTTGCCTTTATAGTAGAATTGAATTTACTACTACAATTGGGAATGAGGAAATAGCTCAAAACTCGGGGAATAAATCTATATTTTTATGAGTATGGTGAGGTTTAAAAGAGGTAGATCCTTATTTATTAAAGTAGTGGTCATTATTGCTAATGTTAGTAATAATAACTACTAACCATAGAGTATACAAGTTGAAATTTATTGAGTGCTTACTTGGTATCAGGTAATACTTCAAGCATATTCCATGTCTTAAATATTTAATCTTGGCAGTGGTCCTATAAGAGAAGTTCTGTAATTATCACATTTCACAGTCGAGGAGTCTGAGGAGATGAGCTGCTCTGAAGTCCTACAGCCAGAAATTAATGCAATTTGGATTTTAACCCAAGTA
Source organism: Canis aureus (assembly GCF_053574225.1). Taxonomy (NCBI): domain Eukaryota; kingdom Metazoa; phylum Chordata; class Mammalia; order Carnivora; family Canidae; genus Canis; species Canis aureus. The sequence goes on along the minus strand of NC_135613.1, from coordinate 14,980,588 downwards.
CCTTGAGTCTAGGTACCATTAAGTTAACCTTTATGTTTCTCATGATGATTAAAGGAATACCTATTACAAGGCTCTAATATTATTTATCCACATTCTGTAATATTATAATGCTACCTCAGTAAAGACAGAAGAACTGTATGAAAGTCTTGTCCTAAATCCTTCATTGTCCCACCAGGCTCCCACCTGGCTCCACCTGGTGGTTTCTGTATCCTTCTGGCTATCTTGGCCATGCTGGCAAGTCTGCGCTTATGCACTATTATACCACTGGATTCTTTTCTTAGAACTTGGTGAGTCTGTTAAGAATGAAGAGTCCCTTGCTATGGAATTTCACCATTTGGTCATAAGGGGTGAGAATTCTTGATATGGTGGTTGAGTGGGGGATCATGGACATGGGTGCAGTGGGGCTGCACTTTTTGTCTTTAAGACTTGGCTGGAGACACACAAGTGAAATCTTGAATACCTAAACACGCACAATTTTTCAATCTCCCAAACAATACTGCTTTATTCTAGGGCCTGGGCATTTCATCAGGAGAATGCAGGTCTATAAAATCACATTACCAGGTTAACACTACCAACTCCTCTTCATACGTATCACCCCATGAGAGCAGAAGATTCTCCATCCTACTCTGACTGAATGTGTCTGTGTCTGACAGGTCCCAGTCAAACATCAACACTGTAGCACCCACACACATTCCTGAGTGCCATACCATTTTTCCTCTTTTCTCTGCAGATGATCAAGTCTCCTCTGAGGAGGCATTTCAATTTACCTACACATCTGATGAGGAAAAAATACCATGGTCACATTTCATGAGTGGATATTTTCCAGCCAAAAATACCTCATCTAGGGTGAGTTGTCTTCTTTGACCCCTTGCATGGAACCCTTGCTTTTGGCCAATAGACCAGAAACATAGTTATTGTTTCTCTTTGTGCTCCCATGACTGCCCATCTATGGCTGATTTGCTTTCTTGCCCGGGGTATACTGAAGCCCTAGGACTGGATTCACTCAAACTACAGAGGGAACACAGTGTGCAGACCCTCCAAGTTTGACTTCTGTCTTTGTGAGCACAGTTATCTTTGTTACTGTCTTTACCCTGTCTTTGAATAACAATAAGTTAAAATTGAATAGATGTAATGTGGAATATGGGAATGTACAGCTAGAAGGAGAAAGAAGGGATCTTGATATCTACAAGGCAGAAGGTAATTCTATCATGAGTGACCCACCAGCTGTTCTTTCAGCAAGGAGCTATTGCTCCCTCTCCCTCTTCATTTTTTCTTCTCCTTTTCTCAATCCTTGTTGTCTTTCCTTTGTCCCTTGTCTTTGTTTTTGCCCTTTCTATTTGGTGAGCTTCTTCATCTTCCCTTCTCCCTATCAGCACTACCCACATCAAGCCTTTTTCTTTACACACAACTCTTGACTCCCTGATGGACAAAGACAAATATAGATTAATAGATGGTTTGGCTTGATATGTTGAAATAAGGTGGAAATGGATGGCTACTATATGATATGCCAAGTCAAGGGTGATTTTGAAAAAAAAGAAGGGAAGGAAAAATTCTCCTAATAAAGAGAGTATAAGAACATGCTCCTAGTCATATTGTTTCTGTGGAAAAAGAAATGACCTGAAGTTAAAAGATACCTGTATTAGTTTTCTAGGACTACTGTAACAAAATACCACAGACTGGGTGGTTTAAACAACAGAAATTTACTTTTTCACAACTATGGAGGCTAAAAGTTCAAGATCAAGCTGAGAATCATTCTTTGGAGTTTCTTCTGAGACTTGTCTTTTTGGCTTGTAGATGGCTGTCTACAAGCTGTGTCTTCTCATGGTCTTTCTTCTGTGTGTGTCAGTGTCCTAATCTCTTTTTATAAGGATGCCAGCAATATTGGATTAAGGCCCACCCCTGTGGCCTCATTTTACCTTAATTATTCCTTTAAAGACCGTCTCTCTGTCTGGCTCAGTGGTAGTGTGTCTGACTCTTGATTCCAGGGTCATGAGTTTGAGCCCCACGATGGGCATGGAGCCTACTTAAAATTTAAAAAAAATTTTTTTAAATAAATACCCTCTTTCTAACTACAGTAACATTCTGAAGTACTAGGACTAGGACTTCAACATATGAATTTTGGGTACACAATCCAGCTTATAATAATATATGAACTCATGGGCAGTGGCAAATGGATGTTCCAGTCTATTTCCATAAGCAGTTAACTGTAGCCCCCAGATAGTGTCACATGGAGAGGAAGCTTCACCTAGCCAAACCTGGGAATCACAAGAAGTAATAAAATGGTTACCAATTTAATCAAATTTATAAAGCAAATGGATACACAATGCACCTTGCACATTTCAATCACATGTTCTAAAGAATTTTTATGAATAAACACACTATGTAACAAGACCTCAATCAAGATACAGAAAAATACTCCAAATCTCTCAAATCCCTTTGGACCTAATCATTCTCTTAGGCTAGATTCAGACAAATATTGACTTAATATCTGTAACTATAGATTAATTTTGCATATTCTCAAATTCAATGCAAACAGAATACTTTAGTGTAATCTCTTTGATAAATGGTTTCTTCCTCTCGGGACAAAGCTTATAAAATTCATCCATGTTGCCTATACTGGTAATTCATTTTCTTTCTTGGTGGCTATTACATTGTATGAATAAACCAAAATTTGTTCAATTACTGGTGGAAAATGTTTATTTTCCAGGATCTTGGCCATTATCAATAAGGCTATTACATACATTTATGACAAGTCTCTTGGTTTTTAATAGATGGCTTGGCTTATGTTTTCATTTTTTATATAAATACTTAGGTTGTAATCTGTTTATCATATGATAATTGTATCATTAACTTAATAAATCATTGAACATTTTCCAAATTGGTTGCAATACTTTATACTCTCAAGAGTAAATTGGTGGAGAGGATGTGGAGAAAGGGGAACCCTCTTGCACTGTTGGTGGGAATGTGAACTGGTGCAGCCACTCTGGAAAACTGTGTGGAGGTTCCTCAAAGAGTTAGAAATAGATCTGCCCTATGACCCAGCAATTGCACTGCTTGGGGATTTACTCCAAAGATACAGATGCAGTGAAACGCCGGGACACCTGCACCCCGATGTTTCTAGCAGCAATGTCCACAATAGCCAAACTGTGGAAGGAGCCTCGGTGTCCATCGAAAGATGAATGGATAAACAAGATGTGGTATATGTATACAATGGAATATTCCTCAGCCATTAGAAATGACAAATACCCACCATTTGCTTCGACGTGGATGGAACTGGAGGGTATTATGCTGAGTGAAATAAGTCAATTGGAGAAGGAAAAACATTATATGGTCTCATTCATTTGGGGAATATAAAAAATAGTGAAAGGGAATAAAGGGGAAAGGAGAAAAAATGAGTGGGAAATATCAGAAAGGGAGACAGAACATGAGAGACTCCTAACTCTGGGAAACGAACAAGGGGTGGTAGAAAGGGAGGTGGGCGGGGGTTGGGGGTGACTGGGTGATGGGCACTGAGGGGGGCACTTGATGGGATGAGCACTGGGTTTTATGCTATATGTTGGCAAATTGAACACCAATAAAAAATAAATAAATAAATTTTAAAAAAGGAGCAAATTGGAAGACTACCAGTTACTTCAAATCCCTGTCAACACTTGGTATTGTCAGTCTTTTAATTTTAACCATTGTAATGAATACAAAATGGTGTCATGTAGAGATTCTATTTTTGTTTTTCCAATAATAAGTATTTTTAGGGACTTCTGGCCATTCATGTATCATGTTTTATGAAGTGTCTATTCAGATACTTTGCTCATTTGTATTGTTATTTTTCCTTTTGAGTAGTAAGAGATTTTTTTCCCCTTTAGTATTTTCTAGATACAGCATGTTTGTCAGATATATGTGTTTTGCATTTAACTCTCCTCTCTGGGCTTATTCTCTTATTTTTGGAATATCAGCTTTTGAAGAATGAAAGTTTTAAATTTTAATAAGGCAAAATTTATCAGTTTGTCTTTTACCATTTTTACTTTTTGTGCCCTATATAAGAAACTATGGCCTATGTCATAACTGATGTTTCATTTCATTTAGGCTCTCAGAGGATTAAGCTAGGACATCTTTGCTACATATGTATACACAATTATGTATAAAAATTTTTGTGACTGTGTGTGTGTATGCATATGTGTGTGTGTGTCCTTAGAGCCACAGAAAACATGCAACCGTTTACTTCCCAAAGTCTGTGCCGGGTATGCCATCCATTCTGCAGTGTTCTTTTTCCATAATTCTGTTCTGATTCCAAGGTCAATGGTTGAATTCCAGGGAGGGCGAGATCACAGGCATTGATACATGGATTTTGCAGCCTTCCCTACGTCTATTAAACCCCAACCATGTCCACTTAGATTCTTGATTCTCTGCCAGGAGCTCTATGTTTTTCTGAGAGTTGTAAATGGAAAGCCCTGCTCATTGGAAGGTTGAAATTGGGGGTCTGCATAAATTAGGTTGGGATTGTAGATGTATAAATATCAGGCAGTGCCTTTATTCCTTATAATGCATGCAAGTTCACTCCGATTTCTGAGTCTGTGCCAGGAGCACTATCTCTTTTATAGGGCTTCCTCTCCTAGAATAGACCCCAGTAGATATCAGGTGTACTTGGGAACCTTTGGGACCTTAGGGTAGAAACTGTGCATTTGAGTTTGAATGAGTGGATTGATGTAAAAACTCCATAAACCCTATATTCTAGTTGGTAAATTTACTTTACAGGGGTACATGTTGACAATTCTGAAACTACTTTACATGTATTCTAGGGTTGAACACATAAGTAGATAATATGAGAGTCAAGTTTCTTATTGTCAGAGGAAAAGTGTACAATCAAGAGTTGCGAGCTATCATGAGCCCTGTATTACTCTGTAGTTGGTATTAGTATGAGACTAATGCTTATTTTAATATATATTGAAAGAAATAGGGTAATAGTTATTTTTTTTAAGATTTTTATTTATTTATTCATAGACACACACACACACAGAGGCAGAGACACAGGCAGAGGGAGAAGCAGGCTCCATGCAGGGAGCCTGATGTGGGACTCGATCCTGGGCCTCCAGGATCACACCCCAGGCTGCAGGCAGCGCTAAACCGCTGTGCTACAGGGGCTGCCCTAGGGTAACAGTTATAACCATGTAGATATACATAAATTAGTATGCATACATATATTTCCTGGCTCTATGTACTGAGAAAGCCCAGGTATGGCTTTCTAAATTCCACTGATCAATTGAAAAACAATGGGGACATGGCCAACGAAGTATATAAGGAGAAAACAGTGCCTATCCAGTGGAGAAATCTGGCAGATACAACCTTAACTAGCTGACCGTTGTAAATACTACCAGTGATACAATGTCAATGCTATGTACTTGTGATATAGATCAATAAGAAAAGTATTTCCTCTTTGTGGTATTCTCCAAAATTAACAGTCCCAGTAAAATCATGAAAATACATTAAGACAAATCCAAATTGAGGGGCAGTTTCCAGGATACCAGTACCCTGTAAAATTGCCAGGTCATCAAAAATGATGTTAAATTAAGAAGTCACAAACCAGGAACACCTGAGTGGCGCAGTTAGTTGGGTTTCTGACTTGGTTTCGGCTCAGGTTGTGATCTCAGAGTCATGAGATCAAGCTCTGCATCATTACAGCAAACTAGGTAACAGGTATATATGGATACTTTGTACCATCTTGGCACCTTTTTTGATAAATCCAAAATTTAAAATAACTAAGTAAAATAAAATTGCGTAATCAAATCAAATCATATTAATAATTAAATAAAAGAGAAGACACTCTTTCTGGAAGGACTCTGAGGAATTTTTAATAAATTATGTTCAAAGGGAAACTCCAACCAATTCCCCCAAACATTCATTATTCAGACCTAATTTTTTTTAAAGATTCTATTTATTTGAGAGAGTGAGAGAATAAGGCCAGGGAAAGGCAGAAGGAGAGGGACAAGTGGACTCCCCACTGAGCAGGGAGCCAACACAGGGCTCCATCCCAGGACCCTGAGATCACGACCTGAGCCAAAGGCAGACACTTAACTGACTGAGCTCCCCGGTGCCCCTGTTTAGATCTAAGTTTTACCATAAAGCTGTAAATCCTCTATAATGTCAATCTATGTCTGCATCTTATATTTTTATAGTGTTCATGGTACTTTGTTTTATTTGGAGGAAGCTATTTTATTTTAAAGTCACGGAATTTATCAATTTTCTCTTATATCTTGCACCTTTTATGATTTGAAATCCTAAAAACATTTCGTTCTGTTCTTATAAAAGTTCAAAAGTTTTCCATTTTTATTTTAAGAACTTTAATATGACAAGGGATGATTTTTATATTTGCAAGAGAATCTTGATTCTGTGGGAACAAGGAGCATCCTTTCTCTCATGATTTTTGGTTTTGGAAATCATCTGGGGAAGGTTAAGGATATGTCAGGTGGTATCTGGCCCTGGTCTCTCTGGATCTAGCCCTTGCTAGATCCAGGCTCTTGCTTTGATAGATGAGGAAGTGTCAGGAGTGATGGAATGAGGTTTCTAGAGGAATAAGAAATAGAACCTAACTGAAGAACTGAGAAGATAAAGGGAATTTCTCTCCGGGGTGGGGTTTATCAACTTGGGATTTATTTTTTGTAAATTTTATTGATGCACGCACTACTCACAGAAAATAAACACAACTGAAGTGTACAATTCAAAGGAGGCACAATTCAAATGAACTCCATTCTGTTAACATCAGCCAGGTCAGAAAACAACATTAAAACTGTAATAGATCACTTAGGTCCTAGTGAATAGAGAAGTCGCTGGGGTTGAGGCTTGGTATTGATAATCCTTCTGGATATGGGTCCATTTGCAGACCCCGGTGTCAGTGGGGACACACATGGAGTACAAGGAAAGGTTTCCTTCCCATATTTTGTAGTTACAGTCCTTCTGTTTCCACACACACTCTCCTAGGTCAGGTTGAGGGCAGTCATGCCAGCAGAGGAGGCAGGGCTGAATCTAGGGGTGGAGGGAGATCCAGGACTGCCCACCTCCTGTTTATATGCCCACCCATCCTGGACAGAGAAGGACAACAGGGGTCTGGGCACAAGGAGAGGCTAAAGGGAACAGTGGGGCGCAGTGGTGAGGACAGGAAAAAACAGTGGGAGGAGGTCATGGCCAGGGGACAGAAGGAAGGTGAGAGAGCAGTGATCATCCAGAAAGGGAGACAGCAAGGGAGAAAGACCTGGGAACAAGGACATGGGACAAGAGCAGTGCCTGGGCTGCAGAGAAAAATCACTTAGGTGGCTACTCACTGCACATTTGCATCCTGTTCTGTACGCTCCCTCGAAACCTCGCTTCTGCTCTCTGGTGAGCCGGTACCAGAAGTAGACCAGATGGCATCTTGTGAAGCGCAACGTCCCTCCCCTCAAATAGCCTGCGGTGATGGGTGAGCATGGACTGAGTTGGCACAGCATGTGTGGATGTCCCCTGTGAAGTCAGCCCAGAGGGTCTGAAACCCTAAGTCAGCCATGAATGAGGGTCCAGTATTTCTCTAGAAAAAGTCTCTCAGATTGTGGAGAAAGGGCCCTTGGTCTTTGGTGGTGTTAGCTGTAGAAGTCAGGTGGTCCTTTTTCAGGGAGAGGCAGCAAGGCTGAGAGGCTGTATGTGGACAGGGATGCTCACCTGCGATAAGTAATAGTGACTGTTGAGTGGTCCTCAGCTTATAACCACAGTCGTTCCAACTGATGGGTGAGTAGATATCATGGATTCTTGGGGTGCTCCGGGGAGCCTTGAGTACCTGGGATGGGAGGGAAAGAGTGGCTAGGACCTTAGGTTTTCATAGAAGCTTCAAGGCTCCAGAGACCACCCAATTCTGCAAAAGCAGATTGGAACAGTCTTGTTTTGAGGAAAGGAGGTACTGAGTTTACCTTAATGACATTGACTCTGAAACCTTGTCTTGTGATGGTGTTGTTTCCTGGTCCCAGTATATCAGCTAATATGACTGGGAGGAAGAAGAAATGGGTCAGAGGCCCAGAGGTTCATTGATTTAGGATTTCCTCATCCAATGTCTTAGGGTCACATTGCTCAGATCACCAGAGCTCCCCCACCTCCACATTTCTATACCCCAGGGTGAGACCTCCTTGGTGGAGACTTCTCTGGTGTTTCCCTAGCTCACCGATATCCGATGTGCAGTAATATGTCTGAGGGTGCTCAATTTTACAATTACAAGCATTGCAAGGTGTTGACAGGGCCAGGAGCAAAGGAAAGGCCAGCAGGAATGAAGGATCCATGGTAGGCACTGGGGACATAGGGCATGAATTACAGCATGAACTTCTTCTAGCCCAGCTCCCCCACCCACTTCTAGACAGAAACTGGGATGACTGTGGACACTGTGTACCCCCCTTAAAGATTGAGGACCTGAGAAAGTTTGGGTCCAGCTTCCATGATCCTGTGGACCAGATGCATGAAGTCTATGCCCTGCATTAAAAATGCCTTACCTCTGTCACTCTGAGCCGAGGTGTACCACAGCTTCTGCAGAACACCTAGCACCAGGAAGGATAAATAGTCATCTGCACTTCCTTTTCGCCCTGGGGCATATCCATCAGGGAGGTATGATTTGATTACTGGGTGTACTAATCAGGTACAATCATTTTTCTCTCATGTGCATTTCCTTTCATCCTTCAGGCATATTAACCAGGCAGGTACAGTGTGATTATTGGGTACACTTGTCGCTTGCAATCTCTCTCTGTATGGTTATTAAAAAAGCCACTGAACTGACCCATTCCTGAGGACTATTTTGGGCTGAGCTGTGTCCCCCTAAATTTTGCATGTAGAAGTCCTAATCCCAGCCTCTCAGAATGTGACTGTATTTACAGATAGGCTCTCTAAAGAGGGAATTAAAGTAAAATGAAGTCATTCAGGTGAACTGTGATCTGATATGATTGGTATCTGCATAAAAAGAGAAGATGAGGACACAGCCACACATAGACGGAAGACCACGTGAAGATAAAAACAGAAGGTGGCCATCTATAAATTAAGGAGATACTCTCAAAATGAAACTCAACTGACACCTTGGTCTCAGACTTCTATGCTCCAGAACCATGAGGAAATGTTTCCATTGTTCAATCCACTCAGTCTGTGACACTTCATTATGGCAGCCCTAGAAAACCAACAGACTCCTTTGTTTTATTTTTTAAAAATATATTTGGGGCCTTTATACAACTTAAATTCACATTAGGATTTTGAGAAAACAAAATTTATTCAGTCATTCAACTTCTGTTCCTTTCCCATAGCTCTAGTTTCTGCCACCCATCCCCCAGGCTTCCATTTACTATGTCGTGGTTGATCCTATTGCTCTTTTAACTGAAATACCTATAAACAAAGACACAAGCACATCCATTGTGGCACAATACATATACTTTTTGTCATCTTGCCATTTTAATTTTAGGACATCCTCTATGATGACATCATAGTAGCATATATTCCTTTACTCTTTATACAGTTGTATAATCTTCCATGCTGATAGGCTCTGGATTATCCAACCATTTCCTAATTATTGGTTCTTTCTTTCAACAGTTTTCTGTTGAAATACATATTTTCTTGTATTTAAAAATGTGTATTTTTAAATTTTTTTCATTTTCATTTTTAAAAAATTCTAATCACTGGGTGCTCATCAAGACACGTGTACTACTTATTATTTCACCCATTTCCCCCTCCCCCCAATCTTCCTTCTGGTAACCATCAGTTTGTTCTCTATAGTTAAGAGCCTGTTTCTTGGTTTGTTTCTCTTTTTTCTCTTTTCTCACTTGTTTTGTTTCTTAAATTCTACATATGAGTGAAATCTGTAGTATTTATCTTTCTCTGACTTATTTCCCTTAGCATTATACACTCTACTCCATCTGTGTTGTTGCAAAAGGCAAGATTTCATTCTTTGGTAAGGCTGAATAATATTGCTGTGTGTATCTCACATCCTCTTTATCCATTCATCAATCGATAGTTACTTGGGCTGATTCTGTATCTTCAAGAGCGTAAGGAATGCTGCTATAAACACCAGGGTGCATATATTCCTTTGAATTAGTGTTTTTGTGTTCTTTGGGTAAATAACCAGTAGTGTGATTGCTGGTTTTTGGGGAGCTCTATTTTTAACTTTTTGAGGAGCCTCCATACTGTCCTCCATAGCGGCTGCACCAGTTTGCATTCTCACCAACAGTGCATGACAATTCCTCTTTCTCTAATCCTTTTGTGTTGTCGATTTTAGCCATTCTGACAGGTGTAAGGTGGTATCTCATTTTAGTTTTGATTTGCATTTCCCTGATGATAAGTGATGATGAGCATCTTTTCATGTGTCTATTGGCCATCTATATGTCTTCTTTTTCTTTAAAGAGTTTATTTATTCATGAGAGAGAGAGAGACAGGTAGAAGGAGAGGCAGGCTCCCTGCAGGGAACCCGATGTGGGGCTTAATCCCGGGTCTCCAGGATCATGCCCTGAGCCAAAGGCAGACGCTCAATCGCTGAGCTACCCAGGCATCCCTATATGTCTTCTTTGGAGAAATGTTTGTTCATGTTTTCTCCCATTTTTAAATTGGATTATTAATTTTTGGGTGTTGAATTTTAGAAGTTCTTTATATATGTTGGATACTAATCCTTTATTAGATACATTGTTTGCAAATATGTTCTCCCATTCCATAGGCTGCCTTTTAGTTCTGTTGATTGTTTCCTTTGCTGTGCAGAAGTTTTTTATTTTGATGTAGTCCCAATAGTTTATTTTTGCTTTTGTTTCCCTTGCCTCAGGAGACCTCTATCTAGAAAGAAGTTGCTATGGCCAATGTCAGAGAAAGTATGGCCTGTGCTCTCTTCTAGGATTTTTATGGTCTCACATTTAGGTTGAGTTTTATTTTTGAGTATCCATTTTGAGTTTATTTTTGTGTATGGTGTAAAAAAGTGGTCTAGTTTCATTCTTTTGCATGTTGCTGTCTAGTTTTTCCAACACTATTTGTAAAGAGACTATCTTTTTCCCACTGGATATTTTTTCTTGCTTTGTTGAAGATTAATTGACCACATAACTGTCGGTTTATTTCTGGATTTTCTATTTTGTTCCATTAATCTATGTGCCTATTTTTGTGCCATTACCCTACTGTTTTGATTACTAAAGCTTTGTGATATAACTTGACGTCAGGAATTGTGATACCTCCAGCTTTGCTTTTCTTTTTCAAGATTCCTTTGCCTATTCGGAGTCTTTTACAGTTCCCTAAAGTTTTTAGGTTTGTTTGTTCAAGTTTTATAAAAAACACTGTTAGTATTTTAATAGGGACTGCATTAAATGTGTAGGTTGCTTTAGATAATACACACACAAAATGTGTCTTTACAGGTGACTTCTAGAAATAGAATTGCAGTAAGGGCCATTTGCACTTTTTTTCTGTAACTTGTCCATATCATGCTATTTTTTCTACAGGGTTATTGACTGTCTCTCTACTTTTAGAAACTGTACATTAAACACATTAACTCTTCATGGTATAATTGCATTATTTTTCTCATATAACATTTTACTCCTCTTGAGTTAAAAAATAGTTTAACAATATAACCACATCTGGAATTTGAGTCACAGTTAGCAAAGGCTTCTACTACTAACAGGTATTAGAAGACTTTTACCATAATTCTTTCTAACATTTCATTTTTTTGTAGATCTTTAACCCATTTGGGATTTCTCTTAGTATCAGTATATGCATGAACACGATTTTATTTTTGTCCTTATGGAACCAATTAACCCAATACCTCCAGTACAAAGATATCTTTTTCCATACTTAACTGAGATGTCACCTTTACCATATACTAAATTTGCATATGCATTTGAGACTATATATTTTCTGTTCAATTTGTCTATCTATCCGTTCCTTCATCAGTATCACATTACAAAGATTTTAATACATTACTTATTATGTTTAAATATTTTAATATTTTTTAGAAAAGAATTTTTTCTTTTTCATTTTTTGCTTTTTCCAATACTAGAGGCATCCCCCAGGTTTGATCTCATGGTGCCTTTTCAATCTTCCAAGCCAGCAATGGCTAGTCAAGTCTTTCTCACATCACAATGTATGACATTGACTCTTCTGCCTTCTTTTCCCACATTTAAAGGATCTTTGTGATTACACTGGCTCCACTCTGATAAGCCAGGACAATCTTTATTTTTAAGTGAGCTGATTAACAAACTTAATTCCATTTGTACCATTAATTCTGCTTTGTAATTTAATATAACATTTATATGTTCCAAGGATCAGGATGTGGTTATCCTTGGAGAAGCATTATTGACTACAATAAGGATCTCTCTCACACTCACACACACACACACACACACACACGTACTTTTCCTATCCAGGATACAGAAAATCAGAGCTCCACCAGACACACCATTTTTTAATGCTTTGTGAGGTTCCTCATTGGAGTATTATCTCCAGCCAAATGGAAACACATTGCTATATTTAAAGTTAATTGTTTTACTATTTTTCAACTTTATTGCATAAAATGTTCACTATTTTCTCTTAGTCTGGCTTGTTTTATTCTCCTTACAGTGTCTTCTGAAAAACAAATATTTTGTTTTAATTATTATTTTTTAAATCCTTCATGGTTTTTGTTGTTCTAATATAGGAATTATTTGTCTATGTCAAGGTTGCAAAAATGTTTTGTTTTCCTCTAGAAATTGTAGGCATAAACTTTTACACTTAAGTCTATGATCCATTTCAAGTTAATGTTTGTATGTGGCCTGGGGGCAGAATAAAAGTTAATTATTTTCCATATAACATCAATTGTCCTGGCATAATTTCTTGAAAAGATCCATTTTCTCTACTATGTTACCCTGGCATCTTTGTGTATATTTTTGTTGAAAATAAACTCACCCTATATGTGTGAGTTTGTTTCTAGATAATTTTTTTCAGTACTTATACAAGTATTCTCATGCTAAAACCATATTTTGTTACTTGTAGCTTTATGATGTACTTGAAATTCTGTAGTGTTATTCTTTCAAATGTATTCTTTTTCAAAACCACCCTGGCTATTTCCACTGCATGTAGAGCCCACTGCATATACAATTTAGATATCTACAAACATGCTTGCTGGGCTTTTGACTGGGATTGATTTGAATCTATAGATGATTTTAAGGAAAACTGGTACCAATATTGAGTCTTTCAAACCATGTGCATTTTCTCTCTCTCTACGTATTATACCATTTTAAAATTTCTCTCTACAGTGTTTTATATTTAGTGTAGGAGTCTGGCACATATTTTGTTAAATTTCTTATTTTTACACTATTGTAGTAGGTATTATTAATTTCTTTTTTTAAGATTTTATTTATTTATTCATGAGAAACACACACACACACACAGAGAGAGAGAGAGAGAGAGAGGCAGAGACACAGGCAGAGGGAGAAGCAGGCTCCATGCAGGGAGCCCGACATGGGACTCGATCCTGGGTCTCCAGGATCACACCCCAGGCTGCAGGCAGCACTAAACCGCTGTGCCACCAGAGCTGCCCGGTATTATTAATTTCAACTTTAATTGTTCCTGTCATATAGAAATGAGTACAAGTGAATTTTTAAAAAAGATTTGATGGGGATCCCTGGGTGGCGCAGTGGTTTGGCGCCTGCCTTTGGCCCAGGGCGCGATCCTGGAGACCCGGGATCGAATCCCACGTCGGGCTCCTGGTGCATGGAGCCTGCTTCTCCCTCTGCCTGTGTCTCTGCCTCTCTCTCTCTCTCTCTCTGTGACTATCATAAAAAAAAAAATTAAAAAAGATTTGATGTATTTATTCATGAGAGACAGAGAGAGAGGCGGAGACATAGGCAGAGGGAGAAACAGGTTCCCTGCAGGGAGCCAGATGCGGGACTCGATCCCGGGATCCTGGGATCATGCCCTGAGCTGAAGGCAGACTCTCAACTGCTGAGCCACCCAGGCATCCCAAGTACAAGTGAATTCTGTACATTGGTCTCGTCCCTGCGACCTAGTTAAATTCACTTATTGTTACAGTAGCTTTTCTTTAGATTTTTAAAGAAATTTTACATATAAGGTTATGTCATCCATGAATAAAGACTGTTTTTCTTATTCCTTTCAAATCACTGTGAATTTTATTCCTTTGAATTGCTTTATATGCTGACTAGAACTTTTGCTACACTGAAGAATAGTAAAGATAAGAGCAGCAATATTTACCCTGTTGCTGATCTTAAGGAAAAATCATTCAGTCTTTCACCATTAAGTATGATATTAGTTGAAAAGTATACATTCTTTAATAGGTTAACAACTCTTCTATTGCTGTAGGTGTTATCAAGAATAATTGTTAGATTTTCCTAGCTATTTTTCTGTATCCACTTATAGAATTAAATCGATTCTCTTTAAACATTTATTTGGTTAATGTAGTATACTAAATTATTTGCTTTTCATAAAGAAAAATCAATTTTCAGTCATATTACTGGATTTGATTTGCTAATATTTTCTCATGGAATCTGTATATGTTTCTGAGGAATACTTATGTTAGAGGGTTTATGTATTTGTATTTTCTTTGATTGTTAGTGTCATAATTTTTCACTGATACAGTGATTTAAGTAAAGACTTATTTCTCTTCTTTTTTTTCTTAAAGACAATGTGACTGAATGTATTATTTCTGCCTTAAAAGTTTGATAGGTTAACCAGGGAAGCAAGATTTATTTGGATTGTAAGAAAAATTCAGTAAACACAATCAATTTCTTTAGCCGATACAGTGGTATTGAAATTTCTATCTGTTCTTTAAAAAAAAAAAAAAAAAAGATTTTATTTTTGAGAGAGAGAGAAGGGACAGAGGGACAAGCAGACTCCCCGTTGAGCAGGAAGCCCAAATGGGCTCCATGCCAGGGCCATGAGATCATGACCTAAGCCAAAGGTAGATACTTAACCGACTGAGCTACCCAGGAGCCCCTATTTGTTCTTGTGTATATTTTGGAAACTTTTATCTTTCATGAAATTTGTCCAATTCATCTAAACTTTCAAATTTATGGGCATAAAATTCTTTAAAATATTCCCTAATTTTATTTTTGTATATGTAAGATCTGTAGTGATGTCCTTTTATCATTCCAGATAATGCTATTTGTACATTTTCTCATTTTTCCTTGCTAATGCACCCACTGAGTTGTCAATTTGATTGCCTTTTTCAAAAGACAACCTTCTGGTTTAATTAATATTCTCCATTTTTCTGATTTCCATTCATTTTGTGAAAGAGGGAAAGAAGAGAAACTCTCTTTGATCTTTACAACTTATCCTAGAAATAGTGCTTGGTTAGTGTGTGTATAAGACCTGGCAGATGGTGATGGGGAGAAGGCCTTCCATAGTAAAAGAGAGAGCAGTAGCATCAACAGGCATTTACTGTTCACTCACTATGTTAGCTGCCAATTATATTAACATTAATAAGCGAAGGATGACTCTACGCTTTTTCAACTTTGTATCATCTTTCAGTTCTTATTAAGGCAATGTGATATTGTCCAGCAGGTTTTTGTTTTTAAAGATTTATTTATTTATTTGAGAGAGAGAGAGAGGGAGAGTACAAGCAAGCAGGGATAGTGGCAGAGGGAAAAAGAGAGGGAGAGAAGCAGACTCCCTGCAAGCTTGGAGCCCAATGCAGGGCTTGATCTCATGACTCTGAGATCACGACCTGAGCTGAAAGAGAGTCAGATGCTTAACTGACTAAGCTACTCAGGTGCCCTGAGATTGCTCTGTGTTTTAAGTATTACTCTTGACTCACTTAATAAGCCTTGGTCTTTGATCACCTCACAGGAATAGCAAGTATTTTCTAGCCAAAATCTATCATTGCTTGTTTCCATTTACCATGTATCTTGGATCAAAAAGGAACAGGGATTTAGGCTGGGCAATACACATCAACTTGCCACTGTTGTATCTAAAGTTTCATCCACTAGTTTGGGTATCAAGACTAGTTTTAGTTTCACCATGAAACTGCTTTATGATAAGGAACTCTCTGATTCAGTTCTTTTCTAAAAAAGTAAGAATGATGTGCTAAATGTTTTTTTTTTCCTACAGTGGAAATATCTTTTTTATAGCTATTAGATATAGAGCAAAATACAATCTTTGTTAACAGTCAGTAAAGCTGATTTTGAACAGCTAAGCTCAACTTGAGTTGGGAAACTCAGAATTTGACCATTTTGCAATATTTCACCTACAGAGGAACAACTAGTCTTGAGTAAAGGCAAAAGTACTAATTAATACATTAAAAGGTGGAGAGTTTAAGAAGTTTAAAATGAGTGACAGAGAAAATTTGGTAGAATGATAAAAGAAAACTATGAGGGAAAGATGAGGAAGGATGTTTTGAATTTATTTTTAATTTTTATATTTACATTTGCTTCATTGACTATATGAATAGGGTCCATATGTCATTCCTTGATTCAAGTGTTACTTATGGAGCACCTAATATAAGCCAGTCCCTGAGGAAACAGGACAAAGACAGTCTTTGGCTTTAAGGACTCCAAGTTAATAGAAGGTGTGTTGGTGGTGACGGGTGGCTGGGAAATGTATCTTAATAGTGTGACAAGTGCGTTAAGATGTATAAGAGATACCTTATATGATCTTGGGGGTAGGATACAGTATGGAAGGAATTTATTCTAAGCTTGACATTCAGGGAAACATGCAACAAGTAGTAAGAGAATAGGAGCTTTAATAGTTAATCACTACATTTTGGTGAAATCAGCTCTAGGATGGAAGAGATAAAATTGACTTGGATGGTGACAAGGGGCCAATCTCCTCATTGCTATTTTATGTATCTATAAGATACAAAGAGCAAGTGAAAAAATTTAAGGTCTTGTTTCTTTATAAAAGATTTAAAAAAATTATTTAAGACATAAAAAGGAAATCAAAGACATGGAGGTGAAAAGATTTTGTAAATCAAGATAACGGGGACACCGCGACCATAACAAGCAAGAACAAGTTTAAGTATTAAGAATAATTAGGGATCCCTGGGTGGCGCAGCGGTTTGGCGCCTGCCTTTGGCCCAGGGCGCGATCCTGGAGACCCGGGATCGAATCCCACATCGGGCTCCCGGTGCATGGAGCCTGCATCTACCTCTGCCTGTGTCTCTGCCTCTCTCTCTCTCTGTAACTATCATAAATAAATAAAAATTAAAAAAAAAAAAGAATAATTAATCTCCAAAACTCAGAAATAAAGGAAAAGATGACAACATGTCCTTTTGAAAATCTTATCAGGTCATCATTAAAAGGTCTCATGCAAGAGAGGATGCATCTGTGTTTGACTTTGTTCTTTATTATTTGATGGGAGGATCGACACTATGATTTTATATGTTCAGTTATAGAATTCTGACTGATCGGGAATCTAAACTCCAAAGATTACAGGTTATAGCCCTAAAGAGCATTAACCAGTTTTGTATCTATTAACAAGTTCATTTCAGTATTCCTTTGAATGAGTCTTTAAATTTCTGTTCCTTGAATTCTGCTTTGAACCAGGTATATCATTTGATTCTTTCATTTATTAACAAACTGAATTAAACTGTTGGCATGTCCTTATCATATATTTATGTTTTTGCCTTTTTGAATTTATCCCCAAAAGTCATTACTAGTAAAGTCCAACAGGAAATACTGATATTGTTAGACATTATTTAACAACAGACAACTCCGAGCCCCTCTGTTACAACAATCTGAAAGCCTAATTTGCTACTGGCTTACAATCTGTATCAAAAATCTAAAGTTCCCAGTGGGTTCCACCCCAAAAAGAAGGACCTAGAGATAAAATGGTCTGCCATCACATCAAGATTGAATCTTATTATTAAGTGAAAAATCCATTATTTTGTTCTAGTACTATTTTTATGTGTTCACACAGACAAATTTGAAAGGATCATTACCATATCTCAGAGCAGAAAGGTATAAAATGAAAAGAGACTTTCATTTCCCACTTTATACAATGGTATCACTTAAATATTTGAAAATGAGCATCAGCTTTAATAAACTAAGAAAGCAAAACAAAATATCTCACACTGAAAAATGGCAATTTCATATTTTTTATATTAACTATGCCTACTGTAACCCTTTGCAATCATCATGGATAATTTGGAATGGAATATTCTGCTTAAATGTTTTCCTTCACTGGTTGAATATTTAAAGCCCTATAATAACTACTGGTAGTACCCTCCCTTCCTTGGGCTTCTCCCCTACTCCCCTGGCCCTAACAACTGCAATTCATGGAATCAATATTGTGTATCATGTGTAGGAGATATTTGATATATATATCATTTAAACCTCAGTCCTACTTTAGAATGGATATAACTATCCTATTTTAGAGATAATGTAAACAGAAGCTTAGAACGGTTAAATCATTTAGTCAAGTCGAATTGGAATTTGCATCTCCAGACTTCATGGCACCCAATTCCAAGTCTCATCCACCATTCCACACCAGCTCTGCTCTACTCCAGTGTTCATATTAAAATGCAAAACATGAGCAAGTTTCAGAACTGCTTGGCTATAATGCAAGGCCACGATCATCTTATTATTCCTTTGGATAAACCCAATCTGGTCACCAAAAACTCAGAAGACATAAATTGCATAATGGTGATGGGTGGGTGCCTTTGTTTTCATAGACCCCTGGATCCCAGATCTGTTTCCCTGTGAAGTAATGAAGCCAGTCAGCATCATCACTCTTCAAAGAATTAGAAAACAAGAAGGAACACAAAATCATTTCCAAGTCACCTACTGCCAGTTAAATAAGATTTGAATGGATTTTCTAATGTTTCAAAGTACTTCCTTGCAGACAGCTAAGAAATTCATAAAACCAGCCATGAGAGTTATATTGCCTTTAAGAGTAAACAGTTATGATAGAGGAGTAACTGCCTACACCCAGAGAGCCTTTTAAGAGGAGACTGATAAGAGTTTATATATCTCAGACTGAAGGAAAGGGCCCCTTTGATCATTCTCATGCAAATCCCCAGTAGCTGACAGAAACCTGCTTTAGGTTGTGCCATATTTTCTTTTTTAAAATGCATATGGAACAACTAGCTTAGAACTAACACTTTCTTTTTGAAGACATTTTTTTCTTAAATTGGAAACAATTATGGGAATTAGACTCTTCCTCTTTTTTAAATAGAAATTTCCTTTGTAACTTTTCCTCTGAAAAATTCTTTTAGAGGTATAGGCAACAAAACAATGCAATTAGCTTCTGGATTTGTTTATCAGAATGGCTCAAATTTCCCTCTTCTTTTTCTCCATCTTGTATGTAATCAGAAAAAAAAAAAAAGGCACAAAACATCAGCACCAGCTGTCTCATTTCCTACTCCTTGGATTTCAATAGACATACCAAATGGTCTCACGACTTAGCTAAAAGAGGTAGAAAGTTGCAGTTAGGGATGTTTTTAATTTTCTGTGACCTCCTTCTTTGAGCAAAATCCCTTTCTAGTATCCTCTGCTTCTCTGGTCACTGTGATGGGTCTTGGGGTTTTTAGGTGAAGTGGGGTCCTTTATTAGTTGCTTCACTCTGGTGCTCTAATTATTTGAAACAGTGATGTAATTCTGCACAATACAGTGGTATTGTCAAATTAGGCAGGGAGGCATGAGCACCTGCCTCAAGCTCCTCTCCCAGCCTAGAATGCCCTACTCCCTTTACTCCACGTACATCTTCACCATACAGTGTTAGCTCTACTTCTTCCACTGAAAGCCTACCATTCCCACTGGCAGACATCACATAACTGCCTGGAAACTTTTGATAAATGTAATCATCAGGCCCAGAGAAGACGCTGGGACTTAACTGTTCTGTAATTAGTTTTGGGTAATTTAGCTTTCACTTATTTCATTAATTGCACACATAGTCCTTGGGGCCTTCTGGGGGATAGATGGAAGATGAAGAGCACACAGTCCATGCCCTAAAGGACCTGCCAGTTTTCTGGTGATAGTAGACACTAATCTTTGAGATGGTAGTCAACAACCTCTGAGGCTCACTCAGTTGGATAACTCTCTTCAAATTCAAATTGTTTCAAACTTAACTTCACTTCATTCCTCCCAACTCATTTCTTCTCCTAGTTAATGGCAATGGTCAGTCCCACAGTGATTCAGGTCTGTTTCCTTGGGGTCACACTTGCCTCTGCCTTCTCTCCCATGCTCAGGTCCAGTCTTTAACAATCAAGTCAGCACCCCCAGAACCTCATGAGCACTTCTGGGCCTTTATCCACATTGTCCCTTCTGCCTGAATATTCTCCTTCAGTCTGGTAAAATTGGAAGGAAAGGGTCTCTAAGGACTAATGCAAAATATATGGAAAGTATGCATGGGGCTGATATGAGTTATGAATTATTATTATTGCTGGTATCCTTATTATTGCTTCAAAGGGCAGAAAACCCAATTTAAACTGCCTTAAATAATAAATGTGCTTTGTGGGCTAACTGAAGAGAAAGGAAAGACATGCTTCAGGTGAGACATGTCCAGGGCTCTAATGGTCTGACCAGGATTCAATTTCTTTCTCCATTTCTTGCTCTTCTTTGTTGGGGCTCACAAGTTTTTAGCAGTCTCTTTCCTCTCATTCCAAAATGGTTTCACCAGTTTCTTTGGCTATATATGTTCAAAAGGGTTGGAGAGAGTCTGTTTCTCTGAAGTCTCTTTGGAAATCTCACTGACTTGGGTTGGATCTGGTGTCTATTCCTGAACCAACCACTGTGGCCAGGAGACCAGTTATTTAGAGTGGCCTAAGTCAATAAAGATTCACTCTGGCTTTGGAAGTGAAGTCAAGACTACTTAAGCCGTAGGAGGGGAGTACTTTTCCAAAGACAGTTCAGGGTGCTGCAGCTGGTGGAAGGTAGGAATGCTGAAGAGGTGATAAACAAATGTCCCTGTTAGTGCCCAAAGAATGCTTTGATGGCAAAATGTAGGTTTGGACTTGATAATGGCAGCAATGGGAAGCTGGTAGGACCTGCAGATAGTTGATTATTTTCAGACGCCTCTCTCTTAACTATTGAAAAAAGTAACCATGAAGGGAAAGGTGAGATTTTAGAAGCAGGAAGAATGTTTATATATATATATATAGTAGTCCTTTTTGGAAGGTAATCCCTTAATCAGCCAATGCTGTGTCTTGGCAAATGGAAAAGTCTACATTAAGTAAATCCAACACATGAATAAATGACTGTGTATTATTGGTGTGATTAGCTGTTCCAGCATTCATCAAGGAATATCTGAGTATTAAAAATAAGCCACCTGCTCATTACTCTTTGTATTTTACTTATGAACTTTAGAGTAAATGAATCAAAATTTATATAGTCTGATCTGTCCGAAGGAACAGTAAATTAGTTATTGAAATGTTACACTTCTCCTCGATTTAGTTTTATTAATGAAGTATATATATATCTTTTAAACAAATATTTGTAATCTGAGAGACCTCAGAACACCAAAATATTAGAGCTAGCAGAGATCAGCCAGTGTGACCCATCTGATAGATAAGAAGGTGGGTTGGGACAGAGAAACGGCTGGCCTGAGGTTACCTAAAGAACAGGTGGCTAAGATGCTGGTCTTTGGATAGCCCGTCTGGGGTTCAAACCTACCTGCACATCCAGGCCTTTGTGTTTCTTTCCATTTCATGGAAGGTCTCAGCCCCTGGTAAGCTGAAGATATCTGAGAGTTGATTTTGCTGCTTTAAATGGCTTTATTAAAGTATAATTGATACACAAACCCTGCACATATTTAACATATAAGATTAAGTAAGTTTGTACATATATGTACACCTGTGAAATCATGATTCCACCTATATGAGGTACATAAAATAGTCACTTTCGTGGAAGCCAGTGAGGTTCTTGTGCGGTATCCAGGGTGTAACACCTTTTTTTGCTCACCTAAAGGCAACTGTCCTCCAAAGTTGACCACTAGATGGCAGAATAAATCCATGTACCTAATAGAGAGGCACCTGTTCTAAGATTTTGGAGCTCTGAGTATCTCGGAGTAGACTAGCTCATCTGCCTGGTGGGTATGGGGGTCAGCCCAACACCATGTCAACTTTGCAAATCTGTACTTCTCTCAAGAGTCTTCTGGTTAATCTAATCTTCTTTTCATTTAAATATACTAGAAGGAAATAATCTACTTTGAAAACTATTTTAGAAAAGGCTTGAATGACCATTAGTTGGTATTTCATATTTCTTACCAGTATTTTCTGCATTACAGAAGAGATTATTTGACCATACAGAGTGATGAGTCTCTAACAGCTAGAGTGGGATCTAAAATACTTTTAGGCAAGGGGGAGTTCATTGGCCTCTGGAATCAAGTCAACAGATGTAGCCAGATACTTCTAGAAATAATAATAGAAGCTTGAACTTGTTCAGCACCTACCATGTGCCAGGCACTGTGCTGAGCACTTAAAATTGGTAAATCCATTTAATATTCACAATAACTATAAAGTAATGCATGTTAAATCTGTTTTTATAACAAAGTATACAGAGGTCAAGAGAGTTTAATTAATTTGCTCAAGGTCATATAATTAGAAAAATGTGACTTAAAAATGTACTTAGACTGCACAGAATTAACAATACGGTGCTTGATGTCAGCATCGTTAGGGCTTTATGAATCCAGATGAAAAGTAATTGCCCCTTTGGCCCTGTGACTCATGTATTAAAAGCATCTATCTCGATCACTGGAACACTGGAAAAAGTGGATCTGGAAAACAGTTTTAGCTGTGTTACTCTGAGTAAGGATGAGAATAAATTCTTAAGGGAGCACTGTGAAATATCTAGGCTGCTGTTAGCAGAGTATTTTAGAGTAGGATGGTTCTGCAGGCTGCAGGTCACATGGCCTTCTGCGCAATGGAGTTGTGTTAAATCACTCAACCTGGCTGCTTTGAGAGGCCAGCTCAAGTCTATCTTCCGTTTTCTCCACAGGCAAAACACATCCAGTCTGATGTATTTCTTGGATGTATAACTTGATGTTCAGGAATTTCGTGTACCAAGTCAGCACCCCTGGGGCAGACTGAGCTTTGTTGGTGATGTGATCCTGTGTCTAGAGAATGACCTCTCTACTCAGCAATGCCCTAACATTTGATGCAGTTGTTAGGATTCTTGGTACAAAGTAAGAGAACCCAACTCTGGTGAGCCTATTTTAAAAAATGGCTATAAAGTCAATTAAAATATATCTCATGGCACATAACGGAAAGCAGCTGGACTTCAAGAGGTCTGGCATTAGACACTGGAAAGATACTGAGATCTCTTTGTCCACCTCTTTTACTTCTCTTTACATCTTCATTATCTTATTTCTTAGCCCTGAATGTTTCCTGCTTCTTAGTAAAAACACTGGCCATTCACAGCTCTGAAATCTGCAGGTTACGTGTTCTGCTACACAAGAAAATCTGACGTCCAAATTTCTCATGAAAATATACAACAGGCTCATTCTTAGGCAATATTGTGCAAAGAGCTGAATTTTTCTGTCTCAGGCCATAACATGTTTTAGAAGTTTTTTGTTTTGCTTTTCCATCATGATGGGGCTGTTCTTGCTCACTTTCAGATAAGGCTGCATCCGCTCTGCTAATATAACCTGTTAATTTCAAAGGACTTTATAAGTTGGCTGTAATTCACATTCTTAGAATTGGGAAAATCTGTGTCTTTTGAGATAGAAGAGTTCTTTTCTTTTTCTTTTTAACTTTTGTTTTATTTTTTCTCCTAAAATATCAGAATGCTATTTTTCCAGGTGCCATGTGGCTCTTTGACAACACACAGGCTGCTTTAGTTGTTTTTAATGAACGTTATCGCCAGCTGCTCAGCTGTGGCAACTTTTGTTTTAATTTTTTTTTTTTTTTTTAATTTTGGGAGGTGGCAGAGAGCTCCTTGTAAGATTTGCATGCTGAATGTCATAGCCTGCATCACTGATGTTCTCCAGGCTACCAGGAACTCTGTACTGCAGGGGGCGCCAGCACCCACCCTTTCTCTAACTGCTCGCAGAGGTAAAGCCTCAGGTGGAATTGTCAGGCATCCACCTGGTGTGTTTGGTCCCTTCCTTGTGTTGCCCCTTTGCCCCTGGATGCCTTCCCTTGTGTGATGACATGTTGGGTTTGTGGAACTTGTCTGATTGCCTAAGAATTTAAAAATGGAACCCAAAGCTGAGGGAAAAGAGGCATCATAGGTTAAACAACTAGAGGCAGATCCCAGATTCTCACAGAAGTCTCCAAGCTATCTCTGCTGCCTCAGTCTCATCCCTTATCCTTTCCTGCCAACCTTATATAAACAAAAGATTTGGAAGAGGGGCAGGGTGTGCTGTGGCTCTTCCCACTGTGCTCTAGCCTTTGAGAGCTTTTCCAAGACCATCCTTTATGAGGGATACAGGCTTCAGGAAAACAGAAAAGCAATCTTTTCTGGGCTGGGTGTGTCTGCTCATATAGAAGATTGGCTTGAAGAATAGAAAAGGGAATTGGCACAGGAAGCAGGAAGGGAAGATGACAAAGTGCAGTGGAACCCAGTAATTTTGGGAGGGTCAAGGTCATGACAGTATCTCATGGATCAAGAAGGGTCCACTAAGACTGAACTGGTCTTGAGTAACTCTGTTGGCTTGACCAAAGTTATCATGAATTCTTTTTTATACCATAAACAAGTCAATTTCAGGTGGCTTGTAGCTTTAAATATGGAAGTTAAAACAATGATGATTTCAGTATATAATTTAGGAAAATATCCTCATGACCCCATGACTGTTAACAACCTCTTCAACACTCACATGTGCTGTGTCAATGTGATATGGTGCCAGGTATTTAACAAAGTTTATGTTCTACTTCTCGCACAATCCTAAGAGATAATTCTCCATTCCTGTCCAAGAAAATAAAATTCTGTATCTGACTGGCTGCTGACTTTGAGGACTTGATGGGCATGTGATGGAAGTCTGCTTGTAGTTCTCATCTGAATGCTCATCTCAGCCCACAAGTTGGCTGCAATATTTCTAGTTAAAATGGGGGCTCTTTTCAAACAGAAGTTTTGGATATCTCAAATTAAGCGAAAACAAATCTAATATTCATTAAGTGCGTAACATGTCAGGGACTAAACTAGTTCATTTATATGCTTCTTTTGCTCAATACTTACAATAGCCCTGTGAGGAAAATATAATTATGCCCATTTTTATAGTTGATAGAATTGACTGATGGAGAAGTTAAACATCCTCCCCCAGGTCACAAAGCTAGAAACCTGAGGAACCACGACTGGATCCAGATAGTAACCTTCATTCACTGTCCATGAAGTGAAAGGGGAAGGAGTTATTTGGCTTAGAAAATTTTCAGAACCCACTGTTGGCCTCCACTATGGGATAATTTTCTTACCATGGAACCACAGGGTTTCCGTGTTCTTCCTTTTCAACATCCAGTCAAGTGGTTATTTTCCAATTACACTGAGAGATGTTTGGGGCTAGATTCATTTGGCTTTTGGAAATTTTTGCTTAATGATTTTATTTATTTATTTATTTATTTATTTATTTATTTATTTATTTATTGGCTTAATGATTTTAAATGGCATGTCTACCTACAGGACTATGGATGTTCTATGCCTGATATTTCAGAGCAGTGTTCCCTGCTTCCTTTAAAAACTTTAAAAAATCGTAAATTTCCATTTCACCGGCGTCATAGAACTGGCAAAATATGGAAAAGTACTATGGGGCATAGTATAATATTTGTTTTGTTGTTTTATGAAATTATTTTTTATTGTTCAAATTTTTTTAAAAAATAAAAGGTTAATAAGCAAAGAAAATATCACTGATGAAGACCATCTATCCCACTGTTTGACTTAAACCTTTATACCTTTTGCCTCCCCCTTTCTCCTTCAGGATTACACAAAAACTTTTCTGTGAAATCTGTTTTTCACTCAGCCTTCCCCCAACCTCTGCCCCTCTCCCCCAAGTAAGCAGCAGAGACTTAAGAAGTAGATGGTAGGCTTGCTGTTGCTGGCTTGAAGATGGAGAGGGGTGTGTGAAGGTCGTGAGAAGGAAATGAATTCTGTCCCTTTTCCCTTACTGTAACTAGGATTTGTAGAACTGAGAGTGGACCCGATGGGCAGTGATTGCCATCTCTGTGGGACAGCTCAGATATAGTATCACAAACTAACCTCAGAGAGATGCTGGAGCAGCGGGTGAAACCAGAATGCCCATCTTTGGAGGTAATAAACCCATCCATAACTTTACTAGGAAATAACCACCCGTAAGAGCAGGATAAACCCACCAATGACATTTTTAGGAAATAACTATGTAACTTAATCTTGTATTTTAAATTATTTTAGGTGTTTGGTTAAAAGTCATGAGTTAGTGCTGCTTCTCTGAAAAGTGGTTTATCCTGGATGGAGAGTCAGACAATAATACAGTAATGTAGTTGCTGAAATACTGATTTAGAAGGATGGAAGCTAGTCACGAGAAGCTTAGAAACATGGAGGGGGGATGGTAACCTGTAGAATTCGTAAGGTTCTTTTAACTTTAGCTCAGCTCAGGGAGGAACATGGCAGCATGAACCTAGAGGTAAACTATGTTCAGATCTTAACTGGAAGGATGCCTGGAGGGATTATAATGGTTATCCCTGGATCCAGAAACAGGCAGCAGAACCTAGTAGAATAAGTCAAGTTTACATACGATGTCTGTGTCAGATAGAGGACAATGGCTTCCTGATACCAAATAGCTTTATTCTGAGTGAGAACTGGAGTTAAGTTTTAAAAAGTAGTTCATAATATACCACTTGTTGGTTTAATTACTCATCCCTGAGGAAGGGTCTATCTCTTTAACTCTTGTTTTATGTTATTTAAGGGTTAACATAAG
Source organism: Canis aureus (assembly GCF_053574225.1). Classification (NCBI taxonomy): domain Eukaryota; kingdom Metazoa; phylum Chordata; class Mammalia; order Carnivora; family Canidae; genus Canis; species Canis aureus. The sequence goes on along the minus strand of NC_135613.1, from coordinate 14,953,834 downwards.
AACAAGGTTATGTTTGGTTAAAGATAAGAGCTGGGTTTTTTTTTTTTTTTTTACTAAGATGCATTTTATCAAATGGTAAAAATAATAATAGCAAAGAAACAGGAAGATCTAATAGAATTAACTGTGGGTTGAAATCAGATATTGTTGGGCTTTGAAACCTCAACTTGCCAGTTCTTAGCTGGGTGACTGTAGTCAGAGCACCTAATTATTTTGGTTTTCAGCCTTCTTTTTAAAACTGGGATAATGGTATCTAACTTTCAGGGTTGTGAAAAGCAAATGAAGTAATAAACAAAAAGCTCTAGTTTAGTGCTTGAAATTTAGTATGCAACCAACCAACAATTCTGTGCAAATGAGTATTACTCTAGTCTCTTGGTTACACACATCAAGGGAGTTATATTTAGTCCTGAGTCCTTCTTCCCTGGCTAGCACCAACTTTTCTAACAAAACAGAACATACAAGTGTAGAGTTCATGAAGAAACAATTTCTTGCTAACATATTTTGTAAATGCAAGGTATTTTAGTAACAGCAAATCTATGCTCCTGGCTGCAAAACTCGCATGAAGTTTCTCCTCTTCCCATGATAAAGTGCTACAGAGATTTGTACTAAGTAACAATTAGAATCATGGAGAGACCATGACCACATCTTTAAAACTTCCAAATAAGCGGAAAACTGAGTACCCTTTGGGAAGAAAGTAAGCCCCCCTTTAGCTCAATGAACCAGATGAAGCCACCAATAATTCTGCCCGAGGAACAAAAATAGTTGAAGTTGCATATGCATGTCATGAGAGAACAGTTGCTTCTTGGCGGTTATAATTTAGCAAATACTTAAAGATAATTCAGAGACGTGTAGCTTTAGGCACAACATCAAAACGGTTTCACAAGGGACAGCTCGAGTGAGAACTCACTGTAGTAATGTTTAAAAAGTGAGACTGGGGAGAGCCAGGACATCCCATTCCTTCAGACTCCCACTTCCCAGAGCTCAGCACCCCTGCATGGAGGTGGAGTCTGCAAGAACTGGTGGGACTCAGATCCATGGAACAAACTAGGGAACAGCACGGTGGTAGTTTCTTACAAACACGAAGTTGATGGCTGCATTTCAACCAATTCATCTCTTTATCTCATCCTACTCCTGGTGATACTAATATTTGTAGCCCGGGAATAAAAGTTCTTAAATACTTTTTACAGCATTTCACTGTTTTGCTGAATCAGGATAATGACACAGGAGGGCTGTGGCTGCAAAGAATGGAAAATGAGGCTGCATAGCTCAAATGCAAAGGGAAGTTATTTCAAGACTACTGGGTGGCTCATCAGATTGAAGGAAGAATTGAAAATCAATCAGGCACAGTATCAAGGCAGCTCTAAGAACCCAGTAGCAGGAGTGATCATTGATAGATGAATGGCTTAGATCTACCTCCACTCTCACGGTGTGTCATTCCTCTTGAGACTCAAGTCCTGGGGGAGGAAGCTGAATTACTCTGCATGTCCAGTGGGGAGGGGAAGAGTATAGGGCACCCCGGTGGACACAACCATAGATGATGATCAGTTTTGCAAAGAAAAACCAGGGCAATGTTACTTAAAGAATACTGGAAGTATTCTGGGCAGGCAAAGCTTGTCTCTACAAGTCACATCACTCTGGCAGGTAATGATTTTACCTGGAGTAAAGCTTTCCCAGTAAATCAGTTGCTAATGATGAGTGAAGTATAACAGCAGCTAATTATCTGACCGACACCTCACTCCTATTAGAGCCCAGAAACAGCAGGCACTTTGGCATACATGATTTTGCAAAAAAAGAGGAAACAGCAAGAAAGAGGAAAGAGGGAAGGGAGGAAGGAGGAAGACCCAGTAGCTCACATCAAAGCCAACCATAACCCAGTGAGGGCTGGGGGGGGGGGGGTGGGTGGAATAAGTATCTTCAGCCCTTGCATCTTCCCCGTGTACAACATGTGCCACACAGTTTTTCGTCACCTCACAGGGCACCTGGAAGAGCATGCAGGTAGAGCCTATCCCCAGAAAGAAAATCTTTCTTCTAGATCAGCACTGCCTAAGAGAAATAGAATGCCAACCACGTAAGTAATTTTAATTGTTTTTAGTGAGGCACACTAAAAGCAAAAAGTAACAGGTGAAATTACTTTTAATAATTTATTTTAGGGGCGCCTGGGTGGCTCAGTTAAGCAACTGCCTTTGGCTCAGGTCATGGTCCCAGGACCCTGGAATTGAGCCCCGCGTTGGGCTCCCAGCTCAGCAGGGAGTCTGCTTCTTCTCTCCCTCTGCCTCTCCTTCTGTGTACATGCTCTCTCTGTCTCCCTGTCTTAAATAAAGAAATCCTTAAAAAATATTTTATTACATCCAAAATTTTATCAGGTGAACATATAATCAGTGCAAAATATGAATGATGTATGTTACCCTTCTTTTCACACTAAATCTTTGAAATCTGGGATGTATTTTACACTGACAGTACACCTCTGTTGGGACTAGCCACCCTCTACTAGCCACATGTGCCTACCATACAGGACAATGGAGGCTTAGCAGATACTGGCATTCTGGCTTTGCTTTGAAACATCACAGTAATTGAATGATTATTATACAATTCTACAATCTGTATCTGGTGTGTGTGTGAGGGTGGGGTGTTTTGGCTTTCTTTCGTTTTGAGCTGAAGTAAAGGCATACACTTTATTTCCATTGCATGTTTCCCAAGCTAGGGTGTTTTATTTTTGTCCTGATTTCCAGTTGCAGTTTTTCTCAGTCCTGTTCTGAAAAGAAGTCAATGTTCTATGAAACTTCAACAATGGCTTCTTGGAGACAAAAGAGAAGACTCCTACACTGATGAGGAACATGAGGCCACATGAGGCTGACTAACTTGCCCAAAAGGCTGGGTTGGTGGTAGAGCTGGGATGGGAACCTTATTTGCCTCATAGGCAGAGTGTCCCTGAGCTTTGTCCTGCCTCAGACTGCTTAGTGTATGACCAGGCCAATTTCTCCAAATCCCCATTCCCTTGCTATTGACTTTGCTACTGCTCACTGCTCTCTGAATCTCCAGGTAAAGATGGAGATGGTCAAAAGGATAGGTGCCCCACTTGAGACTAAGGGAAAGAGAAATCTGCCTGTGTCTTCTGTGTTCAGAACCACCTTAGTCTACTCCCTACAAAGGTAGACTCAGTGGTGTGACAATGAAGTGTTTGATGATACACTTCTAACACTTCATTCTCTTAGTTACAGGGAAGCCATCTGAGGGGCACAGGAGAGCTTGGAGAATGATTCTGTTCTTTTTTTTTTTTTAATCAATTACTAACCATATAGTGTATTATTCGTTTCAGAGTTAGAATTTGGTGATTCATCAGTTGCATGTAACACCCAACATGGCTTATCACATCACATGTCCTCCTTAATGCCTATCACCCAGTTATCCTATGCTCCCACCCAATTCCCCTCCAGCAACCCTGTTTGTTTCCTAGAGTTAGGAGTATCTTATGGTTTGTCTCCCTCTCTGATATTGCTTATTTTTCCTTCCCTTCCCCTATGTTCATCTGTTTTGTTTCTTAAATTCCACATGAGTGAAATCATATGATGTTTGTCTTTCTCTGACTTATTTAGCTTAGCATAATACTCTCTAGTTCTATCCACACTGTTGCAAATGGCAAGATTTCATTCTTTCTGTTGTGTGTGTGTGTGTACCACATCTTTATCCATTCATCTGTAGATGGACATGTGGGCTCTTTCTATAGTTTGGCTATTGTGGACATTGCTGCTATACACATTGGGGTGCATGTGCCCCTTCGAATCACTATGTTTGTATCCTCTGGGTAAATACCTAGTAGTGCAATTGCTGGGTCATAGGGTAGCTCCTCTATTTTTTTTTTTTTTGAGGAACCTCCAAATTGTTTTTCAAGTGGCTGTATCAGTTTGCATTCCCATCAGGGGTGTAAGAGAGTTCTCCATTCTCCACATCCTTGACAACATCTGTTGTTTCCTGAGTTATTTTTAGCCATTCTGACTGGTGTGAGGTGGTATCTCATTGTGAATTTGATTTGTATTTCTCTAATGCTGAGTGATGTCAAGCATTTATTCATGTGCCTGTTAGCCATTTGTATGTCTTCTTTGGAGAAATATCTATTCATGTCTTCTGCCCATTCTTGACTGGGTTATGAGAATGACTGTTTTTAAAGGATTCACTTGGATCATTAGTAGCACTCTTCCCAACTCACAGGCTGATGTGGATCATCTGTAATTTTTTTAAATGTAGCTTTTTTCTCATTATGACAATAGTACATGCTTAGTGGAGAAAATCTTGAAAAGAATAGGTCTGTATCACAAACATAAATGAAAATCACCTGTATTCCTAACAGTCAGTAAAGAAGGCTCAAAAATTTGATTTTTGATATATTTCCTTCTGGTATTTTTCAAATATATAAATATGACACATACAGTTTGCAGTTCTATTTTTTATTTTATTTTTTTCAGTTTGCAGTTTTAACAGGATCACACTACACAATTTGTTTTATAACTTTTTTTTTTTTGTCTCATGAGTCCTGTGGGTAGACTGTGGTTTCCAGTCTTTCTCCGGGGCTGCTGAGATTGCTTTACACAAGTCCTTTCTTATTGGCCTCAAAATTTGCTGAGACTGGACCCAGTGCCCCAGGTCTCCATGGACAGAAAGCCTCCATTAGCTACTCTGACTCCTGCTAGATTCCCCAAGGAGTCCCAGGATGGAGTATTCCAATAGGTTAATTTTTCAAAATATACAAAACTTGCTTTGGACTTCTGGACAGCTCCAAATATAGCTAGAAGTATGTTGAAGGGCTTTTGTGGGTTTGGAAGAAGGGTGTTTGCCACTCTGGAGCTTCGGAGAGTGTGTTGGAAGAGAACGAGTGTAACACATGTGAATAAATGCAAGTTCTCAGCCCAGTTTGTGATAGGCAGACATGGTTACACGAAATGTAGGATGCTGCTACCTAGCCAGCTCATGCCTGGTCCTCTCCACCCCTAACACCCACCCCAGCAGTCTCAAGGGAGGCTTAGCTTTCCCCTCTTTGAGGATAAGAACCTAGACAGGCCTTGAGAGGAGTTGTTGGTTGTCCAGGTAGTATGTGTGGGAGCAAGGGGCAGTGATGGTGGTGCAGGTCTGCCTCTGTAAGTTAATGTCCCCATTCACCAGATACATTTGGCTTAAGAGTTTGCCTTTGGCAGGGAGAGAGACGTTCTGTTTCCTTCCCCTAAGAATCAGGAAGCAACTGATTATCTTTTCACACTAATAAGCACCAAGAAGCAGCGAACATTTCTTTTTCTAGTTTTCTTATGATACATTTGTTGACCTACTCCCCAAATTCAGCATAGCATGTGCTGATAACAGCAAGAGAGAAGCAAGGAGAGAGATTTTCCAACTGCTAACACATGAATAATGGCATCTCTATTTTTCCTTTCCTTAAAAAATAAAACGTACTGTCTACAAATACAGAGGATGACAAGAGTGTATGCATAGATAATTATATGAATTTAGCTATCCATTTGTCTAGGGAAATCAGCTCTGTTTCAAAGAAGATTAAAAAACAATGTTCTCCCAGAGTGCTTTTCTCCTGTTGATCACCTTCTGATTGTTGACAGTGAGGTTTGCCAATTTCTTTTTCCCAGAAACTTTGTGCTCACGTCAGGATTCTCTCCAGCAGTGTTCCTGCAGAGGTATTGATTATTCTTTCCCTCAGTAAAAGAACAGCCAAGCCCACCTTCAGTGAGGCCACTCTGGCTCTAGAATGATCAAACGTTCCCACACTATGTGACTCTGGGCAGGTCACACCACCTTCATGACCAGACTCCTAACCTGGGAGATGGATGAGGCTATTGACCTCATTGGGTTGTGTGTGGTGTGGACACCATGTGTTGTGATTGGGAGCGTGGAGAAAACGCATGGCTCATAAAAACAACAGTGTCATGGTCCTCCTCCCTCCCCAGAACAGAAAGATAGTAACAATCCCTACCACTTATGATTGTGTGATAGGTGCCAAGCATCTAACCTACATGTTCTCCTTTAATCCTTGCAACATTGAAACAATGTGATGAGGGAGCATTACAAACCCACTTTGCAAATGAGAAAAATGAGAGACTTAGGGATTCTTTTCATTATAAACTAGAGCCAGAATGTGAGGTCCAATGAGTGAAACTTCCGAATGGATCATCTCCAGCACTGCACCTCCTTATAGGTAGGTCTTGTCTGATGGATCCTAAACAAGCGTGTGTGTGTGTGTGTGTGTGTGTGTGTGTGTGTGTGTATTTCATCACTTGGGAGTAGAATACAAGTAAACACTGGGCACAAAAATATCCTCTTCCCTCCTAAGGAGGCATTGTCTATTCCCTTCCCCTCTACACTCCAGAGTTGGTGGAAACCAAGCCTGGCCCATGGTTCCCTGAGGCATGAAGAAAGGCTTCCTTTCAGAACAGAGGAACTTAGAGGGCTGCATCCCTGAGCATCCTCTGCCCTTCGAGGCACTCAACCACTCGGTCCCTTGCTACACAAACTCAGACGCTTACTGGAAAGGTGGCACCACCCCCTGCAAGCAGCATCTAGCCCTGTGCCCACTCAGAGTTTTGAGGTAGCCTGGGAGATAGTCCTTTTCCACCTTATCAATGCATGCTGCCTGTCAGCTGCCCCTGATTCTGAAAATAGCCTATTTTCATTATTTTACTAATATATAGTTCTCCCTCTGTCACAACAATGCTCAGTGAACCTTTGCTTTGAATCCCTGAATTGTTTCTTGGGCCAGGTTAGAAGCATCTAACCTGGAACTAGAAGCTGGGGACTCAGCGGTGGCTCAAACAGGCTGTGTGAGGAGTGTCACGCTCTCTGATCAGGAGAACAGATATGAAATAACACATCCAGAACTAGTATCTGTAGGTCTCTGTGCAGATAAGAGAAGTACTGAAGGCTGTGCAGGCACAAGACTGACTAGGACCACAGAGTTCGTCAGAGACTCACTTTCCTCATCTTTAAAACTGGTACTAAAATCTTTTGTCCTGCTGATAATACCAGATTGTTCTGAGAGTCAAATTAATAAGATGCTTTGTAATCTTTAAATGTCTTATAAATTTTTTTAAGAGAGAGAGAGGTGCACTGGGGGACGGGGGGCAGGGAGGAGGGGAAAGGATGGAACAGACTCATCACTGTGTGTGGAGCCTGACATGAGGTTTGGTCTTGGGACCTCGAGATCGTGACCTAAGCCGAAACCAAGAGTCAGACACTCAACTAAGTGAGTCACTAAGGCGCTCCTTATAAATATTCTTTTAATGCTTTTTAATAGGAATAATTATTAGGATACCTAAATTATGAGAAAGCATATTACCATTATTGGTTATAAAATAATCACATTGAAATTTTTTTTTTTACCTTCTCTACACACAGATGAAAGAATTCCACTTTCCAAATCTTCTCTATTCTAGTCATTTGTATAGATGTGGTTAGAGCTGTTCCTGGACAAACTGCTAGGTGAGTGGGAGGAGTGAAGGGTCATATGCAGTGGGGGTCAGAGGTGACTGGAGATTGTTCATTGAATGTCTCCTATCTGTGCGCATCTAGCAACTGCTTTATAAGATGGCTGTTCTTTTCCCTGTTTTCTGGGAAGGAAGCAGTGTTTAGGGTTTTCACTGACCTTATCAAGTCTGCTCAGCTGGTGGATAGTGCAGCCATCAGCATCTGGAGCCCTACTCTCCAGCCAGGCCCAAAAGCCTTCCATGAAGAGGAGCTTTGCTGCCTCTTTGCCCCCTTGGAGGTGCTTACTGAGCTCACACTTTTCTGGTTTAAAAAAGGTAATGTGACTGACACTCACTGAAGGTGTTTTTGACTTAGTGTGAGTTCCCTATCCCAGTGCAGAGCTCCTTGAAAATGGAAACTCCCATTTGTGGTTTTTAATACAATGAAGCTTCTAGAAGGTATGCAATACAACGTTTTAAACTGAACTAAACGACCCCTCTCAATGTCATTTCCATTATAAAAAATGACTCAGAAATGGCGCTGGCTCCCCTTGGCAGTATTTCAGATGGAGAGAAAGTCTAGAGAAGCAATTAGTGGTGTGCATTCTGGAGTCTATGGGGGCACCCTCAATTCTGGCATCCTACTCCACTGACTCATAATTCTTGCTGAGGCTGGAGCTCTTTTCTGGAAGGCACTTCTCCAAGTTCTACATCTGGCCTTGGTCTAATTCTTGGTGAGCACAATGAGGCCCAAGTTCTGTAGCCTGCCAGGATACAGGGTAGTATTTCCCATTTGCTTTCTTTCTGCAGAAAAACCATTCAACGCAGGGAATTAAAAAATGTAGCAGACATATGCATTTTTTTGGTAGCAGCAAAGTCTGGGATATATGCCCTTCTATTGCAATTAGACTTCTTACTTGTTCACTTCAATCTCCAATAATATCTTACACCTTGACATGATTTCTGATGTGACATTTTTCTGTATAGATGCAAGGTAAGACACTGATACTCACTTTGCATTTGAGAGGAAGTTGTTATGGCAGCATTTGCAGCTTGGAAGATATAGGAAAATAAGTCATCTTTGCATGATTTAGTCCCAAAGCCCATTATAACAAAAAGCTCCTGATAATTCAAGTTCATATTAAATTTCTGCCATTCACAGAAAGAACAATTTGGGCAAATAAGTGCTCATTAAAATTTATTTAGAGGGAATATTTTCCATTAGGGTGTTTCATTATTTAAGAACAAAATAGAAACCTATGTAGTAATGCATAATGCTCACACCAACATGGCATTTCAGATAAATTACATTTGGATAAAGATGAACGTGTTTGGGTTTGGAAGGCTGATTGATTCTAGCAGGTACTGTAGTTGCATAATTATAAGCTGGGTTGAAAGAAGTTACCTAAAAAACAAGGATGAGCCCAAAGAAATCCACCAACATGTCAATATGAAATTATTCCATGCTGGTCTAATTTTTGTTCCCTTCAGAACTGAGGTTCTGCACCTCCATACAGGTGGAGCAGGCTCATGTGCATACGGAGTCTGGGATGGCTAAGGGGATAGACAGGTAGTTTAAAGAGTGAAGAGGGAATAGTGGGCACCCTTAGGAATACAGACCTTAACCCAGGGAATGACATTTCATTTTTTTAAGGCAAAGAAGGATGACTTGGGCCAGATCTGGGGCTTGGTCCACTAATGAGCAGCCATGCAAAAGCTGCATTTTTCACTAGTAACTGTGGCTTGATAACTTTCTTTCATACAGCCTCACTACAAATTATCAGGATGCCCACTTTCTGCATCAAGGCCCTCTGCCCAGATACACTGGAAGATTTAATTTTTTTCTCTAAATAGGTTCTGACACACAAACAGGTGTGTGTGTGTGTGTGTGTGTGTGTGTGTGTGTGTTTGGGGGGGTTCCCACATACCAGCAATCAATTCTCCAATTCTCAGATTCTCAAGAGGGTGTCTTGCAATTCAATTCTGACACCACCTATCTGGAGATAGCATCAGATTCCGCAGGTTAGGGGCTCAGTCCTTTAAGACTGCTCCCCCAACCCCCTTTAGACACCAGTTGCCCACCCAGACTATTATCTGTTCTGACTGGCTGACTATAAAAGGGAAGCTCCCAAGAGCCCATCCAGTTTGATTACTTTGCTACAGCAACTCATAGAACTCTAGAGGAACATTTTATTTACCAGATTACCAGTTTATTATAAACAGATGTAACTCAGGAACAGCCAGACAGAAGAGATGCAGAGGGTAAGATTCTTCTAGCACTTCCACACGGTCACCACCTTGGAAGATTTCTGAACCCTGTTCTGCTGTTTTTTTGTGTAGGTTTCATTACATAGGCATGACTATCATTGGCACCGGTGACTGACTCAACCCCTAGCCCCTCTCCCTGCCTTGGAGCTACTGAATGTTTCAACCCTCAAATCCTGTGGCTTCCCTGGCAACCAGCCCCCATCCTTTGGTGACCTAAGGGCTTTCCAAAAGTCACCTCGGTAATATAATAAAAGACACCTCTGTCACCCTTCACCCAGAAAATTCCAAGGATTTTAGGAGCTGTGAGCCAGGAACAGGTTGATGACCAAATACAGATTTCTCACTGTCCATCAGTGTCATACTCTCCATTTCCCATCCAGGTTTCTACAGCGAGCCTCCTTTCTGCCTCCACCTCTTCCCCACGAGGCATTCTCTGCACACAGCTACCATGCTTACTCATCTTTCTGCTGTTTCCACTACTGAAATCCAACAAGCTTTACAACAATTCCAACTTGCCCTCCTTTCTCACTCTTCAGCCCAAATGACTGCATGCTTCTGAGCCAGAAGAAAGAATGAGCACAGCCCAGGGAGAGAGAGTACCACATGATCAATCCATGGTTTTGGGACCTGGGCCAAGGAAGACCATTTACTGTTTTAAGCCTCAGTTTCATCATTTAAGAAATGGGCATAAAACATACCTTTCAGGGAAATTCTTGAGATGAAATGAGATAACGTATAGGAAAAGACAAGCAAGCTGCTATCAATTCAACAAATATTAATTATGTTTTATGTGTTGTGTAGTACACAGTGTTTCCTGGTCCTTGTTTTTCATTATACTCATTGTCTGCTGTCTGGAATGTGGTTGGCAGTCAATAGTAACTGAGAGTGACACTACCAAAAAACAAATATTTTCTTTATTCTACATATTGAATTAAGTGCTTAACTTTTTCTTTACTCAACTCTGCATATGATGAGGGTTTATTTAATATTCTAAGCAGGTTTCCTGCCATAGCTTAGGACTCTTGAATGCCAAGGGCCAAATCAGATCCTTATCTCATACAAAGGAGCATTTGGTGAAAGCTTCTGATAGATTTCAACCTTATGTCACTTAGCATATATTAGGAGCAAGTCTCCCACATCTCATTCATCAAGTGATGTCCAACATGATTAAGATATGAAATATGTACTTACCCAACTGAAATAGACAGCTGCTAGTGAGTTAAAAATTGGTATCGTTCTTCATGTTATTTTCCAAATTAAGTAATTGCTGGCTAACTTCAACTTCAAGAGTAATAGCCAAGACTTTTAAGACCTATAAAGTAAAATGAATTTTAGTTCTAGATAGGCCATCAGTATTTTCCTTTTTTTTTTGTCCTACATTTTTTTTAACATCATTTATCATGTTTACTTGAGTGGCTCTGATTCCTCAGGGAAACAAAATTGATAGCATTAGAGATGCACTTTTCAGAAGTATCAAAATAAAGCAGAAAAGAGGAAATCAAGATATTTAATTTTTCCCAAGATGTTTCTGGAAAACCTGGAGTTTTAAGTCCCATGCTTTTAGTTGATCACTCCCTATACTTGTATGTTGCCATCCTAGTGAGGGTCCAGTTCTGCATTCTCATGGTTTTCACTGAAGTCAGACTTGGGGGTGGGGAATAATGGGGATAATCCAGGACCAGGCCTGCAGTGAAGATCAGTGGCATATTTTCAGTCCTGGAGCTAAGAAGTGGTTAGACTTTAGAGTATCTTCAGACACCTATATCCTCAGGTACCAATCTCCTAACTAATACATGTTTAGTTTTAATTTTAAAGCCTTCATCTTAGAACTCAGATTGAGTTTATTCTCATATGAGATGCTCATTAAAGTCAACAGTTACTTATTTTATTCTTATACTGTTGTTACTTTCACCTCAACTGCAGAACTTCACTCTCATCCTGTTCATGTTCAATTTAGTTCACCTCATTGTGAACAAAGTCATAACGAGGAATTAATACAACAAATGAGTGTGTATTTTTGTTTATAATAGACTTTTATTTCCCTTCAATCCTGAGATTTTCTAAGACTATATCTTCTTTTTTTGTGGCTACTTGGCTGGAAAAGGAAATACAAATTTGGGCATTGTTCTGCCCAGAACCACAGAGAAAGCATAACTTAGCAATGGTGATGTTAAAAAGTGTTGCTTCCCTACCACCAATCGTGTATGCTTCACATTCACTTACATAATAGAAAGTTTAACTGTTTATAGTTTATAGGGGCCAAAAAAGAGTATTACCATTTCCTCAAAAAATACGATTTTTAAAATACATGATCAACCAGGACATTCAGTTGAGATCCCATAAAGTCAATGCCATTTGGATAAAGATATGTGTTAGGACAAAACTGTAGCAGATCTAACCTAACAAAACCTTAAAGTGTTCCTTGCCAGGAACAAAGTGATCTGTTGGTATTTTAACTGCAACCAGGACAAAAGCTAACCCTCTTTAGAGGAAGATAACATAATACAGAATCTCATTCACAATGTCCAACATGCAATAAAAAAGTTACCATACATGTTAAGAAGTGTCCAATTATAAATAAAATAGTCAAAAGAAACAGACCTAGAGATGATCCAGAGTTATCAGGCAAGGACTTTAAGAAACTGAGTACTATATAAAATAAAGGATAAAATGAATGTAAAATTGATTATTTCAATGGAAAATTGTGATCTATAAAAAGAATCAAATCAATGTCCTGGGAATAATAAAGTACAGTATTTGAAATAAGGAACTCATTAAATGGGTTTAGTGGCAGAATGAACACAAAAGAAGACAGGATTAGTAAATCTGAACAAATATCAAAGCATAAGTCAATGTACACGAGGCATGACGAGCAAAGGAAAACAATAAAAAAAAAACTCAGAAGTGAACAAAAAGGAAATGTGGGAACCCTGTCAACAAGTCTAATGTATGTACATTGGAAAACCAGAGAGGAGAAAAGATGTACAGAAATTATATTTTAAGAAATAAGAGCCAAGACTTCCAAATCTGATGACAGACATTACTCCATTGATCAAGAACCTCAATTAACACCAAGCCAAATAACTACAGAGAATACCACACTCAGAACATTATATTTAAATTGCCAAACACCAAAGACAAGGAAAACCTTAACAGTAATTGAGCTATGTGTGCACTTTGTTGTTGCCATGGTTACCTTTAGTAGGAGAAGTAGGTGTGATTTTGTTGTTGCTATGGTTACCTTTTGTTCCGTAAGGGAAGAGGATGTGGGTGGGGATTTAGGCCTTCTGTACCACCCCATCCTCCATCTTTTGTATAAGTACCCAATGATGTCCATGAATAGTAACCTGTAAATTGGTACAAACTTCCTTCCCATCTGAAAACCTCAGGGGTTCTATATTCTCACACTCGCCACAGTCTTAGTAAGTCATTAAATTTTTAGCTGAAATTTGACCCATTTGTTTGGCTTATATGGGTTGGCTTGGTGAAGAAATCAGAATTATCTCCTTATTCAAGGTATAGTTGTGTTTGTATCAAGCTTTCTTGGATTGTGGAAAGCCCAAACAATGATGGGGAAAGGAATATTTGGCCAAATCTGTCCATGGTGTTAGTTCTGTTAGTCTCACTCTCTGTACCCAGCCCCCACACCTTGGCAATTACTGCATTTGGATGGTTCCCTTTTTTTGGGAGGAAGGAGCTGTGGGTCCAAGCAGTTGATACATTCCTAAAACTATGTATTCATTTTGTGATTTATCAAATCTTATACTCTTTAAAGATAAGTGTGATACTCTATCATATTCCCTATGGAGCTTCATAATCTGTGGATACATGTGGAGCAGAAGGAATCTTCCTAGACCCTTATTAGACACATATGCTTTTAATATAAGTTGCCCCAACCCACAACTCACACTGGCTGAAGCACAACTGGTCTTTCTGGAAGAAGTGAACTTGTAAGATTTGAGGTGGAAACTTTAATCGATTTTAAAAGATCAAAAGGGTGGAAAGTACTTATCATGGGGGAGGACGGATCAGGTGTTTATGTGTATGGAGGAGAAGAGAGCTGGGTGGTTTGCTAAGGTTTTTGTGTGTGTGGGGGGGGGGAGCAGGGGATGTTGTGGAAGTAGAGCTTCTTCTTTTGTTAGATTTTTTTGTTTGTTTGCTTTTTTATGACACCTGAGATGGTGGCAGCCAATCTATGTCCTAGCAGAGTAGCAAGAGAGAAAGATCATAGCTCCTTGATGATGATGGTAAGACACTGAAATACGAATTGGAGTCATATAAAAATCTAAGCAATATAAATAATCATGAAATGACAGTATCGATAACTTAAAAGTATGTACCAACACAATCTAATTTTAATAAGTATCATGTTTCCTCTAACAATAAAATGAAAACACATCCTTAGTGTAAAAGATAAATGTAATACAAAAGTATATCAACTTCAACATGGACCTTTCTCTGTACCACATTCTCCCTCTCCTGGGCCAAATCTTTCTTTACCTCCTCTGAAGTAACCACTGGCCATTGTTGGATTTCCTTCTCATTCTTTTACTTTGCATTTGTATACTAACATGGGCTTATGCATACACATATAGTTTTATTTTACAAAATGGAAACACAGCATATGTATGTATTTTCATAGTGATTTTTCACTTAATGTCTTTAGATTATATTTCTGATTCATCATACACACTATATTTATGTACTTAAAAAAAAGCAATTCAGTGGGACTCCTAGAAGAGGACTTGCTGCATCAGTGGCTATGCCTATTTAAATTTTGGCTGATATTACCAGATTGCTAGCTAAATCAGCTTTAGCAGGTTATGCTCTCACCAAAAGTGTGTGAGAGAAAGCAATTTTATGTTTTCTGGAAAACTTCTTGGAGAGCAGAAGACAATCAAACCAGTAAGTTGTTTTTCTGATAGGTGTCAGACTTTACATTTTTTACAGTGAATTCCACTTTTAGAAATTAATCTTATAGAAATAATTACAAAAGAGGACAAAAATATATCATAAGGATGGCAAATACAGAAATACTTACAATCTTGAATTGGAGACCACTAAATATCTGACAATAGGCAATTTGTTAAGTGAATTATAATATGAAAGACTATGTACTTCAGAGATTTAATATGTCACATAACCACCCATCTCAGGGAATATATGTTCAAAGAATATAAACCCTAAAATCTAAGGCTCCTAGGTCCAGCTGTCTTTGGGCAATTCCATAAACATTTATCCCACAGGTAAGGGATTAAGATCTAGCAAATGAAGCATCAGAAGACAGGATTTCAAACTTGTATTCTCGAATGTTTTCTCATAATTTTGTAAAAAAGACAAAAAGCCCACAAACTATTTGACCTCAGGACTTAAAAGATGAGTCTCAAAATCAACCAATAGCAATTAGGAAGAAAAATGAACTCAGATGAAAGATATGAAAATTTTAAGTAGAAGTGAAAAGCAGAAACGTTTGATAGTATGTATACATGATGCTAGAACAGATGCTTTCAGTTCTATCCAATATATGTTCCTATCCTCTCACACAGCAATAGAATTTTGACTTTTTTTTTTTTTTTTTTCCTGATGGAGAGCCACTCAAGCTGCACTCCTAGTGCTCCCTTGCATCATGTTGTGGCTCTATGACTAAGTTCTGGCAGATGTGTATACAAAAGTATGGTGAGGAACTTCTGGGAAGGCTAAGAAAGGGGGGGGGCTGAATCATTGGCAATTTGATCCTTTTATCATGCCTTTCTTCCACTTGCTGCTGGCAGAAACATGAATCTGATCATTAGAGCTTCAGTAGTTATTGTGAATAATAAGGATCATAAGGATGGAAGCCAGGTGTTGGGAATTGGAGCATGAAGGTAAGTCTGGGCCCCTGATGATGCCAGGGTGCTAACACATCAGTCCCAAGCTGCACACTTCTGGACCTATTTTACATGAGAGGGAAATGAACGTTCGTCTTAAGATACTGTTCCTTAACTTTTTGTAATATGCTATGTGTTCTATGTTATATGATACAAATTTTATTCTTTAAAAAGACTACAGTAAAAAGGGAAAACCCTAGCCCACCTAATAAACATAGAAAATGAATGTACAATGTCAATAATGAAATATAATCTTAAAAAAGATAAGCTTAAAGATTTATATGAATGCAACTTGTACAAACTTACCATAATAAATTTGGGAAATCTGAAACTGGTTACTTGTCATCAAAACATAAAATACCTCATTTGACCCAAAATGAGAAGATTTGAACAGCCCAATAACCTTAGCCAACAAATCTGGTGGCAGGTTCAGATGGTTTCACTGAGTTTAATCTAAATTCACACAACACATAATTCCCATGTTATTTTAAATAATTCTAGTCCGTAGAGAAAGATGAAAGTTCCCAATTCATAGTATAAAGTATTTTAAAGATGGCACACAAAAGAAAATAAGATGAATTCCTATTACAAATATAGAAGCAAATATTTCAAATAAATCCATTAGAAGTCTGAATCCAGCTATTCATTTATAAAATTATGATATAAACAAATGGGATTAATTTTAGTAATGCAAGGGCTTCAGAAATGGGAGCTTTGTCAACATATTTCATTACAACAACAAACTAAAGGAAAACAATAGATGTGGAAAGCTATTCAACAAATCGCAGAGCTACTGTGCATTAACTACAAGGACAGTAGCAATAGTAGGCAGCCACTTAAACACATAAAGGCTATTTACTGAAAATAGCAAACACTCTTAAAAGGTGTAGTATATTAAAGCCAGTTGCCACTAAAAACTGGAATCAGTACTAACCCCGTCTCATATTTACTCGTTTAATCTTCCCGTTGGTCCTTTGGGGGAAAACTACTAATGCGCCCATTTTAAAGCCAGAGAAAGCGAGGCAGAAAGGAGTTAAGGTAGCTTACAGTGAGCCAAGATCTGTCCGCGGGCAGTCGGGCTCCGGAATGTTTTCTCCGCATCCGAGCCGGTTCATCTGGCCCCCGGGACACTCATGCGCGCATCCCCGGCAGGAGGCCCGCGCCTCCTCCACCTGCAGCATCACACCTGGGGCCGGTGGGCAGCCGCACGACGGTGCTGCGGGCCTGCAAGCTTCTCTCCACTTCCGGGGTCCACGTGTCCTTCGGAATCAGCCTCGGGCCTCGCTAGCTGGAGGGTGACCCCTGGTGACCCCCCACCCCCACCCCCACCCCCATCCCAAAGCGCAGGGGCCCGGCGTCCTGCACCACGTCCGTCCAGCTGGCGCGGGCCAAGGCGCATGCGCAGGGCTCTCCGAGCGAGGGGAGCCGCACGTGGTGCACGAGGCCGTCGAGCTGCGTGAAGCGCATGCGCATCGCGTCTGCCTGGCGCAGCGGGTCTTGGCTCTGCGGGGCGAGGCGCGGCGCTGCTGCTGCTGCTGCTGCTGCTGCTGCGTCTGCGTCTGTGGCTCGAGTCGTGGACCAGGTGGTGGTCCTGGGGGGCGGTGATGGGACTCTGAGCCTGGGAAGCGCTTTGTCCTCGCCGTTGCTCGCGGGCTGAGCATCCCCGAGCCGCTCCCCGAGGCAGGCTTTGCGGGAGGCTTTGCTGGAGGCCTCAGGCTGGAGGCGGCGCCTGCCCTGGGCCTCGGGCCCGCGCAGCATCTTCCTGCCTCCCCGAGGGGCCGCCCCCCCCCCCCCCCCAAACGCGCTCTGGGATGGCCTCGCGCTTCGCAGAAGGTCCTCGGAGGCGACGACAGGCTCGCCGCAAGGCCGAAGAGCTGGGGCTGCGGCCCGTGTCCTGGGGGACGTTCCTCCGGGGCCTGAGGCTGCTGCGGCCCCGCGTGGTCGGTGCCCGCGTGCCCTGCGGGGTCCTCCTCGCAAGGGACCCCGCATCCCCGCCCCCAACCCCCTTCCGGCTGTGTTACCTGCGCCCCTGCAGCGGCGAGACACCAGGTCATTTTCTCTCCTGTGGATTTAGTTCTCTTTGGTTTGGCGTTTTCCTACTGTTATCTCTTCCCATCCTTTTACTGTTCACCTGTCTATTCTTTATAGTGAAAGTTCGTATTTTGTGGCTGACCGGTAGTTCTTGGTTTTTATCCTATTTGACCGTCTGTCTTTTACTTGCAGTGCTTAGGCAGTTTACAATCAATACTGGCATCGGTATGATTGGATCCAAATTTCCTGTCTTACTGCGTGTTTTCTGTGGGTTCCCTCTGTTATTGAATCCTCTCCCCCCTCTTTTCCCGCCTTCTTTTGGGTTAATACAAGTTTTGTTTTGTTGTTGTTGTTTTTGGGGGGGGAGAGGGAGAGAATCTTAAGTAGGCTCCGCCCAGCACCAAGCCTGGGGGGCTCTATCTCGCCACCCCAAGATCATGACCTGAGCTGAAATCAAGAGTTAGAGGCTTAGCTGACTGATCACCCAGGTGCCCTGATACAGTATTTTTTTTTCTTAATGCCAATATTCTGACAAGTTTACTGTGTATCCAGATGGACAAATTCTTGTCCTTATAAAAGAGTTGTTTTTCCAGATTTGCCTGGATAGAATGAATTGCAAGAATTTCCTGTAGGTAATACTGAACTTTTATTAGGTTACATTCTTCTTTTTTTTTTTTGCATGGGGCTCTCCAGGAGCAAATAATTATATTTTGTTGATTCAGGTATTCTCTGTTCTCTAGCTAAGTTTAACATACCCACAGGGTAGGATGACATTGTCACACAGTTGAATATTATACAGCAGTGAAAATGAAGTAGCATTAGGAATTAACATGAAGTGATGAATATCAAAAACTGAAAAAAGCAAATTGCTAATGAGTACATACAGTAAGAAATCGATGTGAATTCAAGAACTCGTAAGTGGTAGAAATACAAATAAAAATAGAGGAATGGTGAATACGAAGTTCAGAATAGTTACACACCCCCTCTTTCACAAGATGAAATTAGGGAAAAATGGGATCAGGAAGTGTCACAGTGAAAGCTTAAATAGTACTGCCATTTGTTAAAGTAAGTGACCTATTCATGGTTCTTCAGGTTATGCTTGCCTAGACCATATACATGATATATATTTTTATTTAAAAATATTAATTTGAAAAGGCAAAATGCTAGACTTGAATAGTACTCAAAACGTGCTTTATCACCCTCTTCCCTTTTCCAATCAAGCATAACTGGCATTCATTCATTCAGTCACCAGTAAATCAGGGCATTTTCAAATTGCTTCCACACTCCAGCCCACGGCTTTGTCTCTGCAAAATAAGGAGAAGCTGTTTTTATGACCACTGAAGTTCCTTATGGAACTAAAATGCCTGGATGTTATAACTATATTTGAACTTGCCAAGAAAACCCCAAAAAGCCAAAAAGCAAAATTGGAGTCTGAGTCTACCATTACTCTTATTTTGATCTTTTTTTTTTTCCCTTTTTTTTTTTCTTTTTGGAGCAGCAGCTAATGCAGTGTGGACAAGAAATGAACGATTTACAATGAACATTGGAGAGAAGAGACATGATTATAAAATTTAAAAACCCAGGGGATCCCTGGGTGGCAGGGGATCCCTGGGTGGCTCAGCGGTTTGGCCCCTGCCTTTGGCCCAGGGCACGATCCTGGGGTCCTGGGATCGAGTCCCATGTCGGCCTCCCGGCGTGGAGCCTGCTTCTCCCTCCTCCTGTCTCCTGTGTCTCTGCCTCTCTCTCTCTCTGTCTCTTTCTATCATAAATAAATAAATAAATAAATAAATAAATAAATCTTAAAAAAAAACCATGAAACTCTATTGAAAACTATGAAAATTAAGAAAAGAATTTATAATAAAGTAGTGAACAGGTATATAAAGTGTTAAGTGCCAAGAAGAAAAAGAAATAAGAGATGTATTAGCGGTTGTCTGTGAAGAGGTTTCATAGTTTATAAAGGTGATCAGAGAAGGTGTGTCTGAAGAGAGCTTTTAGCAAGGCCTTGAATGATTAGATCTGTCTTGACTGGAGATGGAGGATGAGAGTCAAATCCAAACTCTGAGTATCCTCTCAGCTAGTGGTTTGTGGATTCAGAGAAAGTGTCAGATTTAAAGGACCTCCAGAACACATACCTGTTTTCAGTGGGAGGTTGGAAAATACTGGTGTTCCCAACTTCCAGTTGTTCTCCTAATTCTGGTGCGCTGGTCCATGGTGAGCCAGAACAGGAGATGGGAATGGTCTTTGCAAATCTCAGATTTATCTTTACTTTGGAGGAAGAACAAACCCCTCTGCCTAAGTCTGCTGGGTTTGGATATGTCAGAAACATTTTTTTCCTGCGAGCAAGGTGAAAAATTTCGACAGCCCAGTGACCACCAGGGTAAACTTTTTTGCCCAGCAAAATAGGCTTATTAATGCAATGAGGGAGGGTGTGCTAGGTAGAGTCCTGAAAGTATCTCTTGGTTAAGAAGGAGCAGGGATAGTTTTACTTTATTTATTTGTTTATTTTTGAGACTTGTGCTGGTGTTACATGATTTCTAGGAAGGGTTAGAGGAAGCAGGAATCATCTCTGAATTGTTGGCTACCATGGTGAGGTGGAAATTGCAGAGTGGGGCTGGGGAAACCTTTGTAAAAAATCAGTAGCCCTCAAAAAAGAGGGTCATTGTGATATTCTACAGCTGCAACATGACCTTTGGAGAAATATTCTTTAATGTTAACTTTGTAGTTGGCTTTATTGTGTCTGTTATCACAATCAGGTTAATGGCAGGCCTGATATTTAATACCTCAGAGGAAAAGTGTAAAATGTCCCTGACATTTTTACGAAATCAGGGCTGTGATCAATAGTGTTTTTAGCCCCATCGTACTTGAAGTCAGCAGAATAAACCCACTGAATAGCCGCAGGCTGTCTTTAGTTAGATTGACTATCTTCCATCCAAATCAGACTGACCCTGAATTGGAATGGTTTATTTTGCTGAACTGCAAATTGAATCTAAATACTTTTTTTATTGTACTAAAATATTTTTCCCAAAAAATACTACCCAAGGAAAAGCAACCTAACAAACTCGTTCAGATGAAAACTTAACAAATCTAACTTCAAAATCTTTAATTTTTTGTTATTGTGTCAATACATGACATTAATTTTACCATCTCAACCATTTTCAAGTGCATAGTTTAGTAATGTTAAATATAATTGTGTGTATTCACATATTCACAACAAATCTCTAGAACTTTTTCATTTTTTAACATTCAAACTTTATATCCACAAGCACTACCTTCCCTTCCCTCTCTTCCCTTGGTAACTACTTTTCTGTTTTCTGTTTCTATGATTTTGACTATTTTAGATATTTCATATGAGCGGGATTGTACAGTATTTGTCTTTCTGCACCTGATTTAATTCGCTTAGCACAAATATCCTCAAGTTTAATCCATATTGAAGCCTGATAGGATTTCCTTTTTTTTAAAGACTGCATAGTATTCAGTTGTATGTAAAAACCCCATATTCTTTGTCTGTTTGTCTCGCGATGGATATTTGGATTATTCCACCTCTTGACTATTGAGAATAATGCTGTCATGAACATGGATGTGCAAATATCTCTTCAAGATCCTACTTTGAGTTCATTTGGATATATACTCAGAAGTGGAATTCCTGGGTCATATGGTAATTTTAGTTTTAATTTTCTGAGACACCTCCATGTTGTTTTCCATAATAGCGCACCATTCTGTGTTCCTGGTAACAGTGCACAAGTGTTCCAACTTCTCCAGATCCTTGCCAATACTTGTTCTCAGTTCTTTTGATAATGGCATTCCTGATGGATGTAAGGTGATGTCTCATTGTGGTTTTGATTTACATTCCCTATTAGTGATATTGAACATCTTTTCATGTGCTTATTGGTCACTTGTATATCTTCAGAGAAAGATCTATTCAAATTCTTTGCCCATTGTTTCATCAGGTATTAACTTCTGTTGTTGAATTGTAGAAGTTTCTTACACATTCAGGATATTAAGCCCTATCAAACATATGACTTGCAATTATTTTCTCTCATACTATAGGTTATCTTTTCACTCTGTTTATTATTATTATTATATTTGATATGAAGAAGTTTCTGAATTTGATGTGGTCTCATCTGTCTAGTTTTTATTTTGTTGCTTGTGCTTTTGGTGTCCCATTCAAGAAGTCATTACCAAATTCAGTATCCTGAAGCTCTTTCCCGATGTTTTATTTTAGGAATTTAATAGTTTTAGGCCTTACATATTAAGTCTTTAATCCTTTTGAAATAATTTTTGTGTATTATGTTATTGGTGACACAAATTACTTCTTCCTATATTGCATATCTATTAGCATAGATTTAAAATTACTTTTTATGCTTTAATAATATTCTGTATATATTGATAAGGCATTTACTCATCTACCTTACAATATCACAGGCTTCTATATTTGTCTGTATATTTATCTGTGTAGGACCCTGATGAGAGTGGAAGGAGAGTGCTGTGAATTACCTGCTGGATTTTGATGGGGTTGACTTCATGCTCACTTATGGTGCAGGAGCCTTTTAATTAGGTTCTGCATTTCTCACCAAGGTATTTTGTTGGTTTGTTGTTAATAAATCAGTGTTCCTGAGGGAGGGAGGGTGTAGGGCTTCTTATCCCATTGTCTTGCTCATGTCACTCCTCCCAATCTACTTTTTAAAACAAGAACCTGCAAATACTCTCCACTCAATTTAGTTGGAGGTCTTTAGCACGGAGTTCGTAGAAAATCTGTGGTTGGAAATGTCTGGAAGAGGCTTAAAGTATGCATACCAACATACACTCAAATTTATTAAGCAGAAGCAGAGTGCTTGGTTCCTCCCTTCTTTCTCTTCAAAAATAGAATGGAAAATATTTTCAGTGTTTTCATGCCAGGTGCTGTGGGAGAAAGAGGAATGGTACTTTCCATGTCCATATTTTACAGAATTATAAACTGAAGTTCAAAAAGATTTAAAGAAACTAACCAAGAAATACATCTGGTAATTGACCAAGCTAGGATTTCCATTTCTGCTGTCTGAACCCAATTCTTTCAAGAAAAGCATTGTTGGGGAGAAACCAATACTTTTAGACAACTATTTAGGTGTTTCCTAGGTCTTTTCCCCATACACAATCCTCTTTCCTCTTAAAGTTTGTTTTTTCCCTTTCTTTCCTCTGCTGCTCTGTCTGATGGCCCATTCTCCTTTGTCACCCAACATCACTTAGGACCCCAATATGGATAAGTATGAAGGAATGATGTAAGAAAGAGCTATCCTTAGCTTTCTCTGGATTCAAAGGAAAAACAAACTTCAGTTAAGAACCAGGCATTGACTGAGCTGATATATGATTTTCAGGAGAGTAGCCTACATATTTTTTTGGTTCTGGACTTCTTTTCTTCTGTTTATTAAATGAGGGTTAGTGAGACTCACCTTCCAGTGAGAACACCTACCCTTGAGATTGATAAAAACCCAGTAGAGACGGCACAGGCATTTCAAAGAGCAGCATCATTGAGCATCCCTGCAGTTTTCAATTAGAAGGTTACTGGGAACGTAGCTATCACTGTAGAAAACAATTTTTGAACGTCCACTCAGGAGTGTAGGTGGCTAGCCTGGGAGTCTAGAGGGGATTGGGTTGTTATTATTGAAAGAAACACCACCAATTATTTTCCTCTCCTAATAAGATGTTCAAACTGAAAGATGAAATGAGAACTAGGTTCAGAGTGCTACTTTTGAAGGCCTTCAGCCAACAAAATGATAATCTTGCATTTGCATCCAACCTGGAGAAAACAGTAAGACAGTAATGCGGCAGGAAGTTTTTTTTCCTTTGCTTGTTTTTGTTTTTGTTTTGGTTCTGAGGTAAAATCTAATGAGGGAATAAAATGCAGGGGAGTGAAAAAAGATTTGATTGATATTTCTCTGGTGTTTTTGCTCTTCCTTCCTTTCCAGCCTGTACGGGGCTGCTCAGGGAGAGAGCACTTAATGAACTATGGCAACAGATGCCTGCTTTGTTATGCAGTTCTTCAGTTTGTAAAGGTGGAGCACACCTGAAGGATGAATAATATTTTTCTCTAACCAATCCAAAAGAGAAAGTGCTAATAACTGCTTTGAAGGAAAGGTGATCTACTCTGGGGAGGGATGATATTTTATGGGCAGTTGAAGATTTGCTGTCAGAGGGGGTCGGCTGGCCTCAGTTGGAGTGCAGCATGTAGAAAGGAAATGTCCTTGGGCATTGTTGGAAATGGTAGCAAATGAATAAGGAAGACAAATATAATGGCTAGTCTGGTGTTATAATCCTGGATGGGGAAGGCAATGGAAAGTGGACTAGCCAGAAATTTAAGAGGGAGATGTAGGAAGAAAGCACCATTGTGAACAATGATAAGCTCCACTTGTCCCTGGAAGTTTACACAGTTGTGCATATGCATAAGGCCACATATGCTGGTGAGAGGGCCCTAACATTTTAGATGTGTCTGGCTGAACCTGATGCCTTGTATCTGTGCAGAGGTGATATGATAAGGCTCAGCCAATTTACAGATTATGTGAATTATTAATACATTTCTCAACCCACACACAGATCATTGGCCATTGACTCAAACTATTTGAGCACAACCTATAATGAATCATTGGCTGACCTCTAATCTGTGATGACCCAGAGGTGACATTGGGAAGCCAGACTTAAAAACTAAAAACAATATTTGAAAAAAAAGCGAGCAGAGACTTCAGTGTCTGCGCATTGCTGGTCAGATACACTCTGTTTACACACTCTATGAATTAACACTAGTGTTAATCCTAGCATGTCACTAAATAAAGACAAAAATAAACTAGAAAAAATCCATATCAAGGGCATCATAATCCAGATTTGTTATAAAATATTATCTGAAAGGTACAGTTCTCAACAAAATTTTGACACAAATAGATGGGAAAATGTAACTCATGCACAAGGAAAAACATTAGTCAACAGAATCTTTTTCTGGATCCCAGATTTTGGGCTGAGAAGACAGACTTCAAAGTAGTCATTAAAATAAACTCATAAGGGACACCTGGGTGGCTCAGCAGTTGAGTGTCTGCCTTCAGCTCAGGGCGTGATCCTGGGGTCCTGAGATCAAGCTCCTTGCCTGCTTCTCCCTCTGCCTATATGTCTCTGACTGACTCTCTGTGTTTCTCAAGAATTAATAAATAAAATCTTAAAAAAATAAGCTTATAAAACTAAGAGAAAACTTGTTTGAACCCCTAGAGGAAAGTATGAGGACATCGATTCAAGTAATAAATGATCCAAATGAAAAGATAGAAGTTACTAAGAAAAGAACCAAATGGAAATTCTGGAATTGAAAAAGAGACAGTAGCTAAAATGAAAAATTTACTAAAGGTGCTCAACAGCAGACATGAGATGGCAGAAGAAAGAATAAGAAAACATGATGGTAAATAAGTCAACAAATTTATCTGAACTGAATAAAAGAAAGAAAAAAAGAACAAATCCTCAGATACCTGTGAGGTATCTATCGCCAGGCAACCAGTGTATGCATAATGGGAATTCCAGAAAGAGAAGAGAGATATAAATGACTTAAAAAATTTGAATAATAATGGCTGATGTCTTCCCATTTCAGATTGAAAAAAATTAATTTTACATGTGCTTAGTAAACGTTTGTCAGTCTCCTAAATCTTAAATGTAGAATTACAATACGGTCCAGCTTTTCCACTCCTAGGAATCTACCCTAGAGAAGATGTATATCCACACAAGGACTTTTATTCATTATTCATAAAAGCCTATGATGGCTATGATCCGGTAACCCTGAGTAATGCAGGGCAAAGTTTCTACATGAGGATTTATGTCTGACAAGCAATGACCATGGCAGGACTATGAAGACGTTCCCTCCCAGCTCCCCACTCAGACCCGACTACTGGGGGACACGTCGGCGTTACCGGTACTGATTTCAAATTCAATTTTTTATGCTGCTAACTTACTCATCTTAAATCATATAACAGATATTTGTGCATTAATGTCCACAGCACCGTGATTCACAAAAGGTGAAACATTACTGAAATGTCTATTGACAGATGGATAGATAAACAAAATGTGGTATTTACATATAATGAAATACTATTCAATCCTTAAAAGGGAACAGAGTTTTGACACATGCTATAACGTATGTGAATTTTGAGAACATTATGCTTAGTGAAATAAGCAATCAACTAGACACGAAAGGACAAATATTGTATGATTCCGTTTAACAACGGAGTACTTGAGAAGTCAGACTCATAGAAAGTAGAGTGGTGGTTGCCAGAGGCTGGAGGGAGGGGAAATGGAAGTTATTGCTTAATGGTTACACGGTTTCAGTTTGGGAACATGAAAATGTCCTGGAGATGGAAAGTAGTGACTTTTGCACAACAATGTAAAGGTACTTAATGCGCTGTAGTGTAAGCTTAGAAATGTTTAAAATGATAAAATTATGTATATTTTATCACAATACAAAAACCCTAAAAAATAAAAAAGGCAGGCCTTTCCCCCACTGTAATAAATTGCACCAAAACCCACCCCCTTCCCCCTCCACAAAAGCAAGAAAGTAATCACGACAATATGCGTGGTTTTATTAGTATTGTGGACAGATGTGGGGGAATAATGTATCGGTGTTTTTAGGGATGAAAAGTAGCCAAATGGAAAAAAAGAAGTAGCCAAATGATTTTGAGACATCTGGAAATGTTTTTTGGGCACCAAGCATTGTATAAATGAAGCAAAAATACATGTATACTGTAAATAGAAAATATACAACCATGTATTTCCAATGCTTCCTTTCCCTTCCTCACCAACATGGGTTTGTCACGCATCCAGGAGCCACTGTGGGTCTGCATGAGGTTAGCCATCATCAAGGAGTGTTTAGAGTGACAAATACTGAGTGCTTTCCTCGATCCATTCCGTTTACAACTTATGAAAACCCAGGGAACCGGCAAGGGTATTTGTTAAATAAAATAAATCAGTTTGGAGTTGAAAGTAAGTTGAAAATAAGTTAGTTTACAGTTTTATCCCAGACACTCCACATTTTTCTCTTACATCTTAAAGGAATCACATTTGTCTGATGGAAAGAACATGGATTTAGGACTCATAAAATTGCTTCTGTATTTGTGTTGTAACTTTGAACTTCTCAGTATCAATTTCTTCATTTGTAAGTTGGGGGAAATGACTCTGACCTTTCGGAGTTTCTTTGAGGAGTAAATGAGATGAGCAAAGGGCCAAACCGAAGAGCCTGACACAAAGCAAATATTGAGAAAATGCTAGTTTGTCCCCCTCTCTCTCCCGTCCCCTCTTCACAGTTGATCAAGATGTCAGAGGTGTGGGTATTAGTTTGGAAGGCGTAGTGTGGAGTGGTGGGTAAAAATGTGAGTCATAATGAATGCCAGCTGTCAGAAATGGAATCCCAGCTCAGCAATCTGCCAGCTGTGTAACCTCAGGCATGTTTCTTTAATCTCTCATTTTTCTCAGGAATATAATGCAGCATATAAAATTATAAATGTACTCTACATTTTTTATGGAAACAGTGTGAAATAGAATTTATCAGAATTTCTGTGTTTGTAAGACACTCTTCTGTAGTAGTACTGCAAACAGAAGGTACATATATAAGTGAAGTTGAATGTTTTATGAGTACAAACTATCAAAACTAAAAAAAAAAAAAATTAACCATGCTAGAGGAAAGACCAAATTAACATTCTATTCTTTCTAGAGAAAATGAGATTACAAAATTATTGCTATGTAAGAAAGCAATCAGAGTATACAGGTTACAAAAAAAAAAAAGAGAAAAATATTTTCTGGATGCGTATTAGGTACCCAGTTAATAAAAGTGTCATGTGCTGGATTTTGTAATAATGGTGGTATTTTTCAGATTTTTATAGATAATTTCTCTGTGATTTCTCATTGTAAACAAGCACACAGATATGGGGCACCTCGGCGGCTCAGCGGTTGAGCTTCTGCCTTTGGCTCAGGTCGTGATCCTGGGGTCTTGGGATTGAGTTTCACATCAGGCACCCTGCAGGGAGCCTGCTTCTCCCTCTGCCTATGTCTTTGCCTCTCTCTATGTCTCTCATGAATAAATAAATAAAATCTTAAAAAAATAAACAAGCACACACATTTGTACATGATTCTGTATTTATAATTTTACGTTCTTTTTCTTAAATTGGACACCATAATTACTTCCTGGAATTGCCTCTTACCAGATCCTCATTCAAGTAAGTTGATGAGGGAAGGGGAGCCCAGACTACAAGAAATGGTTTGGGCCCACAGGAGGCAAGAATTCCACCTATGGAATCATGTCATCTTTCTGTCATTAGCCCCAAAACCTCGAGTGATGAAAATAAATAGAAGAAAAACTAGTTCCATGACTACTCTTTCAAGTTTTATTATTATTTTCACATTTTGAGACTTTCTGTGCCAGGCACTGTGACCACTTCCCATGCATTATCTCACTTAATAACTACAGCTTTATGGGGTACATACTGTTACTATCTCAACATAATGAGTGAGGAAATGAGGTTTGGAAAGATAAGCCCTTGTGCACAGTCTCCAGGCTAGAGACCACATTATCAGGTGTTTGGAAAGCATAACAGGAGCAGAGGTTATGACAAGTCAGGAGGGTGGTGGGCATTCCCATCTATTTGAATGCACATGCAGGCACATTACTGGGCGAGTACCTGCCTGCTATTTTTCTACTTGTACTTCTGCTGTAGGTTGATGAATGCAGACACTGAAATCTCTACTGAGACTTGGTGAACCTAAATTTTTCTAGCTGCTGAATAGGGACAGTGGCATTTTTACAAGCTTCCATTTATTACAACTGAAGAGGGCCTGTGGGGGGAAGGAGTCAGGGTTTTTTAATTGTTTGCCATTTTAATATGAAAAAGTGCTTTCCAAAACTGGCATGTTTTTGTCATGATTAAAATGATCTTTCTTATTTCATTTTTTAAAGACTCTAAATGCAAAGGCTCAACTCTCTTGAGATTTCTATTTAATTTAAATGATTTACAAACTAAATAAACAAATAAATGAATTAATTATACTAACTGCAATAGTATTACCATTTGGTGACCCAGACTGAGGTCAATATATGTAAATGATGCAAAATTAAGGGATGGAGGGGTCTCACTTTTTCTTTGGACAGTGAAAAATGATGTCACAAATCAGGTACTTCATTTCCCAAATTAATTTTTGGATTATTTAATCTTTGCATAATTTATTTATATAAATGGAAACACATTTTATGATATAGAGCCAGTAGGAACTTTTATACAAGCTAAGTGGTTTATATTATAAATGAAGGCATCTACGTGCAAACGAAGTGGATTTGGTTGTATAAATAGTTTGGGAGACTTCAAGACAAGACTTACAGATTGATAATTTCAAGTTTCAGAAGTGACATTTAATAGTCTTAAACTTCATGGTTCATTTTTCAGAACTCTAACTATGGAAAATTTCAAAAGTCACACCAACTAGGGAAATAGTATTTTAAAAAATCCTATTGTAATCACTATCTGTATTTGGCAAAGATCAACCTTGTATTTGTCTTAAAAAAAATCTATCCCCCTTCATGTATTTTTACTAAAGTATTTTAAAGTGAGTTCCATATGTCATGTCATTTGATCCATTAAAAATGGAGTTAATAACATGGAAGGCAAAGACAGTACATGGTCCCTGAGATGACAGGGTTTGAAGTCAGATTCCGGAGATACCACTGTGGACCACAGACCATGAAACCAAATATGGTGCATATTGATTCACAGTCAATTTCCAAAAGGCTTGGCCTGTGCTTTCTATAGAATGTAACAGAGTAAAAACAATCACTGTGGATTGGAGCATTTGAAAAAGATGAACGGAGAAGTGTGTGTGGGGGGGAGAGAGGATGCACCAGTCCTGCATAGATGAGAGGGATTTAAGAAGAGAACAGCGGGTACACCTCAGATTTTGAAAAAAGTAATAGCATGGTGAAATGGTACTTAAGAAAGAATAATATATATAGGATGAACCTGAGGATGGATATGATGATGGAGGACTGGGTACTCCTGCAGTAGTGCAGGCATGCGTTTATAGATTAGAGTAGCAATAGTGGGAATTAAGCGAAGGAGGAGATCTTCAGATATCATCAGTAAATATACATTTTTTTCCTGACTAGAAAATAAAATTCAGAACATTCTAATGGTGATTAATTTGGGCAATATGGAAAAGTATGAAAAAGGAAAGAAAAACTGACCATGTTTTCATTGCCCAGAGATGATGATTATTAATGTGTCCTTGACTCTGTTTTTTTTTTTTTAAATTAATAGGCCTTATTTTTAAGAGCAGTTTGAAGTTCAAGGAAAAATTTAGCAGAAAGTATAAAGAGTTGCCATACATATATCTCCTGACCCCCAAACCTACAACTACCCCAATTATCAACACCTCGTACTAGAGTGAGCCTGCATTGAGATAAGAGTATAACCAAAGGCCCATAGTTTACATTAGGCTTCATTCTTGGTGTTATATTGATAACTCATTTATTTTTAACATTGAATAATAATCCATTGTCTTGTCTGGTCTTGATGTACCACAATTTATTTACTCATTCACCTAACTGAAAGACATCTTGGTTGCTTTCTGGTTTTGGTGTGAATGAATAAAACTGCCGTCAAATCTGTGTGCACTCTTTTGTGTGGACAAAAGTTTTCAACTCCTTTGGGTAAATGCCAAGGAATTGAAATGCTGGATTATATGGTAAAAGTATGTTCAGTTTTGTAGGAAACTGTCAAACTGTCTTCCAAAGTACCTATACCATTTTGCATTCCTGCTAGCAGTAGATGACAGTTCCTGTTGCTTCACATCCTCACAAACGTTTGTGATCTGGATTTTGGCCATCCTAATAGATCTGTAGTGGTATCTGGTTTTCATTTCCATTTCTTTCATGACAAATGATGTGTAGAGCATCCTTTCATATGCTTACTTGCCATCTGGCTATCTTCTCTGGTGAGGTGTCTGTTAAGTCTTCTGCCCATTTTCCCCCCTAGCTTTATTGAGATATGACTGACAGAAATTGTATACATTTAAGGTATACAGTGTGATAATTAGATATATATATACCTT